>NC_081414.1:573705655-575043155 GCF_030272615.1 Cryptomeria japonica | reverse complement strand
TACTACAGATTTCCCAAACCAGTTTAGCACCCATTGCTAAATTCATAATTGATATTTGGCGAATACGGACACCACATGCCATTTTTGGTTGACAGATCTTTTTCCAAGCTATCAAGGGAAATTTACCTTTATCATCCGACCCATTCCAAAGGAAATTTCTCATTAGAGAAATCAATTCATCTTCAACTGCCACCGGTAATTGTAGGAAAGCCATTGAAAAAACTAGTAGCACTGAAAGGACCGACTTTATCATAGTGAGTTTCCCAGTAGAAGATAACCACTTGCCTTTCCAAGTTTCAAGCTTGGATTTGCACTTATCAATGAGGTGCTTCCAGTAGTGAACTCTGTTACTACCAATGAAGAGCGGGGTACCAAGAAATTTCCATGGGAAATTAGCAACTCTGAGATTGAGAATCCTTGATAATATTGTTTGCAAGTTGAGCGGAGTGTTGACAAAAATTACTTTAGATTTGTGCCAGTTGATTTTCTATCTAGAAGCCAAATAGTAATCGTCAAGGCAAGTTTTGATTGATCTGGCTTCCCGCCTACAGGTTGATCCAAATAGAATGGTGTCATCAGCAAACTGAAGATGAGTCATTTTTTCAACCCCTGTTGCCACATTAACTCCAACCCAACGACCATCTTGTTGGAGAGCTCTTATGGATCGACCTAAAGCTTCAGCCATTATGATAAACAAAAAGGGTGATAATGGATCACCTTGTCTAATACCTCTTGTCGAAGAGAAGAAACCGTGGGATGAACTATTGACCAAAATAGAGAATTTGGGAGAAGAGAGACAACTCGTGGCCCAAGGGAGCCATTCCTTGTAGAAGCCAAATTTATTGAGAACATCAAATAATTAATCCCTGTCCACCATGTAATAAGCTTTCAGGATGTCCAGTTTTAAAATCATACAGGAGTCCTTGGTTTTCCTGGTTGTGTGGAGTGTTTCATGAGAAACAATGATACCTTCTACAATGGATCTTCCAGGGGCAAACCTACTTTGTTCCTCTGATATGATATGCTTAAGGAGGGGCTTCAATCTGTTAGCTATGATCTTTGTTACAATCTTATATACAGTATTGCATAGAGCGATAGGCTTGAAGTCACTCATCTATTGTGGGTTCTACTTCTTCGAAGTTAGAGTAAAAAAGGTGTGATTGATGGCCCCTAACATAGTAATCTTCTTTCTTGATTCTTCTACAACAAGGTGTAAATCTTGAGCAATGATATCCTAGTAATGATGGAAGAATGCGGCAGGGAAGCCATCCAGGCTAGGAGTCTTATCCGGTTTCAACTGGAGGGTGGTTTTCCTTACTACGTCAATAGAAATGGGAGTACAGAAAGCTATATTTTGATTAGCAGAAATGATGGATGGGGTTGAGTTTAGAATTTTGGCTCTTGCTTCATGATCGATCTAATGGTCACCATTCAGTAGAGAGTCAAAGAAACTTACAGCTTCCTGCGCAATGTCCTCGTAATTCCTAACAGTGACTCCATCCGATCTCATAATCTCTGATATTTTGTTTCTATTTTGATTGGCAATGGCCGACTGATGGAAGAATTTGGTGTTTTTATCTCCTTCCTTTAACCATAACTCCCTTGATTTTTGCTGCCAGTGGATTTCCTCACATCTAAGGATTTCATTTAGGTTAGATTTGAGAGAATTTTCTTTGATGAATAGCTCCTCAGTCATTCCTGAAGACGTAACAGAGTTGGTTAAATCTACCAATTCAAACTTAATTCTTAATTTCTCCATATGAATATTCTTGAAGTGGTCATTATTCCATTCCTTTCTCTTAACCTTAATATACTTGAGTTTTTTATTGAGAATGAGAAGTCTTGAATGATTCCTAAATACCGGCTCATTCCACCAAGCCACTATAAGATCATGTAGTTCAGCCACTCTGAGCCACATTTTCTTAAACTAGAATGGAGTACCTCCCTCCACTTGAGCCAAGGTGGCCTCCAGATAGATCGGGTAGTGATTTGATCTGGTGAGTGATAGAATCGATGATTCTAAGGATAGATTTTGGCCCAGCCAGTCACCAGAAACAAGGAACTAGTCAAGTCGTTCAACAATATTAGTGAAGCCCAATCTCCGGTTCGACCATGTGAAAATTTCATTTTTCGAAACAATGTCTAAGAGGTGATTCTTCTCAACAAAGTCCAAGAAGTCTTTTTGGGACGTACCAGTCCTCTGAATACCCCCAGTTTTCTCAGTGCCAAAAAGGATCACATTAAAATCCCCAGCTACCACACAACTACCATTGATAATATTGTTTAGCTTAATGGATAGGAGCTCCCAGAGAGTCCGCTTATCACCAGTAGAAAAAGGTTCATACACATTGAAGAGATTGAAGTTCTCATTTGTCCAAGAATAGTGACCAAGCAATGTTTCCAATACTTATCTTCTCCCACAAGTGAGATCTTAACATTCATGGGGTTCCAAACTAGAAGCTCCATCTGATTGCCTAAAAACCCCATTTCACTATTTCCAAACTCTCATTTTGGCCTCAATCTCAGCCTTGCTCCATTTAGTTTCCTATAGTAGTCAAATATCTCCTTTGGTGTCATCAATCTGGTGCTTAATCAAGCACCATTTGTTAGGGGCATTGATGCCACTGACGTTCCAAGATAAGAGTCTCATGACTCCTGGGGAAGGGCATTTCCCTTCCCTAAATTAAGTTTGGTTTGACCACAGGTAGCACCAGCTACTGCTAGCATGAATTTTTTGGACTTGTGCCCCCACACACCTTTTGGTTTAAAATTTGGTTTATCAATAGTCGAATCTGATTTTCCAAAACCTTTTAAGGAACCCTCTGTTATAACCTCTGAGTCAGGTTCAAAGTCCTCCTCCCCCTCCGAGGAGGAGGTTTCAATTTCATCATCTTCTAATTCAATACCTATCGAAGAGCGAGTCTGCCCTCCCAGCACCCCTATAGTGTCATTCTCCACATCATGAGAGGGTGGATTTCCATCTTCAATTGCCAATTGATTCCTAGGCACAAAGGGGGAGGGTGGAAGAGAGTCCACAATCTTGGATTCAATGTCTACCTGTAGGGATTTGGTCTTCTCCTGTAGTGTGAGAAGATCTTGTTGGCTCTCACTTTGACCAGAGGAGGGGGGACTATGATCAAAGGGGTTGCCTCTGTTAGCATAACATTCTCCTTCTCAAGAGTATTGTTGCAAAGGGCATCCCCAGAGTCATAGGTAATGAGAGGTTCCGGTTGCAGTTTGTCCTCAATAGGAGATTTCATATAGGAATAATTTCGTTGTATCATAGCCTAGACATCACAACTAATACTGGAACGATCCAAGGAGAAGCATTTAGGAAAAATATGCAGCTAATCTTCCTTGTCAATCTTTTGAATCTAGATCTTTCCAAGCCCAATGATTGAATTTGTTAGGGATCTTGTTGATTTGATTTGTGCTAATACAAATTCTGAGAAAGCTTCCCCATAGTTTATCTTCCAAGATATCATCAGCCGATACAAAGGTACCAAGATTTTTGCATATTTCCTTAATGACATCAATGTGCCAATAATCCTAGGGACAATTATACAGTCTTATCCATACCTTGCTATCTGGCAAGACATATGTCCGAGGATTGAAATTGGGCTGCCAATCGATGATGTGAACTTCAATGCTATCTAGGATATATGGACCTTTATTTTTAGCTTGCCATTGCTCCTTATTGCTCATAAATTCAATCATATAGAAATCGTTCAGGAGAATATTAATATTAATATCATTTCCCCACTGCGCTCTACACCAAGATTCAAAGTTGTCCTTAACCCACTTTCCACCACCCCACTTGATAAAAAGGCAAGACTCAAGCAAATTTGACCGAGCGGGATTAATTTTATTCTCATCTAGAAAGATAGTGGGTCTTGAGGTCTTACTTACCGGTTTATGAAAATGGGGCCGCTGAGAGAGAGAGCCTGCTCTCCAAAAATCTAGGCATCTTTCCAAATTCGATCGAGGGTTCCGATTAATCGGACGAAAGTTAGATCACCAAAACCTTGCTTGATCTTCCTTAGAGTTTCATTGCCTGAAGCACCCATTCCATTTTTGGAAATTACCATGATCAGTTAGGGGAGCTAAAAAAGAGTCGGTATAAGGGATGCCTCTCTTGAGCGACACATCGGAAGTGTTAGGTTTAGGTGGTGGATAACAGTTTTTGGGGCCCTCGGATACAGGATGGTTAGCCTTGCAGAACTAGCCTTGTTGTTCCAACTAAAACCATTGGCCTTCCACTTGTGCAGGTTAATAGGGCACAAATTACCACTTGAGTAGGGATTTCCATGGTTTAATCGTGCACTAGAATATTTGGAGCCCTGAAACCTATATGTTACCCCCACTTTATCCGGTTCCTGGACCACTTGCATTCTACCAGTCTTAATGGGAAAAGAAATGTCCACTTCATCGCTCCAAGAACCAACCTTCGTGGACTGGGAGCCAGAATACCTTAGATTGGTAACCCTGTTTTGTTCGCCAACACCGCTCCTGTTGTCGTCTAGTGTCGTCATCTCGCTCTCCTCCCCTATATGAAAAAGTATTGTATTTTAGTTTAGCGGAGGTGCTTGTTTTAATTGATTGTATTCACATTTAATTTGGAAATTGCAAGTCCTTGGTTTAATGTATTAGACATTTTCATGTGGTCATTTTCATTGACCGGTCATGTCACTTGACTGAGTTTTGTCAGTTAGTTTAACATTGTCCAAGGGCTTGTTTGGCCAAGTAATTTTATTGTTTTGAACTCCGTGTTTAATTTTAGTTTGGTACTTTGGTTTTGGAGTTTGTTGGAACATTTTTGTTTAGTGTCATAAGGGAGAGTGGCTTTCGAGTGGGGGTCACACCCAAAGAGGTTAGCAGGATAACCCCTCGAATGTTGTATAAGTAAGTGATAATCTAATAATACATTAGGGGGTTGGGTAGATGAAACATTAAGTAAGATAATTATACCTCGCTCATGGTCGAGTGCTGGTACAGACTCAGGATGTAGTGAGAAGTCCTGGAATGGAAAACCAACCTTGTCCTCACGAAAGGCTTGTTTGGGTCCACATGAGACTTGGATGGGGTCAGGGGTTTGGGAGATGTTACAAGATAATCCAAGATGGGGGTCAGCACCTATGAAGGCCTGTCAGGATAACCATACCAAGCTTTGTGATGACACTCTTCCCTTATGGTAACTTGTGTGTAGTCTTGTTGGTGTCACCTGAGTTTTATTATGGATTCATATTCTACGAGTTTATACTTCTTGTGAGTCTTTCTGATGTTGTGTTTCGACCATTTGTGTTCATACCTTGTAGGTTGCTAGTGGGTCTTATTTCTATCTCCTAGCATGGTGGAGTGGTTCTTTTTGAGCCATATGGTCAGGTGGTAGTGCCACTTTCCATCAGGTGTGTTTGTTCCTTCTTGCAGGAGTTGGCTTCACAGGTGTCCCACTTGCACTTGGATTCGAGTGTCTTATTATCTAGTTGGATCCTATTTGTTATTTAGATCATTCTTTGTATATCATGGACCTTATATGGCCAGTTGTAATTATTTGATATGTATGCCTTCATGGCAAGATGTAAATTGTAATGTAAATATTATCTAATCTTTTGAGACTTATTGGTTTAGTGAAATGTAATGTATTTCTATCGTATGATGCAAACAATGTAGGAATGGAAATTAAATGTTAAATGCATATGTTTTATTTGAACAATAGATGTAATGTAATGGGTAGAATCCTAATGAATGAAACTCAAACACGTTATTAATATTTTAATACTATTAGATGAATTAACTATTGGTTAAATCTAATTATATTTTTATGTTTAATTAACTTAATTGGATTAATTAATGTTAAGCAATGTTAGTTTGAACCATGTTAACCAAGTTGGGAAACCCTTTAGGTGTTAAGTCTTTTGTTGTGTAATCTAAGTGTACTGTTAACTCAATGTATCATTAGACTTATTAAAGTTTTTTTTTTTTTTAAATCACTCTTTTCTAGTGTTTTAGTTTAATCCCTTCGGGGTTTCCTGGTGAGGCATTACATTCCAATTCATCTATTGTTTTGTATGTGTCATAAATATCATCTATGAGTGAAAGAGTAGTAGCCAATTTTGTAAAACCAATTCTACTATCACTGAACTCAAGCTCAAATAATGAGCAAGTCCACTAGAAATAAAATTCCACATGGCAATGTCGAAAGAAATCAAGACTAATTGCACTTGAATGCTTCCACCATCTATCATGAAAAAAATCATTGTATTGGTTAAAAATCCATTTTTAATTTAGAATATTTAGTTCTTACAAGAATTTATTAATATTTCTCACCCTTAAACTAATTTATCGCTAGATTTTTCTTATTAAACATGTGCTATATCAAATATAATTATTCAAATTACCTCTTCAGCAAAAAATTATAAAAATTCTATGTTAATAATGCCTAATATCTAAGGGAACATTAATTTCCATATTTTCTTCAACTTATATACTCATGTGGATACTAATTTCAATTCATATTGATGTTGAGCCTGTAAAATTTTGAAGTCCAATATTGCTACTTCCAACAACTTTTGTCTATATGTATTTGGTATCCTGAAGGAAATTATGAACATGGATTATCAGATTAACTCATCTTTCGTTATTTATTTAAAAATATAATATATTAAAATATTAAATTTATCTTAACTTTCTATTGGGAAGGAAAAAATAAAATATGAATGATCATAATTAAACTTTAAAACTTACTTATAAATGTCATTGGCAAGCCATTCATTGCGATTTTATTATTTAAATATTTGAATAAAGTTCTAAGTCTCCCATCCTAGAATCCTACATCTCCAAGGATTTTTCAAAATATACTTAATCTGATAAAAACAACTTCTTGGTAGAAATATTGCATGCATAACTAAAAAGTAGCACTTATAATGTAGCTCAACCATTACAAACACTTATTATTAGTTAAAAAATATATATATTTTTTAAAAAGAGGGTGGTAGATGGATTGTTGTGCATATGCTAACAATTTTTAGTAAAAACCTAATGAACATTTTATACAATTTTTAAAAAACAAGAAACTTAACTTGAATGTCAATCCCTTCCAAGGAAAAGTGGGTTTTTATTTTCTTTTATCTCCCCATGTTCCTTCATAGCCTATTCCAAGTATGTTTATGTGAAAAATTTATCCTCTTTTAAGATTATTTCTCCAGGAAAATCTAGCTCTGAAGCTTTATATAAATTCAATATACTAGCTAAGTTGGTATATTTTTCACTAGGTCCAAAGTCAAAGAATTGTCTTCTATCACCTTTGAATTTTTCAAATACATCTACTCACAAATGGAATACATTTTAGTGATTTGGAAAACTTAGGTTTAGAAAAATAAAATAAAAACAATCAAAATTTATCACCTAAGGAAATATCATATCTATTCAATCATAGCATCCGAAATCCTAAAGTTGTCATGTTGATATCTCCAAATATGTTTTGATTCTAGCATCTATTAATGGTGTCATTATTTGATCAAGAAATATGCTAAAACATAATACTACATAGTATTTCATACACCTCTATAGATTTAGTATTTAAAGTAGATGCACAAATATATTAAAACATTTGCAAAGAAAATATGCATACTTGTAAGTATAATCAAGTGTTGTTTTGATTTGCTCTTGGAAATATCCATCTATTCCCAAGCATTGTACAACATCAACAAACCAAATCCTTTGAAGTAGACCAAATTCTTCTTCTTTATTGGAAAAGATTTTGTGAACCTTATTAATTAGTATTTCCTGTTGTTTGTGGTATAGTGAATCCAGTTCAAAAAATCATATTTTTTGCATTAATTTTCATAACATGAAACACAATATGAATATATTTGTATAAATTTAAATGCATTAGTAATTCATACCCCATATTGAGAACTAAGAGATTGTATGAAATCATCATTCCACAAGTTAGGATGACAGATTGTTAATCTTAGAGGATCCAGTTAATACTAGGGGGGTGAATCGGTATTAACAATAATTTGAAATCAGAAACTTAGACTCATTAAAATTTCACCAAATCAAATATAGATCAACACTAGAGTCATTTGCCAGTACCAATAACTACTGATAAACATCTGGTAAACTGATATATCAATGTTGCACACTATGTGTTCATTAACCATGCATAAACTGAAAGTAAAGCATAACATCACATCAAAAACAGTCACAATATGAACACCATGATTTTTATGTGGAAACCCAAATAAGGAAAAATCACGGTGGGAATTGGTACCCACAAATATTTTGCACCCTTTCAGAATGTGCCTTGTTAGGAGTTAAGCTCGGTTAGAAGCTTACAATGATGCCCTGTTAGGAGCAGACCCTGTTAGGAGTCACCTGGTTAAGGGATCTACCTCAACCCTACTAGGAGCTTTGATATATTAGCATCAACCTTGCAAGAGGATTCAGAACTCAGATATTGAGTCAACCTGTTAGGGGATTTTACAATGGGAGGCTTGTTAGGACCTACACGGTTAAGGGATTTTAGCTTTTGTAATTGTTAGAGAATAATAGTGAATGATTTGTGTATATCACTCAACTACTTGCTTAATTAGATCCAATTAAGTTCTAAGTATGCATCGCTCTGGAAGATATCTCACACCCTGGTTCGGCTTCACACACTTCTCAAAATCATCGACACTTCAAAACATCAACCTTACGGACATAAATAACCTTTACAACTAGGTCGACATCAAAACCTTAAACTTAATACATAGATCAGCACAAATATTTACAACTCATTACAGATCATCATATGAGTCATTACAATCAATTACAAATCAATATCAATCGTTGAATGATCATAAGTCGTCACAGCAAGTCGATCTAGTACAAAGTCAAAACCCTTAGCTCATTTCTCTAAGCACTTTGCACTTTCCCAAGAAATTCACTCTCCTAATGCGCCAAAACATCTTTTAAACATTTCATGTGGTTTGTGTCGCGTTATCATCAACATGTGAACTTGACATAGATCACCGCCAAACCCAAAATCATTACCGGTCAAGAGAATTCTTTACCAGTCCTTAAACCCTGGCAAAAACTCAACAGAAATTATAAACATAACTTTTGGTTGTCACAACATGATGTAGTTCTAGTTAGATACATGTTACAATGATAGGAAATCACATTCAAAACCACAAATCCTCAATCAGCACCAATCGCCAGATACAATCAGAATATTTCCTCATTTACCAGTTAAGGTGCTAAAACCTAGTTTCTTGATTCTTTACCGGTAAGCTCTTTGGTAGACCAAAAGATTTAGATGACACAATAAAACATAAGTAAACATCAATAGACATGAATAAACATTAGTTTCCAGAAATGACAACACAAATAACTAATTAGATTCATCCATCATGCAATCTCAATCTCTTCATCACAATGTCATCTCAAACAGTCTTGTACTAGTTCAGTGATCATTCTCCATATGTATCAGTTGTGCCAAACATGCCAACAATCTCCCCCTTTGGCATTTATGGCAACACCATCAACATACTCAACTTATATAGTTTCACTATGTTCTAGACCTTCTCTGCAACTCTTCTCTTCTATGTTGCACCTCATCTGTCGGTTACACTTTATCTTCATTTCTTCTCCACCTTTTTGTTAAACATGTATCTCCTCCTGATCATATTTCTTCTCTCATGATTAATCATATTTCTTCTCCCATGACTAATCATATTTCTTCTCCCATGACTAATCATATTTCTTCTCCCCCTTTGACAGCAATGCCAAAGGTGCATAAGCATCACAAATCATCAAATTTGTTGTTGTTGTTGTTGTCTTCAACATATCTGCAAAACTCATCTAAGTTGATCCCCTTGCAAAGTAGACTGCATCCCATCAATCCAAAGTAAAAAATAGTCAATAAGCCCATTGGATTGATGCATATCCTGCATCCTAGTGCTTTTTGAGTAGGGATATGACCCCTAATTTACCTCTGAGGTACTCAAAGGCTGTCTTCGGTAATATTGGTTTAATGAAAATATCGGTGAGCTTCTCTTTGCTTGTCACAAACTCCATTCTGACTTGTTTTTCCTGTACTCTTTCCCCTAGAAAATGATATTTCAATTCTATGTGCTTTTTTCTTGCATGTAGCACAGTATTTTTTGAAATATTAATTGCACTAGTATTATCATAGTAAATAGTTACCAGCTCAGACATATCAAATCTGAATCCTTCAAGTACATGTCTCATCCAGATTCCTGCATGCAATTCATTGATGTTGCAACATACTTTGCCTCTGTAGTTGAATGAGAAACACAAGTTTGCTTCTTACTTGTCCAAGCAACCAATCTGCCTCCAAGAAGAAAATCTCCATCGGTAGTGCTTTTCTGGTCATCAACATTGCATGCCAAATCAGCATCAGTAAACACATTCAAAGAAAAAATTCCTTTATAAGGATATCATAAACCATAATCTACCGTGCCTTTCAGCTACCGGAATATCCTTTTTACCGCTACCAAGTGAGTCTCCTTGGGATCCTTTTGAAATCTAGCAACCAATCCAACAACATGTGCAATATCTGGTCTGCTGTGAACCGCAAAATGCAATTTACCAATCATAGACCTGTATTATTTCTCATCAACAAATGGTGAATCATCTTGTTTAGACAACTTGTAGCCTGTCACCATCGGAGTACCAACCGGTTTACAATCCTCCATGCCAAATATTTTCAACACCTCTTTAACATACTTACTCTAACAGATAAAAATTCCATCATCCAATTATTGGACCTGCTACCCAATAAAAAATTTAATTTCACCAATAAGAGACATCTCAAATTCCTTTTTCATCTCCTCGGCAAAATCCATGCATAAGTCATCATTACCACCAAAAATTATGTCATCCACAAACACTTCAACTATCAATACTTTATCTCCATCACTCTTTAGATATATTTTATTGTCCTCACTGGTACGCTGGAATCCTATCTTGATCAGGTGTGCTTGTAACCTTTCAAACCATGCTCTTGATGCCTGCTTCAATCCATACAAAGCCTTATGTAGTTGGCAAACCATATCTTTCTCTTCAGACAAAGCAAATCCATCTGGTTTGTTTTATGCATAACTCTTCTTCAAGGATACCATTAAGAAAAGTTGATTTAACATCCATCTGATAGACTTTAAATCCTTTAAATGCAACATAAGAAAGTAGCATTCTTACTCCTTCCAATCTCACAATAGGTGCAAAGGTTTCACCATAGTCTTCTCCTTCTTCTTATGCATAGCCTTTGCAAACCAATCTTTCTTTATTTCTCACAACCTTGCCTTCTCCATTTAACTTGTTTCTAAAGACCCATTTAGTGCCAATCACATTCTTGTCTTTCGGTGTGGGAACAAGTGACCATGTCTTGATCTTATCTATCTGATCCAACTCCTCATTCATTGAATTAATCCAGTCATCATCCTTTAATGCCTCTCTTACTATTTTTGGCTCAATAGTAGAAATCAGAGCGGAATTTTCTCTTATTTTCCTCATTTGTACTCCAGCATTTTTATCTCCAATATTTTATTCTTCTAAGTGATTTAGCCTAATATACCTTGGAATAACTAGTTTTGGTGTTGTGCTTCCTGCTTCATGTTCTTCATCTTCTTCATCTCTCTCTACATTTACCAGTTGAGCACCTATTTCTACAACATTTTGCTCATCGATCTTTTGCACTTCTGGTTCTATAAACACAAGTATTTATTCATCTTTCTTAGGCTCAGATCTACTAGTCTCTCCAGATTTCTTAGAGAGTTCATCTATTTTCACATTATCACTCTCAATGATCTTCTTAGTTCTCTTGTTATAACATTTAAATTCCTTACTCTTTGTAGAGTAAACAAGAAAAATGCCTAATCATCGCACTTGGCATCAAAAAATTTAGAGTAATCATCTCTCTTAATATAACATTTACTCCCAAAAATTTTGAAATAACTTACACTAGGAGTCTTTCCATGTCATAATTCATAAGGTTTTTTATTATTACCTTTTTTGACACGTACCTGATTCAAAGTATAAACAGCAATGCTGACTGCTTCTCTCCGAAACATCTTCGGTACTTCACCTTGAATCACCATGGTTCTAGTAGCTTCAACAATTATTCTGTTCATTCTCTCTAATATCCCATCCTGTTGTGGGGTTCTAGGAGCTGACATCTGCCTCTTAATTCCATGTTCATCACAAAACTTCACAAATTCATCAAAAGTAAATTCACCTCCTCGGTCAGATCTCAAACATTTTACCAGCGTATTTCTCAACAAGAACTTTAAAAAATTTAAACTTACTGAATGCCTCAGACTTTTCTCTCAGAAAAGTTACCCACATCATTTTGGAATAATCATTAGTAAAGATCATAAAATACTTATCACCAAAATATCTCTTAGTCCTCATAGGACCACAAAGATCAGTATGCATCAAATCAAGAATATGCTCTGAAGAGAAAGACTTACTCTTAAAAGATACAGTGGCCATCTTACCCATCTGACAATCCTTGCATAACACATTGTCTGATTTCACAAGTTGGGATAAACCTCTCACAATACTTGGCTTATTAACTCTAATCAAATTATCATAGTTGACATGACAAAATCTCTTGTGCCATAGCCAATTGTCTTCAATCTTCATCATGAAACAACCATTTACATTAGTATTCAGATGAAATAAATTACCTCTAGTCTGCTTCCCAGTAACAATCAATTCTCCATTATTTCCAAGAATCATACACACTCCACTTTTGAATTCAAGTAAATATCCCTTATCATTAAGTTTTCCAACACTCAAGAGGTTATTTTTTAGTCTTTCAACCCAAAATACATCATCCACTTTACTCTTCCCATTTAATGAAATTGATCCTTTACCTTTAACCATGTAGGGAGAGTTATTACCAAATCTTACAACACCTCCATCAAACTCTCTAAGGGATAAGAACTTACTTTTTTCATTGGTCATGTGGTGTGAGAAACCACTATCCATTATCCATTCATCATTGTTATCCATGTGAGACACTAATGCCTTCTCATCAATCAGATCCTCCTTCACAGTAACAAAGACTATTTCCTTATTATCATCTTCTTCTGATTCATCACCGATCACACCTTCATCCACTGCAACATAACAATGTTTCTTGCTTTTTCCTTTGAATTTCCTAAACTTTTCTTTCTTATTAGTGTTAGGGTAGTTAGCAGCAATGTTTCTAATTTTACTACAAGAGAAACACTTCAAGGGTAATTTACCTTTATATTTACTTGTTCCTCTAGGGAATATTCTAGCCAATAATGCCTCAAGTTCCATCAGACGATCTTCATCATCACCATCACCTCTGCTACCGCCATAACTAGACCTGCAGTCATGATTATGACAAACATCTTTTCCTTTCCTTATTGATGTACCGGTTACAGAAGCCTTAAATGCAGATTCAAAAGGTTTAGAAACACTATTATCAAAACTATCTAGCTCAAATGCAGTTAGCTTTCCAATTAGAGAGTCAACAATGACTTTATCTTTTGAAATGGATCTTAGTTCTTGAATAGAAGACACTCTGATATAATATTGTGGTAAAAGAGTTCTAAGCATTTTAATGACAATAGTATCATCTTCAATCTTACCTCCAGCACTCTTTATACCACCTACAACTTCCTTGATCCTTTGACCATATTAATCTATGTTCTCACCGTCAATCATTTTCATATCATAAAATTTTCCTCTCAAGCTCTCTTGTACATGTTCATCTCCTCCATAAATTAAATTTAATTTCTCCCATACCTCATTTGCAGTCTCTAATCCATGAACATCAATATACTCAAAGTCAGACAAAGTACTTACAATTGCTTCAAGAGCCTGAAAGTTTTCATGTTGTTCTTTGAGTTCATCCGGTGTCAAGGGACTGTTAGTCGGAGCAACATACTTGGTTATCACATGGTTCCAATATTATGAACCCATCCCTTTAATGTAGATATTCATTCAATCACTCCATATCTGATAGTTGTCCTTGGTAAACTTAGGATCTTCCTTCTTCATCATCTTTCACAAGATATTTCCCTCAAGCTGTTAGGCTTTCTACACACAGAGGACTAAAGCTCTGATACCAATTGTTAATCTTAGAGGATCCGATTAATACTAAGAGGTGGGGTGAATCAGTATTAATAGTAATTTAAAATTAGAAACCTAGACTCATAAAACATTCACCAAATCAAATATAGATCAACACTAGAGTCATTTACCAGTACCGGTATCTGCTGATAAACATCTGGTAAACTGATACATCAATGTTGCACACTATGTGCTCATTAACCATATATAAACTGAAAGTAAAGCATAACATCACATCAAAAACATTCACAATGTGAACACCATGATTTTCACGTGGAAATCCAAATAGGGAAAAACCACGGTGGGAATTGGTACCCACAAATATTTTGCACTCTTTTGGAATGCGCCCTGTTAGGAGCTAAGCCTGATTAGAAGCTTACAATGATGCCCTGTTAGGAGCAGACCCTGTTAGGAGTCACACAGTTAAGGGATTTACCTCAACCCTGTTAGGAGCTTTGATCTGTTAGGATCAACCTCGCAAGAGGATTCATAACTCATATATTGAGTAACCCTATTAGGGGATTTTACAATGTGAGGCCTATTAGGACCTACCCGATTAAGGGATTTTAGCTGTTGTAATTGTTAAAGAATAACAATTAATGATCTATGTATAGCTCTCAACTTCTTTCTTGATCAAATCCAATTAAGTTCTAAGTCTGCATCACTCTTGTAGATCTCTCACACCCTGGTTTGGCTTCACACACTTCTCAAAATCATCAGCACTTCAAAACATCAACCTTAGCGACATAAATAACCTTTACAACTAGGTTGGCATCAAAACCCTAAGACTTACTACATAGATCATCACATATATTTACAACTCATTACAGATCATCATATGGATCATTACAATCAATTAAAAATCAATATCAGACGTTGAATGATCCAAATTCATCACAGCAAGTCGATCTGGTACAAAGTCAAACCCTTAGCTCATTCTGCTAAGCACTTTCCACAATCCTAAGAAATTCACTCTCCAAATGCGCCAAAACATCTATCAAACATTTCACGCGGTTTGTGCCGAATTATCATCAACATGTGAACTTGACATAGATCGCCGCCAAACCAAAAATCATTACCAATCAAGAGAATTTTTTACCGGTCCTTAAACCCTTCTTAAACCCTGGCAAAAACTCAACAGAAATTATAAACATAACTTCTGGTTGTCACAACAAGATGCGGTTCTAGTCATATACATGTTACAATGATAGGAACTCACATTCAAAACCATAAAGCCTCAATCAACACCAATCGCCAGATACAATCAAAATATTTCCTCATTTACCGATTAAGGTCCTAAAACCCAGTTTCTTGATTCTTTACCGGTAAGCTCTCTCTGGTAGACCAAAAGATTTAGATGACATAGTAAAACATAAGTAAACATTAGTTTCCAGCAATGACAACACAAATAACTAATCAGAGTCATCCATCATGAAATCTCAATCTCTTCATCACAATGTCATCTCAAATAGCCTTGTACCGGTTCAGTGATCATTCTCCATCCGTATCAGTTATGCCAAACATGCCAACAGGTTTCCATTTCTAGGAGTGGTCATCTTCCACTCCCAAGTTGGATGATGTTGAAATGAGGAATTATTTTGCACTTTAGCCATGATATATATCTATTAGACATCAACAGTAAAAGAGAGCACACTTAGTACTATGTACTGGTGTACTTTTGATTAATGATCAACCTCCAACTATAAGATTCAATATATAATTAACAAAGACACTTGAGAATCTAAAGCCATAATTCGTTAAACAATTATACTCAAATTGTATAATTGGCTAAAGAAAATCTTTATTCTATAATTTTACAATGAAACTTTAAGCTATTAATATAATACTACATGTGGAATCAATGAGAAGAAAGTTCACTATTTTGTATTGTACGTATCTACGTTGATAGGCATTATTTTTCAAAAGTTGAAATATATAATGTTCGGTTTTGGAATTTTTTTTTTATGAACTTTATCTAAAGCAACAGTTTAAATTTTAACTAATCATGATAATAAAATTGAATTTTGTTTATTCACATAAGAATGTGTTCGTTAATTGGATGACCTCGTGACACTGTGATAAGTTGCATGCCTCCTACTTGGGAGGTCTTAAGTTTGAGCTTGCTCAAAGCCCCCACTATCTATTGGATCCCCTGCCCAACAAATGTGCATGAAGTTAACAAGGAAGGATGTTGCAGAGTGATAAGGGTGCCACATGGAGTGATAAGGGATGTAGAGATAAGGAGAGGAACGAAGTGATACGGAGACGCCTAAGAAATGAAGGAAAATTAAAGAGATCGGCATGAGACAAATTAGGGAGGTGTTAATGCCTCAACAAGGTCAAAGAAGTAACCACAAGGATGGGGTCCCCTATTGTGACCCCATGGTTCATAGCTCCAATCAAAAGAGATATAAGGAACCAATTAACTGCAAAAAAATTGGAATATAAGATTTTATCCTACAACTATTATCTTTTCTCTCATACTACAATTTAATCAATTTAATTTATGTAATAATTATGTCAAAAAATGTTAAATTACTTTTGATTTTGATGTTTTTGACAGTCTTTATAAAAGATTAACATAAATTTTCCACTTAATTTAAATTAAAAAATATTACGATAAACCTAAATTGGGTGCGAGACATCATAGCACAACAAGATTCATAGCACAAAAAATGTGCTATTTAATTAGTTGAAGCTCTTGCTTTGTGGCTTCTAATTGTCCCCATAATTTAACAATTTAAAGTACAAATGTTAATAAAAAGTAAAGATTTATCTAGTTGTTTCAATTTTGAAATATAATAGTTTGGAAATTATGTGAGTATTTAAAATGTAAAAGTTATTTATAGGGATTATTATGTACAGCAGTTGTATGGAATAATAATAAATTTGAAGTTATATTAACAATTTTTATCATATAAGTAGATTACAATATAATGAATAGACATAGACTTGAATTATAAATTCTAAGAATTATTTACAAAATTAGAACTTGAAAATTTAAATCTTTATAAATAAATAATCAAACAGTATATCATTATCATCACCGATTAATCTTATAATGATCTAGAATCTTCTACCAAAATAATTATTTTGTTCTAAAATTAAGTAACGTAATCAATTGTATAGACTATAAATAACAATTAATGAGTGTGTGGATACCTAGAAGATGACTTCCTACTTGAGGTTGTTGAATCTTATGAAACATGAGAAATATGCCTTCAGTTCAACCAAACATCTATTTATAAGAATATTAGGTTAAACGTATTTTTTTTTTTAAATGTTTAAGAAAAGTTTGGTTCAAATTATTAGATTTTAACTAAATGATAGTTTAAAACAATTAGATAAAGATATTTCTAAAAGACCATTAATTAATAAATTAATTCAAATATACATCTAAAAATACTACTATTTTTAATGTTAGAAAACTATCTATACTTATTTGATGAAAACTATAAAATCATTTTTAAAATATTAGAATAAGAGTGACCTAATCTATTTCACGTGTTCTTTAAGATTCCTCGTCCTAATCTTTGAATTGCAATAGAACATTCTTATGCTGGTTGGTTGGTGAGTGATTTCCTCGTCCTAAAAAGTCTACCATACCAAATCTCGTCTAAATAACCTAAACACTTAAACTCCCAAATACGTTGTAGCTTTTAATATTAAGGAATGTTTTTTGTTCATATATAACTAATATTCAACTTACTTCATTAATGCATTTTCTCATATTTTAAGTACTTAATTTTCAAATTCATCTTTTTGTCTTTTCCATACATTGGCCAGAAGTAATACTATTATATGTCACTTGGGAGTTTGTTTTTTTCTTTGATTTTTCTTTTCAACTTTGTTTTTATCTTTGGTTTATCTTTTTAAGTTTGTTTTTTTATTTGGTTTATCTTTTTAATCTTTTAATCTTTCTTTTTATTTGTATTATGAATAGTATTATTTTAATAATGTTGTACAACACTACACCATTTCCGTAAGATCAAATAACGATGGTGAAAACATTGGCAAATGCAACTTATCTAAAGACATCACAAGTTGCTCAAAATGGATTACAATCACAAATGCAAGAACAATTCACGACTAAAATGTCAAATATCACCGATGTCCAAACCAATCCAATGATACAACAAAGTTCTTATGTGCACTTAAGTTTGGTACATGTGACAAATACACATTCACAAATGACACAAAGTTTATCGACGAGACCTTCAATCATGGCAAAAAAAGAGAAAATAGTGGTGCATAACTGCAACAAGTAGTGCAACAATTAAAAAGTGAACAATAGGCACCATCAAATTTGCAAACACATAATGCACAACAACAATATCATGCCCAACAACAAACGATAGTGTCTTTTGCGCCACTACAAGTAAATATAAACTTGCAAAAACAACAACAATCATTTGGACAAACTTCACAACAAGTAAATGCAAATTCCATTCCACATATAAAAGTTAAACAACCTAAAGCACATACGCAAAGCTTTTTGAAATTAATCGGATTCACATCAAGGTAGCAGTAAATGACACAAAATCAACAAATCCCAATCCAAAATCAACCATGTCAATACCAACAACAATATGTGCCTCAATATGTGCAACAAGGGAAAACAATCTATTATATGCCCCAATAACAACAACAACAGATAAATGTGCATTATCAACCGCAAATGCAACTTCAACAACCCAAACTGCAATATCAACCACAAATGCAATTTCAACAACCCAAAGCGCAATATCAACCGCAAATGCAGATGGAAAACCCATCTCAATTGGCACAACAAAATACTCAATATCAAGACATGGGAATGCCTCAACAACAAGAGCAATATCAAAATGTATATATGTCAGATGCCAAAGTCATCGATCTCTAAACATCAACAACCATTTGAAGGTATTGTATATTGACAAAGAGGACATCCAGGGATGAATGATGAGCCTCTAAAACCTTCACAATCTAATGTATTCCTGGAACAAATTGAGAGGATGCAACAACAAATTGAGGCCTTGCAAACCAAAAGTACAAATAAATTATATACATAGCAGGACTTATGTCCTAACACATTTGATAAAAGTTTGTACATGCCTCCTTTTCCTAAATACTTTGAGGCGCCAAATTTTGAGATATACAAAGGAAAGGGCAATCCAAAAGATCACATTCGAGCTTTTTACATAATATGCATTGAAGTGAATTATGATGAGACGTATTTGATGCGTCTTTTCCCACACAGTCTCATAGGACAAGCTATGGATTTGTATGTGCATTTGCCAAGAAATATAAAATCATGGAATGAATCGGTCGATAAATTTATGTCATTTCACGTTTAACATCGACAATGAGATAACAATGTCAGATTTATGTAATACAAAGCAAAAACCAGGCGATCCTTAGATGTACTTTTTACAAAGATGGTGGAGCTTGGTCAATTGATGTTCTCTTGTTATACTTGAAGAACAACAAGTTAACTCATTCATTCAAACTCTAGTACTGGAAATGACATATGAGCTAAAATTAAAATGTCCAAGCTCTATTGACAAGCTCATTAAAAAAGGAATGAACATTGAGAATGCACTCGTTCCCAAAGAGGTGATTAAGATCAACAAATATAACAATAATTCAAACAACTCAGGTGACAAGAATAAGTTTTGGTCCAAGAACAAGAATGTCACTAATGATGGTGTAGTCGACATGAGGACAATAAGCAAAAATCAACCTAAATTTTGTTGATACATGATAGCTTCGGTAAGTTAAATGATTGAATGAGAGATAAATGAAGTCTCTTATTCAATCATCTATCTCATCGATAGACTATAATAGACTTTACTTATTATTCCTTTTGTTCTATCATCTGATATTACTATTATAATTGCTCTCCTTATATATATGGTGCATTATCGGTTTTACCGATTATAATCATGCAAACTGATGTTAAATTTACGATCATGCTAGGATTGTATTTCATGATCTGTGTTAATATATAAATAGTGCAATCTAACAATAAACAATAACCTTGATATCCCGATTGTTATCGAACTTCATTGTTAATGCCACCAATTAGTTATCCGGCTTCATTGTTAATGCCACCAATTAGTTATCGGGCTTCATTGTTAATGCCACCGATTAGTTCTCGGACCTCATTGTTACGCATTAACACCGACTAATATTGACATTAGATTGGTTACATATTGCAAATGAAAAGGCACGGTCAAGTGGCATCCTAATCAGCAATGTCTAATAGACATGTCCAATCAAGGTGTCACTTGATCGTCCCTATTTTTTTATATATACCGATCAATGATAAATGTAGAAGACATTGAAATTATTAATTCTCTATCTCCACCTGCAATACACAAAATTTAATTAATCACCTGAACAATTATATTGTGATAAACATTTACATTGAAATACAACAACATTATACCTTGAACATTGAATTGGAATTTGCAAAACATTTACATGGAATCAGAGCATCGGTAGATCGAACCTGCGGCTTTCAAATTTGTGAAAAAATCAAGTCAACAATATATCTAACATCACATTTCTCCAAATGTCTAGCACTATCAGATTTGAGGATAGGCTCAAAGGAGGTGACAATTTCTCAGCATGGAAGTTCATAATTAAGATGATTCTAAGAGAGAATAAAGTTGAATCATTTGTAAAAGCTGAATCTAAAGAACTTGAGAGCAAACCTGACAAAAAGAATGTGACCTTCATGGACAACAAAGTGTTGGCTTGGCCAAAGAATTTGTCCATTAAGAAAGCCAAAACCATTGGTCAAAGACAAGGCTACTTGTATGAGTTGTGCATAGAGCCCAACCTAGCCCTAATCCATGAAGTTGCAGATGCTAATGAAGTTTGGCATAGAAGACTAGGGCACCTCAATTTTAGAGCTTTATCATCTATAGAAAACCTTGTCACGGGTTTACCCAAGTTAAAGAAGTATCATTCAGGGGCATGCAAGGGATGTTCCCTAGGTAAAAATACCAAGGGTTCTTTTCAAAATAGTACTAGGAAAACAAGTAATGTTTTAGAATTAGTCTGCTCTGATGTATGTGGACCTATCTCTGCACCATCTTTAAGAGGATTTTTGTATTATGTAATATTTGTGGATGACTACTCTAGAAAGACTTGGATCTAATTTCTGAAATTAAGGAATCAGAAGAGATCCTTAATAGGTTCAAAGAATTTAAATCACTAACAGAAAATTCCTTAGGAAATAAAGTTAAAACCTTAAGAACTGACAATGGGGGGGAATACACCTCAGATTTATTTAAGGATTTTTGTAAAAATGTTGGGATTAAGAGGGAGCTTACTATACCTTATAATCCTCAACAAAATGGGATAGCTGAGAGGAAAAATAGGACAATTGTAGAAGCTGCCAAAGCTATGCTCCTTGATCAAAACTTAAATACCATTCTTTGGGCAGAAGCCACCAGCACGATCGTGTATATACAAAATAGATGTCCTCACTCCCATATTGAAGACAAAACCCTTGAGGAAGTTTTTACTAAAACAAAGCCAGATATCAGCCATCTTAGGATATTTGGGTGCCATGTTTATATTCATGTACCTAAAGAGAAAAGGTTAAAACTGGAGCCTTCTGGAAAAAGGGGAATACTTGTTGGGTATAGTGAAACCTCCAAGGCTTACAGAATCTATATACCTGGTCAAAGGCATATTGAACTTAGTAGGGATCTAATTTTTGAAGAAGACTTATCCTTCAAAAGAGCCCAAAGTTCCATGGAACTTGAAGACCATGTTCCTGCCCCTAGCATAGATGAAGATCCTACCCCTGAGCTTCAGAGGGATAATCTTGAGGAAAATCAAGGTGAGATTCAAAACCCACCTAGAGAAAATCTCAAGAAAAGACCACTATGGGCCACCAAAATTGTAGAAGAAGCTTAGAAGTATGTTGCCCCTTCACGAACCTTCAAAGAAAGAAAAAGGCCTAATAAATTCACCAACTATGTTGCCCTCATGAATGACCTTTCAAAAGCTTAATCTACCAATGTATCAGATGCACTTAAACATCAAGTATGGAAGAATGCCATGTCTGAAGAATATCAGTCCATTATGAAAAATGATGTTTGGGAGATTGTTCCTAGGCCAGTTGGAAAATATGTGGTTTCCTCCAAATGGCTTTTCAAGATTAAACATGTTGCAAATGGTAGCATTGAGAAACACAAGGTCAGATTTCAAGCCAGAGGGTTCTCACAAAAGGAATGAATTGATTATGAAGAAACCTTTGCACCTATAGCTAGATAAACCCCAGTAAGAGCAATCTTAGCTATTGCATCAGCAAAGGGATAGAAAGTACATCAGATGGATGTAAAGACAACATTCCTTAATGGAAAGATTGTAGAAGTAGTATATCTAGAGCAACCTGAAGGGTTTGAGATTCATGATGCAGAATCTCATGTGTGTAGACTCAAGAAAGCTCTTTATGGGCTTAAATAGGCTCCCAGGGTCTAGTATGAAATAATTGACACTTATCTCATAGGGCTAGGCTTCTCAAAGAATGATGCAGATCCAAATCTCTACTATAAGCAATACAAAGGTGATATGTTGATATTGATTCTATATGTTGATGATTTGATAATCACAGGAGAAGATCACCTCATAGATCAGTGCAAGAAAGACCTTGCTAAAGAATTTGACATGAAGGACTTGGGACTCCTTCATTACTTCCTAGGATTGGAAGTATGGCAGAATTCTGATGGCATTATGCTAAACGAGGGTAAGTATACCTTGGACATTTTGAAGAGATTTGGAATGTTGAACTGTAGACCTATGACTTCTCCGATGGAAACAAACCTTCATAAACTTAAGGAAGCAGCAGCAGAATCACAACCCACAGATCCTACTCTATACAGGAAAATGATTGGGTCCCTGATGTATCTAGTAAATATGAGACCAGATATTTGTTATGCAATTAATGCTTTGAGTCAGTTTATGTGTCATCCAAAGGAGATACACCTGGTAGCAGTAAAACATATCATGTGATACCTACAAGGTACTCTAAAGCTTGGTCTCAAGTATGAGAGAGTTGATCTGAATTTACACGGATTCACAGATTTAGATTGGGCTGGAAGTGTAACTGACAGGAAAAGAACCTCAAGATATTGTTTCAATTTAGGTTCAGCCATGATATCCTGGATCAATAGAAAGCAGTCATCAGTAGCACAGAGTTCCACTGACGTCGAATACATTGCAGCTTCCATGGCTGCTCGACAGGCAGTATGGCTTAGGAAGTTGCTTGTGGGATTATTCAGTGAACCAATGAAACCTATAGTTATTCATTGTGATAACCAGAGTTGCATAAAACTTTTAGTGAATCTGGTGTATCATGACAGATCCAAGCATATTGAGATTCCTTACCATTATGTGTGAGATATGGTAGCCAGGAATGTGATCCAGTTGGAATACATTTGTACAGGAGATCAGACATCAGATATTCTTACCAAACCACTTTCCAGAGTGAAGGTTGGGCACTTTAGAAAAGGTCTTGGTATGATTGAAAGGTAATTTGCTTTGTAATATGTACTTATATATATTAATAAGATGTTTAATGTGTAAACTTCTTTGTCATGCTATGAGTTTTATGGGCTCCGCCCCCTGTGTACATTTCTAAGAGGTGACGATCTCTCAGATAATGAACACTTGTATGAAGATATTATAAGGTGACAACCTTATAATGATCAAACCAGATATCATGTGTGATTCCTCGTATGTCATGGATGTGCCATGATTATATTGTGGTAAAGACATTTGAAAATGTCAGTGCACATACCACAATTTGGATAAAGTGAGGATTTAATTATTCTCATGCATTTATCCTTAGTATTGCTTGCTTTGCAATACTGATATTACGTGCTTAGGTGATATCTTGTGGTGAACTTATTGTATCACGTGTTTAGGTGATACTTCATGTCATGTGCTTAGGTGATATGACTTATTGTATCATGTGTTTAGGTGATACTTCATGTCACGTGTTTTAGGTGATATGATTCTTTGGAGAGTGAGATTATAAAAGTACATAAGGAATATTGATTAGCATGAGAAATGTGATGCTAGATATGTTGTTTTACATTCATCTTCCCGAGCTAAGAGGGAGTGTTGATACATGATAGCTTCAGTAAGATAAATGGTTGAATGAGAGATAAATGAAGTCTCTCATTCAATCATCTATCTCATCGATAGACTATAATAGACTTCACTTATTATTCCTTTTGTTCTATCATTTGATATTACTATTATAATTTCTCTCCTTATATATATGGTGCATTATCCATTTTACCGATTATAATCATGCAAGATGATGTTAAATTTACGGTCATGCTAGGATCGTATTTCATGATCTATGTTAGTATATAAACATTGTAATCTAACAATAAATAGTAACCTTGATATCCCGATTGTTATTGGGCTTCATTGTTAATGCCACCGATTAGTTATTAGGCTTAATTGTTAATGCCATCGATTAGTTATTAGGCTTCATTGTTAATGCCACTGATTAGTTATCGGACCTCATTGTTATGCATTAACACGATTAATATCGGCATTAGATTGGTTACGTATTGCAAATGAAAAGGCTTGATCAAGTGGCATCTTGATCGGCAATGTCTAAAAGACATGTCCAATCAAGGTGTCACTTGATCGTCCCTATTTTTATATATATACCAATCAATGATAAATGAAGAAGACATTAAAATTATTAATGCTCTATCTCAACCTGCAATACACAGAATATAATTAATCACCAGAACAATTATATTGTGATAAACATTTACATTGAAATACAACAACATTATACCTTGATCATTGAATTGGAATTTGAAAAACATTTACAAATTTGTTATAAAAGAATTAAGTGCTTTAGCCCCTCAACAAATCCCACGGATGTAGAATCAAAACTAGCAAAATTATTCAACAACCAAAAAATCAACAACATAATCAACAACAACAAGGTTGACAACAAGTCAGCAACATAGACCTTTTATATCAAGAGATGGGTCTTCCCATCAATTTATGCCATTGGGAGAGCATATTGAATCAGAAATGAAACAACTAATCCAAGAAAATTTTATCAAGTTGTCAAATATCAAAGAGGAACCACCAATAAAGTCGAATTGGTGGAATGATAATGCATATTGTGAATATCATCAGTCTAAGGGACATAAAATTGTGTCATGTTTTCAACTAAAACACCTTCTCCAATATTTGCTTGATCAGGGTGTGATTGAGGTAGATCCATCCGTCAGAACTTCTAATGTTGATTATACAATTTTTAAGACCCCCTTACTTGATCATGAAAAGGGAAAGGCCTCATCTTCGAATATGATTAAAAATGGTAATTTGAATTATACCAATGCGAGTCATAATAATGTTATTAATTTCTTTTGTGCATTAGATGAGTATGTGTCAACCATAAGGATAAAAGAACAAGATCCTTCATATGCAGTGACTACTTGTCGATCCAAAATAGTTTTAAAAGGAGTACCTTCAAATCCTCCTAAACCAACCTCAACAAGCCAGTACAATCTCCTTGACCATTTGGGAAAAAAATCCTCACAAATTTTGATCCTTAGAGTTGTTAAAAATGTCTCCCATGCATCATGTTGTCCTACACAAAGCCCTAACTGAGTCAACAATACCTACTGATATTGATGTTGATCAATTTCAAGCTAGGATATGACACCTTGCTACTTCCCAACATGTTGCTTTTTCGGACAAAGATATACCTTGTGATAAAACCCATCATAACGATCCCCTCCATCTCAAAGTGTTCATCCATAATTGCAAAATCATATGAGTTTTGATAGATGGTGGAGTAGGCCTAAATATATGCACTATGAGAGTCATAATTGGCCTTGGTTACTCTAAAAATGGCATAGATCCTTCAAGGAAGATAACAATAAAAGCGTATGATGATGTTGAACACCCATCTAAAGGAGTGATTGTCTTGCCTATCAGAGTAGGTCCAACAATAGAGAACCCTTTTCTAAAAGTGCTAGATCTATACCTCCCTTACAATATTATTCTAGGCCATCCATAGATTCATGCAATGAAAGCGGTTCCTTCAACCTATCACCAATGTCTAAAATATTCATACAATGGAACTAAGATAACAATTCCTAGAGATCCTAATCCATTTCAATTTTGTGCTGACCTAAAGGATACTCTACAATAGCAAGTGCTAATAAATAATAGAGAGGCATCCTCACCTAATTTTGTTGATCCCAATACATTGTTAGAACATGTGTCAAGGGTAAGATGAAAATACAAGATCAAGGTTGTGGAGTATTCAATGTCCCAAACATTTCTTATTGGAAAGATACCTATGTCACCAAAATCACATGGAAAGCCACATTTGTTGAAAAAGGAATCTAAGACAATCATCTAATATCAACCCCCCACCACATTTACAAAGTGGGGTGAACTGAACAAAGAAACTTTGGATGATGATGTATCAAGATGGCTCTATAAAGATAAAGTAGATAAAATAGATACTCCCCTTATCAAATTGCCAGTAGAGCAATATGGAAAAGGATTTATCATAATGCAGAAAAAGGGATATGATGGATGCAGTGGTTTGGGACCTGACAAAAAAGAAAGAATAAAGCCTATCATCCCCGAGATGCAACATAAAACTTTGGGTTTAGGTTTTGTACCATTGTGAATGGGAACCTCATCTACTAAAGTGACTGCATGTGAAAAAAAGTGTGATTCTGATGATGAAATGACACCTGAGGACACTTGTCTTGAAACTAACTCTAATGAATGGGAGTGGGACTCTTATTCCTCCAACTCCTATGCCCTAGATAATGTCTTCATTGACCCTGACGATTTTCCTATGGAAGACAAACATGAAATTACTTCTCCCATCAAACCATGTCCTAAAGCTTGGATAGAATCATTTTGGAATCCAAGCACTAAATTTGACATGAGAAGTTCAAATAGTGATACTGATGGCATTTATGTCATCACTATCTCACCTTTCCTTGAAACCAATGATGACATGCCCCTCGTGTACCCACAACTTATTCAATGGGACCAACAAGGACCACCTAACTTAGATTGCTTTGAGAAGGATGAGGAAATGGCATAATTTTTTGAACTTAGAGAAGAGATACCACAAGGTGATCACAAGGTCAGATTTGTTATTGATTTAGATTCCACAACATATTTTGGGGAGTCAACTCTATCTTCCAATCGCAAAAGTGAAAAAAAAAATCAAAAGAATAGGTCTTCGAGTGAAAACCACAAGGTTCCCTCTGACCACAAAAAAAGTTAACAAAGGGATGTACCTATGGGTAAAAACCTCTCTAAGGCACCAAAAGGTGGAAGATCAAACATACCCCCGTCAGGTCAGGATAAATCAACACTACTTGTGGAAATGACCGAAGAAATAAATTTGGGTACACCTGACAACCCTAAGGTCATTCATATTGTTGCTTCCTTATCAAAACAAGAAAGAATAGACTTTGTCAACTTTTTTCTTGAGAAGAAGATTAATTTTGCATGGTCTTACATAGATATGTCCGGCCTTGATCCAAAACTAGTCCTTCAGATCATCTGCCACTGAAACCAAGAGAAAAGCCCTTCAAACAAAAACTGAGGAAAATGCATCCACAAGTGGCCCTATTAGTCAAATTAGAACTTAAGAAATTGTTCGTTGAGGGCTTTATAAGACCAATTGACTACGTAGAATGGATTCAAATTTGGTACCCGTCAATAAAGCAATTGGGGGCATAAGAATCTACACTAATTTTATGGATTTAAATAAAGCATGCCCTAAAGATGACTTTCCTTTGCCAAATATTGACATCATAGTAGACATGACAACTGGATATCAGATTTTGTCATTAATGGATGGCTTCTCTGAATATAATCATATTCGAATTGCTATTGAAGACCAACACAAAACTACTTTTACATGTTCTTGGGGAACCTACTGCTCAATGTAATGTCATTTGGCCTAAAAAATGCACAAGCACATATCAGAGAGTCATACAACAATTTTTCATGACTTTATGCATACATTGATGGAAGATTATGTTGATGATCTTTTATGCAAATCAATAACAAGAGATAGTCATCTGGCCATTCTAGGCCCCATCTTTGACCAGATGTAAAAATTCAAGCTTAGAGTCAACCCAAAGAAGTGTGTCTTTGGGGTAACAACCAATAAATTACTAGGGTATATTGTTTCTCATAGAGGCATTGAAGTGGATCCCACAAAAGTAAAAGCAATTATGGATATGCCTCCACATACTAATCTTCGTCAACTAAGGAGCCTTAAAGGAAAACTACAATCAATTCGGTGATTTATAGCTCAATTGGCAAACAAGTGTCAACCCTTCCAACATTTTCTATACAAAGGGACAACCTTTAAATAGACTGACCAATGTCAACAAGCATTCCAATCTCTCAAAGATTATCTTTTGTCACCACCTATTTTAATGCCTTTGATAGAAGGAAATCCTTTCATTTTATACATCTCAGCAACTGATACAACACTAGGAGCTCTCTTGGCCCAACAAGATGAAGAAGGCAAAGAGCAGGCTATTTATTATATTAGTCAAACACTAGTGGGTTATGAATTAAACTATTCTACCATTGAGAAGGCATTCTTAGTAGTGGTGTTTGCAGTTCAAAAGATCTGACATTACATGTTAAATCATAAGACACTGCTAGTAGAAAAGATTGATCCACTGAAATATTTGCTTAGCAGAGCAGCTCTTACAAGCTGACAAGCCAAATGGGTTATGATTCTGAGCAAGTTTAACATTGAAAATACTAAAAGAAAATCAATAAAAGGACACATTATAGCTGATCAAATCATAGATGCACCTATCCAAGATGATCATCCAATGTTGACTAACTTTCCAGATGAAATAGTATTTGATGTCACCTCTTCTAATGAATGGCAATTGTATTTTGATGTGTCTCATACTAGGTTTGGCTCGAGGGCAGGTATCTTATTTGTGACCCCTTAAGGTGGTGCTATTCTAAAATCTTGTTGAATCACTTTTGAATACACTAATAATATTGTAGAGTATGAGACTTTGGTCACAGAGCTCCGAATAGAAATTCAGTGGCACATCACACATCTACTAGTATATGGGGATTTCCAGTTGGTTATTCTACAAGTAAATAATGACTATGGAACAAAAGATGAAAAACTTCTTCCCTATAAGAAGATGGTAGAATTTTTCAAGACATAGTTCATTGTTATTTAGTTTAATCAAGTCCCTCATCTCCAGAACAAATCAATAGATGTTATGGAAACTATAACTTCTATGTTAGATATACCTTGGAATATGGACAGATGTGAATTCCTCGTGGAGTAATTGATGGCCCCATCTTTTGAGATTCCTTCATCGGATCTGGTGTGTGTCTTTATTTGTTCTAATTCCCCATGGTATCATGACATTTATGACTATCTAAAATCCCAAACCATACCACTCAACCTATCATCTAACCAACATCAATTATTTATAAGATAAGCTACCAAATATGTCATCATCAGTGCTACCCTTTATCGTTGTTCCTTTGACCATACCCTCCTTAGGTGTTTGGATTTTGACGAAGCACAAACAACTTTACATGAAGTTCACGATGGTATATACGGGGGCCATTTCAATGGTCTTAGCCTAGCTAAAAAGTTGGTCTGAGCTAGATACTATTGGCCAACTATGGAAAAAGAGGTCCATGACTTTTCTAAAAAGTGTTGCAAATGTCAGGTGCATGGAGATTTAAATCATCTACTAGCACAAGAAATTCAACCTGTCATATCTCCATGGCCCTTTTCTCAATGGGGACTAGATCTTATTGGAAAGATTCACCCGACATTAGAAAATGGACATAAGTTCATTATAACAGCCACAAAATATTTCACCAAATGGATTAAGGCTATACCCATGACCTATATCACTAGCATACAGATTTCTAAATTCATTTTGTGCTGGATATTGTTGCTACTAGGATATGTTGTTCTCATTGATGTCAACATATGCTTGCTTTGGTGATTGCAGGCTGGTTTATTGGGATTATGGTTTGGTGTATGGAGTATTTATAGTATCATTATATTTTTTTTATTGGCTTTGGTGATCCGGGAATCTAAATTAATCATATGATATGATCCGGTTTTGTAGTTTGTTTTTTTGATCAGTGCTTTGTAGAGTTCAGTGTTTCCTCTGATATATTCCGGTGTGATCAAATCTTGAGTTGATATTTTGGAATATTATTTGGGATGGTCTTGTGTATCTTCATTTCAGATGGTTCATGCTTTGATGCTATGTAGGTTATCTTTCTTCATGACAGTTGTTGTTGTTTGAGTGTTTCTGAGTTTCAGACATTGACAGATGAAGATTTGATAAGTGGTGTTGGTGTAGTTATTTTTGATGATTCTAATGTGCTTGTTGGTGTTTCCTAATTGTGTCCTATTTGTTTTAATGATTCACATTGATCATTGTGTGATTTCTTGGTGATTTTATTGAACCGGTAATGTTCTTCATGTTATGTGGTATTTCTAGTGGTGTAGCATTTTGCGGTTGATCTTGCCATGATTTCTGGTGGTGTTGCATTTTTCAAGATTTGAATTAGGTCCATTTTATGTCATGTATATCATTATATTGGTTCGGTGTTTGATCTTTGTATCATGTGATGTAATTTTGTAATTGTGAGTTTAGGGTTTAGCCAACCTTGTTATCAAGGTTGATGAGGTATATAAATAGGTGATATTGTCATGTAATTTAGAGTTAGTGATGTTGTCTGGATTATCAGAGTGGTATATGTGCGAATAAGGATTCATATTTTGGTATGGTGCATTGAGCATATATTGGTGTTGCAGAGTAGATAATTGTGCTTAATCAGAACTGTAATAAGCATTTGAAGATGTTATTCTTTCAGATCATTTCTTCCGAATTGTAGTTTGAATCTTGTTGTAAGTCAGTGAGACTTCCCTGAGGGTTTTAGCCTTCTGGTTCATTATCTTTTGAGCAGTGAGCTCTGGGCAGTGTGCCTGAATGCATGTGCACTCCCCATTGTAATATTTTCACATACTACTGTAGAGTATCATCTTATTGTGGGTAGGTTCCCACTGTGGTTTTTCCCTTAACTGGGTTTTCCGCATCAAAATCTTGGTGTTGTGTGTTGTGTTATCAATTTTCTTATCTCTATTATTCCTACAGTTTATCAGATTTTTTTTTGTGGTTAAGTTTATTGATCCGATGAAAATTGATTACCACCCCCCCCCTTCTCAGTTTTCCTCCATTTTTGTTGCTAACAATTGGTATCAGAGCTAGATCCTCTGGAAGAAGCTTAACCACTTGAGGAGATCCGGGATGGAAACTGGAATTGGAAGTGTTATCTTTAAGAAGGAGAGTTTGAGATTTGATGGAAGTAACTATGCTATATGGAAGAACTAGATGGAAGTGCACTTGAGATGTCTTGGAGAAGATTACTGGAAGATAACAAAGATTGCCTATTTTGCTCCTCTGAATGGACCGATTACTGCAGATGAGACCGAGGAAGTTGAACATAACATTAGAGTGAAGGAAGAATTTCTAAGTTCCCTGACTGATTCAAAGATGACAAATGTAATGGGACTTCAGATTGCAAATGAGATCTGGGAGAAGCTTGAGACCCTATATGAAGGAGATAAACAAGTGAAATTTACTAAGTTGCAGAGTTTGAAAGGAAAATATGAGATGCTAAATATGGGAGAAGATGAGAACATAAACACCTTTATGGTTAAGGTCAATAATCTTGTCCTAGTTATCAGATGTGTCGGTGGAACCCTTGAAGAAGATGAAATTGTTGCTAATGTGTTGAGATCTTTGGCTCCTACTTACAAACATAAGGTAGCTTCTATTGATTAGATCTGGAGTGTGACTACAGTAACAAGAGATATGATGGTTGGAAATATTGTTGCTTTTGAGTTGAGAGAATTTGGTGAATCACATGGAAAGTTTGAGACAACATTTAGAGCATTTGTATCCGGTAAGAAAAAGTATGATCCTAAAGAATGTAGAATATCCAGATATGAAAGAGAAAGGAGAGAGATGGAAGAGCAAGAAAGAGAACTAGATGAGCTTGAAGCATTCATTGCTCGGAGATTGTCTAAGGGAGATGGTAAGTATGATGGAAAATTACCTTTGAAATGTTTCTCTTGTAATAAGATAGGACATTTTGCTTCTAGATTCCCGAAGAGAATGGCTAAATATGACAGATATGTTAAATTTGATAAGTAGGACAGAAATGATAGATATGAGAAGCATGAGAAGTATGATAAGCCTTACAAGTCTAACCAGAAGTATAGGAATCAAAAGAACTATTATTATGCTACTGATGAAGGTGTTACAGATGAAGAATCAGAAGGAGATGAAGTTGTGTTTCTTTCCATTAAAGAAGATGGATCGGTACATGTTGATTCCACTAGCTGAACTATTGAGGAAAGAAATGAATAGGTAATTGACAGTGGCTATTCACATCATAAGATCAGTGATAAAAGAAAATTTGTGAGTATGGAAAGGTATGATGGTGGAATAGTAAGATTTGGAGATGACAAAGCCTATGCGATCCATGGTAGAGGTTATATTTCCTTTAATGGTAAGCATAATACTGATGATGTCTTGTATGTTGAAGGTTTGAAGCATAATATTTTGAGTGTTGGATAGATGGTTGACAAAGGTTATGATTTGAAATTTAAGAATGGTAAATGCAAGATCCTAAATGCCTCCGATATAGAGATTGCATCTGGAACTAAGACTAAAGGTAATATTTTTCATTTGAATGTTGGTGAGAAAATTTGTTTGATTGCTTAGATTGATGAAAGTTGGTTGTGGCATAGGAGAATGTGTCATGTTAATTTTGATTCAATGATTAAGACCAATTATATTCAAGTTGTTAGAGATCTACCTAAAATTGTTAAGCCTTCTAATCTAATATGTAAGGAATGTCAATTGGGTAAGCAAACAAGAATTTCTTTCAAGAGAAAGTAGTATACATTTGATGGATTTCTAGATCTTGTGCATACTGACCTATGTGGACCTACAAATGTTAGAAGTGTGCAGGGAGATAGATATTTTATGTTGCTAATTGATGATTATTCCAGGATGATGTGGGTTATCTTTTTGAAGGAGAAATCTGAAGCATTGCACAAATTCAAGATATTCAAAGCAAAAATTGAGACTGAGTCAGGATTGAAGGTGAAATGTCTGAGATTTGACAGAGGTAGATAATTTTGTTCTAGTGAGTTTGATTCATTCTATGAGAAGCATGGGATTAGAAGACAATTATCTACTCCTAGAACCCCACAATAGAATGGAGTTGTTGAAAGAAAGAACATGATTGTTTTGGATGTTGCAAGGACTATGTTGATTGAAGGGAATGTTCTGAAGATCTATTGCAGAGAAGTTATTAGCACTGTTGTTTACACATTCAATCAAGTTCCTATTAAATGTGATACCGGTAAGACTCCTTATGAGATATGGTTTGGTCATGTTCCTACTATAGATATTTCAAAGTATTTGATAGCAAATGTTATATCAAGAGAGATGAAGACATAGGAAAGTTTGATGCAAGAAGTGATGAAGTAATTTTCTTGGGATATTCCATAAAGAGCAAATCCTACCAGTGCTACAAAAAGAGACTAAGAAAGATAGTGAAAAGTGAAAATATGAAGGTGGATGAGAACCTTGGAAAATAAATCAGAGCTTGCAGATATGATGATGGTCATCATGTTGTTCTAAATCCTATTCAGACTGAAGAATCAAAGCTGAATGATATGGTAGAGACAGTTAATCTGGATGTTGTTGTCGTCGATGGAGAGGTATAGGAACCTAAAAATTAGAATAATTGGAAGACTCTGAGGCATGTAAGATTGAATCATTCAGAAAATCAAATTATTTGGTGATAAAAATAAAGGTGTGATCACTATAAGAAGGTTAGTTGCTGAAGAGGTATGTTTGATTTCTAAAGTTGAACCTAAAGATGTTGTTGAAGCTTGCAAAGATGAAAATTGGATAAGAGTTATGGAAGAAGAATTAGATCAGATTGAAAAGAATAAAACATGGGAACTTGTGCCTAGACCTAAAGATAAGAATGTGATTAGTACTAATTGGGCATCAGGAATAAATTGAATGGTTGGTGAAGTCAGAAATAAAGCAATATTGGTATGCAAAGGATATTCATAAAAATAAGGGATTGATTATGAAGAGACTTTTGCTCTAGTGGCCATACTTGAAGTTGTTAGACTATTGCTTGCATATGTTGCCTATAAATATTTCAAAGTGTATCAGATGGTTGTCAAATCTTCCTTTTTGAATGGTGATCTTGAGGAAGAAGTCTACATCAAGCAACCTGATGGATTTACATTATCTAATTATGGAGACATGGTATGTAAATAGAAGAAAGCTCTTTATGGACTGAAAAAAGCCCCTAGAGCTTGGTATGCTAGATTGGAAAAGTATTTGTTGAAATTGGGATTTAATAAAGGGATTGTTGATAGTAATCTATACTTTAATATTTAGAATGATAACATCTTGATTGTTGAATTCTTTGTTGATGATATTATCTTTGGAGGTGATGATGACTTGAGCATGAATTTTGTTGGTGATGTGCAGAAAGAATTTGAGATGTCTATGATAGGTGAAATGAAATTTTTCTTAGGTTTGCAGATTTTACAGACTAGAAAAGGTATTTTTATACCTCGAACTAAATATGTGAAGGAATTGTTGAAGAAGTTTGGATTAGATGACTCCAAACCAGTTGAAACTCCTATGGTGACTAGTTGCAAATTTTCTAAAATGATGAATCTCTGAAAGCTAATCAGAGATTGTATAGGTCTATGGTTGGTGGACTTCTATATCTTACTCAGACTAGGTAGGATATTATGCATGTTGTGTGCATTGCTCCTAGTATCAAGCTTATCCAAAAGAGAGTCATGTCACTATTGTGAAGAGAATATTCAAATACTTGAAGGGAACTATGGATTATGGTTTGTGGTATTCGAGGAATGATGATTTCAAGTTATTTGATTACACTGATGTTGATTGGGCTAGTGATTTTGATGATCGGAAGAGTGCCTCTGATGGTTTAGGTAAGAAATTGGTTTCATGGGCTAGTAAGAAACAAGATTCAGTGTCCTTATCTATTGCTAAAGTTGAGTACATTAGTGTTGCCGGTAGCTGCACTCAGGTTGTTTGGATGAAGCAAATGTTGAAGGATATCAGAGTTATCTATTATAAGCCTAATGTCATATACTGTGATAATTCCAATTCTATTAACATGTCAAAGAATCTAGTGCAGCATTCAAAGAATAAACATGTGTCAATTAAATATCATTACTTGAGAGAAAAAGTCAGTGAAGCTGGAATATGTATCTACAAAGGAACAGATTGTTGATATTTTCATTAAGCCTTTGCCTACAAATACATTTGTCTACTTGAGAGACAAGTTAGGGGTATCCACCCCTCCTGATGAGAACTAGATGCATTGAGTTGCATCAACCTGGTGGATCTCAGAGCATTATCTTTCTATCTAGACTGATGAGTTGGTGTTGCTCCTCTGGTGGAGTAGTCTAGTTATGTGTTTAAGGGGGAGAGTTTTGGTTATCTGTATTCTATCTTTGGCATTATTGTCAAATGGAGAGAGAAGCATGTGAAAAACTATTTTATCTACTTGATCTTAGGGGGAGTTTGTTGGATATGTTTTCTTTCTTTGCATTGATTTTTTTTCACATTCATATGTCGCCATCAATGCCAAAGGGGCAGATTGTTGGACATTGTTGTTGCTAGGATATGTATGTGTCATTGATGTCAATATATTCTTGCTTTGGTGATTTGTAGATTGGTTTATTGGGATTATGGTTTGGTATATGTAATATTTATCGTATTTATATATGATCCGGTTTTGCAGTTTGTTTTTCTCATCAGTGCTTTACAAATTTTAGTATTTCCTCCAGTTGATTCTAGTGTGATCAGATCTTGAGCTGAGATTTTGGGATATTATTTGGGATGGTCTTGTGTATCTTCCTTTCAGATGGTTCATGATTTGGTGCTCTGAAGGTTATCTTTCTTTGTGACAGTTGTTGTTGCTTGAGTGTTTCTAAGTTTCAGATGTTGACTGATGAAGATTTGATAAGTGTTGTTGGTGCAGCTATCTTTGATGATTCTAACAAGCTTGTTGGTGTTTCCTAATTGTGTCATTTTTTTTTTAATGATTCTCATTGACCGTTGTGCAATTTCTTGGTGATTTTTCTGAATCGGTAATGTTCTTCTTGTTATGTGGTATTTCTGGTGGTGTATCATGTTGTGGTTGATCTTGGCATGATTTTTGGTAGTGTTGCATGTTTGGAGATTTGAATTAGGTCCATTTTATGCCATGTAGATCATTATATCGTTCTAGTCGTTGATTTGTGTATCGTGTGATGTAATTTTTTAATTGTGAGTTGAGGGTTTAGTCACCCTTGTTATCAAGGTTGATGAATTGTATAAATAAGTGATATTTTCATGTAATTTAGAGTTAGTTATGGTGTATGCATTATCAGAGAGTGGTATAAGTGCAAATAAGGATTCATTTTTTGGTGTGGTGTATTGAGCATAGATTGGTGTTGCAAAGAAGACAATTGTGCTCAACCGAAATTGTAATCAAGCATTTGGAGATGCTATTCTTTCAATTAATTCCTTTTGGACTGCAGTCTAAATCTTGTTGTAAGTTAGTGAGACTTCCCTGAGGGTTGTATCCTTCTGGGTCATTATCTTTTGAGAAGTGAGCTCTAGGCAGTGTGCCTAAATGCATGTGCATTCCCCATTGTAATATTTTCACATAGTACTGCAAAGTATCATCTTATTATGGGTAGATTTCCACCATGATTTTTCCTTTAACCAAGTTTTCCACGTCAAAATATTGGAGTTGTGTGTTGTGTTATCAGTTTGCTTATTTCTTTTATTGTTGCAGTTTATCATATTTGATAATAGTCATCTATTCAAAAACAAAGATGTCTGAGAACTCTATGAGAAGTTCCACATTCAACATCGCTTTTCAAATCCATATTATCCACAAAGTAATGGTCAAGCTGAGGAATCCAATAAAATTATTATCAAGATACTCAAAAAGGTTGTCAATAATATTGGTTGAGATTGGCATGTGCAATTAAATCCAAGTTTATGGGCATATTGCACTTCCATCTGCACCCCTACTAGTGCAACACCTTATTCCTTGGTGTATGGTGTAGAAGTTATCATACCTTTGGAAGTCGAGATTCCATCATTGAGAGTCTCTCTACAACATCTAATTGATGATAAAACATACAGAGTGTTCAGGCTGCACCAACTTGAAATGTTAGTTGAAAGGCATTAGATAGCTTTTACTCATTTATAGGCATATCAAAATTGTCTTTGTTGTACCTATAATAAGAAAGTCAAAGGGTGACACGTAGAAGTGGGAGATTTGGTCATGAAAGCTAACCCTAAGAATTCACAGTCTACTGAGATCATTAAGGGAAAATCTTAGCCTAATTGTGTCAGTTATTTCATTGTCACTACAACATATGATTTAGGTGCTTATCATCTTGCAACACCAGAGGGAGAATGCTTTTCATATTCTCTCAATAGCATGCATCTCCAAAATTATTATACATAATTTTCTTTCAGTAGTTCTCCAATATGATCCTGAAAAAATACAAAAAAAAAGTAAAAAATCAGAAAAAATCATCACTCTGGTGAAAACCTGGTAAACAGGTGCCTTGTGTGAAAGCAAAACAAGAGTAAAAATGTGAAAAAAATGACAAAAATAGTAAAGAAAAATCATTTTCCCTCTAGTGAAAACTTGGCAAACAGGCGCTTTGGGCAAGTACTATGGTGAAAACCTGGCTTTATTGTTTAATTAATATTCATCATTATCTCTTTCTAATCAATCAGTCTTGATCTTAATTGGCTAATCCTAACTATTCCTCTTTGATTAAATAATTCATTTAATTATTTAATCCCTTTATTCTAAGCTAATTATTCTTCCATGATTAATAAATTGTTTTAATTATTTAACCCCTTTCTCTAAATTATTCTAATTAAATATTTTTTTAATTTATTTAATTACGATGTGTGGATGAAATAAATATATTTTTTATTTATTTATTTATAACCCCACTTAGCTCTTCTACTTTCTAATTTTTATTTCCAATTATCTCCTCTGCTTTTTAATTTTTATCCCCCTTATCTCTTCAACCTACTAATTTGGTATTTATGAGAAGATAATTAAAGATTTAATTATTTATTCTCATAATATCTTCCCATTTGCTTTCTTCTATGTTCATCCTTCCTTGAATGGCAGCTTTGATGTGCACTCAATCAATTCCGTCCATCTAGCCAAAAATATTTTGAATCTTAGTCATCCAATCAGTCTCAATTTTCTATAAATTGAACTCTCAATGCTCATTTTCGACAACCACATTTTGAGTACCCTTATTCTGTTGATTTCACTATATCTTTTCAATCTTGCTTTTCAGTTGCATTTGTTTTGTAGGTGAGATCCACAAACATCAAATTTGAAGGAGAAAGAATAATAATGAAGGAGCTATGAAGGAGATTCTTGCACTTTAATTTATGTTTATTTTTGAATTTCATCTTCATTTCCTTTATTCAATGTATTAGGATCAATTTCACAGCTTGTTAGGTTTGTAGTTACCTAATTTAGGCTTTGATGCTTTATTCCATTTTCCTAGCTACACAATGTTTTTAGTTTTTATATTTAGGGTGAGGTTGTTTGGATTTACATTTCAAATATAATAATTTAGATTTAGATTATGGACTTGGCTATTAGATTCAAATAATTGGATTTGACATTTGACTATTTGGATTCAAATGAAGAATGTTAGGATCGGAAGGTGAAGTTGAAATTTATAGATGTCAATTTAGACTTGGGATTAGGATTAGCATGAGGACCAACAATTTTATTGAGTCATTAAGTTGTGTACGACATGGCCACTAATTATTGTGAAGGTTGTGCACACTAGTTGTTGTATGCAATGTGTAGATTTTGACTTATCATTCCTTTTAACATTTTTATTTGATTGGATATACCACTTCATCTTGCTTTGGATCTATATAATTTTTTTATTACATGTTGATTTTTGGATGTTTCACCTTTTATACTAATTTTGATTTTTCATTGATTTAGATTTTGTGTTTTTTTATTTGGTGCTTGATTGTCATCGTTTTTTGCATGTTAATTCTTTACTTTATATGTTGTATGATGTTGTTGGTCTCAATCAGTGAATTTGGGATGTTGGGATAGAAACTAGTGATATGGGTGGAGGTAGTAGGAAAAATATTACTAGCAATAGGATTATTAATGGAGGTATTAATTATCATTAATACCATTAGATTGCTTAATGTGGGGTGTGTAGTTGATGTCTTGATATCCATAAGTACACTAGTACAAGTTTGATAGTACCTTATTCATGAAGCCCCAACTATTAGAATCAAGGAACACTAAGAGGGGGTGTGGGGGGGGGGGGGGCTGAATCATTGTTCCACCGGTAGATAAATTTTTAAACTTATTCTCAGACCTCTAGACGCAAATGCAAGAAAGTAACATGCAAAAACACAAGATAGTCAACCACGAGATCATAACACTAGGATTTTTACATGAAAACCCGGAAAGGGAAAAACCATGGTGGGATTGGATCCCACAATATTCATATACTGTGATCAGGAGTAAATAAATATTACAAAAGGGGAATGCACATGCTTTCAGGCACACTGCCTAGAACCAAAGTTTAAATTACAATATGAAAGTCTCATTGACTTATAGATCATTGATAATGATAACTACAATGATTGAACTCCAAAATAGCATCAAATAATGCCTAGATGAGTTCCAGTTAAATGCAAAAGTCTGACCATAACACCTCTGCAACTCTACCATGGTTTGCTTCTTAGTAAACTACCTAACCAAGAATGTGCACATGAAACTGTGCCAAATAGGTTTCTCGATCACCACTCATTCATATCATACCCCAAAAAGATCTCCTATATCGGTCATATATATCTGCAATCACAAAATGAAACATTCATCAAGTCGGTTAACCGTAATATGCAATGTAATGTGTAACCGAGTGTCAGCTTAGACTGGATCACTAAAACATATGTGGATCGACCAAATAATGTCAAAATGATTTTTACATGTCGTCCATATCATCCCATGCAGGAATCTAATCACCAAAAAGATTCTGAACCAAAAGTGCTCTTCTTATCCTAAAATACCGGTGGCAGGTAACCGGACCACTTCCTCTACTAGTTACCAAAATTCATAACTACAGGATAGAATTTCCATAAAGAGTTGTCATCAATGACAACCCTAATATATTATCCATGCACTAGAATCTACTGGATGAGTGTCAATTACCAACAATCTCCCCTTTGGCATTGATGGCAACACTCATGAAAAATGACTAAGTGTCAACCTGTATACCGAATCAAAATTTCTAAGGCTCCCCCTTAGATCAAAAACTCAAAAACTTGTATCATTCTCTATACATTTTTCACTCTACTCTCCCCCTTTAACTACAATGCCAAAGTTGGGGTGTTGCACAAAAACTTATATACAAGGGTATATACTAGATATTTTATACATACTTAAAGATATTTACAAAAATGGTCTTCAAAAAACCTAAGAGAGTATCCCACCCATTCTGCATTATGATGAAATCATTAAAAACATAATCATATATCTCTACATTTTTCAATTTAGTTGGAACTGGTTGTGTGGTTGTCTTCATGCAATCAACTTTTTTGCTCAGCATGGTGTCCATCCGAGGAGAAATAAGGTTCTAGAGTTCACCAAACCGCCTCAGTATCATGTCCTTTTGTGAGTTTAGGCTCAAAATTTGATCAATTAGAGCCATCACCTGACCTTCTATATTGTTAACAAGGGCTACATTGGAATCAAATGACTAAGATATACCATATGTCATGTGTGTGAAGTAGGGTACCTGCAGCTGCAACACAAACACTCAATATATCATTACAAGCATGGTTAGAAAATTGAAATCAAACAAAAGATAAACCATGACAAAGCAACCTATCGCCTCCTAAGAGATGCGAGTGTGGATTTTCTCTCAGATCTATATAAGCAATCTCAGTGACTTGACTACACCTAGACGAAGGATTTAAAATGATATGATATGCAAGCTAGATGAGATTGATTATGCTAGATTGATCCAAGAGTATAATTAAGCTAATGATATGCATGATTAAGCTATTATGATTATGCAATTAATCTGGAGTAGAGATTTATTTAGCTACATGATTCAACAATTATGCTATAAAATGATCAAATTAATCTAGATCTCAGATGCAATTGCCTATAATAATAATGCTTAAATGATATGCTAAAATGGATATGCCTATACTAACAATGCCTAAAATTGATATGAGATCGGATCTACCTATATTAACAATGCATAAGATGAAAATGAGATGGGATCCTTTGTGCTCCAAAATGGGGGATATTTATAGGATTTCCAAGACCAAGGGTGAGGTGGCAGGAATCGACGGTTAAGATTGAGTCTAAAGATATCAAGGATAAAATTGGAGGAGGTTGGAGAAGAGGTTGGAGGGAGGGACACTTGTCATCTTTGTGGTGACAAATGTCAAGGAGCCTTGCTCATAACAGGGCAAGTTTCCAAGAGAGGAAACATGTGGCCAAAGTGTCATGTGTCTCAAGGGGAGAATATCCACACCATAGGAGGTTAGGATGTGCAAGATAGGGTAGGGTTAGTTAGACCCTAGGATTAGATGGAATGGGTTAGGTTAGGGGGATGGTTAGGTTAGGTGGTTAGAAGTTAGGAGGCATGTGGGTAATTTGAATTTAAAAATTCAAATAATAGGAAAAGGCTAATTAACTTTCAACAACTCTTAAATTGATTTGTTTTAATTAATTAGGGGATTAGAAGAAATGAATTAAATGGGGGGGAGGATTAATTAATTTTGATTAATTAATCAAAGGGGACTATTGAGATGAACCTATTAAATAAATCTTTATATTTATTAATAAGTAGATGAATGAGGGTATTTAATCAAATTGCTAATAAATTCAATTAAATTGGGAAGGGGGGTTAATTAAATAATTGCTTATTTAATTAATTATCTTCATACCATTTTTAGGTGTATAGACCATCAAGCTTTCCCAGCTGGCAAACACTGATTTGCTTGTCAATATCTGATGTGAATTTGGGCAGTATAAGGCATGACTTGTATATCTTTCCTCCTTCACTCAATGCCTCAAAGATAGTTTGTAGTCCTTTGTTCAATCTGACCCTATCATCTTCAATCATCTTCTGAAATGTTTGCATAAGCACCTCCTTGAATATGTCAAATACTTTCTTGGTGATTGCATTTTCCAATGACTCAAAATTGGTACTGATATTGTTGATTAACTATAAGAGCTTGTTAGAGGGATTAGAATTTGGATCTAATTGCAGTTTTGGTACCACCTTTTGTAAAACACTTACAGACATCTCAATCAACTTTTTGTCTTCAGTCTCTAATTTAACCAAGTCCTAACTAGCTTGAGCCTGGACCGCTGCAACAACCATCAACCTTTCAGCTGGAGACATCTATCCAATATCAAGAGGTCTATCAAAATTGATGGAGATTTGTGAGAAGATTCTTTTATCTTTGTCCTACAGTGTGTGAATTGCCATGATTATTGGGACACCATTAGATTTTTGCTTTCCCTCTTTTCCCTAATCTTGTACCTTGTCCAACTTTGCTTCTTCTTTACCTGTATCATTTTCCAGTTCCCACTCAGTATGAACTTCTTCTTTATCCTTTTCTTTTTCTTCAACCTATACATTGGTTTCATCACTTGGTGCAATATCATCTTTTGGTGTTTCTTTGGCCTCTTCAGTTTTCCCTTCCACCATCTTCAGGTTGAACTTGTCAAATGGAGGATTTTGATTATCCTTTGCATCAATTAAATGGGCCTAGTCAAAGAGATGAGAAGTATCTTCCTTTTGTGATTCATCATCATACTTAGGGTTGATTCGAAATCGATTGTTCTTTAGGAACTTTTTCCATATTTCTTCAATTTCTTATCCGACTTCCTCAACCCTACCAACCATAAGCTGGTTTACTCTATTTTTGCTTCAGAATTCCTTTTTGTTGGCTAGCTCCAGGAGTCTATCAACTTCTTCTTGAGAAATGCAAGCATTGATACTGATCGATTCATGTTCTTTCATTTCCTTATCTAATCGGCTTGCAGTCAACCTTCTAGCATCAAGAATGTTATATAAATCTTTTGGAATGCTACGTTCTAACTCAATTAATGATTTGTTGAACTTATGAAAATGCAACACAACAACTTCCTCAATTTCCCTCTAATCATTCTCATCAAAAAATTTATAGTGTGCACTAATATTCTTGAGATTACCATCATTAACTATTTCATCAGTTAGTTATTTTGCATTTAATTGGGGAATGATGGTATATTTACCTCTTGCCTTGTTGGAATCAAGATCTTCATCAAGATTTGTCCTTAGCTGTGTCTTTTTGCTTGGTTGAGCACCACCAGACTATGGTTTCCTAATTGCTCTGACAAATTCTCCTTTCTTCTTTTCTTTCTCGGCTTCCTCATCTGACTCTATCTTAGATGCATCAGGAGATACAATGACATAAGTTATTTTTGTCTTCTACTTCTACTTCAACACTCCTTTTTTGGATGAGCTTTGAGTTGTTGATGACTTCACTAGAGTAGGGGACGACTTGGTCTCCTTAAGCTTGGAGGGAATCAGTTCAATCTTAGGCTTCTTTGATTCCATCTCTGCTTCCATCTGAGCCTTCTTCTCCTTAGCTTTCTTGATAGCTTATCTGGTAAAACCCATCTATTTAGCCACAACCTTGACCATTTTTGTTACCTTTATTTTCCTTTCGGGATGAGTGAACTTCTTATGCAGTTCCATATTCTTTTCTTTGAATGTGCCAATTTTTTCTTCTTGAGGGTCAATCAGTTTTCTCAAAAGATGTTGAGCATAGCTTTCAAGAGTTTGAGCATCAACCTCATAGCCCATTGGCATTATCTATATTGTCCTTCACTCTACTACCTCCACATGGCACTGGTCCTTGTTAGCCATAAAATAGATAGTATCTGCACATTTATCCACTACTTCCTTAGGGATCCTTTCCCTCTTCTTCATTTTGCCTTGGAAGGTTTTGAAGAAACTCCATAGGGTAGATGTTTGATTCTCTCTATTTCCCAATCTTTGCAAACCTTTTTTAATATGAGTAGCTACCAGTAAGTCATATTCTCATTGGACCATGTCTGTCCTAGGGATTTCATTCATGAAGTACAGTGATAGACAAACAATCAATGAACTGAATTTAAAAATATTCTTCTTGTCTATTTTGATTTTCTTCAAATTGCTTGGGAGCTCTTCAAGAAGCACTGTGCACAATTCATACTTCATATCCTCTTTCACCACCTGATAAGTTGCATATATTATAGTAGGGAAGACCAAATTAAATCTGATAGACTGATAAACTTTGTACCCAATGATCAATGATGCAAATTTAATATCGTGCTCTAGGATATCATCAATCATCATTGATCTGTTTCCAAATTGAGCACCGGATAGTTTTGTGACGATTGGGTTTGTTACCTTCCTCAAATTAGGTTTTCCACTAGTTTGGTGCAGACATGTGACCACATGAATGGTCTTCTTGGTTATCTTGTAGGGTTTGTCCAACCATATGAATTCATCATGGACACAGCTCAAAATGTATCTTACCCATTCATCTCCATTGAATGTCAAAAAATGAACAAACTGTGTGAAACCCTTTTGTAACTATGCATATTACAGTTTGGGGTTTCCAACTTCATCTGTTATGTGCTCAGTATACAAGGTCAAGATATCCTTATTTTTGGTTTCCTAAATTGTCCAGTGTATGTATGCCCTAACATCATCAATGTGCAAAACTCCATATGGCATAGATGAAAAAGCACCTTTGGGATCGTCCTCAACAGACTTAAATGGATGTCTTTTAAATTGTGCCCTTTCTCTTTCAAAAATTTCTACTAATAAAGGTGTATTAACAGAATAAGATGCCATTTTAAGAAATTTTAGGGTTCAAAGGATGAACACGCTTCGGTAAATACCTTTTTCTTCTATCCGATGCACAAGAACTCCTTGTCAGATCACCTCAAGCCTTCTAATCACCTTGAAAAATGGATTGCCTCACTCTGCAACTTCAACTCTTCACTCACAATGTGAGAAATGATTCACATTTTTCCCTTTTTAACTTTTCAAATCCTAACTTTAAGTTGAAATAAATGCAACTATAAAGTTCAACCAGATGTCCTATTCAACATAATCCATTCCACTGGATTCCAAGATGGGTATGATGAATTCCGATTAATCATCTCCAAGCATTTGTAATCAACCTTGATCGATCACAAATCTCTTTAGGGGGTTCTTCTATATTTTGCATGAAGATGCCACCCCCTAAGGCCAAATGCCTTAGTTACTGGATGAAGATCCTACACCGGATTCATGTGCAGACCCACTAGTTGCCTTGGATTCATCTTTCCTAATCCACATCTTCTCATGCTTGTTCCGGATCTCTTCTAACTTTTCTTTGCCTTTCTCATCTGATTTGCCTTTGTTTACCGGATCATTATTCGTGCTTCTACAAAATTTTGCAATGTGACCGGTTTTGTTGCATGCACGAAAAAAAACATTTCTTTGCATTGGTCTGAAATTAATCTGATTCGGTCTCATCCTGCATTGGTTAGAGATATGTCCAAACATACCACAATCATAACATCTCTTGTTCTAAAAATTATTCGTTACTGCTCTGCATATGTTTGACTTATGACCAAAATTAGTGCATATGAAACACTGGTCGGTAAAGGTGGGACCATTGTTCAAATTATTGGTTTTTTATTCATCCTACTTATGCATTGATTTTCCATGTGACCGAATTTATTGTAAGTAAAACATCTACCATTAAATTTATAGGCATTAGGCCATCTTACCAAAGGATTCTTTCTCTTAGGTTTTGCATTGCTTTGTCCAGAACCAGGGGATTCTCTTTTCTCATATCCAAGTCCTCTCATGTCTTTTTCATGTCTCTGACTATCCAGTATCTCATCCAACCTTGTTGATCTAGCACTGAATTTGTCTTTGTATTCATTTGCAGTAGCAAGTTCATCTCTTAGGGAAATAATTTGTCTTTCAATTTCTTGAACATTACTCCTTGATTGTGTCAACTCAAGCTTCAACTGATCATTCTCATAGGTAAGCCTAAAGCATTCATCTGATTTGTCTTTCAATGATCGAGTCAAAATTTATTCATTCTTCTTTCGGTCTTCAATCTCCTTAGTTAGCTTCATCACAATGGATTGCATCTCATTCTTGAATACAACATTCTCTCTAGAAAGCTTATCACATTCACCAGCTTTGTCCAGATTTTCCATACTTTGTTCTTCTTTCTCCTTCAGCTTGTCCATCATCTCTTTCCTCTTGTCTCTTGAAGTGTTGACTTGATCTTTCAAATCATTTATGAATTCAAGTTTCTCTTTAAGGAAATTATTTCATTTCTTGTTGCATCAAGATCCTTAAGTACCACATAAATTTGTCTCTACAAACTGTAATCCATTGATTCAATCTCTGAGACCTTCCTCAAGCAATTAGGCTTCCTCAGAGGAACTAGGCTCTAATACCAATTATTGGAATCAAGGAACACTAAGAAGGGGGTGAATCAGTGTTCCACCGGTAAATAAATTTTTTAACTTATTCTCAGACCGCCAGAAGCAAATGCAAGAAAGTGAAATGCAGAGACACAAGATCATAACACCGGGATTTTTACATGGAAACCCAAAAAGGGAAAAACCATGATGGGATTGGAACCCACAATATTCATATACTGTGATTAGGAGTACATAAATATTACAAAAGGGGAATGCACATGCATTTAGGCATAATTCCTAGAACCAAAGGTTCAATTACAATATGGAAGTCTCACTGACTTACAAATCATTTACAATGATAGCTACAATGATTGAACTCCAAAATAGCATCAAACAATGCATGGATGAGTTCCGGTTAAATGCAAAAAGTCTGACTATAATACCTCTACAACTCTGCCATGTTTTTCTTCTTAGTCGGCTACCAGATCAAGAATGTACACATGAAACTGCACCAAATAGGTTTCTCAATCACCACTCGCTCATTTCATACCCCAAAAAGATCTCCTACATTAGTCATATATATCCACAATCACAAAATGAAACCTTCATCAAGTCGGCCAACCATAATATGCAATGTAATGTGTAAACAGGTGTTGGCTAACAATGGATCACTAAAACATATGCAGATCAACCAAATAATATCAAAATAATTTCTACATGGCATCCCTATCATCCCATGCATGAATCTAAACACCGAAATCACTGCAAAGATTCCAGACCAAAAATGCTCTGGTTATCCTAAAATACCAGTGACAGATTACTGGACCACTTCCTCTATCAGTTACCAATATCCATAACTACCGGATAGAATTTCCATGAAGAGTTTCTATCAATGACAACCCTAATCCATTATCCATGCGCTAGAATCCACTGGATGAGTGTCAATTGCCAACACCAACACCTTCCCATTGTATCACATGATTTGATTAATTTTATTTTTGATAGGATATATTTTCTTTAGAAACAAAATGCAAAACCATATTTGGATAATCAAGACTCATCAAAACTTTCAAGTTGCTCATCCATGTAAAGGAAAGATCAAATAAAGGTGGTTGTACCTAATTTATAGGATATTTTTTCTTTCTCCTTGTTAATGATTGTGATATCTTGATTGATGATATGCCCAATGTGATCGATAAGGACTTGTATATCCTTATGGTTTATGTGGTCATCATTATTGAAAAAAAAAAATTATTAGGTTCATCATTATTATTTTTCTTTTCTATGTGTTTGATGGGGACTACAATCTACTTATGAGAAGAGGGATTATGGGATGAAGGAGAGGATCAATTTTTGTTTATTGATATTATGATTTTGTGATAGGATTGATGGAAGTGGTTTAACTTTTTTGGTATCATGATTTTGATAGATGGATTAAATTGGTTGGAGTGTTTTGATCTTGTGAGTTTTTTATAGGATGGATGGAGTTTAATTGAGGGATTTGATCTTCATATGGGGGTGGGCAAGTTTGACCATGCTTTGGAATTTTTTCTCAAAATAGCTCCAATTACTTTCTTGACAAGGTATCTCTACCACATTTGGCTATGATGTTCCCATTACTGATTAACTCATAAACATATGCATTAATTCTTAAACATTGATTGTTTGGATACTTTTGACTCTTGTGGTTTTTTTACACATTGTGGATTTCGGATCATATTGATTTTATTTATTTACAATCCCATATAGGTTGACTTGTAGATATGATATTTAAAGGGGATACTATACATTCTTAATAGGTATTGGATTGTGTTGGTTAACAGATTTGTCCTTTCTTTAATTTATATATGTATATTACAATACTGACTTGTGTACACCCTTTATGAAAGGAGAGAAAATGAACCAAAAGTTGGGTGAACCAAATTAAGGTTCATCCTCTACATTAGAGGGCAGCTCCTCATGAGATTTACAATGAATTTTTATGCAGTTAATTTAGAAATGAATACACTTAAAACCAGAAAGCACGAAAGGCTTTCGCATTCATTCATCAACACAAAAGAATGCTACAAAGATCTATTTTCAAGTGTAGAGCTCACATATTTCTACTTCCGCATATGTTCATCCAATAAACCCAAAATAAAGTAAACTCAACTTCATGTAAATACTAATCGATTCTCACTCATGCCTCACAGGACAAGAAGGATCAGTGCCATTTAAACAACAATGAAATTTCTTGATAATAATGAAAATCAATGAATTCACAAACATAGAAAGAACTGGTAATGAAATGACATATATCACACATCGGCATATATCTCAATAGAGATCACTAATCCATAGAACACACATATTTTAAAGATTGCACCAAAATAGCATTTCATTCAAGTACCAACAATATCAATTTTGAGAACTTCAAGCAAAATCAAATATGTTCCTCCAAATCAAAGTTTTTCGGGCACTAACAAAGCTTCACTTTTTTACATATATAGCCCCCAGGCAAATAGTTTGTTACATAAACCTTTTAACTCTAACCTAGAGTCAAAGAAACCATATGATTTGAACTTTATGAAACTAAATAAACAAAAGCCACAGATATGATGACAGCTCATCTGTTAGTCGATCAGGACTCCATCATGGAAGTAGCAACTATTGATTTGTCCTACTTTTCCACGGCACCACGCACATTACGCCACTCCAGATGCGTTGTTGAAAAGTTCAATTTATTCCAAAAGTATGGAAGTTTGATGTGTTGGATGTGTTGTTTCCAATCTTCCTTATCCATATTCACCTGCAACAATTTAGCTTTATGTGCCTCCAAGTGATCCGAGGAGACTGTCAGCATCGACTCTATTCTAGACACTTTTGAAAAATCATTTGTGGTTAAAGACTTCATTTCCTTGATGAGTTGTACTCTTTCTTTGAATATCTTTGCCATGTCTGTAGCAGATTCAATTATCTGGGCATCTTCCTTCATGAGTTGGATATCAATGCACTTCAGATTTTTCTGAATTTTGTCAATCAAATCTTTCAATCTTTTAAGTAACCTTACAGATTCCTCATGGCCTTGTTTGATGATAGAATTTATCCACTCAATATTTTTCCTTGACACATAAAGCACATTATCATACAAATTTTCCATAGGTTTCTCAGCTAAGAACTTCATCATGCCAAACTTTTGTACATCATTCATTTGTGCTAACACCACCACCCACTTGGTTCTTTCCTTTTCCCAGGCAATAACTTCTAGCTCTAACTCCTTACTCAAGGTTACAACATCTCCATAAACTTTAACCAGGCTGGCAATGTAATCTGAACCCTGGTGTACTATAAAATTGAGCCATTCATTGAATATCTTTGCTACCATGCAGCTCCTCTGAACGTGATCTAACAACTTCTGGTTCACCGGTGACTTTGGGTCAAAAGATAGTGTCATCTTGGACAAGGATTGAGGGTTTGGATGGTGTATGGAATTGATGTACTCTGCCATTTAGGTGATGACCTACTTCAGCTTCTTTTTATCTTTCTCATCCTTCCAAGACCTAGATATCATCCTCTTTGTGGAGGATTCCAGGTGCTTAGCATCTACCACCCTCAAAGAAATTCCCAAATCAATTTTCTATATAGTAAAATCATCTTCAGTGGCTTTCTCTGAATCTCTTCCTGAGATGGGTTTTTCTAATTCAACCACCCAATGACTTGTTGCATCATCCACTTCCACCATTGCTTGTGTTTTGATCTTCTTTGGTTTAGATTCTTTCCCAAGGGACTTGCTCACCATATCCTCCATGGGAATTGCGATAGGGACAACATTACGTTTCCTCCCAATAGACGCTCCTAGCCATCAGGGAGTGTTGGAAGTTTCTTTAGATGGTGGAGGTGTATGAGCATCCGGGGAATCAATAATAGTCAAAGTACTCAATTTGTTTGGCTCTTCTTCTGGTTCTTTGTCTGTAACCACATCCTGCACTAGAGGATTATTCAATACATGTTGATCCATTATCACTTTAGTTCCTTCACTTGGATCCAAGTCTACAACAATTTAGTTCACCAATAGTTATCTGCTCTTCCTTTTTCTCCTCGAGCAAGTAACTCAAACTGCTAAAGATTTGAGTGGAGACCTCTTTGACCTTCTAAGTTGAACCTCTTCAATAATTGGCCTTGTATCACCTCCAATATCAACAATCTTGTCATAGGTGGAAATAGGAAACTGAGTTGTAGCATGTAGACCAAATGTTAGTTCATGGGAAGGCATGATTGATCCTTTTCTAAAATTTTGATCCCTTAGCCATTTTTATGTTCTCCTTATGACATTAAAGGTCCTGGCCTAATTGTTTTCTTCTTCTCTCCTGTCCCAGTTAATCTTAGGAATCAGTTGTCCTTAAATCTTCTCATTGAATTCGGGATCCAAGACATCCTCCCCTGTTTCTTCCTACACACCAGACACATTAATGGGCAGTTTCATGGTAATCACTTGTTGTAAAGTGAATCTCAACCATAATCTCTTTCTTACTTCCAACTCGTCACTACAATTTTCCCAGTAGTCTTCCAATTGGGGTTCATGAAAGAAATGATCATCCACATTCAGGTTTTCTACAACATATCTCATGTTGTCAAACTTTTGCCTAGCAACATAAGGCTGCAAATTCATTTTCTTAAATTCTAATTCTAAATTCAAAGCATCATATATAGATTTACAACTGTAATAACCAAGTTCAATTGGAAAATTGACTATAGATTCACCCTTTCTTCCTAATGTTTTGTCAATATGAGCTAATTGTTTGCTCACTTCAATGAGTACATAGTTGTCAAAGGCATATCTGGGTATTTTGAAGGGTTCACCCTCAAAACCGCCCAATCCGAGATAGGTAAATCTGGGAAACTGAATGAAAAAGCTTCCATATATGCTAATCAATTCCATGGCTTCAACTGACATTCTTTTATTAATAGCACCTTGCAATTCAAAGGCCAACCCTCCTACAAAGACATCATTCAATCTGGTGAAATGCTCTGCATATTTTTTTTCTTGTAGTAAAGAGTAATAATCATAGACCTTCATTCCATCTACCCAAGGCTCATTATGCAATCCTTGCCAATCTCTGGTATAGGCCAATATGTAAAACAAACATGAAGACATGTAAAAGCTATACATACCCACAAAATTGCTCAAACCCTCGTGGAGCCTTTCTGCAATCACTTGTGCCCAGTCAATGTATTTTTCACCTACTAATAACACCTGGATATAGAAATACATCCAATCCTCCCAATAAAAGGAGTGTGAGTTCCCCTTGAGTCTGTTTAGCAATATAAAAATATCTCGTACTTTTGTAATGAAGTGTTCTCTAGTAAGGGGCTTTGGTAACTGAGACCCACACTTTTGAACCTTTAGAAGCCAATTTATTGCAATAACACTTCTATATGTTATTTTCTTCTCAGAGAAAAACACATATGAGGTCCCAATTGACCAGTCCTCGTATGTCTCCTTATGTGGGATCCCCATTGTAGACATTATTGTCTCTCTCTTAATCTCCACCAACAACTTGCCACTACTGGTTCTAATGCACCTGTTATGAGCATCATATCTATCCATGCATGCTATTACCAAATCTGGACAGGGAGCAACAGTTGGAAAAACAACAGCTTCAATAAGACCACTTCTTACTATCCTCTCCATCATTGAACCAGCTCTAGGGTTTCTGGCTCTTTCTAAGAAATCTCCCAGGTTGGCCTGGGCCAAAGAGGTATCATCCAACTCTAGAAGTATGCTCACCAAGCATGATGTCCGACTGAGTTTTGGAAGTATTGGCCTCATTGAGGCCACTCTTACATTAAACAACAATTCCTAAATAGGACAAAATTCTATTCCAAAACAAAAGATCTCTCCTACTCTGACCAACCTTCTGAGCTAAAAACATAGAAGAGGGAGATTATCAAAAATCACCTTAAAACCACCATGAAATTTGTGAAACCCTTGGTAGAATGGAGCTGAAATTACCTTCAGCATCTCTGGCTCCTTCAATAATAGCAGCTACAAATTTTACAATTTTGAGAATTCACATGCCTTTTTAAAACTATTGGTGTAAATAATTATTCATCTTGGATATTATTACACCTTACTTAAGTTTACTTAGGAAATGCATTTCATAGTAGTTTGGGTATGAGACACTTGGGTGTTTGTACCACATTGGGATAGTGTGTTTAGGAGAATTTCCACCTTTTATGGTGTTGATCTTATTGTTACACTCCACAATAAGTGGGTGATCCACCTCATGTGGACTATTATATTATTTCTCCTACCTACTCATACCTATTTCCTACCTACCCTTGTTTCTTATTGAGCCACATGTCATGTTTGTGTGCTTACATATCCATATAGCCTTGCCTATATAAGCAGGCTCATATTCATTGTATGAAATGCCTAATGATCCAGTTGATCATATTTTTCATCTTGATAGAATATAGTTTATTTCCATCATCTATTTTGTTCTCTCTTATTTGTGCTTTCCATTGCCTCTTGATCTTGGCAAAATCTCACATGGTATCAGAGCCAGTAGTGACATTGGTTTGCTAATTGAGAGAAATTTGATGCTATTTGGGGTTTGCATTTTGGATCTTTCTATTGCAAGTTTTTATTGAAGCTTGATGGGTCAAATATGAGGTTATCATTGGATTGAGGAGGTCCAAGAAAGTCAGTTTTACCTTTTGTTTCATCCAAATCGGACTTCGGAGGCCAAATCTAGAGGCATTTAAAGTTTGATGCTGCGGCAGAAATTTTCCAGAAATTATAATTTTGCAGTCATTTTTCAAATAGCGATATCTCACTAATTCGGACTCATTTTTTTGAGAAAATTTTTTTGTTTTGTGGTAGAATTTCGTGATCTGTATAGTGGTGCAGAATTTTTTTTATTTTTGGATACAGGTTTTTCGAAAATCATGAAATCCCATTTTTTACAACTTTGGAGGCTTCGTTTGGGCTCATATGGACTCCTTTTTAGGTGCCGTTTTTTTTGAAAGTGCATATTTTTTCATCTACTTTCATAATTTTCCATTTGTTTGCAGTGATTTTGAGTAAAAATTGTACTTTCAGTATTTGGCCATTTTTGGCATATTTGGTACTTGCATTTTGCTTGGATCTTAGTTTAGATCACTAGCAATATTTGTTGAAGTCTCTTAGATCTCATTTTGAGAAGTTGTAACTTGAAATCAAAAGTCCACTTAGCCTTGTTTTGTAAGTGGCCTATTGTACACACACTACATATAAAGTGCCAAAACATCATTTTTGGGGGGTACTTTGATTGAGTTAATTTGGGGGGGTGTCTCTTGTGCTTTTGAGCTCTTGTGTTCCTTCTTTTTTTGCTACTATGGGTTCTTCTAAGTTTCCTCTCTTAACTCCTCATAATTATGCTACTTGGAAAATTGATGCATGGAGTAAACTTATGGAAAAAGGACTAACTCATTACATTGATGGAACTATTGTTGCTCCTGTTGATCCTAAGGTTGATCCAGTTGGTCACTTGGATTGGTTCACTAAAAATATCATGGCAATTGGTACCTTAAGAAAGTATGTATCAAAGGATCTCATTTTTCATATTGAGAAGTGTACTCTAATCAAGGATGCTTGCCAAAAGTTTCAAGACGTGTATGGTCAAGTTGATGAGATTAGGGGATATCAAATTGATAGTGATCTCACCATGTTAGATCCCAAGAACTTTGATACTATACAAGATTATGTCACTATGGAAAATGAGTTGAGGGCACAACTCAAAGATTGTGGCATTGATAAGAAGGATACTCAATTGATATTCAACTTGATAGGCAAGCTTCCACAAGAATATGTAGCATTTGTTTCTAGTTTCCAAACCCATAGGATGACAATGGGTTCAAGCTACACAATGCCTACATTTGATGCTTTCAATGAAATGTTGATGATGGAACAAACTAAGTTGATAAGAATGGGCATTCTTAAGGCTTCTAAGTCTCAAACATTAGTGGCAAATCAAGGGAACAAAGGAAATCAAGGAAAGGACAACTCAAAGAAGAAGAAATGGAAATCAAAGCCTAAGGACAAAGCACCATCCTCTCCATAACAAGGAGATACATCCTCTTCCAAGAGGGATAATTCACCAAAGAGGGAGAAACCTACTTGTGCCTATTGTAAAAAGGTTGGTCATGAGGAGCATCATTGCCATTTTAAAAAGATTGATGAGCTTACACATATCATCAAAAAGCATAACATTGATTCGCCTAATGTCTACAATAAGGATGATTCATCAACTTCCACTTCCTCACATTCAAAAGGAAAAGGGAAAGCATTCATGGCTTCTACAAGTGGGAAGACTCACTCTTTTGGGACAAGAAAAGGAAAAGCTCTTTGTGCTACTACCAGTCATGATTCAGAGAGATGGCTTCTAGATTCAAGGGCTTCCCATCATATGGAATCTTCGCAGTCTATGTTCTCTACAATTGAGACTTGCACTATGCCACAAATTTTGATGGGCAATCATACATACATGGATGTGATTGGGAAAGGATCTATTGACATTGGGGATAACTCCTTCAATGATGTGTTGTGTGTACCCCACTTGACAAATAATCTCCTTTCTATCTATCAAATCACACATGGCGCAACTAAGAGAGTTGTGGAGTTCACACCCGAGTCAGTTTTCATTAGAGACTTGGAGACTAGAGCTATCATTGCAACTGGGGTGGTTGATCATGCATCTCAGTTATACTCCTTTTCAGATTTTGTTGATGATGATGATTTCACATTTGATATTTCTATACATGATGATCAAACTTCTTGTGATGGTTCAGTTTTTTAGGAGAACTTTGGGCACTTGAACATGGGGATTCTCACATGTGACCCCATTCTTGAGCCTTGTATTTCATCTCCTCATATTGATATGACATCACCTATTGCACCTGATGATGCAGATAGTGAGACAGTTTTGCCTTCATGTGATTCAGTGCAGCAGGATATTCATTGTCTTCCAGCTTCAGATTCATGGGATGATTACTTGACAGACATTGCAGGTTTGTTTGTGGAGTCCTACATTGCAGATTTGGGAGACATCATTGATGAAATTAATCTTCTCTTTGATGAAGGTGATCCTTCTTCGATTGTTGCGAGGGAACACTCTGACCCTCTTGTTCATTCTCTACATGATTATTCTTTCAAGGTTGACATGATTGTGGATACTTATGTACAGCAGTTGGAGGAGGTCTCTTTATTTTTTGAGGAGACATGTGAGTCTTTGGGAGATGTTCTACATCCATCTCCACTAGATCTTGGAGTGCCTTTTTCAGTAGTGTAGCACAGTTTACCACCTTTGGAGGGGGTATCTTTCAGCATCAACATGGGGACACTTGAGTAGTTTTCAGATATTCCTTTCATCATGAGTTTCTTTTATACATCTTCCCTTCATGATTGGGGAGACTTCATGGATACACCTTTGGTTTTGTTTCTTCCTAAGGGGAGGAATTTTGTTCGTCGTTTGGGGAGTAGTTTCTTCATACATCGAGCTTTTATCATTGGTGCAGAATCCACATTGAAGGGGGGCTTCCTAGCTTCTCTTCTTCTCTCATATGGGGGGGACTTTTTCCTCACATGGGGTTTTGTTCCTCACATTCTTCTATGAGAGTTCTCTTGTATAGCTTTCATCTCTCTTTTGGGGGAGGGTTTTTTCCCATTGGGTTTTTCTCTCTTTCCCCACTTTGTGAGAGATTTCATTACATTGGTTTTCATGCATTTGCATTTGTTCATGGGTACCTAACATGGCCTAGTAGCCGGGACCCATCTTGCATTGCTTAGTTGCATTGTAGACTTAAGTACATTCCCCTAAGTTGCACTTAAGGGGGGGTGTTGGTGTAAATAATTATTCATCTTGGATATTATTACACCTTACTTAAGTTTACTTAGGAAATGCATTTCATAGTAGTTTGTGTATGAGACACTTGGGTGTTTGTGCCACATTGGGATAGTGTGTGTAGGAGAATTCCCACCTTTTATGGTGTTGATCTTGTTCTTACACTCCACATTCAGTGGGTGATCCACCTCATGTGGACTATTATATTATTTCTCCTACCTACCCACACCTATTTCCTACCTACCCTTGTTTCTTATTGAGCCACATGTCATGTTTGTGTGCTCACATATCCATATAGCCTTGCCTATATAAGCAGGCTCATATTCATTGTATGAAATGCTTAATGATCCAGTTGATCATATTTTTCATCTTGATAGAATATAGTTTATTTCTATCATCTATTTTGTTCTCTCTTATTTGTGCTTTCCATTGCCTCTTGATCTTGGAAAAATCTCACAAAAACAAATGGGAAAACAATTGAGAAAGATCTAAACAAGCCTCATAATGATTCATTCGAATGTGTGAGATAACAGTGATATGATAGGAACCTGACACCTTCTTAATTACCTACCAACTCCGCACAAATGGTTGATGCTTTCATTATTTCTTTCTAAATTTAGAATTTTAAACTATGAGATGTCGGGAATATTCCTTTTCATCGCACCACCTTCAATGTTATTAAAGACTTTAGAGCCAACTTGGAATGAACCTTCTGAACCTTTAACCAACTCGCGAAGAGTTCAATGGTTTAAATTCAATTTTAGGAGACAAAACAAAGAATTCTCAACTTGTGGCTTAAAACAACACCGGGAATGAGCAAAGACCATTAACAAATAGAAAGAAAGGTTTTGAACCTTGAACCTTGAACCAATTTGTAAATAGAACAAAGTTCAAGTTCAAAACCAACTTAACACGTTCACACTTGCTCATTAAATAACATTACATAGCCACAACTCACACAAGAGAACCAGTTGAACCTTGAACCAAAAAGGTTCAAAGGTTTAAAATTCAATACAAATTACAACAATACACTTTCCTTACCATAATACAAAGCCGCGAAGAGCATTACTTAAAGCGTGCTTTGAACCTTGAACCTTTGTACTATAAAAAGGTTCAACGACTTAGCTTCAAAGAGAGGAATCATAGGGCCGAAAGAGGAAAGAAACACCAAAGGCGATCTTTGAGTTTGAATTTTTAATGTAAAAATGAGGGGATGCTAACATTGGCCTTGACTGGGGACTTGGATAGCAAGGGACCTAGACATTAATCCTAGGATCTCTGGTTTCGCAAACAAGCCTTATTCAAAAGGACCAAAACAAACACAAAAACGGAACAAAAACAAGAAACTAAACAAACCAAAACTTATGTACAAGACTCATGAGGAACTCTCACTTACAACTGATATAGCTTCAAATCCTACCCATTATAGGTCAAGGGAATAACAAAACCATCCTGATATGCTAATTTCAAAGAGTTAGGGCCTTTTACATCCTGAATTATAAATGGTCCTTTCCATAAAGATTCAAACTTTGCATGCGCCCCTTTTGGTTCCTTGCTTCTGTCCCAAAGAAAAACCTAATCACCCAGCATGAATTTTCATGGCCTGACTCGCCTGTCAAATATTTTCTTAACCCTCATTTTATGTTCAGTGATCAAATCAACTAACTTGTCCCTTTCTTCATCAATCCTCATCAAATGCATAATCCTTTTCTCCAAAGAATCCTGAAAATACAAATCCTCAATGATAGTTTGTAACTTGGAAGCCGCAAGTTCTAAGGGAAGTGCCATCTAAGCACCCACACCATATACCAACTAAAAAAGTGACATCCCTATAGCTCTTTTTGGAGATGTGTGATCTTCCCAAAGAGCTTCATTCAATCTTTTGTTCCAGTCTTTGAAGTTTTCACTCACCAATTTCTTCATAATATTTATGAGATTTTTATTGCTCGACTCCACCTGGTCGTTACCCCGAGGGTAATAATCTGAAGAGTGAGCAAGAGATATCCCATAATCATAACAAAACAATGAAATCTCAGCAAAAGAGAAGTTAATTGCATTATCAACCACAATCTTTTGAGGAACTCCAAATCGAACCAAAATATTTTCTTTAAGAAAAATACAAACAATCTCAGAAGTTGTCTTCCGCACCGGAATAGCTTCAACCCATTTGGTAAAATAATCAGTGGTTGTCAGTATGTGTGTATTCCTTGCACTTGAGGTAGGCAACAAGGAACCTATAAAAGCTAAACCCCATTGTTTGAATGGTTTATCCACAACTACTGGTCGAAGAGGTAATGTTGCAAGTTGATGTTTACCTGTGAATAATTTACACTTTTCACACTTGGCTACCCATGTGTATGCATCTTTGAATAAACCTGGCCAATAATAACAATTTCTTAAGATTTTGTAAGTCATTATTGTTGATGAAAAATGACCACCACAAGCTTCATCATGAAAGGTCTTCAACAATGACTCTTGAAGTGACTTATCCACACAGCACAGGAAAGTTCCATCCAATCCCTTTTTCTACAACACATCATCCAAAATGACATATTTGGTAGCCTTTAGTCTCAGATTCTATTTTTCTCTTGGAGAAAGATGCGTTGGATAGTCCCCATAAGTTACATAATATGCAACATCTACAAACCAGGAATCTTGAAGCCCAACAAATAAGACTAAGGGCAAATCCTCAATCATTTCATTCTTACTTTCAGCAATCAGCTTACACAAACCTTGTCCCCTCACTAATTTTGTTGGTCTAATGTCAAAAGTAAACTTCTCAATCTTAGATACCCATGAGGCTCTAGTGTTCATTCCTATATTTTGTTGTGTTAAAATACTCTTAATTGCAGAATGAGGCACACAAACAATTGCGTGAGAATGAAAAATATAGTACCTAGACTATTTTACAACTTTCACGATTGCATACGCTTTCTTTTCCATCAGGGAATATTCCAATTCATGTATCTTTAGGGGAACACTTATGAAGGATATTGGAACTTCTTCATTATCTTTGTTCTTTTGTAGCAAAAACCCTGACGTAGTATGCTCTGAGGCATAACAATAGATAATTAAATCCTTCTTAAAATCTGGATTAACCAGAACAGGTGCCTAGGCAATGGCCTCCTTTATTGATTCAAGTGCTTTCTTCCCCTCTTTGTTCCATTTAAATGCTTGATTTTCACTCATCAGATTTACAATGTACCTAGTGGTTTTTGCAAAATCTGGAACGAATCTCCTCAGAAAGTTTACCTGTCCAAAGAAAGATGTGACTGCATTTATGTTTGATGGTAGACTTAGTTGTTGAGTTGCCTTTACTCCTTCCTTAGAGACGATGTGACCAATCAATTTACCTTTTGTCACCCCGAATACTGACTTCTTTGGATTCAATGACACTCCATGTTCACGGCACCTTTGCAATACTTGCATCAAGTCCCTTGGGTGATGCTTTCTTCTCTTTGAGAAGACAGTTAAATCATCAAGATATACGACAATTATCTTATCTTTCAAATAACCAAAAGATAAATCCATAGCCCTCTGAAAGGTCGCCCTTGCATTGATTAAACCAAATGGCATCTTGTTATAAGAGAAAGAGCCCCAGGGAGTAATGAGAGCAGTTTTATGTTGGTCACTTTCTGAAACACTGATTTGATTATAACCAAAAAATTCGTCAAGCATGGACATCATTTTTGAACCTGAAACCATTTACAAAATATAATCCATAGCAGGTAATGGGTAATTATCTTTGATACTAGCCTTATTCAGCTTCCTAAAGTCCACGCAAATTATTTATTTCCCCATTTTTCTTTTGGACAGGGACAATGTTAGCTATCCACGTAGAATTGTGAATAGGGTATATAATCCTGGCCTTCAACATTTTGTCTAATTCCTAAAATATTGCTTCAGCTACTTTAGGATTGAAATTTCTAAGCTTTTTCCAGAAAGGACTCACTCTAGGCTTCAATGGAATGTGATGTTGAAATTTTCCTTCCCTAAAGTTCTTCAAGTCATCGTAACACCAAGAAAAAACATCTTTGTATTCCAACAAGAGAGCAATGAACCTTTCTTTCTCTACAGGTGTGCAACATTTTCCTAGATTTATATACTTGGGATGTTCTTTAGTGCCAATGTTAATTCTTTCATAACCTCCAACATCTTGAACTACAGGAATTTGTTCATCTTTTCTTTTCTTATAAGCATCATGGTGATCAAAGAGACGTTCTAAAGAGACCAAACCTTTAGGAATCTTATTCCCTTTTAACTGCATAACCCCGTCACTTAGCTCTTTGGCCCGCTCTGGTGATAACTCTTTACATTTTGCATGTGACCCTTCAATTAATGTAGTAGAGATTGTTTCTATACACTGCATGAAATTGTTAACTTGTTTATCATTTTCAAAGACCTGCCAAAACTCAGAGTTATTAGGAACACATGGCCAATATATCAACTCCACTCGATAAGTATCATTGGTAAACTCAAGATGGCGAATTAATAAAGAAGCCAATACTGCTAAAGAATTTGCTTTAGGGTTTTGTTCTCTAGGAATGGCCTCAATAGAAAATGCTTCAAAATCTTCAATTTCATCCTAGACTTTGTTTCAGTAATGCTTCAATCTCTCATTTTTCAAATTTAACAATCCTCTGACCTGTTTGACAATCAACTCAGCATCTCCCTTGACTTGGAGAAGCTTTACTCCCAATTTCTTTGCTGCAGCTAATCCCAACAATAAAGATCATACTCAATCATATTGTTTGTGTTCTTTAATTCTAGTTTAAAAGAAAAAGGAACATGAATACCAGAGGGAGGAATAAGAAATACCCCTACACTAGAACCTGACGCCGCACAACTCCCATCAAACTCCATTAGCCATAAATTTTCTTCTGTCTCTGATTGTGACACATTTTCTACAGCCTCATTACCAGATAAAATCATATAATTTCCGAATTGACATTCATGATACAAAACTTGAGTCTTTGGATCATCAGAGGGAAAAACGATGAACTTAGATTTAGGTTCAGGCTGCAAAATGACTCGATGTTTTCCTATAGGAATAGTGGCTTGAGACTAATCCACCTTTATCTCACCTCCTAAATCTCTATAGAATGTATAATTTAGTAACATGCCATAGCTTGCAGGAATATCAACTATTAAAATAATTATCTTGATTCTTTTATTCGGGTAAGCAGCAAGGACTACTTGAGCATCTTTGATCTCTCATAATAGGGGTATTTGTTTGGATTCCATTGAATAACATTTGTCGAAGGTTTTTGTCAAGGATAACCCCAACGCTTTGGCTACTGCAGATGGCATGATATTTTCTGATGCACCTAAGTCTATAATATAGTTTTTTAATTTATGACCATTTATGAACAATGATATATAAAAAGGCTCAGTTTTTTACTCGAGGACAAACAAAGTATGATTTGTTTGGAGGGCGGTTATTTTAGGGGTCACTTCATGAGAAACAGGATGAGCTGACATATTAGTTTGGGAAGACAATATAGCATATACTGATTGTTGTGCTCCATTAGCTTGTAATACATTATTTCCTTTAACAATCTAAATGAGTCTATCCAATTCTTTGGGATTTAATTTAAGATACTCAGCCAATGTAATTTGGATCCAGGAGGATTTACAAAAGTCTACAATATCAAATGAACCTTCCATTTCTACATATTTTACCAAATGAGGTTCTTAAGGATTATGATCATTGTTATGAAATTTGGAAACAATTTCCTTACCTTTAGTATTCACAGCAGAGGATGAAGAGGAGCCCTGAGGTTTTACATTCTATTGATTCCTTGTCAGCATAGCACATGAATGATCCTATAAAGTAACCAAAATGTCACCTCCTCTTTCTGAATCTGACTCATACTCTAGGAAGTGGATTTTAGAGTCGCCAGGTTGCCTAAAAGATTCTTCTACACTCAATTCATTTGAAATCTCTTTAGAACTAATCAACTATGCATAACGCACCATTTCAGGACAACAATTACCACCATGCTCATCTGTAAGATGAATAACACACATACTCCCTTTTGGTGGTGGAGCTTCAATCGCCAATCTTTGTTGGGTCGGAGGTAATTGTAAAGATTTGTTTTCGGTTCCCAAAGAATGATTTGTATTCCTCCTAGGTATGTCTTGATAAGGTGATGAATAATATGTACTAGCTTTGGGTAGCTATCTTTTAAGAGTTATTATGTCATTCATCAATCTCTGGATTATAGGATCTGAAGAAGTGGGGGATTGAGCATTGGGCATCTGTACTTCTCTCTTCCACTTTCCTGCAGTGATAAAATCATCCTCCAACTCCATGGCAAGTGTTTTGACATCACTTAGGGTTGCAACTCTTTGTCTGTGGATCAGAAAACCTATCTCTAAAGGCATGGAATTTATAAAAAAACATTTTAGATTATCGTCTGAGGGTTTCTAATTGACAAGAATTTTATGTACAATCTTATCAAATTTTTGTACAAAATCTCTCATGGATTCCAGAATCTCTTTTTTTAACTGGGCCAATTGAGCTAAAAGGGAGTGTTCGTCCTCTGCTACTTTAAACCTTTCTTCAAACCTTGTTTTCAAGCCCTGCCAATTCATTATTACGCTGTTCAACAGGTGATAGAACCAATCCGCAGCAGCTCCAATTAGTGTTTGTACAAATAGCATCACTGCAACATCTTCATGTTGAACAACTATTATACCACAGGCAACATTGAATGCATTCAAGTGTTCATCATCTATGGTCTTCCCATCACCACTAAATTTTGGCAAGTGATCTCTCGCTCCCTTGTGTAGAGCGTTCAGATTTAAACCCAAGTTCAGTGGACCTGTTGTAGCCCCCCAAGGATTATTTACTGCCATTGGAAAAATGACATTAAGAGGGGTTGGGTTTATTATACTGGGTAAAGAAATACCATGCAAGGTTAAAGCCTAAAAAACTGAGGATATAAGGAATGAGGGAGACGAAGAAGGAGGTCTACTTCTTTCTCATCTCTGAGGTCAAAAGAAGGGCTGAAAATTTAGGTTCTGCAACTCTTGAAAAATAGAGTCAATTATCCCTTCCCGCCTTTGAGACCTAGTATATCTTCTTGACTCCAAACTATTTGTAGTGCAAAACTTTTAATTTGACTCCCCAGCAGAGTCGCCAAAAATCTATCGGTTAATAGATTTGTCCTTTCTTTAATTTATATATGCATATTACAATATTGACTCGTGTACACCCTTTATGAAAGGAAAGCAAATGAACCAACAATTGGGTGAACCGAATTAAGGTTTGTCGTCTGCGTTAGAGGGCAGCTCCTCATGAGATTTACAATGAATTTTGATGCAGTTAATTTAGAAATGAATACACTTAAAACCAGAAAGCACGAAAGGCTTTCGCATTCATTCATCAACACAAAAGAATGCTACAAAAATCTATTTTCAAGTGTAGACCTCATAGATTTCTACTTCCGCATATGTTCATCCAATAAACCCAAAATAAAGTAAACTCAAAGTAGTGTAAATATTTATTGATTCTCACTCATGCCTCACAAGACAAGGGGGGTCAGTGCCATTTTAAAAACAATGAAATTTCTTTCTAATAATGAAAATCAATGAATTCACAAGCACAGAAAGAACTGGTAATGAAATGACATATATCACACATCAACATATATCTCAATAGAGATCACTAATCCATCAAACACAAAGATTTTAAAGATTGCACCAAAATAGCATTTCATTCAAGTACCAGCAATATCAGTTCTAAGAAATTCAAGGAAAATCAAATTTGTTCCTCCAAATCAAAGTTTTTTGAACCCTAACAAAGCTTCATTTTTTTACATATATAGCCCCCAGACCAATAGTTTGTTACAAAATAACCCTAAACCTTTTAACTCTAGCCTAGAGTCAAAAAAACTGTCTTCTTTGAACTTTATGAAACTAAATAAATAAAAGCCATAGATAGGATGATAGCTCATCCGTTAGCCAATCAGGACTCCATCGTGGAAGTAGCTACCGCTGATTGGTCATCCTTTTCTGTGGCACCACGCACATTATGCCACTCAAGATGCGCTACTGAAAAGTTCAAGATAACTTGAAAGTATGGAAGTCTAATATGTTGGATGTGTTTCTTCCAAACCTCCTTATCCATATTCACCTACAACACTTTAGCTTTATGTGCCTCCAAGTGATCCGAGCAGATTGTGAGAATTGACTCTATTCTAGCCACTTTTGAAAAATCATCTGTGGTTAAAGACTTCGTTTCTCTGTTGAGTTGTACTCTTTCTTTGAATATCTTTGCCATGTCTATAGTAGCATCAATTGTCTGAGCATCTTCCTTCATGAGTTGGGTATCAATGCACTTCAGATCTTTTTGCATTGTGTCAATCAGATCTTTCAACCCTTTAAGTAACCTTGCAGATTCCTCATGGCCTTGTCTGATGATAGAATTTCTCCACTCGACATTTTTCCTCAGCACATAAAGCACATTATCATCCAACTTTTCCATGGGTTTCTCAGCTAAGAACTTCATCACGCCAAAATTTTGCACATCATTCATTTGTGCTAACATTGCCACCCACTTGGTTCTTTCCTTTTCCCAGGCAACAACTTCTAGCTCTAACTCCTTACTCACGGTTACAACATCTCTATACACTTTAACTAGGCTGGCAATGTAATCTAAACCCATTTGTACAATAAAATCGAGTCATTCATTCAATATCTCTTCTACCATGCAGCTCCTTTGAACCTAATCTAACAGCTTTTGGTTCACCGATGACTTTGGGTCAAAGGATAGTGTCATCTGGGACAAGGGCTGAGGGCTTGGATGGTGTATGGCATTGATGTACTTTGCCATTTGAGTGATGACCTATTTCAGCTCCTTTTATCTTTCTCATCCTTTCAAGACCTGGATATCATCCTCTTTGTGGAGGATTCCAGGTGCTTAGCATCTACCACCCTCGAAGCAAATCCCAAATCAATTTTCTCCACTATAAAATCATCTTCAGTGGCCTTCTCTGAATCTCTGCGTGAGATGGGTTTTGCTAATTTAGCCACCCAATGACTTTTTCCTCATCCACTTCCACCATTTCCTGTATTTTGAGCTTCTTTGGTTTAGATACATTCCTGAGGCACTTGATCACCATATCCTCCATGGAAATTGTGATAGGGACAACATTAAGTTTCCTCCCAGTAGATGCTCCTAGCCATCGGGGAGTGCAGGAAGTTTCTTTAGATGGTGGAGGTGTCTGAGCATCTGGGGAATCAATAATAGTCAGAGTTCTCATTAGGTTTGGCTCTTCTTCTGGTTCTTTGTATGTAACCACATCCTGCACTGGAGGATTATTCAATACCTGTTGATCCATTATCACTTAAGTTCCTTCACCTAGATCCAAGTCTACAATAATTTGGTTCACCATTGGTTATCTCCTCTTCTTTTTTCTCCTCGAGCGAGTAACTCGGACTGCTAAAGATTTGAGTGGAGACCTCTTTGACCTTCTAAGTTGAACCTCTTCAATAATTGGCCTTGTATCACCCGCAATATCAACAATCTTTTTAGAGGTGGAAATAGCAAGTTGAGTTGTAGCATGCGGACCAACTGTTAGTTCATGGGAAGGCATGATTGATCCTTTTCTAACTTTTTGATCCCTTAGCCATTTTTATGTTCTCCTTATGAAATTAAAGGTCCTCATGGCCTTGTTTGATGATAGAATTTCTCCACTCGACATTTTTCCTCAACACATAAAGCATATTATCATCCAACTTTTCCACGGGTTTCTCAACTAAGAACTTCATCACACCAAATTTTTGCACATCATTCATTTGTGCTAACATTGCCACCCACTTGGTTCTTTCCTTTTCCCAGGCAACAACTTCTAGCTCTAACTCCTTACTCACGGTTACAACATCTCTATACACTTTAACTAGGCTGGCAATGTAATCTAAACCCATTTGTACAATAAAATCGAGTCATTCATTCAATATCTCTTCTACCATGCAGCTCCTTTGAACCTAATCTAACAGCTTTTGGTTCACCGGTGACTTTGGGTCAAAGGATAGTGTCATCTGGGACAAGGGCTGAGGGCTTGGATGGCGTATGGCATTGATGTACTTTGTCATTTGAGTGATGACCTATTTCAGCTCCTTTTATCTTTCTCATCCTTTCAAGACCTGGATATCATCCTCTTTGTGGAGGATTCCAGGTGCTTAGCATCTACCACCCTCGAAGCAAATCCCAAATCAATTTTCTCCACTATAAAATCATCTTCAGTGGCCTTCTCTGAATCTCCGCGTGAGATGGGTTTTGCTAATTTAGCCACCCAATGACTTTTTCCTCATCCACTTCCACCATTTCCTGCATTTTGAGCTTCTTTGGTTTAGATACATTCCTAAGGCACTTGATCACCATATCCTCCATGGAAATTGTGATAGGGACAACATTAAGTTTCCTCCCAATAGATGCTCCTAGCCATCGGGGAGTGTTGGAAGTTTCTTTAGATGGTGGAGGTGTCTGAGCATCTGGGGAATCAATAATAGTCAAAGTTCTCATTGGGTTTGGCTCTTCTTCTGGTTCTTTGTATGTAACCACATCCTGCACTGGAGGATTATTCAATACCTACTGATCCATTATCACTTAAGTTCCTTCACCTAGATACAAGTCTACAATAATTTGGTTCACCATTGGTTATCTCCTCTTCTTTTTTCTCCTCGAGCTAGTAACTCAGACTGCTGAAGATTTGAGTGGAGACCTTTTTGACCTTCTAAGTTAACCTCTTCAATAATTGGCCTTGTATCACCCGCAATATCAACAATCTTTTCAAAGGTGGAAATAGGAAGTTGAGTTGTAGCATGCGGACCAACTGTTAGTTCATGGGAAGGCATGATTGATCCTTTTCTAACTTTTTGATCCCTTAGCCATTTTTATGTTCTCCTTATGACATTAAAGGCCCTGGCCTGAATGTTTTCTTCTTCTCTCCTGTCCCAGTCAATCTTAGGAATTGGTTGTCCTTGAATCTTCTCACTGAATTCGGGATCCAAGACATAATCCCCTATTTCTTCCTGCACACCAGACACATTAATGGGTAGTTTCATGGTAATCACTTGTTGTAAAGTGAATCTTGACCATAATCTATTTCTTACTTCCAACTCATCACTACAATTTCCCCAGTAGTCTTCCAACTGGGGTTCAAGAAAGAAATGATCATCCACATTAAGGTTTTCCACAACATATCCCCTATTGTCAACCTTTTTCCTGGCAACATAGGGCTGCAAATTCATTTTCTTAAATTCTAATTCTAAATTCAAATCATCAGATACAGATTTACAGCTATAATAACCAAGTTCAATTGGAAAAATAAATCTGGATTCACCTTTTTTTCCTAGCTTTTTGTCAATTTGAGCCAATTGTCTGCTCACTTCAATGAGTACATAGCTATCAAAGGCATATCTAGGTAATTTGAACGGTTCACCCTTAAAAATGCCCACTCGAAGATAGGTAAATTTGGGAAACTGAATGAAAAAGCTTCCATATATGCTAATCAATTACATGGTTTCAGTCGGCATTCTTTTATTAATATCACCTTGCAATTCAAAGGCCAGCCTTCCTGTGAAGACATCATTCCATTTGGTGAAATGCTCTGCATATTTTTGTTGATGCGGTAAAGGGAAATAATCATAGACCTTCATGCCATCTACCCAGGGCTCATTATGTAGTCCTTGCCAATAATTGGTACAGGCCAATATGTAAAACAAATATGAAGACATGTAGAAGCTAGATATACCCACAAAATTGTTCAAACCCTTGTGATGCCTTTTTGCAATCACTTGTCCCCAATCGAGGTATTTTTCACCTGCTAATAACACCTAGATATAGAAATACATCCAATCCTCCCAATAAAAGGAGTGCAAGTTCCCCTTGAGTCTGTTCAACAATATAACAATATCTCATACTTTTGTAACGAAGTTTTCTCTGGTAAGGGGCTTTGGTAACTGAGACCCACCCTTTTGAACCTTCAAAAGCCAATTTCTTGCAATAACACTTATATATGTGCTTTTATTCTCAGAGAAAAATGCATATGAGGTCCCAAATGACCAGTCCTCGTATGCCTCCTTATGTGGGATCCCCATTGCAGCCATTACTATCTCTCTGTTAATCTCCACCAATAACTCGCCACTACTGGTTCTAATGCACCTATTATCAACATCATATATTTTCATGCATGCTATTACCAAAGCTAGATAGGGAGCAGCGATTTGGAAAAGCAGCAGCTTCAATAAGACCACTTCTTTCTATCCTCTCCATCATTGAACCATCTCCAGGGTTTCTGGCCCTTTCTAAGAAATCTCCCAGGTCGGCCTGGGCTAAAGAGGTGTCATCCAACTCTGGAAGTATGCTCACCAAGCATGATGTTCGACTGAGTTTTGGAAGTATTGGGCCTCATTGAGTCCACTTTTACATTAAACAACAATTCCTAAACAAGAGAGAATTTTATTCCAAAACAAAAGATCTCTCCTACTCTGACCAACCTTCTGAGCTAAAAACACAATAGAGGGAGATTATCAAAACTTAGCTGTAACCACCATGAAATCTGTGAAACCCTCGATAGAATACGGCTGAAATTACCTTCGACATCTCTAGCTCCTTCAATAATAGCATCTACAACTTTTAAAATTTTGAGAATTCACATGCCTTTTTAAAACAAACGGGAAGACCGTTGAGAAAGATCTACACATGCCTCATAATGATTTATTTGAATGTGTGAGATAATAATGATATGATAGTAACCTGACACCTTCTTAATTACCTATCAACTCTGCACAAGCAGTTGATGCTTTCATGATTTCTTTCTAAATTTAGAATTTTAAACTATGAGATGTCAGGAATATTCCTTTTTGCTCGCCCACTTTCATTGTTATTAAAGACTTTAGAGCCAACTTGGAATGAACCTTCTAAACCTTGAACCAACTCGCAAAGATTTCAATGGTTCAAGTTCAATTCGAGGAGACAGAACAAAGAATTCTCAACCTGCAGCTTAAAACAACACTAGGAACGAGCAAAGACCTTTAACAAACAAAAAGGGAAGTTTTGAACCTTGAACCAATTTGTAAACAGTTCAAAGTTCAAGTTCAAAACTAACATAACATGTTCACACTTGCTCATTAAATAACATTACATAGTCGTGACTGACACAAGAGAACGGTTGAACCTTGAATCGAAAAGATTCAAGGGTTAAAAGTTCAATACAAATTATAAAAATAAAATTGCCTTACCATAATACAAAGCTACAAAGAGCATTACTTAAAGCATGCTTTGAACCTTGAACCTTTGAACTATAAAAAGTTTCAATGACTCAGGCTCAAAGAGAGGAAACATAGGGTTGAAAGAGGAAAGAAACACTAAAGGCGATCTCCGAGTTTAAAATTTTAATGCAAAAACTGAAGGGATGCTAACAATGGCTCTGACTGGGGACTTGGATGGCAAGGGACCTAGACATGAACCCTAGGATTTCTGGTTTCGCAATCAAGCCTTATTCAAAAGGACCGAAACAAACACAAAAATGGAACAAAAACAACAAACTAAACAAACCAAAACTTATGTACAAGACTCACTAGGAACTCTCGCTTATAACTGATATAGCTTCAAATCCTGCCCATTATAGCTCAGGGGAAGAACAGAACCATCTTGATATGCTAATTTGAAAGAGCTAGGGCATTTTACCTCCTGAATTATAAATGGTCCTTTTCATAAAGATTCAAACTTCACATGTGCCCCTTTTGGTTCCTTCCTTCTATCCCAAAGTAAAACGTAATCACCCAGCATGAATTTTTGTGGCCTGGCTCGCCTGTCAAATATTTTCTTGACCCTCATTTGATGTTCAGTGATCCGATCAACTAGTTTGTCCCTTTCTTCATCAATCCTTGTCAAATGCATAATCCTTTTCTCCAAAGAATCCTGAAAATACACATCCTCAATGACAGTTTGTAACTTGGAAGGCAAAAGTTCTAAGGGAAGTGCCACCTGAGCACCCACGCCATATACCAACTCAAAAGGTGACATCCCTATAGCTCTTTTTGGAGATGTATGATCTTCCCAAAGAGCTTCATACAATATTTTGTGCTATCCTTTGAAGTTTTCACTCACCAATTTATTCATAATATTTATGAGGTTTTTATTGCTAGACTTTGCCTAGTCGTTACCCTAAGGATAATAATATGAAGAGTGAGCGAGAGATATCCCATAATCATAACAAAACAATGAAATCTCAGCAGAAGCAAAATTAGTTGGATTATCAACCACAATCTTCTGAGGAACTCCAAATCGAACCAGAATATTTTCTTTAATAAAATTACAAACAATCTCAGAAGATGTCTTTCGCACTGGAATAGCTTCAACCCATTTGGTAAAATGATCAGTGGATGTCAGTATGTGTGTATACCCTACACTTGAGGTAGGCGACAAGGGACCTATAAAACCTAAACCCCACTGTTTGAATGGTTCATCCACAACTACGTGTCGAAGAGGTAATGTTGCAAGTTATGGTTTAAATAAGAATAATTTACACTTTTCACACTTGGCTACCAATGTGTATGCATCTTTGAACATACCTGGCCAATAATAACAATTTCTTAAGATTTTGTAAGCCCTTATTGTTGATGAAATATGACCACCACAAGCTTCATCATGAAAGGTCTTCAACAATGACTCTTGAAGTGACTTATCCACACAGCACAGGATAGTTCCATTCAATCCCTTTTTGTACAACACATCATCAAAAATACCATATTTGACAGCCTTTAGTCTTAGATTCTATTTTTCTCTTAGAGAAAGATGCATTGAAAAGTCCCCATAAGTTAAGTAATATGCAATGTCTACAAACCAGGAATCTTGAAGCCCAACAAATAAGAATAAGGGCAACTCCTCAATCATTTCATTCTTACTTTCAGCAATCAGCTTACACAGGCCTTGTCCCCTCACTAATTTAGTTGGTTTAATGTCCAAATTAAACTCCTAAATATTAGATACCCATGAGGCTCTATTGTTCATTCCTATATTTTGTTGTGTTAAAATACTCTTAACTGCATAATGAAGCACACAAACAATTGCGTGAGAATGAAAAATATAATACCAAAACTATTTTACAGCTTTCATGACTGCATAAGCTTTCTTTTCCATCAGGGAATATTTCAGTTCATGTTTCTTTAGGGGAACACTTATGAAGGATATTGGAACTTCTTCATTATCTTCGTTCTTTTGTAGCAAAATCCCTGACGTAGTATGCTCTGAGGCATAACAATAGATAATTAAATTCTTCTTAAAATTTGGATTAACCAGAACAGGTGCCTAGGCAATGGCCTCCTTTATTGTTTCAAATCATTTCTTCCCCTCTTCATTCCATTGAAATACTTGATTTTCACTCATCAGATTTACAATGTACCTAGTGGTTTCTACAAAATCTAGAACGAATCTCCTCAGAAAGTTTACCTGTCCAAAGAAATATCCAAGTGCATTTATGTTTGATAGTAGACTTGGCTGTTGAATTTCCCTCTCTGGGTCCACTCTTCCTCCTTCCTTAGAGATGATGTGGCCAAGCAATTTACCTTCTGTCACCCTGAATACTGACTTCTTTGGATTCAATGACACTCCATGTTCATGACACCTTTGCAATACTTGCCTCAAGTCTCTCAGGTGATGCTTTCTTCTCTTCGAGAAGATAGTTAAATCATCAAGATATATGACAATTATCTTATCTTTCAAATGACCAAAAGATAAATCCATAGCCCTCTAAAAGGTTGCCCCTGCATTGATCAAACGAAATGGAATCATGTTTTAAGCGAAAGTGCCCGAGGGAGTAATGAAGGCAATTTTATGTTGGTCACTTTCTGAAATACTAATCTGATTATAACCAGAAAATCCTTCAAGCATTGACATCATTTCTGAATGTGAAACCGTTTGCAAAATATGATCCAGAACAAGTAATGGGTAATTATCTTTGAGACTAGCCTGATTCAGGTTCCTAAAGTACATGCAATTTCTTGTTTCCCCATTTTTATTCTGGACTGGGACAATGTTGGGTTTCCACGTAGAATTGTGAATAGGATATATAATCCTGGCCTTCAACATTTTGTCTAATTCCTAAAATATTGCTTCAGCTACTTTAGGATTGAAATTTCTAAGCTTCTTCCAGAAAGGACACACTCCAAGCTTCAATGGAATGTGATGTTAAAATTTTCCTTCCCTAAAGTTCTTCAAGTCATCATAACACCAAGAAAAAACATCTTTGTATTCCAACAGGAGAGCAATGAACCTTTCTTTCTCTGCAGGTGTGCAACATTTTCCTAGATTTGTATACTTGGGATCTTCTTTTGTGCCAATGTTAATTCTTTCATAACCTCCAACATCTTGAACTGCAGGAATCTATTCATCTTTTCTTTTCTTATAAGCATCATGGTGATCAAAGAGACGTTCTAAAGAGACCAAACCTTTAGGAATCTTATTCCCTTTTAACTACATAACCGCATCACTCAGCTCTTTGGCCCGCTCTGGTGATAACTCTTTACATTCCGCATGTGACCCTTCAAAGAATGTAGTAGCAATTATTTCTATACACTATAAGAAATTGTTAACTTGTTTATCATTTTCAAAGACCTGCCAAAACTTAGAGTTATCAGGAACACATGGCCGATATATCAACTCCACTCAATAAGTATCATTGGTAAATTCAGGATAAATAATCAATAAAGAAGTCGATATTGCTAAAGAATCTGCTTTAGGGTTTTGTTCTCTAGGAATGGCCTCAATAGAAAATGAATCAAAATCTTCAATTTTATCCCAGACTTTGTTTCGGTAATGCTTCAATCTCTCATTTTTCACATTGAACAATCCTCTGACCTATTTGATAATCAACTCCGCATCTCCCTTGACTTGGAGAAGCTTTACTCCCAATTTCTTTACTTCAGCTAATCCCAACAATAAAGCTTCATACTCAGTCGTATTGTTTGTGTTCTTGAATTATAGTTTAAAAGAAAAATGAACGTGAATGCCAAAGGGAGGAATAAGAAATACCCCAGTGCCAAAACCTGACGCCGCATAACTCCCATCAAACTCCATTAGCCATAAATTTTCTTCTGCCTCTGATTGTGACATATTTTTTTCAGCCTCATTATCAGATAAAATCATGTAATTGTCGAATTGACATTCATGATACAAAATTTGAGCCTTTGGATCATCAGAGGGAAAAATGGTGAACTTAGATTTAGGATCAGGCTGCAAAATGACTTGTTGTTTTCCTATAGGAATAGTGGCTTGAGACCAATCCATCTTTATCTCACCTCCTAAGTCTCTACAGAATGTACAACTTAGTAACATGCCATAGCTTGCAGGGATATTAGCTATTAAAATAGTTAGCTTGATTCTTTTATTCGGGTAAGAAGCAAGGACTACTTGAGCATCTTTGATCTATCCTAATAGGGGTATTTGTTTGTAGTCCATTAAATAACATGTATCAAAGGTTTTCATCAAGGATAATCCCAACACTTTGTCTACTGCAGATGGCATGATATTATCTGATGCACCTAGGTCTATAATACAGTTTTTTAATTTATGACCATTTATGAACAATGATATATAAAAAGGCTCTGGTTTTGACTCGAGGAAAAAAAAAGTATGATTTGTTTGGAGGGTAGTTATTTCAAGGGTCACTTCATGAGCAACAGGATGGGTTGACACATCAGTTTGGGAAGACAATGTAGCATTCACTGATTGTTGTGCCCCATTATCTTGTAATACATTATTTCCTTTAACAAAATAAATGAGTCTATCCAATTCTTTGGGATTTAATTTAAGATACTTAGCCAATGTAATTTGGATACAGGAGGATTTACAAAAGTCTACAATATCAAATGAGCCTTCCATTTCTACAGATTTTACCAAATGAGGTTCTTGAGGATTATGATCATTGTTATGAAATTTGGAAACAATTTCCTTACCTTTAGTATTCACAATAGAGGATGAAGAGATGCCCTGAGGTTTTACATTCTATTGATTCCTTGTCAGCACAACACATGGAGGATCCTCTAAAGTAACCAAAATGTCACCTCCTCTTTCTGAATATGACTCGTACTCTAGGAAGTGGATTTCAGAGTCACCAAGTTGCCTAAAAGGTTCTTCTTCACTCAATTCATTTGAAATCTCTTTAGAACTAATCAACTATGCATAACGCACCATTTCAGGACAAGAATTACCATCATACTCATCTGTAAGATGAATAACACACATACTCCCTTTTGGTGGTGGAGCTTCAATCGCTAATCTTTGTTGGGTTGGGGGTAATTGTAAAGATTTGTTTTCTATTCTAGAAGACTGATTTGTTTTTCTCCGAGGTATGTCTTGATAAGGTGATGAATAAGATGTACTAGCTTTGGGTAGCTATCTTTTAAGAGTTATTACATCATTCATCAATCTCTAATTACAGGATCTGAAGAAGTGGGGATTTGAGCATTGGGCATCTGTACTTCTCTCTTCCACTTTGCTGCAATGATCAAATCATCCTCCAACTACATGGAAATTGTTTTGACATCACTTAGGATTGCAACTCTTTGTCTACGGATCAGGAAACCTATCTCTGAAGGCATGGAATTTATAAAAAAACATTTTAGATTATCATCTGAGGGTTTTTGATTGACGGGAATTTTATGTACAGTCTTATCAAATTTTGCTACGAAATCTCTCATGGATTCTAAAATCTCTTTTTTTAATTGGGCCAATTTAGCTAAAAGAGAGTGATCATCCTATTCTAATTTAAACCTTGCTTCAAACCTTGTTTTCAAGCCCTTCCAATTCAATATTACATTGTTTGGTAGGTGATAGAACCAATCGGCAACAGCTCTAGTTAGTGTTTTTTACAAATAACCTCACTGCAACATGTTCATGTTGAATAGCTATTATACCACAAGCTACATTGAATGCATTCAAGTGTTCATCAACTATGGTCTTCCCATCACCACTAAATTTTGGCAAGTGATATCTCGCTCCCTTAGGTAGAGCGTTAAGATTTAAACCCAAGTTCAATGGACCTACTACAGCCCCCCAAGGATTATTTAATGTCATTGGCAAAATTATATTGAGAGGGGTCGGGTTGATTATACTGGGTAAAGAAATACCATACAAGGTTAAATCCTGACAAACCGAGGATATAAGGAATGAGGGAGACAAAGAAGGAGGTCTACTTCTTGCTCGTCTTCGAGGTAAAAAGGAGGGCTGAAAATTTAGGTTCTGCAACTCTTGAAAAATAGAGTCAATTATCCCTTCCCGCCTTTGAGACCTAGTATATCTTCTTGACTCCAGTCTGTCTGTAGTGCAAAACTTGATGGCACCAAAAAAGATTCTTAGAAATTGAAAATCCAATTCATGATATCTTGTAACCAGCCAACCAGCCTTATAATTCGACTCCCCAGTAGAGTCGCCAAAAATATGTTGGTTAACAGATTTGTCCTTTCTTTTATTTATATAGGTATATTACAATATTGACTCATGTACACCATTTATGAAAGGAAAGCAAATGAACCAATAGTTGGGTGAACTGAATTAAGGTTTATCCTCTGCATTAGATGGCAACTTCTCATGAGAATTAGAATGAATTTTTATGCAGTTAATTTAGAAGTGAATACACTTTTCACCAGAAAGTGTGAAAGGCTTTCACATTCATTCATCAACACAAAAGAATGCTACAAATATCTATTTTCAAGTGTAGACCTCATAGACTTCTACTTCTGCATATGTTCATCCAATAAATTCAAAATAAAGTAAACTCAAAGTAGTGTAAATACTAATCAATTCCCACTCATGCGTCACAGGACAAGGGGGATCAATGCCATTTAAACAACAATTAAATTTCTTACTAACAATGAAAACCAATGAATTCACAAACACAGAAAGAACTGGTAATGAAATGACATATATTACACATTGGCATATATCTCAAGAAAGATCACTAATCCATCAAACACAAAGATTTTAAATATTGCACCAAAATAGAATTTCATTCAAGTACCAGCAATATCAGTTCTCTTAAATTCAAGGAAAATCAAATCTATTCCTCCAAATAAAAGTTTTTCGGACCCTAACAAACCTTCACTTTTTTACAAATATATCCCCCAGGCCAATAGTTTGTTACAAAATAACCCTAAATATTTTAACTCTAACCTAGAGTCAAAGAAACCATCTGCTTTGAACTTTATGAAACTAAATAAACAAAACCCATAGATAGGATGACAACCCATCCGTTAGCCAATCATGACTCCATCGTGGAAGTAGCAACCGCTGATTTGTCCTGCTTCTCCATGGCACCATGCACACTACGCCACTCCAGATGCGTTGTTGAAAAGTTCAAGATAACCTAAAAGTATGGAAGTCCCATGTGTTGGATGTGTTTCTTCCAACCCTCCTTATCCATATTCACCTGCAACACTTTATCTTTATGTGCCTCCAAGTGATCCGAGCAAACTGTGAGAATCAAATCTATTCTGGCCACTTTTGAAAAATCATATGTGGTTAAAGACTTTGTTTTCTTGATGAGTTGTACTTTTTCTTTAAATATCTTTGTCATGTCTGCAGCAGCTTCAATTGTTTGAGTATCTTCCTTCATGAGTTGGATATCAATGTACTTCAGATCTTTCTGCATTGTGTCAATCAGATCTTTCAACCCTTTAAGTAACCTTGCAGACTCCTCATGGCCTTGTTTGATGATAGAATTTCTCTACTCAACATTTTTCCTTGACACATAAAGCACATTATCATCCAACTTTTCCACAGGTTTCTCAACTAAGAACTTCATCAGATGCACATCATTCATTTGTGCTAACACCGCCACCCACTTGGTTCATTCATTTTCCCAAGTAACAGCTTCTAGCTCTAACTCCTTACTCACAGTTACAGCATCTCCATGCACTTTAACTAGGTTGGCAATGTAATTTGAACCCTGTTGTACTATAAAAATGAGCCAGAGCCATTCATCGAATATCTCTGCTACCATATGGCTCCTCTGAATCTGATCTAACAGCTTCTGGTTCACCAGTGACTTTGGGTCAAAGGACAATGTCATCTAGGATAAGGGTTGAGGTTGTGGATGGTGTATGGCATTGATGTACTTTGCCATTTTAGTGATGACCCATTTCAGCTCCTTTTTATCTTTATCATCCTTCCAAGACCTGGATATCATTCTCTTTGTGGAGGATTCCAGGTGCTTAGCATCTACCACCCTCGAAGCAACTCCCAAATCAATTTTCTCCATAGTAAAGTCATCTTCAGTGGCCTTCTTTGGATCTCTGCCTGAGATGGGTTTTGCTAATTCAGCCACCCAATGACCTGTTGCCTCATCCACTTCCACCACTGCCTGCATTTTGAGCTTCTTTGGTTTAGATACTTTCCCGAGGCACTTTCTCACCATACCCTCCATGGGAATTGTGATAGGGACAACATTACGTTTCCTCCCAATCGATGCTCCTAGCCATTGGGGAGTGTTGGAAGTTTCTTTAGATGGTGGAGGTGTCTAAGCATCTGGGGAATCAATAATAGTCAGAGTGCTCATTTGGTTTGCCTCTTCTTGTGGTTCTTTCTCTATAACGACATCTTGCACTAGAGGATTATTCAATGCTTGTTGATCCATTATCACTTCAATTCCTTCATCTGGATCCAAGTCTACAACAATTATGTTCACCACTAGTTCTTTGCTCTTCTTTTTTCTCCTTGAGCGAGTAACTTGGACTATTGAAGATTTGAGTGGAGGCCTCTTTGACCTTCTGAGTTGAACCTCTTCAGTAATTGGCCTTGTATCACCTCCAATATCAACAATCTTGTTAGAGGTGTTAATAGGAAGCTAAGTTGTAGCATGCGGACCAACTATTAGTTCATGGGAAGGCATGATTGATCCTTTTCTAAAATTTTGATCCCTTAGCCATTTTTCTATTCTCTTTATGGAATTAAAGGTCCTGGCCTAAATTTTTTCTTCTTCTCTCCTGTCCCAGTTAATCTCAGGAATCAACTGTCCTTGAATCTTCTTACTGAATTCAGGATCCAAGACATCCTCCCCCATTTCTTCCTGCACACCAAATGCATTAATGGGCAGTTTCATGGTAATCACTTGTTGTAAAATGAATCTCGACCATAATCTCTTTCTTATTTCCAACTCGTCACTACAATTTTCCCAGTAGTCTTCCAACTGGGGTTCATGAAAGAAATGATCATCCACATTAAGGTTTTCCACATCATATCCCCTATTGTCAAACTTTCACCTAGCAACATAAGGCTGCAAATTCATTTTCTTAAATTCTAATTCTAAATTTAAAGCATCAAATGCAGATTTACAACTGTAATAACCAAGTTCAATTGGAAAAACAACTCTAGATTCACCCTTTGTTCCTAACTTTTTATCAATATGAGCCAATTTTCTGATCACTTCAATGAGTACATAGTTGTCTAAGGCATATCTGGGTAATTGGAATGCTTCACCCTCAAAACTGCCCACTGGAAGATAGGTAAATTTGGGAAGCTGAATGAAAATGCTTCCATATATGCTAATCAATTTCATGACTTCAGCCGACATTATTTTATTAATATCACCTTGCAATTCAAAGGCCATCCTTCCTTCGATGACATCATTCCATCTGGTGAAATGCTCTACCTATTTTTGTTGTTGCAGTAAAGGGCAATAATCATAGACCTTCACACCATCTACCTAGGGCTCATTATGCAGTCCTTGCCAATCTCTGGTACAGGCCAATATGTAAACTAGATATGAAGACATGTAGAAGCTAGACATACCCACAAAATTTCTCAAACCCTCGTGGAGTCTTTCTGCAATCACTTGTGCCCAATCAAGGTATTTTTCACCTGCTAACAACACCTAGATATAGAAATGCATCCAATCCTCCCAATAAAAGGAGTACGAGTTTCCCTTAAGTCTGTCCAACTCTGGAAGTATGCTCACCAAGCATGATTTTCAACCCAATTTTGGAAGTATTGGCCTCATTGATTCCACTCTTACATTAAACAACAATTCCTAAATAGGACAAAATTCTATTCCAAAACAAAAGATCTCTCCTCCTTTGACCAACCTTCTGAGATAAAAACACAGTAGAGGGTGATTATTAAAACTCACCTGTAACCACCATGAAATTTTTTAAACCCTCGACAGAATGGAGCTAAAATTACCTTTGACATCTCTAGCTCCTTCAATAATAGCAACTACAACTTTTAGAATTTTGAGAATTCACATGCCTTTTTAAAACAAATGTGAAAACAGTTGAGAAAGTTCTACACATGCCTCATAATGATCCATTCAAACTTGTGAGATAATAGTGATATGCTAGGAACTTGACACCTTCTTAATTACCTATCAACTCCGCACAAACAGTTGATGCTTTCATGATTTCTTTCTAAATTTAGAATTTTAAACTATGAGATGTTGGGAATATTTATTTTTGTCATGCCACCTTCAATGTTATTAAAGACTTTAGATCCAACTTGGAATGAACCTTCTGAACCTTGAACTAACTCATGAAAAGTTCAATGGTTCAAGTTCAATTCGAGGAGACAGAACAAAGAATTCTCAACCTTCGGCTTAAAACAACACTGGGAATGAGCAAAGACCTTTAACAAACAGAAAGGGAAGTTATGAACCTTGAACCTTGAACCTTCAACCGATATGTAAACAGTTCAAAACCAACTTAACACATTCACACTTTCTCGTTAAATAACATTACATAGCCGCGACTCACACAAGAGAGCCGATTGAACCTTGAACCGAAAAGGTTCAAGGGTTCAAAGTTCAATACAAATTACAACAATGTGCTTGCCTTACCATAATACAAATCCATGAAGAGAATTACTTAATGTGCTCTTTGAACCTTGAACCTTTGAGCTATAAAAAGGTTCAACGACTTAGGTTCAAAGAGAGGAAACATAGGGCCTAAAGAGGAAAGAAACACCAAAGGCAATCTCCGAGTTTGAAATTTGAATGCAAAAAATGAGGGGATGCTAACAGATTGACAACTTCAATAATAACAATATATTTACATGATAGACCTTAATTATAGATTGGGGTGGTGCTAGGAGGATATTAGACAACCTAAATAAATCTCGCATACATAAATTTACTGCCACCAACATGCTTGTATTTGTCAAATCATTGTGGCATGATATTTGAGTTGTTGTAGGACTCCTAAAATTTTCAATTAATTTGATGGTGACCTTTACTATTAGTCCTTTGATAACATCCTTCATATATGGTTAGATAAGTTAGAATTATGTGATTGATCTAAGATTGTTGATTATTATTTTAGTTTTTAGATGATGGAATTACATAAGAGGACTATTATTTAATTGGCTTTAAGTGCTTTTGAGAGTCCTACCCTAAAATGGTTTTTCCATTTTTAGTGTTGATATAAGGATGACTTGTGGACATTTGATTTTGGTTCATGGGTAGTCATTACTAGAACACTCTTAGTTTAAGTTATCTAAGTTATTAATGAATGGGAATTTGAAATATATTCCAATATTACTTATAATGATGTCAAATCAAGGAAGTCATGGGTATAATTATCTTAGTTCATCCAACTATCATCATCATTATATTAAATGGGATCATATTCTTCTTGATCAACAAGATTGTCATCACAGCAGCATCATTAAATGGGTATTTAGATTGGTTTTGATAAAGGGATTCATTCAGAGAAAACGTATTTGTTGTCATGTTATGTGTTCGAATTTATAATGAAGTATTGGCTTTCTTATTGAAATTATCAAACATAGGGCCCATAATGCCTATCTTGGGTTAGGATTTAGGAGTTGATTATTCATATAATTGAATTTGAATGATTTGTATGATATGGATGGTTTCATTAGATATAGTTTTCAATTCTAAGGATAACTAGTAGGATTTGGACTCAAGCATTAGGATTGATTCAATTTGATTCTAGGATGGTTTTGGAACCCAAGAATAATGTAAGACTTTGAGGATATGCATAGATGACTTGGAGGTTTAGATAGTTGATTAGATGAATAAATTTGGAGGACTTGGACTACTTGGATACTCAATTTTTTTATTCTTGGGATGGTTTTGGATTTGATTAATTTTGGAAGCTATGGGTGATTGAAGTTGTCAAGGATAGGTTTATGATAGTTCAACATGGGCCCTATGAATGATTTACAGTTTCAAGGATAGTTTTTCAATGATTATATGTTTTGATTTAAGGATTTAACGATGATTTTTAATTTTTTCAATGATTATTTTATGGTAGTTGTATTTTGGATTAGGATGGATTTTATGGTTAGGGATGATTTGGAATGTAAGGTTTTATGTTGGGTTTAGAATAAGGATTTAAGGAAGAGATTAATTTAGATCTGATTTAGGATTTTGACTATGTATTTAGGTGCATGATGTGGATTAAATTTGGATTTGTATTGGATTTAAACTATTGATTCATGAAAATTGTGAATGATAGAGAGATGACAATTGGAGCTCATTGTGTGTTGCCCTAGTCACTCTGCTCTATTACTCCTTGTTTGGGCTGCTATGGAGGCTCATATAGAGTCTCCACCTTTGAACTCTTTTGGGACTCAGCCTTCTTTTGTTGGCCTCTTCTCAGTTCCCTCTTCAGTGAATGTTATCCCTCATTTCTTTGTGCTTGATGTCTCCTCTTTGGGTGCTCTTCCTTCTGAATATGTGCAGAAGGTTAATGGATGTGGAGACTAGGATTAAAATAGTGATTGATCAGGCACTGATTGAAGATTTAGTTTCTCATAAGTGAAACCAGGATTCAATCTACAAATTCTCTGGCATGCACCCTTCAATCTCATTCATTCTTGGATTTGAAACAACTGGGAACCCTATAGTGAGTATTCTCTATGGTATATTAGGAACAGTTACTTCAATGTTATCTTTTGATCCTTATATGATCATGTTATGGCTTTTGAATCCTAAAAATGATATCATGGTCATGCTGGTCTTTTTATCCAACCTTGGAATGTTAACTTTGACCCTCGTGTGGAACCCACAACCATTCTCATCTGGATACAGATGTATGCCCTTCCAATGGAGTTCTAGTGTGAGAAAAAAAATTCTCTTATTGGCAATTCCATTGGGTAGATATATTGGGGTTTCTAGAGACACCTTGGAAGGTTCGTTTGTAGTTTATGCAAGAATTTGTATGGAGATGAACCTTTGCCAACCTCTTCTTGCACAGGTTGAACTCATTATCAGTGATTCTCTATGGATCCAACAACTTGACTTTGAGGCTCTACCCTTTTGTTGTAGAGTCTATCATATTCATGGTCACCTAGCCAGATTGTGTCCCTCTTTCCTTCCCACAAAGAAGAGCCTTCCCTAAATCAAATTCCCTTCGCCAAACCAAATTCTAACATCCCAACTTCTCAAGGTGAGACTTTTCCAGATGGATTTGTGAAATAGAAAAGAAAGAAGAAAATTAAAAGAAAGGAAGGCAATGAGCCGTCAACCCTTAAATCTTCTAACAAATATGAAATATTCAACTCTCTTACAAATAAAGAGGCTATTCAAACCATGGACATTGTTGAAGCAGTTCTCTAGAATAGCCAGCCTTGGATGTCATCGCCCCTTTTGTATTAACCTCTCAGGAATAGAACTTTAATATGCAACCCATAGATTCTTTTGTTTCACCACGGATCTTGGAGGTGCATAAATACAATTGATCCATCTATATCAGTTAGTATTCAAGTATTTTAGAAAAGAACATGGAAAATCCCACTCTTGCCCTTAACTAGATAGACAAGTATCCAAAACATAATAGCTCTTCAGGGGTAGGAAAAAAATCTACCAAAGACTTGTTGCTTCTCAGGGAGAGAGAATGATCAATGAAGGAATACTTAAGTCATTGGACTCCTACCTATCCCAAGATCCCCACTGATTTTACAAACTTGGAACATAAGGGGCTTAAACAAAAAAATCCCATCAAAGAATTGTTCGTAGACTCTTGGAAAAATCCAAAATAGATTTTCTCCTTCTTCAGGAGACAAATATGACTCTGGATCTGATGGCCCAAACTATTAGTAAAATTTGGAAAAGAGTTGATCACATGGAAGTTGCTTCTTGGGGTGCCTCTCGAGGCATTGTTACTATGTGGAACTCGATTGTGTGGACTTATCTTGGTCATATTGTTGGCAGGGATGTTGTTACTTATCTCTTTCAAAATAATGAATCCTCGGAAAATATTTCTATCACTATTTTTTATGGGGCCTAGTCTTTGGAAGGGTTGAAAAGAAAATGGTACATGGTTCACTATATGCATCATTCCTAGGCTGGTGTTGATTGGGTAGTTGCAGGTGACTTCAATACCAAGCTCTGTCCCAATGATCAAGAGGGTGGTCTTCCTTCTCTAGATCCTAGAGATCACTTTATGGTTGCTCAACTTCAATGGCTCAATTTGGTTTATGTGGTAGACCCTCATTCCAAATTCACTTGGACCAACAAGCGCGTTGAACCTCATTCTAGAAAAGTTAAATTGGATAGACTTTTGGTTTCTAAAGATGCCTTCTCTAAATAATGATTTAATATGATTGTTCTTGATGGTCCTATTTCTGATCATTCCCCTCTCATGCTTGACAGTGGTATCAGTTTGAGCTCGTACCATCGCCCCTTTCAATTTGAAATTTTTAGTTTCAAAAGGAGGAACTTACACTTCTCATTCCATTATGGTGGAAGGAGGGACATCCCAGGCATGGTACTTCTTGTTTAAAATTCACAAGCAGTTGTATTTTATCAAAGATCAACTTAAAAATTGGAAGAAGCATAATAGATCTAATTTTCACTCCCAACGTGTCCCCTTGCTTGCTCGTTGGGATACGATTCATAACCAATTCATAAATGGGTTTATCATAGATCAGCTAAAAGAGGAGGATGATTTACTTCAAAAATCTATTGAATACATTGACAATCAAGAGGAGGTTTATTGGAAACAATGAGCTAGAATAGCCTAGCTTCTTGCTAGTGAGAAAAACATTAGCTTCTTCCATAGAACTGCCTATAACAGAAGACAAAAGAACAATTTGACTTCTCTCTAGAATGAAAATTGTCATTTTTTTTCTTCTACTATAGCTATGCATGAACACTCTATGGTTACTTTTGCACTCTGTTTGCTGTCAGTAATGATTATGTTGTTGGTGCCCAGCAAGCGGTTTTGAATGCTATTCCTAGCCCAATAACTTTGGAGGAAAATATTTATTTGATGCATCCTATTGATTTGGAGGAGGTTAGGAAGGTTGTCTTTGGTATGCGTACTAGAAAATCACCCAGTCCCGATGGACTCCCTGTGGAGATTTTTCAAACTTTTTGGAATGAAGTATAGTTTAGTGTCTTTGAGGTAGTTCAGGAGTCCTTCAAGAATAAAAAGATGCTCAAGTATTTGAATCACACCTTCATTGATCTGATTCCTAAAGGGGAAGGATCCCAAATTTAAATTTTTTTCCCTATATCTTTATGTAATGTGATCTATAAAAATTTTACTTCGGTGATTGTTGAAAGACTTAAACCCCTTCTTCAGAAAATCATTTCTCCTAAACAAGCTGGCTTTGTTGAGGGTAGACAGATTATTGATGGAGTGGTGTTTTCTCAGGAAGTTATGCACACTCTTCATCAATCTTAGCAAAGAGGGGTGTTCATTAAACTTGATATGTCCAAAGCTTATGACAAAGTGGAATGGAGTTTCTTGGATAAGATGTTTGAGGTTTTTGGTTTTTCTTAGTAGTGGACCGATTGGGTGTTGAGTTGTGTTTTCTCTCCTTCCTATTTTGTTCTTATTAATGATATTCCTTCTATTCCTTGTGTGATTTAAGACAAGGAGATCCTTGTTCTCCTTTCCTTTTCATAATTCTAGCGGAGGGCTTGGGTAGATTGTTTATCCATAAGAGAATCCAAAGACTCTTAGGTGGAGTTAAAGCGAAAGAGGAAGTGTTCACTCATCTACAATTTGTAGATGGCACTGGTTTGATGGGGGCAGCCTCTTGCATTGAAGCTAGGATGCTTTCTGAGACTCTTCACGCTTACCTCTCAGCCTCTTGTCAAATGATTAATGCTTAGAAATCTAAGGTGTTTTTCTTCAATGTTGATATTTGTCATTATAATCGTATCCTTGCCATCTTGGGATTTTTTGTGTCCACTTTTCCCTTGGACTATCTTGGGATCCCACTCCATTACAAAAAACTTCCCATGGTTGTTTGGTGTAGCCTTCTGGAGTGCATCAAATTCAAAATCAATCATTGGTCCAATAAGTGTCTCAGCTATAGGGGAAGGATTATTTTTCTTCAATCTATTCTTTAAGCTATGCCTATTTATAGGTCCTCTATCCTCATTGCCCCTTGCTCCATTTGGAAGGATCTTCATAAGATGTCCAAAAAAATTCTTTGGAATGGTGCCAACAACAATAGGAAATGGGCTTTAGTTAGCTGGGATAACATTACTGAGCCTAAAAAATTGGGAGGTCTTAATCTCAGGAGTGCAAAATTGAATAATATAGCTCTTTCAAGAAAACTCTATTGGAGATGGATTTCCACCCCTTTTTCTCTTTTTACCAAGATGATGACAAGTAAGTGTTTATGGTAAAAATGGCAACAACAATATTGAAAGATTGAATAGATTCAACAATGAAACCCTAGCCTAACAACAAAAAATATCCACATAACATATGAAGATTACCTAAGACAATGCAAATCAACAAAATCACAAAGATTATACCATCACATGTCCAATAGGGTTTGAATCTCCATTCTTCCTATCTCCATTGATCTTGCTTGATATATTTTCTCTCAAGTTTTATGTGTGCACAAGAGCTCAATAAAAAATGGAATGTGGTTGCAAGTAGGCTTGATCGCATATGAAAGTTCGAATGCTAGAATTCTTAGGAGGATTGATAATGAAGGAAGCATCTCCTTATATAGAAGGCATTGTAAGAAATGGAGGGATAAGATTGAGAGGTGTAAACGATAGATGGTCGGCTAGGATTAGAGGGTAGGTAGTGAAAATAAGAAAATAATGAGAGGGTAGGTAGTGTAGGAATTAAGAGATGAATGACATGTGTCATAGGTAGAAAAGGTTAATGAATTAATTAAATAAATAAAGATTTATTTAATTAATAGAATAAATGGGATCAATTAAATAAATAAAATTATTTATTTAATTTAAGAAAGGGACAATTTAAATAAATAAAAGTATTTATTTAAATGAGGAATAAGGCTAGAAAAGGATAAATGAATTAATTAAATAAATAAAGATTTATTTAGTTAATAGAAGAATCAGGCTTAAATAAATAAATAAATATATAATTAGACAGGACAATTTTAGGTGTCTACATTTTGCCCCTCTTTGAGATAATGCAGCTTGTCACATTGTTTCAAAGAAGATAAGATGAACTGATACAAATCTGCCCCAAGATGGGAATGATATGCCCCCTCGAGAGATTGGATGAAAATGTCTGAAAATATCGTAGACAATCTCTCAATAAAAAAGAAAGGCTAGAAAGGATTGATAAGATAGGATGGAGTGACAGAGTCACGGGATAAAGAAGACTGACATGGGAGACTAGGGCTAGGTTAGTCTATAAAATAGACTACAAGGGAAAAAATCCTTACTATCATCCACACACCTAAGAGATCAGAGTGCAGAGAGAGTAGAGAGTAGTCAGCAGCGATGGCATTGGTGTATAGATTCGATCGCGTTCACTGATATCAGAGGCCAACAGATGCAGAAGAGCCAATGAGTACCACAAAACCTCTTTGTACTTTGTTTCATTAATTGTTGTCATAAATGAATGTTAGGTAGGGTAATAAATGTGTATTAGATATATTGCAAAAAAATGTCAAGTGGGTCAAAAGACTGGAAGGCGCATCTACGTTGGTGCCAAGCGCGTAAGGGTAGGTTAAGCATGTCTATGTCGAGTTTAACCGCATTTACGATTGTAAAAGCGTCTATGTCTGATGCGAGTGCGTATATAAAATGTAGGTGCGTTTATGTAGGGCAGACACATTTATGCAGAACAAAGGCATGTCTATGTGTTTCAAGAGTGTCTATGAAATGCATGAACAACTGTGAAGTATGTAAGCGTGTTTGTGTCATGAATGCGCATTTATGTCTTCAAGGTCGAATTGGCAGTTTTGTGATAAACATACGTTGTCGATTGAATAAGTTGATAAGAGGATTCACTCAAGAAGGTCCTCTAGGGAAGAATAGGATAGCAGATAGGGCTAGGATTCACAATTTTGTGATAGAACATACATTGCTAATCAAGAAACTACTCAAGAGGATACACTCAAGCAGGGGCCCTAGGATAGGATAGAGTGAGGCACTTTGTGATGAATAGGGAGTACCATAGAAATTGACAATTCTATGATAGAACATACGTTGTCAATTGGATTAGGCAAAAATTGACAATTCTGTGATAGAACATACGTTGTCAATTGGATTAGGCAGAAATTGACAATTCTGTAATAGAACATACGTTGTCAATTGGATTAGGCATAAATTGACAATTCTATGATAGAACATATGTTGTCAATTGGATAAGCTACTCAAGAGGATACATTCAAGTAGGTGCCCTAAAAGATAAGATAAAAGCAGCACTTTGTGATGAACAGGGAATGCTACTAGGATAGAGTGCCATATGATAGATATAAGCACTAGGATAAAAAGTAGCACTTTGTGATGAACAGGGAGTACTACTAGGATTGAGTGCCACATGATAGATATAAGCACTAGGATAAAAAGAAGCACTTTGTGATGAACAAAGAGTACTACTAGGATTGACATAGTGCAGTTAATTGATTGCAAGAGCACCTACCTATGCTAGAGTCATGGGAGAGATTCCCTTCGACTCAGAGTTTGGGAGTAGAGTGGACATTTGAGGATCGAGCTACAATTGAGGCTATGGGATTGTGATACATTATGTATGTGTCTGAGTTTTAGGTGAACATGGGATTGTTGACTGCATTAGCTGAGAGATGGCACTCAGAGACATGCACTTTTCATTTGTTGATGGGTGAGATGACAGTCACCTTGGAGGATGTATACAGGATACTGAGGATATCGATCATTGGGGAGTTGGTTCCTTATGATCAAAAGGGAGACAAGGATGCACTTAGACAAGTGTTTCAGGATCTAGGACTAGAGATGAGGGTAGGACATGTGGCTTGGGAAACCATGACAGCGACAAGATTGGTGCTACCGGCAGTGTTGGCAGGAGTTATCAACAGGTTCCTCTATCCAGATAGGGTGACACGAGGGTTTGTTGTGGGATGGGGGAGGACTCTGGAGACATTGGTGACTAAGCATACCAGGTTTGCATGTGGGTTGTGTCTGCTGGCACACTTGTATTATGAGCTGCATCAATTTGTATATCATAGATCAGTAGGATTAGGATGCAGAGTGACATTACTACAAGTATGGGCATATGAGCATTTATCGGTTACCCGTCTGATACATTTTAGAGGTAGGGTACATGGGCATAGTTATGTGCATCTATATGATATGATTACTTCCTAGCCATGGATTGGGAGGCTAGAGTATTGGCGTCGAGTGATTGATGAGATAAACAGTGTAGTATGGAGGCCTTACTTAGACTGTGAGGAGTGGGAGGATGATGCAGTCGAGCTGCCGTATGTATTCTAGAGTAGGTATCTGATTAGTCAGACACCATATATTATTGAGAGGTAGTTGATTGACAAGGTATACAGGTAGTTCGGCAGGATACAATGGATGTCACAGGGTTCAAGGATGTATGCACGGATGGTGAGGGATCGGGTGCATTTAGGGCCATTATTGTCTTATGATTAGGTTGTGACACAGATGCTAGAGATGGTTCTGATGCCTTGGGATATATGGGTAGATGTGGAGGATGCAAAGATGGATGTGAGGTACAATGCATATTAAGTAGAGCATCTGTTTCCACGGTCGATGGATCCAAGGGAGCCGATAGAGGGTGATGGTGGGGATGGTGGAGATGATAATGGAGATGGTGGAGGCAGAGGCTGATAGCAAAGGCAAGGTGTAGTAGCAAAGAGGAGAGTGGCTCAGAGGAGAGATAGAGGAGAGGAGAGGAAGGCTCATGCAGTGAGGGGTAGGGGTGGATTGTTGTTACAGGTGCTAGCAGCACAGGTTCCCAGACAGGGACAGGGATAGGAGCAGCCACAGGAGAATCCACAGGGATAGGGTAAGGGGGAGGAGAGGAGGAGGATGAGGTACTATCCTTGAGGGAGATCTACTAGAGATAGGCAAATGAGATCTAAGATCTGGAGAGGGATGGGGCCAGGCTCAGGAGATAGCTGAGGGACACTAAGTAGGAGAGAGATTAGGCTATTCAACGTTGCATAGAGGCTAAGACATCACTAAGGGAAGGTAGGTAGGAAGCACAGGACACAAGAGCTAGATACACCTATGTTCTATGGGTAGGGGAGGAGATAGCCTACTGGAGAGACCTATCTTATGGAGTGGTGCCACTAGATTAGTAGGCTAGGAGCTTCTAGAGACCATCACGGACTACAATGACCACTAGAGGGAGAGATAGGAGACAGGTGTCTAGTGGTGGGGTCATGGGTTCTCCACCACCACCAGATAGACGGGGCAGGAGAGATGATCTGGGATTAGGGCCTTTCAAGGCTCAGACTCCGTCAAGGTCGGCTGGCTCTGAGGGAGAGAGTTTAGCATAGCCTTAGAGGGATCCCTATGTATCAATTTTTGTACCATGTTTGTATGATGATGTAGACACCTTCAGGTGATTTTGTAGCCATATGTATGTTGACATCATTGTATCATGACACTTGTGATTTTTGAGATATATATATGAGATGATTCATCTTTGTGGTAGCTATATGCATGTGTACCTATGTGATGTTGCTTCTATGTGATGCTTATGATATGGATGCAAATATGTACATGATGAAATGCAATATTTTTGTTCTTTTATGTTTTTAATATGTTATGCATATGTGAATGTGAATGTATGAAATGCAGATGAATATGATAATGTACATAACTATTTACATGATGAGAATGTAAAATGTGCTAACATGTGTTGTGTGCATGATGTGGTACAATTTTGATATTTATGTGTATGTATGAAATGCTAATATGTAGTAATGCAAGTGAAAACTACATGAAATGCAGATATTTTTGGTGTGTCATTATACTCAGTCATGTGATAGCGAGCTACACGGACTTGGGAAGGACGATGGAGGTCAATCATGAAAGGGGGATGGAAGATAGAAGATATGGAAGTGAAAGAGCTTCTTGTGCTATTATCATCTTTGAGCTTTATTATGGCAAATAGGTTATGACAATCAAGGTATATGTTCGACCCAAAAAGTCATTGTATATGTTTGCATGGAGATCAGATAGTCATAAACAAGGAATGCCCCAGTTCACACTAGACTCTTAGTGTCCTCATATCCTTGGACAAGTCATAGCATTACTAAGAGACAATCCACAAATAGCAAATAAAAATAGGTGACGATACCCCATCCTCACCTTTCTAGTCAAAGACATCCTAGAGATAAAATCTCTAGTCAGAGACATCTCGGAAAAGATAAAAGACATGTCACCCAAAAGATAAAATCAAAAGAAAACTAAGACTTGACACCAACATCCACTATAGTCCTCAAGTTTAGTGTCTCTTGTCACTTGTATAAGTCTTGTTTGATTGTGGTCACAATGTTTACTTTCACAAAAGGTTAGATATCACTGAACCATAATGTTGTTTGAGTCTGTTGAAAGATTTGATTTGCTGAAGCCCATTGTTGTTGTTTGTGTCTCATCTAAAATTGATTGAATCCATGAAACTGATACTTTATTATGGAGAAGATGGAGCTTTATTGTGGATCCATCATGTAAGTGCATCTTTATTGTGGATTGTGCGCAGATAGATTGAAGAAAACTTGGAAGAAACCATACTCCTCGGAACGTGTAATGCTCTTAGATCCACTCCCATCACTAGACTTGGGATTTGCCTTAGCCACAGATAGGAGCTGATTTATTATGGATGGAAAGGGGTGAAAAGGGAGGTTTATTAGGAATGGCTAACCAATCTTGGGTAGATCAATAACAAGCCATGATGGGAATGGATAAGTTTATTATGGATGGATAGGTTGTGAGTGTGTGCAAAGTGAAAGGGTGAAATGGAATCCTGAAGGAGGGAGGAGCAATGTCTCTACACATGGCGTTGATGACCCAATTTTCACCATGGTACTTGCCCAGGGTGCCACCGAAGTGGTTTTCACTGTTTGATGAATTTATTTCTCTTTACTTTTTTGGATTTTTTTTTTTTTTTTTTTTGGTCACAAGGTGCTTGTTTGCCAGGTTTTCACCAAGTAACAATTTTCTATTTTTATGATTTTTTTGTATTTTTGATATTTTTTATTTTTTTTTTTGTATTTTTTAATTTTTTTATTTTTGTATTTTTGATTTTTTTTTATTTTTTTCTATTTTTGAATTAGGATATCCTGAAGAGCTATGTGTAAAAGCTACGAAGGTGCATGTTGTTGATAGGATCCTCTAAAGGTTCTCCCTCTGGGGTTGAGAGATGATATACACCGGATCCATAGACTGTTGTAATAATGTAAGGACGGAGCCAATTTGGTTTGAACTTGCCCTTCTTCTCTCTATCTTGCTTATTTTTAGGATTTTCTTTGAGAACTAAGTCACCTAACTCAAATGTGTGAGACTTTACCTTGTGGTTGTAACTACGACTCATTCATTGTTGATAATCCTTGAGATGATTAAAAGCAGTTTGTCTTCGTTCATCCAATAGTTCTAGTTCTTGTAAGCAAGAGACCCTGTAGTTCTCATCACTGCTAATGTTGAGCAAAGAGACTCATAAAGATGGTAACTCAACCTCAATAGGCAGGATAGCTTTGGCGCCATAGACAAGTGAATAAGGTGTGGCTCCTGTAGGTGTGCGAACACTTGTGCGATAAGCCCAAAGTGCAGGATTAAGTTGGATATGCCAATTTCGGCCAGTGTCATCGACTGTTGTTTGAGGATTTTAAGAATGGTTTGATTAGACGCCTCAGCATGACCATTCCCTTGGGGATAATAGGGAGTGGAGAAATGATGGGTAATATGGAAGTGATCACAAAGTTCATGAACATCTTGGTTTTTGAAGGGATGTCTGTTATCGGTGATGATGGAAAGAGGAATACTGTACCAAAAAATGATATAGTTAAGAATGAATGTACCAATCTGTTTTCTAGTGACTTGTGTAAGAGGCACAAATTCAAACCATTTTGTGAAATACTCTATGGCAGTGATAATGAATTTGTGGCCATTAGAAGGAGGTTGAATCTTGCATATGAGATTGAGTCGCCACTAACAAAAGGGCCAAGGAGTCGCAATCGGTTGAATTTATTGTGCTGGCACATGAATAAGGTCTCCATGAATTTGACATTGCTTAAATTTCTTGAAAAAATAATATGAACCTTTTTCCATATTGGGCCAGCAATATCCAGTCCTGATGAGTTTCTTGGCTAAGGTAGGACCACTAGAATGTGGACCACATATAGCTTCATGAACCTCACGTAACACAATCTGAGCTTCTTCCCTTTCTAAACATCTAAGGAGAGTGTCATCTAGACCTTGATGGTATAGGATATCAACTAAAATGACATAGCGAGAAGATTGGCGAATGAAAGTGCAATGTTGGTTGTTGGATAAGTCAGGAGGAAGAGTGTTATTATGAAGGTATGTGAAAATGGAACCGTATAACTGGGAATCAGGACCAATGACACATATCATCTCCGTAGGAGTGATCTCATACAAGGGAACCAAAAGGCTATCCACCAAGAACTCATATCGGGTTTCATTTTGTGGTAGATCAATCAATGAGGCAATAGTAGCCATGGCATCTACAGCTGGATTCTGCTCTCTTAGTATCTACTCAAAGGTTATCTTTATAAAATATTGCTTGAATTCATCTACCATTTTCTTGTAAGGCATTATTTTTCATCCCTTGTTTGGTAGTCATCAGTTGCTTGATGAATTACAAGTTGAGAGCCCCCAAAAACATGAAGTTCCTGGATCTTCCACTGAACTGCAATCCATAATCTAGTTGTTAATGCCTCGTATTCTGCTTATTAGTGCAAGGAAATGACAATCAGTATGATTTGGGAATGGAATCCCCTTGCGGTGTGATAAAGAGGATGCCATCTCCTGCACCATGCTGCGTGTATGAGCCGTCAAAGTATAGTTTCCAAGGCTTCGTGTGTGATACCACCAAGATGGATTCATCTCGAAATTTTGAAATTAGAGGAGCATCATCTATCATGGGTGCATCTGCTAACTAATTTGTGATAGATTTTCCCTTTATTTCTTTTCTGTCCACATATTCAATGTTGAATTCACTAAAGAGCATCACCCATTTGGCTAGTTTTCCAGTAAGCGTCACCTTATTGAGAAGATATTTCAATGGATCAATCCTTCTGACCAACTTAGTTTTATGAGTTAGTATATAATGTCGTAATTTCTGCGAAGCAAAAACCATAGCAACACACGCACACTCAATTGGTGTGTAGTTTATCTCATAACCAACCAAAGTACGACTGATGTAATATACCCCCTTTTCTTTACCTTCAGCATCTTTTTGCACCAAGAGTGCCCTAGTGATATTGGTGTAGCTGATATGTAGAGTAACAAGGGTTTTTTTGGGACTGGTGGCATCAAGACTGGTGGATTTAGAAGATAATCTTTAAGTATCTAAAAATCCTCTTGACAATTATCATCCCATTTGAATTTGATGTTTTTGTGTAACAAGTGTTGAAAAGGATGACATTTATTCACAAGTTGTGCTATGAATCTTCATATGGACTGGAGTCTACCTTGTAAAGATCAAAGTTGACTGATATTTCTTGGTGGTGGCATTTCTAAGATCACTTTGACTTTTGCAGGATCAGCTTCAATTCCTCTTTTTGAAACAATGTATCCAAGGAGATTTCCAGAGGTTACTCTAAAGACACATTTCTTGGGATTTTGTCTCACTTTTCATTTTTCCAACCGATCAAAAATGACAGTAAGGATGTCCAAATGTGTGTCTCTGTCTAATGATTTTCCCAAGAGTTCATCAACATAATCTTCTACAATTATGTGCATAAGCTCATGAAAGATAGTAGTCATGGCTCGTTGGTATGTAGTGCCTACATCCTTTAGCCCGAAGGGCATGACATTCCAATAGAAAGTTCCCCAGGGACAAGTAAACATTGTTTTGTGCTAATCCTCAGATATAATTTTTATTTGATTATAGCCAGAGAATCCATCCATCAAAGATAACATTGCATGACCTGCTGTGAGATCTATGATCAGGTCGATGTTTGGCAATGGAAAGTCATCTTTAGGACAAGCTTTTTTGATGTCTCTGAAATTTGTACATATTCTGATGCTGCGGTCTGGCTTATTGGTTGGTACTAAGTTGGAGATCCATTCAGGATAATTAATTGGTTGTATGAATCCAACATCCAACAATTCTTCAAGCTCCACCTTGACTAATAATGCCACTTGTGGATGCATCTTTCTTAATTTTTGTTTCACTGGCTTTGATCCTAGTTTAACTGTCAAATGATGCATTACTAAATCCGGATCCAGTCTAGGCATATCAGCATATGATCATGCAAAATTGATTTGTCTCTCTATGAAGAAACTTATGAACTTCGGTCTTTCTCTCTCTGTCAGAGATTGTGTCAGGAATATGTTGTGTGGAAACTCCTTTGTACCAATGTTTGTTTTGATGGTCTCCTCTACTAACATGGATGATTTTTCTTCATATGATGTCGGTAGAATGTCGAGCCTTCCATCTTTTGGTGCGTCAGAGAGGTTTTCACCCTTAGATAAGTCCTTTCTTTTTACTTTTTTGGGATCAGACAGTGCCACAATATGGTTTTCACTGTAAAACCCATGATTTATTTTTAATTTTTACATTTTTGCGACTAGAAGGCCCAACACCCTCACCAAAATATGCCATGTTGTTGAGTTCTATAGTGTATCTCGCCTTATGGTCCCCAAGCAGAAGATCATCTCGTATGCCTAAATAGTCGATGAAGGCCTCATCATTTTGGAATGTGTCAAATTGTAAAGGTCCTTCATGGTCCCAGTCAATAAGTTGGTGGTGAACAAGGGGAAGGCATTCAATGTTTTCAAAGTGGGCAGGTGTTAGGGTGCAGATACAATTATATTCAGGTATGTTAAGGTAGTTGTCAAGGTCATCTTTGGAACTCTCCCCATCTATCTCGATCATGAACGAGTCCAAATTGTCATCACTAAAAGCACATTCCAGAATGGGTGTCCTCATCTTTCATGATTTTGACCTAGAACCTAAAAACAAAGATTGTGTGGGATCCTCAGGGGTTGTTTCTTGACGAACTCTGAATTTTTTATAAAATTCCTCTTCTTCTATGGGTTCACCTGGTTCTCTGAATGTCTCAGTGAGTTCATAATCACTGGAGGATTTCTCTGAACCCCATTCCCATTCATTAGAGTTGGTAGAATAGCAGTTCTCTTGTTGATCATTGGAAATCATGATTTGCAATGCTTCTTCTGATTTGCGAGTGTTTACCCTGGAAGATATGAAACCAAGCCCTTTTGAGAGTTGATTTTTAAATGTCAATTTTGGTTGCAAAGGTTGAGTGATACCTTATTTTCTTAAGCCAAGAGGACTTTTACCATCGTACCCAAAATTTTGTAGGATCTTGAATCCTTTGCCATATTTTTCACATGGTATCTTGATGCAATCTTGTGTACCATCTTCAGGGTCTTTGTAAAGCATTTTGTATAAGTCTTCTTCTTCCATTTCACCCCACTTTTGGAATATAGTAGGATCCCATTTTAGCATAATGATAGATACACGTTTAGAAGGATGTGGTCTTCCATATTCTTTAGGTGAACTCATAACTTGCCGCAAGCACATGGTTTGATTTAGAGTGTATTTACCCATGCCTTTGTCCACATATTTCCCTTTAAGCTCACCTTGCTTTGATATTGAAGGTTTTAATGATTCAGGGTCAATATATGCAGAAGAGGGCATAGCTTCTCTATTAATTGGAATTATTGTCTTCACTTTTTCCCTCAAGTTATTGCAGTATATAAATGGATTAGGATCACCATTAACTATTACTTCAACTCCATTATGAGGAAACTTAATGCATTGATGGTATGTAGATGGGACTGCTCTCATCTCATGAATCCATGGATGTCCTAATAATATGTTGTATGTGAGATAGAGGTTTAGGACTTGACAAACCACATCCTTTCTAACTGGCCCTACTCTAAGTGGTAAGGTGTATGTGCCCTTCGATGAATGCTCTTCATCATCATATGCCTTGATGGTATTTTTGTTTCTAGCATTCACAGCTTTATCTGAATATCCTAATTGTATTATTGCGTTCAAAGTACATATATTGATACCATCTCCTCCATCTATCAGGACTTTTTTTATTCGATGTTTGTGTAGGAAGGCTTCAATGTGTAAAGGTGCATTATGTGGTTGGCTTACGAAGGCGTCGTCAGCTTCAGTGAATGTGAGAGAATGTGGAACGGAAAGGTATCCCACCATGGCTTGAAACTGGTCCACATTCATATCAATGGGGATAGAATTTTCTCTCAAATTTTTATCAAGGATGGCTTTATGTGCGGGGGATATGTGCAAAAGCTCAAGGATGGAGATAAGGCAGGAATCCTCCCTAACTGTACTACCAGATCATACTTAGGTTTGGTCGCTAAGGAAGCAGTGGTTTTAGCTGTTTCACCTTGAAAGGTGACCTTACCTCGTCGATTTGTGACATTACATTCGGAGGTAGATTCAGAAGAAGGTCCAATGCCTTTTAGGACAACTTTGGGTCTTTGAGTAGAATTTTCAGGTGCTTTGTCCTTCATGATAATGGGAGAGACATAATTATCCGTCGAAATGTGACTAATAGTTGGATCATAGTTGTAGTCACATAAATCTGTCCATTTTAATTAAATGAATATTTCGTATTTATTTGATTAAAAATCCACTAACCATCAATTAATTAAATTAATATTTAATTAATTCATCCCCAAACATTCTTCTATTAATTAAATAAATTATTCAATTTATTTTAATTAATTCATTAAACCAAATACAAATCAATTAAATAAATAAAATCTATTTATTTAATTAAATCCCCCTTTTCCTCTTTTAAATAAATTAAATAAAACATTTATTTAAATCATTATCCCCACCCCACTTGCATTTTCCTACAAATGCAACTTGCACACATTTATTGAAATAAATGAATTTTTATTTTAATAAAATCCTATTTTCCCTCACCCACCAAATCCACTTGCAAAAATCTAATCCCCTTCTAGATTCTTCTAAACCCTTCCTAATTAGCCTAATCCATCCCCTAATTATTGTCACATTCCTAAACAAGATGGAGTCACTTCTCAAAGCCTAAAAGTCTTTGATAACCATTAAAGGCTTTCAACCTTCAACCACTAAATGTCTCAAAGTCTTGGATAACCTTTGAAAGCTTCCAACCTTCAACCACTTAATCCACAAAGTCTTCAAAAACCATTAATGGTTAACCCAAACCCTCCTACATGGTTAAAACATTTGTTTTGACTCAACCTCTACCCAACCCAAGGGTCTCATCAAGCCTTTAATGCTTTGACCATGATTATCTCTTAAACATTTGCACAAAGGTTTATCCTTGGATTAACTCTTAATCCAGTGGATAATCTTAATTTAGGCTTGACCCTTAGCCTTTAGATAACCATGAGGTCTTCTCAGGCCTTTAATGCCTCCAACCTCTTCTTTCAACCCAACCCTATGTTGACACTTGTCACCATTTCATTGGTGCAAATTGTGCACATGGATCCCCAATTTTCAAACTTGACCCTTGATTAAACCTTTCAATCCTGGCCATCCATTGCTCCATTTTTCCTATAAATAGAGCCCATTCCTTCATAATTCACATCCTGAAAACTTGTAAGCATTTAGACTATAGACATTTTAGAGAGCATTTAGCATAGCATAACTAAATCTTGTCTTTTTGGTTAAAATATATCATTTTAGCATAAAAATAGCTTTTTATTTCATATTTGGAGCTATACTACAAATCTCAATCCTCCATAAGCATCCATAGTGCAAAAAGCTGCTGAGAGCTACACTATTTTGGAACTTGGAGAGGAGAGGAACAAGGGAGAAGAAGCTAAGGCCATGCTAAGAGGCAGTTGGAGATGTCTCATGATCTTTGTTTTACTTATTAGATATATTAGCATGTCTCTTTGTGTCTCTTTTGGTATGCCTTCATATGTTTAGTTTTAGATTGATTAACACTAATGTTTTGTGTGTTTTGTGTTATTTGATCATAGACTAACCTTGTGCCATTTAGGAGGGCATCAATAGTTATAGGAGGCTTTTGTATAGTTGGCTTGATCAACTATGGCTTTGGCTTTTCCCTTGTCATGTTTAGGGAATGGTTCCTTAAACATCTCATGTTCTTGATTGGATGAATGTCCTTCAATCTCGATGTCACCTCTATCAATAAGATCTTGTATAATGTTCTTCAGTCGATGATAATTTCATGTTTTATGTCCCTTTCTCTTGTGATATTCACAATACTCATCGTCATTCCACCAATTTGGTTTGACCTTTATCTCATATGGAGGATTGTCTGGAATTGTTATTATCATGTTTGCCACTAGCTTCTTGAAAGTTGATTCAAGTGGTTCTCCCAATGGGGTGTATTTCCTTCGTGGTTTTGAAGTTGTTTGAGTATTCACTTATTTATTTGTAGAACTTGATCCAGAAAGAATGATTTTGGGTCTCACTGTGTTAGCATCAACAACACCATCATTTACTATGTTCTTGTTCTTGTTCCAAAATTGTGTCTTGTCTTTTCCTTTAAAGTCCTCTTTGTTTTCTTTGAATATCTTAATGACTCCTTGTTCAATTAAGACCTTCTCTATTGCTAAGCCTTTTTCAATGACATCCTTGAAAGTGGACAAACAATCTTTTCTTAAGTCATAACCAATTTCTTTGTGGACATTCTGTGTGAACATCTCTACCATTTGTTTTTGTGGAATTTCACAAGAGCATCTACTAGCTAAACTCCTCCATCTTTGCAGGAATGATGAAAATGACTCCCCATCCTTTTGCTTGGTGTTGCTCAAAGTGGTGATTGATATATCTATCTCTATGTTGTATGAGAAATGTTGGATAAACGCTTCTGCTAGATCACCCCATCAATTAATTCCAGGTGGAAGTTGGGAGAACCATTACATAGCTTGATCACCTAAGCTTTGTGGGAACAATCTCATCAAGTATGTTTCTTCTAGTGCTACCTCAATGCAAGTTGTGAAAAAATGTCTTATATGTGCATTAGGGTCGCCTTTGCCTATGTACTTATCAAAATTAGGTGTCACGAAATGTGTAGGAAAAGGAGGCATTGGAATGCTTTTGTCAAATGGATAGGGACATATGTCTCTCATTGTGTAAGTTGGCTTTGGTGTATTTATGTCCTCCATTTTCTTTTGTAAGTCCTTTATTTACTGTTCCAAATTGCTCTTAGGTGGAGACCGACTTCTTGGACCATATCCCATGCCTGAGCCACTAGGTGGAGGAGAAGGATACTGCATGTATGGATGGTATTGATCATAAACATGTTCATATAGAGGAGGTCTATAATTATACTACGTATAGGAACCACCTGGTATAGATTCATAATGAGGAATGGAATATCTACTTTGTCCATGCATATCATATTCTACATGCATGTCATGAGTTTGTTCTTGTGTAGTGCCCCCAAATTTGACATGGGGTTTTCTTGTGTCCAAATTTTGAGCATGCCTCTGGATATCCAATTGTTTTGGAGGTTGGTCCTTAGCATTGGTATGCAATTGAGTGTATTTATCTGCATAAGACTTTCATAATGGTCTGCGTAGATGGAGTTGTTCATGAGATGCTCTTTCATGAGTATCATAAGCTTGACCATGTGTATTTGGGACCTCGGGTTTTTGAAACAAAGATGATGGTGACTCAGGCACGAAACGTGGTCCTCTAGTACCTCCACTATTAGGTCTCCTTTGATCCATGTTGAGTTGAGTTTCTTGCATAGGTCGATTTTCAACTATTTGAGACATGTCAAAATCATGAGGTATCTTAGTTCCACTTTGTGCCATCACTTGTATAAAATATTGTATATCTCTTCTCATGATGTCTTCAACCAATCTATTCAAATGGGGATCCATAATAGAGTCTTCCATTTCTGCTGAATGTACTGAAATGTTGTCCACATTGTCATTGTGTGTATCATTGTTGTTTGTATTATCCATGCTCTTAACATTTTGAATGTTTCTATAGATGTTCATGTCAGGTAATGTGGTATGATCAGAATTGAAAAAGATATCATTGTCGTACTCATAGCCACTCATGTTTGTAGACTCTTGAGCCGCTTTAGCTTCTCTCCTAGATTTTTGGGAACGGGTTTCAACCATGAACTAGTTCTTGACCAAGATGTGTGAGACTAGATGAAAATGGAAACAATATGGAAGACCAAGAGTTGGATGGTATGTAAATGAATCTGAGGTGTACTTGCAATGTCCAAAGTGTAAGACCAAGTGTGTATGTAGTAGAGTAGGTGTGGCTTCCAAAGAGATGATAGATCTCTTGATGAGGTAAGTTGACCTTGACTATAAGTAAGACCAAATGAGACCCAAAGGTGATAGAGCTTGATGAGGGACCACTTAGCAAAATGTTGTTGTATGGAGTATGTTGACAAAGAAAGATGAGGACAAGAAAGTAACCTTGTGACTCAAGTTTAGACAAATGTGAATGTAATGCAAGGTGTAAAGAAATGATTAACTTTATGAGACCCAAAAATAGGCTGAATTCTAGATGAAAACCCAGAGAAATAACCTAGGAAGTTCAAGAATTCTGAAATGGATTGCTCTTGTCTGTTGGATTGTAGATTTTCTCAATACTTAACACAGACATGCCTGTATACTTCATAGACGCGGTTACCCAACATAGACATGTTTAGACACTACACAGATGCGTTTCTAAGAATTTTGTGACTGCAATTTGTTATGATAGCACAGATGTGTTTCTATCCTACACATACGTGTTTACAGGACATAGACATGTTTATGTCAGACACATATGCATTTCCAAAATCTGAGTGCAATTTTTTCCAATTTGTGAAGTTTTTTGTTGTGACCAAATCTGAATGTTTGACCATTTTTCATGACAACAGGACACAATGTTGATGAGGACTCAATGTTTGCAAGTGTTTAGACTCAAAATGACTCTGAAGAAAGTGTGTTGTTTGATGTAAAGATAGTTTGCATACACTTGAAAACACAAAAGATGAAATGTTTTAATGTTTGATCTTAAATGTTTGAATGTTTAAAAGAAGACAAGCACAATCCTTATGGCTAGCTAGGACAATAGTTGTTGATCCCACATGGGGTTTCTCCTGAGGCTATGCTATTCAAAGCGGATAATTAGGTGCTTGACCCCACTAGCTCCACCTTCGGCACTCACTTCTTTGGGGCATCCAAGCACCAATCCCCACAAAAATTCCCCGTGGTGAACTTTGTATCTCTACTAAGAATCGTATGTGTGTGGGTCGCTCCAGAGGTCCAACCTCCTACCCCAACAACTAGAAGGATTTTGGCTTTCTAAAATAAAAAGGTGCTAGTAAGGGCATCCGCTGGTGTGGCCATACATGCAGCACTTTCAGCTTTGTAAATATAGAAGGCTCCCAGTCGGTAGGGGTTACGCCCTACTATTGATCAAATAAATTTGATCAAACAGGTTTATGGGGAGACATAGTGTCGGTATGAAATAATCAGCACACGTTACCCATGGCTTTCACCATGGATACAATTATTTATAGTGGTTCTAAAGAGGTGGGTTTTCCTCGCTACCACTTGGGTCGTTCCCTCCTCACTAGTAGTCCTAATGACCACATGAGAAGGTAGGCCCTCTAAAGATTAAACAAAAAGAGCCTATTGCTCAAGACACAAAAGACACTGGTTAAATTTTAGTGCACCAATTGAAGTGTTTGGTAATCTATGAAAACAAGGCACACAATAAAGATCAAAAACCCTTGCCTAAATTCTACAACAAAGATTTGTTAGTAGTTTTGCAATAATACCCCTCCTGCAAGCACACAAGTTAGGTAAATTCTAGATCCAAAAGACTTTGTGAAAAAGGGGCCTTCGACAAGACGTGTTGCTTCAAGGACAAGCTGCACCAATTTGTTGGCTAGATCACAAGATATTAGCTCGAATAAACCAGATCTAAAATCAAAATGACAAAATAAAGCCCTAAAAACTGACAAAAACCAAAATTGAAAAATCAAAAGACATACGCGATTAAATCTCACGCAGATACGGTTATGAGACATAGACGTGCCTCCAAACATCACTGACGCGTTTCAGCAACACAAACACAAATCTGCAACACAGACGTGGTTAAAAGGTTCACAAACGCGATTTGGGAACACAGACGCGGCTTTGCAGTCTGAAAAATATAAAATAATGTCAATGACGTAGACGTGATTCCAAGGGTCACAGATGCGGCAGAAAAGAAAAAACGTGGTTCCAAAATGCGCAAACGCAAAAATGTTGAAACGTTGTCAGAAATGTGAGATTTGCAACTTCAAAAGCTTAAACTATGCAACCAAGATGTTAAATGCAAAAAGATGAGTCCCACCGAGCGTGCCAAAAATTTTATGGTAAAAATGGAAACAACAATATTGAAAGACTCAATAGATTCAACCACAAAACCCTAGCCTAACAACAACAAAGATCCACCGTAACATATGAAGATTACCTAAGACAATGCAAATCAACAAAATCACAAAGATTATACCATCACATGTTCAATAGGGTTTGAATCTCCATTGATCTTGCTTGATATATTTGCTCTCAGATTTAATGTGTGCACAAGAGCTCAACAAAGAATGGAAATCTGGTTGCAAGTAGGCTTGATCGCATATGAAAGTTTGAATGCTAGAATGCTTAGGAGGATTGATAATGAAGGAAGCATCTCCTTATATAGAAGACACTGTAAGAAATGGAGGGATAAGATTGAGAGGTGTAAAAGATAGATGGTCGGCTAGGATTAGAGGGTAAGTAGTGAAAATAAGAAAATAATGAGAGGGTAGGTAGTGTAGGAATTAAGAGATGAATGACATGTGTCATAGGTAGAAAAGGTTATTGAATTAATTAAATAAATAAAGATCTATTTAATTAAAAGAAGAAATGACTTGAGTAGGTATCCTTTGGAGGGCAATGGTTCTCCTGCTTGGAAGACTTTGAAGCTGGGTTCCAAACTAGTTAAAGATGGTCTCTTTTGGATTGTTGGGAAAGGTGATAAGACTCTTTTTTGGTCGGATGCTTGGGATCAATTTCCCCCCATCATTGAGGAATTTCCCACCTTTCTTCCCATTAAAATAGCTCTTGAGTCTGGAGGCTAGACTAAGCTAGAGAGCTACTTAAAGCCCTATCATATTTAGAATTATAGGTTTTTGTAATTCAAAAAACTTAATGAATGGCCTATTCTTGTTCCCCTTGAGTCTACTGTTATAATTGAGAGTATGTTGGTTGATCGCTTTCTCATTGGTTGTGATAAAGAGGATGAAATTGATTGGGGTAATGGCAGCTTAGGGAAGTTAACTATCAAAGATGGTTATGAGAATTTTCTTTCTACTCATCCTCCACCTCCTCATACTCCACTAGATTGGTCTATGATCTAGCATTAGAAAGGATGGCCCAAGTTTAACATTTTATCTTGGTTATTCTTGCACAATGGTATTCTTGCACAATGGTATTCTTACTATGGATAATATTAGATGAAGAGGGGTCATTGGCCCATCTAGATGTGTTTTATGCAACTCTAATGAGGAAACTTCATAACATTTAATGTTTGAGTGTTCCTTTACTTGTAAGATCTAGGAAAGATGGTTTGAAGCCTTTAAAATCAAGAATTTTGGTAATATGAACAAAAATGGTACCATGGACAAATGGAAAAGAATACATTTCAAATCCAAATCTTTAAACATGGGGTGGCAACTTGGTATGCACTTCATTTGGTGGCAAGTTTTGTTAGAGCGTAACAATAGAATATTTTGAGAGACCTCCAGTTCCATTGATATTGTCTAGAATACTATTTGGAGCAAAATTACTAAGACTGTTATGGCTCATGACTCTTCAAATTCTATGGGGGAGGTTGGGAGGTCTGACTCTCCTCAGCCTACCCCTTTGAACCATGAAAACACTTGATGCTCTCCACCCTTTGTTAGTTGGGTCAAAATCAACATTGATGCTGTTGCTAAAGGTAATCCTGGAAATGTTCGGATTGGCTTCATCTGTGGGGAAAATAATGGTAAGGTTGTATATTGGGAGTTGCAGGGTATTGGAAATGCCACTAACAATGAGGCTGAAGCTTTAGCAATTCTTCATGCCTCCTTTTGGGTTGTTAGCCAGGGACACGGTGAATTGATTATTGAATCTGACTCAAATCCTTATGGGGGCTCTTGATTGTACGAGAAATTTCTCTATTGTTTCATGCTGCCTGAGGTCAATTCTTTCGCAAGTTAACGAGTAGTGGAGAAATATGTTTGATGTGTTTCCTGTGATCAGAATCAACTCACTTATTTTCTAGCTAAGTCTGGTTCTGAGCAAGTGAAACAACTCAAATGGAACAGTTCGATGAATGGTCAGAATGCTTATATTAATCAAGTTAGAGATGAATTGATGAAGCTTTCCTTGGTTAATTAGTCTTCTTGTTTTTTGGTTCTCTTGCTACTTCTTTGTAGCATGATATCCTTGTCTCTTGTGTCGTGTGTCTCGGCCCTTGTTGGTTGTTAGTTGGGTCTGTAATTCTTGCTCTTTAATAAAAAATTTATATCTTTCCTGGAGCTATCAATTCATATTTTGATTAAGGGCCCTGGCTTCAAATATTTTTTAAACATACCATTATTTTACACGTGTTTCTAAGATGATGTCATGATTTTTCAAAGGCTTATTTAAATTTAATTTTAAATAAAGGAACAAGTCCAACATAATTATAAAAAATAAAAAACACTATAAAACCTAAATTATTCAAGTGATGGGTGTGTACACACTTGTAAGCCCACCAATAATGTCATGTGTGGGCATATAATATAGGGCCCATGTGAGGAGTTAATAATCACATTTTATTCATTGAAGAAAACTCAAAGATGTAAAAAGAGAGAATCCATGATCAATAAACTTATTTTTAGGGGCATATGGTGGGTAAATTCTTGTTGCTAACCAATAATTAGTGATCACAAGAATGTATGGTTGAAAGTCCTATCCAATCTTATAAGTGACTTTTAAGGCTGTCTTTGATATAACTAAATGTATTTAGGGACCAAGTAAATAAAATGATAGATGTGTCTAATATATATGTGTGAGAGTAATCCAATCTCTACCTTCACTTTACAAGGTATAAAAATTCTTGCAAGCTTAGTTAAGAATGATAAACTCTCCTCAAAGGGGGAGTATTTCAATTCTCTCCAAAAAAAAGTTATACCACACTAGAACACACATGGGTTCAAATCATCCCCTCGGTGATGAAACCTAAGCCAATCTCACTAAAAGGAAATTTAAAATGTAAAATTTATCTTTGTCTCCAAAATTTCCCTAAGACATAAGCAAAGAGCATATACAAGCACATTGGGATGAAAAAATGATTAAATGCACAACAAAGAGGTTAATTTTAACACTTAAAAATAATTAGATAAACACAAAAGAGGGGATTGGATAATTAGTCTTCCTTCAAGGAAACCTGCAAGCCACTTGGTAGTACTATTAATTATTTAAGGCTTTACTAATCGAACCTATAAGATGTTTCAAAATAAATGCATGATTATAATTAAATTCACAAAATTATAAAGTATAAAATAATTAATATTTTTATTGGCAAAAAAAATTAATATTAATGTTATAAAATATATGGCATTGGATAGATGCAAACAATTGTGCAAACACTACTGTAAAAGCATAAACATTTAAATTAAAAAACCGAAATTACAAGATTAATTTAGAAAATATGTAGATGCCTTGAGAAATATAGAACTTCCATAATATAGGCATAGATGCATATCCCGCATGTGGGAAATGGAAAAATTGTGAAATGTAAATGAAAAATAGTAAAGGTATATATCCCATGGGAAACACAAAAAATGTGACATGACAAGCACGAGCCCACTATTGGAAGACACGGAATCCACAATAATAGTTTGTCTAAAAATGGTGCATGATCTTACAACCATGAAGGTTAGTCCTTAAAATCATACAAATAGAGGTTATCAAGGATCTGAAGGACAACATACAACCAAACCAAGGTTAGTGCAAACAAAAATAGAGAAAAATGATAGAAAAATTGTAGAGGCACCATGGAAGTGTTTTTTCTACATAGATGTTACGGTGTATGCACGGATGACATGGAAATATGTTTTCTATACCAAAAATGTTTAAAGAAGCACCAAAGAAGGAAAATTTTCCATATAAATTGCACAAACATTATGACACACCAAAACAATTCTACAAACTTTTATTTACACATCCTAGGACATCAAAAACCTACACAAAAGAAAAAAAAAATGGTTCCAAGAATAAATATTAGTCCTCGGGAAAATGTCCCACTAGGTATGCCAACAATGTGACATCAAATTTGAGTCAAAATTAGAGTTAAATGCACAAACAAGAAGTGGACTCAAAATCAAAGAAGACATATATCTTTAACCTTTGGTTTAAAAAAAATGAAAGTTTAGATACAAATTTAAATACAATAAAATAAGAAATGCATTTCTTGATTTTACCTTTTTAATATGTTCCAATGTAGAATAATTATGTATGGATGTAATATGTGTAATAATTGGTATAGAATGCTTTATTATATCTATTATTTGGTTGAAGATTGCATCTGCCAAAGATGTAGGAACTTGTATGAAAGAACAAGGCAAATCATATATGAGAGAATGATTATATTCTATCAAAGTATATAAATATATAATGAAAGTGGATTCTACAATGAATTAGAATACAAAGGGAACTAGTATTTCTTATATATACCAAAGTGAGACATAATATTGTACAATATTATGACATATTTCATAATCTTGTGACTTGAGACAAAAAGTGATAAAACTATCATGTGTGTCCCTAAGTAGACTTAAGTAACTTGCGTGACTAGGACCTAGGTGATGAAGTAGCCAGATAAAGTTCACCCCATTCATACCAAAATTCCCCCTAAGAATGGGTCTTGCCTACTAGGACATGTTAGGTACCCATGCACAAATGCAATCTCTCACAAACAAAGAAGAAGAGAAAACCCAATGGGACAAAACTCCTCCCCAAAAGAGAAAATGAAATAAAATTCTTGATAAGAATGAGAAGAATAAAACCCCATTGGAGGAAAATTACCCCGCAATAAGAGAGAAGAAGAAGAAGAAGATATGCCACACACCCCCCCCTCAAACTAGTCTCTTAAAATGATGGTAGATTCCCAAAATGAATGCTCAATATGATCTAACCATGTCAAAAAAATATGTCTCCTCTTAGGAAGAAACAAATACAAGAATTTGTGTAGGATATCTTCCCATTATTGAAAGGGAGATGAGGGAAGAAAGATCAAGATATGTGACATCTTTGAACTCTTCTCAAGTGTCCCTATATTGATGCTAAAATTATCCACAATCAAATCAAGTGGTTTTGACCATGGTAACAAATATAACAATTCAAAATCTTGTGGGAAATGATGTAGAACACAATTCAAAGATAAATATGAATCCTCCAAATAGTGATAAAAAAGTGTCAACATTGATTCCAAACCATGAAAAATGGTGAGGTAGAGAGGTAACATGAGGATCAAAATGATCCCCCACAATATCTAAATAAGATGATGTTACTCCATAAAAAGTAATATCAAAGAGGACAATTGTGTCCTCTAATTCTACAAGATAGGGCTCACAAAGAAAAATTACAATTTCTATCAAGTAATCATCCCAAGTAGCTACATTTGGAAGACAATGTATATCCTATCACATTGAATCACAAGAACCCATGCATGCAACAACACTGGTTTCATCAAAAGCAATAGTAGATGAAGTAGATAGAATATCAATATATGTATTTATAACCTTGATTTATGAAAGAACACCAAGATTCAAATGACCATAGTGAATATCCTTAAATGTGTGCATATTAGATTCCTTAGTATGTACATCAGCCAAAGTAAAAATAGGACAAAAATATGAGAGAGTGTAGACTCAATATTTATGATCAACCTCTAGAACTACAACTATTTCTCTAATGTGTAATTGTGAAATTATGAAAGAATACAATGTGAACTCAATAATTTGCATGCTCCAAATTGTATGATATAATAGAATGAAATAATTTTGGTTGACAATTAAGGCACGTGAATATCATTAAATGATCAATCATTCATGCGTCAATAGATATTTTCCCATAAACATGCATGTATGTGTGTTGTAATTCATCAAAATTGATGGTAATGGACAAGACTCAAATGAAGAGAACAAGCATTCTAATGATGCCATTTTATGAGAACATCTAAAATCAAGTATCCACCTCTTTAACTTTGAATAAATATAATTGCAACAAGTGCTTCCCCCTTTTGTTTCTTTGACTTTGAAGGAGAAGAATCATATTACTAAAGTCGAATTGCTTTGATTCCTTTAAAGAAGACGCTTCAACTCATCAAGTTATTTTAATTACATCAATGTTCATCATATCTTGACTTCTTGCAATATGTAAATTTATGATTATCCTTAGATTTTTCCCCATGGGAAAGAGAAGATTCAAAATGTTTTAGTAGCTTATTATTCTTCTTCTTTTGCTTCTTTTCAATATTTCCTAGTTCTTTATGCATACCTTAGGCTCACAAGCCACCAATGCTTGTGAGTTAGAAGAATTGGTGATACCCATTGGAATTAACTTTGTTCTTCTTGGATTAAAATATTTACAAATTCATCAAAACTAGGATCAACAAATTTAGCTCTCATATAAATTCGACGAGTGAGAAAGCCAAAACCAAACATTGAATACTCAAGACAAATCTTCGATAGCACATTTAGAATAAATTGTAAATACTTCTTAATGATGTAATATTATATGTATGTTCTTAGTTGCTTAATCTTGGATATGTAGTTTGGGATGTGCAAAACATTTAATATCAAGATTCATCAAATCATTAAATATGAAAAATTAAATAAATAAATTTTTTTTATTAAAAAAGTCATACAATCTATGTATGACTATGCAAGACGAAATCATAACATACAACATATTATTTTATTCCTCAAAATTCACTTTTATGAATCTATGTGACTAAGGGCATCAATTTTCATTAATTGGCCCAAGAAAAAGTGTATGATTTTCCCAAATTGATAGTTGATCTTAATGTTCTTGGGCCTTTTGTATATGATGAAAAAAAAATTGACCCAAAATGTTCCAAAATTGTAACTATGTTCTAGATATAACAACCACCTCCATGTTGACCATTTGGTGGAATTGATTATGTGTTGCATTGATGTTTTTCCATTGATGCCAACACTAGCTGTTTGGACGCTTTATCAGCAACCTTCTGGTCCCGATAGGTTGAGTAGTTTCTAGTTGGTTTAGATCTGGCATGATCCGGTAAGATCTAGTATGATTTGGTTATGGAATTGGTTTATTCATGATACTCGTGTTCATATTCAGTCAGTTGGTTTTGGTCTGGTGATCGGATGCTATCCTATTTGCTTAGAAGCCCAGCTTCTGGTTCGGGTGAGGGTTTCACCGGCAGAGCTTTTGATGAAGATCTTTGATGAATTGCATAAGTGGTGTTGGTGCAACTTCTGGTGGAGTTTCTGGATACCGTTGGTGATCATGTTTGAGACTTGGCGGATGGAGATCATTTTTGTAGTGTGTGGACCTATATTGGGTCCCGATTGGTCTAGGTTATGGACCAGTTTAATGAAGCGTGTGAATTGGACTTCTCAAAATGTTTTCGAGATGTCTTATGTGTTGGATATTATTTGTTTGGCCTAAGACCGACATGTTTTGTAATTATGTAATTCATTTATTATCTAGTGGCCAACCTAATTGTTTATGGTCAAGGGTTTGTATATATAATGTAAGATCTCATTATAGATCAATATGGTCATGGTCATGGTCAAGGGATGTAATGTGCAAATAATGTAATATAATTTAGGTAGAGGATTTGGTCGATCATTGGAGATCGAATTGGGTTTACGTAAGAGGATTTAGTCCTCTGATATTGAGCTTAACTGAAACTGTACTCGGGCATAGGAGATGCTATCTTTTGCAATTCAACACTTCTCCGGATTGTAGTCTGGATTTCTATGTAGTCAATGAGACTCTTTTTGTGATGAGCAGTGAGATCTAGGTTGTTGGCCTTCCTGCAAGGACAGGCCCCTCAATTGTAATTCACATACTTACTGCAGAAGTATTATCTAACTGTGGGTAGGCTTCCCACCATGGTTTTTCCCTTTACCGGGTTTTCCACATATAAATCTTATTGTCATGTGGATGGTATTTATTCTATTATTATTCTTTATCCTTAATTGGTTTAACTATTATTCTAGTATTTGGTTTAAGAATTCCGGTATTAATGTTTTGGGTTCCGGTATTAAAGTTTTAATTGCTAATGGTTCTGGTAATCTATGACAACTGATTCACCCCCCTCCCCTCTCAGATGTCTTCCAGTTATTTGAACTATTTAACACTCCCAACTTCAAACCCTTGTAGATATGACCTTACATGTCCAATTTGGAGAAAAAAATTCTAAAATAACTTTCTTGGACACCCTAAACTCAATGGTGAGCTCATATTTGCACCAACAAGACCCAAAAATAACTTTCAATATAAAACCTCAAAGAGGAACCCCCCAAATCTTGTATTTGTACCATTTTTTTATTCTCCAAAACATCTTTCAATGCATTAGAAAATAATACGAGAAAATTTTCAAGATCCTCTAAGATTTACAACTTAGATCTCTTGATAAATATTAACAAAAAGTAATCCCACAATCTTTAATACCATGTATTTGTTGGTATAAAATAATCTATACCATGTAATATTTGGTTGAATACTACAGCCACCCAAGATCTAGGAACTTCTTTTATAGCTCAAGAGAGATCAAATATGAGATTATAATTGTATTCTATAAAAGGATTCAAATATACAATGAGAATGGACTATACAATGAATTGGAATATAAAGAGAACCCCTTGATTATATAGACCAAGGTGAGATATAGGACTACATAAACTTATGGCATGTGTTTTAATCTTATGACCTAAGATATAAAGTGATAACTATTTTATGTGCAACCTAAGTAAAATTAAATAACTAGTGTGAGTAGGACTTAGGCGTTGAACAAGCTAGGTGAAACACCTCATTCGTGCTAATAATTTGGATGCTCTTTTCTTATATATTACTCGATTTGATCACATGTAAGTAACATGAATGATGAATCTTGGTGTCATTTTGATGGTCCTCCTTAAATAGGTTTTCTAAGTTAAACATGTAGGTTGAAGATTGAAGAATAAAATAAAGGGATAGGATTGCTTTGCATGGGTGTGCATACTAGTGGCCTAACAAGTGGCAAGAGGAGATGAAATATTCCTTGATAAAGGGATGGGATTTCCTTAAATTATAGAATGGAAGGAGATGAAATCAAGTGGGGTAGGAGCTAAGTGGAGAGAGAGATTCGAAGATGAAATGGAGGGTGAATATTTCACTATATTGTGTACTCACACATATTTGATCAATGAGTAGAGACAAGTGGATTGAAACTTTGTACATAATGATGGAGGGCCTAGATCATTCTTTGTATTTGAAAATATTGTTTGTTTGTTTTTTTTATCGATAAAAGGCCGAGGCCAAATAATTTTATTAATTTAAAAATAGATAGATTTACATTTACATCTCCATTCAATGTGGGCACCGGTAGGAAAGAATGGAGGGAAGAAAACCTCCGGTCTAGCCCAGATCCCTCAGGGATCAAAAAAAAAATTAAGAATGCGATACAAAATGGAGATACAAGATCAGAAAGGGAACATGTCCAAAATAATGAAGATTGTATATAGAAATCCTCTGTGTAAGTTGAGCAGGAGATTGCCCATCTCTTGGGGTGATGCTGTCATTTGTGGGCAACAGTTCTTGCTATTACTGAAACACAGGGTTAAGCTTTCTCTGCTCCTTATGTTGCACAAAATCTTGAGAAAATCTCTCACCAGAATGTTAGGAAAAGGAAAACCGAACAGGTCAACTTATACAATATATCATACCTGCCTAGATTGTCACCTTATTAGGATACACAACTCAAAATATTAGTCTCAAAAAATCTCCAGAAACATAATGCGAGAGTGGTTACCCATCGAAGAGCATAAACTCAATAAATATTAACGTGGAAAATTCCATAAATATTCCTATAAAGAGATTGTGGGGAGCTACCATCTTAAAGAATATGGTTTGAGAGCCTTCCAGGCCCTAATTGAGTGTCATGGGAAAGCTTTAAGTGAGATAAAAATTTATCAAGTTGACCCTTAATCTAATAATATGATGTTGGAGATTACTGGGAAGAAAGAGGAAAATTAACATATGCATCTGAGACTAATTTAAGTTAAAACTGAGAGAACGGGCAGGAAAATAGGAAACTATATATGAATATGAATATATAGATGTGTCTGAACAAAATCCTAATATATAATGTGAATGATGATAAATATATATAGAAATATATATATATATATATATGAGATTATATATATATATACACACATACATATATATATTATTATATATATATATATATATATATATATATATATATATATATTGCAACCATGGGGGGCCTAGAAAGCCTGAAGGTGGCTGGGGCGGATCATACACAGAGAAGAGGACAATGCACAGCATATACATAGCTTAACAAAATTACGAAGCTAAGTTAAAGCAACCTAGAGACATTAAAGCCTGAAAGCTTCTTAAGAACAAAACAAGAGACAAAACATCAAGAATATAGGGGACCGAAAAGGAAAAATAGAGATGAGGATAACTAGGTAAGTGTTAGTCCTAAAGAAGGCAATATCTACATAAATAATAATACCTATATATCCATGATCACGTATATCCAGGAGTGAGATATGCTAGCACGTTTATATACCTATGCTCATTAATGTAAGGTATTGCCTCCTTCTAGTCTTAAAGCTTATCCTAGCAGAGCGGCAAGACTAAAAAAGATAAATTTAGGAGTTTAAAGGAAGATAAGTGATGCCACCTATTGAGCATCAAATTTGAATGATTATATGTGGAGTTAAAATATAAAAGCCCCCCATTGTTAAAAGAAATCATAATTTTCATTAATACCATGGTAGCCCACAAGTCAACAAGCGGGTGTAATAGCATCCTATTAAGATATCTGGGTTTAGATAATATCGATGAGACCCAACAATGTCTCATCGATATAGAAGGGCCATCAAAGAAAGGAAGTGTCGATGAACTTCAGAAAAGACTCATCAAAGACAGTAATTCCATCGACAAAAGATATCGAGGAAAGCGGAGATGGTTTTCATCAACGGGAAAAGGTCTTCGAGGAGATAATACCATCAATGCAACATAAAAAGGACTCACCGAAAGGAATGATCTCATCGAAAGAATAATGTTGATCAGACAAAAGGAAGCTACATCGATAAAAGATATCGATGAGGAAATAGGTTTCGAGGAAGCTAAAGGGCATGCCTCTGATATGCATGGTTTCATCGATGCGACTTTATCGGTGGAAGATGATAAGGGAGGATAAAGAAAGGCTTCGGTGAGACAATAGATCCATTCACCAACAGGGCATGATGATTTCGATGGAAGAAGTGTTTCGGTGGAAAAATAAAGGAGGTCACCAAAGCTCGAGGTTTCTTTGACATAAAAACCCAATGGATATCAGATAGGTATCGGTGAAGAAACAGCCAAGCATCCTATTAAGATATCCGGGTTCAAATAATATCGGTGAGACCCAATGATGTCTCATCGATATAGAAGGGTCATCAAAGAAAGGAAGCATCGATGAACTTCTGAAAAGACTTATCGAAGACAGTAATTCCATCTACAAAAGATATCGAGGAAAGCAGAGATGGTTTTCATTGATGGGAAAAGGTCTTCGAGGAGATAATACCATCAGTGCAACATAACTCACCGAAAGGAATGTTCTCATCGAAATAATAATGTCGATTAGACAAAAAGGAAGCTACATCGATAAAAGATATTGATGAGGAAATAGGTTTTGAGGAAGCTAAAAGGCATGCCTCCGATACGCATGGTTTCACCAATGCGACTTTTTCAGTGGAAGATGATAAGGGAGGATAAAGAAAGGCTTCAGTGAGACAATAGATCCATTCAATGATAGGGCATGATGATTTCGATGGAAGAAGTGTTTCGGTGGAAAAATAAAGGAGGTCACCGAGGCCTGAGGTTTCTTCGACATAAAAACCCAATGGATATCAGATAGGTATCAGTGAGGAAACAACCATAGTTAGGCTCAATCCGACCATGGATTGAGCCTAAATACCTGAGTTAAAGTCTGGGAGAACAGATATATGGGCATATTTAAACTGAATGTTTGTCTGAGTATCTATACAGAAATACAGGGGGCAAGAAAAGGAATAAATAAGGGGGTTAAAACAGAGTCTCAGCAAGAGAAACATAAGGGGATGACAGGAGAAACATGCTAACGACCACTTAGGACATGAAAACAAAAGAGGGGGTTGCCTTAAGGTGGCACCGATAGGAGATTGATGCTATCAGCTCCCAAGTTGGCCAACTCATCCGCTCTTTTATTGCCCTCCCTATAAATATGATTGACTGTGAACCTATCAAAATCTCTGCATAAGTCAAGAGCTTTTGACAGCAAATTATTTAGTCTCAAATTAGGCATACTACCTTTCCTCAGAGCATTGACAATTATAGTCGAATCTCCTTCAATTTCCAAGTTCTTAACTCCAAGTTTCCTACATAAATGCAGACCCTCCACCAGGGCCATAAGTTTCACCCAATTGTTGGTGTTGATGCCACCTAGAGAGGCAAGGGTTGCTAGTTCCTTGCCTTCCCAATTATGAACAACACAACCTATCCCTGCTTGCCTTAGGTTTCCACGAGATGCCCCATCAAAGTTTAGCTTCACCCAACATTCACCTAGGGGCTGCCATCTGCATGCATCCCTTGATCGAAGACTTGTAATAGGACCATCTCCTACAAAGGGAAGAAAGGATAAGCCTTCCCAACGTTTTATCATTTTTTCATCCCAATAAGTGATAGAGGCATTCTTCAATGTGTCTGATGACAATCAGTTGTTCATGAGCTCAATGATAGCTAACTCTATCCTGTTAATGATTCTGGGAACCTCTAGTTTTGCATTCTTAAAGAGACATCTATTTCTCTCATTCCATAGTTCCCACATAATGGAAGAAGGAAGAGTTGTCCATAAACCTTCAAAGAGACAGCCATGCCTAAGGAGAGGCCATGCCTTGAGCATTCCAAAGATGGTGTGGGGGAAGGCCGCAGACCATTCAAGTTTGTTGGTGAACTAGATCCAACATTTGTGAGCAAAGGGGCAGTTAAGGAGGATATCATTGGTGTCTTCCTCATTTTCCTCGCAAAGAGGACATCTACTAGGGCCCTCATACCCCATTCTTCTAAATTTGTCCACAATTAGGAGCTTGTTCTGAACCGCAAGCCAGGAGAAGATACCTGCCTTAGGCAGACAGTATTTATCCCAGCAAAGTTTCAAGGGAAGCTCAGTCATAGGTCTTAAAAATGATTTGGAGATGAGAGAGTACCCATCCTTGGAGTTGTATTCTCCTCTTAGGGAGCCTTCCCAGATGAGCTTGTCCTCATTCTGACCTAAGGCAATGTTCCTTGATTTAAGAATTGCCATAATTTTTTGTTTATCCCTTACTAGGATATCCTCATCTTCCTTCTCGATCCACTACCAACCAGCCCCATCCTCTAAGGGGGAGATATAGTTGTTTAATAGGGGACCTCTATGAGATTCAAGAAGGATACGAGTAGCACCAAAGTCATGGATATTATCAATAGCCTTATATCCACCCCATGAATCCGACCAGAAAGAGCTTTATCCCCAGACCCCAGGTTCCAAGTAAGTCTGTCAAAGATAATCCTCCTACAGTCTAACATAAAATTCCATAGGCAGGACCCTCTGGGAGGTTTGGTTTCTCTGAGATTTGGATAGGATTCCCTACATTAAGGTATTTGTGGTGCAGCAAGCGAGCCCATTTGAGGTGGGGGGTTCTAAACATCCTCCAGACAAACTTGGCACCCAAGGCTTTGCCCTGATCATGAAGGTTTTTAATGCCAACTCCTCCTTCTTCTTTAGGTTTGCATATCTTGTCCCAGGATATGAGTGATATTTTATGATTGTCATTAGCACCTTGCCAAAAGAAAGTCCTGAGATGCTTGTTGAGCTCTACAAGTTTAGAAGAAGATAAATGTTGACAGGAGAGATGGTAAATGGGCATAGCTGACAAGAACGATCTAACCAAGGTTGCTCTACCTGTAGATGAGAGCCATTTTCCTTTCCAAGTTTTAATCCTAGACTTGATTTTATCCACCAAGTTGACCCATAATTTTGAGGGTCTTCTACCCTTTTCAAGGGGAATGCCTAGGTATTTGTAAGGAAGAGTTCCTTCACTAATCTCCAGGACATTGCTGATCACTTTTCCTAAGGAGGGGTCTATGTTGAACATGAAAACTATAGAATTGGCCAGATTCACCTCTTGACCCGAGGCTAGCATATAGGAATTAAGTATGCCTTTGAAGGCGCTCGCTTCCCTTACACTTCCCTGCCCAAAAAGCATCATGTCATCGACAAATTGTTGGTGGGTAAAGGGAGGGAGGTCGTTGGTAATGGGGATTCCTTGGATCCCACCTTCCTCTTTTGCCTTAGAGATGGATCTACCTAGGGCTTCAGCCATGATGATGAAGAGGAAGGGGGACATAGGATCTCCTTGCCTGAGCCCTCTAGAGCTGCTGAAGAAACCTTCTAGGGAACCATTAACCAAGACCAAGAATTTGGGGGTGGATATACATTCAAAGATTAGGTTGATCCAGGATTTGGAAAATCCAAAGGCCTCCAAGAATTTGCATAGGAAGCACCAATCAACTTTGTCATAAGCTTTGCTTATGTCTAATTTGACTAGCATACTTGGGGCCTTATTGAGCTGGACCGAATGAATGGCCTCTTGGGCTATAATAACCCCATCATAGATTGATCTATCTACTATGAAGCTGGTTTGTTCTTCACTAATGATAATGGGGAGAAGATTCTAGAGTCTGATTGCTAGGGTTTTGGTTAAGAGTTTGTATAGAGTGTTGCAAAGGGCTATTGGTCTGAAGTCATTAAAGCTTTCAAGATTCTCTTTTTTGGGGATGAGAGCTAAGAAGGTATTGTTGATTTCTTTGAGAATCTTACCAGAGTTCCTAATACCTTCTAAGGCATCTGTGATCTCTCTCCCCATGAAACTCCAACATTTTTGGAAAAAGCTAGTGGGGAAGCCATCTGGGCTCGGGGCCTTGTCGAGATTCATCTTCATAAGGACAAATTCAACCTCCTCCTTAGAGAATTTATTTGATAGGATTTTTTTGTGGTAATTGTTAATGAGTTTTGGAAGATTCTTGATAATATTGAGTTGGCCCCTAAGGTTGGAACCTTTAATATTGTTTAAGATTTTATCAAAAAACCTTGTTGCCTCAGAGGCAACATCATCCGGTTCAGATAGGATGGAGCCCTGGCAATTCTTAATTTTAGAAATTTGATTGACCCATCGCCTCTGCTTAGTACTATTGTGGAAAAACTTAGTATTTCAGTCCCCATCACTCAACCAAGTCTCCCTCGATTTTTGTTTCCAAAAGATCTCTTCATTTGAGAGTGTCTTTTCATATTCAGAGAGTAGAGCCTTTTCTTTGAGGAAGAGATGTTCATCCATCCCCTTCTCAAGAACCTCAATGTTAACAATCTTATGATCATTTTCTATTAGGAGTTTTTTATCAAAAATATTCCAAATTAGTCTTGTTCCATTCTAAGAGCTTCCTTTTGATAAGCTTTAACTTGCTTGTGATAATAAACATCTTCGAACCAGAGAAAACAGAGCTTCTCCACTAGTTCTCAGTTAAGTTTAAAAAGTTGTCATCTTTGAACCACATGCTCTCAAATTTGAAAGGACATTTTTTAGGGGAGTGGTCAGATAATAAGATTAGTTGGAGTGGGAAATGGTCAGATCCTGCTAAAGGGAGGGGTTCTGCATTCAGGGTAAAGTTAAGCTCTGAGAGCCCTCCATAGATAAAGAACCTATCTAGTTTCTTAGCAATGTTACAGAAACCAAGCCTTTTGTTGTTCCAGGTGAAGGCATTATTTGCCATCTGGATTTCCAATAGGGAGTTCCTATTGATCCAATGATTCAAATCTATAGCTGCTGGAGGAAGTTTGTTGCTACCTCCCCTTTTGTCAACTACCTTAGTGATAGCATTGAAATCTCCCCCAATGATGCATACATCATTTGGGAAACTTTTGAGGAAAGACTCCAGTTCCACCCACACCCTATCCTTATCCCTATTTGCGATAGGATCGTAAACATTAATCAATTTGAATCTTAGGTTATTTTTATAACTTACTACTTATCCTCCCATCCAATTTTGCTTAATCTCTAAAGGTATAAACAAGATGAATCTAGAGTCCCAAATGATGGCTAAGCCCCCTGAGGCCCCTGTAGCAGGGGAGTGCTTTAGCTATCTAACGCCTATTTTTTTCTCAAAAAGGGCTATCTCAGAGGAGTTCATTTTGGTTTCTTGGATTAACATTATATCTGGTTTAGAATTAGAGATGCAACGCTTTAAGATGTGTTGTTTGTTAGAGGCATTCAGACCCCTAACATTCCATGTTATGATTTTCATGGCTCTGTGGGGAGGAACTTCCCCTCCCTTGCATTAAAAAGATTAGATATTTTATACTAACCTCTTGCTTCTCCATCCTTTGATCTTAGTTTAGCAATGGATCTCCTACCTCTTTTCTTACTGATTTTAGCACAGTCAGGATAATCTTTACTTATTTCAGAGCTGAGAATGCCTAGAGTGTTTGGGTTATCATTTTCTAAGTTGTCTAATGCTATAAAAAGTTCATCTATTTCTAAGTCGACTCTGGCAACATCCATTAGATTTTTGACATAGAGATCCCTTTGTCATTCTAGTTCCTCATCATCACAAATTTCATCAACCAATTGATCCATAAGGTCGTTTACTACTTCTTCCCCTACAAATTTGGCAATGATGTTAACTTCCCTAGCAACTCGATCACTCTCAGATTCTATAATTGAATCTAAAATAGCCATCAAAGATGGAGGATGGACCTCTGACACCTCAAAGGTCTCCAATCTTGAGACTTGAGAGATTGGTTGACCCTGCACGGGTGCCATTCCTAGATTCAAGGGAGGCCTGTCCCTCTCTGATTTCTCAGAGGAGGAGGTGAGTTCCATTAAAGGGGAAGACCTCGAAGGACTTAGCCTCTCTGGTGGGATGAGAGAGCTAGATGATGGCAAATTAGTCAGTTCAGGCTACTCTTTCTGAGGGAGCACCTCACTGATTTCACCTTCTTCTAGATTTCAATCCCAAAGTAATGAGTCAATTATAGGTGGATTAATAGTTGGCAATGGAGGAAGAGGTGGGCGAGATATCTTAACAGGGGAGTTGTGAGGACATAAGTTTGTGGTGAGATGATTAGAGTTGATATTAAACTTATAGCCTTTGAAGGTAAAACCCCCGCCTTCCACAAATCTAAATGGGGTGCCATTAGATTTGAGGACCGATTCGGAGAAAGGTTTATCAGAGGGGATTTTCCTCAGCGTAGACTCTTCGAAAGAACCATTATAAAAGGGTAGTTCTAGGGTTAGGCATAAATTGTCGCATTTCACTGTTATGGGCTCTAAATATTTAATGTTAATATTCATATTAACAATCAAAAGTTGGTTAAAGAAGCTTAGGGCTGATTTTTTAACTTCTACAAATTTGCCTATTTTGTTACCTATTATTCTTAAGAACTCATTATTTCGCAATTCTACAGGGAATTTATCAAGTGAAATTGCTCTATTAACCATGCAGGAATTAAATTGAGATGGAAGAAAGAGGGGTTGCCATTCTTGGCAATCAAACCCTAGACCTTTGAATGTTACTATGTCCTCATTTAGCAAAGAATTTATCAAACTCTAATTACCACATTCAATAGCTAAGAAATTATCAGGAAGGATATCAATTTTTACCTGGTTATTGAAAGAAGCTGACACCCAATTAGCAATTTGATCAGACGGGATCCCCCAGCCTTTCCACTGAGCAAAGATCATTCGGTTGTTGCAATGCATTTGATACCTGATCTTAGTGTGGGTATCAATTTCAATGACCAGCCCATTAGGATTAGCTGGAGGATTTGAAGGTGAATTTGGCTTAGGATGCTTAGCCTCCTTTAAATTGTGATTATTCATGAAAGAGTGACGGCCCAAGGATACCATTTTCTTTGATAATTTAACCGAGGACCTTCGAGGAGGAAAAATATGGTGAGCAGAGGAAATCTTTGACTAGTTAGGTTTTACAAAACCCTCCTCCTGACAATGATTGGGATTCCGCTTGAGGTAGTTTGGTTGCCCTAATGCTCTATTGTTTATGTAGCTCACCAAATGCCAATCTCGATCCCAGCCCTTGCAAAGAGGAGGGGGAGCCCTAACCGTATCAGCCATAAAATATTTAGTTTTTGCAAAGAAGGCTTCTTGATCGTAAGTTCGTGATATAACCTTGTCAGGTTCCTCAGTCCCAGAGATATTAGCCAAAACAGCAAACCGATTTACAAAGCCTCTATAAATTCCTTGATGTGGGTAAGAATGCTCGAAAAAGGGTGTCGATGCAATGCATCGATTTTTCGTTCGCAGAGATATTTTTTCGCTATAATTAAAAGTATTTGAAAATATTGTTGAAGATTAGAGGACAAGATTTTTTAATTTTAATTCTATGAGTTTTAAATTCAAATTAGAATAAAATATGATGGGTTGATTAACTAGTCTAATCAATTAAATATGTATTATTTAGATGATAGCTAGGAGAGTTTTGGATGGAGGTTAATTAATTGCAATTAACTACTCAACATTAGGAGTGTGAGGGGGTTGATTATAAAACTAGTTAAATTATTAATTAATTACAACATGAAGTTAGTTGAATAAGTTAGCCAAATTAATCAATCTATGATAGAGAACTGTTGTGTTGTGGGTAATTGGCCAAATTAGTTAAATAATGATTTATTTAATTTTGTGAGAAGTTGATGTAGAGAAGTAAAAGTAAATATGGGGTGTCAACACATATATCCCTCGGGTCATAGATAAAAAAAAAATTAAGACTTTGGTACTCTTATCCCAATTTCAGCTAAGCAAAATTTTGAGATAGCCCCCATGATTTTTGTCCAAATTGTGGTCCATAAACTCTAAGCTCTTTTTTATTCGGAGCGATTAATTCACCTTTGGTTACTAATTTTAAAGTTAGTTTTATTTTTGGTCATTTAGGTGTATTATTGGATTTCAAACCCAACTCTACACTTGGATTGTCATTTATGTGCAAATCAGGTTCATGAACCCGAAATGCGCATTTGAGTGCAAATCGAGTCTGTGAACTTGATATGCATCTCATTTATTTCCCACGACTTGAGCATTTATGTTTCCAAGTTCGAGTTTTATTAGGTCCCTTTTTCCTCTTTTAAATTTGTCTTTTAAGCTTTATGTTTTTATTTTTACCCTTGATATTTGATTTTCATATCTTTGTTCATTGCATTTCTCGCTAGGGTTTTCATCTTACATCTTCCTCAAGTCATTTTTTTCTAGGTATGTCTTTTTCTTTCTCTTTTATTTTTGTTTCTTTGTTTTTGGCGTGGGGATTTGCTTTTAGTTTGGACTCATGGCTCTGAATTTACCATTCCGTTTTACTTTTCTTCATCTCACGATGCAATCCTTCCCAAATCGTTCAAACCCATGTCTCTGAATCACACCATAATTCATAGGTGTGTTTCAGGTCCATGGACCTAAACTGTGTTTGGTTTTTGTTCATGGCATAGTTGTTATGTGTAGCTAGGGCCTACCAAACTGAACTACACATATTTTATGGTGTAGTTTGGGTTGGTCAACCCTATCTACATTATTTCCATCATTGGCATTGGCTATGTAGCTAGAAGAATGCCCCTACCGAACAACCCCTATAGCCCCTATCATCTACCAAAACTTGCACAAAAATGATGCCCCTTCCCCCGTGATGCATGTTTTCTCAGTCGATGTGTGGGCAAAGGTGGGCACAGGGATTTGGGGAGGGGGGCCTAAGGGCCCACGAAGCTACAGGGACCCCCTGCCCTCTTCTTATTTATTTTTAAATATTTAATAACAAACAAATTAAATTAAAATATTAATTAAAATGAATAAAAATATAAAATTAATATAATAATAATAAATTATAATGATTAAATTTTAAATAAATTTATTAAATAAATAAACTTAATATTTTTTTACCTATCCTCACCTTGTAAGTAGATGTATTTTAGATAAAGAAGAACATTTTTTTTTATCGATAAGAAGAATTATTTTTTATTCACTAAGAGTTACTTTATTTAACTTTAGGGGTATAATTTTATATTTTTTATATAGTGCACTACGTATGTTTCTTATATTTTACACCAAATATTATCACCTCAAGATATTTCAAAAATTAGGTTTCATTGTTTTCTTTGATCTTATGCACACATTTTCCCAAGTTGACCTAGCAAAACATGTGTTCCTTTGTGACATAACAATAACTCTTCTAATGTAATTTTAATATATTAAATAATTAGATGCAAGAGATATGTATATTATATGAAGATCAACTAGTCCGAAAGAAGAATAAAAATAAGCTTTATGTAGGGTGAAATCCAAACTCAAAATATGAGTCCATAATTATTGACTTGATGTAGAACATTAAATGTAACCTTAGATAAATTACAAGATCAACTCAAAATATAATATTTTCAACTAATAGGGAGATCACACTTTAAGAGAAGAAAATTATAATATAGAATCTTTATTGACTAACACATTCTTTGATCATCAAATTAAGTACCTTGTTTACTTATTTGCTTTCCATACCTTAGCATTTAATATTAGAAAAAAATTGCCCACACAATTATTTGCAAACCATTAATATAGGCTAGTTACTTATTTGTGTTCATTTCATTGAGTTGTCTTGGATTAATGGTTTCTAAATGATGTTTTAATTTTATTTGCATTTTAGTGAACCCACTCATCATATTTTGGAGTTTGTTATTCATAATAAGTTTTCTCATATCTATATTTCTCTTAAATTTATGTTTGTATTTTTTTACATGACCATTTCTTCAGCAAATTTATATTATCACGTATTTTTAGTTACATGATTCTAAAATTTGTTTTACTTTCCCTACCCATTCTTGGAAACTACATTAGGTTTCATTTTTGTATTTGATACATCATTGATATTTATACTTTTTCAGTGTGAAAATACAATATTATTTTAATTTTGATATGATACTTTTTCAAATTTTATTTATTATATTAATTTATTTTAAATTAATCGTTATAATTTATTGATATTATATTAATTTAGTAAATGTTTTATTTTATATTTTTATTCATTTTAATTAATATTTTATATTTATATATTTAAATTTAATTAATTTATTATTAAATATTTATTAAAAAAATTAAAAAGTGGGCAGGGGGTCCTCGCAGTCTCATGGGCCCTCAAACCCCCCTCCCAAATACCTATACCCACCTTCGCCCACACGTCAACTGAGAAAACACGCATCACGGGGGCAGGGACATCATTTCTTTTCTCGAGGATCCATATCCACGCAGGTTTTGGCAGATGATAGGGGCTATATGGGTTGTTCAGTAGGCGCATTCTTTTGGTTGCATAGTCAATGCCTCCACCATTTACCATTGTGCCATGATAGTGAAGTGTGGGTTAGGCCGACAAACCTAAACCACACAGTCATTGTCTCTTGTAGTGTGGTCAAGTTTGTCAACCCAATCCACACCACCACTCTACCTTCAAAATCTACGTGTTGTTTGGGTCCATATACCCAAACTACACCCAAATATTGTTCTCTTGTGTAGTTCAGATCTATGGATCCAAACTACACAAGTTTTTCAAATTTCCAACCCAAATGTGTGGTTCGGGTCCATAGACCCAAACTACACCCAAATGAAATTTTATGTGTTGTTTGGGCCTATAGACCCAAACCCCACGCTATGTTTTACATCATTTTTCAAGGTGTAAATTGGGTCTATGAACTTGATTTACACAATATATACACTTCTCATTATTAGGTGTAAATTGAGTGCGTAGACTCAATTTGCATTTAAAAAAGGAGTATGCCCAAGTTTGTCATGTGCATTTGGGGTTTGTATACTCGATTTACACTTGATACTTAAAAAAAAAAATAAGTATAGAAATTGTACCAATGTTGAAGATCTATCAATAGTGAGGGTGTTTTCTTCATGATGGTGATTTCATCTAATTTTGGAGGGCCTTTTTTAACTCTGATGCAGTTCAAGTTGTTTACAGATGTCAGAGCCATCTCTAGGAAAGAAGAGAATGGAGTTCAAGAAGCAAGATCCATATCCAGTCTTTCCACCATCTGCAATGGCATCAAACATCACATACATCAGGGACACTAAAATAGGCCACATGGATATGGATGGGTTTCTGAGATGATTCGAGAATCCTCCACATTACTATCTAATGGAACCCACTATTAATAGTAGCATTCATATGGTTGTAACTTTTCCTATGTCATCTCAGAATCTAGAGTTCATGCTTGCAGTAGCTAATTATTTTGATCCTGTAAGTAAAAGTGTGAAAGATGCGGATGGCAAGAAGGTGATTATGGTGAATGAGGATTTCCTTGATTATTTGTTCAAGTGTCCAAGTATAGGGCAATATATAGATATCGATATAAAATCTGTTGAGGCCTATTATGACAAACGATCAAAGAAGTGTAAGAGGAACACTATGTTAGGGTTTCAAGAAGATCCGAAGAAAATAAGAACTAACAATTATATGTAGATTTAAATACAAAAGATAAAGAAATAAAACAGGACACAGATAACATGGAGATTTAACGTGGTTTACCCAGAATGGGTTACGTCCACCATACACAGTCGTCCAATCTTTCTCATTATCCAGCAAAAATAGTACATCGACCTTACAATGCCTAAAGCATCCCAACCGCTTATAACATGCATTTTTAGGGCAAAAACAAAGTCGGCCTTTTTAGGGTTTTATTACAATGTCATTTTTCATCAAAAAAATACCCAAAAAAAAAATTTGGGGGGGCTCTCGCCCCTGAACCCCTGTCCGGGGCCCGGCCCAGCCCCGGACCCCAGTGAGGATACGTGTTGAGTGTACAATACTTTGCTGATCAGTCGCCACATTTTAACAATCTCCCACTTGGAGACTGATACTATATGACACCATTGTACATGCAACATCCACTGGATAAAACACTAGGACTCGACTGGTATAAATTCCACAATTATCAATCAAGAAGACCAACAGAAACTGATGAAGAAATCAGCTTCTCCTATGGAACTGCCTTCATCAACATATCGGTAGGATTCTCACTTGTGTGAATCTTCTCAAGCCGTAACTGACCCTCCTCCAAAACAGTCCAAATGAAGTGGTGCCTGAGCTGAATGTGCTTTGTCCTTGAATGAAAAGCAGAGTTCTTCGTAAGATGAATGGCACTCTGGCTATCAGTATACAATGGGCTATCCTCTTGTGTCTGACCCAATTCCTCCAAGAAACATTGCAACCAAATCATCTCCTTGCTGGCTTTTGTAGCAGCAACATACTCAGCTTCAGTGGTTGAAAGTGCAACAGCCTTTTGCAGCCTAGAAATCCAACTGACTGCAGTTCCCCCTATAGTAAAAACATACCCTGTAGTACTCCTTTGTGAATCAATATCACCCACCAAATCAGAGTCAACAAATCCACTCAGAGCAGCATTAGATCCTTTGAAACATAATGCCTTCATAGTAGTTCCTTTCAAATATCAAAGAATCCATTTCACAGCATTCCAAATGTCCATACCTGGATTACTCATAAACCTGCTCACAACTCCCACTGCATGTGCAATATATGGCCTTGTGCATACCATTGCATACATCAGACTACCAACAGCTGATAAATATGGGATGTTAGACATTTTATTGACCTCTTCCTGTGCCTTTGGGCACATCTCCTTAGTCCATTTGAAATGACTAGCCAAAGGCGTACTAACTACTTTTGCATCATGCATGTTAAATCTTTTCAACACCTTCTTTATATACTCACTTTGGGACAAATTCAAGGTTCTATTTTCCTGTCCCGTGTAATCTTCATACCGAGAATTTGCTTAGTTGCACCAAATCCTTCATAGCAAATGACCTGGCTAATTTTTGTTTAAGATCATTTATATGTTGCATGTTAGACCTAGCAACAAGCATGTCATCAACATAAAGCAATAGGATAATATAACTGCCATTATCAAATCTCTTAAAATATACACAATGATCAGAATGACATCTATGATAACCGTGTTCAGCCATGAAACTATCAAATTTTAAATACCATTGTTGGGGTGCTTGCTTTAGGCCATACAGACTTTTCTTCAACCTGCACACCAAGTTCTCCTTACCTTTGACCTCATATCCCTGTGGTTGCAACATGTAAATTTCCTCCTCCAAATCTCCATCGAGAAAAGTTGTTTTGACATCTAATTGTTCAAGATGTAAACCATCTACAGCCACAAGACTAAGTACAGTTCTAATTCAAGTCATTTTTACAACTAGAGAAAATATTTCATCATAATCTATACCCTTTTTCTGTGCAAAACCTTTTACCACAAGTCTGGCCTTATATCTTTTCTGACCTCCTTCCTCCTCCTTAACCAATAAACCCATTTGTTAGGAAAGGCTCTTTTTTCTGCAGGTAAAGGGACTAAGTCCCAAGTCTTATTTTTCATCAAGGAGTCCATCTCCTCTTTCATGCCTAGCTCCCACTGTTGTTTGGCATCTACCTGCATTGCTTCTTCATATTCTTTTGGTTCACCAAAATCCGTTAATAAAATAGAATACAAAGAAGGAGAAAATATTTCAGGGGGTCTACTTGTCCTCATAGAATGTCTAACACTTGCAGGAGTTTGTGGGACAATCTGTTGTTGCTGAGTATCAGGTACCTATGGCATTTCATTTTTAGGAATCTCATCCAACACCACATATTCTTGTTTGTCCTGTTCATGCTTCTTTTCCTGCATTTGTTCTTTATACATGACCTTCTCATTGAATATAACATCTCTACTTCTAATTATTTTCTTATTTTCAAAATCCCATAACCGATAGCCATATTCATCTATCTCATATCCAATGAAGGTACATTTCTGAGATTTAGCATCAAGCTTGGTTCTATTTTCTTTATCAACATGGACAAAAGCTTCGCAACCAAAAGTTTTCAGAAAAGAATAATTTACCTTTTTACCAGTCCATGCCTCCTCTGGAATACCACCATCCAAAGGGGTTGAAGGCCCTCTATTTATCAAATAGACAGCAGTATGTATAGCATATGCCCAAAAATGTAAGGGCAATCCAGCATGCAATCTCATGCTCCTCGCGCATTCCATGATAGTCCTATTCATTCTCTCTGACACACCATTTTCCTATGGAGTTCCTGGAACTGTCTTCTGCTTTCGAATCCCATTTAAGGAGCAATAATATTCAAATGCTTTGCTGCAATACTCACCTCCATTATCCGATCTGAGACACTTCAACTTTTTTCCTGTCTCATTCTCAACCAAAGCTTTCCATTTCTTAAAAGTTTCAAAAAACATCTAATTTTTGTTTTAGGAAATATACCCATGTTTTTTTGGTTGAGTCATCAATAAAAATAACATAATAACAAGAGCCACCAAGAGATGATACCTGAGCCAGTCCCCATACATCTGAATGTACAAGCTTTAACTTCTCATTCTTCTTCTCTTTCCCAACCTTGAGAAATCTGACTCTTTTCTGTTTACCATAAACACAGTGTTCACAGAACTCTAAATCAATCTTCTTTAGTCCTAGAAATAAATTTTTGGAGTGAAGGGTTTTCATCCCTTTCTCACTCATGTGCCCAAGCCTATGGTGCCACATTATCGAATCTATTCTTGCAATATTTATTGTTGTTGTCCCTGCAGTAACTTTATCTGTAGCAGTTAGGGTAGAGTAAGTGTTACCTGTACACAGATATAATGTGCCTACCTTCACACCTTTAGCTATTACTAATGATCCTTTAGCGACCTTCCACATACTGTCTGAGAGGGTAACTATGCAACCTTCACTACCTAGTTGCCCTGCAGAAATTAAATTTCTTCTTAAATTAGGAACATGTCTTACCTCCTGCAGAAACCAGTCATTTCCATTCTGCAACTTGATCTTTATCCTTCATTTTCCAACAATTTGATAGGGCTCATCATCACCCAAATATACCTGTCCAAAATCACCTTGAACATAATTTAGAAAATATTTTCTATGGGGTGTAGCATGAAATGAAGCCCCAAAATCTATTACCCAGGAATCATTAACATTATCCAAACATAAGATTAAAGCATCTTGTAAAGTATTACTTGCAATATTAGCTTCCTTACTGTCATTTTCATTTTTGTCTCCTTCTTTGTTTTTCCGAGACCAACAGTCTTTCTTTAGATGACCAGGCTTTTCGCAGTACCAGCAATCTTTCTTTCCTCTAGATTGAGAGCGTCCTTTCTTTGACTTCCCTCATGACTTCTCATTCCCAGAGCCTTTTCCTCTTTCCTTTGATCTTCCTCTGTTCTCCACATTCAAAACACTACCCAATGATGTTGGAGTCTCACCTATGCTTTTCCTTCGCATTTCCTCACTTAGGATAACACCAACAATATCATCAAATACCAAAGTATTTTTACTAGAGATAGAGTTACTTACAGCCATAGCCAAGCTATTCTAGCTTTCTGGCAAAGAACATAAAATCAAGAGAGCCCTAACCTCTTCTGCAAAATTAATTTTTACCGAAGACAATTGATTGGTAATTGTATTAAATTCATTTAAGTGCTCCGCTACAGATCCTCCCTCACTCATTTTCAAATCAAACAGATGCTTCATAAGAAATACCTTATTCGAAGCTGAGGGTTTCTCATACAACTTAGCCAATGTCGCCATCAAATCTACAGTCATTTTTGCTTCTGTTATATTGAATGCTATAGATGTTGCAAGGCACAATCGAATGGATCCCAGTGCCTTTCTATCTAAAATGTCCCACTCTTCATCTGACATTGTGGTCGGTTTCTTTGCCTTTCCTTCCAATGGCCGCCACAAATCCTTTTGATACAGGTAATCCTCCATCTGCATTTTCCATAACTGATAATTATGGCCATTAAAATTTTTGACCTTGAATTTGGAATCCTCCATTGCTCCCACTCAATCTGAAAGTCCTGCCAATTTACAGAAAACCTCGCTCTGATACTAATTATTAGGGTTTCAAGCAGATCCGAAGCAAATAAGAACTAAAAATTATATGCAGATTTAAATACAAAAGATAAAGAAATAAAACAGGACATAGATAACGCAGAGATTTAACGTGGTTCACCCAGAATGGGTTACGTCCACCATACACAGTCATCCAATCTTTCTCATTATCCAGCAAAAATAGTACATCAACCTTACAATGCCTTAAGCATCCCAACTTCTTATAACATGCATTTTTAGGGCAAAAACAAAGTTGGCCTTTTTAGGGTTTTATTACAATGTCGGTTTAAATCAAAAAAATACCAAAAAAAAAATTTCTCAGGGACTCCGGCCCCTGAACCCCCGCTTTTCTCGGGGGCTGCCGCCCCCGAACCCCTGCCCAGGGCCCGGCCCAACCCCGGACCCTGGCAAGGATACATGCTGAGTGTATAGTACTTTGTTGATCATTCGCCACATTTTAACACATTAATGGTAATTGGCTGAAGAATCCCAGGCCTACAATTGCTAGATGGCCCAAGACCTTCCCTTGAAGTGACTTCAAGGAGGAAGTGACTGACTTGATTACTCTTCTCCGTGAGGTGAAAGGGCTTCCTACTTCCAATCCTTATTATGAATAGATGTATCAGTGCATTCATATTATTAGATAAACCACAAGAAGATCTTCTGGGTTAAGCAGATTAGTGATGCCTTGTGAGAACAACTCATTAAGGTACCTACCACCTTGAAATTCTCTAAGACTTCCTACTTGGTGTATGTTGTTGCTTCTATGAGTAATTTTTTAGGTTTATCTTCAAAAGGAGATAGAAGATAAGTCCCAGTTTGGAAACACTATTCCCAATTAACTCTTAAGGAGAGTTTACATCATTTCAGAAAAGTTAATAATTCCTTCTTTGGCTCCTATTTGTATATGGCTAACAAGGGTTTTGAGAAGAATAAAGTTTTTTATGAAGCCTAGGAGGTTGTAATGCCTGCCAAAATACCCTAGAGAAATATAACCATCTAACCAATAAATAGGAATATTATTTTTTTATTTAACATCATCAATCTTAATGTAATGTATACAACTAGAATACTCAATATATACTAAACATACATTTACTTCAATATGTACATAATAAAATTTAAACATAATTATATGAACTCAATACGTAAGTGGAAACAAATACAACATGTCAATTAACTTCCCTAGGGTATCTCAATACCATTACTTAAAATTGGTGCAGACACCGATTAGGAAGGACCTCAGTGAGATCAATATGGACTGAGCAGCAAGAGTAAACACAAAGGAAACAAGAGGATATGATGGAGGAAAATGTAGAACTAAATGAAAGAGATCATTAAAACTTATTACAAATAACCGGTAACATCCGGGATACAAGATTCGGCTCATTGGCCTTCTACATATATGCTCAATTACAGAATTGGTCAACTCTGGACCTATAAATCTTAAGATATGTTTTCTATATTCTCTCTTATTTATTAATTATTCTTAATTACATTGATTTATATGGTCATGAGGGATCCATTCGGCCCAAGATGGGTCAAATACCAAAGAATCAAGACCAGATGTATAAAAACACTAGGTTAGCCTCCACCAAAGAGATTCCTCCGGAAAATCCAAAGGATGAAGTGTGGATAAGAGGGAAGGTCGGCCATAATCCAAGGAACATTGGAATCAATGAAATAGAGCTACGCAAGCTACGGAAAGGATCTGCAAGATTCACCAATAGCAAAATAGCTCTAGGTAGTTCTGGTGTTCTAAGCCAGAAAACTATCTTGAAATCCCGAAGCGATAACTTTCCAAAAAATGATCCAAATGCTCCGTGGTTTAGCAATAAGGAAGATGACCATGTTCACAAGCAAAATCCAACTCCACAAGATCCGATGAGAAAATCAAAGAAAATGTAGAAAGAAATGTTGAAATTGCAAAAACAGGAACAAACTGAAAAAGAAATGTTTTTGGTTGATGCAAGATTGCCAAGAACTGGGGATGCTCCCGCATCAAAAATACACTAATAACATAACATCATCATGCCTATTATCATAATTTAATATAATCTAACAAATTTCTTCTATCATTTACTTCTTCAACAATGTAAGAGAACATTCATACATCTAACTACCATGAATTCATTCAATTATAATTACATTTACCATTATCCCCCTTAGATTCATTTTAAGAGCACCAATCTAGATGTTTGTAATACCCAGTTTTCTCTTAACCATTACCATACCATCATTAATCCAAATACATCCTACTATAATCATAAATCCAAATCTTTATTTACATAGATGATAAATAACCAAGATACAATGCAAATTCAACAAGGATAACAACACTTATTTCATCGCAAGAATCATGATCATGACTTATTACATCATTTCCTTTAATACATATGTATGCAAGATGATCATATATCAAGATACATAGCTCTCACAATCTACAAATACAATAATCTCTTGAATCCTACTAATGTAAATGTCACATGAATCATAATACATCAATCTCTCCAAGAATCCATTCATAACTAAAGAGATAATGAATCCACATCCACACAACAAACATCCAACAAAGAGAAGAGCATCCCAATAGAAGAAGGCATAAAACTACCCAAAAATGTGGAACCTTAAGGAACCACCCCCCATGCTACGAAGAATGACACAAGATCCCACACACACTCTAGATCTAGGCTAACACCTAACAACCAAAGGATACAAACATGGAAACCATGTAAGAAATACTCCAAAACCACATCACAGGGCTAACTCAAAAGCAAAAAACATAAGACATAAGACTTCCTGAGGCTTCTCAAAAAATGAAGGCATAAGGTTCTAGGACCTACATGTAGGGAAGGAGTGTCATCGCATGTTATCACCATAAAAAAACAATGGGAACCTAGGGAACCTGTCCCAGCATTCATGATACTCATGTAGAACTGTCTCAACCTTTGAGAAAATCAAGGAGTTCAGTTTACCTGGATCACCAAGGTCTTCCCATACTCTTCTTAGTTCCATACTAACAATTCAGGGACAGAGTAGGGGTACCACACATCCATTTCTTATCTTATTTAAGTGATTTACTATTACACATCCCTCTTATGATTAATTAATTAAGTTATCACCTTATTAAACAATAAACTCCCAATGAGCTATCTCGACAGTCTAGACCCCGGTACCTATCGCAAGGAATCCTGGCAGTCTAAGCCTCATGACCCCAGTCACTCACTTGGAATCCCACTCCTCCTAGCATGTGCCTATACCTTAGGGTAACAACATACACATCACAAAATCAAGGGCTCTTAATGCAACATAACCAGATAACCAAGGTTATGAATCAAATGATACTCTTCATAGACATTGACAACATATGTCATTAACACGGCCTTACATAGGCAACCAAGAATCACACAATATTAGAAAAACTCATATCAAAATACCACCATCATGAGCCCAAAGAATAATAGCAAGAGATGTCTCTTCTTCCTCAAATCCAAAATAACACACTTATCAATATCAAGCAATAAATTGATCCTAGAAAAATTCAGGAGCTCAAAAAAGCCACAATGATAGCCTCCAGACTAGCTAAATTTGAAGACAAAAAGTAGAAAGAACTCAACAAACCAATTACAGTAGTTTGGTGCATTCACGGACTGTTTTAGTGCATTTAATAACCAATGCAAGGTATAAACAAGGCAGAACAACACCACTGCTACCCAAATTAACGCATCCAAAACATTAAATAATGCATTTACACAACTCTATAGTGCTTATATCACAAGAAACAGTGTATATGCCTAACATAGTAGCGCATATAAGCATTTTTGCAGTGCATATATGACCCAATCTAGCACATTTTCCAGTTCCTTTAGCGCATATACCAAATAAAATAGTGCATACATAACAACGCAATATAATATGAAGCAGAAAAATGGGCTAAGTCCACAAAAGAATATAAAATCCAATAATCGACAACAATACAAGGGTCCTGGATGATAACCAACCCAAACAAAGCCACATTTCAAAAAAAACATAGACTCAAACAAACAAACAAATCGAAAACACTCCAACAATAAGAGACTCCCGGCTCTTCTTACTACAGTACTATATTTTCCAACACTTAAATTCTAATCTCATCCTCTACATTATAAGAAAATAAGAAAATGCAAAGTCCAACAATAAATGGCTCCACATGGGGAAAGAAATCAAAATCTCCAATATGCAATAAAAAACCATCTGGTTCAGTATTGAGCATTTTTGGGAAGACTCAAAACTCCCAAAGCCCAAAGGAATAAGAAGCATAGTCTCAACCAAGACCTATACACCAATATTACATATATTTTCATCTCTTCACAAATGCACATTTCCACAAGCACAGAGAAGACACTCATTTCAAAATAAAATGCAAAGAAGGCTTAGATCCGGCAACCTAGCAATTAGAAGTTATGGAAAGGTAAGTAAATTTGATGAAGCACAGTCCAAATCCACAATCCAGCCTAAGCCAAGCTCCCAAAATTCAATTCAATCCAAAGCCAAAAATCCAAGATCTTCAAACAATGTGAAATTTCTCCAGCAAGCCAACCCTAGGCAAAACTCGGAAAGCTAAATAAATAGAAAATTATAACCAAAACTATGAAATCTACCAACCAATCAAAATAATCAGAAATATAATATTTCCTACTAACCATACCCAAATTCAAGGTAGAATAATATAAAATAATATTATTTAAACCTCTCATATCACAATTTTATCAACCCAAATGTTAAAAAGGAAAAAAAATATAATAAGATGATAACCAATTAAATAAACTATGTGTGCAAAAACAACCTTACCCACCCCTACTATTCTAAGGGGGGGGGATGATAAAATATAAATGCCCAATTAAATATTAAACCACAAACCCAAATAAATAGTAAAGCCACAAACTATATAAATAAATAATAAATCCAAAAGGGCTCAAATAATAAATATTCAAATAAACATTTAAACCAAATAAAAATCACATATTAATATTTAATATTAATGTCAATCATAATATAATTTAATATTATTAAACTATATAAGCTAATTAATTGATTTAATAATTTAATTAACCAATGGTCACAACTCAAGGCAACCCAACTTGGGGTAACATAAAATACCACAAGACAATTCTAACCACGATACGAAAACTGATAGGATACTAACTAAACCTAGAGTGTAGAATGGGATATTGTGTCACCTCCAATCAACTTGCCATTGGGATGAAAACATGCTCAGACCTGTGGAGCCATATGGAGTCAATGTCTAGTACCTGCAAACTTGTCACCCCCAAGATACACACAACAACATATGTATATAATATAACATGAAATAGGCAAACAATTGAAAGGGAGTCGCAATGTCATATCATGCTCATAGATGAGTGGTATGACATCATCCCTAACACAACTACAATAGAAGACAATCATGACAACTCAACACCATCACTGTCATCATATCAAATATAATCATTAACTGAGGTTAGCACATAGCAAGATATCATCATGTTGTCATAAGAAAATGTAAACCTTGCATATATAATAAGTGCATATAAATCATCAAATGTAAGTCCATCCATCATAATAGTCTATGAACATCATCGTCTGTATGAAACCAAAATATCAATTGCAAATGTGATATGTCTATCATCACCTATAGATCATACAAGTCATAGATGAATCCATAAACATCTATCAAAAGCATCATAAAATGGTCTAAGATATATCAATATAGTCTATCAATGCACAAAAAGGAAAGATAAATCAAGGAGAGGCACTACATCATCCCCCCCTTGTCCTAGGCTTACTCTTCGAAGCCTGAACACAAGTACGGAAATAACTCTCTCATCTACGCTGCATCCTCCCAAACCACTAAAGAATCATCATTCAGGTCCCATTGGACCCTTACCTTCTCTATATCGCAACCCCTGAGGGTCCACCCCCGACATTGAAGAATGTGCATGGGCTCCAAAGAAAGTTGTTTGTCCTCTACCTATAATGCATTCCAATGCAAAACATGGGTCACATTAGGATAATACGGCCTCAAAAATGATATATGAAACACATCATGGATGTGAGACAAGCTGGGCAGTAAGGCAAGGCGATAAACTGCAAGACCAATCCTCTCCAAAATGTCAAATGGTCCAACAAAACGAGGTGCCAACTTAAAGCCTTTTCCATAATAGATAGGACTCTTTCATGGATGTTCCCTTAAGAATACCTTGTAACCCACTAAAAATTGTTGATCTACACAATGAGCATCCACATACTTCTTATGTCTACCCTAAGCTACCAACAAATTCTCACGAATACGAGTCACCTATTGCTCCATGTCTTGCAACATCTCCAAACCAAGAAGCACTCTATCCTCTAAATGATCCCAACTCAAAGGTGTATGACATGATCGCCCATACAAAGCCTACAAAGGAGACATACCAATCGAAGTATGATAGCCATTATTATAGGAAAACTCCACCAAATAGAGATAACCCTCCCATCGAGACTGTTGATCCATAACATACATCTGTAGCATATCCTCTAAAATCTATTTAATTCTCTCAGTCTAATCATTTGTCTTAGGGTGATATGTTGAACTGAAGTTCAACTGAGCTCCTAAATTATGCTGATGAGAGGTCCATAATGCTAAAGTGAACATTGAATCATGATCTGGTATAATCTTGTGAGGAATACCATGCAATCTCACTATATCCTCCATGAAAATACAAGCCACTACCATTGTTATGTAGGAAGATCAGATTAGAGAAAAGTGTGCCACCTTGGTCAACCTATCAATTATGACCATGATAGCATCATGTTGATGAGTAGACATAGACGATCCAACAATAAAATCCATCGATATGACATCCTATTTCCAATCTAGGACTAGGTTTGACTACAACAAACCTGTTGGATGTTTTTGCTCTGACCTCACACACTGACACTTGAGCAACAAGATGTAAAATTTGTTATATCACACCTCATACCTACCCAATGATACAACTATCACATATCCGTGTGCATCTTCTTGACACCTGAATGTGTTGATTAAGGTGCATGATGTGTCTCTAACAAAATTAAAGAATGAAGTCTATCTAAAGGTGGAACATAAATACGTCCCAAATACTGAAGAAGACCATCTGACTCCAATGTATAGCCTGCAAATCTCCCCTCAAGAGCTATAACTAAAATAATCTTTGCACTAACCTCCTGGTACCAAGCATCTGAAGGAAGCGCACAAAGAATTTGACTCCTCAAATCCACACTAAGAGTCATCACCAAAACCTCATGCCTTCTATGACTCAAAGCATCTGCCACAATATTCTCCTTACCCTGGATATACTTAACCTCAAAATCATACTCACAAAGGAAGTCCATCCATCAACATTGCCTAGCATTCAAGTTCAAGTAAGTGAAGATATAGTACAAACTTCGATGATCTCTATGAAACTTGAACCGATACCCAAGAAGAAAATGCCTCCATCTTACAAAATCACGTACAACTATTGCTAACTCTAAGTCATGAGTGGGATCATTCAACTCACAATGTTTGAGCTGATGCAATAGGCAATCACACAACCATCCTGCATAAACACTACTTGTAATCCTTCCAAAGAATCATTTGTGCACACCACAAAATCTCCTAATGGATCCAACACTACTAGAATAGGTGCACTAGTATTGCCTCACAGTGATTCGACCAAACAAACTTCTTCCCTTTCCTCTGAAGAGAAGTAATAGGATGAGCAATCTTTGAAAATCCTTGAACAAACCAATGATAATAAATTGCAAGGCCCATAAAAATTCAAACCCTGCCCACATTAGTGGGTGTTAGCCAATTCACAATAGCATGAATCTTAGAGGGATCCACTGCAATACCCTCACCTAAAATAACATGACCAAGATACTTAACCTCAGTTTGAAAGAACTCACACTTAGTCATATTGGCATACAGTTGATTTTCACAGAAGCACTGCAACACCTACCTCATATTCTCCTCATGCTCCTGTATGGTCCTCAAATACACCACTATATCGTCAAGGAACACAAGAACAAATATATCAAGAAAACACTCATTTCATCAAACTCGTGAACACAGAGGGCACATTGATAAGCCCAAAAGGCACCACTCTAAACTCATAATGTCCATATCAAGTAAGGAAATTTGTCTGATGAATATCCACCTCGTGAATTCACAACTAGTGATACCTCAACTTAAGATTTATCTTAGAGAAGACCTTAGCATCCTTAATTTGATCAAAGAGGTCATCAATCCTTAGAAAAGGATAATGATTCTTCATTGTCATTCAGTTGTCAATAATCTATACATAAGAGAAGAGATTTGTCATTCTTATTAGCAAACAACACAAGTGCTCTCCAAGGAGAGACACTAGGATGAATGAATCCCTTAGTCAACAAATCCTCCAACTACAACCGCAACTCACTCAACTCATGAGTAGTCATTCAATAGGGTACCTTAGATATAGGTTCTTCTCCAAGAAATATCTATCTAAAAAATCAATGTCACGCTTAGGTGGCATACCCAGAATATCACTAGGAAACACATCTGAAAATTCCTAGAGGATAGGATGATGACAAAAGAGATCATCATAAGTATGTCCCTCATCCAAATCATTCACCCTCACGGAAAACAACTAACAACCCTAATACACACATCACTTCAACTACATAGCAGAATTCATGTGAAGAGAAATATGTTGCTACACACCCACTATCTCCAAATTCTTAGCACTATCATCAAGATATTGTACCCTCTTACCACAGCAGCGAATCTTAGCCCAATCATCCTCAAGCCATTCCATGCCTGACACAACTCCATACGACCCCAAAGAAAGAACGTGAAGGTCCATTGTCATGGAACAAACACCCAAATCTAACACACAACCATGCACAAGGGAATCCACTACCACCTTAAACACCGTAGATAGCTCAATCTGCCACCTATTGTCTTTATTTGCCACTACAAGCCCGTGTCACTCTGCTAAAAATGGAGATATGAAAGAATCTGAAGCACCAAAATCAAAAAATATTGAGCAAGGACTACCACCTATCTCACCTGAAGTCTCCACAATTGTACCCTGATGCTCAACCTGACGGTTATCAACCATCACAAATACACAATGAGATCTCCTTGCATCACCTACTATTATAGGCTCTAAAGATTCTAGCCTCTGAACAGACATCTGAGTAGATCTCTAAGGATAATTCACTGCAATATGACCCCATTGGCCATAAGTGAAACAACCTCCTCTGCTAAAGCCATGACTAACTAAAGGTGCACTAGACTGCTGGAAACTGCCTCTATTAGAGTTCTACTAAGAACTTTGTGCTAGCTAAGTAGCCTAAAAGTGGCTAGTACACTGCCTATTACGCTCTCTATCTAATTGTGATCTATATCTGTGAGCGTGGCTCTGACTCTAAGAACTCATCTTCTTCTTAAAACGTCCACCCTTGAATTATGGAGGATAAATCTTAGCAAATCTTGATGCCTATGACTGTGTACCTCTCACAATTGATCTTGAAGCTAGAGCACTGATAGTTTACACACCAGGCGTACCTCCCACAGCCAAAGTCAAGTTCTCCTCAAAAAAGCATGCCTTCTCCACAACTACCTCCATAGTCTTGGGCTCGAAAAATTGAACTTCACCACTGATACGATCATTAAGACCTCTAACAAAATGTTGGACCAATATAGCCTCATCATCTGCAATCTCTGCATGTTGCTTAAGCTTAAAGAACTTACACTCATACTGCTCAAATATCATCATTTTCTTCCTCAATTCATGAAACTCATCTACCTTTCTCTACATCCAAATATTCGACAAGAAACGAGCACAAAACTGGTCTAGAAACAACTCCCATGAAACTGTCACAATATCCAACTACAATTTTTGCTCTTCCATACACCACCAAGTAGAAGAAAAATCACAAAGATGCATGATCGCACACCTAGCCTTGGTGTTACTATTATATGGCTTCATAGAAAAACACTTACCCATATCAAAGAGCCAACTTTCAGCCTCCAAACCACTGCTAGATCCATCAAAACTAGGAGGGTGAGTCCTAGGAAGATCCCTCATGTGATCTACTGCAACTATATCCTGATTGGGTAATGCATCAACTCTCCTTCGAGGAAAATGTGAATGCTCTCTCACTCACTCCTGATACTCCTCTCTATCCTAATGACTAGAATAAAATTATTCCCCCTACTGATTTTCCTCATATCGCGGCCCCAAAAAACCAAGAAGCTCCTGAAGCACATTAACCAATTGTGGAATTACATCATCGCCCTGTTGATCTTGTTGTTTATCCTCATGGTGAGTCTCTTCAAAAACCTCAGGACAAGGATTTCATTGAGTACCTACGTGATGTCCACCTCGCCCATGTCCTCTACCTCTATGAGGCATCTTGACTGGACAAGGTGCAAAACATCTATAATAATAAATCTAGGGCTACTACAAACAAGAAAGCTACTAGCAAAAGAAATATCAACCACTCTACTAACATGCTCAATGGGATCAACATGAAACTAGAGTACCCAGTGTATGAACATAGGCTCTGAAACCAAATATAATGCCCACCAAAATACCCTAGAAAAATATAACCATCTAACCAACAAATAGGAATAATTATCTATTTATTTATTTAACATCATCAATCATTAATGCAACGTATACAGCTAGAATACTCGATATATACTAAATATCCATTTACTTAAATAAGCACATAATCAAATTTAAACATAATCATATGAACTCAATGCACAAGATGGAACAGATACAACACATCAATTAACTTCTCTAGGGTATCTCAACGTTGTTACTTAAAATACACTAAGAACATAACAATATTGTGCCTATTATCACAATTTAAATAGAAGTTATCTTTGTTTAGATGAGGTTGAATCTGTCTCCCACTTATTCCTTCATTATCATTTTGCTTATGCCATTTGGAGTCGGGTCTTACAGCTCTAGAATCTTAGCTAGGTTTTTCCTGAATCTACTTTAGACTTTTATTCTCAGTGCAAGTCACCCTCTACGAATCATGTTTTAAAGTTTCTTTGGTCTTATACATTCCCACATGTGGCCTAGGGGATTTGGAAAGAATGCAACAATAAAATTTTCAGAGATCGGGATCTCCCTAAGGACATTGCCTTTGGAAAAATCTCTAGAGTTATTGGGGAAAAATTGAATACTCTTAAAGCTAATCCAAAGTCTAAGGAGAAGTTGACTGGCGAAGACTATGACTATAGGGTGGCTGAGGCTTGGCTTACAAAGATTGATATCACTAATTCTTTAAAACCTAAAAAGAAATCCAGGGATGGATTTTATTGGAATTTACCTCCCTTAGGATGGGTGAAAATTAATTTTGATGGGGCCGCCGAGGGTAATCCTGGGGTGGCTAGGTGTGGGGGAGTGATAAGAGATGTGAATGGCAGGTTTATTGCAACAGTGGCACTCCCCTTGGGTTACCAAACAACCCACCTTGTTGAAGCCATAGGGGCCTATCAAGTTTTAAAATTGGCTCGTCTTCTCAATTGTAAATGTGTTTGGCTTGAAGGAGACTCGAATAATATTATCCAATGTCTCAAAGGTAACTATAAATATTCTTGGACTATAGAAGGTTAGATTAATTTATCCAAGGAAATTATTGGAACTTTTTCAAATTGTGTGAATTATCATGTCTATCGGGAAACTAACATGGTGGCAGACTTCTTTGCCAATAAAGGGGTAGTAGCTAGAGAAAGGATGACGTGGAACACGGATGATAAGTTGGATAAATATATCACAATATTGCTCAAGTATGATGAAATTCATAGAAGGGGAAATAACTCCCATTCTTTTCAATAATTTAATGGCAGCTTTAATGCAGTGTGTCATGATGTCCCTATTGTATTATGGCATTATTCCCACTATTGAAACTATGGGTACTATGGTAGTCGATTTGGAGAAGATGAATCACGGCACACAAGTTGTCAAGTTGGATGTGGAAAAAGACAAAGGTCAAGAAGAATCGTTTGGGCCTAGCAAGAAAACGAGAGCAAATTTGAAGAGAAAGGCTAAAAAGCCTCCACAAGACCTACAGGAGATTAAGAGGGCAAAGTTGAATATGATTCAACTTGAGGCGGAGGTTGCAGACACCCTGAAGAATCCGGCTTAGTCTATTTTGTTGTCTTTTGTGTTTTTTGTTGTCTTTTGGTTGCCAATTCTATGGTCATATTTTGGGTAGCTTTTCTAATCTTTGATTGTACTGTTCAATGTTAACCTTGGTTTATGACCACTTGTAATAAGGTTTTGGGCCCCTTCAAAACCTATTTTTACCATAATCAAAAACATATTCCTTCTATCATTTACTTCTTTAACAATGTAAGAGAACATTCATACATCTAACTACCATGAATTCATTCAATTATAATTTCATTTACCATTATCCTCCTTAGATTGATTTTAAAAGAACCAATCTAGATGTTCCTAATTCCCAATTTTCTCTTAACCATTACCATACCATCATTAATCCAAATACATCCTACTACAATCATAAATCCAAATCCTTATTTACATAGATGATCAATAACTAAGATACAATGCAATTTCAACAAGGATAACAACACTTATGCCATTACAAGAATCATGATCGAGAATTTATTACATCAATCCTTTAAATAAATATGAATACAAGATCCTCCTATATCAAGATACATATCTCTCACAATCTACAAATACAATAATCCCATTAATCCTACTAATGTAAATACCACATGAATCATAATACATCAATCTGCTCCAAGAATCCATCTGTAACTGAAGAGATAATGAATCCACATACATCCAACAAAGAGATCATGACAATGGAAGAAGGAATCAAACCACACGGCCATGTAGAACCATAAGGAACCACCCCCCGTGCTACAAAGAATGACACAAGATCACACACACACTAGATCTAGGCTGACACCTAGCAACCAAAGAATACAAGCATGTTGACTAGGTTGAAAGGACCGAAATACTGAGAGGGAGGGTGAATCAATATTCCCATAGATATATATAAAAAGAAAATTTTAGCAATACTTTAATCTTCCTCAAAAATATCAAACTACATCTATCATACTTAATGAGCATAAAACTGTAAAAGTAGAATAATCATGAACAACACGACCACAAAAGAAACACTAGATTTATATGTAGAAAACCCAAATGAGAAAAACCATAGAGAGTGTTAACTCTCAAGAAAATATAACAAGTTATATGGTGTTTACAAACAGGTGGCTCACTACTAGATTACAAAAATGGCTCATTGTCGGACTGCTCACTGCAAAGATACAAAAGAACGGCTCACTGTTGAAATGCTCACTACAACAGAAAAAAGGTGAACTAAAAATGATTATATCTCCAAATGCATGAGATAATTATAATATTAAGCTCAAATCACAATTCAAAAACTCTACAGTAGATCTGGTTAAAGATCTGTGTACAACTATCCTACGGCAGGTCCGGTGAAGAACTACTACACCATTGCAACACTATCTGTCTTCGTTGTCTGCAACTACACAATCTGCTTCTCTGATATATTTTGTGTACACTCCTCATTTACTTTCCTAATCTATTTCTTAGACACAGACACACACACATTTATATCTCCTCTCTACCACACACACAATACTGTACATATATATATATATATATATATATATATATATATATATATATATATATATATATATATATATATATATATATATATATATATATATATATATATATATATATATATATATATATATATATATATATATATATATATATATATATATATATATATATATATATATATATATATATACTGGAGGATACAAACACGAAATAGTGTTTCGGCCAAGCCCAACCCAATATCCAACATAAACAACACACTCACATCAGCCTCCACAAGATCTCTACATGCTTCCTTTTTCATACTTCATTTGCCAATGCATATACCAATATTACCGAAATGGGGCAGGGTCATCCGGACCCAAAGATACTGACCCATTTTTTTATAAAATTAATCATAATGTCTCCAAAATTCCAAATATATAGACTCCATGCATACCAAGAATACCGCAACACAAAATTCCAAGAGATACTACTACCATGACCAAAACATCTAATACTGGAACTCATAACTGATACCGAAACTAATTAGAACTCAAAATTCTTGAATGAAGAACTTCCAGAGATGACCTCATCATATTATCTCCATCTAGTTGCATCATAACATCTATCCATAACAAAGTATACAGACTACTCCAGAAAACACAAAATTGCACATACTATCCGGTCCAAACCAGATAGCTAGTTTGACATCAATGACAACAATATTCACACAAGTATAATGGTCTCCCCCTTTGTCATTGATGGAGAAATATATCCAAAATATATTTGTGTATGACACAAGTCCCCCTTTCTTATGCAACTCCTCAAATCCAATAAACCGCATTCCTTTCTCCCCCTTTTGACATCAAGGACAAAGGATGCCTTTGATGAAAGAAAAAGAATGAAGAAAAAGACATAATATATACAACTGCAAAAATGTCAAAGACTGAATACCACACAATAACCTTCAGTTGCTCTTCTTCAAATAGATAAGCTTGTATTTCTCCTTCAAATCTGGAAGAAGAACTTCCCAAGAATTTATAGTCAATTTAATGTTGACTGAAAGGCTTTTGCATTCTTCCAACAAACCAACTGCATGAGAAAAACTATCCAGAACAAATGGGTTCTGCTCATACTCAACTGTACTTCCAAGCAATGCTGAAAAATGCTCCAATTTAGCCTCAACAATCTCCTTCACCTTCCAAAACATGTTCACAAAGTCTTCTTTTTGTCTTTCCAATAATAAGAGTTAAGCTTGAAGAAAGTTGATTCTTTTACTCTACTCACCATCCTTATCATCCAGAAAATCAAAATATTTACCTAAATTTGTCAACTCATCTTGAATGGCATCAATTTTTCTTTTGTGCTTCACTGCAGTTGTCACCCGAGAGATACAATACCTATAGACTCTGCTAACACTGCGGATACAATTCTTCAATTCCTAAATACATGTTGATAAGATCTTTTGGGCATCAACAGATTCTGCATATCCAAACCTTTTTCTCTAGATATTCTACCTTCAACAGACTGCTCAGAAAACTTCTCATTTAGAACCTCATTCAAGGATTCTAGAAATAAATTACTTATATCCTCAATGCTCATGATATTTCAGATCAAATGATTCATCAAAATGCTTTCAATTCAGCCTGACTCAACTGAATTCAGCCACATCACACCAATTTTCTTGATTTCGTCCATGTTGTCCACTAACTTCAACAAATTAGATTCATCATCTGATTCTTCGGCTTTCTGCTCTACAACTGTCGAATCTCCTCCAACTACAGGAGACTCTGGATCTTTAATCACTACAATATCCTCTACTTTTCATTTATTTTCTTTGACTTTGAAATACTAACAGGAACAAACTGACTTATTTTCTTCTTTCTAGAGGAAGAACCTTTAGAACTGGAAACAAAAGATATCGGTCCAACACTCCATGTGTCCAGAAAGGATTTGAAATAAGCATCACAGACTTCATCTTTATTATTCAGACTGTTCAAATATCTAAATATATGTCTTACAATCAAGACACCATACTCCCATATGATATTGTCTTTTTCCATAAGGGATCCCAAACAATACATAACCAAACTCGCAAGAAATGAACCAAACCGGAAATAATAATTCTTTTCTTTTGTCATATTGACATTCTCTAACAAAAATGCTCTCAACAATTCACATAAGTTGAATGATTTTTTTTCCATCTCAAGTTTATGTGTCATATATACTGCAATTGCCAAGGTGGCACCTTCCCTATTCCTGAAATAGATTTTGTAAGAAATGTCGTAGGCTACATACCTCACCATAGGGTTAGTGTTAATGATCAATTCTCGCTGATCACCCTTCACACCAGTTAGGGCTTCCCCTTCTTTGTTCAAGATTGACTTTTTTTTCATTATGTCTCCAATGTCGCACAAACCAATGATCATAGAGATAACCTCTTTCTAGATGGGGTAGGGTTTATCTAACATAATATTGTCATCTCATGCATGGTTAAGGGTTATCCTAATAACCTTCACATTAGCAAACCAAGGTATTTTTTTCCAAAGATTCAAAAAATTTCTTTCCAATCTTTTGGCTCTTTGCAACTCAACATCACTCAAACTAGCTTCAACATCTCTAATTTTTTTGGGTTAACTTCATCTAGGAACACCTTATCCAAAACCTGAAATTCTTTGATGATCACTTTTCCTTCCATGATTGCTTGTACTTCTCTCTTGTTTTGCTAATCCTCCACTAGTCCCAATATTCTTAAGCATGAATAACTGATAATGAAAGAATGAATTTAAAAAGTTGATACTTATCTTGCCAAAAATACTTCCCTTAGGGTTTTGTTGCCAAGAACTATCTTATTGATGATGTCAGCAAAATTCCTTTGATTACCAAATGGCCTTTAAATTACTTAAAGCATTGTCATGCCATATCAATGACATGATCCACTCAAATGGGGAGGCAAAAATATTTTTCTTTCAAAAGGAACTCCCCCTAACCTAAAGAAATATACTTAGTTACCAGAGGAAGAGGTGTCTACACTAGATTCTAGTACATCAGGCTCACTTCCTTTGATCTCATTCTTCTTTCTCTAGACCAAATTTTCTTTCTTCTTTGATTCACCATTCTTCATTACACTTTTCTCAACAAATTTCTCCACATTTTCATTTCTACATTGATTAGCATAATGTCTGGATTGTTTTCATTTGAAGCAACTGATATGCTTCCTTTCTGATCTTACTGGATGTGATCTATGTCTGCATTGATTAACCTTATATCTGTAGTTATTGCAAGTATAACAGTATCCATGAAAGTTGTAACTCTTCTTGTTCGCTTCAACCAGATTATGATTCTGAATCATACCATGGTTTCTACAATGATTTGCTTTATGACCAAACCTCTTGCAACTATAACACTGAATGCTTCTACAACTTACTGCCTTATGTCCAAATTTATTGCATTGAAAATAATAGCCATTAAAAGATGGGTACCTTTTTGCATTAGGATATCGAAAGAGTGGTCTTCTCGCATTAGAATTCCGATTTTGAGAGTTCCTCTCATCTTTTTTTTTCTTCTCCACTTCATCTTTGACTTCTTTGTTTTCCTTTTTGTCATTCTGATCCAAACACATAACGCGTTGAAAGCCAAGTCCGATCTTATCCAAGTTAACTTGTTGCATGTTGATCAAATCTTCCAGGAGCTTACTACTGTCAAGGATTTTATTTTCTGACTTCAAATTCTTAAACTCTTGCTCGAGCTTTTCACATTCTTTAGTTTTCTGCTTGATTGTTTCTATCAGAGATTGCTTTATCTTGTCTTTATCCTCAATATTTTGCATCAAATATTTAACAATCTCATTCACCTGCTTCAATTGATTGTTAACCTCCTTATGCCTCAGTTTGAATTTCCACATTTTCTCTCTCATCTTTTGCACACATTCATTTGCTATCTTCGTATTCTCTTTCAATTCTTCATTCTCAAATTCAACACTTTCAATTCTTTAAGGGTTGTCTTCAAATCTTCATCCAACTGAAAAATATCCAATCATGCATATAGGTGTCATGATTCAACCAACATAGATCTCCCTCAAGCAGTTAAGCTTTCAAGCAAGGTACCAAAGCTCTTATACCAATTGTTGACTAGGTTAAAAGGACCAGTATACTCAGAGGGGGGTGAATCAATATCCCCATAAATATATATAAAAAAAAACTTGTAGAAATACTTTAATCTTCCTCAGAAATATCAAACTTCATCTATCATACCTAATGAACATAAAATTGCAAAAGTAGAATAATCATGAAGAACACGACCACAAAAGAAAAAACAGATTTATATGTGAAAAATGCAAAAGGGAAAAACCACAGAGAATGTTAACTCTTGGGAAAATATAACTAGTTATATTGTGTTTACAAAGAGGTGGCTCATTGTTAGGTGGCTCATTACTAGATTACAAAAATGGTTCACTGTTGGACTGCTCAGTGCAAAGATACAAAAGAACGGCTCACTGTCGAAATGCTCACTACAATAGAAAAAGGTGAACTAAAAAGGATTGCATCTCCAAATGCATAAGATCAATTCTAAGATTAAGCTAATAACACAATTCAAAAACTCTACAATAGATCTAATTAAAGATATCTATACAACTATCCTATAGCATGTCCAGTGAAGAACTACTACACCACTGCAACAGTATCTACCTTCGTTGTCTGTAACTATACACTCTACTTCTCTGTTATCTTTCGCATACACTCCTCATATATTTTCTCGATCTCCTTCTCACACATACCAACATGCACATCTATATCTCCTCTCTACCACACATACACTACTATAAATATCTGACATAAAAAAGACACTCACGTCGGCCTCTGTAAGATCTCTACATGCTTCCTTTTTCATACTTATTTTGCCAATGCATATACCGATATTACCGAAGTGGGGCAGAGTCATCTAGACCCAAAAATACTGACCCTTTTTTATAAATTTAAGCATAATGTCTCAAATATTCCAAATATATAGACTCCATGCATATGAAGAATACTACAACATGAAATTTGAAGAGATACTACTACCATGACCAAAACATCTAACACTGAAACTCCTAACCGATGCATACCCATTTTGACAAAATTAAGCATAATGTCTCAAATATTCCAAAGATATAGACTCCATGCATACGAAGAATAATGCAACATGAAATTCGAAGAGATACTATTACCATGACTAAAACAACTAATACTGAAACTCATAAACGATGTTGAAACTAATACGAACTCAAAATTTTGGAACGAAGATCTTCCAAAGATAACCTCATCATATTATCTCCATCCAACTGGATCATAGCATTTGTCCATAACAAATAACTGCACATACCAACTGCACAAAGTATTTGGACTAATCCGGATCACACAAAATTGTACATAATGTCTAGTCCAAACTGGATAGCTAGTTTGACATCAATGACACCAATATTCACACAACTCTAACAAACCATGGCAACTATGTAATAAATACTCCAAAATCACATCACGGGGCTAACTCAAAAGCACAAAGCATAAGACATAAGACCTCCAGAGGATTCTCAACAAATCGAGGCTTAAGGTTCTAAGACCTACATTTAGCAAAGGAGTGTCATCACATGCTATCACCATAAAACAACAATGGCAACTTGGGAACCTATCCCATAATCTATGACACTCATGTGGAACCATCTCAGCCTTTGAGGAAATCAAGGGATTTTGGTTTACTTGGATCACCAAAGTCTTCCCAAACCCTTCTTGGTTCCATACTAACAATCTAGGGACCCAGTAGGGACACCACATGTCCATTTCTTATCTTATTTAAGTGAATTACTACTACCCATCCCTCCTAGGATTAATTAATTAAGTTATCACCTGATTAAACAATAAACTCCCAATGACCTATCTTGGCAGTCTAGACCCTAGTACCTATCACAAGTAATCTTGGCAATCTAATCCTCATGACCCCAGTCGCTCACTTGGAAGCCCACTCCTCCTAGCATGTGCCTAGACCTTAGGGTAGCAACATACACATCACCAAATCAAGGGCTCTCAATGCAACATAACTAGATAATCAAGGTTATGAATCAAATGATACTCTTCATAGACATGGAAAACATATGTTATTAACACGGCCTTATATAGGCAACCAAGAATCACACAATATTCAAGAATCTCATATCAAAATACCACTATCATGAACCCAAAGAATAACAGCAAGGGATGTCTCTTCTTGCTCAAATTCAAAATAACACACTAGTAAATATCAAGCAATAAATCCATCCTAGAACAACTTAGGAGCTCAGGAAATCCACAATGATAGCCTCTAGACTAGCAAAATCTGAAAATAGAAAGCAAAAAGGACTCGGCAAACCAATTACAGTAGTCTAGCTAATTCATGGACTATTTTAGCACATTTAATAACTAGCGCAGCGTATACACAAGGCAGAACAACATTTATGTTACCCACATTAACGCATCTAAAATATTAAATAACACATTTATACAACTATACAATGCTTATATCCCAAGAAACAATGCATATGTCTGACATAGTAGCACATATAAGCATTTTTGTAACGCATATATGACCCAAGTTAGTGCATTTGCTAGTTCCTTTAGCGCATATACCAAAAGAAATAGCGCATACGATAGAGTGCAATATATAACTCTAAATACGGAGCAGAAAAATGGGCTAAGTCCACGAAAGAATATAAAATCCAATAATCGACAACAATACAAGGGTTTTGGGCGATAACCAACCCAAACAAAGCCACATTTCCAAAGAAACATAGACTCAAACAAAAAAATAAAAAACACTCCAACAATAAGAGATTCTCAGCTCTGCTTACTATAAATTCCGATCTCATCCTTGACATTACAATAAAATAACAAAATACAAACCGCAACAATAAATGGCTCCGCACGGCAAAAGAAATCAAAATCTCCAGAACACAATAAAAAACCATTTGGTTGAATATCGAACATTTTCGAGAAGACTCAGAATTCCCAAAACCCAAAGGAATAAGAAGCCAAGTCTCAGTCAAGGCCTATACACCACTATTACATATATTTTCAGCACTTCATGAATGCGCATTTCCACAGGCATACAGTAGACACTTATTTCGAAATAAAAGGCAAAGAAGGCTCAGAGCCTCCAACCTGGCAATCAGAAGTTGTTTAAAGGAAAGTAAATTTCATGAGGTGTAGTCCAAATCCACAATCCAGCCCAAGCCAACCTCCCAAAATTCAACTCAATCCAAAGCCAAAAATCCAAGATCTTCAAACCATGCAAAATTTCTGCATCAAGCCAACCATGGACAAAACTCAGAAAGCTAAATAAATAGAAAAATATACCCAAAACAATGAAATTTGTCGGCCAATCAAAATAATTGGAAATATAATATTTCCTACTAACCATACCCAAATTCAAGGTAGAAAAATATTAAATAATATTATTTAAACCTCTCATGTCACACAAGCAATAATAAAATAGGGTAGGTAGAGCAAATAATATTTTATTAACCCAAATGGTAAAAAGAAAACAAAATTAATAATATGAAAACCAATTAAATAAACTATGGGCACAATAAAATATAAATGCCCAATTAAATATTAAACCACAAACCAAATAAATATTAAAGCCACAAACTATATAAATAAATAATAAATCCAAAAGGGCTCAAATAATAAAATTTAAACCAAATAATAATCACATATTAATATTTAATATTAATGCCAATCATAATATAATTTAACATTATTAAACTATATAAGCTAATTAATTAATTTAATAATTTAATTAACCAATGATCAAAACTCCTCAAGACAACCCAACATGGGGTAACATAAAATACCACAAAACAATTCTAACCATGATAGAAAAACTGACATGATACCAGCTAAATCTAGAGTGTAGAATGGGATTTTGTGTCACCTTCAACCAACTTGTCATTGGGATGAAGACACGCTCAAACATGTGGAGCTAGGTGGAGTCGATGTTTAGTACCTGTGAACCTATCACCCCCAAGATACACACAACAATGTATGTATATAACATATAACATGAAATAGCCAAACAAGTGAAAGGGAGTCCCAACGTCATATCATGCTCATAGATGAGTGGTATGACATCGTCCCTAACACAACTGCAGTAGAAGACAATCATGACAACCAAGCACCATCACTATCATCATATCAGATATAATCATGAACTGAGGTTAGCACATAGGAAGATATCATCATGTCATCATAAGAAAATGTAAACCTCGCATATATAATGAGTGCATATAAATCATCAAATGTAAGTCCATCCATCATAATAGTCTATTAACATCATCATCAGTATGAAAACATAATAAAATGCAAATGTGATATGTCTATCATCAACTATAGAGCATCCAAGTCATAGATAAATCCATAAACATCTATCAAAAGCATCACAAAATAGTCCAAGCTATATCAATATACTATATCAATGCACAAAAAGGAAAGATAAATCAGGGAGAGGCACTATAGAGGTCATCAATCAATGTGGGAGTGTGTTATTGCAATTTACTACCTTCACCTATCTAAGGATAGGATTTTATGATGAGAAGACTTTCATGCTCCCAAGGTATCCATCTAACAAGATTGTTATAATGGATTTGGCAAGGCAAATGGTGGTGGTACATGAGAAACAATTAGGTTCTCATAAAACAAGTTTCAAATTTTCATTAACTTTTGTAAGGTACTCTATCAATTTAGTTTCCAAAGCAAGAGCTATGGAAGATGAAATGGGAAGAGTGACAATGAAAAAATTCAAGGCTAAGAATAATTTTGACTACAGAGGTACGAAGAACAAATTGAAAAAGAGCTACACTCATGTTCATAGAATTGAGGATATCTAGGCAGATTACAGAATTGGGGAAGATATTAGAAGACGATTTCTGGATTGCCTCACCAAAGACTAAATATTCAATCTCAACTTGGCAAATGTTCTTGATGACTTGGTTGATGATGGTAATATCCTAGATCATATTTATAAAAGAAGGATTGCAAATATTCCTCTCTCATTTATCCAGTGATCCCAAAAGGAGGTGGTATCTATAAGAGACAAATTTCAAAGGATTCTTGCAAATACAAATGTTTCGATAATACAGAAAGGGGCTCAATTGAAACCATTTACCACTAGATTAGAGGATGATATTGTTGGACTTATTAGAAAAATATCATAACTAAGAGCGAAAAATAGGCAAGATCATGTTACTTCGCCTAAAGCTCCTAAATACAAGTTCGTTGTAGGAACGAGAAAAGGGAAGGAACAAGAAAAATCTTCTACTTCTGGTTCTCAACAGAAGAAAGAACTAAAACTAGAAGAAGGGGAGTGTGAGGATGAACCTATTGATGTAGATCAACTTGAAGAAGAACAATAGAATCATGGAGAGTAAGAAGAAGAATTTGATGAAGAGGGTCTACCAGAGATCCCCAGAAGCACTAAACTTGAAGGCACAGAGGGACATATTTCTCAGGTATCAAGTCATGTTTCAATTGCTACATATTTATAGGTTCATGTTTTTGAATCAGTTTTATTTGGGTCCACTATTTCATATGTGTCAATTTCTCCTAATGTGACCATTCCTATTGTCTCTTCTTCTAGTACAAATGAAGTTGACTTGGGTACCCCTCGGGATAACATTGAGAAAGTGTTTTCCACTTTTCTAAATTTATCTAAAGTATCCACAACCACAATTGAGGATTTTGATAAGTTCATGTTAGATATGGGGACCTTATTTACAATGTCAAGTGTAGAAAATCCATCTTCTATTATGACTTCCACTCCTCCAAATGTAATTGCTATTGTTCAAGGTCAAGGAACTTATTCCCAAGCATTGTCTACGGGTACTAATGATGACTCCATCTTACCACCCTAGTTGCTTTCTAACACTCCCAAAAGGAAGAAGCGGGCTATTTCACTTGATGATCTTGATTTTGGTCAATTGTAGTTTGTCAAACCAAAGACCGTAAAGAAAGCCAAAACCATCTCAAGGGTTAAGTTAGATAGTGCTAAGAACAAGTATACAAAAGTAGCAAAGCCTCCTCTTGACAAAAATATAAGTGAAGCCCAAGCAGAGGACTATGTGATAAGAAGGATTGAGCTTGGGTAAAAAACTCATGAAGGTACAATGGAAGATGCGCAGTCAACTTTCAATGCTCGTGTGGTAAGATACAATTAAGAGGTCAAGAAAGATAAACTTAAGGCACAAGTGGAGCAGCTCACCATTGTGTTAATTAAGATAACAAGGTATTCAGAAGTTATCGAGCTAGTGACTTCATCAATTGATGAGCATGTCATAAAATAATTTGAGCAAGTTACCTCATGAGGTAGAGTGATGGGTGAGTGGATGGACGAGATGCTTAGTCAAGGAACACACTTTCTGAGCCCTTCTTCTAAATTAATTAGTAATGTGGAAAGTGTTAAATCTAAATTAGATGCAACACTAAATGTCTTCTTGGATGAAATATCTATACATGAAAAGAATTTTTATGCCTAAACAAAGCTCAGGGGTTTCTCCCTAGATGTTTTAGTTGACAATGATGTGATCCCTTCTACGAAATTGTATGTTCAACAATAGGAACTACTATCACATATAAGTTCTAGAGCAGCTAATTGAAGACCTAGAAGAAGCAAAAAGCCTAGGTGAGAAGATAGGATGAAAAGGATCACTGACAAGATTGATGATCTTCCTTGTGATTTACTTGATCAGGATCACAAGTTACTACCTCTAGGACTAGCCATAAAAGAGTTCAACTTGCTTGTTCAGGTTGATGTTGAGAGAGTAAATTTCACTCTCATCAATTGAAAAATTGATAGAAATTCAAGTGATTGGATAGTCTGGGATCGATCTTGAAGAAATCCAAAAACAACTACTCCAGTTCGGCAAATTCAATCACACGAGCTCAAATCATCTCAAGCCATGCTAATGAACCAGAGGATTCAAGAGTACAAGTTGCTCTCCAAAAGTTTGAAGATTTCTTGAAGAAGAATGGAGATGTTGATGCTCAAGATGAAGATCCAAACACTTAGTCATTTTTCATGATTTCTAGCTATAGGTGCATTTTTTAGTAGACAATTGACACTTCAAGTGTCATTTTGTATATACAATTTCACATGTAGGATTGCACAATTCCTAAGTCAAATAGAACTCTACTTTTGACTTAGTCATAGTTAGTTGAGTTTTTCCTAATGTTTCTCATAGCCCTCCTCCTATATACATGAGGGAGCTCTTTTTAATTTTAATCTTTTATCTATATGCAACTAGACTCTACCAAAGTGAAAAGCAAAGTGAAACTTTGAGTTGATTTATGTTTTTGCTAATTCAATCAATAAAGACAACATCTTTGGCACTCAAACTTTGTGTTGGGTTCATTGTGTTCTATGATGAGAGTATTCTTATGTCATTCTTGTTATGTTAATTGAATTGATTGAGTAAAATCAGTTTGTAGAAATATTGTGAAAGAGTAGAATAAATTTGATTGTGTAGACTTTGTGCTACATTTCAAAATTTGTAGAATAGAACATGTTGGAGGATAGCATCATAAAGACTTTGAGATTTCTTTTGGTATTTCAAAAAAATATTGTTTTGGGCTACAAAATTTATTGGAAAAGATCGATAAGATAATAGTGAGTTGAAGACTTTGAGCTTCAACATTATTTTCTCGTCTTGGGAAGCAACAAAAGACTTTGTGCTTTCATAGAAACTTTGCTTCTTTATTTGTAAATTTTATATATGTGCTCCTAGGTTATTTCGTAGGAACTTAATTAGAAATTGTTTAAATCATTATTTCTCTAAATTGTAATATCCTTTCTAAAAAGAGAAAAAAGGATAAAGATCTATTTAGAAGAAAGAGAATGAGATGGAGTAACACCCAAGCTCAAAATAGGATGAGTAAGTAGAATTTTGTTTTCAAAAAGTTAAAGTAATAAGAAAAGGGGGAGCCTTCCCTTATAATTAGGAGAGATTCAATCTCACATGTTGTGGCTAAAACCATCATTTTGTAAACCTCACTTGTTTACAAAATTTTCAACCAACAGGTACACTCATCAAAGATCATGTACAAGGATCTATCAATATCTCATAAAATACTCAAAGGACCACACAAGCAAATATTCTAGGAACACAAATCATGCCCCTAAAGGTAATTCTCCTTCAAGGGATTTTTAAAAAAAGTGTGGGAAAATATCACTAGTGAATGGTCCAAATGATAATGCACTTCAAGTCACTAATGGATTGTCTCTACTAATGACCCTCCTTCATTAGGTGATTCTTCTAAAATCGGTTATGATTTCACTTGGGCAACTACTTATGACTACTTTTACTAGGAAAACGACTATTGATTGAATATGTAACTTGGTTATTAATTGACTTTGGAACTTCTTTTCAATCTTGTTCTAGAATTAATTCAACCTCTAATGCTAGCACCTTTGTCTTTGGGTAAACCCTTGACATCAACATCATTTGTGTATTTCATTGCACTTTCAAGACCCTATTACACATGTGTTGTAGTCTTGTAGTTGCACTTGAGTCTCGTGGTTCTATCATTTTCAAGAAGTCACTAGAAAAAACATGGACTTTCCTAAGATTTTTATCATATGAACTGAATTCTCCAATAGACCATCAACACTGAGATAATTAAACAATTTTAAGGAGTTAACCACAGAATTTAATGCAAGAGAATCCTAGAGGTATGGGAGCTAACTTGTGTCAATAATATTTTTTGTTTTCACTATGTAGGTCGCTAGGGGGTACCAAAGAAGTTGTTTTATTTCATCACAAATTCTTACCAATTATAATAATTTGGAGAGTGTGTTATTTGAGAATGGGGTGATGTCATGTTCACCCATTTCATAATATTTTGATCATGAAAACATTATACATGGCATCTAAGTCTTGACTCGAACCAACAAGCCTACATGGTTTTCTCTTGCACTAGCATTTTGGATGTTGTATAGACTAATTATTCCTTATGGAGTCACATTGGGTCAAAGGGAAGCTAAGAGGAGCACCATATGATGATATTCCCTTCTGTTATTTTGAAATTTAATTTGGAGATTGATTAAACTTGATCATCTACAAGTTTCATGTGGCCTAGAGCTTTGTGTCACCTTGTAGGCAATGTGAATCATCTTTCGGGATGGGGATTAATATTTATACATTTTTTTATGATTGTTTCAGTTGAGGCCAAGGAGATAGAGGATAAATCATAGCCATCAAGTGTATCAAGTAAAATGGCAAGGATAGAATAGAAGATAAGTGCAAAAATGAGCAAGTGAGGTAACAAAGAATAACAAAGTACAATTATGTGAGTATTCTTAATGTTTTTTATGGGTGTTGTATCCCATGCAAAAAGTATGGAAGTGGTGTTTCAAGGATTAGAGATATCTAGTAGAACCCTTATATGGTAGTTATCCATTTGTGTAATTGTGTTGTTATATTGTGGTTGTGGTCTAGCCCATGCGAAGGCTTTTTTGTGGTAAAATATATTGTTGATTTGAATTGTGTTTAGTTCTAATTTAATTTTTTCCTTGATATTTTTAATCAAAATCCCCTTATCAAGAAGTAGAAAGTGAAAAAAAAAAGAGAGAAATGAAAAATTATTGGCAAGCTAAGAAGGATAAAAAGGAGGATGAGTGGGTGCAATAACCAAGAAGATAAGGTTCCCACACCCCCTACTCTCATTATTACCCTACGTAGTCTACTAATAATCATTCATTTATCTTCTCTTTTCTTTTTGTCTACTTCTTGATGATGGATCATGGATTTTAATCCAAAACATTGACGAGAAAAACTCACACAATAAAATCTAGAAGTAACGCATACTAACATCATGGGCTATGAAAATTATATATTTCCAAACTATAATGTGTTGAGGATTTAATAATATGTGGATAAATCTTTTTGAGGTTATTTTTTCTCTCACTTATGGTTTCTCAATATAAATTTTGATGTAACTTTTGGTGTTTCCTTTTATGTGTGTGTTTTAATTGTGTTAGATACATAGCTCAGTGGTCCTTCATTAAATCTTCCTTCTATAATTGCATTAATTTCCTTCTAGTTTAATATCCCAAAATTTACACCAAATAAAATTGCACATCTTCTAGGATGCAGAACAACATAAAAATCTAAGGATTGTGTGCTAAGAGTGCTAGAGAGATAATGTAACCCAATGGTACATCTAACTAACTATAGGCTAGTTGCCTTGACAGTAAGCACAACTCCTAAGACCAAAATTTAGGTAACTCACAAGTGTGTTAAGAAACATATAAATTCAAAGATAGGAAAAGAGGCACATTCATAAATAATTCATTTAATCTTTAAACACACATACAGTATTCATAAACACGTGTGATGGGAAAGGTAACAACTCTAGGGATAGAACTACCACATGGTATACCATTTTCAATTGGATCTAATACACCATTTCAATGACATCAATTATACATTGTATAAATTATATCTACACTAGCTTACATGTTCATTCTACAATAATTTGGAACTAGGTTTCTTGATCATGTTTGTATCGCATAAATAAATGTGAGAAATGAGAAAACAAAATGTCATGTGTGTTTGACACAAATATCAAGACATATAAAAAATAAATATAACACTCCCACCACTTATGTGGCTATATTACATTACAACTCAAACAAGTTCAAAATAATTATTATAATTTTACAATTGATAAATCCAATGTCCCAAATTATATAATTTCTTCAAAATAATAAAAAAAGATACAACACTAAAAGATGAAACTCCTTATTGCATGCTATTGAACCTATCCAAACAATACGTTGGTTCCTAACAATGGTTCAACACCTTACAACCATATACAACCCTTTGGCCTATCCCTTTGGGCTAAGAGGCAACCAACTAGGAAATCATCCAAGAAACGCACCAATTACCATCAGTATAGCACATAACTAACTTAGGCGAATACAAGATATCAAACTCATCGAACAAAAAAGAAAACATGATGGTATCTAAAATAACACACTAATCAAAGAAAACATTATGGGATTATATGTACACATCAAATTTTGTGAATTCAACATAAAAAGGAGAGGGTTAGCATAGGATTTAGTAATGAAGTGTCAAATCACAATCATCAAGATCCACCTAGAGGTTAAGGAGTATTCCTTCATACCATAGGGATCCTCAACAATAGAAACATAATGTAAGAACATCCCAATTTCCTTCTATGTACCCCCTTGAGCATATTAAAGTTTCGTGTGGATAACTTTTGTTAACATTCACTTATATAGTTTTCATTCTATTAATTAATGTTTTATATCAACCTCTCATTGTCTCCTCTTAGCTCATCGTGCAAGTGGATAGGAATTCCATTCCATTATACCCTGATCTAGAGCCCTAACATCTTAAGGCCATATTTTCCAATACTCACATGTATGGCATAAAAATTGACGTCCAAATAGGACATATATATGCCCATTTGGTTATTCATATCATTTTTAAAATAGAGTTTTATATCTATAAAATATAAATCACAAATGAATGTATAATTTAAATTGATTACACTCAATTTAACAATCCACTTAATGTGCATCTGGTTTGGGTTCGGCTTCCTAATCTTCCCCTTCATTTCTAGGAGCATTCTTGTTATGAGGCTATTGGCAACTCTTTTGGTTGTTTCTTGAATATTGATGATGCTACATCTTCCATGGCTCATTCTACCTATGCTCGCATTTTGGTCATATTGACATCTCTACGCCTCTACCTAGGGATGTAGTTCTTATGGTTGGGGAGGACTCAATCATTGGATTATGAGGGCCTCCCCTTTCTCTGTTAGAGATGCTTCTCGATGGGCCACTTAGCTTTGGATTTTTCTCTCTCATCAAAGAGTTGTTGCTACTTGATGGAAGGATGCTACTATTGATCACTTGATAGTCAATGCTTTTGATTTGGACCCTGATAGCTCCTCTCAGGAGGATGTCTCCCCTCGGGATGAGATTGTACCTCTTACTATTGTTGATGCTTTTGTTGACCCTGTCATTACTACCAATGTGGCCTCTTATATCCTGGAGGCTCCTACTTCCACTATTCTTGTCCAACAACAACATTTTGCTTTGATGATTTTGCTCTAGATGTTGTTCTGCAACAGTTTGTTGTTGTTGTGGACAGAAACTTCGTAGGCCAGCGCCCCACTTGATTCTTCATTTGATGTCCCAGATAGTAGTATCTTCTGACAGTCGTTTGTCGCAGGCAGAAGGGGAAGTCCTCCCCTCCCCCCAAACCCCCCTATGTCAAGTTTTGGGTGTTTCTCCCCACTCTGGAGTTGGGTTTGGGTTGTTGTTGGATTGGCAGGCTTCTAACAATGTTGTTGTTATTGGTCTACCTGACTTTGTTTTGTGTGTACCCTTGTTTGTATTATTTTTCCACCTATGAGCTATTGTATAAAGGATCAACACCCGTGTTTTCTGCTCCTTTTTCAATAAAAAACAATCCATATACACCCATTGGGCATGGAAAAGTCAAAACAAAAAATAGAATACCACTCACTACCCCAATTGGATTTTTTTACTTTTATCCCCCAATTACTGTTTTTCTATTCATATAAGCATTTTTTTTAAATAAGTTTTATAATATTTTTCATTTTTCAAAATGGTTTTTTTCCAATAACTTGTTTTCTACATTTTTTAATGAAAAAGCCTATTTAAAATCATGTAGCCTTCCTTTCACAAATGCAGTTTTTCCTTACAAAAATAGCTTTCTTATTTTTATTTTCCATAAAGAAAAAATTAGAACATTAAGTAAAATAATTATGCAATACATTTATTTAATTTATATCATGTAAACATTTTTCACTCAAGCAAATCATGCACATTGTGAGGCATTGTAATAATATAATTTTAATCAATAATAGCATAAGGTTATCTTGCAAATACTTAATTAAATGAAATCAATAATAGCATAAGTTTATCTTGCAAACAAATCATTTCACAAGCACTTAATCGCATACCATAATGAAAACAATGAAGTTGAAACATTACAAGATTGAGGCATACAAAAATTTGCACATACAATTCAAGTGCATAATTCATACACATTGTCAAAAATACAAAAAATAACACCATCAACAAGTACAGTATTAGAAATAAAGCTCAACCACAAAACAAGTTGACCAGCAAACACTTAAAAGCTTACGACATCAAAATGAGGCAATAACTAAGACAAATAGACATTACAAGCAATAAAGAATGATTGATAATCAAATCTTTCGACCTCAACCTATTACTCATGAGGAAAAAATATAGTTCTCACTACTTACTCACATCAAAACTCAAAAAAAAAGGAAACCCAAAATTCTAACACATTAAACTAAATAAAATAATGACCAACATTTTAGCCAATCTCTAAATGAATTGCTAATCCTATCAAAATGGTCATCCATCCTCTTAGAGGACTCTCCAAAATATTCTTTAACCTTTTGAGATTCTATCCATCACATAACATAAAGACACCAATAATACAATTCAAAAAATTGCAGACAATTGATATAACTACTGAATAATAAGTGAAATATATGTGTGTCCATTTCAAGATGGAGGGTCATGTCATGATAATACCCTTATCACTAAAAAAATTATGCAATGTATGATAATTTAACCTCTAAACACTTAAACCCTTAAAATAACTTTACAAATTAGTATACCTATTAATATTTATCACAAATTCAACAAAAAAATTTTAAGGTAATTTTGCAGATTAGGACAAATAAATTTGAACAAAATAAATAGCATAAGAACTTCATACCATTGATCAAAATCTATGTGGTTTTCCTCACATTCATACAAAAAAATCAAACAACTTCAAATTTGTGTGTTTTTTCTTAAGAAAGCATCAAAAACAAGGGTGCTTGCCCTTAATACAACAGCTCGAAGGCAGTAAGATAGACAACAAAACAGGAGAGCAAACCCCAAAAAAAGGGATGGACAGGCCAAAAGAAAAACTTGTCAAACAAGCAACAACCCATAACCCAACTCAAGGAAGGGGAGAGACACCCGAGCCTTGACAAGGAGGGGTATGGGGGAGAGGGGAAGACTTCCTATTTTGCCTACAACAAACCATTGTCTAGGCAATATTGTCATTAGGACCATCAAAGGAGAGATAAAGCGAGGAGGAGCCCGCAAAGTGTTTATATGTCATGTTTGCTTTTAGAGAAATTTTCAATAGATATTCTATTTCCAAAAACACCACCTTCCTTCTTTGCCAAATCTCATTATTGACAACTAAAATTGCAACACCTTAATTTTCAATATAAAATAGGTATTATTGATGCCTATACAAAAATAATGGCACCTTATGTGGTAAAATGTAATAAATATGCAGTGCCTTAACAATTTCAGCACCTTCATATCGACTAGTAAAAATAGAAAATGCAATGCCTTTATTTTTGTTTTCTACCAATTTTTCTTTCATTAAATGAAGATCTTTTCTCATCTATAATACTTTTAATATTATTATATTGTATAAAAGAAATCTACAAAACTTCAAAGTGTTCCAAATGCAAAGTACCATATCTACCTCCAATGGATCCCATGATATTTTAGAACATGAGAGTTTTCTATGAACACAAAATATGGAGACATAATGTAAAACACAAACTTGCACATGTGCACAAAGAGATATTATCTTGTAGAAACTTAAAATTGCTTCTTCATATTTATGTTATCACAAGTACTCTTTCAATCAACATTTTTAAATTAATTGAATAAATTTGTTTTAATTAATTATTTTGATATTTCTATGATTAATCAAATGCTTCATCTAGTGTCAATTGAATACATCAAAGCATTTTATTTAATTAATTTCTAAAGACCAACCTTAAATAAATAAATTGAAAATTTATTTACTTATTTATCTCCCTTCAAATTATTAATTGGCTAAAATCAATTATTTGATCTAGTTAATTGTTTTGCACAATCTAAAACATGATGAATCAAGACAAATCTGATTCAAGCTTCAAGATGCATGGGTGAAAAAAAAAACTTTTGCATATAAATAGACCAATATTTCACAAGTCTCCATGTAGTCTCCTCCATTGATCTCTCAAGTCAATCCTAGCCCTTGATTCTTCATCCCTCAACTCTATAAAAATAGTTCAACATATAAGATATTTTTTAAGAACTTTGAATGCAATGTCACATCATGCTACTAGTTTGAACACCAACAATCAATCCTTCAACACATTCTACTATTTAACCACCATCCAATCTTTCATCACATTCTTTTTCAACGCATCCACCTTTTGTGCAACAAGACACTTTTAATGGGAGATTTATTATAAATATGTTTTATACTCAATCTCTTGCATTGATTGAAAGTTTGCAAAATTATATTAAATTTGATAAATCCTAATGTACTTATTCACAAATAACATTAATCATGCTAAATAAATTGGTTTTTAAATATCATGGATTATTAAAACATTTAGTTTAAAAGCCTCCCATGCAAGCAGTGAGAACCACCTATTAATTCCCATTTCAAATATAATATCAAAAACACCTAGTGCATAAAACCAGGAATTATATCAACACTACCAAATAATGCCCATCACATATTCTATTTTAGATTTTTATTACCCACAATGGTTGCACACACGTGTGTATATATATATGGATTTTTTGAAGTAGTTTATTTTTGGGAAGCACTTTATCTCATTTTAGGTTTTTTCAAAACAAGTTATGCCTTCACCCCAACATTGGTCAAACTTAATATATACCCAAGTAGATACTCACTAATCAAAAGATTTAGTATTCTCTAGAAGTGATTTTATGAAAAAGACTAGATATTACCAGTGGGGAACAAAGCTTATTACACTTCCTACACCTTTTTTAAGGTAATCTTCTCTAAATGTCGAGATGGGAAAATACGTTTGTATCTAACCAATCTGTAGAAAAATCTATTTGAAATCCAACATTGTAAGCTCCTAGCCATGAGTTGAATTCAATCAAAAAACTTCCATGAAATGATAAAAGAAAAAATTGAAACATGACAAACCTAACCACCACCCCTGGTTCATGTGCCCTAGCAAAGTAGAAACTTATGCCACTCCATTAGTGGTAGTAGGTTCTCTCCTTGTTGCCATGAATTTTATTGATGCAAGTTTTAGCGCAACAATGCAACACATTTTGTGGTCATGGATTCAACCCCTACTATCATGAAACCCAACTTTGTTCATGTTGTGATTGTGTTCACATGCAACCTACTCATGCTCATGCCTCCTCTTCAATACTTGGTACAATGGTGGATCTTATGTTAATATTGCTAGGGAAGGGTCCATGTTAGTGTTCTTGGTTTGTGTCATTTGATGGGACCTACTTGTCCAATTCAACAACATAAAACTCAACCAAATTCCTTTTCTCATTCATCTCTTAGTGTTAAATGTGGATAGGAGATAATGGATAATGAAAAATATTTTAAACATCTAGCCCTCATCTATAGATTCAATCATTATTTGCTCTCCCTTCTAACACTGAACAAATGGGTTTTGCAATCCTAGAGGTCTGTCCTTGAGTAGGATTGAAATGCATCCCCATTCTAAGAGATATTTCATTGCATCCTTCCAATTGGAAGTTGATAAGCACATGTTGGAGGCTAAGGTTTGGATATGGAAACAACACTCCCTTTCACTCAAAGAGCAGTTTCCCTCCCTACATTTTGACAAAATAAAGTTTCATGTTTTGAATATATTGGCAATTTTCTTTGTTACTTTTTACAAAAAGAGGCAGCATGATCAAACTTTAACTCTGCTACTTTTGCTAGCATCATAGACAATGACACCTCTAAAGAAGTACCTAGAGATATTATCTGCTTGATGTGCTCTTCCTTTTGGCTCCAAGAGATGCTTTGCAACTAGACACCTTGCTTCAGAGTGCCCTCATTCTCCCTGCAAGATGTGAGTATGATAGGACTACCAAGACTTCAAAATCTCTCCTTATGGATCGTCCTCTCAAGACCCAATGTTGTCCACTCACCTTTGTGCTCCTGCTGCTAGGTGTTGAGTTTTTCAATCTTATATTCTATTGAGTATTGAGTGTAACTTTCAGCACTTCTTTCTTCATCTGCGACAGCTCAGTTCAGGGCGAAGGCTAAACCTCCTCTCACTGTTCTAAGCCTTTAGAGAATGATGGCTTGTGGGAAATTGTTCAAAGAAGAGGAGTTTTCATAAACATGCTTGTGTTTCCCACACCCAAGTCAAAGGGGCTTGAAATGCTAGGACAAGGCTTGTGTATGTGGCTGGCTGTCCAAGTTTGTTTTGTTTGGCAGCTAAGCTGCAACCTCATTATACAAGGATTATGATGTAAAGATATTAATCCTTTCAAAACCTGCTTGTCTATAGGTCAACTGTTCATTCACTACTATTTCACCTGTTGTTTTCAGATTCCAAGGCTATTTCAAACACTGTTGTTATACAATAAAGAGCTCCCAAAAAATGATTGGTATTTTGATACGTATACTGACTGATTTTTTTATTTCAGAATCAAGAATTTACCCAACAACGTTCATCTTTGAAACTAGAAGCAATTAAAACTGTAATGTCAGATATGTACACAAACGTGGCATCTTACAGCATAAAAGAGCATGCTGCTAAGGTCCTCCAAGTGTACACATTTTATTCACAAGGTCTATGTCCAAATGCTAATGAATTGATTTTGCGTATGTTGCTTCTGAAGTTTTCATAAATAAGATAAAATTTGAGGATAAATATATTGTAAACTGCCTTATGATACAACAAAATGTGTTTGTGGGTTTCAACCACGGTACATCTGGCCCAAATTATTCATCGAAAACAAAGTTTATATACGAGAAGATAGTGCACAGTCCCACACTTCATATCTTTATGAGGTTTTAGGTTTTATTAGCCAATTCTTCATTATTTCAAGTTATTCAAATATTACCAACAAATTGCTTGGATGACATAATTTACTCTTAAGTATTTGCTATAGGACAAAGTTGCAACAATGAATAAATGTAGAAAAGCATTCAACATATAATAGAATATCTAGGCCTGTGACTACGAACAAGTTTCAAGAAACTAGGACAACCTTGAATGTGGGACATTTCTGTACAAGCAGGACAAATTTTGGTATGTCCTAAAAGTCTTCCAATATTTTGGATACAAGGATTGTAACCAAGAACTGCTTCACAAGGAGCCAACATGAATGTTCATATTTTAAACTTAGATCTCGTGTAATCTATGCATGCTCAAAATGCTTGCACAATCATAAGAGCCATAAGTACACCACAAAACATGATTATTTAATTGCTGTATAGTTCTTCAAACATCGCCTTTTTTCCTATTTTCTAGTCTGTATGAAATTTTGAGTTGTAACAGAGTAGTTTTGAACACATTCTGGCATACATTAGCACATTGAGTGTGATAAAACAAGATTTGGACTAATCAATTTCAATTGACTTCTAATAGGACATATGTTGACAAGTCCCGTTAAGTTAATCATACATCATAACGGTGCCAAATACCACTATAGCCTGAATACCTTGCCATACAATAAACTTCAGAATTCATAAGTCATTTAGACCAAAATGTCAATCAACAAAGAGGACTAACTGCCTTGTTATTTTGAAGCAGCAGCCAGAAATTCTATACTGGGAAGAAAGATATATATGTATCCTCACTGTTGCTGTGCCTCCCTGTCTGTAATAGGTCAAAAAGCATATAAAATCCATATATGATGTAAACTGTCAGAATATCAGCATTTATGCCAAAATTGAAACATTCAAATCAGAAAATTCTGAAAAGAAACAGATCCATCACCTAGGATTGTGTGAAATCAAATAACTTAATAAGAGGTCCCTACTAATAAGGAAGGACGGTAAACGCACAAGGAATTGAAATGCCAAAATCTGCTGCTGAGATTAAACAAGGAAGAAATTCCTGTTTTAAATAGAGTTAAATCCTTAGTGCCAAGAGTTGTTTGCCTCAGAATAACATCAAATTAATTATTCATGTACAACAATGTCTCATGACATCTGCAGGATTTTGACAGATTGGGTGAAGTTGTTCTACTCATAGCTATTTTATTTTGCATGAGTCCAGTGTCTCCAAGGAATATTCGTTCAGTTTCTCTTGACACCAATACTTTTAACAATAGGATAACTGCTAGACCAGCACGTGTTCAGGCTTACACAATTTTTATCAGAGAAAAATAAGATGTGAATCAACAATGCACGCATCTATGAACAAATTGCTAGCTCTTATGCTGTCAAAATTGCAACTCTCATTAGCATGTGATAAACATCCATTCAAAAAAGGGCTTAACAATGTCCTACAGAAAAAGCCATCAAGAAGCTACAACAAAGCCACTCTCACCCCAGCTTTTCAAGCTCCAAAAATGAAGAATAGCAGCTGACTGGCACACTACGAATTAAATTTTAAATTAGAGAGAAAAAGGAAGCCTAATGCCACTCCACATTGATGTGGCCTTGGATAATGTGAACAGTTCCTTTGTTATGATAAGTTACTGCTGTGCTCTAGCATCACTGAAATGATGCGAAGCAAGAAAAAATCTCGATCTGCATTAAGAAGATGGATGAAAAACTCATATTTCTCAGAATCTGGTGCACTCAGATGTGAAGAGACTGGCCAGCACCTTCATTGATTATCGATGAATAATAATCGCAGCAAAAACTAAAGTAGAAAACCTGGAACCTCCTTTGAAATGTAAACAACCACCACCACCATTCATCCACATGAGGTTAAATTATCTTTTCAAATTTAACAACAGATTGGACTGAGATCCATCGTCATAGTTTTAAGGCAACCTCTTTGATAGATGCTAGAAACTGACCCAATTTACTTGCTGTGGTGGCTAGCTCAACAAGTTTGAAGAGATTCTTCTGGGGCTGAAATGTTTAATCCTTTCAGATCAATTGCATTACCATTTACAGAGTTTGACAATACATCAACAGTCTCGTTGTGACTTTTCCCCAGATGTCCATTGTCTTCATTCCCACAAATCTTGCTATTGACTGATCCAAGAACAGCAGAACTCTTGACACCCTTAAAATATGTTGAGAAAGGGAACATGTCTGCACAATGCAATCTCCATCCTACAAAACCAAAAAAGGAAAAGCCATTAATTAAATACACCGTTGAAAATACTCATATCCTATGATTTTAAGGTATCTAAAAAAAGTGTGAAACAGTGAAACAGTAAATGCCTTTCAGATATCATAAAGTACTGCACTTCAGGTAAAAATAAATAAAATGTGTTAAAAGTAATTAAATCCTGTACTAGATTCATTCTGATTCAATACTCAAATTACACATAAACCATGTAGCATAATATCATCACATTCAGTGAAGCTAATTAAATTAGCTCAGGTCAGTTTCTCTAGTCTCTTGTTTGTAGTCAACTGAATTATCATGTAGATGAAACCTGAATGTTGAAGTTTACATCCAACAATCTTTACTAGAATTGAAAATTGATAAATACAATTAAAACAAACAAATACTTAGGAATAGGCACTAAATATCGAGTTCATCCAACTAATGATGAAACATGATCCTCTTGGTAGCGGCCTGATGATGAAACCTGAGCTTTGGCTCATAAAAGAGCCAGGTTCAAGCCTCACAAGATGTGTGGCAATTTGCAAGTAGAAAGGTGGGAAATCTATGAAGCACCTTCAGGCAACCAGCCAGATCACAGCACCCATGCTTTGTGTGCAGCCAGTAAGTGATCATTCATGAGGCCATATGTCATACTGCTTGACAATGGTTGATTTCAGTTGAATGAAGGTAAATGTTTTCCACAAATATTGTTAATGTTTGTAGCTTGAGTTGAATGATCATTTAGAATACATATAATATATGTTGATTAATAATAATATATTATTATGTTATATTATTATATTATTATTAATCATATAAAATTTAATATTCAATATTAATCTATTATATTATTCTAAATTAATAATTGATTGATGAAACATTATAATATTGATTAAATTATTATAATTAAAGGAGAGACATGTCCGTTCAAGGACATGCCTCTCCAAAGGAATATATATAGTATAATGTTATTCAATTTGAGAACATATAGAATTCCAAGAATGCAAGTATCAGATTGAATCAGATATATACATTAATATATATCCAATAAAACCTGGGAAAATCAACATGGTATCAGAGCTCAGGCCTGTGAAGTTTAATTTGGAGGTTGGAGAGGGTTGGAGAATTCAGTTTTTTTTAGAATTTTCAGTCTGAAATATGCCATTGCACGGCCCTTGGTTGGCCTCAAAATGAGGACTATAATATATGGATGGAAAGATCTGTGTTTCTAGTTTTCAAATATGTTTATCTCATTAAATTTTATTCAGTTTTGTGCAAGATATGACAACTTTGGTGCAAGTCACTTGAAACCCTACCTAGGGTTAGCAGTTTTGGGAAAAATGTCATAACTTTTGTTTTAACCGTTGGATCTGGCTATAACTTGGAGGAAATGTTTGTAATTAGATTTTCTAACATCTCACCGAAGAGATTGGATAAATTTGGTAAATTGCAAAAGTTATTAACGACAGTGTGTGGCAGATCATAATGAAAGTGTTGATCAAAATTATGAAAATGTTCTACATCATTCAAAGGGAATTATGATGAGAGATGATTCATGCATGATATTTCTTATATGGGCTCACCTTATGAAAGGAAATGTTTTAAACTTAAGATAAGTATTCCATGTTTTATTAAGGCACATGAATTATTGAGTTTGTAATTTATGCTATAATATTGGCTGTAAAATCTTGTATGCTTCTATCATTGGTATTTCTGTTCAAGATAATTTAGTTTATGAGCTATTTGTAATCTCTCTCTGACATACCTTCAGGACAAAAGCACAATAAAATTGAATTAAAGGGAGAAATAAATTGATGCTTATAAACAAAATTATGGTTGATATCAGATTCAGAGGGAGTCTAATATTTCATCAGAAGTAACCTTAGACAAGGAGGTCAGATGGTTGATATCAGATTCAAAGGGAGTCTAACATTTCATCAAAAGCAACCTTAGACAAGGAGGTCAGATGGTTGATATCAGATTCAAAGGGAGTCTAATATTTCATCAAAAGTAACCTTAGACAAGGAGGTCAGATGGTTGATATCAGATTCAAAGGGAGTCTAATATTTCATCAGAAGTAACCTTAGACAAGGAGGTCAGATGGTTGATATCAGATTCAGAGGGAGTCTAACATTTCATCAGAAGCAACCTTAGCAAGGAGGTCAGAAGGCTGATATCAGAGGGAGCCACACCATCATGAAAATATGCTTAATGCATTCTTCTCTGTGAGAGAAGTTTGAGCAAGCCCTTGTTAATACACTCTTCTCTGTGAGGGAGAAGTTTGAGGTGAAGGACCCTGTTCCACCCTTTGGGAGTAGTCATGGTGAACGTCATGATGAGATGAAAACATCACGTTGAGCAACTCTGTGATGGGCACTTGTGTTCATACTTCATATGCATTCTCATACATGGGAGTAGCCATGATGGATATCATCATGTTGAGTACCATGATGAATCGTGTTCCACTCTCTAGGAGTAGCCATGGTGGATGTTATTTCATGACTATATTATTAACAAGGATTCCTCCCTAGCTAAGAGGGAGTGTTGATGTTGTAGTGGTCACCCTTGTGAAGAGACAAATGGTGTCATTGAGGACCGACCCCTTGTGAAAGGGTGCCTCCCTCATATATATAGAAAGATGCAAACTCATTCTCTGATCCATTCAATTTATGTGAAGAGCAGTTTATATATTAGTTAGAGCAGATCGATCCTCTGAAGAAAACCAATTAGATTTGCTCTTGTGAAATTTGCTTCAAGGAGTGAAGCAACATATATTGGGCCCGTATCTTGCATGATTGGTAGACATATTTGATATATAAAGACATTTTATGCTGGGTGCTTCTCCCTCGAGTAGGGGGGTTTTCCCTTGGAGATCAAACTGCAGATATTCTAACCAAAAACCTCTTTCAGAGTGAAGGTTGATCACTTCAGAAAAGGTTTAGGTATGATAGAAAGGTAATTTGCTTTGCAATGTGTATTTGCATGTTTAATGTGTAAACTTCTTTGTCATGACAGGACATTTTTGAATTTTATCCCTTGGGTTCATATCTAAGAGGTGACAATCTCTCAAGATAATGAACACTTGTTAGGAGACATTATAAGGTGATGATCTTATAATGTCCAAACCAGTTATCATGGTGGATCTCTGATGAATCATGGATGAATCCATGATTGTGTTGTGGTAAAACATTCATATGAAATGTTAATGCACATACCACAACTTGGATAAAATGAGAATTTAAATCTTTCTCATATGATTATCCTTAAGTATTGCGTGTTTAGGCAATACTGATATCACGTGCTTAGGTGATATCCTGTCATCACAAGATTGACGTGATGGACATTTGTATCATGTGTCTAGGTGATACTTCATATCATGTATTTAGGTGATATAAAATTTGTATAAAATGTTAGTGCACTTATCACAACTAGGATAAGGTGAGAAATTAAGCTTTCTCATATGATTATCCTTAAGTATTGCGTGTAGGCAATACTGATATCACATGCTTAGGTGATATCCTATCAATCGCAAGATTGATGTGATGAACTTCAAGATCACGTGTTTAGGTGATACTACATACCAAATGATTAGATGGTATGAATCTCATGAATGACTAAAATGATCACTATCTATTAAATTATGATGCTTGAATATATTGTCTACATTCATCTTACCTAGCTAAGAGGGAGTGTTAATTATGTTTTGTGTATCTATGGTGAGGGCCATAAGTGTTGACATGGGAGATCACTACACATTTTGTCTGATCATCCTCCCTAGCTAAGAGGGAGTGTTAATGTTTGTAGCTTGAGTCGAATGATCATTTAGAATACATATAATATATGTTGATTAATAATAATATATTATTATGTTATATTATTATATTATTATTAATCATATAAAATTTAATATTCAATATTAATCTATTATATTATTCTAAATTAATAATTGATTGATGAAACATTATAATATTGATTAAATTATTATAATTAAAGGAGAGACATGTCCGTTCAAGGACATGCCTCTCCAAAGGAATATATATAGTATAATGTTATTCAATTTGAAAACATATAGAATTCCAAGAATGCAAGTATCAGATTGAATCAGATATATACATTAAAATACATCCAATAAAACCTGGGAAAATCAACAAATATTCTAGTTTCCCCATAACCTTTTGCCACTTATCCTTTCATTTTGGTGCTTTAGCTGGCTTGTTAAATTTGTCAGTTTCTTCTGATGGCTCTATGCCTTGTTCTCTTCGGAAAATCTTATCCGAACTCTTCAGGCCAAAGTATCTCCTAACCTCCATAAATAATTGCACATTTAGTTGAGGTTGTTATATGATCCATATCTACCCATCTGACTTATAAACACGACCTCCTGTGAAGTTATCTTCCCTTTCACCTACATAGCTGCTCCACTTACTTAAAATGGAGGCATCATGCTTCTTCAAGCAAGCTTGGTTCGCATCTCTCCCATCCATCTACTTCATTTTTTTAATATCTCCCATTTCTTTGATGCATTCAGTATTTTCCCAATACGGGCCCTTTTTTCACATGGTCAAGGCCAAATCAAAGATGCTGAAAAGTAATAGGCATCCAGAAGACAACAGGAACTCTGTCAACATCACAAGTAATTCTTTTTGTTGTATTTCTTGGCAATATTTCTTTGATCCTTGTTACTCTTTGTTCATCTTTGATTTTTGTATATTTCCTAATGGACAGGATGTAATTTAATTAAATGATAAATCACTTGGCATGCCCACTGAAAGTCAAAATGTCTTGGTTGCCAAACAAATGTAAAGTTAAAAAACATTTTTTACTTCCAAATTATTAGAGTTTATTTCAGCTCACATTCACAATTCTTTCTTGTCTTAACCTTCCAAGATTCATTCTAGGTACCTTGTTGTCTTCACCAACTTGATGAAGAATAACAGGAGTCTCCACTTTACAAACAACTGGAAAAACAGATTAATAACTTAATCTCATTGATTCACAGTGACAACACCCAGCCATGGCAAAGTTTCATCACTTAACTTGCAGTTTAGATTCACTTCATGAGAAGTCAATAGGACTGATAGATTTAGTCTAACCCGCACACTAGTGCATACACCCTTTTAGAGCAGTTTGTTTCCATTCTACCCGTGGTTAAAGAAGTCTCCAAAAAATCAGCAAACCCAAGTCCAAGCAGGTCCAAACAAAGCCTCAAAATGTGTGCCAAGTCAAAGCCTGCTAATGCTGTTCCTTATAGAAACTTTCAGGATATAATTTTGGGTTATCATTTGTAGCACTTTACATTTGAGTTTTTGCCAAGTTTTTGATGAAGTCCAAATCCAAAAATTAGCCTTCCACATTTGTGCACAGGCCAACTCAATTAAGAACTCATTCTTTTAAAGTCTTAGACATCATTTAAAGCAGATAGTATTGCAGGTATTTACTTTATTTAGGTTGCATTAACATTTAGACTCATTGAGCCTTGTGTTAATTTGCATTTATCTTGATTTTAGTGCTCACGGTTAACAATTTCAGGCTGTTTCCAAGAAAAGAAAGCTGAGAAGATGTGTTGATTTAACTGTGTAATCCATATAAGCATAAGTCACCAAAAACACACAACTGATCAGAAAAAACACGAATTGCCACTAATGGCATTCTTTTGACCTGCAAAATTGCATTTCTTAATAAAACCAACCATTGACCCATTTTCTTCCTTAGTAAGCACGTTTAAATCATGCACAGCATTTTGCTGTTATTTTCAACATTGTTCCTCAAATTTTTGTTGTGATCAGGGTTTGCATTACGTATTGTTATGTGGTGGGACAGATTTGGCATTTGTTATTTTCATGTTTGGAAGGTGTCATTGGTGTCATGACACAGCTAGGGAAGATATTGATGCCAACAACTTAATCATTTGTTTCTCTGCAACATAGATTGTGCCCATTCTTTCTATTCAATATTTCAATTGTATGGTACTAAAATCAATCTCTGTATTTGCCAAATCTGTCACAAATGTTGGTTAAAAAAATTATTAAGAAACTTCTGCTACTAGACTGAATTTATGTATTTGCCAAATCATATACTAAGAAATTTGGACAAATTTTCTGAGCTTATATTTGGATAGTTTTATTTCCACATGTTAAACCTATTGTAATATAAATCAATGTTGAATATGCTACTAAGCTATTTCAGAAAAAATTTGTGCTGTGTTCTCATTATGTTGTGAACGTTGCCACGTGCAATCTAGTTCAAAAGTTTCTAGATGCTCCTTAAGTTTCTTCAAAAACATTTAGATTCTGTGTTGTTACAAATCTCTAAATGATGTTGTGCCTTCCTGTTTATAAGTTTTATATAGCTATTTGGAGGAGGCTTTTTCAAGAGAGATTATAAATTGTTAAATAAATAAGAGAAAAGAGAAGACCAATAATTGGAACCCTTAATCTCTTCTTCTCTCGATTGATATTGTATTGTTTTCAATTACTAGAGCTCAAGCAGTTTCTTGTTATTCCCCTTTTAAGGAATGGGTAGGAAATGGTCCCATCATGTTTGACCTCCTACTTCATAATCTATTAGGGAAATAGATTTCCTGGGCTTGAAGATGGTCAGGAAATAGTTCCATAATGTTAAAGAAGCTATCTTCATTATTAGCGACTCTGAAGAACATTTTATCTATTGCATCGATGCACCCAGTGATGATTTGCAGATATATCTGCTGCTTTGCCTGTTATAAATTAAACTCAGAAAGATGTATTTTTTCTTTGTAGCGTTGAATTAGTTTCATTTTGAAGCAAGAGAAAGTGCTTGTGTTATTTTCAAGGCTAGTCAGTCTTTGATTGAGTCTACTGCAACAAATATTTATTCAATTTTGAAGAATCCTTGTACTACAACAAATATTTCTTAAATTTTGTAGAACCCTTGTACTGCAACAAAATATCTTCAATGCTGACTCCTAGCAGAAGAATGTTTCAAACTGTTACATTTAATGTACTTTATATCCTTCAATAGTACTTGTAGTCATGTTTGCTTTAATCAGACAATCCAACCATTAAAAGCTGTATATTTTGCAAATAACAGCAGAAATAAAATTAGTTGAAAAAGCAAAAGCAATTTCCTTATTTCAAAAGCCAGCAACCAATCATTCCTTATTTAACTTGCACATGAAAGACTGAATTCGAATGTTTTTTGCAAATTTGGATTGGGAGACTTTGTGTGGGCACATTGCACATCAGCCTCTACTATAACCAAGGTCAAATACAATTTTTGTTTTAATGTGTCAATGAAGGCATATATTGCTTAGTGGCATTTGGCAAAGGACCCAAGACATGGCACCACTATTTGCCAAATGTCTTACAAATGTCACATATCATGCAAAACAAGTTCTTCAAGTATATTTATATGTTTAGAGCTCTTCAAGTATATTTATATGTTTAGAGCTCTTCAAGTATATTTTGATGTTTAGACAAAAAATGTAAGAATTGAGACGAAAGTCGCTTCTAATTCTACAAATGCTAGGGTCAATTCTTTGAATGACACAAATAATACACAAGATTATTTCACAAAATCTGAGTCAACATCTACTTCTACAACACAGACCCAAACAAGTGGAGAAAACATTAATTCTTCCTTTGCACCTCACACTACACCAAGATTACAAACCTCTCTAAAGAGTTAAGGATGGAGGAAGGATGTCCATGAAAAGGTTAAGATTGTAATTGCAAATCTCTAGTACTAATCTAGCATGTCATTCAATGTTGCAAGGTCTCCACACTACTAGGGTATGGTGGACACTATTGCAATGACATGTCCTCTTAGTCACCGCGTTCGCCGAATTTCATGGTTGAAGTCCGAAATTCGGCGAACATTAAAAAAATGTATAAAGTTCATTGAAATTCGTCGCTAAATTCGTACGGAGCACTTTGTATTAGATTTTTTCAAAACAAAATTCCTCCTGCTCGTGGCTAGGGCACAACATATTTTTTCAAGGCATGACAACAGAGAAATGGTGGGTGAGAGGATATTTTTTATGCAAAATGCCCCACCACGGGATCAGTCTGCTCAAAGTCACGATTTGGTAGCGTTTGTTCTTGGCTTAGCTTTCATTTCCTTCATTTGTTCCCACTCCCTCTCTCCCGTCGTGTTCCCACCCACTGCTCTCTCTCATGTCGCGACTTCTTTTGAAGAATTTTAAGTTTTCTTATTATATGTAGTTGATTTAAAACTTTTCTATTTTTAAAACATATGTTTTATATTTGAATAATTTACATTTATTAATAAATTAATATTATTTAATCAACATTTAATATATTTAAACTTAATATTATTTTACTTGTTTATTTTTATTTTTTAATATTAATATTTAATAATAACTAAACATATTTAAATATCTAAATTTAATTTTTAAACTTTTCAACTTAAATATAATATTATTTTAAATTTAGAGATTAATAAATTATAATTTTGTGAATATATTACTTATATTTAAAAAAATAAAATAAAATTATACAAGGCGAATTTAATGCCGAATTTTTACCCTTGCCGAATTTCATCCGAATTTTATGGTTGCCGAATTCGAACTTGATGACTTAGCATGTCCTTGATTCAAAGCCCTATCTTATTAAGCATTAAGGATGGTAAGCTCATCAATGTAAAAGATAAAAACGAGGATCAATTAGAACAAGCAAAGACTAGATGCACCATAATGTTAAACAAGTGGTTGGATAGAGTGACTCAAGCTCTTATCAACTTCATTATCTCTTGTAATATTGGCACAATCTTTTTGAAATCTGTAGATGCATCAGATAGGATCAAATGTGTGGCTGCATTGTTTGAATTGTTTGATGAAGGGGTGATGGATGTAAGGCCACCAAATGTGGTATAGTTTATCAAATATGTGGCTGCACTGTTCAAATTGTTTGATGAAGGGGTCATGGATGTAATGTTCTCGTAATGACACTAGACTGAAACAATGAACAGATCTTAATTACAATCTGGAAATTGTCTTACAATATGTAAGACTTCACAATTTCCCCTCCCCCAGCGATAATCATGAGGTAAAAGCAGTTTGTGTTCTACAGCAGGCTGTGCTTAATAAGGAATATTATAAATTGAATAATATAGATCGTCCCTCCTCTCGTTACAGTGATCTCCCCACAAGCAGCAATAAACAAATAGTTAACTATAAAGTATAAACGATATTGCGAAGAGCTGATTTGAATTATTCTGTAAGTTTAAGAAAAACGGCAATTTCAAACAAAGAGTTGCCTCTCCTACAAGTGGTTGTGACCAAAGGGAAGGTCATGACCCTCCAACCCCAATGGAAGGATATAAAGGATCAAACAAGCATTCAAACAAAGGGCATGGTAAAAAGAAGAGGATCAGATCTGAGTGAAATACGATTAAGACCATACAACCATTATAAAGAATAAATAAAGTAATTGGTATGGAAACTAAGTGTGTTATGCATCAATTCTTCTATATGTGTTCATGGGCCTTGTTTCTAATAAGAATGTTTCTTGAATTATGTTTCTCTAAATAAATAGATTACATACATGTATGTGTATATGCATATATATATACATAACCAATCAGATGTGAGTTGGAGGGAATAAGATAGGGAGATGCAGTTTACTGGCTTCCCCTAACTAAGTAGACCACCCCAAGGGATGGAATTGATAATAGCTGGACAGTCCTTACACTTGTGGAAAAAAGCAGTGAATAGATTACCACAAGGGACGGAACTACTCATAGTTGGGTGTTCCTACTGCTTGGTGAATAGATTACCCCAAGGGATGGAACTGATCATAGTTGGATGTTCCTATCGCTTGTGGGATAAGAGGCGAGTTGCCATGATTGGAGGTTGCGTGCTCTCGGGCTTAGTTGGGCTGAGCAGTTTACCGGCGCCCTTTCCCAATTTCCTACCAAACTAAGCTATGATTGTTATAAGCTAGTCATAATGCTTATCATAATATGCTTATTCACTAACTTATGTATTTGTTCATTATTTCTCAAATTATTAATGATTAAATTGAGTTCACTTTAGAATGTAATTGTTGGAATTGCTGTTATTGGTCAAAAACAGGGTCAATCCCGAATTGGAGACGTTACAAGTCGTACCAGAGTATTATTCCTGCCATCTAGAGGGACGAACAAGAAGTAATGCAACTTAGTCAAAGGACTTTAAGGGCTCTAGAGAGGGAAAAAAAGAAAATTAAAGGCCAAAACAACACAAGGAGTGAACAAATAAAATATGAATTGAGATCTTTTATGGAGAAAACTGAACAAACAACTCAAGCCCTTCTTCAAACCCTACAGAATATAAACACCACCATGAATACTTTTAGACCTAACCAAAGAAATGAGAGATGTCACTCCTAGCCAACCTGCAAGTGACAATATAACTACATTAAGATCAGCCTCGGAAACAACTCCTCCACCCTTCTTAACTAGACAAAGGCCATCAAGGGAAGATGAGAAGATTAACACAGCCAAACCTAATTTGAATGAACTTGTTGAAGCATATGCAAGGCTTGACCCAGAAGTCAAGAGGAGCATCGCCTTCATGACATATTAAGAGGCCGGAACAAAGAATATTCATAGAAGAGGGAAGAATCAAACTAATCAAGATTTACAACACAAAGTAGGAAAATTGACCATCCCTAACTTTGATGGGTTGGGAAAATCACTATACATGCATGGATCCAAAAACTAGAGACCTACTTATCATAGGAAGATGCCATTACATTTGTCAGATTGCATCTAGAAGGGGTCGCTCATGATTGGTGGCACCATGGCTAAATCACCCAAAATCATCAAAGCATAAAGACCTATGATACCTTCACAAAAAAGATCATTGAGAGGTTTAACCAAAAACATCTCCAAGGATACTTCAAATAATTAACGAGAATAAGACAAGAAGGAACCTTTGAAGATTATGTGACAGAGTTCCAAAGACTAGTGGTTATGGTTCCTGAAATATCCAAGGAAAGGCTCACCTACCTAATTATAGAGGGATTATCAGATAACATCCGTGGCTTAGTGTCTTTGACCCTACCACACTCCAAGAAGCAATCCTAAATGCCACACAACTTGATACTGCCCAAGCAAGAGAAAAGGGATACTCTAGACACACAACATCAGAAGATAATTTTTTCTATAATGAGGAGGGGCATAAAGGAACCTTTAATCCTAAATATGACCATGATAACTTAAGAAGAAAAAATTGACTTCCAATGCAAGGAAAAATGGGGGCTTGGGTATAATTGTGAGCAAGACGAGGATAAAAATTAAAAGGTGTGCTTACATGTCTTGTTGATAGTTGTTGTTTCTGTTTCTGTGTACACCCATTTTTAGAATGTACTGTTGTAACAGCACTCATTAAATTAGGCATGCAACATACTGGATGAAAAGATGGTTCTATTACGAGTGAAAATGAAAATGCAAAAAACAATAAATTATACATATCAAGTTTGTAACACAACATTTTATGCCTTCATTTTGTACAGAATACTAAGTAATGATTCTTACTAGAAGCTGCAACTGGATCATGGAATGTTGTTTCTAACAGCTTGTGCACAGCAATACAATTCTTCAATTTCCATTCTCTGGCTCCTCCCAAAACACCACCTCTGATATAATCAACATCAAGATCTTAGATGTTCTTTTACTTTTGGACACATACAACCAACCAATATAACAGAAAATCTTATTAGTGACCAATATTTTCAAGATTATACCTTGGGGTAATATTGTTGACAGAATTTTCAATAATTGTAATGGCTTCTGCCTTTTTCTCAGGGGACAGAAGGAAAAGCATCTCAGCAGCTGCTGCTCTATGCACCAATGAATCTGGCAGTTGGCCATAGAGATTTGTTGAGCTTGAGATGAACAAAAACTTTGGACCAAGTCCTCAAGTTTCTCAACAAAGCTTAAGCAATAAAAAAGATCTTAGGTAATACAAGATAGCAGCACCAACCTCTGTGACGGTCAAGGAATGACTCATTAACCTCCAATAAGGGCTTACCATGTGGAACCCTGAAAAAACATTAGCCAGTTATTACCACAGAAAGATTTATTTCCCCTAAGATTCAGATATAAATAACAATATTATCGAATTGTAAAACAAAAATGTCACAGTTCCCATTTACCTACCCCAGACTAGGTCTCTCAATCTCTATGACACCATGAACAAGTTTCTCTGCAGGTGTCTCAGGTGGAGGCAAGCTGTCTACCATGTTGAAAAAGCGTATCTGAGAATCATACAATTCAAATATTCATAAGAATATATTTAACATTATCGGCATAATTGGATAGAGCATGGCTTTTTTCTAATAATTTTTTCCACTCCCTCCTGAATAATACACTTTTCAAGAGTGAATAATGTTACATTTTATAGACGAGAATGCTTAAACATCTACGTCCTTCTATGCTAAATATTTTTGTTAGGCATCACTTTGCAAAATAGCATCTATGCATTTGCAAATGATATAAACTAGAGGTCAACATGGTAAGCAGAAAATAGGAGATTTAAATATGAGCATGCATTTGATCTGGATTAGTATTCTAACTATGCAACAAACCAAAGAGGAGCTTATGATAGCATATAACACACTGGGATGTCTAGCCCTCTCTCTTGTCTATCACAAAAATGCAAGCTATAAGATGTTTCATTCATGTTTCAATAATGACTGTAGTGTCATGCTGGAGAAGTGGTAATGATCCTCAACAATGGGCTCTGATTATGTTTGTCATTTGTGTTTTGAGTCAACGCCTTAATTATTATTTGTAAAAAAGCACAAAAAGGGGAAAATGAAATTTGAGAAAAAAAAAAAAAAGGTTGAAAGAGAGGACAAACATTCTCTCCAAGTTGAGAAATTTATTTCTTTGAACATCTAGTGCACCAAATTGATCACTACATCTAAAAAAAAGTCTCCGGTGATGAAATTCAAATTGAACATACATAATTTAAAGAATTTAGTAGACAAACTCCTTGTCCAAGTACTCTCTCCTTAAATAATTGAATTCCAATAAAATCATGTGCTACAATGGCATAACCTATTGTGGACTTGACAACAACATATGACCGATCGTCACCCACACATTACTACAAATTTCAAGACCTTTTGTCTTCAAGAAGGGGAAGTTCAGAAGAAAGATGGGTATATTAACAAAGACAGGGACTAATGTTGTTGAATTTGTCAAATGAAACCTTAACATTAAAATTACTGCTCAGAAGGTCCATGTGAATAGGCATCCTATAGTTTATCTGGGAGGACACCAACTGGTCCAAGGTGGCCATTTGAATAAGGCAAATAAACAAGGATAAACATATTGTTCTGTAGATAATAGAATATTATTAGAAGCAGGTGGCAAAATCATCTGCATATAACTCTACTGTTAGTTACACATTAACTTAACTCAGTTTTAATTTACAGCACCCAGTGCTTCTCAAGTGAGCATAATTTGAGTCTGTTACAGACATACAATCCAAAAAAAGAAATAGATATAACACAAAAGCAGATGACTGATCTAACCGTGCACTTTATTGCTCGGCTCTGCCAAAAGCATACAGAAATCAGTGTACAGCTGATTCAATTGGGTGCATTCAATTCAATCCCAGAGTTGATCAATGTGAAACAAACACCAGTGTCTAGAGATGCCATGCTTTACTTGCGTCGATATCACAACACGGAAAGGACAAATGCAGAAGGAAGCAGCAGCAGAACAATTGAGTAGAGAGTGGCAGTGACCCTACTTTTGTTTATTCAGAAACATTATTAGTTAAGATGTAAAAGAAACAAAGTCTTTCTTCGTGATTTTTCCCATCATGTGACCAATCATATGCCACAAACTAGGGTTTACTCCCTTGAAAGATGAAAGTACTATTTCTTCTTTCATCCACCTTGCTAGTCTATGAAAGACACCACCCCAAGGTAGTTGCAAATCCAAAAACGATTGATACACCAAAAGAACCTCAAATAAACCAGCGACAAAACCCAATCGATATTATTGCATTCTTCAAGATGTGGAGGTGAATGAACTTCCTCAATGAAATCAACCACCTTGGTGATCAAGGGAATATGACAAATTGATAGTCAAATTAAACTTTTATGTTTTCTAAATGCGTTAATTTCTTGTGTGTAATTATAAGGTTTTTTCATGCCAATTCCGTGACAATTTTTTTGTTAAGTCCCAAGCCCGAGTCAAAATTTTGGGCTGCCACATCCAAGGCCTAAAACTATGGCATCAACAAGTGTTGTGATATGTCAAAGGCATTATTTGGCATTCTCTATCAAAGGACAAATGAAATCATGCTAACAGGATATACAAACTCTAATTGGGTCGGTTTAGCTCAGATTTACGACTAGACGTATTTGCCCCTTAGGCTTAGGAGAATTTTTTTGGCAATGCAAGTTTCAACACATTGTAGCTTTATCTTCCACCAAAGTCAAGTACAAAGCAGTTGCCAATCCTAGAAAAAAGTGTATAGTTATGCCAAGTTTTGAGTGATCTATAACTTCCTTATATTACATTGATAAATATAGCAATCCATGAGTCTCAAGTTGGAGAGAAGCCAAATTTATCATGCTTGTACCAATTGCATTGGGGTTTATCAAATCAAACTCAATAATTAATTGACTCTGACAATATTTCTCTCCACTGTGGTGCATCTTAGGAGCAATTTGTGATCTAATGAATAAATCTCTTGGTTCTTTTCTTTTGTACACAAAGACATTGATTGCTAATGTTCATGATCTAATAACATCGCATTAGTTATGTCTAGAAAGTAACTAACACAATGTAAGTTACAACCACAAAATCCAACTTTCTCGTAAAACAAAAAGTACAAGCATGCATAAATTGAAGTTTATGCCATATAATTGTCTCAAAATCCATCCATTCATTCTTCTAGCGTTTCCTAGTGTCAAGCAATGTTCAATCAATTTGACTTTACCTAATCTTGACTTGTATAGACTACACAAATTGACAGGGTAAAAAACTTGGTCTATCAAAGTTTGTGAGTTCTTTTGTAGAGACCAATCAGATCCAATGTTTCCTAATTACACAATGCACCATTACAGCTCAAACAATGTAGTAATGAATTAGAACCAATATGAATTGCAAATACAAGAATGAATATTTATACATGAACAAAATCAAAATTGAGTCATATTTAAAGAGCATTAATAGTCAGAACTCATTAGTTAAACTTACATGAGCAAACAGCAGCGAAGAATAATCCAAAAACATTTGGATAAACACTCATAATCAAGTGATTGGGAGATCAATCATGCTGTAAGGAGATTGTTGAGCAGACTTACAAGAAAAAAAGAAAGAAAAAAGAGAAAGAAATTTTGCAGGTGACAGTTTTGACTATAGTGGAAGTCATTCAATGGTTCAGCTGCATACAAACTCATCATAGTCAGAACAGGTCAAAAATGACAATTTTGGTTGTGGACATATTCATCCCACATATAACAAAACAACAGAAATGAACACTCGTTAAGAGAGTTGAATCTCTTCTCTTTCTTCCCTTTCACATGTAAGGCAGTCCATTACCTCTTGGTCGTCTCACATACCCATCTTTCAACATGAAAACACCCATTGGAATATGTGCAAGGGGATTCATCTTTCATGGAGTGAATTCTTCCTTGACAAGAAAGCAAGAAAAGATTGGAGAAATGGACTCCTCTTTAGAATTGCATTCCAGTCATATTAGTCTTAGGTTTATGGGTAATTAAAGGTGTAAGATCATTGCCTTGTTTCTTGAGATTGTATAATTATATGTAGTAGTTGCTAGAGTTCCCTACATTAGATGCAAGTGGCAAGATCCTAGGTTGGTATTGTTAGTGATAAGCTTGTACAGCTGATTTTGATAGTGGATCTTTGCTTGAATTTTTCCCGACATTGGCTTTCCTGATGGCAAATCTCATCTGATCTTTTTGTTTTTGTCATTCTCATTTATTTTTCTCGTGCTATATTCTTGCATGTTTTAACAACTACACACAAATAAGACTAAACGAAAATGCTGCCTCAAATTCAAGTGACCAAATAACAAGGAAAAGGCACATGAATAACAGCGAATACAAAGCTAGCTTCGGAGAAATAGCACAGAAAGGTGACCCAAAAGCATTAAATCATCATTAGAATGCATCCTATTAAATGACTTATTTTAATACCACTTAGGTTTTCAGCACAGCACGCAAAAGATGAACTTGCTTTTAAAGAGAGAAAAAAGTAGAAGTGTAACTGAAAAATACAATAAGGCAGGTTATAAGGTCGATGGGATCAAGGAACCACATCAGAAGTTAAATATTGTATATTATAAATTGACCAAAATAAACTCTGAAGGCAAGAGCATACCAAACACCGATGGACCTCCTGATCATTTGGATCCACCCTAAGCTGCCGCTTAACAGCCTGCCACAAATGTAAACAAAATTAATAAATAGTAAACGAAGTTCAATATCTACTGTTTACTGCCAATACAACATACCAGCAGAAAATGATAAAATAAATAAGCACAATATCATAGGCATTTAGCTACAACCATGTGAATGAGTTTGTTCATTAGGGTGTTCTCCAAGGCTATTTTTATTTTGAGTTTCTATGATTGTCCATAAAGATCGAACAACAGAGGGCAACCCTTATTCACTTCACCATGCAGTCTCCTGTTTTTACTTGCACAGCTTTCATAAAAATTACTAAAACCCCAGGTTCCTCCTTTTTTTTATTTAAAAATCTCAAAAACAGTAAAATATCACACAGCATTGTAAGTTCTCCAACATTAATATATCTCAAATCTTGTAAAATGCCACTGCATTAGAAGCTCTCCAGCATACAATGCTACCTTCCAAATAGCTTTCCCAGTACCAAATTTATACTTTTTCTTTGACAGTTTAAACATCTAACTTGTTACCAGCATATAAAATAAAGATCCTAAGATTTTTCTTAGGCTATTAGGATTCTTGATCAATGCACATGTTAGATTCTTATGAGACTAGGTGTTTTTGTGTATCAACTACCACTTTGTGTAACTCTAACTGTAATTGCTCTATAATTTTACACTAGTTTGTTGATGCTGATTTGTGATTTTCTCCCAAGCATCCTTTCCAGGTAGAACATCAAAATAAACAAAAGGTAGAAAAGTGTTCCAGCATCAACACATCTACTAGTCTCATTTCTCTTGCTGAAGTTCAAGAAATATTGGACCCATCTCAGAATTTTTTAATTTTATCAAATCCAAGAGCTTGAAAACCTCACTTGATTTCAAAAATTCATCTAAAATCTCCACACAGTTTCCCCAAATTCTCTACTTCTAAGAACCAGTCCTGTCTAATCATCACATTAATTTGCAAAACATATAATAAATTATCACAAATGAAATTCCTTGGCATCCAGATATAACATTAAGATGGTCATAAGGAATAAAACCATGGTGATTACTCTTCCAACAATACAAATTAAATACTATTAAGTTGGGGCATCAATTAGACCTTGAATCAATGCCTTGGGCATTTTCCCTTTCATTTCGATATGGATACTCATACATGACAAATAATCCTTTGCATCAGTCTTCAGTTCAATTTTGATATACTTTGAAGTGAGGTTAAAAGAGCCAGTTAAAGTTGTCAATGTCATCTTCTACATATAAAATTTGTAACGTTTGTTAATTTAAATGTTGCAATTTATTCATCTAGTATTGCATTATCATTTATATGATATATCTATAAAAATTATGTACACAATGGCCTTCCAGAGGTAAAAGTCAAACTAGAATACAATCTTCATAACCACTATCAAGCAACAATTACATTAAACCACATAGCACCTGGAGGGTAAGAAGTATCTTTGCTTTTCTCATGTTAAGTTCAAAAGCAAGTAGGTGTGTTTCCAAACATTGGCCAGAGTGTGCTTGAAGTAACCCTAAATACTTTGTTGCTTCTGCCAACGGATCTTCCACCTGCAAAAGAGTAAATTACAAATAACTTCACTCCTAGAATGAAATTTAATTCCAGATAGAGTTTACTTGTAAATTGAATTTTAATCAGCACTCGCACATGATAAATCAAATAACTCATACAAATACCTGTATCAACTTCTCCCCATCAGGATCGAGATCAACAACCTTTGAATGTTGTGAACCTCTCTTCCCACTTTTTGTTGCTGCCACATTAGCTGCTTCCCCTTCCTTAGCTTTTTCCTCAGCTTCCTGGAAAATGAAGGAAGACAGAACATTCAATATCCAAGCAGTTGTATGGAAACCTAAAATTAATTTGTAAAATCTTTGGAAAAGCTACCCACAGACCTTCTTAGCTCGAGCTTCTAATTTACGTTGTTTTGCCCTAATCTTTTTTCTTTCAGAGGAGGGAAGACTCATAAATCCAGCTTCTTCTTCAACAGCTACCTTTGGAGGTGAATCATACAATTTCAGATAGCATCTGCAGATTTACAAAATAAATCCATCAGAAACTCAAAATCAAACGTTAAAGAACAATTTATTTCTATCACTGTGAAATATCTAGTTGTACAATAAAATTGGTCTTCACTTCAACCATTTTAGATACATTTTATATCAATGATTGTGCCATATTAAACCATTACATAATATTGGGATATCTGATACCCCTGTCCTATTGTTAAAACACAATACAACTAATCCTTATTTGAACCATTTTATATATTCTTAATATCAACGATGGTACCATTAAGTCAAACAATATAGGGATAACTGACACCCTGGTTATGTTGTTAGAACTAAAAGCTGAGAGGTAAATACAATTAGAAATAAGCCATTCATTTCACAATAGAACATTAAATAAAGATATGAGACAGTGATGTTCCACTAACACAAGGCTTTGTAATGAGGATTGTGGCTTACTTCAAAAAGCCAATTCAAATGCAAAAGACTTTCCCTGTCACAATAATAACCAAGGATATTCAATCACCTTAGTCATTTTCACTCCTGCCTCCAAAATGCTTGAAATAGCTCATATTGATATGAATGAGATATAGCTGATTATTTTCATGTAATTTTCAGAATCAACTTTTCAATATGAATCTAAGTATATTGGCTAAAGGTCCACTGGAATAACTAAAAATATACACACAAAATAACATGCACGTGTTTCTCAAATTACTTTGTATGCTCAGCAATTTAAATCATAAACTTGAATCCAAACTAATCACATGGTTAATGTCAATCCAGTCACTAAACCTTGTACTAGTTTCAAACAAATGCTTCAACCCACTTTACTTCTGACTATTTGGCATCCAATGTACATCATCTCTCAATCGCCCTTATTTTCGGTTTTAACAATATTTTATCACTGGAATGGGAAGGAGGTTCTGCTTCTCTTTCCACTCTCTTCTCTTCGCAGGATTTGAGTCCGACTTAAGATCATCCGGGTGTGTGTACAGTCCCAAACAAACTCAAAACATGCAAATCCTTCACTGAAAAAGCCAATGAAACCCCATGTAGTCATACTCACAAATGTCAGCAGCAGCACCAAAGATTGTCCCCAGACTTTGCAGTACAATCATCTTCTATGAAGAAAGAAAATCAGAAGTAGCCAAATAAACTGATGGTGTTTGTCATGCACTCATTAAACAACCAACATCTTTAATCCCACATTTTCCATGGGTTTCTTTCATCTTTTTAATTGCACACGTTTACAATCAAAGGTGGGTTGTAATTTTATGTAAATTATTCTTCTATCTTTTAATTTGATAATTTCTCAATAATAGGTGGGCTGTCATTTTTTGTGAAAATTAAAAAAACTGTAAGGAGAGACTTATTCACCTATAGCTTTGTCTGACCCATGAAGCCCATCGATAGTGATAATTAAACCCCAAAAACCAGAAAAAAAACATAAATTAATTGAATTTGAAAAAATTTATGACAATTATTGCTGATATTATTAATTTAATATCGAACAATGAATATCTATCATGACATTTGAGTTTGACAAATTGACATTGAAGTAGAGTATTTATTTATTGTATGGGAGTTTTGTTTATAGTATGATGTTGTGGCATTTAATCCAAGATACGGTTTACACTAAAGCAAACTACTAGCTACAAGCATCTTAGTACTGATTATCAACATTTTAAGACAAGTGGGGTAATTATACAGAATCACATTAATCCCAAACGGAAACTAACCTAATGGCACCAACTGCAGCTTTTTGGAAGAAAGGAAAAGAATGCAGACGATCTTGAAACTTCAGCATTTGGACATATGCACGAAGGGTCATCTTCCGCAAGCAATATGAATGAAAGTCAAATTGGTCTTCCTTCATATCAGCATAATGCTTTTCTACTGCTAAGAACTTCTTTAAAGCTCGCCCAAGGGAACCTTGTCTGAAATAACTCTCACCAGAAGCTAGTTCATACCTGCTCCAAGAAGATTCTCATTCAGACTTTTAGGAACAACTAATAACTGCAATATCCTATAGTATCCAAATTCAATTTGTACAATTCAACTCATATTCATATCATCGAGATTACATGATTACTCATGCACCACCACATGAGATATATTTATTCCAATTTCACAACTATAAGCATACCACATGCATTGCATATCATATAAGTTATTGTGCTGATCACCATCCTTTGTAAAGAGTACAGCCGTCTTCTCAGCCATTTCCACCTTCAAAACATATGGTTTAATGTCTTAAAATTCATTAAAAGAAAATCCCCTACAAACAGTTAAACCCACAATGCAACAAACAATCCATAGATGAAAGCATCTTCCCTGAATTGAGTTCCCAGTTAAAATTTCCCTGACATTTCATGATATTAAATTAAGAAAATATTTTTAGTTAATACCTGATCTGCCTGAAGCATGCGCTTAACACACTCACTATTTATATATCGATCTGCAAGGTCCATAGACCGAGCTTCATCTGCCAATGTGGCAGCTGCTGTTAGATCCCCTGCATGTTTTAATATTCTACCCTGTCATCAAAAAACGTATTAGGAATTGCGAACATTTCAATAAGAAAAAGCTGCTACAGAAATAACTAATATTGACATAAGGCAAAATAGAAAAGCAGCCAAATGGTATTTAAATAGAGCCACAGGCTCAGAACAAAATAGATGAAAAACCTGATAAATCAAGTAAACAGAGAAGAAAAATGTTAGGACATTTGACAGACAAAATAATTAGACCAAATAAAACATGTCCATAAACTTTATATCCTATCCTGCCTAAGTCACATTTGGTTGAATTTCATAGTCGAACTATATCACCAGAAATGAGTAATGGGAACATGATGGCAACGGCTATGTGACTGAAAATGGGGATTGGGTGACTTTGCACATAAGAAATGAACTAAAAATAGTTCTCCATACACATAATGTCAAAGAAAACCTACAGGATTTCTTATCCAGACACTAAATGTCTTCAAGCATTTCATTAAATATTTTACATATATAAATGTGCCAATAAACATCCAGAAGAATACTTGGCACATTCACATCTAATGCAATTCATTTTCTTATAGCAAGGTTATACAACTGTTCCAGATCTGCTGTACCCACACATGCTTTGAGAACATTTTTGGAGGTAGACTCTAATAACAAGGTCATACAACTGTTCCACAAGTGTCGGATCTACTCTATCTAATTCTTGATAAACCACTTTATCAAGAGGTGGAGTATATCATACCATGATAGACTAAAATTATATCGTTTTCTTTGCCCTTTGTCTTTGTGTCCACTATTTTATCTACCATTATTCAAATAGCAGTCATGGTTCAACTCTAAAAATTGTATTATTTTGTTGCTTCTTGTATGTCCAAAACTAATAAACATCCAGAAGAATACTTGCCACATTCACATCTAATGCAATTCATTTTCTTATAGCAAGGTTATACAACTGTTCCAGATCTGCTGTACCCACACATGCTTTGAGAACATTTTTGGAGGTAGACTCTAATAACAAGGTCATACAACTGTTCCACAAGTGTCGGATCTACTCTATCTAATTCTTGATAAACCACTTTATCAAGAGGTGGAGTTATATCATAGACTAAAATTGTATTGTTTTCTTTGCCCTTTGTCTTTGTGTCCACTATTTTATCTACCATTATTCAAAAAGCAGTCATGGTTCAACTCTAAAAATTGTATTATTTTGTTGCTTCTTGTATGTCCAAAACTGATGAGGAACACAAATATGTTTTGAGAAGCTTCACAATAAAGACAAGGTGCAAATAGACGTAGGGTGGAGGATCGAGGACAAAGTATCATACCTAATTTGAAGACAAATGAGCCATATAAGAGGTCTTAGTTTTATGTTTAGCTCTCTTACTCTTTTTTGAAATGTTGCCACAGCTTGTCAACAACTTGATGTCAATACATACCCAATATAGTAATGGTTACTTTGCTTGTACATGGCAATGATCTATTATTTCACCTACTTTCTTGTAGTTTCATAAATTGCATAACCTTGCAATTTCTCTTATATTTTCTATCCACTTTAGTGTTCATTTCCTTAGTACTTTCGTAGGCTCATTTTACCCTTTGCAATAGCCTTTTTCCTTCTCACGATGCTCAAGCTTCCTTTTCAATAGCCACCTCTTTTTGTCACTTTCATGTTAGCCCTATGGTTTTCTTGTCTCTCGGCAATTTTCCATGTAAATTGTTTGGATACTAGCGCTTAGCACATACTTCTACACATACCACTAGCATCATGTGATAATTTGTCGTCCAAAGCTTAATTCTCAGCGATTTTCCACAAGCCACCTAACCAGATAAGTTAAGGTGGCTCAAAAGGATTCATAATAGCGCATTTATTGTTGGTGGACGTTTTGACCAGGTGGAGGCTGATTTATTGCATGGTGGCTGCCATATTCAAGGTAGTGGCTCATTTAATGCTTCATGGGCGATTTGAGAAGTGATGGGCATTTATTGCATTATGGACGCCCTCTTTGGGAGCAAGGAGCAATTAATGTGTAGTGAGCAAGATTCCTCATTAATGGCTCTCCCCACTACTTGGTGTCATATTTGGGAATCTTTGGTCAAACCCTAATTAGGGTTTTGCATGTTGAATCTTAGCCATCGATTTGATTGTGATTTGGGCCATTCATTTCCTTCTTGGAGGCCTATAAAAGGGGGTCACCCCTTCATTTGTAATAGAGGGAGAACTGTATAAAACTGTTGCTATAAGTTTTTGAAGTAATAATAGTGATACATTGGCTTTTGGTGTTCACTTGTGTTGTTTCAAAACTTGCATGATTTCATCTTCCTCACTTAGAATAGATTTGCTGTAAGTACTTAGATGAATGAAGTAGATTGCATTGCTTTATGGTGAGATTACTTGCTCATACCTTTTGCCGATAGATGATTTCTATTCGCAGGGCAAGGCTGGACTGAGCTTTTACATGTGTGTTTTAACTTGGATTATCAAATGAATATTGTTCTTTGATGGTGCTCATAGATGGTTCAAAATCCTACAAGCACAACCTTTGAAGATTGCACCCTCTTTATGTAGTTGTCTGATAGTGGCAAAGTAAAGTGTGGTCGATCTCGCCTAAGTCTTTGCTATCTGTTGAGTTCCTAGATTTAGATTAGAATTCCTCAGCCCTTTCCTATTTTACTTGCATTATCTTATTGAAAAGTTCTAAAAAAAAAGTTATTTACTGCCAAAATCATTCGCGAATGAAGTTTTAAAATTTGTTTCAAGTCTTCTTCAGTGTGAATAAGTCCCTTGGATTACCAGCAACATCAACCAAACGAGTCTATATCCATCGTAAAGTCGCTAGTATGCAGTTGGAACCTTGGAATCAATGTATGATCATCCTGCAATCTTAGCATATATGAGATTTTGATCAAGAGAGGATAGAGTGCCCATTGGAAACTTTATTCTGTGTTGGTGTGGTCAAAAAACACCCGTCAACACATTCCAACACAAACATGCCATAGAAATAGGCCCCATTGAGGAAGCTGCATAACCAAGTTGTTTCTTAGTGCAAACCATATTGCATAAATTGCATATCCTACAAATCATGTCTTTTGCATCCCATCAACAATACAACCATATGAAGTATCATTAGATCCCAAACAGATATTTATCTAGGTTGGAACATAGTTTCTATTAATTTGTAGTGTAAAGAACATGATAGATATGTTCTAGATGCTCCTCCTATGTTTTGATGAAAATGAGTATGTCACCCACATGGACAACCACAAAGAAGTCTACAAAGGTCTGAATTGCATCATTAATCATCCCCAAGAATCTCTCGTCCTTTTACCATGCAAGTATTTAAGTTTCCATCAGACAATGTGCTTGGTCAGATATGATAAATTTGTGCCGATTCTTAGAATTCTCTTTTGATCTCATCATCCTCCAAAACATCAAGTCTATACAAGGGGCCTTTTGGCAGAGGTGTTCTAGGGATTAGAACTATCAAGTGCTTTAACATACATTGCAATGGAACTCTTGTGGGAGCTGTGAAGACTTCTTTGTAGCATATCGATACCATGCTCCCTATAATCTTACCTTATTCCATGGAACATACAAGCATAGACGAAATCAATTCTATATACCAAATCTGGATTAGATAGGAAAACCAATGGGCAACAGACTATTTTGCAGAAACATAATGCGCCACAAAAATATTTAATAACACACATGATATACATTGCAATGTAAATTAAGTTCTGCTAAAAGTGGGAATTATTTACAATAAGGCACCAAACTTTTGCCTTCACATTGGCACCTAAGTAAGCCAAGTACATCAAGAAATGAAGAGACTCAAAAAGGGGGGAATGAAGAATCTGGCAGGTACACAAGAAATTTGGCTCAGAATCATACTGCGTAGGTTTAGGGTCTTCCGGAGTAGGTTTGGGGAGATCAGATTTGTCAATTGCAGTTCCACAACTTTTCATCCTATTCTACACTACCTTACCTGTCTGGCATTTCTTGAAGAGAATTTTTTTATCTATGACCACACAGCTATGACCCCAACAAACCAGCTGTCCCATCTACATCTAAGATTGATATGGACCTTATTTGGTCAGTGAAATGAACAAGTTCATCATACAGAGAAATAAAGGTCTGGTTCAATTATTCAATAAAATATATCATTTCAAAGCAGCAAGGATGTCATACCACTAGCAAGGAAAATAAACAGAATTATAGATTATTTAATTTCATGCATCCAATGTAGCTCATCACTATCAATAAAGATCCAACCAAACCTTCACTAAATAAAGATCAATGACAGTTGGAGTATGTGATATGGCATCATCAATTTTCCCAAGAGCTATATCATGCTTCCCTCGAAGGTCATAATGCTGCCAACCATAAAAACAACATATAAGCCAACATGTATTCATTGTGAGAACATACCAACATTGCATCCAAAAAGCAGATGAAATATTGCAAACCTGAGCAAGAAAAAAAAGAACCCACAAAAGTGTCGAAGGAGATTCTTTCAGAGAACTGCGATAAAGAGGACAGTATTAGAACCTAAATTGATGAGTTAGTGATTATGTTTTGCTTCTTAACATATTTTAGACATCACTCCAGCCCAGTTGATCAACCTTAAGCTTCATCTTTAAAACTATATCAAAAATAGAACAGTATGCTTAAGGTTTCAATTAACAATCAAGAAAATATATAGTTTTATGCAAAGGAAAGTTGGATACATAAACAATGAAAGAAACAATGGTACATCTTTGTTAAATAGGAGAGATACATGACGAACGATGAAAGGTCAAAAACTCCACAACTCCACAAGAAGGACACGTGTCCATATGAATACATTTTTCCAAAGACAATTTGAAGAGAAAACTAACTGACAAGGTTAAAAAATATTTTTTGATCCATAGAACACAATAAATAGGATAAAAGTTGCAAACCTTTAACTATGAATGCACTTGTCAACAATCAATGACCAAAACCACAATAGAATCATTAATAATCATCTATAAGTGTGCCCAAGTAAAAGGTTAACTACATTTAAGAAAAATTGTACAAAAGAAAAATCACATAGAAGGAAAGATTGCACAGAAACTATCTTATTATTAATTTATTTATTATTTTATTATTTTGTATGATTTATTATTTTATTTATTTTTATGATTTATTATTTTATTATTTATTCGAGTGGGAGTTAATTATTTATTTATACTTTTCTTGGTCGTCAAGTGGGAGTAACTATTTTTAGAGAATTTTTAATTGGTGCTTTAATATTTAATTATTGTTATTTAATTGTTTTTTGGGATTTTATTTTTGATATTAATTTGATATTATTAATTTAAAGCTACTTTTATAATTTTCGAATTAAGGTTTTTTGTGCATGATTTAGTGAGCTTTATTTAGGTGATTGAGTTTTATTTATTATGAGATCGGAAAATTGCCCCGGACTCGCCGAGGGGGCAAACTCGCCAGACTCGCCAAGTTGGCGAGTTTGGCATGAACTCACCAAACTCGGCGAGTCCCGTGCTTGGGACTCGACCGGCGGCAAGGCCCAAAACAGGCAAAAAAAAATGTATTTTTTAAAGTTTTTTTAATTTCTTTTTTTTATGTTATTTATCCTCCAACCCTAAAAGTGAACTTCATTTCATTCATTTGGAAAAATAGGAGGAGAAAAGTGAGTTGTGAAGAAAAACAAGGGTGCATTGAAGAAAAACCAACGAGGAAGCTCAAAATTTCTTCCATTTATCACATTGGGGCTGCATTGTGTTTGGATTTGGTGCATCAAGAGTTGGATAGGAAGAGTTTGCAGCTCATTTCAAGATTTTTTTGTTTCTTGTATGCAAAAATTCCAATTTCTATTCATTTATTTTGAAAGTTTTACATTTTCTTCCAAAATATTTTGTATATTTGTAAACTTATTATGTTTTATTGCAGCAAACTTCACTTTATTATTTGCCTCAACTTCAAGTTTCACAAAACTATCCTACAATGTCTACTTCAGCTTCTAGACCCCCCATTAGAAAGGACCATGCTTGGAAATATCATGAACATTTTCCAGGGCAAGGAAAGGGGCAAACAAAATGTACATTTTGCAAAACAATATTCCATGGAGGTATATATAGACTGAAATACCATATTTATGGTGCACGTGGACATGATGCTGAACCATGCCTAAAAGCACTCCCTGAGGCCGTACGTGATTGTTATGTAATGGTTGAGGAAATTGAAAGGAAAAAGAAACAAAAGGAGGATCGAGCGGCCATTGGGAGAGAGGCAACTTTAGGAAGAGGGACACAATTAGGTTGTGTTGGAGGCCCTTCTTCCTTACCTCCATATCGTCCCACTCAGTTTGCTACTACTGGTGCTGGTGCTTTTGCTTCTACTTCTGTAAGTGGTAGTGCTACTGCCACTTCTCATGTTCCTAGCACTACTAGTTGTAGTGGGAGTGTTAGCATTGGACCTAGGATTTGTAAATCTAGGTTGGATACTTTCTTTGTGCCTCACACTACTCCTGGGTCCCAATAGTCGTTTGAGGACATGGGTTGGAACAAGGAGGTCCATGATGCCGCTAAAATGGCAGTTCGCAGGTTTTGGGTCTACGGCAGTGTTCCATTCTTTACAGCCAGGTGAATGTTTTATAACTTTTATGTTTGATTGTTTTAATTTTTATAATTTTATTCTCTTCATTTTATTTTTTCTCGTACATACTACATAGTACATAGTACATGCTTAACTTATCTCATTGAATTTATTTGTGACAGGTCTCCTTATTGGCAAGAAATGGTTGATGCCCTTACCATATGCGGCGCAGGGTTCAAAGCCCCTTCTGAGTGTGATTTGAGGGGACCCATTTTGACTCAATTGGTGAATGATGTGAAGAAGGAATTAGGTGAACAATGCCAGATATGGAGCACTAAAGGTTGCACCATCATGACTGATGGTTGGACGGATAGGAGAAATAGAACTCTCCTTAATTTTCTTGTTTCTTCCGTAGGTCATTGATTAATTTTAGTTTCATTTAGTCTTTAATTTTTTATTTTTTATTTAATGATTTATTGAGTGATCATTGATCTTGCTTTATTTTTTTATTTCAGGGGGCACCGTTTTCATCAAGTCCATTGATGCCTCCGCACATTGCAAGAAAGCCACCTACCTATGTGAGCAGATAGAGGAGGTCATTGATGAGGTGGGTGAGGAGAACATGGTACAGGTGCTGACCGACAATGCAGCAAATTATGTTGCTACGGGTAAACTTTTGATTACAAACTAATTTTGTTTGCAAATTAATTACTATTTTGTAACTTCATTAATTACAATGCAACAAATTATGTTGCTGCAGGTAGACTATTGATGGAGAGGCACCCATCTATAGTTTGGACTCCATGTGTTGTCCATTGCATTGACCTCATGTTGGAGGATATTGGAAAACTCTCATGGGTCAAGAGATGTGTAGAAAGGGCAAGAAATGTGTGCAAATTTGTATATAACCATTCATGGGTGTTGGCTCTTATGAGACAATACACAGAGCAGAAGGAGTTAGCTCGTCCAAGAATCACAAGATTTGCCACAAACTTCATCACATTGCAGTCCATGCTTCGCTCTAAGTTGGCCTTGAGACATATGATTGTTGGTGAGGAGTGGTCTTCCTCATCCTATGCTGCCACCCCTGCAGGAAAAGATATGGCAGACTACATTTTTGATGAGCGAAACTTTTGGGTCCCTTGTGATGAGATAGTGAAGGTAAAAAATTTATAAATTATACAATTTAACTTTTTGTTTTATAACTTATTATATATATTCTCTTATTTGCTCATTTTTCTAAATTACACAATATTTTCAATTTTGCAGTTTGTTAAGCCCTTGGTGGTTTTGTTGCGAGTTGCAGATGGAGAAAAGCCCACAATAGGCTACACATATGAGGGCATGGATAGGGCGAAGGAGGGCATCAAATCCGTCTATGGAGGAAATGAGAGCAAGTATGGTCCCATTTGGGAGATCATTGATACGAGATGTGGAGGTCCTATCAATGATCTCCCAAATGGGACCATACTTGCATCATAGGCCCATCCATGCAGCAGCCTATTATCTGAATCCGGCATTCCATTTTATCCCTTCTTTCAAGGCTGATGTGGAGGTCCTTAATGGGCTATACTCGATCATGGAGAAGATGGCACCTGTTGGTACTACTAAGATAGAGCTTATTCGAGAGCTACAGTTGTTCTCAAATGCACAAGGGGAGACCTCCTCTCTTCCTATCGCCAAAGACGGTAGGACAACTATGATGCTAGGTAAAAATAAATTGTAAGGCTTAATTTTAGTTTTATTGTATATTGTTAAATGAGTTCATGAGAGACTGATTTTATTTATTTTTCTCATTTCAAAATCTAGTAATTGGTGGAGCCTTTTTGGCCCAATGACACCAAATATTCAAAAGTTGGCCATTCACATCTTGAGCCAACCATGCAGCGCATCTGATTGTGAGCGCAATTGGAGTATATTTGAGCACACACTCCAAGAGGTGCAATAGATTATATGTGGAGAAGATGAATGATCTCGTCTTTGTTCACTACAACCTCCGTCTGAGAATGAGAAAGAATGCATTAGTTGGCATCTCACCTATCATTCTAGATGAGGTTGATCCTGATGCTGAGCGGGCCAATGAGACAGATCCTGCGGTTGTCTTTAGTGATGATGACACTGATTGGATCGACCAGGTAGATATAGAGGCTGAGGCTGTAGCCATGGCAGAGGAGGAGCAAAGAGCACGAGCAGAGACAGGAGATTCAGAGGCAGATACTGATAGTGACACAGATGTTCCTGATGTTGGTGAGCATGGCATGGTGTCACAGGGAGCGGCTATGGCTGCCGAATCATCCAGGACCTACCTTAAATGCCTTCGTAGGGGGTCGGGGCGAGAGGGTGCACGCTCCTTTGAGCCATAGGCTTGTAGTTGTATTTACCTTTGGTATTTTTGTGGAACATTTGATGATGATCATATAATGACATGGATTTTTTATTCCATGAGTTTTGTAATATTGTATACATTTGACAATATTTATATATCTGAGTTTGTTATTTCCTTCAGTTATAATTTGCGTTTATGCTTATGTGATTGATGTATACTTGTGTATGTAGTCAAATGAGCCAAGTTTGATGATGTTATTGTGTCTTTAAGGTGTATTCAATATAGGGTGCATGAAACAAGTTTTAAATCTTTTGAAATCTATAAATTTCTTGAGTTTTTCACTTTCCTGAGTCCAACAGAGTCTGAAGTCGAGTCTGACTCCGAGTCCCGAGTCCGAGTCATGTTTCTTTGTCTTATGAGAGTTATGTTTTACAATTCTTTTTCCATGAATTTTTGGAGAATAATTTTGTGGTAATTTGTGGAGAATTTTGAAGGAAATTTTTGTGTCATGGAATTGGAGAAGGGTTTGTAGTTATCCAGTGTTGATTGAAGATTTTTGTTCAAGTTTTCTTGTAGCATATTTTGGATTTCTCAAGCTTGCTTATTGGAATTTTGGTTGTTGTTCTGAGGAGTATTCGTGTTCCAAAATTTGTCTGCAAATTCTCTCTTCTTTCTTCTATCTTTCTTCACATTTCCAAGTAGGTTCCTATTTCCGAGTTTTAATTTCAGTTTAATTTGCAATATTGGTTAAAATGAATTATTAGGGGGATTTGGGAATGTGTATTTGATTATATTTACTATTTTAAATCAATTATTCAATTTATGTTTAGAAAGATTGTGTTTTGCTAAAATCGGGCGTGGGTATTTTGCATTTTAGTTGTTCAGTTTTGCTTATTACTTGATTGAAATTCTTGTATGAATCCAAGTGCTTGATTTATCAATGTTTTTAGAAGGTTATCAGACCCTTCTCAAATGGGTTTTGATTAGATTTTTACTTTGGAGTCTTTTCGTAGCCCGTTTTTGTGTCAAGTCTCCCTATTTGGTGAGCAGTCTTTGTCATGTGTGCACAGGAACAGAATGTATATGCGCAACAAGAAGGTTAATATGCGCAGAAAGAAGGTGCATATGTGCAACAAGAATGCTCATATGCGCAGAATCACTATTTTGGGTCCTGTATTTGCAGCTTGATCCCATTTAGACTCCCGTTTTGTTCCAAAGACTTATGTTGGACTTGTGCCTTGTTATCCAAGTATTTTTGGATCTGATTGGTCTTATTTTGGCTTGATCGGAGTTCAAATGCACTTTCCTGATTTGGCTTGTGGGAAGGAATGGTGATTGAGAAGTTATGATTCAGTTTCAAGACTTGACCTTGTGATTGGTCTCTATTTGGAAATCCTATTTGCAGATTGTGCTATCTATGCATGTATATGGATTCTTGATGTTCCTATTTATATATCATATGTTTCATGATGCTTATTTTGGGCCAAAGGATAGGTTATCTAAGTGCATAATGGGGGAGTGGCTCTCTATGGGGGTCGAGGCCCAAAGTGGCTGCCAGGGTAACTCATCAGAGAGTTGATTAATAGGTGATAACATTAATAATAAAAATTTGGGTTGAGTTTACTTGGATTTACACACTAATAAGGTAATGTTTTGTGCCCCACTCATCACCTCGAATGCTCGTAAAGACAAAGGATGAGATTGGGAAGGCCAGTACATCTAGAGAGGCATTCGTCCTGAAAGGCGCTTGGATCTAGCATGTTGTGCAATACCTTCTCTTCATAAAAGGATTGTATGGTACCGCATGAGTTCTCCTTAGGGACCGGGGTCTGGAGTTAGGAGAGGGTCAGACTGTCGAGATAACTCAAGTTGAGACTATGCGATGACACTCTCCTTATGTATCCTATTATCCTATTGTGTCAGTTTTTATGTGGAAGCCTCTAAGAGTCTTTCAATTGTTCTTGGAGTCTTTTGATTGTTTTTGGAAGTCTCTTGGGATGTCATTTTGGTTGTTATTTTACCTTGGAAGTTATTTGGTTGCCTTTGGAAGTCTTTTGATGTTCCTGGAAGATTTTGGTTGATATTCTTACTTTGCTAGTCCTTGATTGTGAAAAGTTCTTTGAAGGTTTGATTGGAATCCTTTCTTTGGAAACCTTTGGTTGTTATCTTTATCTTCTTGTCTTGTGAAAAGGCATCTTATGTATCTTGGTTGTGAGATTGTTTAGTTCTTTTATCTCTATCCATCTTGTTTGTTGATTGGGGCCTTGTGTCCATCTCCTAGCACAGGGGGTGGGCCTACAGATTCCACATGGTTGGGTGGCGTTACTTTTTCACCCATGAGGAATATTAGGAATATTTGGGTGTGCAGCTGGTTGGAATTTTACCATGTGCTCTTCAGTGTCTTCATATTCCAGTTACAAGATGATCTAGCATTATGTTGTTATTTGTTATGTATCTTCTCGAAGTAAATGTATTGAAAATGTAATTGTTAGCAAAATTGTAATTGTACTTGATATTGTATTTGAAACACTCCTTAAAGAGGTGGTTCTATTAGGACTATTGTATTTGAAAAACTTGTAATGATGAAATAACAATTAGGTGAATGGTATATTGGGATGGTTAAAATGATCTTACTTCATGTCAAAAGATTACCTTAGAAATATTTAATTTGATGCTTTAAATGAATATAGTGATGAATGTTTAATGTTAGGCCATGGGAGGTAAAGAAAAGATGTTCATTTATTTTGGTATCATGTATGTACCTAAAGATAGATGATTATTGTTGGTTATGTGATGTGACGAATTAATAGCATCTTCAATGAAATATCTCTTTGTTATTTAGTTCATGTTTAGATGTGTTGCTTAGTAGAAACGTTAGGGAACCCACAGAGGAATATGAATGGATACTGTTTATAAGTCTTCTGCTAAACAATATAATAGTTTATCATTGTGTTGTATTGATAGTATATGTAATGTGTTGAGTTGAAAGATTGTTTATGTATTATGTTCTTTAAAAAAAATTATTTGCTCTGTAATTGGGTTATTAGTTGTTATTTCTATGGGGTTCCTGTATACCCTGTCAATTTTGAATTTATGTGTCTGATTGGACTTAATTTGGTTGGATTGGTGTTCATATGGAGTAGAAGAATTCAGCATAGCTAGAAAAAAAAAAAACTTTTTCCAGATATGTGCAGGTACAGTATCCACTTTGTATTTGTGTCATGTCGTACTCATACCATACCAAGTAGCAGTAGCGTACCAAGGGAGGCGGGCGGTATATCCTACAACTCTATCCTAAAGGTGTTGACCAATATAAAATATGTTTTAATGTCTTACTTTATTAAGCATATAAATAACCTTTCTTGGAAAGGGAACTCTTTTTAGTAATTTTTCCAATTTTATATTTGGCATTCCTATAATCATTTCATTGAAAATATTACATATTTTATGGAATAATTGATCCCCAAAGCCACCACCCTAGATACGGGTTACTTACCCACCTATTGACATTCAGACTTAATATGCATGGCACTTAAGGGAGCACATAACCTATGTAAGAATAAGCATTTAATTGACGTAACTATTGATGACACCCTAACATACATGGCATATGAAAGCTAATGGTCTCCTAAATTTCATGCATTCATCAAACATCTTCAATATGCCTTGTAAGCAACATATCAACATTCAACTATGGCAATTGAACCAGCGCCTCAGTGTCAGGTATATGTTTCAACATATCAATTGCTTGCTGCATTTAAAATCTACCCCAATAAAGGAAAGTATGCTCATGTATTACATTTTACTGCTTCTGTAAAAAGGACCAACATTCTGTAAACCTTTTCAGAATATTCTCTTAACAAAAGCTTGCAAACCTTCTAAAAGCACTCTAAAAGGGACAAAAATCTTTTTTTAAAATTTAAATCAGTCTTCTTATTAGCTTCTGTCGTATTAGTTTTCCCATCACTTACAAACTCTGATGTCATCAATTTATCTGTAATTTTACATGCTATTTCTCAGTATGTATATGCTTTCCATTTTAGATTTCCAGTCAGTATCCAGATATATGTAATATATGTCCAGATTTTAGGTACTTATAACACTGGTGATATGTGCATGTTATGACAATCATTCTGCCTAGAGCCTGTCAGTAGGTTAAATTAACAAGAAAGCTGTGTGCCCTTAAGTCGCTAAATTACAAGACACAAAGTGTTGTTCTTATTAAAAATCGTTTGCAACATAAAATACAATCTGCCTCACCTTCCAGGAAAGCTTCCGCTCTTCTCCAGAGAGGATTCAATTTCAATCATTAAATTCTCCAGAATATCTGCCTATTGTCCACAGACAGACTTTCAATCAATGAGCATTCAAAATCAAAAATCAGCTTCTCAATTATTGTGATAAAATTTCATTAGTTCGATAATAATCCAACTATATGCTAGAGGGTTTCTAGAACTTTGGATATACCTTTCCTGGATGATCATATAAAGGGCGAAGATCTGAGAATAGTGAAGGAACTCCCTAAACACAATCAAATGCATGTTACAAGTTACTCAAAGGTGTTGGCAGAGCACTTCATAGATAAATTTTATAGTAATCGTAAACAATTACAGGCTTCTATAATGACAAATATTCAAACTATATCTATTATATGCAGCATCACAAGAATTTTGAAGCCAAACTGTTAAAATTACAGATAGTACTTACCTTGCTTAGTAATGGTCTGGCATAAATGTCTACTGCATTCCGAAAATCATCATCCTCCAAGAAGTCAAGAGGAATACGCTGAAAGAAGAAAACAATAATCCAGCATGTATGTTTATAGCTTTATATGTAGTAAAGCTCATTTAATCACCAACCTTATATTTTCAGATAAATTTGGTGAGAAACTATCATGCATCTTACACAAAAAACCACATGCATCTTACACTTGTAACCAACAAAAAAAAATTCAACAGAAAAAAGGCCTTGTCATGGCCACAGTCCATTGGACTTACATGACAATATACAACCTTGTTTAACTTTATACTCATCTAAATTGATACAAAAATAGATTTCTATAATATTTTTTTTTAAAAGTAGCAAGTGTAGACCATTATTGCCAGCCATATATAAAGAACAGTGCATAGAACCCTGTAATTGAAAAGAAAAAAAGTGAATTGTTGATGTTAAAGATGACTAAAATTGATCAACAGCACACGATGTTCAACATCCAGCAAAAACAGCAAAATATTGCCCATGAACTCCAGCATAAAAATGCAACAGAGAAGACAAACAAAAACTAGTAAAGTGCTCAATGTGTACAATACGTATCATAATATAAGAAGAGTATGACCTAAGACATGAAGGATGATTTTGTCCAAGAATATTGCATCTGAAGCAGAGCTATCTGTAGGGCCCATCACTACTGAACAGCTTAAGCAGAATCCAACCCAGATTTTTCTTTTATTTTCTCAAGCAATTTACCAGGTTATTCCATAAGCATCACGTTATCCACTTTACACATGATTATTCACAATCACCTATTAACCAACCCACTCATTAAGGGTTCAGGTTTGACTTGAATTTATATCAGATTACAATGTCCAATCCACTCGACATGACCATCAGACTTAAATCCTCAAACAAGTTCAAAGAATAAGAAGATACAGGGCACCAATCTGATATTGTTTACAATCCAGTTAACTCAAGCTTGACTTAAATCCTAATGTAAGGACTTGAAATGCAGGTTAACTCTGGGCTACTTGACCCAGATTGAACACATGACAACTGAAAGACAATTGGAATCCTACGAATTTAGTTTGAGGAATGATCGGACCCAATTCAAATATTAAATTCAGTTGAAATTTGATGTCAGCTACAGATCCTTATCAAATCAGTCAAGGGAATTACCCCTTTGAGCTCCAATGTTCATCCAAACACAAAACAACATAAAATTCATTTAACAATCTGGAACTCAATCAATACTTATTACTGAGTAGTCCCTCTTGCTTCATGATTAATGATTTAGATTAATAACACTATTTTTGGCAACTAGTAACAAGGCTATGTTTTGTGTTGCCATTTGAAAGGCTCATTCCCTCAGAAAAAATCAGATTTATTTTCCCACATCATGAAGACTTTCAAGCAGAACTGTCAAAATTTTCTTGTCATTTCGAAAATCAATGGAATATTAATAAAAACTGACGCAAAATCAGCTGAAGTAGTAAGTACATCACAATTGTGAACTTCTTGGGAACTCGTCAAGAAACAAAAATTTTGAAGCACTGAATGACAGAGGAAATGAAACTGTGCCCAGCCCTGAATAGACTTTATGACAGCTGGTTGTCACAGGGACACCAACCCTGAATAGACTTTATGACACTGTCAGTGGATACCAACATTGGTGTGTAATACAGTCAGCTGGACATCAGTCTTATTCAATAGTCAACAATGACAATCTATCTTGAGACCATTTCCTATTTGTGGGAGTTGTGCAGGTAAAAATATGCAAACTGTGGATGTGAAAAGGGTTAGATTTATTAAGGTGAAGAAAGAGGGAGACATAGTTGAGGGTAGAGGCAACAGGTTTGGAAGAACAGTGTCAGGCAAGAACTCATCTTCCTCACGCGCAATGGTGTTTCTTTCCTTCTGCATGGAAAAGATTTCAGCATCTCCCTGCCTGCTTCTGCTTGTGTATAACCCACCTAAGCATGCTTTTGTTGGTGGTTTTCCTTATTTAAACCTATTAGGTGTGGAAGATAAATGCTTTAAGTATAACATGTATATCTGACAACATTGTTATAATTGCAGAAAAAAATATAGTAAAAGAATATATGCAATATATTAATTTCTATGGTTATCAAGTTAATATATTTTTTCAAACAAACAAAGAATATTTATGACATCGGAAGACATACTTCTTGTACATCATTTTTTTCTATTGTTGTAGTACATAATGAAATGCTAAAATCATATCAGTAAACATTTATATGTAATAAGCCACAATCCTAAGATGCTGCAAAGGTTGAGGAATGCAATTCTATTCCAAAATTCTTAGTGTTGATCATGGTAAAGCTGAGCAATTGATCATGAGAAAACCATCTGAACACACTTTCATCTTGATAAACTGGATTAGCCTTTGAACCCCAGAACTCACATCCTTAAATAATTTAATGCATCCACAATCCAGCCACATAAGGTCGTGTGCAGATGCCAGGCAAACTTTTATGGAATAATATTGTAGATGGTTTTTAAGCTCAACTGTCATCTAAGATCCATAGTGTGTTCCACGTGTGCATTACGTAAGACAGTAGCTATTAGTGTTTACCAATTTAGCAAACAAGAAGAAAATTGGAAGAGCACAAACAAAGACACTAAGTCCCTTTAAAAATTGATCTCATTTGCCAAGAAAAACAAATCCATGACTCAGGAAAGAAGAAGACCACTGTTAACATTTTAGATACTGAACAAGGAAAAATAAATCTCAATCAATGTCAGAGATATAAACATAATGCTGATTCTATGGGAGTGTGTCTTTTACAAAGATAGTTTTACCTTGGCAGCTGAAGACCATGGATATTGCTCATAAAGAGACTTATATAAAGAAGATAGCTTATTAACATTCTCGGGTGAATGTTTCCCACTTTCGAGTGATAGGCCTAAACAATTTTGGAACCCTTCATAATATCTAGCAAGACAAGATAAAACAAAGTCTGAGTACACTGAAAATAAATGTTTAAGCACATCTTGCCTTGAATTGAGTTAAGTCTACAATCAAATATGAAATAGAACATCGTTCAAATTTCAAATACTAAGAATTCCACGAACTTCAAGAATTTTCTAATAGCATTTGACTATTTTAAACGCATCATCAACAATGTGGCATCCAGCTTGGTCCTTTAAGTTCTTTCTTAGGAAAGGAACATCCTTGCATTTAAAAACAACTTATCAAAAAACAATATGTGCCATTTTAGTGTCAATGCAACATTATGTTTCACCAATTAAAATGCTTGTGTGGGATTCAACTCATGTCACACTTACAGGGAAATCTGCCCAACCTTAAAAGCAAAATAAAAGTCTCCAGTCAAAGTAAAGTACAGGACAGCGTACTAAACCCAAGAAAGAAACCACCTAGGATAAGAGATTGAGATATTATGCCAATTAAGTATAAAACCCTTGTCAAATGAAAATGAATACCCAAAATGATAAAAATGAACATAGACGAGGACGCAAACCAACATCCAATAATATAAAGATAAGGAAGAAAAATGCATCTCGGACAAATATTGACAACTGCACAATCTCAATATAAGCAAAACTGGAAGCCCGTAATCAGAACATGAGCTATAATGTGATTCTTAATTTCTACTTTTGTATAAAATCTGAGTTCAACAACTTATAGCCTAAGTCACAAGGTTCGAATTCGAATTCAACAGCCATGAAATTCGGATGAAATTCGACGAGGGAAAAATTCAAAAAAAAAAAATCGGATAAAATTCGCCTTATATACTTTTGTTTATTTTTAAATATATGTCTACTTCTAATAAATTATCAAAATAGCTTAACATTGCAAAAATAGATTAGAAGTCATTATAAAAAGATGGAACATTTATAAAATATAAACCATAAGAAACATAGGAATTTCAGTAATGCTAGTGATCATATATGATATGCCTCATACAATGTACAGCAGAATCCCTTTTGAACCTGCAGAAGGAAGTGCACTTGACACCTGCATTTCTCTAAGAAATTTTTTACTAGGTGATAGTTCAATGTGGGTTTGCAAGTTATCATTTTCTGTCTGGCCTTTATTAGCCGGGGACCATGACGAATTGAATCTTAGCGTGCAGGAAACCACCCTCTTATTCTAGGAATTTGCCATTTCTTTTATATACAAAAGTGTCATTGTATTGGATTACTTTATTTCACATTTGTAGTTTTTGTAAAAGTTATTCTGCCATCTGCCCACTTTTTAGGAGAATTTTTTTATGGCCGAATTTGAACGATTTGTTTATTAAAGTTTGAAATTCAATTAAATTCGAACCTCATCCATGAAAATCGCCATATTCTGTGACTTGGCTTATAGCCACAAGACAATCCTGCATATAGCATTTTCCTGATGAGCTATATGGCAAAAAAACTAGAATGTTACTCAAAATTGCATCATACAATTATTATAGAATTAAACTCGGATTAGAAAAAACCTATAATTGTCAGGGTTTGCTGCAAGTAGGGATTGATATGTTGCCTCAGCTTCTTCAGAACGCCCAAGCTTTAGCAATAATGAAGCACATTGTTCCTTGAGTGCTATCTTGTCAACCTGCATTGCATTTCATAGCATATACATTTCAACCCACACAACTTTCCAAATTAGAGATTTACAAACTGCACTTGATAGTTTGATTCTTCGGGTTAGAATATACATATCTACTTACTATTTTAGCTGCCTTCTTGTTGACTTCATCTAGCGCTCTTTCTGGATCTCCACATTCATCAAGAAGAGAAATCTACAATTCATCCATTTAAGTGGTACTCAACCCACAACCAGATATTAAAAACATAAATATAAAACTTCCATCTTTGTTTTACATATTTTCAATGTAGATTATAAATTTAGAAGGGATACTCTTTCATCCACAAAAGCCTCCCACAACAAATTCACTCTATAGAAATGCTCAAACGAAATCTATCTTAAACTACATTTTTTTGCAATGTTTAAGAGAGTATCAATCACTAAAAGGAATTGTGATTGCCACAAACATGTAAATGATTAAAAAACGAAAGAAACAACCAAATTCCTTTTCTTATTATCACAATCAATTTATTTATATATATGAGCAAAGAGATGAATTACATCAAACTAAAAATAAGGGAGGATTGGCAGGCTACATCCTGCACCATAGAACCTATTCACTAATCAACTTTTTGCAAATGGCCATGAAATGAATAAAATTGAGGACTGGGTTAGGTCCTAGACATTTTAGGATATAGGGACCTGCAGTAACACAATATAGGATCGCCGGCCTAAAGATTCTCCTTGATGTCCAATTTTTCATTTGTATTTTAGAATTCAGGAATTGAGGCATCTTCACCAATAAACATGCATGCAACATTGATCAGCGGGTTATGCTAACATTTGATGCTGTCTAAAGACCATCTTAGGCTTCATGCTAAACCTTTATGTCATGGAATTGTCAAAATCTATGCTACTTGTAGTGCACCCTGTAAACATCCAAGCTTTGTACCAATTATAAAGATTCCTATACTACTGTACCACTCCTTAAAATTACATAGGTAGATGAGTCATCAAGGCTAAAATGGCATAGGCATACCAATTTATTTATTTTGCATATAAATTATCGAAAAATATAATCAAAAACACAAATTTTCTGGATTTGATTGTGTAAAATTTATTTTGCATCAACGTTTTGGATCACACTCCATGATCCATCATCAGGATCATAGAGAGCTAAGGAGGTAAATAATGGATCACAGACTGTGATGTAAAATGCTGATGCAAAATAAATGTTACACAAACAAATCTAAAAACCAATTTGTGCTCAATCATCTATTTATAAAATAAAGATACATTATCCCAGAATGTTTCTACTTCATCTGTACAGGAATTTTGTTCAGTTTCTCAGATATACACATTCAACAGATTGTTTAAAGCATAGACTAAAATATGTGTGAGTAAATCCTTTTGTGGATGTTGTTAAAAAAAAAATTGTATTTATTTCATACTTACCAGCAATGAAATTGCCTGGTTTCTCACTTTAAAATGAAAGGTAAGACAGCACACTTTGGTTGTTTTCAGGGAAAAAAAAAAGTACTTTCAGAAGTCTGAGTAGCTTTAAAGTACATATTGAATTTTCTGGGTGACCTACTTCTTCTGGGATATTTGTCAACAAAATAATATAGCCATTAGCTACCAAAAGCACTATAACAACCAAAAACTAGATCAGATGTTACATCTCAAATATCATGCACAAGAGGACAAGCAAAACAAATTTATCAAAGATATAACCAAAATGATAAGCCATAGATGACTGTGTATAACAGTAACTGCCAATGTGAGCAAATATTTATCAGCAATATAGCAAAACTAGCCCAAGAGAAGTCTGAGTTTCAATCAGACAAAATCAAAACCAGTAAAATCATAAGCAATTAATTTTGAAAAAGAAAGCCCCTTCTTACCAGCACCTAAAATGATCCCATTTTAAGTATGAGTGACAATGTCAGAGGTTTCATAAACTAGTTTCAGTTATACACTCCATGTCTGCACATGAGAACAGCATTACAAATCATTGTCACTTATTAATGCTGCTTCATTTAGTTCTATCACTGCAGCTGAGAATGTAGCAGATAAGAGTTCTGATACCAATCTTTTGCTATCTCAATTGCCCTGGTGGTAGTACATTTTTATGCAGACATTTCAAGCCAGGAAACTCTATAATTTTGGGCAGTAAATAGTTCTGCAATGATAACAAAGTATAATGTCTTTTCTTAATACTTAAAAAATATATGCTACCATGAAGCTATGTAGTTCATACCGCCTCTTCTGCACAAGAAAGCATTGTAGCTAATATTCAAAACTTCAAAAAAACCTATTTGTTCCCTTCCTAGTATAAGATAACTTCTTAGACAACCCATTTGTTTATCCTCAATGCATACTAATTCCTTTCCACACAATGGAACTTTGACAAAATTTGCATTGATGGTGAGATAAATTCAGATATCAGGAACAACACTACATAAGAAATCATCTCTCGAGAAGATTTATGCTCTAGATATTAAGCATAATGCATGGGTACTTTTAGATAATAGTTTAAACCAAAGCATAGAACAAAATCTTCTGAAAATTAGAAGGAATATATCAAAAGGTATATCTGGCATCTGTTTATATTGTCATGTATTTACAAGATGCAACAACATTTGCATACTGGTATCCATCAAAATAGCTACCCACCATACTAGACATGCTAGGCACAGTTGCAGAAAGCACTATGTACAATACTGGTATGTCCAACACTAAAATTTTGATTAAAACAGAAGTTCATAATGTTGGACGTAACAACTTGTCTACTGATAGAAAAAAGAAGAAGAAAATTCATTATGTAGAAACAAGTTTTGCAAGGCAAACAAGTAGGAAAGAAAATAAAAACATAAAAATTGTTCACTAAGCTGATTTCCATTTTTTATATCACACAGCACACACATGTACCATTCTAGGAAACTACTATACCATTACTCTAGTAAAAACACATCAAAGTAACATTGTAACAAGGATTTAAAGTTTCAAAACATCGTGTACCTTGTATAGTAGCATTTCACTATGTTCATAACGCTCATTTTCAGGAGGATAGTCCTCTTCTAGTGTCTTTTCATAAGCTTCCAAAACTTCAGCAGCTTGCCTTGGACTAAAGTCACACATGAATAAGTAACCAGTTTTTTACCTTGGTGTATAATGATCAAATAAGAAAACATTGGATTATTTTAAATTGGATACTTCATCCCTCACAAATCTAAACAGCAGACTAGCCTTGCAAATATTCCTTAAGCAAGCATCATAATCTGCAACCTTTCAATATTTAATAACCTTCATGTATTGAATCATAAACCACTCTTTCTATAAAAATCATGCATCCATCCAACAACTGCCAGAATAATTAGACTCATGGAAGTGATGCATTGAAACCATTAATGAAACCGAAAAAAAAAATGGCAGAAAATAATCTCATTGCATGTCTACTTTATGCATACTATTTAAAAAAATTTCACAATTTAGTTTTGATGGTATGGAATATACTGCTTTAGATTTACCTAGGTTTCATCTGCCCTAGTCTTATGTATTACAAAGTTACAAATGAATGTACTTTTGGGGTCCCATTGATCTAGTTTGGGTCATTTGTTGGTATTCAAATAATTTCCTTCTTTCTTTCTTAACAAATAAGAGAAGTTCCATCCATATGCAAGTAAAACCGTTTATGAAGGTAGAATAACAAACATATGAAGCTTAGTTATTTTTGCAGCAAATCGCCATGTGAATGCAGGTTGCTTATCAAACAGCACATAGTATCCACAAGCTATGCTTCGAACTCTCTGAATAAGCTGGGAACAATTACAGCTGTCCAATATGGATCTACCACATGATGGGAAACACAGACCCTTACGTAGCTCAAACTACAAAGACCAGACCTCTAGACAGTATGATATCAAGCAACAAGAATTTCAATTTGTGCTCAACAATTCTTTATTGCAAACTGTATGAATCCACATGTATGATGACGCATTCCATTTGCCATCCAAAATGGGAGGTTTTTCTCATACACCAAATTGGTATCTCACTTGGCAGTAACCTAAAACTAACATTACCTTTACATTTACATATCTACCCCTGTATTGTGACCATTAAGCTCAGGTTACTTTTCCAAACTCAATTACTATCCTTAATTAGTCTAGACAAGATCTAATCTCCCTATCAAATTCATGTTGTGTGTCCATATATGCATGTAGTAGAGCCATGCACCATATTATCAAACCGAGCAACAACAGAGAATGTAACAGCTAATGAAACCACAAGATATTGGTAAAAGAGGAAAATACCCTGTAGCAACAAGCCAAACATATTACAGATTTAATTTAAAGTTTCCTATCACAGACAAAAAACTTCCCTACATAAGTAAGAAATTGTCGTTTTTAAGTGTATAATTGAAATGGTAATTTAACTTGATCAGTTCGAGTAAGTAATAAAGGAGGCTATTTATGTACCATAAATATCAGGCAGCCTAAAGAAATTACGTCATCCCTTTTCTCCTGCTTTCTTTGCTCCTTCTCAAAAAACCAGTTCTGTCACCCAAGTCTAGAGCAAGTGGTATGGATGAGTTTATATTGAGTTGTTAAAAGTCCATAGTAGCGAAAATCATTTGGCGAAAAAATTGGCAAACCAAAAGTATAAGATTTTTTGAAAAAATCGGGAAAAAATCAGCAAACCAAAAGTATAAGATTTTTTGAAAAAATTGGGAAAAAATCGGCAAAAAGTAGGGTTTTTAAAAAACATAAAAAATTGTAGAAAAAGAGAAAAACTATTTTTTTTTTAAACTTAAGGGCATTTCCATAGCATAGAGATATAAAGAGCAAATAAAATAGAGTTTAACACATGAATTTTAGAAAATAATTTTTTGTTATTTATATTCATATTGCTAACTACATAGGCAAATATTCAGTTTACTTTTTAAGAGGCCAGTCACCAAATACACCAAATAGTTGTCTAAGTCTGAGATCAAATATTGGCTAAGTCTATTAAGTAACTGAGATCAAATATTGGCCAAGTCTATTAAGTAACTGAGATCAAAAGTTAACAGACAAATAGTAAAAGTGGAAGCCATTTCGAAGTGATCCAAGAATTTCATTGTGACTGGGGCAAGGAGTTTTGTAGGGTTAATTCAATATTTTAGAAATATTATCAAATCATATTCCACAATTGCAATGCTTTATATCATAGCAACAAATAATGTTTGGGGAAAAAATCAGCAAACCAAAAGTACAAGATTTTTTGAAAAAGTGGGTAAAATTTTGGATTTTAAAAAATCATAAAAAATTGTACATAAATAGACACAAACTACTTTTTTAAAAACTTATTTCCATAGCATAGAGATATATAGAGTAGATAAAATATGTGATGCCCCCTTCTAGTTGACATATGTCAACTGGGTAGATTAGCCTATCACTGACCCTCGTAGGCTGATGAGGTTGGTTAGAGGGTCTTCTGGAGATTGATTCTTCATCTTCAGAGTGAGCATTACAGGACTGGCTTTCATTTGAGGTCTCCAGGACACCGTTTGAGATACTTTCTATTTTTAGCAGTCCTACTATTTTTAGCCAGTTGGGTTGGGTAGTGGCAGAGTATGGTTTGGCAGAGTATGGTTTGGCGGTAGGCAATTCTGATAGATACTTAGAGAGATATCAATATTTAATTACTTTAATTAGATATTAAGTGGCAAACTTTAATGTTTTAATATTATTAAGTCACTTTAAGTTATAACTTAAGTGGGGGTCTATTTCTCATCGGATGGGGCCATTTTTTATATTGGGCTGGAGATGATTTATTTTTGACACCTCAATAGTCAAAAAGAAATATTAAAAGTTTAAACATCTTTTAAATGATAAAATTGGCAACTTGGGAAGCTGCGCCAATTAGGGCTGTCCTTTGGAGAGTTTATAAGGTTGCCTTGGGTTTTGAAAAGGATAATGTGATTGAAGATATTCTGATTTTTGCTCTGAGAAGAGACTTGGCCAAGGGTTTTCAGCAGAAGATTATTCTGCAGGTGATCGAAGGTATTGGTGCAAGGAAACGTTGGATTCTTGTGCAACAACATTAGAGTTGTGAAATACCAGATGATTTTGTTACTGTTGGTTTCATTCAGAGACTAAGCTTGAGCAGATTGGATAAAGAGGCATTGTTCTTTGAAGAGGGTTTGATAACTACAGCTAGAGGAGAAATAAAGAAATTCTGAAGTGATTGGTTGCTGATTTGACCTGCTTTGGAAGCCGTACCCTAGATAGCTGGAAGACTGCGATTTTGGCAAGGGAGCTTCTAAAAATCATGGAATAATTACTAAAGGTGGCGCCTAGTCTTCCTTGACACTTTGAGCTATTGCATGGGCAATTCTGGTTAGTATTGAATAAACAGTGATCTGCTGTCATAAATTTGCTTACATGAACAGCAAGGGTTTGATGAATTTCCAATCAGAAAAATCAGTAATTTACCTATGAAATTATTCTATTATTATTGTCTTAGCATTCCATGGAATATTAGTGTTGTTTGAATGTTATAAGAGACCTCAGGCTGAAATTAATAAATTTCCAGATTATAGCACTTGCTTTTTTTCCTTCAAATCAAAAACAATTGCTATTGCAACACAAACACACCAGGTTCAACTAAACAGACAGAGACAATAAACACAGCCTGTGAAAGATTCTTACAAAATAGTTTACCCCATGATTGTAGAAAATAGATTTTTGTTGTTTATATTCATATTGCTGATTACATAGAGGCAAATATTCGTTTAACTTTTTAAAAGGGCAGTCACCAGATAGTTGTCTAAGTCTGAGATCAAAGATTAGCTAAGTCTATGAAGTAGCTGAGATCAAAATTTATCAGACAGAGATCTAGCCATTGTTAGGAATTTAGTAAAAGTGGAAGCCATTTTGAAATGATCCAAGACTTCCATTCTGATTGAGGCAAGGAGTTTTCTAGGGGTAGTTCAATATTTGAGAAAACTTATCAAATCATATTCCACAGTTGCAATGCATTATATTCCCTGATGGCAATTGGTAAGTCTTTTATATGGGGTAGAATTCAACATAAGGCATTTGTTTAGCTTAAGTAAAAGATTAGCAAGCCACTGGTTTTGGCATTACCAAGCTTGCAACTACTATTTTAGGTAGAGACAAATCTTAATGATTGTGTGTTGGAGGCTCTTTCATTACAACTATGTAAGCTTGTTTGTTGTTATTCAGATTTATTTAGTGGACCAGTTAGGATAAATTGCTCACATAATGAATTGTATGTCTTTGTTTGAGCAACAATTAACTATATCAATTACAAATTAAATATCATATACCTTTATCTATATATATTATATATGTCTTTAGACAATTAGTGTCATGGTAGAAACACTCCATTGGTGAGGCAGCCACCAAGGTTCAAACCCCTGCTGGGCCATTGAGCTCGCAGGCTTTTTGCCTTTGTTGGGTCATTAAGATCGTGGGTTTGAACAAGTGAAGAATGGGGAATGATGAACCCCCCAAAAAATGGACAAAATAACAAACCTTTTCAACGTTGATTCCACATTGACTCTGATTCCGTCTTGAATCAACCCTATTTCTAAGCAATTCAGTAATTTCACAGGTTTTTCTAGGGTTTTTCAAGTTTTTACAATGATTTTTTTCACTTTTTTTGCCATTTTCTGGGGTTTTTAACATGATTTTAACGTGATTTAAATGCAAAAAATCATTGAAATTTGGGTCAACAATTGGTCAACGATTTTTTCATGAATCAGGATTTTTTCAGGGAATAAATTGGCTAGCTCCAGGATTCAGAATTAATAGGGTATAATCACGATTTTTTGCAGACTATTGCTTCTATGGACTTAAAACAACTCATTATATTTAGTAAAGTTGTTTGGGTAGTTTCCAATAAAATAGGATATGAGAATCCTATAAATGTGTGATGTATTTGATTGAAAACAAGGAAGCACCATATTATCTTGTGTAATAGCATTTGCCTTCTATTTGAATCTTCCGAATTTCCTATCATGGAATTAGAGCAAGGATAGCCTTGACTCTCTTACGAGAGAGCCCGAAACATGCGCACATTATAATTTTTAGTTGTAAGACGAGTAGTGTAAGTGTGTGGGTATTTATTCATTTCAGTTCTCTCATGTTGTCACACTCAATAAAGATTATTGCAATGACTCCTATACACATAGGCAATGGCAATGCAGGAGCACCTCTTTTTTTTTTCCTTCCAAGGATGCTAAAAAGAGTTCAGAAGATGACTCTCAAGAGCATGAGTGATAGCCTACTGTTAGTGAATCTGCTACTGGAGATGAAGAAAAGGACATGATCTAGTCAAAAGTAAAGTGTAACTCCTAGTTTAAAAGGTTATTCCCAGAGAAGGCCACGAAAGAGGATCTGAAGCCACGTGCCAAGTTCTTGAAGGAAGTGGAGGTCTTGCTAGAGTTTCGCATCTCATGATTTTGCCAGTAGTTGTAAAGGTATAGGGTATGCCTTCTGACCATAGAAATGGGACTCGGACTTGGCGCGAACTCGGCAAGGGTGACTCGACCTAGGACTTGAGTCTCGGCCAAAAAACTTGACGAGACAAGGCAAAGTGAAAACCGAAGAAATTTAGAGATTTTTAAGGATTTATGACATGTTTCATTCACCCTTTATTAAATAAACCTTAAAGACACAATAACATCAACAAATAGAAGCTAATTTGATCACATACACAAATGTACATTGATCACATAAGTATAAGTGTAAATTGTAGTTAAAGGAAATAGCAAACTTAGATATATAAATATTGTCAAATGTATACAAAACTCATGGAACATGGAATCCATTACATCAAATGTTCCAAACAAATATCAGAACAATAACTACAAATCTATGGCTCAAAAGAACCTACATCCCTCCTACGAAGGTGTCTAAGGTAGGTCCCACTAAACTAGTGGGGGTTTGGGAGTGGAGACACTAATGGGTTTGAGGGGTAGCAATGATAAGTTGCACAAGGTGTTAGATGTGAGAAAAAACCAACAATAAAAGGGGTGTTGGGAAACGCACCCCATAGGCTAGAAGTGGGGGTTCGGAAGCTATGCCCCCGAAAAAAAAAAAATTAGAGAAAAACATCAAAAAATGTCCATTTTTGTTATTTTTTGAGAAAAAAAAAACAATTAGAGTCTGAGCCGAGTCAGCGAGTCCCGCGACTCGCCAAGGACTCGGACGAACCTGAGTTTCGAGTCCCTAGGACTCGCCCAAGGTCACCTAGCCCAAGACTCGCCGAGTCCGGGCGAGTTCTAGCGATTCCCAAACTCTACTTCTGACATAAGAATACGACAACGAAATTGCCAAAAAGTGGAAGGGAAGTAATGGAAATGACTTTTTCAGGCAAAATATAAAACTCACATTATCTAAGAAAGAAAATATATGCTCAAAATAGTCACAGGTAAAGATGAAATATTTGGCTTTTCTAAAGGGATGGATGCCATTAATAGCCCAAAATCTGCATCCTCTTTAGCAGTTAACTTTAGATCATAGATAAAAGCTAGGCCACAAATACAAAGGATCAAGAAAGCAAAGATAAGCCATGCCAATTTTGAAAGGACACAATTCAAATTGTGCCTTATATAATTGGGGAAATAGCATCAGCATTTAGGAATATATTCTTTCCTCACAACTATGAAAAAGCCTCAAAAGACAAATTTGCTAAGTAGCAAACTAATTGAAGGATGTAAGCACAAAAGGTTGGAGGGCATTTAGTGACCTCTCGTCAGTGACTAGCGACGAGGCCATTAAATTGCATTAGTGACAAAACTATCTATACCAAAATATCTAAAGCCAAGATCGGTTTCTAGGTGACAACAACAACTATCTCATATCATTTACGATTAGAGTGGCAATGGTCTATAACCGTGGCTACTTACATAACAACAAGGACTTGGTTCTCAAATATTTTATGTTGTGGTTGGATGTGCAAGTCCCTAATCACAATTCTTGGTTATTTGTGAATGGATGTGTTTCTCCCCATTCACAAGATGGTGTAAATGATTGGAAGTATTTGTCCCCAGCCATAGGAGTTGGTGATTATGATTAGATCTGTTTGTCCCCAATCACAATTGTTGTGAGAAGACGTGTATGTGCCTGTTCATAACTGATGTTGGATAAGATGTGTTTGTCCCTATCCAAACTTGACGACCTTGGATAGATGTGCTAGTCCTTATCCATGGTTCCATGAGTACATGTGTTTGTCCCTATCCTTGGGTGAAAGTATAGTAACCATGGTAAGGTTACTTCTACAATTGCTTGTCATGAGTAGATGTGTATGTCCCTACTCATACCTTGGGATGAACTATCAAACATATCCATCAATTATTGTTGGTCTACTTATACCCATTTGGAGAATGATATAATATGGTGGGTGCTAGGAATATTGCATCATAGGATGCACATAATGAATATTATTAAGTTTATAGTTTATTAAATAGGTTAATATATTAGTGGTATAAATGTGTTTATATTGAGTTGTTTTAGGAAAGTTGTTTGGATAGTTTCCAATAAAATAGGATATGAGAATCCTATAAATATCTTATGTATTAGATTAAAAATAAAGAAGCAACATATTATCTTGTGTAATAGTATTTGCCTTCTATTTGAATCTGTCCAAATTTCCTATCAGTTGACAGATTTGGTCCACAGGTCTGGCAATAATTTGTTTAAAGTCAGGTTAGTTTTGAGTTTGTCCCGTCAAGAAACATTGGAAAACTGAACTGTTCCTTCATTCTTCTATGCAAATGCACTGGCTCATGGAAGATGGACACAAATGTGATGTTGTTCAGCATGCAGAGGAAGATGGCTTTCCTGGGCAATATAAAGGAACTGTGGCTGAGAAAAGTATTGAATACATTCTGGTTTGATCCTCTTTGCAATTCAGTGGTTACTTGATGAACAACTTTTGACTGAAGCACACCATTACAGGTTTAACACTGATTAAGCCTCTATATTCATCAGTGCCCTTCTATACCTGAGGCAGGACAAAAAAATTATCCACTAACTTGCAGATTGCTTGATAAAGAAATCATGGCTAGGTGGTTGGCAATAGTTCTGCACTTGGCACCTACTTGCAGGCGCTTATCTGCACTTTCAAGGAATGACGGTAATACAGGAAGGCAACACCAAGAAGTGAAGGCTGTGTGATTGTGTGTGGGGTGATGTTTCCTACTATTACCTGTAATATGCAGCAGAATAAGAAAACAGATAACTTTCCAGGCCAAGACAGCTAAATAGAAAAGACAGGCCTCCAGCAAACAATTGAAAATAAGCTAAGTAAGACTTAGACTGTAAATATCCTAACTGTCCCATATAAGAATTTTATACTTCAGGTTAGTTTAACTGTTGTTGAATTGCCCTTGTCAACAAGATATCCTACTTTCCTCTATAAACTCTACTCAAATGCAGCATTAGACCTCAAGGGTCAACATCTGCTTGTACAAAATTCTGACAATTACAAAATTATGGATAACTAGATATGATCAACCTATATTGTTGGGTAATTATTATCATGGCTAGTCTATTAAGTAATTATTATAGATTAATCATCTATATTAGCATCAACATTTGCTCAAGGTTTCGCGAGGCTCATGGAAGCATATCAAATTGCAATTCCTATGGCTATTTATCATTACCCATGTTGCCAAGCACATCTGATCTTTTAACAGCACACACTTGCAAAAGACACAAAAAGCAAATTGATATTCATAACTGAATGAATCAGTAGATTGTTTTGCATTATACCATGCCAACAGCATCAAAGACTTTCAAAGCAAGGAAGAGATGCGGATACATACTTAGAATTCAAGTGATGTGCAACTGTAAATCCAATCCAGTTCATGCGTTGATTGGGCTTCAGAGTTAGCAGCTTCTGTCTTGTTTCCACAAATCCAGCTAAATCTCGCATTTGTGCCTGCATGCATGTTTACCCTATCAAGAAAATAAGTAAAAAAAGCTGCCAACGACAAGAGATTATATTCTATCCTCGAAGCAGCTCATTTGTGACAAGAAGCCTATTTTGCAACCATATCAACTTAGACTTTGTGGAGTTGTCTACATGGATGAATGCATAGACAACATTAAAGACCCGTAATTTTAGATGTGTAACTCTTAAAATAAAAAAGAATGAGGAAGTTTCAAAAAATATGCAATGTTATAGCACTAAATGGAAAAATATTCAAGATGGCAATACCAACACAAGTGTAAGAACATAATGGGCGGCACCTCAAGTCTTTCAGATACCTCTCTTCACTTATGAGATACATGTTTATGATGGGGCCGTGCTAGATAAATACAAGCTTTCACAATTGGGAAACACGCAGGAAAAAAAATATGACACAATGAATACTAAAACCAACATTACTTAAGGTAAAGACCAAGTGAAACAAGAGCTAAAAACAGCTTTCTTCCATCCATTAAAACTTACAGATCCCACTATTCTCACAAAAAAAAACTGTGTTTTTCCTTAAGTGACAAGCAGAATATGATACAGAACTATAGGAAGCTATTTTACTAAAACAAGAGTAGACAAGAATAACATAGGTAGCAATCAAGTGACTCAAAATACAATTTTGCAAAGCTATATAGTACACTACAGACCAAATCTCATCTAGTATTTGAGGCAACTTTGTAAGAGAGGTCAATTCCAAAAGTGCACAATGCCATTGAAATCTGAAATTTTAACAGGAGAGGGAGAAAGTGTAATTGGCAGATACTAAGCTTGGCGAATTTAATTCTGTGGCCAAAAGACATAATGGTATTAAAAGCATAAATATTCGCAGTCAAGCACATTTTAAGTTATCTCCTGATACAAGCTTATTGAAGTGATCCAAATGAGGTTTTAAATTTTTCATCTAAATGTTCTTCATAAATAACTGTTACATTTTGGGTTTAGGCTAGCCAGTAAAGCCCTCAATTGCTCCGTATTAATTCATGTGTTGAGGCACTCATTTTCATGAGTAAACTGAGCTTTCCTGTTACATGTTGGGTTTAGGCTAGCCAGTAAAGCCCTTAATTGCTGCCGTTTAATTCATGTTTTGAGGCACTCATTTTCATGAGTAAACTCAGCTTTCCTGATTTCACACACAGTTTTCTCAGAAGCAGAGCTAGAACAGATGTAATGCTGCTCAGTAAATTTCCCACAGACTTGCCACAATAACCTAAGCCTTCTGCTTTCAAACTTTGGTTCACTTTTTCCCAGGCTATGTATTCTTAAAAGCTAGAACGCAGTGTTCCACTGAGTTTCGGAACGAGGAGTGGCAGTGCTGATATACATAAAGTACTTGAAAAAGCAGTTATTAATAGATGTCTAAGAATTACATTTCCAGTGAAACTTTGGCAAATTAGTAAAATAACAAAATTGCAAATACTCAATACTAAGATTTAAGATTTTCATTTTAATTTTAAGTACTTAAGCACTAAATAAAATTTGACAAATGAAATTGTCAAATTGGAGATTTCTATTATATCAAAATGAAAAATATCATAAAGATGATTACAATGAATAGCATAATATTACAAAAAGTACAAACTACAAAATGTCAAAATGCAGTCAAGGGAGGCCTCTAATCATCCCCAAACTCCTCATCACCGGGACTACTGGACTCCTCATGATCAAGATCCACCAAACTAACACCAACCAGCCCTACATCTGAAGTTGTAGCATCCTCATTAATCTGTGATGGCTCTTCTGGCTCTACATCCCATTGTGCTGCAGGACTCTCTTTGTACATAAGAAAAAGTATGAACTTTTTTTAAAATGTGCATTTTTGTTGCGTCCCAGGATGGGGGACTTCCAGACATCCTCCCCAAGGCGCTCTAGGGATGCCTGGGCCCAAGATGTCCCAAAGACGTCTGGACGTTCCGGCGCGGTTGAGGGATGGCAGAGGGGCGCTGCATCCGGGAAATGCGTTTCCGTGGTTCAATGCTAAAAAGTCAATTTCAGTAACTCTTTCAGACATAACAGATGTGCATGCTGGCATGTTTAATATTCTCTATTATTCTGTACTTGGTTTCAGGACTAATGGTCAACAAAAAGTTAGGCACTGCTTTTAGACCCCACTCATTTGTAACAGTAAAATCATGAAAACATACTTAGACTGACTTAACCTCCAAGTGGTCAGAGAAGGATTTCTAACAGCAATAGTTTCTGGTTAGCAACAGATTAAGAAAACACAGAATTTCACTCTCTTTTGTCTTTGCATCAGCATGAGCATATTCCTTGTGCTAACAGTTGTCAGAAAACCCTTGGGGATAATTTGACTTTATCTTACAGAACCTCATTTTGTAACAGTTCAAAACTGCTATTGCCATAGAAAGACAGAAAGTGTGATTGCTAGAAAAATCAAGAAGTCTAAAGACCAAAAGACATAATCCATGAATGCTATGGAATCTATTAATGTAAATTTTGAGTTATCTTTTGGGACAAGCTTATTAACGAAAACCAACTGGAGTTTTAAACTAAATGTTTCTCAGAAATGACTATTAATCCCAACTTTTTTAGATATCTCAGTTCAAAGTTGTGTTCATTGGATTGTCCAGCTTTACCCAACCAAAAGACTGCTGAGGCATGAAAATTCAATAGTGACTGCCTTGTCAGAAGGAGGTCAGCCGGTAAGGCCGTTAATTGCTCCAGGCTAATTCGCGTGTCAGGGCACTTTCATTGGTCACTCAGATTTCCTTATTTTCTCGGATGGTTTACTCAGAAGTAAAGGCATGATGGATTCAATTCTACACAGTAAATTTCCCAATGACTTGACCCTGAAATTAAACATTCTTTGACAAAAAAATTTCCATGTTTTCCAACCTATGTATTCTTGAAATCCAGGAAGTCATATTTGGTGATTCTTTCTAAACATATCAGATGTGCAGGCTAATACGTCTGATGTTCTCTATTATTCAATTTCTTTGGTTCTGGCCTAACAGACCAAAAAACACATTTAGACACTAGAACAATTTAGAATCTTGTCAATTGTCTTCTGCCTTTGTTCAGCATTCTCTGTGTTGACAGCTATTTGGTGACCATTGGAAAAAAGTTTAACTTACCTTACAAAACCTCATTTTGGAACAGTTCATAACTACCATAGCTACTTTTCTGCTTTGGGTATGAGAATCTACAAGAAGTGTGCTCCACAACTAAGCCCGTTTCACTTGATTCCACAACCAGTTAAACTTTGCAGTCTTTAAGGTCAATATATTAACTATGTTGACACTTTTGTGAAGAAAGCACCCATTTACACTCCATAAAAAGGAACAAAAATTCAGCATACATCAGCATATAATCTCATATAAAAAAGAAATTCAAACTACAGAAGAAAAGAAAAATATTATTTATAAAAAAGTTTATTTACTAAGCTCACCTGGAGAAGAGAGAGATCACGTAAAATTTCAATATTTTCTGGATCAATCCTCAGAGCATTTCTATAACATTTGATTGCTTCTTTATACTCCCGGTCTGAACGGTACAGAAGACCATAAACATGCCAACACACATGACTTTTCAAATCATTCTGCATAGATGCAACAATACACCACAATGAATGTATATTTTGGATTTGGAAACCATTTTGCAACACATGGAGATTGAACAATAATGGGTTAAATGGACAACCTGATCAGTATAGCATTGAAGCACAAACTTCCCATTTTTACCTTTAAACCTTGCCGTACAAGCTCATATGCTTCTGCCTTGCGATCCATGCAATTTAATATCAGACCTTTCATTGACATTGTCTCTGAAAGACACAAATACATACAGACAATTTATAGCACTACATTGAAACTTACAAAAACCTCCCATCATTAATAGAGGATAATACTTATCAAATCACTATAGCACATAATGTACTATTCAAACTCCAGTCCTTTACCCACTTACAAGAAAGCATTAGTAGCAGAAGCAGAGAAGATTAGGAAACTGATACAAGAATCTGCTATATATATGTCTTGCAGCTGTATCTACGTCATGAGCATTGACAAAATGTAAATGGGGAATGAAACATGCTGAGGAAATTCTGGAGAGGAATAATAGAAATAAAATTCTATATTTATTATTTATTTATTATTTTGATCATGTTTGATGACTTTAAGTTTTTGATTAAGTTAGTAGGGAGAAGGCCCTGAATCCTACAGAACAGCAAAATCAGAGAGCAGCAACATAAGGTCTGGCATCACACAGCCAGCTTAAGAACCACTACCATCCACTCTCAATAAAAGTCAAAAAAACCTCATGTTTAATGACTTTAATTTTTAACTTATGTGCCATCACTACTTTTATAGCAAACAGTAAGATGGTACAAGACTCTATATCATACAGCATAGCATTATTATCAAAATAATTATCAAGAACAAAAATGTTTGCTTTAACAAAATTATTTGGAAAAGAGTGAACAAAAAAGATAACAAACACAAAATTGTTGTTTTATTACTATATAGTATACAGAAAACAGAAAAGTTTGAAAATTACTGATCAACACATTGAGGGCAAGGTGATCTCTAGATTCTCTACTAGTGCCTAATGAATACAACGTTTGGGAGCTTAAATTTCAGTATAGGTTTTTCAATTTCTGAACTCAAATGTCTGGCTTTTGATCTTGTTTCCATTTCATATCCTGCAATGTCAAGAGGTTGTGAAATATTTTCTCTAATATCTTTGCAAGGAGTAACTCTCCCTAATCAGTCAAGGTTATATTGACACCCATTGATATGACAATAAAGCTAAAGATAAATGTTTTCCTATGTGCAATGAAAGAGCACCAAATCTTGAAAATCAATCCAGAAAATGTGTGACAATATTGCAATGTTGACTACTCAGGTGGCTAATCTTAACTTTTTATTTGGATCCATCCATTCTTGGAGACAGACCTAAGTCACAAGGTTCAACTATAAAGTTCGAAATTCAGCAGACTTCAAAACATGACTAGAAATTTGTTGAAATTTGCTTTATATTCGTACGGATAAAAGGCATTGTTTTTTTTAATTAAATATCTTAAGAAAAATTTACTGCTCCCCTTGAAGAAAAACAATTATCAATCAGGATTTCGAATCCTGGACCTTTCTGACTTCCATTCTTTTGCTCTCTCATGGCTCAGTCATACACCATGCCGGTCTTCAAGTGCTTCACTCCAACATATTCTCTCTGCAAGCTACTGCATTCTGCCGCACATTAAGATTCTCGAGCACGCCATGGATGCCATTGGATCCCTGCAATGGAATAAAGAAAAACACGAGGACCCGGTGAAGGTAACCCTACCACCAATGTCCTAAAAAGTCTAACACACACACACATCTATAAAAATAAATAAAAAATAAAAATTTATATTATAATGTAATATTGTATGAATTCGGATTAATATAATATTGTTTTATTTTTATGAATTTATTACTTATATTTAAAAAAATCAAATTTATATAAGAGGAATTTGATCACCAATTTTTTTATTTGCTGAAATTCATCTGAATTTTATTGTCATCAAACACAAACTCAAACTCAACCCTTGTGACTTAGAGCCAAACTACCTCTAGTGTAATTGATCACACAACCAGAAGATTTTCCTTGGCCAGCTCAAGGTGTACTCCAAAAATTTATGAATTGAGGCTGAACACCTCATTTCATGGGATGACATGATCTTCTACCAATGCCCCCTCATGAAGTCAATATTAAGAACTTTGTTTTTACAATGTCCTATATACACAATGAGCTCCAAGAGAGATACTACTGTTGTGCACTAGTCCGACCTTCTTCTAGTATTTTATCATTAGATATAATTCTCCTATCTTGCGCCTATCTTTATGCTGTTTAGCTGAAAATCTAATCTATAAAACGCTGCTTATCTCTTGCAAGAGATGAATTGGAAGATATGTCTAAATCACTAATGTATATCTACACTCCATGCTTAGTTAGCTCAATACAGTACTTTCACTATTTACAAAAAGTAAAATGCAAAATAGAATAACTCGAACCACTTTCAGCACATTCAAACTAAACATGTGTGGAAATTCCTATCTGAGCTTAAAAAACTCATCCCTCCCTCTTATCAAGGAAGTAATTTTGCACCAATCCAAGTTTGTCTGTGAATGCTTCAAATTTCCCTTTTGCTGAAGACTTGGTCAAAATATCAACTATCTGCTGATCTGTGGAAAATTGGAAATATACTGGAGCTTAATCACCCTTTTGAATCCTATATCAAACAAAGTTATCTGATCTCTATGTGTTTAGACCTAGGTTACCGGGTTCGCCTCTGGGCCCCCCTGGTACAGGTCCGGTTCGAACTAGGTTCGACCAGGGTTCGAAAAACCCAAAGTGGGTTCGACCCCCCCCTGGTACAGGTCCGGTTCAAACTAGGTTCGACCAGGGTTCGAAAAACCCAAAGTGGGTTCGACCCTGGTCGAACCCAGTCGAACCCGGGGTCAAACCCAGTCGAACCCAAGCGGCTGGGCGGCCCGTAAAGTCAAAAAACAATGCAAACTTCTTCTTTTTTTCAATTCCGCCTTGTAAAAAGTGAAAGTTATAACCCAAAATTGACTTCTAAAACATTTTATTGACTCATTTCACCTCATTTGTGTTGCTATTATGGTATGATCATGATGCTATGATTACAAGTTTATGTTTGTTTTGTTGTTTATATGATGCTATGTGACATGCAAATTTTAATTCATGCTTATAGGCTTCATAAATATCAAAATATATATATATATATAAAATTTACATGTTTTTGTACTAACGAACCCAAACCCCTTTTCAAAATTTTGCCGTACCGGGTTCTTCGAACCCGAACCGGTGCCCGAACCCGAACCGGTAACTTAGGTTTAGACCTATCATGAAACATTGGATTCTCAGAAAATTTGACACAACTTTGATTATCACAGCATATGAACATGAGATCCAACTCTTGATCAAACAATCTTGCAAGTGACTTGTGATGCTAGATGGCCCCACACCTAGCAATATTGACTGCCATGTGTTTTGCCTCTACTGAGTTAAGTACCATATAAATTTGCTTCTTGCTGAACCAGGATACCATTGTTGAACCCAAGCTAAGGAAACACTCCCAGGTGCTCTTCCTATTTGCTGCACTATCTACCAAATCTAAGTTTGTATACCCTTGCAACTTTACTTCACCATCTCCAAGATTTCAAACCATACTCCAATGTGCCTCTCAAATACATAAGCACATGTTTTTCTGCTACTTGATGTTCATGCCTTGCTTCCACCATGAATTGACTCAAGGAGTTAATTGCAAAAGATATATCTAGTCCAATGTTGACAAAATACATTAAGAAACCTATAAGATGCCTATATGACATCAGATCCACCAACTCTGAATCTGTAGTTGTCACCTTATTCAGATTAATGATCATAAGCATGACCATGTTGTTAGCAATCCTCCACCTGAAATCACTTCAAGATCTCAATTGCATACTTACCCCTATCCAAGAAAAATCTCGCTTGATTTCTACTAAACCTCTAAAACCAAGAAATAGAGCATGCCAATGTCCATCTAAAACTCAGCAACTAAATTTTCTTTGCACCTTGCAATAAGCTACTTTGCTCCTGTAATAAACAAGTCATCTACATATAACACCAAAATAAGAAAATTAGTCCCAACAATTATATAATCTAGACTAGGATTTGCTTCACTTTAATTGAAACCCATACTTTGCAAATATCCATCTATCCTGCAATATCAAGCTCTTGGTGCCTATTTGAGTCCATACAAGGTTCTCTTAAGCCTACAAACATGGGATTCCTTGTTATTTGTCTCAAAGCCTTAAGGCTACTCTATATTACACTTCTTCCTTAATGAATATCATTGAAAAAAAGTTGTCTTAATATCCGTTTGATGTATTTTCCATCCCATAAAGGAACTAAAGACATAATTGTTTTATGAAAGTGTACTTAGCAATTAGTGTAAATAACTCTTCATAGTTCATTCCTCCTTTCTGGGAAAATCCTCACACCACAAACCTCGCTTTGAACTTCTTGACGCTACCATCTACAACATGCTTGATTTTGTAGAGACACTTGGAACTCACAACTAATTTCCCTTAAGATCTTGGCACTATGTCCCAAACATCATTTTTAATGATGATCATGTATTCTTCCACCATAGCATCTCGTAAACTTGTGGTCTAAATCTATGATGCTACTCATCAATTCCATGTAGTTTGGAAACTTCTTAGAATGCTTGCTCTCCCTGAATATACTCCTAAGAGCCTCAACATGCTCCTAAGCATCCCTCAATGTCTCCTTATTAAAGTAGAAGGGGCTAAAGCCTCTTCCTAAGATTGTTGTTCTCAAATAGAAATAATTAGTGTCTTTAGAGCCAAAGACTCAACCTTCAAAGCTTTCTACTCATCTTTTATAATTGGAATGAACTCTTGGGACTTTCTAGATGCAAATTCTTTCTCGAACTTTACATCCCTACTAACTAATTCCTTCCTCTGCTCTAGAATCTAGACCCTAATGGCCTTGAAGTCTCACTGTAACCCAAATAAAAACCATTTCAATTGGATGGTTCCTACCTAGTCCTCTTCTCTACAGGTATATGAATATAAACTGGACAACCAACAATGGCAAAATGACTCACCTATGGCTTAATACTAGTGAATGCCTCCTCTGGTGTCTTGTCCTCCAAGATCATGTGAGAACGCCTATTTTGGATGTAGACTGCCCAAAGAAACACTAGAGAGTCTGAGTCATGAATCATGGCCTTAACAGCCCTTATTGTGCATCATTTTTTCTGCTTTGTATCATCATTCTACTATGGGTTGTACAGAACCATTATCTCCCTCTTGATCCCTACTTCCACGCAAAACCCCTAAAAGTCTTTGTAGGTATACTCATCCTCATTGTTCAACCTCAATACCTTGATCTTCTTCCCTATCTAATTTGAAACAAGAGCTTTGAACTCCTATAACCTGCTAAAGACCTCATCTTTGGTTTTCAAGAAATAAATCCAAGTCTTGCAAGAGAAGTCATCACTCTTATCTCCATAACTGAAATTGAAAGCAAATTCTTCTTCAGACTATGAACAACCAAAACATCATCTAAATCTAAAGAATTACCTGACTGTAGTTGAAAGGGAATTGTGCCAACTCCTATTAAATACTTGGCATCATCACCAAACTCAACCTTAACTCCAGAGTTATGTTTTTTAAAATTGGTAAAACATTATTGGGTTGATCTAATTAGTCTAGATGCCCCACAGTCCACATACCAAGAGTCTCTTGGAATCATTTTCGGAGAAAGACAAGATACCATTATGAAATCCTTCTCCAACTGTACAGCAAACTTGTTCAATTGAATTTCTACAAAAGCCGCCACTTGCTTTTGTTGATGCTTCCCTTTGTCTTCCTTGTTTGGACGCTTTGATGCATAATGACTGAATTAATGATAAATGAAGCATTTGATTTTACAAGTCCTTCCCTAACTGTAAGGATAGATCCACATCCTTTCCCTTACCCTTGGTAGGCTCTATACTTTTCTTTGTCTATCCAAAGAGGGCTAAATTATCATCAGCACCCTTCTTGTTGACTTTTGACTCCATTCAAGTTTCCTCCTTAATAGAGTCGTCCCACAATCCAAAAGAAGAAAGATTCTATCGAGCACAAATACCCTATACAAATGCTTACCACAAAGATGAGAAATAATTCAAAGCCAAGTCTGCTATCTCTGTGTTATTAACCTTCTCCCCAACTGCAGCAAGTTAGTCATGAAGTTGTGTGACTAAATCTTATTTAGTCATCTCTATGGATCTGAATTTGTTTCACAATATCATCTTCCTATTTATGTTTTCACTCTAGTAAAGACTAACTAGAGCATCAAACATCCCAATGGCTGTTTTCTTTCAAATAAATGAAGAACTAAATAATCATTTACCGCATCCATGATTATCCACATGGACTTTACCTCTTTCTTTTTATGAGTTGCCAACTGCTACGAATTTGAAGGTGGAAGCATCTCATCTTTTACGATATCCTAGAGTTCATTCTCTTCCAACAAAGTCACCCTGATTTTCCAAGACAAAAAAAATTTAATGCACCTTCAAATCTATCCTCAAATTTAAAAGAAAAATATTTTTTTGCACAGAACTCCCAAATTCGAAAACTACTCAAAATATTTTGTAAATGCCTGCACAAATTGCCCTTGCCACAGATTTCTAAATACCCTAGTTGTGACTTGTAGAAACAGAGGACGAAGGGCGCAGATTTAATTTTCTCAAAAACCAGACCTTCAAAGATACTTTCACCTAAGCTTTTGGTTCTTAAATATCATTAAATTGGCAAGGGAAAGCTTCTTCTACACATGAATTATATATATGCTTAATAAGGCATCTAATCCATCAACCTCTAAATTGAGAAAAGGTAAAATGCCTTGAAAAGTAGATGACCCAAAAGAGATTATATATAAGATAATAGGATGGACAATAAGTAAGGCACTGGGGAAGTTGGTTAAACCAAGCACATAAGTAGGGCAATTGCTAAAACTTCATACACTCGTGCTATGTCAAGATATCACGAGGTACCAATTCATCTCATAGAATTTTGGAAATGAAAATTCAAAGCTGAGGGGCCATATGAGTGAAAGGTTATGCTTTCCGGCCCAACCAATGTGCCAGCAACATTCATGTGCCAAATTAATGACTCCCTACGACCCTTCACCAACTCCTTTGTCATTGTCTAGTTGGATGATATTTTCATCTTCAACAAGAATTGGGAGGAACGGTCTATGCCAAAACAAGTTGCAAGCCAAATGAAGCAAGTGCACCTTTAGCATTGCATAAATCCATCATCTAGGCTACATCATTAATCACACAAGCATACATGTAGACCCAGTGAAAATCAAAGTGATTCTAGACAGGCCAACTTCACATAACATCACTTAATCACAGAGGTTTATAGAACTTGCTAGCTTCTGCCATAGGTTGGTCCTCATACTTCACACATCACTTGGTCACTTTGTCAAAGCATACACAACAATGCAGCATTAGTTTGGATGCCTCTGCAATAGCGTGTTGTTTAGGAGCTCAAGCAGTGACTATGCAATGCCTACTCTAGCAAGGCATTGCACATCCCATTAAGATCAAAACAAATGCATCTAAACATAGATGGCAAGCTCCGCCCACTCTACATCATATCTCAGCCCAATTGATACCAATTACTAGAACTCGTCCCTCTAGAGCCAGAGACCCTGCTTGGAAATGTCATACAAGGACTAACACCTGGGACAATTGTTTGCACAAGATGCTAGAACCTATATCATGGAGACATCAATAACCTCAAATACGATCTTGCAGGCATTATATGTCATGATGCCAAGCCCTATGACAACACAGAAGAAATAAAACGAGAGATGAATGCACACCCTGCATTGATGGAATGGAAAAAAACTACAAAGAGAGAAGACAAGAGTAGCCATAGCAGCATCCATATCTACTTCTTATTGTCCTCAATCGCAAGCAAAAATAAATGAATTTATGGCATTGTAAGGCATAGTGGGCTCCTTTCATGGTCCATGCATACGAAGCACATCTACTTCGAGTAGAGTGCCTATGCAAACACCATATAGCTTTTTTGTACCCAAAAACAATCCTAGTGCACAACTACCATTGGATGGTACAAGGTGGAATAAGGAAGTGCATTGAGAAGCAAATAAAAGCATGTGCCAATGTTTGGTATTTCAACAACCTTCCTTTCAATACGACAGATAGCATGTGCTAGGAGAATTTAGTAAATGCATTGACAATTGCAAGAAAAGGCTACAAGGCACACTCTCGAAAAGACTTAAGTGGAAAGTGTCTTGTGCATGTAATGGAAGATACAAAGTTAGTTGTCGAAGTACAGAAGAAGCAATGGCAAAAATATGGCTGCACTATTCTTTAAATGGGTTATCGATGCAAAGAACCACACCCTTATCAACTTTCTGGTAGCTTCAAATAGTGAGGTATTTTTATCAAGTAAGTTAATGCCTTTGACAAAGTAAAAAATGCAAATCTAATGTTAGAGGAAGTTGTCTTAGAGGCGAGTATGGAGAAAGTAGACCAAATTATAACTTACAATGCACCAACGAAATTGTTTGAAGAGAACCACCTATCACTTTTTTGGCCTCCTTGCCCAACACGTTGCCATGCCTTCTTTTGGAGGGCATAGGGAAAATTGTTTGGGTGAGATCGCTTGTAGAAGATGTGTGAAGCATAAATAAAAAATTACAATCACCCTTTGGTTTTTAGTTTATGAGAGATGACATCAAAGGGAATGAGCTAGTTCAAGCGAGTGTCACAAGGCTTACAACGAACTTCCTAACGTTGAAAAGCATTATTAGTTTATTGACTTCTTTGAAACAAATGTTTGTGAATCAAGCATGGCTAGACTCATACTATTTAAAGAAGCCTAAAGGAAAGAGGATAACAAAAATAGTCTTTGATTATCTCTTTGCACAGAGTGCTACAAAAATTCTCAAGGTAACCTCAAAACTATGATTTAAAATTCAAAATGAATATTTCATCTTTAATCTTTAAAAGTATTTACTTTCATTATAAATTTGTAACTTTAACTTGTTTGGATTTGTAGGTGTTAGAGCCATCAATTAGAGTATTGCACTTGGTAGATGGGGATCAAAACCCAATAGGGTACATTTATGAGGCCATGAATAGGGCCAAAGAGTACATCCAAAACTATTACAAGAGGGATAAACTTAAATTTGATCCCATTTGGGAGATCATTGATTGGAGGTGTAACAATCAACTCCATCATCCCATTCATGGAGAAAGGTACTTCCTCAAACTTGATAATAACACTTTTGTACTCATTTATGCACACATTGGATATATTGTCATTTAATTGTAACAAACAAAATGTGTTTTTAAAGAAGTTAAAGCAATTTTTTTGCTGATTCACAAATTTTGGGTCTATCGCGTTTTTGTCAAATCAATGTTTGCCAACTATGCACTCAAAACAATGCTCACTTAGCATGGGCATACAATCGCCTACCATTCAGAGAATTCAATGGAATGGTACAATGCTACTCTACCTATGAGACAGAATAGTATGCCATTTTACAAATTGTCGAGTATAAACACTGCATACTCAATAAGGAGACAATCATTTGTTTCGATCATAAGACACTTCTATTTTTGCAAACACAAATAAAGTTGAAAAACGTTCAACAGTTGATGACATACTAGCAGTAGTTCTATCGAATAATTGAGCAAAAGGGGAAAGGCAATAAGGCAACAAATTGCCTTAGCAAAAGATTCATTTGCACACTCATTGTGGTGTTGGACTTGCACAACCACAAATTCACCAACAAGGATAGCCTTTAATCAACAAATCAGAATTTTGCACAAAAATATGTTGCGTTCAAATAGGATAAACAAGTTGGTGAATTTCATCTAAGTCCCACATTCTTTGATGCATCGCAAAGCCCACAACTAGGAAGTTGTATGTTTACACTCTTTTGAAGTTTTAATGACTAGGAATTTAACATGTGTTTCATGAGAGGACTCCCTATGACAAAGCACCAAAACGATTCAGTATTTGTGGTCGTAGACAAGTTTTCAAATATTGCCATAATGGTTGCTTATATGGGTTCACAATGCAAGAAATCAGATGCCTCTTTTTCAACCAAGTATGGGTTAATTTCAAACTACCTACATCCATTGTGTTCAATCGTGACCCTAGATTTGTCAATGTGTTTGGCAATCTTTGTGTGAGAGATTGGATAACATGTCTTGGGTTTCAGCTTGCAACAACCTTGAACACATCCTTTTGCACAACACCATACACACAAGAAAGAAGAGCCAATAAAGCATAGAAATTTCTACAATACATTCAAAGTAATAATTGATAGGTATAGCAAATTCTCTTGTGCCAACAATAGAAATACAACAAGTGTCAAGACACAAACCTCACTCATACAAGATCAATGACAAAGCCCAATTGCATCTTCAAAAGAAATGCTTCAATGGTTCACACCAAAAGATGAAACCTTTGCATTACAATCGATACACTATATGTGCATAATTGGTGGAAATGCTTTTGTTCCCAATCTCCAACAATACTTGGGTTTGCATAAGTGTTCAATGTGGAAATCAAGCCATACTTTCCTCATCTTCTTGAGAAAGCAACAACTTGGCATGCTTCAAACTTGGATCTTGAGCACTTGCGCACTATCCCACAAGATGAGATCATTCAAAGTACAACAATGTGCATGCACCAAGGTTCACATCATCTATTCAAAGTAGCCAAATAACTGAAATATTAAAACCAAATGAAAACTGAAGAGCTTCTAAAAACATTGTGCCATGACCTCTATGCTCTCCTCCACAACACTTGTGCCAAGTGCACAGCTCTTGGAGTCATCCTGCACCATTGCACATGATATTTTGGCTTTCTTGTCCCATGTTCCTGTGCATGGCTATGTGTGACCTCACACAAACAACTAGCAAATTCAACAAATCTACTATGAATGGCACAAGCTACGTAACTAATAACCATCAAAAAGTGCATCCCACAAGTGGTTGGAAGGTCAATAGTTCTATGTAATGCCCTGATTTGGGATTTGCCTTTGGTTTAGTCCTGAGACCACAATTTTGACTTAAAGTGAGAGTTGTAATATATTAATAAACATGATTTTATCATAACTGAATACATTTTATCATAATTTTTAACTTAAAATTCTAAAAGCAGTTTGGAGGATAGAACTTATCTCCTAATTTGACAAATGGACTTATGCAATGACGAATTCTGCTATACTCCAATCCGCAACATTCTTCTTTCTAAACCTTCTATAAATGATTCAAAGTCTGCTCCCAAAATTATTTATAGATCTTCCAATAATCCTCTTAATACTTATCCTTCATTTCCAGATGCAAGTGATCAAATTCATCGTCTTTCCTTCAATGTAGATCTTCAATACTGTTCCATACATCCTTGATAATCTTCTTTTCATTCTATATACTCACTCCCTTATTTGCATTACAAAATCTCCCTTTATAGCGTCATATTCCTATGAAGATATAAAATCTTTGGAATAGTGATGTCCTTTTGAGAGGACATAACCTTTTGTTAATAAATGATCGCTGCCTTTAAACTCTTTCATTACTTACAATATTTCTCCCCCAAACTTATTCCCTTCTCTTTATTTTTCTAATTGCCTTTTATATTTCTTTCTCTCTTATGAAGAGAGACATCCTTCACAAAGGAGACAACCTTTTCAATAGGTATGTCCCTTGTTATCAAATCTTTCTATGCTTTAATCGCTGCTTTAGAAGACTTATAATCACTACTTCAATTTAGAATACATATAATCTTCCTTTGACCCTCCATATAAGCCTACATAAGATATTCTATTTCTTCATACTCTCCCCCTTCCGCCACACCAAACCCTTTCAGATATGAAATAAAAACGTATTGCCATTATTAGTCGCACAACATATGTCAACTCATTTAAGAATCACAGTAGCATATAGATTGCATCCTCTGTAAGGATAATCACAAGATTATAATAATTGTGCTTGACATACAAACCATTTCATCGAGCCTTCCTGGTTCAATTCAGGTCTCTGTCAATTGGCCGATTCTATCAAATCTGCTCAACAGCATGTATTCATGTTTGTGGTAATAATGTGTTGATGTCTTCTATGGTGCTATATTTATATCTGCTGTGATGACATGTCTTGGTCTGAATTCTACTATACTTATTCAATTCAATTGCTACTTGCAGATTAAATTCTGTTTTTTCTCTTCCTCCCCCTTCAATGGATGATGGGCTGCATATATATTTCCTTAATGTGGACAGAGGGTTATGTCCTTCCCAAATGGTCATCCCTCTTGCAAGGGTGCTGTCCTTTAGTTTTTAATGACTCTGTCTTTTGATTAATTGATTGTTATTTGTATCATCTTTAACTATCAAAGTTATCTATTATTGTTATCACCTTTAATCCTGGATTAGTAGCCTGTACTAATGTGGGTATTGCATTATTCGCTGCATCTCTATTTTGTATGTGGATTGTTGTATCCACAAAGTGTATGCATCGATGTCTTTCATGATGCTAGCCTCTCGGGTCTACTTTATGGAGACGTCTATTGCCTGAAGCATTGATTCCTTGGAAGATCGTGAAGTGTAATAATCAATTGTGCTCTACATGTCATAATGGGGATCGATCATTACTGGCTCCGTTTCTATTGCTGCGTGATATCCATCGATCAATTGTACCTTTAGACTAAACTTGATTCGTTAGTTAGTCATCACCGAATGTGCATCTATAGTACTTGGTTGATCGGATCCTCTTTGTCAACTCTGCGTATTTTAAACCGCCTTTCAAAGAAGGAAACTTGGAGTGCTACATGTCTGATTGCTCAATAATAATTGGTATCTGTAAAGGCAATACTTATCGAGAGGCTTCTTTCGTTCAGCATATATTCCTTTGTTAATTCTTTTGTAAGCTTAAATCTATTGATTATTTGCAATCTGGTTTATCTTACACATTGTTATCTTTATTTATAAAGATAATACAAGGAGCCTTCTCGAGTTGTTTGGTTCTAGAGATTTAGAATTTGGATGGGGGCATCACATTCTAGATGAGCATTGCATTTCTACTTCTTGCTTTGTAACTATAAAGTAATGCATTCCATATATTTGTGCATCTCACACACTGAAAAGGATGACATATAGGACAAGCGTGGACCCCACTTATGGTAAACATTATTGTTACCACAATCATTCTAAAAATACATTGTAACATGTTCATTATTGTTTGTGAATATATAAGTAGCACACGTTTGCTAAAGGCTTCCACTTTGATTTTGAATTTAGTTTAATATATTTTGATTTTAAAGAACCCATCCTTTGGAAGGTCAATAGTTCTAGATGGGCATTGCATTTCTACTTCTTCTTTTGTAACTATAAAGTAATGCATTCCGTATATTTGTGCATCTCTCACATTAAAGAGGATGACATATTGTACAAGCATAGACCCCACTTATTGTAAACATTATTGTTAACACAATTCTAAAAATCCATTGTAACATGTTCATTATTGTTTGTGAATATATAAGTAGCACACATTTGCTAAAGGCTTCCACTTTGATTTTGAATTTGGTTTACTATATTTTTATTTTAAAGACCCCGTCCTTCACAAGAGTGATTTGTCCCCAAGACCCCCTAGGGACTGGATCAATACATCAAAATGCCTTTAATTCTATGACAACTTAAAGAGCTTCTTCAAAATGAGATGGATAGAAGCATTGGCACAATTGGGCAATGCAAGGTTCTTTACACACAAGGAATAAAGCAGTCTCGAGGAAAGCATTAGAACAAATGCAATTTTGAAAAAGGCTATAGAAAAAAGCACCTTGAGATCAATTAAGTGTGAATATTGCGGGAAAGCTAAGCATATGAAAAGCTCATGCTTCAATAAGTTGAAGGACTTGAAAGCAGAATTGAAGGCTCCTTAAATATGGTTAAGGGAAATCCTTGAGTGTTGGAAGTTTAGTCACTTGGACATCATAAGAAAAGTTGCTTCTTATGATAAGAGTTCTTCAAGTGATTAATATGTTGATTCAAGCACTTCGCACCATTTCCATGGACGAGGAATCATTGTGTGACTATTAGCATTGAAAAATGGTGATACAATCATTCAAAAATTGAATAATAAGGGTCTTCCTATCAATGGATTCAAAAAGGTGAAGCACAAAGGAGGGTATATCAAGATATTAAAAGTTTACTATGTTTCAAAAATAGATGTAAACTTGTTCTTTGTATACAAACTATCTCGGAATTGTCATTTTGTGAATATTAGCATCAAAAGAATGGTGATATAATCATTCAAAAATTGAATGATAAAGGTCTTCCTACCAGTGGATTCAAAGATGTGAAGCACAAAAGAGGGTATATCAAGATATTCAAAGTTCACTATGTTTCAAAAATGGATGTAACCTTGTTCTTTGTACACCAGATATCTTGTGATTGTGTATGATGGTGGAATTAAATGGTGATAAAATCTTCATCAAGAACAAGAAAGACAACTACAAGTTTTTGGATGTAGGGATTGTGGCTGATGAGACCAAAACCTACAAGTTTGACAAATCTACAAATGAATCACATAAGGAATGTAAGGCCTTACTTCCTAAGGTTGACAATAGCAGCAAACTAAGGCATTATCATATGGGACATCTGAACTATGCATCACTTCCCATCATGCATAATCGGTGTTTCTAAATATATAGTGCTAAGAAAATTCTCACATTCATTGATGACTACTATGGAAAGCTATGGGTCTATTTTCTAAAATTTAAAAATAATTTTCTAAAACATTTTTATTTCTTCAAAGCAATGATTGAGAATAAGTGAGAGAAATCCATCAAGATTAGGAATTTGAAATCCCTACCACAAGAACGATCATCATACCAATTACCACAAGAAAAAGAGAAATAAGATATGAACACCTCATGAAGTGTCATAGCACACTTGCTTAACGATGAAAGAACTTAATAGATTACAATGTTTAGGTGGATAACATACAAATAGTCAACCTCATCCAAGGCATAATTTGTGTGGATGTGCCTACATAAATGTTGGCCATTGACTAACAATATACAAGGGTTAAATCATGACCATTAAACATAAAGATAACTGAAAGGCCATAGTCTTGATGTACATACACAAGACATCAATCGATCTTAACACTCAACACCCTCCCTCGAGATGGGCATAGGGAGTAGTAGATGTCATTAACCAAAGAATCTCCATTGATGACAACATACCATATCCCAATCATCTCCCAAGACAAACAAATGGAACCTCACCAAAGATTTGGTGAAGATAATTATCATTTGCTTTGTAATCATACAAATATATCTCTCCATGCGCACTTGTTCACAAATCCAATGCATGTTTAGCTCAATGTTTTTTGAACGTTAAGGCAACATTGGTTTTTTGTTCATATTGACAGTAGTCTAACTCTAACCAAATCTTGTAAGGTCCATCATGTGCAAAGACAAGCCCTCAAGCAGATGAAATAACCATTGCAACTAATGTCTCACCTAAATTAAACTATGCTATTGTGTCTTTATAAAATATTTGGAAACAACATTCTACTTATTGTTCATCCATCCAGCCTTACCACCACCATGGGTAAAAATATAACTAGCAATTGCACCTTGGTGTGCAATGGGTACGCCAAAGAGGTGTCAAAAGTAAATTAGGAAAATTTTGAATCTATTTTTGCATACATCTGTGCAATATGTGAGGTCAATTGGTAGGCCATTTAGCAAATGATGTTGTTTTGAAACAATGGTTTCAATGGATAAGTAATAGCTTCATATCAAATATGCATCCAATTACATGGATCCAAACACAATTGAAATAAAACTGCTAAATCAAAAAGATAATAGGAATGGAGAAGTGAGAGGGATAAAAAGAGAGAGAGATAGAGAGGAGATGAGAAAGAAAGAGAGAGGATTAGATAATGATCAAGGAGATATATAAATGAAGATAGAGATGCAGAAGAGGGATATAAAGAGGAGAGGTAGAGATAGAGAGAGAGAGAGGGGGGTGGGGGTGTAGACAAAGGGAGAGATATATAGGTAGAGAGGGATATAATGAGATGAAAGGAGAAATATGGAGAAATATAGATAGAGAGGCAGATATAAAGAGATGGATAGGGGATAGAGGCAAATATAAAGAGATGGATAGGGGATAGAGAGGGAGTGAGGGAGGGAGAGATGGGGAGATATAGAGGACAGATAAAGAGAGTGAGGAAGAGAAAGGGAGAGATATAGGTAGAGAAAGACAGATAATAAGGGGAGAGAGGGTGAGAGATAGAAATATAGAGATAGAGAGATAGAGAGAGAGAGAGAGAGAGATGAATAGAGAGATATAGATAGAGAGAGTGAGAGAGACACAGTAAATGCGAAGTAGAGATAACAAGATATAGATAGAAAGGGAGAGAGAGAGAGAGAGAGAGAGAGAGTAAATGTGAAGGAGAGATAACAAGATATAGATAGAAAGGAGGAGAGAGAGAGAGAGAGAGAGAGAGAGGGGGGGGAGATAGAGAGGAAGAGAGGAAGAGAGAGGTAGAAGGTGAGAGAAAAGTAATAGAGAGGGGTATTGGGAGAGGTGGAAGAGAGACAAAGAGAGGAAGAGAGAGGTAGAAGGTGAGAGAAAAGTAATAGAGAGGGGTATTGGAAGAGGTGGAAGAGAGATGTAGGAGGAAAGACAGCAATAGAGATATTTAAAATATAATAGATATTATATAAATTGTACTATAATATAAAATATGTTAATACTTAACTACAAATCCTATTCTACACTAAATTGTATGTTTTATTTAAAATTCACTAATAATTAAAAAGTAGAATAAAAAGTAAACTAAAATATATTTTTTAATACATGACAAAACTTATGTAACATTATATATATGACAAAAGAATAGTAGAGAATAATCAAAATGTAAACTACACAAGACATATCATAAAGTTTTTCTATATAATTGTTGTACAAAGTCTACATCAATGGTAGGTATAAAATGTCAAATTTAATGCTAAGGTCATGATGGTGGAAAGACCTAATTCTAACATACTCAATAATATTTGAGCAAAAGGTGGAAAGCTATTCACATGGTGAGCAAGTAGGTCATTACTTCCGCCATGGTGTAAATAGTTGGTACGATTAACTTTATTCCTTCTTTACATGTTTTTAATGTTCTTGACAATTTCTTAACAAATAAATAAAATGTTTATGGAAAGCCATACGATAAATTGAAAATTAAAATATTAAGTAGTTAATTGTAAAAGTTAATAGATAGTATTTCTAAAATAATATTATACTTAGATTTATAATTGTATATTGTATATTGTATATTGTATATTGTATATTGTATATTGTATTTTATATATAATGTAAAATATATTTTTATAGCGTACATTAAGTTATATATAATATAACAATATTTATTATTATATATAATATTGATATATATAAATTATTTTATTATCATATAAATAGTAGATATTGAAAACTTTTTAATATTATTTTTACTTTTTAAGATTTTAATAATTACAATAATATTATTATATATAAAACTAATTTAAGTTCAAAACAATAAAGAATATAAATAATAAATAAAAATAAAATAGAATACTATATTTTAAATCCCTAAATGATCGTGCTATCCCAAATTTGCTGGATTATTATTGTAATAAAAATAATATTTAAAATTGCTCGTTAATGGGTCTTCAAGGGTTCATCCTTTGCTTTCAAATGATAAGACAATCTCTTGATCCCCTCTGGAATCAAATTGGATCAAGATAAACTTTGATGGTGCAGCTCACGGCAACCCAGAACCTGCCAGCGCGGGTTGAATTGCACGAGATGAGAAGGGTTGTACATGTTGGCTAAAGGTACGCATCACATCGGTCTGAACACAAATAACACATCAGAAGCCAAAGCTACGCTCTTAGCAGTACAATTGGCTAAAAAGTTGAATGTGACCAACCTTCACTTGGAGGGAGACTCCCAGATCATTATTCACTCTATAGCAAAAGGCAAGACGGATAACTGGAAAATAGACCAAGACATCCAAAACATTAAGTGGCTACTCTCTTCTTTTCAAAATTTAAAAGTGTCTCATATCAATAGAGAAGGTAACCGAGAAGCACATGAATGTGCCAATTTTGCTTTCGGTCTACAAGAAGGAAAAACACGAATTCATCTATCTGGTTTCAATGGTCAAACAATTGAAAGCTTTTGAATTAAAATTGGTTGTAGGGGTTGATAGTTGTGTGGACATAAGTTCAACGGATCCCCTCTCGATATGACAATAGAGGAAGGAAAGGGACAATTTCATAAATGCAGAGTTGGTGGCAGAAAGTTTTTGAGAATAGCATTTCTTTTTCAAATCTGACGATAAGCCTGTGAAACTAAGGAGCCTCATTTCTCAAGAAGCCTAGGTGGTACAAAGCGGCAAATGGAGTGATAACGTGGATGGTGAAAGCAACTGTAATATGCTTCAAGTGGTCATGTGAATTTAATGGACAGGAGCTTGATGGAAATTTTGATGAATGTCGAGCTGGAATTTAATCCTTACACGCTCGGCATTGGATCCTTTGGAGAAGGGTACGATGAATTTGGCGTCCATAAGAAACTGCAATTGAAGTTTGTTTGTTTGAAACATCAAAACTTTCGGTGCAATCATGAGCAAGAGCATCTCATACCAGGACAGGATGGAGGCGAACTTTTCTTTAACTGCATTGAAGTCAATGATAGCTTTCTGGGGAGTGATCTCAGATGAGAAGCTAGCCAACGTTTTCAAGTTCAATGCAAGAGAATTCTTGACCCGCGTCAGGATCGTATTTGGCGAGGAATAGCTAAACACTCCATTTAAATACAGATGCAATGCAAACATTGCATCTATGTTGGCCACCTAGTGTTTCGAACGAGACAAAGGAAAATGTTAGGTGGTTGGTGGAAAACTGTATCAGAGAAGAATGGCGCAGACACTTCAAAACTTTAATGGCTATGGCACTTGAAATAAAGGTTTTGTATGCCCTGACGATACGTGGCTCCAAGTGAGTGAATTTGCGCCCCCATTACGCATCTGTGTTGGCCACCTAGTGTTTCGAACGAGACAAAGGAAAATGTTAGGTGGTTGGTGGAAAACTGTATCAGAGAAGAATGGTGCAGACACTTCAAAACTTTAATGGCTATGGCACTTGAAATAAAGGTTTTGTATGCCCTGACGATACGTGGCTCCAAGTGAGTGAATTTGCGCCCCCATTACGCCCCTTCCTCATATGAAGTGCAATTGGTGATAAGGAAGCACGTAGGCTATCTATGCAGATTGGCACAACCGAGGTTAAGATATTTCTAAAGAGTGTGGAGGCACGGTCTCTTTGTTGGGAGGTGCAGAAATGGGGACCATACAGAAAACGTTCACCTGTGGCACTAGAAGCATCTCCATCCCAACGAAAAAGAGGAAGGCCAAAGGGCTCCAAGAAGAAGATGAGGACGTTATGGATAGGCATCCCTCAGGAGCATCATGCTGCAACAAGACCTTCTCAAATTGGCAAGTAGGCTCATTCTCTTCAGAACAAAGGCAAGGAAATAGTGATAGCAGATTAAATGTTGCAAAAATTTAGTTGTCTAAAGTAGATTGTTTGGATGTATCTTTTTGTTCATATTTATGTCTGTAGCTATGGGGGTGGCATGATAGATAGACAGATTGGTGAAATTAGGACATAAATTTTTATTGATAGCTATTTTGGAGATCTTTGGAACTTTAGCTCCTTACTGATATATGTAAAACTTTTCTTGATGAATTAATACAATATACCAATTACTGACCAAAAAAAAAAAAATTTAAATGTCCTTGTTAAGCTCTATTTGATGACAAGTGACAAGTGCACAATATTTCTCAAGGAGCATGGGGTCATTCATTAGAGTATTATGTTCTATGCTTTGCATCAAAGTAGGGGATTATAAAGGAAGAACACCTAGTTTGTTGAGATGGCAAGGTGTATATTGCATGGCATGAATCTTGACTTGAGATTGTGGAAAGGAGTAGTTAATTGCACTTGTCATATTAATAATTGTTCACGTAATAGGGATTTAAGTGACATGAATCCAAAATAGAAGTCTATTGGGGTAAGGCCTAGTGTGGAGCATTTACGCATATTTGGATGTGATCTTTGACCCTAAATCTACCATAGTTGTATATGCATTGCATTTATTTATTAAATATAATAGCTGATGACACACTTACTCCCACTGACATTCTTTTCAAGATAAAACTTATTCCGATTCAAATATTGACCATATGCATGGTTAAAATTCATACTTTGTTTATTTCTTGCTTGTTCTTGTAATTTTGTTTCTAGCCTTCAAATGGCTTTATGTTGTGTAACTATCTATAGTGGAGAACTTCTAGCTTCAATTGAGTGAGTTTGTTATTCTCCAAAATTTCACAGTTGTACCCAAAAGACCCACAATTTTAATTCTATAGCATGCCACTGCAGCTGCTATACTATTTGCAAGTTACTTGGAAGCCTGATCCAGTGAAAAGATATAACTATAAATATCAAGTTACTTGCAAGTTACTCCTGAAATTTATATAGCCAAAATATAAGAAAGCCATTGGAAAAGCTAAGGAACAAATCAAGTACAGCAAAGATGTATTCCAATAATTCATGCAGTTACCAAGATACTACTCCCTGCTTATGGAAATTAAATTCCAAGCTATTACTATTACATCCTTTCTAAAACAACATAATACGAATCCTTCTAATGATAATAACAGGATCAGGTTATGTGTTTCTTGACATGACTCGTGATTAGTTACAAAACATAAACAAATATATCAGCATACTGGCCAGGTGAATATATATGGTAAATAACTTTCAGAACCAAGAATTAACAGATTCAAGTAATAGAACTACAGAAACTCAATATTGGTAGCATTGCCTTAATGGAACAAGAGACCATATTTATCAGAAGCAGCAAGGAATACACAGTTTCCAAGACTTACAAAACAAAATCAAATATACCTCCATGAGTTGGAAATTTTTTGAGTATAGAATCAGCAGCTTTAAGACCCTTCTTATATTGTTTCGTTTCATAGGATTTCTGCCAACAATCAAAATGAAAACTCCATTACATTCATAAGCATAGAATTGGTGACAACCTCAATTTATTAGAAATTTGATTATGAAAATCAATAGTCAAGATTAACATAGAGAGAGAGAGAGAGGGTATGTGATTATTAAAGAGTGCTTAAAGTGAGGTTAATTTGCATGCTGAGAAAGTTAACATAGCTTTGACAGCAATCCCCTTAAATCATAACTCACAACTTCGTCTATTTCTCAGACCAATCAGGCATTAGAACAATAAGTAAAACCCTTAAATATCACAATCCCAATTGCAGCATACTGAATTCAACAATTAATGAAGTACATTGAAGATAAAACTTATACATGCATTTATGGAAAAAACAGAAAAGAAAGTAATTATTTTATATTAATTCCCACAAATGGACAATCTACATCAATGGAACTTAAAAATACAAATTTCAAAGGAATTAAGCTATAAAAAAGGTACTCCAGCAACAGAAAAGTAACTAAAACCAAAAGATTGAAACACCCTAAACAAAGGGAATGAATCTTATTATTTCTCAATGGCATGGATTTAGGATTATTTATAGTTACTAGCAAGATCTCGAAATTGCAATGGATCTACCACTTTTGAATTAATCAATGCTTTTAGCATTCGAATTCCTCCATCAATCTAAGGTTTCACCACCATATCTGTCATTATCATAAATAAAAGTGTAACAGAAGAGAAAATTAAATAACAGAAAAGCAAAATATGTCCTGTTTTGATTTGATGACAACAAAATCAGCATCCTCCTTTCTGTGTGCTTAATAAGAAAAAGTAATACTATGGTCATGGACAGATCAGAGTATATCACATTCTTCCTACTGTGAGGATGGCATGATAATGGTTTGTGGGCCACCCCTACTACTAGGATTTATGTTCCAAAGTGCACCAATGATCCTGAAAAATATATATATAGGCAAACAAATAGAGTCTAGACAGATAGTTACAAAGTTTGACAGATGGATAATCAATTTCAGGCAGCTGTATCAAAGGATTGATAGAGGAAATAGTACAAAGAAGAATGAAAATTGTATGATATATATTAATTTTTATGAACGAACAAAATATTTATAAATAGGACTTGGAAAAACAGCAAGCTACAATAGCCAAGAGGAATGTCAAAAGAGCTCCGAGAGATGAAAAAGTAGACAGTATGTTGTGACCTTTTCACACATCACCCCATTGCAAATGGGGACCCTCCCTTTTTCCTGCTTTATAGGGTTTTTGTTAGAGCCTTGTGACCTTCCTGCATCAGTATCGTCAAGTTTGTCAGTTTTGAGCAACCTGAGTTTTGAGCATTATGAATCAGTTTGTGCAAGCCATGGTTAGAACAAAGTCTAGACGTCGTCGTTGTGTCTAGGAAGCCCAAAGGACCAAGATCACAATTGATTTGAGCTAATTTGGACAACTTTATATTTTTGGAAAGTTTTGCTTTTTGCTTTGTCCTATTTTGTAGGAAGTTTTGTTTTTGGCATTTTGAGCACAATCCCCAAAATGGCTATTTTTAGAAAGTTTTTCTTATTTTTTGGGAACCTTGCTTTTTCTATTTTTCAGAAAGTGGATCTAGGGTTTGCACTATTGACACTGAGAAGCACTGAAATGATCAACAAATTCCTCTAAAATCCATTTTAGGAATCCCGAGGAATTCAGTGAATGATTGAAGCACAATTTTCAAATTTCAAGGCAATCCGGTAAAAATTGCACAAGTTATGGAGATTTCAAGTTTTGATCATGTGGTCCCTGATGTGGAAAGTCCACCCTCCAAAGGGTCATACATCAAGCCAAGTCCACCCTATAGATGATGGGGAAAGAGCACAAGTTGAGATGAAGTCCACCTAAGGTCATGAGCATATGGTTCCCAAGTGTTAAGAAGTCCGCCCATAGCGAATGTGGTGTGCATGGAAGAGATGAAGTCCGCCCCATGGACATAAGGAATGGTGCACAAGTTTGATAAACTCCACCCTCTTTGGTGCATTAAATCAGTTAAGTCCGCCCTCATTGATCACAAGTTGAACAAAGTCCGCCCTAGCAAGGAGAAACAAGTCAAGGAAAGTCCGCCCAAGAGAGGGATACATGCTAAGTGATGTCAGCAAGATCTTCATGAAGTTCGAACTGAAAGAGAATTAGAAAGTTTTTGAAAGGAGAATATTGCAAATTTAGTTAGAATTATGAACTGAAAATCAATTTAGAAACCTGCATTTGGAAGATAAGATGAAGTTCGAACTTGCTTAAGTGATGACAAGTTCACTAAAGACCAAATTAGAAACGTTTCCCTGCAGATTCAAAAGACTAAATGACAAGTTAGAAACAAATCTCGAAGGTCTTTTGTGTTTCTAAATACAGATTCGAACTTCATTACAAATACAATGTCCATTCCTTCATTCTCACATATGAAGTTCGAAGTTCTAAGCATATTGAGAGCAAGTTTGTGATTTCTTTTTGCAGGTTAAAGGTTATTTTGAAGTGCTTTTTGCAGATTGAAGGTGTTTTTGACCTTTTGTTCATCAAATTATACTCAGATTTTGAGAATTTCTGACTGGTTGGAAAGCAAAACCCACTGATTTTGTGGCAGCTTCTTCTCTCATTTTTTTTTCTTCATTCTTCAAAGGTGAAAGTTCATCAAGGTTTTAACACGGTTTTGTTTTAAAAAAAAGAGTAAATTTCACAGATTAATCTTCTTCTCTTTCTTATTTTCTGCCCTCCGAGGCGAGTTGAAGTAACGTTGAATAGAATTTCTTGGACTTATGTTTCAAAATCTGATTTTGAAGCGAATCAAACCTTAATGATCAAGTGTGGAAAATCCCATTTTGTGACTAAATGTTGAAAAGAAAGTGAAAACCATAGATTACTTAGCCACCAAACTCACAAACTATGATTAAAAGTATAGAATTTAACTTAAGTTGGTTTGATTGTTTTGCAGATTTTTTGGAATATCTCACACAGCCAGGATGAAGTTTCAAGTGGATAAAGATTCCCCTCCGGAATCCAAGATGAGGTCCAAGTGGAAGCTGGTCGGAGACACTAACTTGGGACATATGAACCTCAGGGAATTCAAGAAGCGAATGTATGGCCTAGACAACTTGATGCCTACAGCAACTGCCAGAAAGATAATGAGAAATGGAATCGTACAGGCTGCTAGTTTCCTTCTAGCGATGCAGTGTACTGAGTTGGTGGTGGAATGCTTTAAACACTACAATCCTATAAACCGAGAGATCATAGCATCTGACGGGGGAATCTTGGCGAGCATTAGTGATGTTGCTATCAAGGAAGCTTTCCGCATCCCTGAATATCATAACCCTATTTACATGACCAAGGAGGAAGCAACACGTTTGTACCAAGATAATATTGAAGAATATGAGGCTAATATCGACCATTTGTGGTTGGATAAGCCAAGTAAGGGTGCTTCCAAGTTACCCAAGGATCTTTTGAGAGCCTATTTCAAGGAAGATATTGGAAACCTGATAGTTTTGGTAAACAGAGTCAAGGGTAGTCCACAAGACACACCATTTGAGCCTTAGATGTACTACTTCATCAACGAAATAACTACCGGAGTGAAGATGATTGATTGGGCAAAGATTATAAGTAATAATCTTGATGACCAACTGAAGAACTTGGAGGAGAACAAGACATTTTATATGAGTTCCTATTTGGTGTACTCTATTGCTCGAACTTACAGATATAGAGGACTCACCTGTAGAGGAGAAGTGGGAAATGAGGAGAATCAGTTTGTTGTTTATGATTGCTACCCACAACTACACTTGGAGGAAAAATTTCACTTTAAGAGAGTCAACGATACATTCTTGACGCACATTACCAAAACGCTCCAAGGTGGTCTTCATCAAAGGTTCTCTGAGGAATCTAAAGATTTTATCAGCAGATTCGGGCATTGGTACATCCAATACCCTAGATTTACTTATCTGAGAATTCAAGGATTCTCTGGACCTCCTTACAAGTTACCTATGTATCCCATCAAAAGAGTAGTGTTGCTTAAAGTTGTTAGGGAGCTTGAAAATTACATGATTGTTCAAAGAGAGAAGCAAAAGAAGGCAAGAACGTCTTCTCTCACTATTGGAAATGGATTGGAGACATGTCCATCATCACAAGCTGCCGCTAGTGTTGAAAAGGAGCTTTCTTGGTACCCATTCTTCCAGTATAAGGCCAGAAAGCATTTTGACCCTTTTCACCAGATGAAAAAGGTTGATGGAGAGATATTCGAGCAAAGACCTAATCTCGAAGACTATTGGGCTAATGTAGCTAATAGCTTTGAAATCAAAAGGAGATTGTGGTCCAAACTTCCCCTGAATTTGATTAGGGTAACAGAAGTGTTTCGAGTAGCAGATCAGCTTGAAGATGATCCCGAGATTGAGCAGCCTCACTTTGATAAACTAAGAAATGAGCCCCTTGCCTTGGTTGATTGGTCAGATTCTGAGAGGTCTGATTTAAGCGACCTCGTGAGACCAGTAATTGAATATTCAAAATGGTGGGCAACGGCGAAGACAAAGGGTCTTAGATCCAAAGGTATCAGTCTCACATATGATCTCATGGGAACCAATGAATCAATGTCTTCAAACCATGGTGTTTCGTCAAGTGTTGGATCAAAAACAAGGAAAGAACCCACTGAAAATTCTTTGAGGGGTAAAGGAAAGAAAATAATTGGAGATGCAAGCAGAAAGTATATATCGGATGAGGGTCATTCGACCTCAAGTGTTGCATCCACTGCTCTAGTCAGGGCTACAGCTAATGAGCAGGGGATGAATGCAGTTGCACCACTTGGACACTCACCTCAGTGAGAATAGCAATTGCGCCACTTGTCTCCTTGCTCATTTTAACTGTTAGAGCTTGGGGAAACCCTAATTAGGGTTTTGTTCTTTCAATCTGGGCCCTTGATCATTGTTCGATCTCGATCGTTCATAATTTCTTGACTACTATATAAGGTTGCTTCCTCTCATTTGGAAACTGTGAGGTTTTTGAAATATTGTTGCATGAAGGTCATTTCCAGCTAATATATTACATGTGTGCTTTCTATTAAGGCTTTGTAATCCCTATTGTTTGAGTGATTAAGCAAGGTTTTCAATTTCTTCAACACATTAGTTTAGAATTTATTTCATGTTGTTAGATTGAATGAAAGATCTTATAAGTATTGGTTTATGTTGTATCTCCGCTCATACTTTTGGTGAATGGATGATTTTCATTCACTGTGCAAAGTTAGTCTGAGCTTTCCAATTTATGCATGCTTAAACTTCTGATCATAAGCACATCCCTTGAAGATTGCATCTACATTGTGTAAGTTATCTTAAGTGAAGCAAAACAAAGTGTGGTTTATTGAGTTCACCGAATCAATACCGTCTCTGAAATTCATAGGATTAGAGTAGAATTCTCAACCCTTATCCCTTTTGTCTTTTTAAGAGTCTTAAACCCTGAAAATCCCAAAAAGAGAGAGAAAGAGAGAGCTTTAATTGATAAATTCATCTAAGTCCCAAAGTTGTTGACAATTTGATCCAAGCGTAAGTCCCTTTGTGTATTACCAGCAAATCACAACGCCCATTGAGCTTATCCACACGTCAAGGCTTGACTAAAGAAACCTTGGAATCGCCATATAATCTTCTAGCAATCTTAGCATAAGCGGTGATTTTTCAAGAGAGGACAAATTATCTTTGGGTACTTTATTCTAATGTTTGGTAGATGATGAAACAGACACCAACATAAATTGGCGCTAAAAGAAGGGCATGATAATAGAGAAGTGATTGCTCACAATTTTGGGTAGTAGATATGATGCAGCATGGTGTTGCCGCATGAATTTCCATTTGATCGGCCGCTAGAGCAACCTGAACCAGGACTAAGTCAAACAAATATTGCAGATCAGCTACATTCACTTGCTTGGAAATCAAAATTAGATCATTCTCAATTCAGGCAAGACAATCACATAATCATTGAGGAGGAAGAAAAGGGTAGGCGGATAGAAGTAGCAATCAAGAAAGACCTAGAAAGGCGAAGAATTTCGGCTCTTCGGCGCCAAGTCCTTAGAGAAATTCAGCAATTTTCCTTCCGATCCACCAATAAAACTTCACCTGTTAACACAATGAAGAATGGGTCTACCAATCGTTCCTCCTGAACCAATATTGCAGCCGAACTTGAGTTTTCACAACGAGCAGGAAAACGTCATCACAAAATTATATAGCTTAGCTTGGAGTGTAAGAAGAAATTATCCTGACTGGCATCGAATGCACTTTATCCTTGAGGAAGAAGAAGAAATTGCCGATTGCATTGATACACAAATACGAAGGGAGCAACATCCATTGCCGCCCCAAGAAGTTGATCCAATGCCCATTGAGCTTATCCACACGTCAGGACCTGACTAAAGAAGCCTTGGAATCGACATATGATCTTCTATCAATCTTAGCATAAGCGGTGATTTTTCAAGAGAGGGTAAATTATCTTTGGGTACTTTATTCTAATGTTTGGTAGATAATAAAACAGACACCAACACAGTACTAATACAATCCAAGACCTTGACCATAAGAGGTGAACACAAAAGGAAATCTTAGACACGTTGGGAAAGACAAAGCCATAAGATACAAGTACAAAAACACATGTAGGAAAGGCCCCCCGACAAAACCATGCAGAAGGCTGGAGGTCAAAACATGTCTGCATACAGAATAAGCGAAGAACTAAAAACTCCTAAAAAAGCTAGCAAAACTGTTAATGCATGGTAGCTTATGCAAGATAAGATATTTCTAACCTTCCTTGTTCTGTTATTTACATGCTTCATGTCTAAACTTATATTGCATATGATTATCGGATTTTACAAACATTGCTTAGCATTATGCTATCGGGTTGTTAATGTCAATTATTAATTGGCATTAATATGCTATCGGGGTATTAACCCGATAGCATATTAAATGCTATAAGTTATCGGGTTATTAGCCGATACATACTTGCTATCGGGTGCATAACTATTGGCACCGATCCACATCTGTTATCGGGCTTAATCATCGAGCATATTTGTTATCGGGCTTAATACATACACCGCTTCATTTGGAATTAACAATGGTTAACAACTGCACCGGTTGGATTACATACATCGTGCATTTTGAATCATCGATGTTTACATGAACCGATTCATTATCTTGATCAATCATTATATTATATTACAATATGCTATCGAGGTTTTGAACCGATAAACAGCCTTGTGTTAATGGTATAATTACAAAGGCACCGATCAATGGGTGCATTGATCGGTCATGCCTAAAAGGCATGACCGGTCAATACACCAATTGACCGGTTGCCTAAATGATATATATACCAATTGAATTCATTTGGAGGAGACATAGAAAACATAAAATGATCTCTCTCTTTCAGACCTGCAGATAAAATCAGAATTATTAGACATCAACATAATTCCTCATATACATTTATAGCATACATAGTTCATAACTTGTTCTTTAATTGAAATTGAAATAACTTTACAAAAACAACCCTCCACTTGTGGTGTTAAATTGCTATCCATTCAAGCCATGGTGAAAGAGAAGCATCATAGAGGTAAATGTTTTTGAGCAGCTGATTGGAAGGTATTTGAAAATTTCAAAACTCAATATACACTTAGGATAGATGTTAGACACAGTGCAATCAAGATTTAAATCCTTATAAGACATTTGTAGATATTGCCTAGTGTTAGAAGATGAACTCATTTTGTTACCCTTGTTGCTCACATGACAAATACAATAGCATTTTAAGCAAAACAAATAATCGTCATTCTCTAATATAACTAGCAGAGAGCAATACATACATTATCTCAACATGACAGATGGATGCCACTTCTTATAAAGCCTTTGCACCCACAACATAAAATATTTAAGAGATGTTAGTATTTAGCCAGTAGGTCTTTCCTCTATTGCAGTAATCCTTGAAAAAATTACTTTGGGAGCCAATGTGTATTGTGGTATCATTGGGGTCCAAGTAGATATAGTCATATGTTGTCGTTATCATTTGAATATGAGCCCGAATTGAGTTACAATTTTCATACAAGACATGGAGATGAACTACCCTTTGATGATATTTATATCAGGATTCAACTGCATAGTTTTTGAGTCAAACTCATTAACCTATATTTCATGAATATTCAAACAAACCCATCTATGATTATTTGTTTCAATCTCTAAAAATTGCAAGGGTACAAACATGATTATAGTTATATCTTTTCACTGGATGACAACTTGTTACAAGCAAGGGTACAACCATGGGTGACAAGCATGGTCCACACTAAAAAATCAACACTATGAAGTCAGAAGTTTTAGAGATTGAAACATGCTGCAAAAACTCTGAAAAGAGGTAGCAAAATGACAACTTAGAAATATTGTGAGGATGGAAAAATGCATGTGGGACAATAAAGTCAACTTTTTATATAGAATAACGGTGACAAATAAAACAAATGCATACACGAATCAAAAATTTCCTAGAGGGTAGCATAGTGAAGACAGAAAAGATTAGATAACTGCAAGCCAATCATCTCTATAGAAAATTACAATGACAATGACAATGACAATGATAGCAAATATCTATGAATAGTACAGGTAATCTAAATATAGATCTGATATGCATACGGAACTATTAAAAGACTCGAGGTACCAATTCCACCACAACATGTGTAATAGCTTAGGTATTGCCATTCTCAACCTTTTGCATACATATCAACTCAATGTTAATGTGTGCTAATTTAGTCAATCCTAACCTAAGATCTCACAAAATTGGGTCTTTTCTAATTGTTCCCACAAAAGACACTTTGGTGCAGGCTGCAGCAAATTACATCCTAACAATTTTGTCTTACTTCCTTCATAAGACCTCACTTGTAATAAACGTGTTTCAATATTAGTTCCTACCTTATATTAGCCTTGCTATTGATAGCAATTTTGGCTCATCACTTTAACTTAAACTAATATCATGCAAAACTCCATCTCATGAACAATTGATCTGGAGAAAATTGAAAATGCCTCCATCCCAAACTCAAATTTGAACATGCACACAAATTTCGTGGTGCACAAAACATGCATTTTTCCAAACCATTCACAAAGCATGCCAACGCCCTCTTAAATGAAAGACACGCAAATTTCTCTGCACAATGAGGAACTACATCATTCATGCAATTCGCATTTATACTCTAATAGTATTACTTATGAGTAATGATGACCACTGGATTTGCCACATTGTTTTCCAAGTCTTCTAAATAGTCTCTTTGAGTTTTTTTAATCTCTCACTTTTCCTGGGTTCATATTTTCACTTAAAGAGAGCAATAACAGCACAGAGGATAATGTAAGACTTCTACTTCAGGATTAGGTTAGTTCACTTTTAGCTCCTTTAAAGTTTTATCTCAAACAAATTTATTTTCATAGTTCAATTTTGAAAATTAAAACCAAATAAGATTTTTCAGGTATAAAACACAAGGCTGCTCCTTTATGAGTATCATGTAGTCCACGACAGCATGAACTAGTATTTTAGGTCCCGGCATATATTTTTTACATACTCTCAGAAGTAAAAGTAAGATATTTTTTTAAAACCCTGTGCTTTTTTTTTCCGATTGCCATTTTGTTGTGTATCTGCTCCTGTATGAGCATCATGCAGTCCACAACAGCATGAACTAGTATTTTGGGTCCAAGCATATATTTTTTTACATACACTCAGATGTAAAAGTAAGATATTTTTTTAAAGCCCTGTGCTTTTTTTTCTGATTGCCATTTTGTTGTGTATTATGTTTAGATTTATCTCTACATGATATACTTTACATCAACTAGCAAAATCAGTACTTTCTCTAAATTTACTAGTATTACACCATTTTTTAAGTTAACCCAGTTTTTGTAAAGTTTTTCTCATTTTATTTTAAACCTAGGTAATTGAAATCATTTTAAACTTTTCTCACACCATGTCAATGCAATGTAAATGGAATGATATTACAATTTGCACATAAAAATACACTGTGTCATCTGCAGTCAAAATAAATGGGTATGTAATGCATCACTTGTCAGTTATCTGTTTCAACTAGATATAATAGTGATTTTACCAAAACCCACTCGTATATGATATTTTACTGATCAACCAACGCAACAAATGTCACCAATCATATAACATTGTGATTGAGAATAAATCCTTGACCAAGCAATACAAATAAACTAATCATTGATCGAGCAATAGAACAAGAGACTGAAATTTCATGGCAATAAAGCAACCAAGTTCCTCGAGAGCAACAGTTACTAAATAAAATGAGGATCCTAGAAAATAGTTCTCCGAGGCCTACTGTTGCTCCACATACTTTTCTATAGTCTGTAGGATTCTCCTTTTCTAAAGGCCTTTCTCAATTGAAAGCAGAGATGAACATCATTTCATTAGGAAAGCTTTGCAAAGGTATATCTGGTTGTATTGCTATCTTCCAGAAAGAGAATAAAAATCTATAGAGTGAAAAATTAAAACAATAAATAGGGCATAGTCAGGACCTAAACAACTCATTTACAGTCGAACTGCTGGTGTTAAGAAAGGATATCCTCTTTCATGCAAGTCCTTTAATCTATATATTTAGATATATCTATATATCATCTCAAAGATAGCTATGTGCCTCATGAAGGAAGCTATTGCAGTCTCTGGTATGTAACAATGGATAACAGCATACCACATGTCGAAGATGCAGATATTTCTCAAGGATTTGTGTTACACCGAAAAGCTTTCTACAAGATACCTGCTGAAACCATAGCCCTCTATATTAAGAGATCAAGTAGTTGATGAATGGAGAATATAACTTGGTCAAAACCATCTCAATAAACTCAGAACTAAGAGACGTGGATGAGTTTTGGGGGGTAAAAAGACAAAAAAGATAAAATCTTGTTTCCGTGTCCCATAAAAATTCATCCAAATCTGGGGATGCATTCTTACAAAGCTTCAATCGATTATATAGAGATGATTTGTAATCTTGAAATTTTAATAACTAGGACTTCTCTTGCAGGAGAATTAAAAAAAAGGCAAGCTCTATAGTGAAGAAAGCAATATGCAAATGAAGGCAACTTTTAGGAATCAAAGGCAAAGAGAACAAACAAGGACACATTGGCAGATAATAGTATTCAAGGAGAAATAGATGCTCTAACATATCAAAGGGCACATTCAGACAACAACCAAGGAACAATATTTCAACATTGAATTTGATAAAGACAATTATCTCAGAACTAAACCCGCCACTAAAAAGTTAATTGCAAATGATGTTGAGGAAAGTAATGTCTGTCAGTTGTGTACTGGACTTACGAATGTTAGTTGAATAGCAAAGCACTATTTCAATATTACATTTTACTAAAATAAACATCTCATATAAGGTTAAAAGAACTGCAACTCTTTGCTTATACAGCTGCAAGAAATATACCAGTTTACAGATGGTTTCAAAAACAATAAATACATGGATATAAAAGCTACTAAAGAATTGTAGTTTTTGTGGAAACTTGAAGTTATCCATGGTTTGGTTGCATTTTGAGCAATCAAGGTATGTATAAATTGACAACAAAGGTGCTGGGAGAGCACGTATGCAATTGAACCAAGTGCATCAATTATCGGCTCATAAGACATCCATCATTCAGAGGTGAAAAGCACTTCATAAAATTGAATGATGACTTTACAGCTACTTCCATCTAAAAATAATCTTGTGAGATCATTGCAATCTCCAAATTAGTTATGGATAACAATAGCAACCAAAAAATGAATGTAACAGCCATTTCAAGTTGTAAATATTCCCAACTAATAGAAGGTGTATCATGGAGCCTTTTTATACCTAGACTCTCTAATAATATTCCAAACCATAATTGTTAATTATGTCTCTCTACTTAGACCATCTGTCCATTTGGCTGTCCTTTCATTACTTGTATGTATGTTTGTGCTTATAATGGTCAGTGGTGAGTTTGATATTAATTTTTTTATATACTGTTTTGCATTGCAGGAAAAAGAGATCTTTCCACATATATTACCTACCATGTCTAGGCCAGACAATTACTTTCATTCTAAATAATAATACAATATGAACCTATATTTGAGGCTTGACCGACACTCACCATAGCCCTTAAAACATTTACAAGGGAGGCAACCTGGTTGTGATACATTCGATGGACTAAAGTAAGTCTGCACTGCAAAATGTTATACATTAACATTTGTAACACTTTCAATCAGGACATTTATGAGGATAAATATCATAATTTGTAGGAGAACCCATTTGCTTGAGGGTTGTGTTAAACTTACCTTGAAGATAAGTCCAAGGCATAAGCTATCAACATTATACTTAACCTACAATTTGCATTACTTAAAGCTCTGTTACCAGAAAGAGATTAACCAGAATCTGTAGCATTAAAAAATCCATTCCTCCAAACACAGCCATATATGAGGCCATTTCTGGATGGTAAACAAAAAGCATTAAAATGTGAAAACAATTAAAAACCAGTTCTGCCCATAATCAAACAACCATTTTAAATCTGTCCCTAACAATTCTGTCTTCTGTTCTATAAATGTGAGCTCTAAATTTAGATGTACTTATGTTCAACCAGTCTGTTTCTGGGGTTTCACAAATGTTCTGCTGTACAAAAAATTTATCTGGTACCCACTAATTGCTTCTGGCAGTATGATATCCTCCTTACAACCCGGTGATTTATAATTCTTATTGGATTATAAACAATGATCCGCAATCTGATTATGATATATCTTTGTAAGTGAATAAATATGAATGGATTGTACTTGTTTTTGTGCATGCTGACAATTGAATTTAACAATTCTTGTTACTTTTAAAGAAAACTTATCATATGAAATTCTCCTTACAAAGCAGTGAATTTATAATTTTAATTGCATTATACAAATCATCTACAATCTTAATATAATATATATATTTGTAAGTGAATAAATATGAAAGGATTGTACTTTTTTTTTGGCATGATGACGATTGAATTTTATCAATTTGTTTACATATAAGGACAATCCTAAAATGTTTCTTGTTCCCAAAAGCTAAAACCTTGAAACATCATTTCACCATTCATTTTGAATTCTTCTTTGTTTATCATTTATCATTTCCAATAGCATGGCATTTGAATCTTGTGTTAAACTTGTTGTACAAGTACGTCACATGTGCCATCCCAGTGCCCTTCCGGGCATCTGCTTGTCTACGTTTTTTATTTGGAAAGAAATTTACATCCTGTTCTGGTTTCGATTGCATACAAGCTGTTGTAAACATTGACACTAGCAATTTCAGAACTAGATTTGTTTGGCAGAAAAGCAAACGATGTAATATCCAAGTTAAAAAGCAAGTATTTCTCGGTCAAAAAGCTTCAGAGCTTAATCCCCTCACTGTGTCTTAACAGCAAGTTATGAAGAAACTTATCCTACGATAAGCTCCTTCTCAACAGTAGTCAAACAAATTTTGACCGTGCACTCCACGACCAGAATAACTCCTATTAACGCACGAAAAAATCAACTTGAAACTCAAGGAGAACTCCCTTCTCTAAGAAACCCAACTTAAACTCCAAACCACAATAGAAAACAAGTAAACCTATATTCGTATGCAAAGTACAGTAAGTGTGCAAGAATCCCGCAAACTATAATATTTAACTACCCAAAGATCGCGAACTCATTTACATGAGGGTATCCATTCAGTTGACTTTGAAAACAACCCTAATATACCCGGTATAATTTTCCGTCTGAGGGAGTTAAATAACCGGCATTGAAACCGAGATACTACAGGGTATATGTAGAATCAAATTTCCCATATGTACTTAAATTAAACTATGCTGAGACAGAAAGGAATGGCATATACACAGTGAATAAATATGAATTCTGAACAAAGCCGAGTGTATTAACATACCACGATAAGCTTAAAGAGATTGCTCTCTTTAGCGGGCAGACCGGCCCCCATTTTCGCTAATTTGAGCAGCAAAAACCCTCGTCCTGTTCTTTTCCCGCAACCAAAAAATAGCTCCAAACCCTATCGCAATGAAATTTTCTTCTCTTTTGTGTCCACCTTATTGCGTGCAGACAATAAGAAGAGCGACGAAATAGAGAAGAGAGCCAAAAGGGAAGAAAATTGAAAAGATGGAAGATAATACGAAGGGATGTGTTTTTCTTTGCGATTTTGTGCTTTGCTTTCTTTACGAAGGAATTTAATAATTAGGAAGACTGCTCTAGGGATTCTAGATATGTGGCTAACTTCGTCTCGCCAAAAGACAGGGAATATAGCTATTATAGTGCTTTTAATGTTACGAGAGGTTTAAAAAGGTTTTAAACATAGATTCCAAACCCTTTTCATATTTACGATAATATTAATTGTCAAAATTATAAACTATATGCTCCAAGGTTTACAATAAAATATAATTGGTTGGCATATAGTTTATCAATATATAAATTATATATTGAAAATGGGAAAAATATCAAAATATTATTTTTTAGAAGGATTAGTTTGGGAGACTCTCTTTATAGTATAGAGTGTTGTTTAGTAGTTGAGAAGGTTTTTGAAGTGTTAGTGGAGGCTAAATTTAAAGGTCATTTTTATGCACTTTTTTCATTAAACACAATCAAAATTTTAAGAAGATTCTAACATATGAATATTTTGAACAAATAAACAAAATTTCTAAAGGATCATATTTATATTGTGTATGATATTTTCTTTATAATAAGATATGTAATAACATTTGAAGGGCAACTTTGAACATATAAATGTCATGTAAATTTTACTTGACAAGCAAGGTTGGTCATCATAATTAGGCCATGGGTGCTAGAATGCTAATGCCACCTTTTTTTGCATGTGTTTAGATTTGAAAGTATCTAGAGGTGAGAAAATGAACTTTCTCATTTAGAGAAAGAGAAAATAACTCAACACTATAAAAAAATAATCTATTTAGATTTTCAAAGATGAAACATAATAGAAACTCTAAATAAAGTAGTCTATGATGGTCAAGGCATGAAATCGTCAAATAAAGCAGTTCTCCAAGAAAAAATCTAGGAAGAAAAGACAAAAAAGCTTATGAATTCATTTTCAAGCAAGATGCTTCGAGTTCTCTAGTTTGTTGCAAGCATGACATCTCAATGAGCAATCTTAATATTTGAAATTCTTCACCCAATCAAAAGTCTTTTACAAACTAGACACCAAAAGGCACTAACAATTTTAGGCTTCATTCTTCGCCATATGCTATTAAGTTACCAAAGCCAAGTATGGGGGGAATTTTGATTCCCCAGAGTCAGTTAAGCTTGTAAATGATGAAAGCGAACTAATAAATAACCTTATATAGAAGCACTAACATGTCATTCTTAAAGGTTGTGTCAAAATTCCACCAAGAAAGAGGGGATTAAAGTCCCATCTTATGACAAATAAGCATTGGCCAAAAGTACCTAAGTGTAGGATAAGTTGACATTAGCAATCTATTTTTAAGAATATTAGTCCAAGCGTCACATCTCATCCTTTGTATGATTATTTGGATAAAGATTGAATTTATAACATTTGGTATTAGATCATGTATATTTGTCAATGGTATGCACAAAAACTACATCATTAACATCAGAGAGTAAATAACACAAAGAAAGTCATTGTATATAACTTTTTTTTCATAAATTATATATTAATTATGTCAATTGTGAATATTTCCATCTCTTTTATTGTGTTGTTGACTTGGTGAGTCTTATACATGACGTGACTTGTCCTTTATTTGAAATTCATCTATTTTTGGAGCATAGTCCATTAGAATTGGAGGTTACAAAGTGGTCAAAATTAGATTTTTTATAGGGAGTTTTCTCTTTTAGTTTTACTATAAAGATGGCTCCATGAAAGTTGTTAAAACACACGTATAAAGAAAAATAAATTCACGTTTAAAAATTAAGTAATCAATTAGTTTGTCATTAATAAATAAGCAAACTTTAGAAGGATTTGAATCTTGCATGCACTCATTTGGCATTTCCATTAGTAAGTGACATTTTCTATAAATCAAGTACTTTTTTAATAACTATTGAGATGTATATAGGTTCTAATACCAAAGTTTAGAAATTCAATCTTTATCCAAATCATCAGTCAAAGGATGTGATACAAGGCTTGGAAGTTACTACAATGTAAATATGAAACTTATATGCAAATCTAAAAACTATTTTTTCTTGATGTGGAAATACCATGGTTAGACCATTCTTCTTTATGATTCTGAAACAACCATCATATCATGCTTATTAACATTACCTTATGTGGAACTATACTAGTATTAAACTATGTTGTTGCAACTCTCTACAGGGGGCTAGGGTTTGTGCAGATTGACAGGGTGGGAATGTGTTGCGACAGCTTCTATCTGCCTCGAGTGCTCCTAACAAAGGCAATGCACATCCTTCTGGGTAGTCAACACAATTCCTATGCATCAATGGAGTGACAAGGTGTTGGTGGGAGGCAAGCATGGGTATTGCAATTTTGGCCCTACCCCTCTCATTCCAAGTGATAATGACAAGGGATACTCCTTATGGGTGAAAAAGGCTTGAGCCACCATTAGTGACAGAGGCTAGAGTGGGCAAAATGTGGAATGGTGGCGAAATCATAGGCGAAATAGGGTAGGTATGAGCATGGCATAAAATGATATTACCTTAATGCAGTCAAAGGTGTTGTGTAGTGGAAGAAGCAAGTGTAGAACTATTGTGAGGGGAACTTCTTAGGAGTATAGTAGATGAAGGGTATAGAAATGGGATGGATTTGGGTTTAAATCAAGACATTGCAACAGCCAAAAGGCCAACAATTTGCCTATGCATAGAGGTAGCGAGTAAAGTAAAAGAAAACAAAAATTATTTCTTTGAGAAGGGATTGATTGTCAAATTTAAGGGTTTTTGGCTGAATCTAGGCGAACTTCACAAGTAAATCAATAAGGTCTGGAACCCCATTTTGCCGAGGATGTCGAGATTTATTCTGGTGCGCGAGGTTTTTTCATGGTAGTCTTTGAATATGCACAAGGCATACAGAAAATCCTCTTTGAGTATCAGTGGTGTTGCGAGGATAAGCATATGTTGCTTTTGAAACCTTAGTATCCGACTTTCAACCCTTCAACAAAATCTTTTGACAAAATCCCAACATGGGCAAGATTCTTAACCTTCCTTTGTAGTTTTGATTTGATTCTTGTTTTCAAGCTATTTGAGATTCTTTGGAAAGTTTTGGGGGCCAAAAGAAAGCTCTTTAGAGTTTCTACATGCTACCTTTTATGAATCTTGGTTGAAATAGATTCAAAGAGGGGTTTTCCTACTAATTTACTCTTGAAATTTGGAGATGGTTGTTGGCTACAACCGGTTGATTATGAAGGTGTCATTTTCAAATGTCAAAGATGCTTCCAAATAGGACAGTGTTGCATATTGTAAAAATAAGAAATTGAATAAGCAAGACACGTAGTGGAAGAAGGTCTCGAAGCAATGCTATGTGGTTGAACATGGCAATCAAAATGTAAAATATTTGAATAAGAAAGCTAATGTTGAGACCATGCAAGACAAAGATCTCTAAACCTAATTAAATGGTCCCACAATGCCCATAATCATGGCAGATTTAGTGTATGTGGTTATTGATAGTGTTAATGTTATTTGTAGTGTTGATAAGGCAAGAAAGTGCAAATATCTGGATGAAGGGGCCAACTTTAACTCAAGGGTTGGGTGTTGTGTTGCGATGGAGAAAGATGTATTTCAATCTCGGTCATCGAATTTAGATGAGAGGGGAGGTCTGATGAAGAAGACTCTAAGATGGAGGAGGTGGTATTGAATGATGGAGATGAAGAGAAAGAGAGAAAATAGAGTTTAAGGCGAAGGAACTCTCAAAGTGATTCTTCACTCTCATGAAGGGGAGGTAATAAATCTAGTAAATGATCATTGAAATTTTCATGGGTCCTACACTCTGGTGCTTTGCTTTTTGAGGGAGGTGGCTCCCTATTGTAGCCCCACCTAGTTTAGCCTAGGCTTAAAATTTTGATATCTAATAAAATCTAAACTTATTATTGATCAAAAAAAAAAAAAAAAAACATTACCTTGTGTGAACTTATAAAAGTAATAAAAAATTTATAATATCACCATAAGATAACAAGATTGTGGCACAAAATAGCAACATAATAGTATCACATAACATGAGAGTTACATGGAGAAACCCTTGCGAGAAAAAATCCATCAACAAAAAAGGCCAAGTATGTATTATCAACAAATAAATGTGATTACAATACATTCACTTCCACTGTCCTCTTTTCCTCCAACATGGTAGCACCTATGTACCTATGAACAACCTCCTTACATCTCCACCTATCCTTATTCCTATAGAGTAACTCTACATTCAATTGTTCCTCTTTAGTTATACATCTAAGGAGACATTTATATAGACATGACAAGAGCTTTACAACACTAAACAAGATGCTTCATTCTAAATGTCCCCAACCCTTGGATTGCATTTGTGAAATATGAAAAGACATTAGCTTTGGCGTCAATACTTTTCCTCAAACTTGGGTTCCCAAACATATGTAATAGGTGAAAATACAAAGAGCTAGTTTATGCATGCAAAATAGGAAATCAAGCCCATTTCACAAGAATACATTTAGGTAAATGAAATTCAATAGGTTCAACCTCAAAACCTATTGGTAAAGGGGTTGAACACATGTTGGAATTCACTTACTAGTTTTTAGTTGAAATTTATTTTGGAATGATATAAATTGAATGCAATAACTAGGATTGATGATGTAAAATTGACAATGATCAGCATGCATATAGAGTTTCAAAATAAAAATGCAAACATAAAGTATAGATCTATAAATGGGAAGCAAAGAGCAACCTATGGCAAAATTTTGGGCTCAAAAATGTGGGTCGATGATGTTACGTGACCTTGATCCAAAAGTCTTGGATGCAAACAACAAAAATGGTTTTATAATTAGGATGTCACTCTAAATGTCTCCCTAAAATTTCATCAAAAAAATGTTGATCACTAATGTTAGGTGACCTTGACCTAGCCTTTCTACTTCTTCAAAATTTGGTCTTATGTGTCTTAATCTGCTCTTTCTAGATCTATATTTGTTGTCTCCAAAATTTGTCACCCACACACACAAGAGGAAAAAAATTTGTTAAGTTGATAGGGTTTTTCCTAAGTCAAGCCTCGAGTTTGGAATTAACCCTATGATGAATTGAAATTAAAAGGAAAGCATGCCTTGATAAGGCAAAAGATAGATGTGAAATTCAAATGTTATACCTTTATGAATCTCCTTTGTCTTGAATTCTTCGTGAAAATATTGATGTTGTCATGTAGAAATCCATGGATGTTTTACAAGAGCTTGATCATGGATATCATCTTGAATTCTTGAAATTTGAATATTGACCTCTCTTCACTGGTCCAATGATGTTTGATCACTTTCTCACTTGAATTTGTATTACTCTTGAGGGAATGTAATTGAGAGATGTTTCAAATGAGGATATAAGACTTGCTTTTATACATGTCCTCATGAAATATGTTGAAAATTACAAAGAAGGCCAAGATCATAAATTATTTTCCGCTCAAGCTTTTAAGATTGTCAGATGGTTCAAATTTGGGCACTTTTGTCCTGGAAAAGGGCATTAGGCACCATTTTCCATAAGGAAATGGGCACTAAATGCCCTTGTCCAATCCATATGAGTTGAACAAAGGTCCAAAGATCAAAGCAGAGAACAAGGATCACACATCTAGAATTGGTATGAGCAGAATCAGAGAAAATCAGGGCATAGAGGGCAGAAACACCAAAGTGAGGCCCAAGTAAGTATGAAATTGTATACAAATACAACTTAAGACACTACAACATGGGAGATAAATATTAAATTAAATGTAATAGATGGTAGAATTTCAATAGACACTCATTGGCTCTTTCGAGTGCCAACTTATAGAACCCCTAAGCTCACTCATTTTCATCTTCACATGTCATTAATTATACCATTCTAGACATCCACATGTGAGGAAAAAATTATTAACTAAAATTATGTTCGCAACCCACCTCTATCATAACTAATCGAACCCATCACCCCTTATGAATGTATTATGAACAATAGCAAGAATAAATATTATAAATATTTTTTCCAATACACTCTAAGTGTGTAAGGACACTTTATAGGGATGTTGGAAACATGTCACAGGCCTTAAAAGGTAGATGACATCTTAATCCTAACATTCTCTCATTTGACATCATACATTGTAAATACACCTAGAAGAATCACAAACAATGGAAGAGCATCCCTTAGCCAATCATTTACTGCCTGAATCTTTGCCATGATTTCATGCTCCAACAAGATACCTACAAAATTAGTCACGATAATTATAATCAAGTAATATAATCTTACAATAAATGACAATCTTCTCTTTAGGTCCATAGAGGATTGGCATGAATAACAAGGTGTAGACTCCTTAATCTTTCTGTTGAAATATTCACCAAAGAGTGGACATTTGAACGCATGGTCCCATAAGTAAGTGATCTCCTAGCCTCACCCAAGTCTTTAATCTCCATGAGCATCCACCAATAAATTCATGCCAACTTCAAATGCGGCCCTACAAAATAATGAAGCTCCAAGCAAATGATTAGTACTCAAAACCAAAGAGAAAAAATAAGAAGATTGTTAAAGTTCCAATGAAAAATCAGAAACATGTCATGACATCATGATCTATCAACTCCTCAAAGGAAGATCATATGGTCCAAATAAAATATCATAAATTAACACCTCACAAAAGACTCAAAAGTCCTCCATGGCAAACCAAGATGTCACCATCTCCAATCACATTAAGATTACCATGCAATTAGGATAAGGTGACATTAACCTTTTAATCCTAAGACATTCACAAGTCTCCATGTTCCTTGGAAAGTGTCCCCTATGACGTGTGAGAAAATATATATTTTTTGGTTGGTAATAGTTGATTTTATTAAGAAAACGAGTTTTGAACTGGCCCGAACCAATTGGGGCTACATCTAGGGAGCCCCTCCCCACAAGACAGACCTTAAACAAATCAGTGATTACATTATTGGTTTAACACCCCCTCCTCTTGAGAACACAGTACCCTTCTTATACTCTCATCTCTGAGCCTCATGTTCTTCTTCCTTTTCACCTCAATCCACCCTTCCCCATTTGCATTTTCCAGTAACTTCAAGTTGGAGCCTCCCAACACTTCCTTCCCCCCTTCCTCCAGGAAAAGCCGACCAGATTGGTCCATAGCAATTACCTTTGTGGCAGACCCCAACTTAGAAACATCTTTCGCTACACCCTCCCGGACCCCAACCTTACTCTACTTTGCTTCCCCGTTCTTTAAAGGACCTGAACTGCCCTTGAACTCTGTCTCCTTTTCATGGATAACATTGTACCTACCACATGAAGCCTAGGGGGTGTTTTCATTCACCACCACCTTCTCCATTGTGTACTGGTGAGGAGCCACCTCCTTCCACCACGAAGCTGGTCACTCCACTCTACGCCTGTCACAGGTAGTAGCAATGTGCCCAATTTTAAAGCATCTCTTGCATCTAAAAGGGACCCCTTCAAAGTCCATCGGCTGAACCCATCTACCTCTTGATGATTCCAGAGAGATCTTCGATGGAAGATCCTTGGACAAATCCATCTCTACCAAAATTTGGGAAAAAGTAGTATGCAACAAATTAAGAGAATCACCATCAGTCATAAAAAAATTACCTAAATATTTACCAATAGCTTCAAAGCAAGAATCAAACCAAAACTGCATTGGAAGATTAGGAAGTATGACCCAAATAGGAATCCGGTCAAAAGATTTCAAAAGTGGATTAAAAGTCGAATGCCATGGTTTCAGCATCAACAGATGGTTATCCTCCCAACACCATTGGCAGTCACATAGGATTTTGTTCTTGTCCCTCTCAGTTTCAAAAACTACCACAAAAAAATCCTCTTTCATGCGGGTAAATCTGTACGCAACCCTCTACAATGGGTTCCCAATTCACCGAAATCCACTTATGTAGGTCACCTAAACTCGACCATAATCTTCTGAAACACCCTATAAGCCCTAGCTCATAAAAAACCCTTTCATTGTGATCCACCTCCTTCTCCACATCCTTTGTCATATAAACTATGACAGGCTCAACCATCTTAGATCTATTCAATGTTGAAGGCCCAGCCGAAGTCTTGCTCTGTGAGACAAACCCTCTCCTTGTATCTTAGACAAACCCAACTTCCCATATGGCCCATATCGGCTCTTTTCCCCCTTAGCACCTACTTTCTCTGCAAAATTACTATTGTGGGGTCGTGTCCCCAGACCATGCCTCACATCAAAACCCCCATCTCTGCCAACGTAGGAATCATTCAACACCAACCTCAATCCACCGCTTCTGGCATGATTGGATACAACACCAGTTAAATTGCATCCAAAACCACACCTTGCAACAGAAACCCATGAGACCCTTGCTCTGGGTGAAGATTCAACGGTAGGCAGAAAACATGAATTCCAAACCCTAGCATTCAGAGCTCTTTGCAGCGACATCTTCTTCTATTAATTACATGACATGTGAGAAAAATATTAAATATTTATACTTTATGGCTATTTGTATTGCATTTTCAAGAGGTGAACATGAAGCATTGAAGAGGTGATAAATATAAATAAAAATGGACAAAATAAACTCCTTACCACATCCATATTGATACATGAAGGTTCATGCATAAAGAGACCATGTTTGGGAGGATAAAAGGTGTCTATTTGGGGATTTGAACAATCACCACAAACTATAAAGCACTCAAAATGTATAAAGACTAAGTGGCTTTGGGTTTGGCGCCCATGGGAATTCACTTGAAGAGTTATTTTTTATTTTATTATGTCTATTTTGTATTCCTTATTTGAGGCACAAGTTTTTCTAAGTTGTTAAATGGCCCTTTGTGTTGGAAAAATAGATGTGATTTTTCCTCTTCCATTTTTTATAAATTGGATCCGATGCATACTTGTTTCATCATAGTTTCTTTGAGGTTTCCAAATAGCTTTGAGTTCATTTGGAGAAGTGTAGTGAAGTGTATTATTGTGTTGTTCTCTTTTTTGAAGATTAATAATATACTTGTCCTTGTTTTCTAGTGGAGTATTTTCCTAAAAGGGTTTCTCCACATAAATTTGGTGCCACTTTTGGTATGGTTGTTTTTATATTTATGTTAAATGATGAAATGGTGTGTTTATTTCATTTTTAGATTCAAATTTGGTAATCTTTTTAGATTTATAATCACATAATACAGTTAATATTGCAAGCTTCTTCACCTTGTTTCTCAACATTTGGTATAAGAGCTAATAGTTCCGTTAAGAGGGGGACACCTTTCTCTTTAAGTGTTGAAGGTTTTTTGTTGTATTGGGAGATTTTGTTGTATGGTTTTCTAGATTTGAGAATAGGATTAAAATCCATGTCTCTACTTGAAATAAATTGGACAAGAATACCTAAGGAACCATTTGGTTGTGTCTTACAGATTTCGCTCTTTTGAATGTCCCCACATAAGACATTGCATACAAGTTGTTGAAGAGAGTTGGTGACATTAATCAATCTAAAAGTTTTTCCAATAAGTTATATCTCAAGAGAAGGTTATATTATTTGAAAATGAAAGAGAGTGAATCTATTCAAATCATTTGAATTCTTTTAATCTGATTATAAGTCAACTTGCATCAAAAGATGTTAAATTAGAAGATGAAGATAAATTTATCTTGTTTCTCTGCTCTTTGCCTGAATCTTGGGAAAATATGATTGTTGCTATCAATAGTGGTAATACAGAGCAAAATATGGACAACTTGATTGGAATGCTTCTATCAAAAGAGGTGAGAAGAAAGTCTATGAATGTTGGCGGCATGCCGCTACCATGACACTAGACCGAAACACTGAACAAAATCTCATTTGCAATTTGTAAATTGTTTTACAATAAGACTTCATAGTTTTCCTCTCCCAACACTAATCATGATGGTAGCAATAGTTTGTGTTATATAGCAAGTTGTATTTAATAACGATTACTATACATCGAACAAGATTTGCTTGTATGGATCATTCATCCTCTCCTAATGACAATGATCTCTCACAGTTAGTAATAAATAATTGGTTTAGTATAAGAAATATTGTTAAGAGGCAGTCAAATCATTTTTAAGAAATGATTCATTAAGTAAACAAAGTGATCCAAAACTAGTGATTAATTATAGGAAAAATAGTAGTCAAACAAGGAAGAGACGCATCTCCTACAAGCAGTTGCAATTGCAAGAGGAGTCATTACTTATCATCATTAGTGGAGGGATAAAAATGACCATTCCAGCATCCAATAAATACATCAAACAAGAAAAGATCTGATATAAGTGAATTGGATTCAGACATACAACCATTGTGCGTTGCATCAATGATTTGAATGAAGTATAAAGTATTTTATACAATCAATCTTCCTATTTGTTAACCCTCTTTATTTTTCAAAACACCCACTCCTATTTAATTAATTGTTTCTCCCTATCAGTCACACCTTATCGGAAAGACCTTAGCGCATCGGCACTATGTTATGTAGTTGTTGAGTTCTAATTTCACCCTGTCGCGATCCCAAAGAGGAATCGTTATTTATCGAGCAATCAGATGATACCTAGAAATCCACTTTGTTCCACATTCCTTTATATTCTCGATGACTGATACTCCCTTATAGACCGATATCGAGGTATCAGAAAATGATACAACCCGATGTTGACTATATGTAGGACAACATCCTCTTCGACTTAACCAACTTCGCTTGAGAACACATACATGATGAAGATGAATTTGCAACGGTCCTCTAGAAGATGAATTTGCAGTGGTCCTCTAGGTGTTGATTGAAGAGGAGACAAAAGACAAGATGATTGAAAATCAAATTGGTAGAAGAAACCCCAAACCTGATGGAGGGCCATGAAATTGAAGGTTATCTATAACATGGGGTTAATGTTAATAATGTTTTTCGAGTGAATTTTGTTTTCCCTAGGATAATGTTTGAAACAGTCATTTTCAAAACCATTGCTCTTGTAGAAACTGTTACTCTAAAACAACAAATGGATTTTAGTTATAAAAGGGGTAGAAAAGTAGAGTATGAGGGGGGAAGTTTTTGGAATTGCAGACTTTGTGTTGTTTTCTAAAAATTATGGATTTAGTAAGTTTGATTGCTTTAATATCAAGGAAGGGAGTTTCAAAAGTTTATCTGATGTGATTAGACTTTGTGATATACTGGATAAATTTGCATTCTTCTTATGTGGATGCTTTTCTGTTCAAGTTTCTATACTTTGAGTTGTTGAAGTACTTTTTCTTCCTCCATTAATTATTGCTATATGGTGTTCATCTTTGCATAGATATTTTGTAACAGTGACTTTGTTGGTAGTTAATTGGGAAAGTTTTTTCATTTATTTACATGTTACTTCTTTCCCTTTCCCTTTTTCTTTTAAGGCATTATGGTCAAAATTCTTACCTTTCTCGCTTTCTGGTTAAAATCATACCCAAAGAAACTTAAATTTATATCATAAGAGGGAGTTATAGCTCTCAAATTAAGAGGAAAGCTACAAAGTAATTGCAACTTCTCCAACTGTTGTTAATAGTTTGTTCTCTTGACCAGGGCTACCAGTCAATATTGTTACATTTAGAAGAGAACAAAATCTATTGACCAACAAATTTTTGGCAAATATACTGGGGAGAGCAGCGAAAAGATCAATGCCTTCTCCCTTCAAATATCTATTATTGCTTCCCCAATAATGGAGGTTGGCGACTCTGTTTAATTAAAGATCTCAGGAAAATGACCCAGTGCCAAGCAAATGCCAAAGACCAATTCAAATAGAAAAGATGGTCTGCACCAACAATCGAGGAAATATTGGCTGAAAATGACAAAACACTTCATTCTTTTTGGAATTCTTTCAAAGAAAGTATCTCTGAGGCTAAAAGAACGAAGTTATGCCCATCTAAAGATTACAAATCTCCTTCACTGCTAAAAGCATACATCAAAGGTACTCTCATCTTAAGAATATTGAAAGAAAGATTCACCAGTCATAGGCTCAAACAAAGGGAATAAAATTGTTAAAAGAAGATAAAATACAAGCTTCCTATAATTTCTCTGTTCTTGGTGAGCATAATACTATGCAATCATTAGTATAATCATCAATGCTATAGGACCCCAATCAACAAAACAATGAATTTTTGCACCGAATCGAAGATGAAAAACCTAAGTCTTTTTCATCATGCATGTATGTGGGGCAAAGGGAAAAATCATTTATCTCTCCTGAAGGAAAGGTTCTACCAGATGAAAATAAGATTGTCTTTGTTCCAAGTTGGTTTTTGAAAGATTCTCAGAACAAATTTTAGTGTGGAGTTGAGGATAAGATTGGCCATGTTACCAAGGTAGAGATAGAGGTGCTCACTCATAACTCCGACAACACTGGAAGAGGTCTGAATGTTTCATTGTCTGGATCTTTCATTAAATGTTATGAAAAAGAGAGACTATCAGGAAAAGATATACATATACTTTGAGTTGTTGAAGTATTTGTTCTTCCTCCTTAATAATTGTTATATGGTATTTATCTTTGCATAGATATTGTGTAATAGTGACTTTGTCAGTGGTTACTTGGGAGAGTTTTTTCATTATTTGCATGTTACTTCTTTCCCTTTCCCTTTTTCCTTTAAGGATTTTCGGTCAAAAGTCTTACCTTTCATGCTTTCTGGTTAAAAGCATACTTAGAGAAACTTAAATTTATATCATAAGAGGGAGTACCTCTCAAATTTAGAGGAAAGTTGCAAAGTAATTTCAACTTTTCCAACTGTTGTTAATAGTTTGTTCTTTGTCTGGGGCTAGGAGTCAATATTGTCACATTTAGAAGAGAACAAAATCTGTTAACAAACACTGCTTACATTTATAAATATTGATTTCTAAATATTTTATACAATTAAGCTTCCTATACGCATTTATAGAAATTGATTATAATAAGATCGATACTTATATATTTATACATATATACATGTATTTATCCCATAATCATTCAAATGTAAAGTTGGAGGAAATAAGCTAGGGAGATGTAGTTTATTGGCTCCCCTGAACTAAGTAGACCACCCCGATGTATGGAATAGGTCAAATTAAAGGAATTCCTACCGCTTGTGGGTTGAGAGGTGAATAGATTACCCTGAGAGATGGAACTATTCATAGGGATGTTCCTACCACTTGTGGGACAAGAGGCGAGTTGCCATGATTAAATGTTGTGTGCTCTCAGGCTTAGTTGGGTTGGGTAGTTTTATTGACACCCTTTCAATTTTTCTTACTGAACTAAGCTATGATTGGTTATGGGATAGTTATCTAGTTATAATGCTTATCATAATATACTTGTTCACTAATATATGCATTTCTTCATTGTCTCTTCAATTATTAATAATTAACTAAATTACTTTAGTATGTTATTGTTAAAGGATAAATTATATTGTTGTACTTATTGATTTTGGGCACAAATAGGTTAATCCTAATTTGGGGACATTATAGTTGGTTCCCAAGATGTCTTGCATGTGTGAGGAAGGTCTAAAGAAAAAGAGCCTAAAGGGGATAAAAAGAGGAAGAAGTCTAAAGGATGATCAAAGACCCCCATAAACAATGGAGTTAGGTGTTGGAAACATGGGAAAAGAGAGCATGTGAAGAATGAATGTAGAGTTAAGAAAAAGAATGTTGATTCCTCCACAGAAAAGTCCTTTGATGATGATTTAAATGCTTTGTTTATTTCTACTAACATTGTTAGTGACGATGCTTAACTTATTGATTCAGGTGCCTCCTACCACACGACTCCTCAAAAGGGGTGGTTTCCCTCTTACAAAACCTATGATGGGGGAGATGTTTTCCTTGGTGAAAATGGTACAAAGAAGGTTGTTGGTAAAGAAGAGGTAAAGTTGTGTTTCAATGATGGGAGAATAAAGACCATTGATAATGTTTTGCACATTTCAGGACTTGTGAGAAATCTTAGTTTGTATCAAAGTTGAATGATTTTGTAGTGCATGTGACATTTGACAAGTCTATTTGTAGGGTTGTAAGAGGGAATTTAGTGATAGCTAAAGGATCTTGGATAGGGGCTTTGTTTAGGTTTAATGCCTCCACCTTTTTGTAAATATGCCAATGTAACTAGCAATGAAAATGCATGTTTGATGTGGCACCAGAGATTGGGTCACATTGGTGAAAAAGGTCTTAGGACTGTGGATATTTTATCTACGTTTTATTTATGCAGGGATATTTTTTGTTTTTTGTGTTCATTTTTCCTCCAGCCATTTTGTTGCCTTTTTCGCACGTGCCATGTGGTGTCATGACGTTCCTTTTGGCGGCTCGCCTTTCTCCCTTTAGTTTTGAGAGAGTGCAGGGTTGCCACGTGGCTTTGATTATTTTCCTAACATATGCGCTCGAGCCCGCCTTCTTGTATGGCAACCTCGGTGAACACTTGGCCTTCTTGCATTCATTTTTGAATTCCTCCTTCTACATCTAATTTTAAGCTCCCTTTTGGAGCTCCCACGTGTCGCTAGCTTTGTTGCAGACTATGATATCTCTTTCGTGCTGCGTTTTTCCGTGAGATGTGGGTACAAGGATCACCATGATGCTTTTTCAAGGATCATAACAGAATGTCGTTTTGCCTTTTTTATGCATGTGTTTCTAGATCCGCCACGCAAGATTTCTAACAGGACGTTGTTTTGAGAGTTTTCTCTCGTGTTCTTAGTCTCGTGGCCATTGGTCCTCCTCAACTATATATAGTCTTTCCTTTTTTGTTTAAAAGGAGGAGGAGAATAATTTTTAGACTCTGACTCTGTGAATCGGGCCTTTATGTTAATCATTTGCTGAGACTATGAATATATCAAATTGTGCTTGTGGCCTTTTATGGTGATTTGTTTCTCAGCATAAGGGATTATATTCTGTGCATTTCGTGATTCAGTGAACTTTTGCAATATATTATGTGAGACTCTAAGGATTAAACTATTTTTTTAAAACTTGTTATCTGTTAGATGAATGGTATACATTATATTATGTCAAAATGGGTGATTGTTTAAGTTTATTTTCTGACCTTTTGTGCATGAAGATTGTTGAATAAGCCTTAAAACTGTAAATATATGGGTTTTCTGTGCTCTAAGTATTCCAAAATATCCTCTAAGGCATCACTTAGAATAGTTTTTCTTTCAAGTTTTCTCTCTCCCTTTTTCTCCCCTCATTTATGAAGAGTCAACTTCTAAAACCCGAAGGTCACTCAATGATTTTCGTGTAGGTCCCCCATCATTGAGTTTCCCATAAGGTTGTTCACATAAGAAGTCAAATTCATAGTCAACAAGGACCATTTTAAATTAAATGTTGGTTGATGGTATTTCTAATTATTCTTTTCACAAAAAAATTTCTATGAGCATTGTGTGTTTAGTAACAGTTTTGTCATCATTTTCTAAAGAAATCTATAAGGCAAATAGATCATTCAGATGTGCATGGTCTAGTGGATGTGTAAGGACCCTCTAGTCCTAACCTTAGAAAAACTAACACAATCAATTCCAAATTAAATCTAAGTAAATTTTCATTTATATAAATGCAAGTCTTAAGTTAACTACTATGCATTTAATCAAATGAATAACAAGTCACCATGAATGCAAAATACTATATTCAATATAAAGTAAGATATAAAGAAAGACCCATAAGTTATGAAAAAGGAATGACAAATTGGATAAATGTTATAACCAATTAGTTAGTGAATATATTAATTAGATTAATTATTAAAGATAACCATATGTTAGTGCATATGAAAAACTATGAATACTTATGTTAATTTAACAACTTTTACAAATTAAGGATAACTTAAATTAACACCAATATAACCACTCAACTTGAGTGTCAAGCAAAAGAGAACGCATACATAATGGTTCATGCGTATGGTTAAAGTAAACTTAGAAAAACTTAAAGCATCAATTTAACCAAGCATTCATGAAATGAAGGAAAACTAAGCATCAAAGCACACAATCCACAAATTTTGCACAAGAAGGACACATGTTAGTAAGCTAGTGGTTAGTAGTTTTCCTTACTTTTTGGTTAGTTACATGCTCTTGGCGACTTCTTGTCGCATCTTTGATAGTAGACCGCATAGGTCTTTTACATAACTTATTCATGGGACCGCATAGGTCATTTACACAATTTACATCATGAGACCTTATTGGTCTATTACAATGATTCAATAATGCAACATACTTTTAATACACAAGATTTTACAATGAAATACACAAATTATTGTCTTAAGATATAACCTCTTCCTTGCCATTAGACTCGCCTCCATCTGCAATCTTGAAGACGGACATATGACCCAGGTGTTTTATCCACCCAACCAATCAAAGCTTACTCTCCCTAGTGCTCATGATAAGCTCTCGTCCCTCGTGACAAAGTATCCTAGCAAACCGACATCAACCTTTGGGAATGAAACCTGTGCGTGCACGTAGTATATGTATATGGTGAAAATGGATAAAAATAATAATGATATTGAAAGGCTAAATGAATTCAACCACAAAACCCTAACCTAACAACAACAAAGATCCACCATAACATATGAAGATTACCTAAGACAATGCAAATCAAATGAAATCACAAAGATTATAGCATCACATGTCCAATAGGGTTTGGATCTCCATTCTTCCTATCTCCATTGATCTTGCTTGATATATTTGCTCTCAGATTTGATGTGCACAAGAGCTCAACAAGGAACGGAATATGGTTGCAAGTAGGATCGCCTATGTTCAAAAGCATAGTGTCGTCAAGTAGTCAACGGGGGGGGGGGGATCTCCTTATATAGAAGACACTATATGAAATGGAGGGATAAGATTGAGAGGTGTAAAAGGAGGTCGGCTATGATTAGAGGGTAGGTAAAAGAAATAATAAAATAATGAAAGGGGTAGGTAGTGTATGAATTAAGAGATGAATGACATGTGTCATAGGTAGAAAAGGTTAATGAATTAATTAAACAAATAAAGATTTATTTAATTAATAGAAGAAGTTGGATCAATTAAATAAATAAGATATTTATTTAATTTAGGAAAAGGATAATTTAAATAAATAAATGTATTTATTTAAATGAGAAATAAGGCTAGAAGAGGATAAATGAATTAATTAAATAAATAAAGATTTATTTAATTAATTGAAGAATTAAGCTTAGATAATTAAATAAATAAAATATTTATTTAATTAGACTGGACAATTTTGGGTGTCTACATTTTGCCCCTCTTTGAAACAATGCGGCTTGTCGCGTTGTTTCAAAGAAGATAAGATGAACTGATACAAAGTTGCCCCAAGATGGGAATGATATGCCCCCTCAAGAGATTGGATGAAAATGTGTGAAAAGACCACAAACAATCTCTTGATAAGAAAGATGGGATAGAATGGACTGACCGGATAAAGTGACAGAGTCACGGGATAATGAAGACTGACTCAGGAAACGAGGGCTAGGGCAGTCTATAAGATAGACCACGAGGGAAATACATCCTCATTGTCATCTACACCTCCAAGAGATTAGAGTGCAGAGAGAGAAAAGAGTAACAACAGTCAGTAGCGATGGCTTTGGTTCACAGATTCGACCATGTTCATCGATTCCAGAGGCCAGCAGAGGCAGGAGAGCAAGTAAGTACCACAAAACCTCCTTGTACTTTGATGCATTTATTGTTGTCATTAATGCATGCTAGGTAGAGTAATAAATGCATGTTTATGTCAGGAAAGCGCGTTTGTGTCCAAAAATGTGAATTTGTGTCTTCTAGGTCAAATCGGCAGTTCTGTGATGAACATACATTGTCGATTGGATAAGCTGCTGAGAGGATACACTCAAGCAAGTCCTCTAGGGAAGACTAGGATAACAAACAGGGTTAGGATTGACAATTCTATGATAGAACATATGTTGCCAATTAGGAAACTTCTCAAGAGGATTCACTCAAGCAGAGGCCCTAGGATAAGATAGATCAAGGCACTTTGTGATGAACAGTGAGTACCAAGATATAGTACTTTGTGATGAACAGGGAGTACTAAAATATGAGTAGCACTTTGTGATGAACAGTGAGTGCAAATGTGAGCAGCACTTTGTGATGAACAGAGAGTGCCAAACATGTAGTACTTTGTGATGAACACGGAGTACCACTAGGATAGAAGCAACACTTTGTGATGAGCAATGAGTGTCACTAGGACTGAGATGATTGATTTGTGTGACTGTAGGAGTATTTTCCTATGCTGGAGTCACGAGAGAGATTCCCATCGACTCAGAGGTTATGACCTGAGTTAACAGCCGAGGATCGAACTGCGATTGAGGCAATGGGATTGAGACATATTCTGTATGTGCCTGAGTTTCGGGCGAACATGGGATTGCTAACTGCACTGGCGGAGAGGTGGCACTCCGAGACTTGCACTTTTTATTTGCCAATGGGGGAGATGACAGTCACCCTGGAGGATGTATATAGGATTCTGCGGATACCGATCGATGGGGAGCTGATTCCGTACGATCGAGATGGAGACAGGGATGCCCTTAGACGAGTGTTCTAGGATCCGGGACTGGAGATGAGGGTGGGACATGTGGCATGGGATACCATGACATGGACGAGATTAGCACTACCAACAGTGTTGGCAGGAGTTATCGGTGGGTTCCTCTGTCCGGATAGGGCGACATGAGGGGTGGTTGCAGAGGACACAGGGGCCAGGAGAGATGATCTTGGGGCGGGTCCTTCTAGGTCTCAAGCTCCATCAAGGCCAGCCAGCTCTGAGGGAGGGAATTCTTCATAGCTGTAGAGGGCTCCCTATGTATCAGTATTGTACCATTTTTGTATGATGATGTAGACACTTGTGGGTGATTGTAGCCATATGATTTTAACATCATTGTATCATGACACTTTATATATATATGAGATGATTCATCTTTGCGGTAGCTATATGCATGTGTACCTATGTGATGAGATGTTATTATGTGATGCTTATGATATGGATGCAAATGTGTATATGATGTAATGCAATATATATTTTTTTGTTCTTTTGTGTTTTATATGTGTATGCGTGATGCAAATGTGAATGTATGTAATGCAGATGAATATGATAATGCAAATGTAAATTGTGCTAACAGGTGTTGTGTGCAGGATGTGATGCAATTGTGATATCTATATGTATGTATGAAATGGTTAATATGTGGTAATGCAGGTGCAACTACATGAAATGCAAATGTTTTTGGTGTGTCATTATACTAAGTCATGTGATAGCAGGCTACATGAACTCGAGAAGGACGATGGAAGTCAATCAAGAAAGGGGGATGGAAGGTAGAAGATATGAAAGTGAAAGAGCTTCTTGTGCGTTATCATCATTGAACTTTATTATGGCAAGTAGGTTATGACAATCGAGGCATATGTTCGACCCAGAAAGTCATTGTACCCATTTGCATGGAGATAAGATAGTCACAAACAAGGAATGCCCCAGTTCACACTAGACTCACAGTGTCCTCATATCCCTGGACAAGTCATAGCATTACTAAGAGACAATCCACAGACAGCAAATACAAATAGTTGATGATACCCCATCATCGCCTTTCTAGTCAAAGACATCCTGGAGATAGAATCTCTAGTCAGAGACATCCTGGAAAAGCTAAAAGATGTCACCAAAAGATAAAATCAAAAGAAAACCAAGACTCGACACCAACATCCACTATAGTCCTCAAATTTAGTGTCTCTTGTCACTTGTATAAGTCTTATTTGATTGTGGTCACAATGTTTACTTTCGCAAAAAGGATAGATAGCACGGAACCATATGTTGTCTGAGTCTGTTGAAAGATTTGATTTGTTGAAGCCCATTGTCGCTGCTGTCTCATCTGAAACTGACTGAATCCATGAAACTGATACTCTATTGCGAAGAAGACTGAACTTTATTATGGATTGGCGATGCAGATGCTGATTTATTGCGAATTGTGCGCAGATAGACTGAAGGAAGCTGGAAGAAACTGTACTCCTTGAAACATGTGATGCTCTCAGTTCCACACCCATCACTAGATGTAGGATTTTCCTTAGCCACAGATAGGATGTGATTTATTATGGATGGAAAGGGAGGTGAAAAGGGAGGTTTATTATGAATGGCTAACCAATCTTGGGTACATCAATAACAAGCCATGATGGGAATGGGTAAGTTTATTATGAATGAATAGGTTGTGAGTGTGTGCAAAGTGAAAGGATGAAAGTGAATCCTGAAGGAGGGAGGAGCAATGTCTCTACACATGGCGCTAGTGACCAGGTTTTCACCATGGTACTTGCCCAAGGCACCACCGAAGTGGTTTTCACCATTGGACGAAATTATTTCTCTTTACTTTTTTTGATTTTTCAATGTTTTTTGTGTCACCAAGCGCCTGTTTGCCAGGTTTTCACCAAGTAACGATTTTTTTTTGTATTTTTGAATTTTTTGATTTTTTTTTTGTATTTTTGAAATTTTTGATTTTTTTGTATTTTTGAAATTTTTGATTTTTTTGTATTTTTTGAATCAGGATATTCCAAAGAGCTATGTGTAGAACCTGCGAAGGTGCATGCTATTGATAGGATCCTCCAAAGGTTCACTTTCTGTAGTTGAGAGCTGATATGCCCCAGATCCATATGCTGCTATAATGATGTAAGGACCAAGCCAATTTGGTTCGAACTTGCCCTTCTTCTCTCTGTCTTGCTGATTTTTGGGATTTTCTCTGAGAACTAAGTCCCCTACCTCAAATGTGCGAGGCTTGACTTTGTGATTGTAACTGCATCATTCCTTGACTGAATGATGTGTAGCTTGAGTGACTGTCTTCCTTGATAAAGGAACTGAGATAGAATTACTAGTGTGTGGACTACACAGGCCCGTATGTGTGTCACCTGAAGAAGTTTGGGCATCCCTGATAACAAAGTCCTTCGAGGAAGTTCTATTGAAGGTCCATGATGTATCACCATAAGGGAATGGATGTGTGAAACAAGTGGATGAGTGATGAATGCTTATGATTGTAATAAGAAGTGAAAGTAGGATAACATGATGGAGACTTAGGATCAACAAGTATGTTTTTTGACTTGAAATTTTAGAACTTTTGCCCCCAGTTATTTTGATATTAGGGGAGATCAACTCTTGTTCTTTTTCTTTCATAGAATTTTTATCCTTGACTTTGATTTTTGCAGAGTCCAATAGCTTTTGATTTTGATTTGGACTAAAGCACTTTTCTTTATTTTTGACTTTTAGATTTTTCTTTTCAAAGCTTGATTCTTGATCCCCAATGACTAAGGGCTTTTGTAATTCTTGTTGATCCAAGTCTGGAAGTGGAGTGGAAATGGAATGAGTGGATGATATGGTAAAGCTATGTGAGTTTTTAAGTGGGTTGGCGATACGCTCAATAGATTCTTCACTGGAACCACTCTTAGGACTATTGATATCAAGAGATGCTTGCACCACTAGAGGAGATTTGCATTTAGACTTAGTAGCCACAACACTAGTTGGTTCGTATCCAATTCCTTGGCATTGCAAATTGTTTGTAGTATGTTATTGTCGTTTGAATGTCTTAAGAGATAGTGGGAGTTGATCAACATAAAAGATATACTCACCACATCCCAGATCTTTAGTCTTGAATTTTTCTTTGAGCTCTACTTGTTTTGATGTAGAAGCTTTCAAGGATTTTGGATCCACATATGCTGATGAAGGAATAGCTTCTCGATTGACTGGAATTGTTATTTCTGATCTAGGTCGTAGATTGTTGCAATATATGAATGGGTTTGGGTCAGCTTTGACAGTCACTTCAACTCCATTGTGAGGAAACTTGATACATCAATGGTATGTAGATGGGACTGCATTCATCTCATGAATCCAAGGACATCCTAGCAATATGTTGTATGTGAGATCAATATCAAGTACTTGACAAACCACATCCTTTGTAACTGGCCCAACTCTGAGAGGTAAGGTGACTGTACCCTTGGATGAACGCTCTTCATCATCATATGCTTTGATAGTAATTTTGTTTGTAGAATTCACAGCTTTGTCGGAATATCCCAATTGTTTAATAGTGCTCAATGTATAAAAGTTTAGACCTGCTCCTCCATCTATCAGGACTCGTTTGATTCTATGTTTATGTATGAAGGCTTCAATGTGTAAAGGTGCATTATGTGGCTGACTTACGGAGGCGTCATCGGCTTTTGTGAATGTAAGGGAGTGTGGAATGGAAAGGTATCCCACCATGGCTTGAAACTGGTCCACGTTCAGATCAGTAGGAACAACAGTTTCTCTCAAGATTTTGTCAAGAATGGATTTATGTGTGGGGGATATGCGCAAGAATTAAAGTATGGAGATGAGCACAGGTGTCTTCCCTAACTGTTCTACAAGGTCATACTCAGGTTTGGTTGATGAGGAAGCGGTGTTTTTAGCTGGAGCACCTTGCAAAGTGAATTTACCTCGGCGGGTTGTAACATGACATTCAGAGATAGGTTCGGAAGAAGATCCAATGCCTTTTAAGACAATCTTGGGTCTCTGGGTAGAATTCTCAGGGTTTTTGTCCTTGATGATAATGGCAGAGACATAATTGTTCATCGAGATGTGATTGATGGTTGAATCATAGTTATAAGATGCTCTAGTATAGTTGGTTTGGTCATCTGTGACTTTAGCTTTTCCTTTGTCATGTTTTGGGAATGGTTCCTTAAACATCTCATGTTCTTGATTGGATGAGTGCCCTTCAATCTCAATGTCACCCTTATCAATGAGATCTTGTATGATGTTCTTCAGTCGATGACAATTTCCTGTCTTATGACCCTTGCTCTTATGAAATTCACAATATTCATCATCATTCCACCAATTTGGTTTAGCCTTTGGTTCATATGGAGGAAAATCTGGAATAGTGATTACCTTGTTTGCCACTAGCTTTTTGAAAACTGACTCAAGTGGTTCTCCCAATGGGGTGTACTTCCTTCGTGATCTAGAAGTTGTTTGAGTATTCACTTGATTGTTTGTAGAGCTTGATCCCAAAAAAATGATTTTGGGTCACACTGTATTGGCATCCACAACACCATCATTGACTGTGTTCTTGTTTTTGTTCCAAAATATTGGCTTATCTTTTCCTTTAAAGTCATCTTTGTTTTCTTTGAATAGCTTAATGACTCCTTGTTCAATTAGGACTTTCTCTATTGCTGAGCCTTTTTCAATGATGTCCTTGAAGGTGGACAAACAAGCTTTCCTTAGATCATAGCCAATTTCTTTGTTAACATTTTGGGTGAACATCTCTACCATTTGTTTTTATGGAATTTCACAAGAGCATCTGCTAGCTAGATTCCTCCATATTTGTAAAAATGATGCAAAAGACTCTCCCTCTTTTTGCTTGGTGTTGTACAAAGCAGTGACTAATATGTCTGTCTCTATATTGTAGGAGAAATGTTGAATAAATGCCTGTGCTAAGTCACCCCATGACTTAATACCAGGTGGAAGTTGGGAGAACCATTCCATAGCTTGATCACCTAGGCTTTGTGGGAATAATCTCATCAAATATGTCTCTTCTGAAGCTACCTCAATGCAAGCTGTGAAAAACTATCTTATGTGTGCCTTAGGATCCCCTTTTCCTCTATACTTATCAAACTTAGGTGTCACAAAGTGTGTAGGAAAAGGAGGCATTGGAATGCTCTTGTTAAATGGATAAGGACATATGTCTCTCATTGTGTAAATTGGCTTCGGTGTATTTATGTCCTCCATTTTCTTTTGTAAGTCCTTGATTTGTTGCTCCAAATTATTCTTAGGTGGAGATCGACTTCTTGGACCATACCCTATGCTTGAGGCACCAATTGGAGGAGAAGCATGTTGCATATATGGATGATATTGATCATACACATGTTCATATGGAGGAGGTCTATAGTGATGTTGCATATATGGACCACTTGGTATAGATTCATGTTAAGGAACGAAATATCTATTTTGTCCATGTATACCATACTCTACAGGCATGTCATGTTCTAATGTGTTGCCCCCAAATTTGACACGGGGTTTCCTTGTGTCCAAATTTTGAGCATGCCTTTGAATATCCAATTGCTTTGGTGGTTGATCCTTAGCATTGATATGTGATTGAGCATATTTCTCTGCATAAGACTTCCATAATGGTCTGCGAAGGTGTGTATCATATGCTTGACCATGTGTATGTGGGACCTCTGGTTTTTGAAACAAAGATGATGGTGATTCAAGCACAAGATGTGGTCTTCTATTGCCTCCACTATTAGGCCTCCTTCGATCCATGTTGGAGTGAGGTTGTTGCAAAGGTCGATTTTCCATTATTTGAGACATGTCAAAATCATGAGGTATCTTGGCTCCACTTTGTGCCATCATTTGTAAGAAGTATTGTCTATCCCTCCTCATTATTTCCTCAACCAATTGATTGAAATGGGGATTCATAATGGTGTCTTCCACTTCTGTTGAATGTACGAAAAAGTTGTCCATATTGTCATTGTGTGTATTATTGTTGTTCGTAGTGTCCATGTGCTCAACATTTGGAACGTTTCTATAAGCATCCATGTCAGGTAATGTAGTATGATCAGAATTGAAAAAGATATCATTGTCATACTCATAGGAACTCATGTTTGCGGACTCTTGAGCCTCTTTAGTTTCTCTCCTAGATTTTTGAAGACGAGTTTCAACCATGAACTAGGTATTGACCGAGATGTGTGAGACTAGATGAAAATGGAAAAAGTATGGAAGACCAAGGGTTGGATGGAATGTAAATGAATCTGAAGTGTACTTGCAATGCCCAAAGTGTAAGACCAAGTATGTATGTAGTAGAGTAGGTGTGACTTCCAAAGAGAGGATAGTTTCTCTTAATGAGGTAAGTTGACCTCGACTCTAAGTAAGACCAAATGAAACCCAAAGGTGATAGACCTTGATGAGGGACCACTTAGCAAAATGTTGTTGTATGTAGTGTGTTGACAAAGTACGATGAGGACAAGCAAGTGACCTTTTGACTCATGTTTAGACAAATGTAAATTTAATGCAAGATGTAAAGCAATGATGGGCTTTGTGGCTATCAAGAAATATCAAATTTTACTAATGAGGACATTGGTTATGTCAGTAAAGCTATGCTGTAGATAAAACCCAATACAGATTGACCCCCTTAAAGAGAAATAAACTGTAGAATTAAAGAAAAATAAGAAAGAAGAGTGTGTTCAATATATCCACAAGGTATATCAGCTTGCCTGTCATATTAATCATTGTCAAAAATTTACAATATATATTATGCCGATAGGAGTTCGATTGGCTCATTTTGGAGAAAGAGAGAAACATCTTCAGAAATCAAAATGGACAATCTATGTATATTGAAATCAGAAACAAATGAAGTAATGTAACTATAGGTAAGGTGTTTTACCTAGCAAATCATGGAGAGGAGAGGTGTAGGGGTGGCTCTCCCTACAGACCAACTGACCTCTCCAATTGATTATGCAAGTTGATGAATGAACAGAGCCCAACGACGGCTGTAGAAAATGTAAGAAGAGAGGTTAATGGAAGGTGGCGCCAACCTCTTTCATCCCAACTCAACCCCTCCAATCATCAAACAAGTAGTTTGAGTCCTCTCTCCTACAAAATTTGCCTAATTTGTTGACAGAGTGGAGGAAAAGGGGTGGGGGGTCGACTCCTTAGGACTAGGATTCGATTTGGAAGATGCAAATCAACCTTGCATCCAACGTGGAAGGGAAGGGGGGGTCGTTCTCTCCTAGAAGAAATTTGAACTCTCACTTAACTCTCCCAAAAGCTCAATCTCCCCAAAATAATTTTTAGACCAAACAGATTCACAAAGAAAGGGAATATAAACTAAAAGACGATTTCTAGCCAGATTGGATGTCCCTTAACGATATTTGGCTCAATATTTATAATTGTTTTTTTGGTTGGGGTTTGATCCAGGAAATATGGATCCAAATTGGAAGAACATGGGATTGATTGGAAGTAGAAGTGAGGAGAACTGATTTAGATTAGCTAGTTGAGAGAGATGATCAAGAGTTAGACTGGATTGATTAGCCAGTCGGGAAAAGCAAGTTGAGAGTTGACAAGAAGTTACACAAAGTTCGACTCTACTTTCAATTTTAAAACTCATGTGTTAATTTCAACATGTTTTAAATTTTATCTTTCAAAAATATTAATTTGAATTTTATTTAAATATTATAATTTGTTTATAATCTCTATGTTTATAACCAAATTTGGTTTTATTACTTAATGTAATTATCCTATTTTAAATTATTATTATTAATTTGTGTGTGTTTTTGCATAGGTTGCATTCCCTGGGTTACTCTCGATGAGCTAGGAGACCCCTCCTCGGTCATATGTTCGCCTTCGGCAATCGACCCTGCATCCATCTCACACTTGATGAAAAAGTGTCAGATTGCCATAATACATAAGAGTTCTTGATAAATTAAATTAAAATCACCATCAATCATATTAATATCATGTCGTATAGCATCAAATATTGAATATAATCAATGTCGTAGCATCATAATATCGTCAAACACTTTTGTGTGCTAGAAATGTGGTATCATCTTGCAAATGGGAGAAAACGCCTCAAACACACACGTGAAACATTGCATTAGAGTTAGTAATCACAAAAACATGTTAGTGAACCAAAAACTCTCAAAATCGTTCCATGCTCCTTTATGCCTAAAGATCCTTAAGATTCAAGGTGGCCCTCACTTGGAAGAGCACTTGATCTCTTGGATGTCAACCTAGAGAACGATATTTAAATGATGATTCTAGGATCAAAATGAATGCAACTAAGATCTCACTGAATGCTAAGATGATGATATGAACGAAAGCTAACGATGCAAGATGAAAAGCTAGTTATGATCAAGATGGTGGAGATGATACGAGGCTAAGTTAATTCCAAATTGAAGATTATGATGAGCTAATTAAGCTAGATGAAGATGAAAAGTATGTAATTGATATACAATTTAGGCTAAATGATATAAAACATAATGCAATTAAGATAAATGCTATGATGCTAATGCTAGAAGAATTAGATGCTTGAAGATGACAAATGAGCTCCTTGATAACCTGCAAAATGACTGTAATTTGGATGCACAAGATTGGGATCCTTGAATTGAAGAAATGAGTTCTATCTATAGGCAAAATAGAGAAATGGATGGTTGAGATTGGGTAATCTCAACAAGGGCTCGGATTGAAAGTTATTAATCCATGGGAGAGATTCAATCCAATCCCAAGTTGACAAATGTCACCTTGAGAGGGTTTGAGAGGATGCTAAACAAGCATTAGATGCTAAGAAAGCAATAAGGGATAACCTCAAGGAGTGACATCATTGGATAATGCCATTAACTAGGGAGGCATGATATTACCCAAGAGGTAAACTCTTGTGCAACATGGGAAAATGGTTAAAGGGACAACCGTCATGGCTAAGGGGTGTGGGCTTGTAAGAGGCATTAAATATCTTTTGAAGACTTTGGAGGCTAACTTGCCCAAAGAGGAAAACCACCAGTGGTTTATGTAAGAGCCTTACATGTTTGGAAGACTCAACAAGTTAACTTGTTGAAATAGATAAAGTCTTGAATGCATTTTTAAGACTTTCTTCCAAATTTGGAGAAGTAACTCCCCCAAATTTAGGGAAGACATGATTAGGATGGGATTAGGAGGTTTCTGTTAGGATAACCGGTGAACAACTGAGAGGGGGGGGGGGTGTGAATCAGTTGTTAACAGATTATATTAATCAAACCACTTTATAACCTTTAACCGGAGCACATAAACATTGAATACCGGAATAGGAGAAACAGATACCGGTAAGCAATAAAACTTAAGAATGAAACAGATAATTAACACAATGCAACCATACCACATAACACCATGATTTATACATGGAAAACCCGATAAAGAAAAAAACCACGATGGGAAGCCTACCCACAGTCAGATGATACTTCTACAGAAAATATGTGATACAATAAGGGGCCTGCACATGCAGGAAGGCACACTGCCTAGAGCGTACCACTCATTACAAAAGAGTCTCACTAATTACAGAGAGGTTATAACCACCTTAAGATAAATGGACAACAATCCAAAAGAAAGAACTGTCAGAGATAACATCTACCATGCCTGATTACAGTCCTGGTTAAGCTCAATACTGGAGGCCTTTGACCTCCTCCTTAAACCCAATTTGATCACCTATGATCGACCAAATCTCCTTCGCATATGATATTACATTCCATGACCACGACACCCTTATTTCTTTCCCATATCATACCATGATCTACAATGAGATCTTACATCATTTATACAAACCTTAAGGCCTAAACCAATTAGGTCGGCCACCTAAAAGATATTACAATAAGATCATTACATACATCCATATTACAATGATATGCCATGTCGGCTTTAGACCAAAACAACAATAACCAATCCATAAATCATCCTGGTAATGTGTAGAGGACACGTTAACATGATACCAGTCCATAACCTAGATAGGCACCAGACCTAATATGGGTCTACTATGCCAAAGTAATGTCTTCAATTAGTTGAAGCACGATCAAGGATCACCTTTTGCATCCTGAATTCCATCTAGAAGTCGCACCAACACCACTTAGCATTCTGTCAAGGTTTCTCAGTGAAAGCTTTTTCGGTTAAACCTTAATCACATACTGGTAACACAAGATCTTCTACGGGTAACCAAAACCTGTCTACCAGTAATAAAACCTGTCTGCCGGTAACCAACCATAACAGCTAGTGTTGATATCAATGACACAACATCAATGCAACACATAATCAATTCATCCATATTGCCAATAGTTTCTAGAAGGATGATTATGGAGGCAAGTGGGAGATGCATGATTTTGCAAGTGGGTGAGGAAAATAGATATTTTAGCAAATTAAAATGGTTTAATTTAGCCAAAAGGGATGCAACTTGCATTTGTAGGATTTTGCAAGTCGGGGAACTATTCACAAATAAATAATGATTTATTTATTTGCAAAGGGGATTTTCAATTAAATGTGAATTTAATCAAATAAGATCGATCTATTTAGTCAAATGGCTAAGGGTACTTAATCAAATCTTAGTTTAATTAATGGGTTGGGCTAGAAGAAGGAGATTTAATCAAATCTTTAATTTGATTAAAAGGTCAATTAGAAAGATAGGAATATTAATTAAATCTTGATTTAATTAATTGGAAGAATTAGGGATAATTAAATGAATAAAATTCACTTAATTCATTGTGCAACTTTTAGGTGTCTACATTTTTCCCCTCTTTGGGTCAACGTGTGACCACGTGTTGATTCAAATAAAAACACTCAATTTGTCGTCAATTTTTTTTGATATGATGTTGTCGCCAAAATTGTCGATATGATTCCCTGGATATGAAAAGTTGATTTCGATAATACACTGATATGGAATTGATTGGTTGATATGGAGCTAATATGAGACTGGTAGCATTTCGATATGATACATTGATCTGGAATTGATTGGTCGATATGGAGCTGATATGAGACTATTATGGAGATTCGATATGATAATGCCCCCTCGGGAGATCGTTCGTGCACTAAAGACATGAATGATCTCTCGAAAGAAGAAGAATATTATGTGAAATATTGAAGAGTGGATAGTTGATGACATGCATGGGTTTGATAAGATTGATCAGATTGATAAGAATGAGATCAAGTCTGGTTTTAGGAATGACACCTCCTGTATAAGACAAAGATGATCAAAACGTCTGGTTTGAGGAACAATATATCCTGTATAAGACATGATCAAAATGTCTGGTTTCAGGAAAGATACATCATGTATAAGACATGATAGAATGGATCAAATGAAATGGATTGATAGAATTGATAAGATTGAGATCAAGTTTGGTTTCAAGAATGACACCTCATGTATAAGACAAAGATAATTAAAACGTCTAGTTTCAGGAACGATATATCCTGTATAAGACTTGATCAAAACATTTGGTTTTAGGAAAGATACATCCTGTATAAGACATGATAGATGAGAGTTGGATGAATTATGAAGATACGAAAGTGAAGAAAGATTCCATGATGATGCGATAGGTATGCATGTGATGGATGCAATGATGAATGTGAGTAGATGATGATGATGATGATGATGATGATGTGATGTGTGTGTTTTTTATTTTTAAGATCTACATGCTTCTATGATGATTGCAATGTATGTCTAATGGATATTATATGTTTGGAAGGTGATATACCTATGATGGTTGGATTTGATGATTGCAGATGCTTATGGTTGTGCAAATATTTCTAACATGTTTTTGTGCTTTGGATAATGCAATCTAGAATGCCAAATGTTCTTGATATGATATGTACCATGCAATAATGATTTGAAACATGAAATGTATCTTAAAAATGAGATGTATGATGTGAGATATATCTTGAAAATGATATGTATGATATGAGATGTATCTTGAAAATGAGATGTATGATGTGAGATGTATCTTGAAAATGATATGTATGATATGAGTTGTATCTTGAAAATGATATGTATGATATGAGATGTATCTTGAAAATGATATGTATTATGATAATGATAATGAAATGATACTAATGCATTCTCATTCCGAAATGTTTCCATCAGTTTGATCAAAGTGCCAGTGCTTCCTTTATTTTCATCATCAGGCCTTGATTTGTTGAAAGTTGATACAAGCATCATGGTATAATTAAACCATAATGACCTGAGTATAACTTACATGGATTTTGATATTGCAAGATGACACAAGCATCAAGGTATAATTGAACCAAGATGACCCGAGTGTTTCTTGTGTAAAACAAACAAGAGTTAACCTTAGTCCCATACAAATCCGAAATGTCTTTGGTGATATATTACTCGATCACGTCATAAGACAAATTTGCATAGTAGAAGGCTTCCATCCCAAACAACAGACAAATAAAACATCACATTCCTTCCTTGCTTCTCTAGTCGTTGAGACATCCTTGAGTCACTTAGGAGATATGATAAGCACAAAATTAACAACCATAAGTAAGCATGTATGCTATTTGAAATGTACTCTTGTCAAATAAAAAATCTTGCAAAATAGATCTCTTGTTTAGTTCAATTCGTTGATGTCTAGCCTCTTGTATCATTGTTTCCATTGTTGGATGTTCTGATCTTTGTTGTTTTTCTACGTGTTTGGTATGATGTCGAAAACCCTCAAGGAAAAATGCCCCCAGCGAGGTCAGGATTTTGCTTCTTGTCGTTGATAAAACTTCGATATGGATATTTACACTGATCACCAAGCCATGGTGGGATATGAGTCGGATAACTGATTCAGATAATCAAGGACAGTGACTACACTAAGTATATCTAGGATAATGTTGTGTGTACAAGTGTTCCGCGATGGCTATTGGCTTAGATTAGATGGACCCAAAGATACGATGCAGGTACTAATAGATAGAGAAGTTGCTCTCTCACAAATGGCGCTTGTTTCTAGGTTTTCACCACTTGTTTTTATTGCACTTTTTGATTTTTTTTATTTTTTTTTGTATTTTTCTTGATTTTTTAACTTTTTGTGTCACAGGGCGCCTGTTTGCCAGGTTTTCACCCTAGTGACGATTTTTTGAAACTTAAAAAAAATAAAATTGCTTTTTTTGCTTGATCCATGCATTGGATGATTCAAGTGTAGAATTTCTTTAGATGGATGTTGTTGGTTGGATCATCAAGCACGCCCCCTTCTGAAGTTGATAACTGATATGCTCCCAATCCATAAGTTGATGTGATGATAAATGGTCCCAACCAGTTGGGTTCAAATTTCCCTTTCTTTTTTCGATCTTGCTAATTCTGGGGATTTTCCTTTAGGACTAGGTCACCAACTTTGAATGCTCGTGGGATGACTTTGTGATTGTAGCTTCTACACATTCTTTGTTGATATGCCTTGAGATGATCAAAGGCACATTCTTGCAACCTATTGACTCAATATTCTTCATCTGGATTAAGGCCTTTTAATGATACCTGGAGTGATGGAATTTCTACCTCAATAGGTAGGATGGATTCTGATCCATACACCAATCAGTATGGTGTAGCTCCTGTAGGTGTGTGGATACTCATTCTTGTAATGTCACCAAAATGTAATGGTGGGTGAAAAATATGTGAATGAGAGATCAAGAGGAAAGCTACCCTTTCCCTCCAAGGAGAGATGAGAGTTTCACTACAGATTTCCCTTCAAACACTTTTCACGTATTACATTGGAAGAGGGGAGGGGGGGGGAAATTCAATAGATTCAACCTCCGAAGAAGAAAATAAAATTCTGAATGAAATGGGAATGATAAGTTAATCCCCTCTTCTATTTGCAATGGGAAGGAATTGATTGGATTATGTGTAAAAACTAAGTGTAAAAGCAACAAAGAACTGATTATAACTTGAGATTGAAGTGTGGGATGAAGCTGTGCACCTAGATCTAGCAATAATATGTTGAGACAAAGGCGCCCTGCAAATTTGAGGAAAAGTTGCCCGGACCATGGCAAAAGTGTACACGATCCTCCAAAAAAATTTCAAAATGAAAAGGGTTTTTCCGCCTCTGCAAATGGAGTCCAAATTTGAAAGTACAACTGGGAACCTGCAACCTACACACATAAAAGAGAGAAAAATGGGTTGGGATTGGGGGTTTTCCTTCAAGTCAAAACTCAGTTTTGGAATAAACCAAATGCTCAAAGAAAGTACTTGCAAGTAAATTTAAATGAAAGATTGTAATGTAAATCACCTCAAGGGAGGTTGTGATAGAATGTAGATACATTTTATTTCATGGAATTGAATTTTGGAATGAATCTCCTCTTCAATGGTTGAATCCTTGACTTGAATGCAACACCTAGCCTTGAAGGGAGACTTGAGAATGCTCAATGCTGGAAAGGAATGCTTGAATGCTTGAATGCTCTTGAATGCTTGATCTCATGTAAACTTCCCACTCATCCAACTTATCCAAATGAGAGGGAAAATACAACCTATGTACTCATCAATTAGGTTTAATTGACTGATTTTCGTCATAGGCCGACATCAGGGAAGTTTTCCCGCTCACTTCATAACCTTCAATGCAGACTTAGGAAGGGTCTTGCCCTGAAATAGGATAGGGATAGGGGTGCCATGCCACTATCCTAGGGGGGCCAGGGGAACCACTCCCCTATGTTGCCCTTTTCTCCAGGATAAAGTGCAGATAGGGTGGTGCAGAGGGCAAGGGAGAAGCAATTTTTAGGGGTTAAGCAGTCTCTGATCTCCTATCAGGCTAGGGGATTCAATTTCGCATGCGTGATGACATTAATATGGTAAAAAATTGCTAGGGTCTCAATTTTATGACACTACATTTAGCCCCCACTTGAGCGAGAGTATGAGCATACGCCAATACTACCGGTAAAGTACAAGGAAACAAGATTGAAAGGACTTTTACCACATCAAGGAGGCAAGATACGTCAAGCCCCTAGTGGACTTAGGATCTTATGACTTTGATTGACAAAGTAAAAGGGAAGATCAAGAAAGGGAAAACCATGACTGCAAGTAGCAAAGTTCCCCTCACTATGAGTCATGAAAGCAAGGATACCAAATATTACAAAGCGAAACAAAGTACACCAAGTAACTCTAAGTATTAAGAAAGAAAATATTAATGGAGTGTATGCCCCCACATTAAAGCGATCACACACGCCTTATCGAGAGTGATTGCTTTAAGGTAGGATACACCCAAGAGAGAGAGAAGAGAGGGAGCATGCTATCATAAGGAATTAGCTCCCAATCGAGGAATAAACCCAAGGATAATAAACACAAAACACGAGGTAGTTTTGCTTTCCTCAGGGTCAGTATGTTGTATGATAACTCATGTATATCATATATGTATGTGCATATAATAATCATCATTCCCCAAAGAAGGACACTACCTTGGAAGAAAGGGAAGAGAGGATGTCTTTCGAGTCAACATGAAAGAGACCAAGAAAAGATCTCAATGCTTTGTATCATCCCGAAATAGACATTAAGGGAACTATAGAAGAACAAGGATATACATAGAAGAATTGGCACAAAAGAGAAAGAAAGAAGAGAGAGAGAGAAGATCTACAGTGCTAATATTGCTAATCTAGCACGACATTCGCCTCCCGATATTGTTGATCACTATTTCGAGAAGGCGAGCAACATGCTAGAGGAGCGACATCGAACATAGCAGATGGAGCCATCACAAGATCCAAACAAGGACTATGCTCATATGGTAAGTCACTTTGTTCATTTCTAGGAGCTAGGATTAGGGTTTGTGAAAAATCAGTTGATAAATGCATGTCCACATCAACATATTCATACTCAATATCAGAAGCAGTATGAGTTGTATTGCCATCATGAATAAAATTTTCACCCATTTCTTCATCAAAGTTTAGAGAAAGAGGAGCAAGAACACAAATAGGAGTAAAACCATCACATGTTTTGCGCAACTTATGATTTGGAGATGTAGGTTGAACACCTTTCTTAGGAGAAAAAGGAATCATGTCAAATGTTGGAGTCTTGGGAGATTGAGTATTTTGAGGGACAACTTCACGAGCTCGAACATGATGTCTTCATCGGCGCTCTCTCGCACAATGATTTCATCAAGTCTTAGTGGAAGGCTGAGAAGGAGAAGGAACACTTGAAAAAAGTAGGAATGTTTCTCTCCTTGATAGTTGAAGGTTTAGGTTGAACAAGGGGAGAAGCAAGCCTCTTCTCTCAATAAGAGGAAGGAATTGGAATGACGCCATACAAAGGAGGAACATTAGGTGTAGGAAGGAGACTAGGTCTATCATGAGGAGGAGGAATAGGTCTAACCTTAGGAAGAATATTGTTCTTCTTCTTAGGAGAAGGTATAGTCACATCTATAGGAATAGGTTGACGATCTTCCTTAGGAGGGAGATTAGTTCTATTCGTCAGGGGAAGAACTTCATCTTCAAGTATGATAGGAATGTCAAGTGTTGGGGATCTAAGTTGACTTAAGGATAATATCAAATCTTTCTTCCATTTTTGATAAGATTGAAAAAGAGCATTGCTCCTTGATGGAAGAGATTGAAATTGCTTAGGCCAAAAGAAATCAATAGGAATATTAGAGCTTCTTTCAAATGGTTTAAATAAGCTATGGTTCACGGTTATGATTTCTCCATTGTGAGGAATTTTGAGACACTTGTGGATTGGAGAAGCAATAGCCTTCAAGGAAGATAGGCAAGGATAGCCCAACTTCACATAGAATTTCTCGAAAGAGGGAATGATAACAAAGTTAACATCCATAGATTTAGTATGAACTTCAACATGAAGGGTGATAGAGCCAATGGTAGGACAAGAGAAGCCATCAAATAACTTCACAACCACAATAGAAGCATCATATATTGGTTTATGCAATCGTAAAAGATACTCCTCAATGATGACATTAACCATGCAAGAGGGATCAACAAGAGCTCCACGAATATCCTTAACCTTCACAACTATATATAAAGGGCCATCGGGTGCTCTAATGGTCTCACTAGGGTCAAATGTAAAATGAAAATCCTTAGGCGTATCTTGTGTTTCTACCATATTTACCAAGTTCGGAGCAATAGAGGTGAATTCCTCAGAAGAGAAAGAAGTAGGCACAATCTCAATCGCGTTAGAGGTTTGAGAAGGTAAGGGATCAATGAAAATCTTAAGATTTTGATTAGGAGGAGCTACTGATTTATTCCCTTTATCATTCACACCTGCCACAAATATAGTATTATTATCAATCAAATCTTGAATCTTATTTTTCAATGCAAAACATTTCTCAGTATCATGAACAGGCTGATGATGAAATTGACAAAATGAATTGTTATCAAAATAAGGGGAAGCAATTTTAGAAGGATCAACTGGTTTTATAGGAGGAAGTTTGATAACATTTCTTTGCAACAACTGAGGCATAATAATATGTAAAGATTCATTCAATGGAGTAAATTGTCTTTCTCTTTGGAAAAATTTAGAAATAGAAGGCACACCTATTGTAGCTTTCACATTGTTGTTGTTGATTGTATCATTGAACTTGATGAAGCTTTTTGTTGGTTTGAACTTCGTAAACAGTTGTTGAACACTCTCCCCCTTATCACTCGGAGCCATAGGAGTAGATTTCTCCATTTGACTCAGAACCAGTTGATAATTGTGGAGTGTTGCGCACAACTGCGGAAAGGAAGTAAACTCAGACAAAAGAAGCTTTTCCCTGATATCTTTTTGGAAATTAGAAATCAAAATTCGTTGAATATCATTATCAGGTACATGAAAAGAAATTTGAGCACACAAATTCTTATATCTACCAATGAAATCAATCACTTTTTTGTTTAACACCTTGTTTACAATGCATTAAATCAGTCAAAGTGATTTTATGACCAATGTTGTTTTGAAATTGTTAGATGAAAGCATTTCCCTGTTGTTGAAAAGGTGAGATAGAATAAGAAGGCAAAGAGCAATACCATTGTAAATACTTATCTCTTAATGTTCTTGTAAATAGTTTTGCAAGAAATCTTTGATCATAAGCAAAATCAATATACAAGGTTTGAAATATTTTAAGATGTGTAAGAGGATCACCTTTTCCATTATAGAGTTCTAATTGAGGGACCTCAACATTTTTAGGTGGCATGACTTTAACAATATCAAGAGAAAGTGAGCTCACAATATCAAAGGTGGGCACACTAAACTTGGATTGAATCATAGAAGCAATTTTTTGTTGTAAGGAAGACACAGTTTGAGCAAGACTGTTAATTGTTGCTTTGGTAGAAGAATCGATGTTAGACATAGTTGATTGAGAAGGTGGTGTGATGTTATTGAAAGAAGGCATGGAATGAGAGTAAGGTGGTGGGACATTATGATAAGTAGGCATAGGTGATGATTGGGTAGGAAAAGGCACACTTAAAGGAGGAACAAAGTTGTTGAAGGAATTGCCCCCTTGTGTCACATTGATTAGTTGAGGGATAATAGGAACACTTATTGAAGACATAGGTAAAGATGGAGGATTTAATGAATAAGAGGGATTGCCCCCATGACTAATTGTTGTAGGGATGACATTTTGAGTTGAAGTAGCCATGATGTTGGAGGTAAAAGTAGGAATACTAGTCATAAGAGTAGTCAAAGGTTTAGAAGGATTGACTTGTGTTGAAGGATTTGAATAACCTAGGGTTTCTGCACAACTCTTGATAGGCATGACATTAGAATCAATAATATGTGAAATGCCACACAATATATCAATTCCATTCTTATTACTTTGAATCATACACTTAAGGCCTTTAATTAATGGAAGAGCTTGACTATTAGGGTATTCTTGGGACATCTAGTGTTGAAAGTTATCAAATTTATTGTCCAATTTGGAAAGTTGATCTATGAAGACTCTAGTTAAAGCTTCTTCACGTTCATCATGGGATTCATCACTTGGATAGATAGGGATATGATTTGGATGGGAAGCATTAACATGATCCTCATTAAATAAGTCACCCAAATTAGGCTCCATCTCCTCAGTAATTAAACCTTGGGAGGCCTTAATTCTAATGCTTCGTCTAATGGGGATAGTGTAGGTAGGACTAATAGTGGTGAAACTCATGCACTAGAGGGAAAATTTGAATTTTGAATTTTGAACTTTGAATTATAGGAACAAAGCTTAGAAAATTGACTAATGCAAAATTTAAGAAAATAATGATTAAACAATTTGAACTTTGTTGTTGGAAGAAGAGGATGACACAATTTCCAAAAATGAAAGGAAATTGGATTTTAAAATTAGGGCCAAGGGAATACCACTTAATTTTAAAATCAAGGCAAACTATAATTAACCTCTTAATTTTTAAAAAATTCTTGAAATTTGAAATGTTGAATTTCGGATTCTAGAGGGATAAAAAATCAACAAAATCAGCCAATCTTCTGGATTTAGGCTATTAAATACAGTCATAACAATCTCCTGAAATTTTGGGGAAAAAGCCAAGGACTCTGGTAGGAATGCACATGGTCTGACCAACTTTTTTTGAAATTTTCAGGGATGAATATTACGATGATTTCAAAGCTAACCCCAAAAAATTGGCAAATTTTACGATTTCTAGATGGGCGAAATTAAGGTTGAAATGTAAAAATAGGACCCTATTAGGGTTTTGAAGAAAAAGAGGAATTGAGTTGCAAATTTGAAAAAGGTCAAACCTAATGGATAGGGACACCTTGGAAAATGTTTAGAAATCTAAATTTGAAAGAAATTGATTGAAATTTGCACAAAATTCAATTAAATTTGAAAATTAGGGTTTTATGACCTAACAACTTTATTTTGAAATTTGAATTTTGGGGAAAAGGAGGGAAATTGAAAATTTGAATTGTAGGAATGAAAACAAGTCTGAGAACAATCACAAATCTGCAAATTAAATGGAAATCCAATTTTTGCACAAGTTCAAGATGATTTTTGAAAATAAGGATTTTAACAAGTAACCACTTAATTTTGTAATATTGATTTGCAAATTGAACAAGACAATGAGCAAATTGAATTTGACAAACAAAACAATTTTCAGATCTAAGATAACCACAAGCAATTTTTACAAATCACAAGTTCAATTTTAATTTTAAAAACTAAGGTTTTTAATGATTTAACCACTAAGTTTGCAGAAAATTTAAACTTGCAAATGAAAAATATGCAATTTTGTTCAAAGGAAAGCATGCAAGACATCGGGTTCACCAAAATGTAATGGTGGGTGAAAAATGTGTGAATGAGAGATCAAGAGGAAAGCTACACTTTCTCTCCAAGAAGATATGAGAGTTTCACTACAAATTTCCCTTCAAGCACTTTTCATGCATTACATTGGAAGAGTGGCCGGGAGGGGGGGGGGGGGGATTCACTAGATTCAACCTATAAAGAAGAAGATAGAATTATGAGTGAAATGGGAATGATAAGTTAATCCCCTCTTCTATTTGGAATGGAAAAAAATTGATTGGATTATGTCTAAAGACTAAGAGTAAAAGTGACAAAGAATTGATTATAACTTGAGATCGAAGAGTGGGATGAAGTTGTGCACTTGGATAGGGCAGTAATAATATGTCGAGACAAAGCCACCCTGTGAATTTGAGGAAAAGTTTCTCCTACCGTGGCGAAAGTGTACACGGTCTTCCGAAAAATCCGCGAAACAAAAAGGGTTTTTCCGCCTCTACAAATGGAGTCAAAATTTGAAAGTACAATTGCGTACTTGCAACCTACACACAGAAAAGAGAGGAAAATGGGTTGGGATTGGGGGTTTGCCTTTAGGTCAAACCCCAATTTTGGAATTAATTAAATGATGAAAGAAATTACTTACAAGTAAATGTAAATGAAAGACTGCAATATAAATCACCTCAAGGGAGGTTGTGATAGAATGTAGATAGATTTTCTTGTGTGGAATTGAATGCTCGAATGAATCTCCTCTTCAATGGTTGAATCCTTGACTTGAATGCAACACCTAGCCTTAAAGGGAGACTTGTGAATGCTCAATGCTAGAAAGGAATGCTTGATCTCATGTAAAATTCCCACTCATCCAGCTTATGTAACTTATCCAAATGAGAGGTAAAATGCAACTTATATACTCGTTAATTAGGTTTAATTGACTGATTTTCGTCACAAGTCGACATTGGGGAAGTTTTCTCGCTCATTGCACAACCTTCAATGTAGACTTAGGAAGGGTACTGCCCCAAAATAGGGCAGGGACAGGGGTGCCACGCCCATTTCCTAGGGGGGACAGGAGTGCCACGCCCCTATCCTGCCTTTTTCTCCAGGACAGAGTGCAGACAAGGTGGTGCAGAGGGCAAGGGAGAAGCAGTTTTCGAGGGTTGAGCAGTCTCTGGTCTTCGATCAGGCTAGGGGATTTATTTTCGCATGCGTGAGGACCTTAATGTGGTCAAAATTGCTAGGGTCGCAATTTTATGACACTATAGTTCTATAGGCCCAAAGTGCGGGATTAAGCTAGACATGCCAATCTTTACCAACATCATTCATTGTCTTTTTGAGGATTTTCAAGATTGTCTTATTTGAGGCCTCTGCTTGGCCATTGCCTTGTGGATAATAAGGTGTTTAAAAGTGATGTTGGATATGGAATCGCTCACAAAGCTCTTGTACATCGTGATTTTTGAAAGTTCTTCCATTATCTGTGATAACAGAACTAGGGATGTCATACCAACAAATGAGGTAATTTAGAATGAAGGAAGCTATATGTTTGTTGGTCACTGTAGTCAATGGAACTACCTCAATCCACTTGGTGAAGTACTTGGTGGTCATGATGATGAACTTGTGTCCATTCGATGAGGAAGGATGAATCTTTCCCACTAGTTCACGTCCCCATTGATAGAAAGGACAAGATGTAGTGAATGGTTGCACCTCTTGCACTGGTGCATGTATGAGGTTACCATGAATTTGACGCTCAGGGCATTTCCTAGTAAACTGATATGACTCTTTTTCCATTGTTGGCCAATAATATCCCATCCTCAGTACTTTCTTGGAAAGAGTAGGACCAATTGAATGTGTACCACAAATACCTTCGTGAAGCTCATGTAAGGCGGAGTTAGATTCATTACGATCGAGGCATCGAAGAAGATTACCATGAAGACCTCGACAATAAAGCGTATTGTATACACCTAAAAATGGTTTGAATCTAATTAATTTAATAAAAAATTATTTAATTAATCCCCCTTCCCAATTTAATTGAATTCATTAGCAATTTGATTAAATCCCCCATTCACCTGCTTATTAATAAATCTAAGGATTTATTTACTAAGTTCATTTCAATAGTCCCTTTGATCAATTAATCTAAATTGATCAATCCTCCCCCCATTTAATTTATTTCTTCTAATCCCCTAATTAATTAAAACAAATCAATTTATGAATTGTTGAAAGTTAATTTGCCTTTTCCTATTATTTGAATTTTTAAATTCAAATTTCCCACATGCCTCGTAACTTATAACCACCTAACCTAACCCATTCCACCTAATCCTAGGTTTTAGCTAACCTTATCCTATCTTGCACATCCTAACCTCCTTATCCTAACCTCTTATTGGTTGGATATTCTTCCCTTAAGACACATGGCACTTATGCTACATGTCTCCTCCCTTGGACACTTGCCCTCTTATGAGCAAGGCTCCTTGACACTTGTCACCACAAAGATGACAAGTGTCCCTCCCTCCAACCTCTTCTGCAACCTCCTCCAGTTTGACCCTTGATATCTTCAAACTCAATCTTGATCATTGATTTTTGCCACCTCACCCCTCACCTTGGAAATCCTATAAATATCCCCCATTTTGGAGCACAAAGAATCCCATCTCATATCATCTCAAACATTGTTATTATAAGCATATCCATTCTTGCATATCATTTAAGTATTGTTATTATAGGCAATTGCATCTTAGATCTGGCTTAATTTGATCATATTCTAATATAATTGTTTAATCATATAACATAATCAATCTCTCATCTAGATTAATTGCATCATCATATAGCACAATCAATGCATATCATTAGCATAATTAGCTTCTTAGATCAATCTAGTTTAATCATGCATTCATCTAGCTTGCACATCATATCATTTTAAATCCTTCGTCTTGGTGTAGTCAAGTCACTGGAATTGCTCATCTAGATCTGAGAGCAAATCCACACTCGCATCTCTTAGGAGGTGATATGTTGCTTTGCCATGCTTTGTATTTCATTTGATTTCAATTTGATAAACATTCTTGTAATGATCTATTGAGTGTTTGTGTTGCAGCTACAGGTACCCTACCTTCACACATACGACATTTTGGCACCCACCATGGGGCTGAAAATCTCATTTTTGGCCTCTCTCATCATCAAATCTTCCATCTCATGGGTTTCTGGCTAGGCTTGCTTCAAAATCTCGTACGAGTACCTTTACAGAACCTTATGAGTTGTTTTGTGCACTCGTACGAGTATGTGGGAATATTTGTACTATCAGGTGAAGATGCTCGCGTGATTTTTTGCTTCTGGGTTTTCAAAAAAGTTTGCATTTTAAGGGTTGTATGCTTCAATTTGGCTATTACTAATGCTAACCCTGGCCTGTTTGTGAGTTTTCTAGCAACCTAACTGGTTTTTGTAGGATGATTGTCGAAGATTAGGCTCGCCAAAGAAATTTGATTCATCAAAATAACATGACTACTAATGTATTTGTTTTGCAGGTTGCCTAAAGGAAGCTCAACCAAACTTTGTATCTTCTTAAAGTTTTCTAGGCACACTTAAATTGCTATTGGTTAATGAACATCTTGTTTTCTATGCTTGAGAAGTCATCTAAAAGGTAGGAGAGTATGCTCTTGTCCATTTGAACAACCAAAAATCCTGACCCTTGAAGCGCTTCTATGTTTGAGATTTGAATACCTTTAGCGGTCCTATCATAGTGGGAAAAAGTAATCACCCTGTGAGAACGACCCAAGTGAATACAACTAGACCTAAGCTTTTTGACTCACTCTAAAAAATAGGCCTCTCGAGATTAAAGTCTTGAAGGATGGGATTATTTGAGTTCTCTTTTGAGATCTCTCATATCGAACATTTAGTAGGGCCTCATGGTCTCAATCATGCTTGCGTGAATACTTCTTGTTTCAGTACCTTGTTGGGCTATAGGCCTCAATTGCGCTTGCACGACTGCAAGGGGTAATGTCAAACGGAAATCCGTACTACGAACCCTAAGATAGAAGCTACCCTGTTCACCTCCGAAAAGGGGATAATATTTGTGCAAGAGAGATAATAACTCTCCCAAGACACTTACCATATCGTGCTCCCATTAACATTTGGAGTCGGATAATACAGCATTGAGAATCCATTGCGTGAGACTCGACGGTCGTACTCTGATTAGCTATTGGGTGTGTACCTAAGTTTGTAAGCAAATGTTTTCTCTCTTACCCAACTTCCTTAGGATTTAGCATGTTATGCTTGAGGTCACTTATCATATCGCGTGTTTGCTATGTTTTCATCCTTGAAATAGAAAATCAGACATCTAAAACTAGAAAACATAATCAAAACATCAAACATCATTGGTCAAAATTCTGTCAAAGTCAAAATCTTGTCTCTGCTCTGTCATAAGTCGTACGAGTTTTCTAGTTTGTCGTACGAGAAAGCTAGTTTATCATCTTGTTCTGTGTTAATTGTCGTACGAGTCAGATCAACAAAAGATTATTTGTTATCAATTATCATCTGGTTTGGTGGGAATTGTCGTACGAGATTCTATGTTTGTCATATGGGTATATATGAATTGTCATCTGGGACTATGTAAATTGTCGTACAAATTATTGTCTCTGTCAGTGCAGAGCTGTCTTCCTGCATTGTCTTTTCCAGAACTATCATGTTTTCTTGGTCAATTTATAGTGAGCGTATACACCTGATATCTGTCATTCTGTGCTTAGGTTTTCTTCTTGATTCGCTCGATCAAGTTATCTTCTGTCACATTGGATTCTAGAACTAGAAACCCTAATATTTTCAAGTATTCATCTTCAACAAGTTCTAGATCTAACATCTTAAAGTGCATCATCACCTCTTTGATAAATTGATCACTCAAAACATAGTTTCTCATCAAGATCTACCATCCTCTATCATGAAAATACAACATTTGATCAGGATAGCCTCTTCCCCTATCATAGGATATATCGTTCCTATTGGACTTGGTCTTATCAAAATCATCATCATTGCACTCCAACAGAATATAAAAAAAAATACAAACTTACAAATACTTGAATTATCTTTTTGTGTCATATCACTCTATCATATCTACATTGACAGTCAGTCACTTATCGAAACACCTTTTAGACAATTGAATCCTGCCACAATATTCAACACACGTGTATGCCCGTTTTAACTAGAGCGCAGAGGCGTAAGATCGAAGAAACTAAAATAGAAACATTTGAAATAGCTGAAGATCATAGGAACATGGCATACCAAAGCGAAATACAAGAAGAAAACATAACATATCAACATATCAGAGAAATTAAACAAGATCCTAAATTCGATAAATTTATGAAGAAAATATTGGAGGGAGAAAAAAAAAAACTTCCTAATGTTAGCAAAATCTGGTGCTACACTCCCCCAAGATTTTGATGTGAGCAATTTAGGAAAAAGGAGAAGTGACTCTTTCTATGATAATGAATGACATGAAGATATTTCTAGTCACAAAAAGGACGACACATCAATCCCTGATAACACAAGAACTAACGAGGAAACTTCCATTCCCAAAAGGGATGACGTAGAAATTCTCAACAATGCTAAATCTAATGAGGACATAAGAAAGGGTCGAGATGATATAAGAAGCAATCAAGATCATACTAGAACACAAAATCATGGTTATACAAGAATAAATTATGTTGATAATCCTCTCACAAATCTTACACAACAAATACAAATGCTACAAACACAGATTCAAGATATGCAGAGAGGAACAATTAGAAGATACTCGCTTCAAGAAATTTGTCCTTACCCATTCGACATAAATCTAAACATGATACCCTTTCCTACAGGTTTTAAAACTACTAGATATGATAAATATAATGGAAGCATTGATTCCCAGGATCGTATACGAGAATTTTGCACAATGAGTATACATACTGAATGAGATTATTTTGAAAGAGATTAAGTGGACTAGCTATGGAATGGTTCTCCAAACTTCCACCTGGAATTAGATCATTCACAAAATTGGTGGATAAGTTTGTTTCGCAATACTCTTACAACATACAACATGAGGTCACATATAATATGACAACCTATTCATCGACAACCTAAACGATCAAATGAGTTATAATCTAAAAATGCAACGTCATCAAAATTTTGAAAAGATGATTGATAACGAAATCAGAATGGAAGAAGCTATGGTAAAGAAGGGCAAGTTGAAGCTATACAAAGAAGGAGTTCATCCTCCTAACAGCAATTCTAACAACAACAATGATAAGCCAACATTTTGGAATAGAAATCAAAATGTTGTCAATGATGGGATAGTAGATAACAACAATATAAAACCAAAGCAACCGGTTTTCAATTTATCCAATCACTTAGCATCAGCTCAACAAAACATCAATCACCAAAAATCATCTTTCAATAATTTATTTCGAAGGAAATTTACAAACATTGGTGAACCACTAGGGTCAACATTAAAGACGCTTCTCACAAATAAGTTGATTACTTTTCTAGAAGGAAGAAACATTGAACCTCAAGTGAAACCCTCTTGGTGGAATGACAAGCATTATTGCATTTTTCATCGAAACAAGGGACACCACACAGATAATTGTTAGCGATTGAAACATGTCATCCAAGATTTGATTGATAATGGAGTGATAACTGTAGATGGACATACGACAAACGAATCTCGTACAACTTTCAAAACTCCACTTCCTAACTATGAGAAAGGCAAATCATCAACGACCCATAATGGTAGAGGGAAAGCAAAGGTGAACTATGCTCATGCATACGACAATGTGGTAAATGTGATTGTGGTTAAAGAGAAACAACATCAAGAACCTGCTCATGCTATCACAAGAAGCAAAGACAAAGGTGTTTTAGCCATGTCCTACAACTAACACGTCATCCACTTCAAAACAATACATTCTCGTGGATCAACTACAAAAACTCTCACACAAATATGTATCTTATAAATTTTAAGGCTTTCACCTACACACAAAGAAATTATTGAAAGAGCATTAGTAGATACAACAGTGTCCAAATATCTTGATGTAGACCAATTCCAAACCATGGTGGTACACCTCACAACCCCTCACTGTTTATCATTCATTGAAGAATACGACATGTCCTTACAACATCCCCATAAAGCTCCCTTGCATATTGAAGTCATCATTCATAAGACGTGTGTTAAACATGTCCTAATAGATGGGGGAGTTGGCTTAAACTTTTACTCATTAAGTCTTGTTCGTGCTCTCGGTTATTCTGAAGATGCAATGGATCCTCGGAAAAAGATCACAATTAAAGCATATGATGAAGAAGAGCGTTCTTCTAAAGGAATTGTAATATTGCCCATCAGAGTGGGACCTTTGTAGAAAGACACAACATGCCAAATTCTAGACTTGGACTTATCATACAACATACTCTTGGGAAGACCATGGATACATGATATAAAAGCTATTCCATCAACATATCATCAGTGCCTAAAATTTCCATACAATGGGCAGGAAATCACGATCTCAGCAGATTCAAATCCATTTCAGTACTGCAGTAATCTAAAACCATCTCAAGAGGTCATTGTTCCTTATAATAGGGAGGCATTGTATTCAAACACACAATCCAAAGAAAAATCATTTGCCTCAATTTTGTCAAGTATGGAAAAACAAATGCAACTAAGAGATCGAGGTAATGGAGAATATTCACTATCACAATTACCACTTTCTCCTAAATCCTATGGAAAATGATCAAAATCTAAATGACAACTAACTGTGAAACATCTTCCAATATTTGATGGAGCATTTGTTAGTGTTGGGACCTTATCAAAGGAAACAAAAGACAAAGATGTGCTATAATGGCTATACAAGTATGAAGAAGTCCAACAAAAGATTAACAATATCAGAATACCCACTGAAAAATATGGAAAAGGATTTAACATCCTTTAGAAAATGGGATACACTGGAACAGGTCCTGTAGGAAAAAGAAAAAAAGGCATCTCAAAACCTATCCAGCGTCATACTCAACAGGCTACAGACAAATCAGGCTTAGGGTATGGCCAAGTTACTCTACAAGAGGACACATATTCCAACCAACAACAAGATGAACATGATAGAAGACAAGAACAACTTGCAATTGAATGGGAAGAAACATCTGCCAAGCAACGAGAACAAACAAACATGAAATGGAAAAAGAAGAAAACTTCTAATCAACAAGAAAAACAAACTAAGGACACCTCCCAAGCAACATTAACTCCTAATCAAAACAAACAAGAAAATGGTACAAATCAAGGAGAGTTGATAGCAAGGTTGACAAAACTCAATATTATCCCAAAGGAAGCTGAATATGAGAGAAGAAAATATATAGCAAGAAAAATAGAAGAAACAAATCAAACGCTATATGAACTATAGACGTATAAAATGACCATATTCCTAAATGAATATTTTATGTTCATTCCTCTATTTTAGTTAAATCTAATTTAACTAAATCACCTACATTCCTCTATTTAATTAAGTAAATTATTCAATTTATTTAGTTAAATTCACTTAAGCCCTTTATGTCATTTAATTAAATAAATCATTTTATTTAATTAAAACCCTTCTTCTTGCCTTTTAATTAAATTAACATTTAATTAATAGTTTACCCCAAATTGCAACCAAATTGAAATAAAGTAATTTATTTTAATTAATTCTATTTTCCCTCACCCACTTGCATTTTCCTACATCTCCCACTTGCATCCTAAACCCTATTCCTAATTTCTTCTAGAATCCATCTAATCCTAATCAATTAGCCTAACCTCATCCATTATCCTCTTTCCCTAAATTTGGGGAGGCCCCTTCTCAAATTTAGAGTAAAGTCTTCAAAAGGCATTAAAGCCTTTATCCATTCAACAAGCTAACTTGTTGAATACCCCCAAATTTGGAAGGACTCTTACAAATTTATCCCCCAAAGTCTTCAAACCATTAATGGTTAACTAACACTTAGTGGCATGGTTAGAGACTTTTTGACTAACTTAACCTCCATCTAACCCAAGGGTCTCATCAAGCATTTATTGCTTTGACCATGGTTATTCCTTTAACCTTTGCACAAGAGTTTACCCCTTGGGTAAAAGCTTTATCCAATGGATAACCCTAACCTAACCTTAGCCCTTACCTCCTAGGGTAACCATGAGGTCTTCTCAAGCATTTAATGCTTCTTACCTCTCCTCTCAACCAGACTTATGTTGACAATTGTCACCATTTCATTGGTGAAAATTGAAAACATGGATTGACAACTTTCAAACTTGACCCTTGATTAACTCTTTCAATCCTGACCATCCATTGCCCTATTTTCACTATAAATAGAGCTCTCATTCCTCCATTTTAAGGATCCATGCAAGCTTTTAGTATTTCATTTATGCTCAATTTTATTAACACATCTATCTTCTCTTTGTAATAGGAATTAATCTAATAAGCATTTTAGACTATTTCCTTTATCATTAGCTTAACTCATAAATTAGTATATCATGTTAGGATAGTATTGCTACTAATTTTGTCATCTTATAAATCTAGTTTATTGCATTTGTAGAATCATGCATAGATAGGATGCATTTTCATAACTAAATCAATCATAAGCATCCCTTGTTCTTGCATTTGTCATCCCTAAGCCACTTTGCTCAGTGATCTGAGAGCAAAGGCATTGGCTTGAGGGACCTTGTGAGATAAATAACCATGGAACCAACCTTGGGAAGTTGAGTCATTCTTCATGACTCCATAACTTGCACCAAGAAGTCCTGTGGGTGTGTGGACAAGCCTCTTTGAACATAATTTTGACATTTTAAATTTCATCGCCCCGCTTTTCTTGCATACATTTATGGCACCCATCGTGGGGCACTACCCCATTAATCAAATCAGTTTTTTAAAATAAACACTTGTACAGTTACGCGGGAAACGAGAATTAGCGCATAGGGAACATCCCTTAGCGCATCTAGTGAACCTTTTAGCGCATCTGGCTCACTATTTGGCACATGGGACTCATTTCCCAGTGCGTGAAGATCATACTTTAGCGCATCATCTTCATTAAACCTTTTCCTGTAGATCCTGACGTGAAAGAATAACAGTTTAGTGCATCTGGAAAATAGCTTAGCACATCTGGTGAATCATTTAGCACATCCTGGCTATACAGTAGTGCATACAATTTTTTCTGTAGCACATCACAGACAGAGGAAAAACCAAAAACTGTAACCGGATGTAAAAATTAGACTTGTTGAAGTCCACAAAAACCCACAGGTTTTCTAACAATTTTACTTGGTATTTTGCAGGGTTCTAACAAATTTCTTGCAGATAGGAGCTTAATTTTAGGATCATTAAATAGTTTAAGTTTTTACTAACTTAGTTAAGTTAGTTAAGATATAAACTTCTTTTGATTCTTGTTAAAATTGAACTCACTTTTATTTTGGGCTTTTAAAAGAACCACAAAGCAATTTTTCCCTGCTTTTCTAGGAGAGAAAAATTTCAAATTGGGTCTTAAAAAGAATAAATCAATTTTTTTTTTAGGTTTTGCAAACAAATGGATTAAAAATAACTTCACCATCCTTTGGTGTATAAAAGGATCCATTTTAGGTTTTAGCAAAGTAAAGAACCACACAAAGTCCCAAAAGTCTTTTTGAAACTAAAGAGGGAAGATATTCCCCTTTCGATTGATTTCTTTTGTTGATGAAAATCGCGTTCATTTTGTTGACCAAGTTCTTTTTTTTAGATCAGAAAATCATTACCTTGAAAATTTAAAAATAACACCACGTTTTTGTGGGGCAACATCTCCATATAGGATTAGCAAATCATTGCTTTGAAGGGCTAAAAAGAACTTGTGTGCTTCGTCTTGAAAGTGGAAGGTATATGCTCTCCCCTTAATTGGGTGATCAAAAAGCCAAACCACTCTTAAAGCTTTGTTTAATTCAAGCAATAAATCCTTTAGCAAACTTGCCTTCCCGAGGGGTTGAAAAACTCTTAAAGCCATTTTTGGTTGGTGTGAAGGAACGACCTAAGTGGGAAATGACTTTGAAGCCAAGTGTTCCAACCCACTTTAATCAAAAGTGGAAAGTGACGAAAGTCCTTTTCAACGGTTGCGCGTAGCGATTAGCCTTCCCCCAGTATCCTTGAGATACATAAAGCAATTGTTCTAAAGGTTGGGAAGCCTCCTGAGGGAGTTTATCAGTGACGGCCGAACATGAAGCTTGATTATAAACCTTAGCATAGAAACTTTGAGCCGAGTCAGTAACCAGACATTTGCAATATCATAGTGCAAGGGTGGGGAAAAATCCGCCCCTAAGATCGCTCACCATATATCTCCTAAGATAGCTACTCAATTGTGAAGCAATTCACTTTGGGTTAATTTCTGGCAAAAGACAAAAAAACGAGCGCCCCCCTAGGGGGTGACACGGTTGTTTGAGCTGACGGAGTATCGAGACTAGTGGGCTATGATATTGTTTATGACACTTGAATAAAGAGTCTGATTGAAATGCATGTTGTATCTAAACTTGTTGAAACACTAGGGATTTGAACACATCCTCGTATAACATACACTTATTGTTTAGATTAAGCAAAATGGTTGTCTCTTTGGTGTTGTGCTTTCATTTGTTACTTTAGAAAATCATCTATCAACAATAGAAACTCAAGGCAAAAATTCCAAAATTACTAAAAAACAACCAAGTCAATATTTGTCAGGGCAGTTTAGCATGTAGGAACCATCTTTTAGCGCATTAAACCTTCTCTTTAGCGCATCAAGTCTTAACAGTAGCGCTTCACCCATATCTAAAAGCAAGTAGCGACAGTTAGCACGTTTTGAAACCAGTTTAGCGTGTTGAAGCATCAGCTTAGCGCGTGGAGATCAAACTATAGCGTGTCGGGTTTAACTGTTAGTGCATAGGCGGCCCATATTAGCGCATAGCCTTTTGAACCAAGGTTGAGGCAAAATTAAACAATATTAACCAGTTAGCGCGTAGTAGGGGGCAGAGTAGCGTGTAGAGTCTTTTCTCCAGTGCATAGAGAACTTTTTATAGCGCATTACATTTCTATTTCAGCACGTAGTCAAAACCAGAAAAACAGGGGGCAAAACAGAGGTCAATTTTGAAAATTTTGAGAACAATTTCAGAAGCTTCCCTTCATCAGCCTGAACTTCATCAATCAGAAAACCAAAAACAAAGTATCAAAAGCTATTTCTCACAACAAGTTTCCATCAAGCAAAGTTGTCTGAAAATCTGAAACTAGTCACAAGATAAACATATCTCTCCTATCAAAATCAGGAAACATCATCACAAGTGGCAAACAGGTCCTTTAAATCAAACAAATTTTTATCTCAAACACACTTGTTTTAAACTCTAAGTTGTCAAATCGAGTTTCCATATCGGGAAAGCTCATATTCCATATCATTTGACGCACTTTGTCATGAGGGGGGCATCTAAACCTTCACTTTGATAAAGTAAGACTTAAGTTTTTAGAACAAGCTAAACTGAATCCAAAACAAATCAAAGGACACCATTGATCACTTGTGCATGACTAATCCTCATATTCTGAGAAGAAAGAATATTTATCATAACACTAATTTGAAGAAACAACAACCAAGTTCTTCGAAACTTGCCAAAAGAAATAAATTTTTATACATCAATCACCAACTCTTCAAATCTCATCGCACATTCCTTCGTCATATACGCTTATATCTTCAAAACAAAACAAATGAATTTGACAAGGAACCCTTGAGGAGTAGGGCATTCTGTCAAAAATCAACATTCAGTCAACGCATAAATCAAGGAGGGAAGATCAATTTGACCTTCTTTCCCGAAGAGTGCATCACTTATAACATACCCCGATTTGAACCACCAACCCCTGGGCAAAACATTGAAGAAGAGTTCGTTCCTTTTGTCACAGAAAGCTTCTACTAGATGCCCGCTGTTACTCGCTCTCAACGAAACAAATAAAGCAAAATGCAATTGGAATCCAGCATGATTCAGAGATTATCAAATCCTTTCGAGGGTCCACATCTAGAGGACACTGAAATTACTGAAGAACTTCTTCAAGAGTGCCAAGAAAGTGCTTCATTCCAAAGGCTTGTGGAAAGGCTCATGGAAAATGACAAGGATAAATACCTACTCATGCTCACAAGCAAAGGAGTTAAAATTCCTGAAGATTTGGACACAGACATTTTGGAACAATATCTTGACATTATGAATATCAAGAACGACAAAGAGAGGAAGAAACACGTGACCCTGAGCAAGATATCCCTGAGCAAAACATCCCTGAGCAAAACATCCCAGAGCAAAACATACCATTCCACACACCATTTCAGCCTAGAACTAATACAAGGGAAGAACTCTTCCCTCAGAAACACAATGCACCTTTGATTGCTCTCACTCAACAAATGCAAATGTTACAAAGACAAATGCAAGACATGCAACAAGGTACAACAGTATGGTACTCTTTAACTAAAATTTGTCCTTATCCTTTTGACAAACGATTAAACATGGTAGCTTTTCCTCCAAACTTAGACATTCCCAAATTTGACAAATATGATGGGAAAAGTGATCCTCGTGATCATGTTCATGAATTCTGTATAATGAGTCTGGAATTCGCCTATAATGACACCTATTTGGTGAGGTTATTCCCAAGAAGTTTGGGCGGACAGACAATGGAATGGCTATCCAAAATCACACCTCCTATCAGATCATTCGATGAACTAGTCAACAAATTCATAACTCAATATTCCTATAACATTCAAAATACTATCACCATGTTAGACGTTTGTAACACCAAACAAAAAAACAATGAAACATTCATGATATTCCTTCAACATTGGCGGTGTATGGTTTCAAGATATCCTTGTGATATACCCAAAAAGGAAAAGATGGAAATTTTCACCAACAACTTAAATAGTGAGATGAGTTACAGACTCAAATTCCAATGCATACCATCTTTTTCTAAATTGATAATGACATCCAAGTAGAAAAAGCATGTGTCAAAAAGGGGACGTTGAAATTTTTCAAAGAAGGAACAAGTTCATCCAATTACAACAACCAAAACAACAACTTAGACAAATCCAGATTTTGGACCAGGAAACAAAAAAAATGGAAATGAAGGAGGAAATGAATCAAATGATCCAAAATCAAAGTAGCCCGTGCTCGCTTTATCAGGCAATCCTCAAGCTACAAAGAATCCCAAAGGTGCTAAACCAGGCACTGACACTTATGCCCCAAATACCAATCAAAATCAACTCAACACAAACAACACCAATAATACCCAAAACAATAACATCAATAGGGGACCTAATCCAAACTCACGGGGTAATGCAAACAACTTTCCAAAATACATTTATACACCACTAGGGCAATCACTGGAGTCAGCATTCAGAGAACTCCTAGCAAACAAAATTATTTCTTTACCAACAATCAACAACTTTGAACCACAAATCAAACCACCTTGGTGGAATGACTCACACTTTTATGATTTTCATCGCAACAAAGGTCATCAGACAAATGATTGCATGAGGCCGAAAAAACATTGTTCAGGACATGATCGATAGAGGTGATTTAACGGTCGATGGTGTCAAGAAAAATGGTGACCACAGAGCTTTCAAGAATCCTCTTCCAAACTACAACAAGGATGGAGCTTCAACCTCAAATGATACATGTGGGGCTCGTATCAATCACATATACAGTAACACCATCAATCATATATCAGCTGAAGACAATCAAGTCAATGTTATCACAATCAAAGACAGGCATGAACATGAATCCGTCAATGTAACAACCAGAGCTCAAAAATATGTCTTGAAGGGACATATGTCAAAAACAAACACTGTACCCAAAATTCAATATGATCTAGTCAATCAACTGCGCAAAACTCCTGCTCAAATATCTATATTGGAATTGTTAAAACTTTTGCCAAAACATAAAGACATATTGGAACAAGCATCATTAGAAACAAATGTACCTCAAGATCTGGATGCTGACAAATTCCAAGCCATGGTGGCTCATATGACAGAGCCTCATAACCTCACTTTTTTTGAGCATGATAATATCTCATTGAGCCATCCACACAATACTCCACTCCATATTGAAGTCATGGTCTATAAACACCGAGTTAAATGAGTATTAATAGATGGAGGAGCTGGACTTAATATTTGTACCTTAAAACTTATCTGTGCATTAGGCTTCTCTGAAGAGTCTATTGAGCCACACAAAAAGATCACTATAAAGGCATATGATGATGAAGAAAGATCATCCAAAGGAACAGTGGTGTTGCCAATTCAAGTAGGACCAATAAGGAAGGATACTATGTGCCAGGTCTTAGACATAGACGTCACATACAATATCTTATTAGGTTGACCTTGGATACATGAAATGCAAGCAGTACCCTCCACTTATCACTAGTGTGTTAAATTCCCCTATAATGGGCGGGAGGTTTCTATATCAGCTGATCATAATCCATTTCAACATTGTAATGCTATGGGGGCAGCCCAAGACAACTTGGTTCCACATAATAGAGAGAAACAAAATTCCTCAGCACCAGATCTTCAACAAGAAAAGTCTAAATCATTATCTATGGATCTCAAGCAGAAAATGAAAATCAAAGAATAAGGCATGGGAGAATACTCTTTGGAACCCATGTGTTTGGCCAACTTGCCAACATCACCTAGATCTCATGGATTACCTACAACATCAACACATCAAGCAACTCAACCCATCACCAAGTTTGATGGCACATTCATCCAACTCGACACTCTAGCACATGAATCCAAGGAAAAGGACATCCTTAGTTGGCTATACAAAGATGAGGAAGAAGACATAGCAGCTACTGTGGAAGTATCTATACCAACACACTTGTATGGAAAAGGCTACTTAATCATGTAGCAAATGGGATATAATGGAAAAGGACCTATTGATAAGCGAAAGGAAGGCGTCACAGAACCATTAGATCCTCCTTCACAATTCAGTAAAGGCAAAAAGGGATTGGGCTTTGAACTCACTCTACTACCAAAGAGGGCACCATGCAAATATCAAAAACCTCAGTGGAAAGCAAAGAAGAAATACAAAGAAGACTCTTGGAAAGAGGCACTATTTGAGTCAGCTAAGCCAATACGCAAGGAACGGGAACATCAAGAACAAAAGAAATGTCAAAACCAACCTATCAATCAAAAGAAAGAAGCATCTACTGCATAAGCACATCATATTCAAGAGCCAATATCCAACAAAGAAGAATCACCTCCTGATAACATCATTCCTGCCTGAGGAGAGACATTATATGAACAAATGCAAAGAGTAGAAGCAGGATCTCACACAGAATCAGAGAAAACTATCAAACTTGTCTCAATTATCAAAGACTTGTTCTCACCCTACAACATACCAGTTCACAACACTGCTAGAATCTGGGATAATACCTTTGAGACTGATTCCAATGAATATGAATGGGGAAGCTGTTCTAATGTTACTGAAGGTATTTGTGCAAAAAATAGTAATACACCCATCTCTCAAGAAGAACGTGACACATAATCTAGACCACTTGAATTTGGTCCACAAAATATCTATGATGCCAAGGAAAACGAGCAGCGACATTATGAGCAAGTCTATATGGAAGATGATACATCGAAGACCTTGACGAGATCCTTAACTTCTTTAACACCCAGGCCAACCATGATGATACTTCCATCCTGACACTTACAACATTCAAACTTGATCCACCTAACGACTCCTTACCACTTGTCTTTCCTGACCTCATAGATTGGGACGAACCTAAAACTCGTGATATACCAATTTTCCCAATTGACGAATCCATTATCCATTACTTATGTACCGTTAACCCAGAAACATAATCTACCAATGAACAAAGTAACGATGGCTGCAACCAGGGGAGTTCTAAGTCTCTCAGTTGCAAAAATGAGCAAACTAAAAGATTCACTGCTAAAAACCAGTCAATGGCAGCAATAGATCACACAAAAGTAAAAATAAAGGACTCATCTGAGGGTGAAAACCTTTTTAAGGCACCTAAGGATGGGAGACTTGACACTCTTCCTGAGCATTATCACAAGCAATCACCCATATTGATTGAGCCCACTCAATCAATCAACATTGGTACTATAAAAGCAACAAAAACTATGCACCTTGCAGAATCTCTAACAGAGGAAGAAAGATCAAAATTTATTAAATTTTTTAAAGAAAAGCAAATAAACTTTGCTTGGTCATATGCAGATATGCCCGAAATTGATCCACAATTAATCATGCATCACTTGTCCATTGCTCCAGGAGCTAAGCTAGTCAAGAAAACACTAAGAAAGATGAATCCACATGTAGTGCTCATGGTTAAAGCTGAGCTAAAGAAACTATTAGACATCGGATTTATTCGACCTATCGACTATGTTGAATGGATTTTCAACATTGTACCAGTATCAAAACCAGATGGCAGTATCAAAATATGCATTGATTTTAGAGATGTCAACACAGCCTGTCCAAAGGATGACTTTCCTTTGCCCAATATCGACATAATTGTAGACCTCACAGCAGGCCATGCAATGCTATCACTAATGGATGGTTTTTCAGGCTATAATCAAATAAAAATACTCTTTGGAACCCATGTGTTTGGCCAACTTGCCAACATCACCTAGATCTCATGGATTACCTACAACATCAACACATCAAGCAACTCAGCCCATCACCAAGTTTGATGGCACATTCATCCAACTCGACACTCTAGCACATGAATCCGAGGAATAGGACATCCTTAGTTGGCTATAAAAAGATGAAGAAGAAGACATAGAAGCTACTATGGAAGTATCTATACCAACACACTTGTATGGAAAAGGCTACTTAATCATGTAGCAAATGGGATACAATGGCAAAGGACCTATTGATAAGCGAAAGGAAGGCGTCACAGAACCATTCGATCCTCCTTCATAATTCAGTAAAGACAAAAAGGGATTGGGCTTTGAAATCACTCTACTACCAAAGAGGGCACCACGCAAATATCAAAAACCTTAGTGGAAAGCAAAGAATAAATACAAAGAAGACTCCTGGAAAGAGGCACTATTTGAGTCAGCTGAGACAATATGCAAGGAACGGGAACATCAAGAACAAAAGAAATGTCAAAGGCAACCTATCAATCAAAAGAAAGAAGCATCTACTGCATAAGCACATCATATTCAAGAGCCAATATCCAACAAAGAAGAGTCACTTCTTGATACCAAAGGATCAAGATAAAACACCGTTCACCTGTCCGTGGGGAACATACTATTGAAATGTCATGCCTTTTGGCTTAAAGAATGGAGGAGCAACTTATCAACGAGTAGTGACAACAATCTTTCATGACATGATGCATACCTTCATGGAAGACTATGTAGATGATTTACTAGCTAAATCCTTCACCAGAGCAGAACATTTAAGCATCTTAGAAAAGATTTTTGATAGATTGGAAAAATTCCAAGTCAGGTTCAACCCTAAGAAGTGTGTCTTCGGGGTTACATCAAGCAAATTACTAGGCTACATAGTTTCAGCTAAAGGTATTGAAGTGGATCCAACAAAGGTACAAGCCATTATGGAGATGCCCCCACCAAAGAACATCAACCAACTTAGATCTCTACAAGGACGACTCCAATCAATCAAGCGATTCATTGCTCAACTAGCAGATAAAAGTCTCCCATTCAATCATTTGCTACATAAAAATGTATTGTTTAGATGGGAAGCCAAATGTGCCGAATCCTTTTATCAAATCAAGTAGTATCTAATGAACCCACTAGTTCTAGTACCACCAATAGCAGGGAAGCCACTCGTCCTCTACATTTCAACAACAAACATTTCACTGGGGGCATTGTTAGCACAAGAAGATCAACAGGGCAAAGAGAAAGCTATCTATTATATCAACAAGACATTGAATGGATATGAACTCAACTATATATTCATTGAGAAAGCTTGTCTAATAGTGGTATTTGTCTCTCAAAAATTCCGGCACTACATGCTAGCTCACACAATTAAGCTGGTTGCAAAAATTGATCCTCTCAAATATTTACTCAGTAAAGAAGCTCTTATAGGTAGATTGGCTAAGTGGGTCATGATCCTCAGTGAATTTGATATCCACTACACAGAGCGAAGAGCTATCAAAGGACAAGCAATTGCAGATCAACTAGCAGAAGCACCACTACCGGGAAAACAAACTATGGAGATTGAATTTCCGGACAGAGACGTTCTTGTTATCTCCACCAAACAATGGACCTTATATTTTGATGGATCCTACACACAACATGGCTCAGGTGCTAGCATTTTGTTCATCACTCCTAAAGGACACACTATACCAAGATCATATAGGCTTATGTTTCCATGCACAAATAACATTATTGAATATGAGACATTGGTTATAGGCATCAAAATGGTCGTAGAATGGAGGATCATCGAATTAAAAGTCTATGGAGATTCACAACTAGTCATTAATCAAATCAACAATGGCTATCGGACAAAGGATGACAAGCTGCTACCATACAAGCGAATGGTGGATGATTTTAAACAATATTTTGTACACCTCACCTTCGAACAAATACCAAGGTTGGATAACAGAGCAGCTGATGCAATGACTACTATCGCTTCACTACTGCAAATTCTAGAGCAACAAAATCGTTATGAGTTTCTGGTAGAGCAACTATTCTCCCCAGCCTATGACCATTATGAATCCCATGTTATCTATGCCTTGACCGGTTCCGACTCTCCATTATATGGACCGATATACAACTATCTTAAGAACAATATCCTACCCATTGACCTATCCCGAAACCAAAAACATAATTTTATCTGGTAAGCCACCTGTTATGTTAGGATTCCCATAGATACTAAGAGGGGGGGGGGTGAATCAGTATCTAACTGGTTAAATGATTTTCTTAACTTAAAACATGTAAAGCATATCAATACTGTATACCGGTAAACAAAAAGTAATGCAATAAATAGAGATAACAACAACCACATGAAAAACACACCATAACACAGTAGTTTAATGAGGAAACCCGGTGTGGGAAAAATCTCGGTGGGATTTGTGACCCACAATATTCACTTACTGGCCAATAAGAGAATATTACTGCTACAATACGGGCCTGCACATGCAGGAAGGCCAAGTGCGTAGAGCTCACTGCTCAATTACAAAATGGGAAGTCTCACTGACTTACAAAATGGATTATATAAATCCAATGTCTTGTACTGCTTCAAAATAGCATCTACTATGCCAAATTCAGTACTGGTTTATAGCTCTTCTTTATACATAAACCCTTAACCTATAATTCGCATAATAGGTCTGCCTTATTTCGCCTAATAATCTCCTTCCATCTTCTTTTATTTTAATTACTACAATGTTCTACAATGAACTCTTATATATATGAGTCATTTTACAACTTGCCAAGTCAGCTTACAATGATTTTACAATAATTAACAAAATATATTATAAACAAAATTCCTGTCGGCTTCCGTGCTGGTATGCTTCCTTTCACTGTCGATGCCGGTGGTCTATGTGTCGGTGTAGAGTCTGACCTTGCTAGTGCCAGTAAATTGCCTTGTCGGTGTCATAGGATTGTAAGGTTGTCATCAATGACAAAACCTTCAATCACCTACAATATCTCATTGGAGTGTGCATTTGCTAACAATCTCCTCCTTTGGCATTGATGGCAACACTCATGAGAAAAATCCAAAAACTGTCATCCAAAGGAATCTGCCGGAATTGTCTTACCAAAAATTGAGTACCAAAAGAATGTGTACTCCCCCTGAGTTGATGAGTCATTTACTGATTATTTTTCTCATTCCACTACTCCCCCTTTGGCATCAATGACAAAGGTTGTCAAAGTGTCAATTGAGTGTGGTTTCCAGTTTCACCCTTGTAACCAGTTGGTTACAATCTAAAAAAGATCTGCCAAAACTAGATTCAAGCTTTCAATGAACTTTTTGCTGTCTTTTATTGCAGCCTTTGTCCTTTGAACTGTACCAGTGAGGTGTTGCATTTGCTCTATCGGTGTTTTCTGTCCTTGAATCAAAGCATCCGATATTTCTTTTCTTAAGGAGGCGAGGTAGTCCAATTTTGGACTTAGTCTCCATTTTAGATCTTTAGCCTTACCTTTTATTCTTTCCTTTTCTTTTTCCAATTTTAGTAGTTCTTCCTCAAAACCTGCTATTTTTTGCTCAAAAACTGATAATGAATCAGATGAATTAATGAAATTGTCAGCGGTAACTACTGGTGGAGTATCCAGAGGCGGTGGGGATAGATTATCTGTTATTTTTATGCTAGGTGGTCCACCAACCTTGCCTTTTCCCTTATCCTTATCCTTCTAATATACTTTGATGGGTTTAGGGTTTCTATATTCTTCCTGCTTTTCCTTCTCTGCAAGGAATATGTCCCATGCATTAGCAGTTTCCTTTGCTACCTCATTCACTCTACCAACCATAAGTGCTATATACCAGTGTGTAGTTGAGAATACTGACCGGTTAGCCTCAGAGATAAGATCATCTATCTCTTTTGGTGAGTTGATAGGATAAACAACAAGTAGTTTTCAACTTTTATTTTCTTATCAAGCTCTACAACAGCTTGCCTTCTAGCTTCAAGTCTTTTAAACAGTTCTACCGGTAATTCATCTACAACTTGCATTAAAAATTTCTTGTAAAGGTCCAAGTGTAGAATTACATTGTTTTCAACTTTTTCTTTGTCATCAGCTGATAATGAATCATATAATTTATTGATGTTTTTCAGCTTTCCATCCTCTGTTATTTCATCTAGAAGTTTGTCAATTGGAGCAATGGTTTGTTGAGTCTTCTTCTTAGGTGTTAACTTCTTCTTTGGAGTTACTTTTCTAGTCGAGGGCCTTACTGCCTGTTGTTTCTGTCTGGTTCTTCTAGGAGAAGGTGTAGATACTGGTGAAGGTTCCCTTTTTCTCACAACTCTTTTAAATGCAACTAGCATATCACTTTCCGAAGAAGTTGCAACCTGTGAAAGGTGAGTTTCCGGTTGAAGTGCTTCTAACTCATCTTCAGTAATACCAGTTTGTTTAATTACATCTTCTTTGATAGCTTTATCTTGTCTAGATCCTCTTCTAACTGTTGCTTCCACCTTCTTTACCCTTTTCTTTGATTGGATTTGATTTTCAATAGTCTTAGCACTGCCAAATACCTCTTCTTTAGGTTCCTCGAGTGCTTCCAGGAGGGCTTTTGCATATGTTTCAATTATGTGGTCATCAGTTTCATAACCCATTTCAGTAACCCAAATGGTTCTTGGGATAATTGCCTCCATCCAAATCTCATCCTTCTTAATAACAAAGCATATTTCATCGTTATACTTATTTAAAATTGCTTGTGATAATTTGACTCTGGTATTCATCCGAGCCTTCAATGCCTGAAAGTACTCATTTATATTCTTTTCTCTGTTTTCACCCATGTTATTCAGTAAATTAGACAATTGTTTACCTACTGGTATATCAAAACCAAGATTTTTATTACCGATACCAGGAACTTGTTTTGTTATGTGTAGCATTAAACAGACAAGTAGGTTTCCAAATCTAAATGTCCCCTTTTTGTCTTTCTTTATCTTTCCAAGATTGTCAATAAGTTCATCTTTCAACCATTCACACACATCTATTTTTGCATTATATTTAATCATATCATAGGCACTCTTTATGCATAGGCTAGAGACTGAATTTGACCTGTTAGCATGTGTGGTTTTGTAGCCTAAAATCATCCTAATGAATTTGACATTGATGTCGGTTACATCATTTACTCTTAAAGATCTCTTATCAGATGTTGCACCTGTTAGGTTAATCACTAGGTCATTTGAGACCTTCTTTGTTTTATCAGGTCTATTACCAGTGGAAGGTAACCCTGTCACAGCCTTTACTGCCTCTTTAGTGATTTTTTGAACTGAATCCAACCAGAAGAATGCACCATGTACCCTGCTTAAAACTATCCTTATAACATCCTTAGGAAAATTTAGAATACTGAGAATTTCAGTGAAACCTAGGGTTTCTACTATCTTGTGCTCAGGTTTAACATTAATGAAATCGTCACAAATTACAGTCTTATACATACTCTTGATTTCCTCATCACCTAATTCTTCTATGTGACAATGAATGTACATTCTAGGGTCTTCAGCCAAAACTACTCCTTTGGGGATTTGAGAAAATGCACCAACATTATCATCCTTCTTAGCAATTTCGGGAACTAACTGAAATACAGGTCTAGGGCATTTAATCACTTCGACTACAGTAGGGTTTGCTATGAATTTAGGAACAGATGAAGAAGCCATGATTATAAATACCTTTATCTGCCTTAGGAATGATTGCTTGCTGAATTGCTTCACTTCTTTGCTCGAAATGCCTTTGCTCAAGAATTTTTGCGCTCTTCGAATGTTTGAATGCTTGATGAAATGAAATTGGAGCCAAAACACTGATTTATAATATTATTTTTGCCAACCACCACATTTAATGCTTGCCAGTTAAGTAATCACTTATCTGCTGGTATAGAAGTAATTTCAACTTCTTAACATCAACCGAGGGAATTATAGCATGTTTCACATTTGATTGCCAAAACCTCAAAGAATTTTCTTCAGTTAGATGAAGAGTCTCCTGCTGGTGGAGTGTTACTCTGTTCTGTCGGTGGAGGAGTATTCCTATCAACATTTAGTTCTGATTTCCTGATCCACTGTTTTGAGAATTCCTGCTTAACTTCTTCAACTTTTTATTTACCTTTCAAACTAGGACCTTTGTTATTTACCGGTGAGGACTTGCTTCAACAAAATTTAGCAATATGTCCAATCTTGTTACAGGCATAACAAGTCACATTATTTTTCTGAATAGCTTTCCCATATCCTATGCCGGTTTGTGTTCTGCATTGATTAGATAGATGTCCAAATCTTCCACAAACATAACATCTTACATTCATTCTGCAATTTTCTAAATTATGACCAACTTTGTTGCATTTTGAACATTGACCGGTGGGTGTATTGGTATTCTGATAATTTCTAGATCTACTTTGATTTTCTCTATGACCATATTTGTTACAGTTAAAGCATTTGCCATTAAATTTATAAGCAGTAGGTTGTTTTACCAGTTTGCCATGATCCCGTGTGTTTGCAGTACCAGAGCTTTCACCAGCTTCAAAGCCAAGTCCACAAGTGTCACCATTAGGTTTCTGATTCATCAACAAGTCACCAAGTTCTTCTAAGCTTTTCTTGAGTTTTCCTTTGTGCTGATTTGCAGCAACCAGATCTCTTTCTAAGATTTCTTTCTGTCTCATAAGTTCATTTGAGTCATTTTGTGTATGCATCAGATCTGTCTTCAACAAATCATTTTCATAGCTAAGTCTTGTGTTCTCATTTGCAACATGACTTAGTCTTCTAGTCAAATCTTCTTCATTCTTCTTTCTATCTTCAATTTCTTTAGAAAATCTCATAGTCATATCCTGCATCTCATTATTTGTTGTCATGTTTTCTTGTTTTAGCTTGTTTATCAGATCACTAAGAGTTTCCTTTTCATCATTCTCATTTTGCATCTTTTCACAAAGTTCTCTTCTCTTATTTCTTGCAATGGTAAGATTTTCTTGAAGTGCTTGAATAATATCCTGTGCAACCTTTAGGTCATCTTCAAGTTTGATATTTTTTAACTTTTCTGCATCATAGTCTGAGAGAACTGCTTCTAATTGCTTCATCAAGTTTTCCATCTCTACCGGTGTCAAGATCTTCCTCAAGCTGTTAGGCTTCTGAAAATAGAGGACCAAGCTCTGATACCAATTGTTAGGATTCCCACAAATATTGAGAGGGGGCGGGGTGAATCAGTATCTAACCGGTTAAATGATTTTCTTAACTTAAAACATGTAAAGCATATCAATATTGTATACCGGTAAACAGAAAGTAATGCAATAAATAGAGATAACAACAACCACATGAAAAACACACCATAACACAGTAGTTTAACAAGGAAACCCAGTGTGGGAAAAACCTCGGAGGGATTTGTGACCCACAATATTCACTTACTGGCCAATAAGAGAATATTACTGCTACAATACGGGCCTGTACATGTAGGAAGGCCAAGTGCCTAGAGCTCATTGCTCAATTACAAAATGGGAAGTCTCACTGACTTACAAAATGGATTATATAAATCCAATGTTTTGTACTGCTTCAAAATAGCATCTACTATGCCAGATTCAATATCGGTTTATAGCTCTGCTTTATACATAAACCCTTAAACCTATAATTCGCATAATAGGTCTGCCTTATTTCGCCTAATAATCTCCTTCCATCTTCTTTTATTTTAATTACTACAATGTTCTATAATGAACTCTTATATATATGAGTCATTTTACAACTTGCCAAGTCGGCTTACAATGATTTTACAATAATTAACAAAATATATTATAAACAAAATTCATGTCGGCTTCTATGCCAGTATGCTTCCTTTCACTGCCGATGTCGGTGGTCTATGTGTCGGTGTAGAGTCTGATCTTGCTAGTGCTGGTAAATTGCCTTGAGGATTGTAAGGTTGCCATCAATGACAAAACCTTCAATCAACTACAATATCTCATTGGAGTGTGCATTTGCCAACACGTTATACTCTTACCATTGATACTTTGTACCGAGGTGAACTCATAAAGCTGGTTCCCACTTTTGCCAACGAAGGAATTTGGTGAAAGTGGGAAGTTTATTTTTTGAGGGGTTCGAGCGAAGTGGGTGTGTTTGAATGAAATACCCTTTAGGGTTCAAGCGAATCCCCCACTTCGCTTGAACCCCCTCTTTTGAGTGAAGCACCTTTAATGCTTGTTTCAATTATAGTGCGGGGGTTCGATAGAACCCCCCCTTCATTCAAACCCCCCTAAAAATGGGGGGCTCGCTCGAACCCCCCTTCGTTCGAACCCCTTTTTTGACACTTCTCTGAAGATTTCTACATTTTTTTGTAAATTTTTGGCCTTGAAACCTCTGGTTGAAGGCTCAAATGGAATGATCTTGACAACCCAAAATGAAGTATTGTAGTCCTCAAAGAAAGCTTTCCAATGAATATAATTTTATTACATATTGAGTTTATTATGAACTTGTTTTTTTAATTCTACCAAACATAGGTTTTTCATCGAACATGAACTTCTCTGTTCAACACATTGGGAAAAATAGGAAACTAATTCAAAAAAATTCTGAAAAATATCTAAGCCCTAGGTATTGATTTCTTCTTTCTAACAAAAAAAAATAATTTTTTTTGATATATATAGAACAAGTTATGTGTTCAAACTTAAACCTATGTCTGAATTATGACTAGTTGGACTTCAAAACTTAATAAAATGAAAAATATTGAACATATCACTATCAAACCAACTGCAAGCCCTGGATATTGATGTTACAAACCAATATTCGAAAGAATTGAGTTTTTATCATTTATAGAAAAAAAGTTATGCATTTTGGGAGGTACATCACTCTTAAAAAATGTAGTTTGTTGTAAAAAACTACTTTTTGAGGGAGATGGAAAAATTAAAAAAAAATCCATCAAAAAAATTTGAAAAATATATATATAGAATCTACAAACAAAATGCTACAGATCACTAGTTTACATCATCTTCAAATTCTTAATAGTTTAAAAGTTATAGTTGTCAAAAGTTGAAGATTATTTTAAAATTGTTCATCTCAGTGTCAAAAGTGACAAAAAAGTGGGAACCATTATTGTGAGTTCACCCACCGTCGAGGTCTAGATGGTACTCTTCTTCGTTGCCTTGATCGTAATGAATCTGACTCCACTTTACATGAGCTTCACGAAGGTATCTGTGGCACACATTCAAGTGGTACTACTCTTGTTAAAAAGCTTATAAGAATGGGATATTACTGGCCGACAATGGAGAAAGACTCTTATCACTTTGCAAAAAAGTGTCCTAAATGCCAAATCCATGGTAATCTTATACATGCACCAACATAGGAATTGCAGCCATTCACAACATCCTGGCCCTTTTGCTAGTGGGGACTAGACTTGGTTGGAAAAATTCATTTGTCATCTTCAAATGGACACAAGTTCATTATAACTGCAGCATAATACTTTACCAAATGGATTGAAGCAGTCCCCATGACCAGAGTGACTAGGAAACAAATTGCCTCTTGTATCCTTAACTATCTGATTTGCAGATATGGCATTCCAAGTTCCATCATCATAGATAATGGACGACCTTTCAAAAACCAGGATGTGGGAGAACTATGTAAAAAATTCAAAATCCCACCGTTTTTCTACACCTTACTACCCACAGGGAAATGGTCAAGCATAAGCATCCAACAAGACAATATTAAAAATCCTAAAGAAAACAATGAATGATGCAGACAAAGATTGGCATGTACAACTCAATCCAACACTTTGGGAATACAAAACTAGCATCCACACACCTACAGGAGCTACACTATATTCATTGGTATATGGATCTGAAGCAATTTTACCCTTAGAGGTAGAAATTCCATCTCTCAGAGTCTCTTTAAAAGGCCTAATTCCAGATGAAGAGTATCGAGTTAATCAACTGCAAGAGCTCGAGCTTCTAGATGAAAGACATCAACGTGCCTACACTAATCTCAAATCATATCAACAACGTATGTGCAGGAGCTACAACCACAAGGTCATTCCCAAAAAATTTAAAATTGGTGACCTAGTACTCAAGGAAAATCCTAGGAATCAATAAGATCGGGTAAAGAAAGGGAAATTTGAACCTAATTGGTTAGGTCCCTATGTCATTATATTAGCTTATGGATCAGGCGCCTATCAGCTAACAACTTTAGAAGGAGATGTGCTTGACGAACCAACTAACAACATTCATCTGAAGAAATACCACACTTGAGTAATCTAATGCACGGAAAAGTCAAAAAATCAAAAATATCAAAAAGTCAAGAAAAAGGTAAATAAAAAGGTACAATAAAAGCAAATGGTGAAAACCTGGCAACATGCGCTATTGTGAGAGGACAACTCCTCTATCTATATCCATACCATTATATCCACAGTAAAGCACTATTGGCCATCGCTTGACATTTTTATCACAATATCCATCCAGGACATACTTAGCGTAGTCACTATCCTAGTTTATCGACATCTTTTCACCGCATCTCACCATGGCTTGGTAATCACTGTACAATCCACATTTAGAAGCACACTTGACTAGGGGCAGTATAAACTTGCAACACATTCAAGCTGTCAAAACTTGTCGCAAACTTAGAACATCATATCCAACAAATCACACTCACACAATCGCAAAGCAAAACATTGATCGCTTAACAAGATTCACAAAATATGATGGATGATTTTATGAAGTATCAAATGTTGCATCCTACATAAAGTTTTGACTAGTTTTGCACTTGAATTTTTTGAATTGTTGGATCCTCTAAAATTTTCTCAACAATGCTTCAAAGCTAGAGAACGTCGTGGGAACTCCAATATTTTATTAGTTTTCTGTCTGTGAGGTGATCATCTGTACTGTGTAAATACTTGTCTCGAGACGTGATTCACAACATATCACTGAAGACATGATTCCACTTTACGCATACACATGATTTAATCTTGTTCGTTTCTACGCAATCTGCACTCAGGTCGTCCTGGTTCAATTATACCTTGACGCTTGTGCTATCTTGCAAAATAAAAAATCATGTAAATTTTTCTTAGGTCATTATGGTTCAAATATACCATTATGCTTGTATAAATTTTCAACATATCTCAAAATTAATCAATGCTCAATGATGATACATATAAAGAAAGCAAACAACATGTGGCTATACAGGGATGACAAGTACAAAATGAGGATGCTTAAATCAATTAGTTGCATATCATCAAATCACTTAGTTGCATATCATTTTATAATTAGTTGCATATCATTAAATCAATTAGTTGCATATCATTGTAAATCTGGCATAAGTATCACAGCATATCATTATCATACATCTCATTTTTAAGATACATCTCACAACACATCATTATCATACATCTCATTTTCAAGATACATCTCACAGCATATCATTATCATACATATCATTTTCAAGATATATTTCACAACATATCATTATCATACATCTCATTTTTAAGATACATCTTACAACATCATGCGTTATCACATCATATTCATCACATATCACATCAAATACAAGCATTGCACCATCATAGAATAAACAAAAGCATGTAGAAAGCATAATCCATAACACATCACATGAGGATCAAAGAAAATGGTGTCATATATATATCTCAAAAAATGATCAATGTACAAAATATATCTTGTCTGTGCCAATAAGAAATAATAAAAAATATAATAGAGACAATGTCTCTCAGGTATGACTATCTCCCAAAGGAGACGCTCTCACTGCAGATGTCCCATCACTTGGATATCTAGGTGGATCTTGTCTAGGAGGCCCTATCACGCCTCTTCTCTCTATCCTTGACCCACTATCTTGAGATCGACTCGATCTCGACGCTATAAAACTCTACACTCGACACTCCCTGGGCACCGCATCCTCATAATGACGCTGGTAATACTACGCTTCCTTGGCTCTCAAAGCTAGCTCTCTCAAGGTGTCTCTCATCGGACCACTTGCTGCAGCTCTCTATAAAATCGTTGCGAGCTCCTCTGCCTGACCTTGATGCTCTATCTCAGTATCACGCTCTGTGGTCAGCTGAGTAATCTGACGTTGATGCGCCAGCAACTGTGTCTGCAATTGTTGCACTGACAACTGTAGTGATCTAATCTGCACATCCTCCAGATGCGTCGAAATCCACATCTGCAGGGGTACCCCCTATCCCTCTACTTGTCCTCAGTGCTGGTGGAGGTAGCACATCTGACCTGCTCCTCTGGGCCGGTCATCTGATGTCATCATACCCTCCCACTACTGCTATCACCTCCCCCACCCTCTCCTCACCCCCAGCTCTGATAACCAAACCTCCTCTCCCTCTATCCATCACATCTCGTCGCATAGCTCTCTTTGCTCGTATCCCCCTATCACCACTATCACCACCCCTATCTCCTCTCCTCTCCCGATCCAATCTCCCTCTATCTCCTCGCCGACCTTGGCCACCTCCTCCACCATCTCCGCCATCACCTCCTCCTCCATCACCACCTCCCTCATCTACCTCCTCATCGTCATCAAAATCCAGAATCATCTCAGCTGGATCCGATATCCTGGTCACTGCACACACTGCGAATAGTCCTGCAAACTCGTCTGTCATCCCTGCATCCACTATCTCAGGGGTATAATCCCAAATCTGCCTGGCTAAATGAAAGAACTCCTCCATGACTGCCGCACTATCAATCGTAGGTCCACAATCTGGAATGTCCTATCTTCGTCGAGCATATAGGCATGCTTCCTGTGGAATCCCTTGCTATCGACCATACTGCCGCAACACCCGGTTATGCATAAACCTCTCCATAACAAAGGGTGTCTGCCCTATCAAATATCTGGTCATATAAACATGAGGCATCTCCATCCCATCCTCGGCCCATACCTCGCAACCTGTATATGGTCGCTAGACCACCGTATCAATATCATCTAACACTCTCCTCCAGTGCTCAAGTTTGCCCAACTTATGCTAGACAACTATCCCTCTATATCCATATGCATACGCACACCCAATAGGCCTATCTTTGTCCTCCAGTGGCCTAGCTGCGGGAATATGCTCCCATGCCCATACCTGTAGCAATGTCACTCCAGTTGATAAACTGTTGTAACCTAGGTATACCACCTAATGTAAATCCCTGTATAAGTGGGCCAACATAACCGACCCCCATGCAAATCGGTAACCCTGCATCACCATATCCTCCAAAACCAATCCCCACCCCACTGCTAGTCTCTTCGACCTACGGTCGAGACATAGGAAACCACCTATGAAACCTACTAGCAATGATGATAGAGGAGCGTAATCCAAATCCAAAAACTCCTTCCAGGGGATCTCATACCCGCAAACAGTATCATCCTGCAAGATCTGGCGAAGTGCCTCAGTCTCACCCTCCTTGGTCTGCTCATAGGGTAGCAATGCACCTACCACATGAATTCATAGAATCCGGTAACAATCCTCAGGCGTCACTGTAATCTTGCCTGTCGCCAAATGGAAGGTGTTCGTATCACTATGCCACCTCTCCACCAATGCTGTCAATAAACCTTGGTTCACAATAAACCAAGGCATATCTAACAACGAGGTCAAACCACGCCTCTCAATAATGTCTCTATTTGCCTATGTCAATCGTGGTATCAATGACCATGGTCTCAGAAATCACTCACGTGACTGAACCACTCCAAGACGCTCTTGTCAAAAAGTGAAACAGGTCCAATATCAGTCTCCCCATCCAAACATAGATACCAAAATCAAATTCATATCAAAAACTTGAAAAATTTGACAATCTAAATCAAGTTCCACATCATATCAATCATATCAACTTGTAACACAACTCAAGTTTCATATCAACTTTTAACACAACTCAAGTTTCACATCCATATCAACTTGTAAAACAACTCAAGTTCCAAAATCAATGCAGCTTGTAAAACAACTCAAGCTCCACAATTCATAATAAAAAACATCATATCAAAAACCACAACATCTCAAATCAACATCAAATCTATATCAACTTGAAAAATCACAAATCAAATCAAGTTATATCAGAACACATATTGGACAACTCATACGCAGATTGACAATTTGCACCTATCTTGGCAGAACTGGCATAAACCTACCAATTTTCTTCATTCACAAAATCACACTATACCAAATTTTTTCCCTATGCGCTAACCAATATTGTCTATGCGCTAAACTGCTTATCACGCGCTACCCTAACCTATTGATGTGCTACCCTACACTTTTTAGACACTACCCTATTCATTAAATCCTACGTGCTACGAAACCTATCATATGCGCTATTTCTTGACCCTAACGCGCTAAACTGCCAAATCCGCGTGACAAAATTGGAAAAATGATAAAAAATGACAAAATAAAATATCCAAAAGGGGTCAAAAAGGTTGACTTGCTGGTGGTCCATACGCGACAGGCCTCTGATACCTCCGAACGCGCTCAAATCGATGCGTAGCATAAGGAACTGACATGTTGACTTCTCTCCAAAAATCACTTTCTCCAAGGTCAACAAGCACAAATGAGACAAAACAAATCACTTTTTCCCTTTTATAGGGTAAATCAAAATTAGGGTTACATGGAGGGACGTGTAAAATTGCTCGCGGTGTCTCCTACCACCCTACCAAATGGCAATATCCAGAGATGAATCAAATTACAACATTCAACAAAGACAAAATTTTACAATGCAATGAAATCTATCAAAATTATCTAAATCAGATCAAATTTTCAAAAATTTTGATTCATTTCTCGAGGGGGCATTATCAACATCGTTTATCAAACTTGGGGCACGACTTGAAAATCTCAAAATGGCATAAAAATTGATCATAACAAAATCATGACGACACATCATTTTCTTTGAATCAACATGTGCACATACGTCACTTCAAAGAGGGGCAAAATGTAGACGTATAAAAATGACCATATTCCTAAATGAATATTTTATGTTCATTCCTCTATTTTAGTTAAATCTAATTTAACTAAATCACCTACATTCCTCTATTTAATTAAGTAAATTATTCAATTTATTTAGTTAAATTCACTTAAGCCCTTTATGTCATTTGATTAAATAAATCATTTTATTTAATTAAAACCCTTCTTCTTGCCTTTTAATTAAATTTACATTTAATTTATTCAATTTCCCAAATTGCAACCAAATTGAAATAGTAATTTATTTTAATTAATTCTATTTCCCTCACCCACTTGCATTTTCCTACATCTCCCACTTGCATCCTAAACCCTATTCCTAATTTCTTCTAGAATCCATCTAATCCCAATCAATTAGCCTAACCTCATCCATTATCCCCTTTCCCTAAATTTGAGGAGGCCACTTCTCAAATTTGGAGTAAAGTCTTCAAAAGGCATTAAAGCCTTTATCCATTCAACAAGCTAACTTGTTGAATACCCCCAAATTTGGAAGGACTCTTACAAATTTGTCCCCCAAAGTCTTCAAACCATTAATGGTTAACTAACCCTTAGTGGCATGATTAGAGACTTTTTGACTAACTTAACCTCCATCTAACCCAAGGGTCTCATCAAGCATTTATTTCTTTGACCATGGTTATTCCTTTAACCTTTGTACAAGAGTTTACCCCTTGGGTAAAAGCTTTATCCAATGGATAACCCTAACCTAACCTTAACCCTTACCTCCTAGGGTAACCATGAGGTCTTCTCAAGCATTTAATGCTTCTTACCTCTCCTCTCAACCAGCCTTATGTTGACAATTGTCACCATTTCATTGGTAAAAATTGAAACCATGGATTGACAACTTTCAAACTTGACCCTTGATTAACTCTTTCAATCCTGACCATCCATTGCCCTATTTTCACTATAAATAGAGCTCTCATTCCTCCATTTTAAGGATCCATGCAAGATTTTAGTATCTCATTTATGCTCAATTTTATTAACACATCTAGCTTCTCTTTGTAATAGGAATTAATCTAATAAGCATTTTAGACTATTTCCTTTATCATTAGCTTAACTCATAAACTAGTATATCATATTAGGATAGTATTGCTACTAATCTTGTCATCTTATAAATCTAGTTTATTGTATTTGTAGAATCATGCATAGATAGGATACATTTTCATAACTAAATCAATCATAAGCATCCCTCGTTCTTGCATTTGTCATCCCTAAGCCACTTTGCTCAATGATCTGAGAGTAAAGGCATTGGCTTGAGGGACCTTGTAAGATAGAGAACCATGGAACCAACCTTGGGAAGTTGAGTCATTCTTCATGACTCAATAACTTGCACCAAGAAGTCCTGTGGGTGTGTGGACAAGCCTCTTTGAACATAATTTTGACATTTTAAATTTCATCGCCCCGCTTTTCCCGCATACATGAACAAATATGCAGATTGAAAGCTGCAAGTGAGACAGATTCTAATGAATGGGAATGGGATTCATATCATTCGGAACAATCAGCTAAAGAAACTTGCTTTGAGGAAGATGTAGGTGTCGATGTAGTTCATACGTATGCGGGGAAAACGTTAGAAACTATCCCACTTGAATTAGAATCACATTCGGTTGACTTGGACTTAATCGAGGACAATCAGGAGCTACTTGTGAGAGGTCATTCTGATGAGAGTATCATTCTAGACATTGAAATACATATTGAAAACTTTGACATCTCTATCATGACCCTTAATACCTCTGAAGCATCACAACCCGAGGACCCCTTAAATCTTATCCATTGTGAACTTATTGACTCGGAAAATGAAAGACATACTACCATTGATACCTTTCCTAATGACCATGCCATATCCTTATATCTTAATGCAATTGAACCCTCAACAAATTTCACCAGAGATTTCAACAACACATCTTCCAGTCAAGTGGGTGCCAAATATCCCAGTCGTAAAAGTGAAAATAAAGAAAACAATATCAGGTCTAATGCTGAAAACCATTTATTGGCAACATTAGACCACAAAAAGGTAAAAAGAAAGGACACATCTAATGGTGAAAACCTTCTCGAGGCACCAGAAGATGGGAGATTTGACACCTTACTTGAATACTATAAAGAAAGGGCATCCATATTGATCAAACCAATAGAGGCAGTTAACATTGGGACAACAGAGCAACCAAAGATTCTACATCCAACAACCTCTCTATTAGAACAAGAAATGCAACAATATATGAAATTATTTAAAAAATGGCAAATTTTTTTTGCCTGGTCATATGCAGACATGCCAGGGTTGGATTCAGATCTTATTATGCATCACTTAAATGTCAATCTAGGAGCCCAACTCGTTAAACAAAACTTAATGAAGATGCATCCTCATATTGCTTTTCTTGTCAAAGCAGAACTAAAGAAATTACTGGATGTGGGATTCATCAGACCTGTAGCATATCCTCATTGGGTGTCAAACATCATTTCTATTTCCAAACTAGATAAAAGAATTAGAGTATGCACATATTTCAAATATATTAATAATGCATTTCCAAAGGATGAGTTTCCTTTGCCTAACATTGACATCAATGTGGATTTAACTGCTAGACACTCCATGTTTTCTCTAATGGATGGTGTCTCCAGATACAACCAGATTAAAATAGCACCTGAAGATCAAGAAAAGAAAGCTTTCACATGTCCATGGGGTACTTTCTGCTGGAACGTCATGCCATTTGGACTAGAGAATGCAAGTGCTACATATAAGAGCCATGACATTGATATTCCATGACATGATGCATTCATTTATGGAAGACTATGTGGATGACATATTGACAAAATCACACAACAAAGAAGAACATATAGGAATACTAGAAAAGATCTTTGACCAGTTAGAACATTACAAGTTACGACTCAATCCCAAGAAATGTGCCTTTGGTGTCACTTCATGCAAGCTATTGGGATACATTGTTTCAACTAGGGGTATCGAAGTAAATCCAGCTAAGGGCAAAGCAATCATGGAAATGGCATCTCCCCAGAATATCAGTCAACTCAGATCACTACAAGGAAGACTATAGTCAATCAAAATATTTGTTGCTCAACTATCAAATAAATGTCAACCATTTACTCATCTAGTGCACAAAAATGTTAATTTCAAGTGGGATAATCAATGTGAGGACGTATTCAACAAGATCAAGGCCTATCTCATACAACCACAAGTCCTAATGTCACCAATTCCAGGAAAGTCATTGTTACTATATGTATCAACCACATAAGTATAATTAGGAGTTCTTCTCGCACAATGGGATAATGAAGGAAAAGAACGAGCTATCTACTACATCAACAAAACATTAGTGGGATATGAGCTCAACTATTCATCAATAGAAAATTCCTGCTTGGCGGTAGTGTTTGCTTCTCAAAATTTGAGACACTATCTACTATCTCACTCTATCAAGTTGATTTCTAAAATCGATTCATTGAAGTATTTTCTTAGCATGGCAAGATTAACAGGAAGATTAGAAAAATGGATCATGATCCTGAGCGAGTTTGATATTGAGTATGTGGACATAAAAGCTATCAAGGGGCAAGTCATTGCAGACTAACTAGCAGGGGCACTGCTTCAGGATGATCGTCCTTTACACATTGAATTTCCAGATGTTGATATCCTAATGGTCACCAAAAAGATATGGCAATTGTACTTTGATGGTTTATATACACAACATGAATTAGGAGCATCATATACACAACATGAATCAGGAGCATGCATTCTATTCATCACGCCACAAGGTCATACAATTCCAAAGGCGTATAAATTAAGCTTTCCATGCACCAATAACACAACAGAATATGAAGCTTTGGTCACATGAATAAACATGGCCATAGAATGGAACATTACACAGCTACAGGTCTTTGGAGACTTTCAACTCGTCATTAATCAAATTAATGACGATTATCAAACAAAGGATGAAAAACTAATGCCTTATAAGAAGATGGTTGATGATGTCAAGAAATACTTTTTTTAAATAACTTTTGAGCAGATTCTTAGGAATGACAACAAAGTAGCAGATGCCATGGCAACACTTTCTTCTCTACTTCAGACACAAGAAAATCAGGAGCGTTACGAATTCCTAGTGGAAGAGTTGTTTTTCCCTGTTCATAATTGTCCTGATTCCCAAACCTATCTGTCACCTTGTTGGGCATGATTCTTCCCATTATGGCCAAATTTATACATACCTGAAAGATAATATCCTCCCTCCTAACTTGTTAAAGAACCAAAAGAGAAACTTTATTCGCCAATCCTCCCATTATACTCTTGTCACGGATACCCTTTTTAAACACGGTTTGGACGGTACTCTCTTAAGATGTCTCTAGCAAGAAGAATCTAAGAAGGCCTTAAATGAATTCCATAACGACATTTGTGGCACTCATTCAAGTGGTCTTACCCTCTTGAAAAAACTTATACGCTTGGGTTATTATTAGCCAACTATGAAACGAGATTCTTTTTAGAGAGCTAAAACATGCAAACAATGTTAGATCCATGGAAATTTAATTTATGCACTAGCACAAGAGCTTCATGCTTTGGCAACCTCTTGGCCTTTCTGCCAATGGGGTCTTGATCTAGTAGGAAAGATAAATCCTCCTTCATCCAATGGTCACAAATTCATCCTTGTAGCTATAGAATATTTCACAAAATGGATTGAGGCAGTGCCTCTCACAAATATCACAGGAAAACAAATTGTTGCATTTATCTTGAGCTACATCATATGTTGCTATGGCATACCCATGACCATTATCACTGATAATGGGTGACCATTCAATAATCATGATGTACAAGAGATATGTGATACATTCAAGATCCAACACAAATTCTTCACACCCTACTATCCACAAGGGAATGGACAAGCAGAAGCATCAAACAAAACTATTATGAAAATCTTCAAAAAGACAATGAATGATATTGGCAGAGATTGGCATATTTAATTGAACCCTTCTCTATGGGCCTACCATACTAGTATCCGTACACCAACAGGTGCCACACCTTTTTCTCTTGTTTATGGATTAGAAGCAATCCTGCCGATAGAAGTAGAGATACCTTCTCTACAAGTATCATTAAAAGGTCTTATCCCAGATTAAGAGCAACGAGTATCTAGATTACAAGAGTTAGAACTGATCCATGAACGAAGACAAAATTTCTTTGATCATTTAAAGGTGTATCAGCAAAGAATGTGCCGAAGTTATAATCACAAGGTCAAACCAAGAGCCTTTCAAGTTGGCAAACTAGTACTCAAGGAAAATCCACTCAACTAGGCAGATCGAGAAAAGAAAGGGAAGTTTGAACCAAACTGGTTGGGTCCATTTTTGGTCACAATAGTATTTGGGTCAGGAGCATATCAGCTATCAACATAGGACATGGATAAGCTTGAGGAACCCATCAATAGCATGCATCTAAAGAAGTTTTATGTTTGAAAAAGCAAAAAAATAAAAAATACTGAAAAAGCAGAAAATCCGAAAACATTGAAAAAGAAGAAAAATCCAAAAACATTGAAAAAGAAGAAAAATCCCCCAAAATTGAAAAAGCAAAAAAAATAAAAAACAGTGAAAAAGCAAAAAAAATCCAAAAACAGTGGAAAAGTGGAAATGTCAAAAACAGCGAAAACAGAAAAAAAAATTCAAATATGAGAAAAAGTGCAATAAAAACAAATGGTGAAAACTTGGCAACATGCGTTATCTATCAACTAGCTCTTCCATCTATTAGTTCATGCATCCTTCTACTTGCATTTCATTTTCCATCAACACTATTCATGTCCACCAATACGCCTTTGTATATACACAAGCATCGCAGCTAATTTCTTACCATGGTTTGGACCATTGGGTATATCATAATAAATTTGTTTCTAGGCTTGGGGCAAAATCCTGCACCTAGCTGAGGGCAAAATTTTTGATCGTTTTGAGCTTAATATAAAGGGTAGAATAAAATCTAGGCAACACTTGTAAAGTGAAAACTGCGATGCATCCAATGTTGAATGCAAGATCACATTCTCAACCATCAAACCTATCACATGTTAGTCTAAGAACATCACACTTTTCAATGAATAATATCTTTTGACTAATGGTTTTAAAACTTTATCAACTTTGGTTCAGCTTTTATATCTTGATTTTCACTATCATGATTTCTGAGTGCCTCCAGGATATCTTTGACTAGAGGAACAAGGAAGGAACATGATATTTTTCTTGTTTGTTGTCTGTAAATTAGTCATTAATATGTGAAAATTTGTCTCAGGACATGATCATCAAAGTATCATTGAAGACATTTCCGATTTGCATATAGAAATGGTTAATACTGCCTATTTTATGCAAGCAACACTCAGGTCATCTTGGTTCAATTATACCTCGATGCTTGTGCTAACTTGCAATATCAAAATCCAGGAAAGTAGTGCTCAGGTCATCATGGTTCAATTATACCATCGATGTTTGCACTCACTTCCCACATTTTAAAGAGCTCAACGATGACAAAAAGCAATAACCTAGTGATTGGTCCGATCGGAGCATTGCATTTCATTCTTGCATAGGATCACAAAAGCTCATCTTATCCAAGGCTAAATCTATTGTAGGAATCATCAATGTATCATCATAGATGTATACACAATTAGAACGATGACTCATCTCTCTCCAGATATCGTCAACCCAAAGCGAACCTAATGCTATTCCCTTGAATGCACTAACATCAACATCTCTGAATCTTCTTGCAACATGATATCAACAAAATGCTCGTTCTTTATCCAATTAATCTTATCCATTCCACCAATTCATCTCATCTGATCCAATCTATCATGTCTTATACAAGATGTATCTTTCCTCGAACCAGATGTTTTGATCAAGTCTTATATAAGATATATCATTCCTGAAACCAAATGCTTTGATCATCTTTGTCTTATACAAGATGTATCATTCTTGAAACCAGACTTGATCTCAATCTCATCAATCTAATTAATCTTATCAATTCAATCAAGCTCTATCAATCATCACATCAAGAACCACATCATAGTGATTGAAGAAAACACACTTTCATCAATCAATGTTGTAAAAATCAAATCATTTCTAATTGGGAAATCAATTTCACAAAGATTCAAGAACTCCAAAGGTCAATTATCTCAATTGATCTCCCGAGGGGGCATCATTGTATCACAATTTATCAATAAATGTCTGCGGCATCCTATTGAACCAATATCACATCAACATCATCAAAATGAGATTATTCTTTGAATCAACACATCATCACACCACGCTTCAAAGAGGGGCAAAATGTATACACCTAAAAATGGTTTGAAGATAATTAATTAAATAAGCAATTATTTAATCAATCCCCTTCCCAATTTAATTGACTTCATTAGCAATTTGATTAAATCCCCCATTCACCTGCTTATTAATAAATCTAAAGATATATTTAATAGTTCATTTCAATAGTCCCTTTGACTAATTAATCTAAATTGATTAATCCTCCCCCCATTTAATTCATTTCTTCTAATTCCCTAATTAATTAAAATAAATCAATTTATGAATTGTTGAAAGTTAATTAGCCTTTTCCTATTATTTGAATTTTTAAATTCAAATTTCCCACATGCCTCCTAACTTCTAACCACCTAACCTAACCCATTCCACCTAATCGTAGGTTTTAGCTAACCTTATCCTATCTTGCACATCTTAACCTCCTTATCCTAACCTCCTATTGGTTGGATATTCTTCCCTTAAGACACATGGCACTTATGCCACATGTCTCCTCCCTTGGACACTTGCCCTCTTATGAGCAAGGCTCCTTGACACTTATCACCACAGAGATGACAAGTGTCCCTCCCCCCAACCTCTTCTCCAAACTCCTTCAATTTGACCCTTGATATCTTAAGACTCAATCTTGACCGTTGATTCCTGCCACCTCACCCCTAGCCTTGGAAATCCTATAAATATCCCCCATTTTGGAGCACAAAGGATCCCATCTCATATCATCTCAAACATTTTTATTACAGGCATATCCATTCTTGCATATCATTTAAGCATTGTTATTATAGGCAATTGCATCTTAGATCTAGCTTAATTTGTTTATTGTTTAACCATATAGCATAATCAATCTCTCATCTAGCTTAATTGCATCATCATATAGCATAATCAATGCATATCATTAGCATAATTAGCTTCTTGGATCAATCTAGTTTAATCATGCATTCATCTAGCTTACACATCATATCATTTTAAATCCTCCATCTTGGTGTCGTCAAGTCACTGGGATTGATCATCTAGATCTGAGAGAAAATCCACACTCGCATCTCTGAGGAGGCTATAGGTCACTTTGCCATGATTTATCTTTCATTTGATTTCAATTTTCTAACCATGCTTGTAATGATCTATTGAGTGTTTGTGTTGCAGCAACAAGTACCCTACTTCACACACATGACACATATTAATGGTTAAGGTATGGCGGGATGCTTGTTGGATAAAGCTTCATTTTTGGTCATGAAACATGTCTGGTGGGAGGGTATTGTCTTTGAGGTAGGCATAGATCTTCCCATATAAGGGGAATCAGGACTGTTTAGGGCACAAATGATTTGGGATTCTGAATTGTCATAGGCGGGGGAAAATAATTGCTCCACCAGGAATTCATAGCAATTCTGTGTGTTTGGAATTTGTAGGAGCAAGGCAATGGTGGCCATTACGTCAACAACTCTATTGTTTAGCCTTTTAATCTGCTCAAATGTGATGTGTACAATGTATTTCTTAAAATTATCCACCATGAGTTTGTACGACATCAATTTATCATCTTTCATTTGATAATCATCATTGATCTAAGTGATAACTAATTGAGAGTGCCCATAGACTTTCAATTTTGTGATTTTCCATTCCACGACTACTTTGATACCTATCACTAGAGCTTCATACTCAGCGATATTATTGGTGCATGTGAGCATCAATCTGTAGGATCTTAGAATTGTGTGTCCTTTTGGAGTGACAAACAAAATGCTGACTATAGGATCCATCAAAGTATAGGGTCCATTGCTTTGATGCAACATTAAGCACATCTGTATTGTAGTGGGTGTTTGTTTGGTAGAGGTGCTTATGCCAATTGATCTACTATTTCTTAGCCTTTGATAGTCCTTTGTTATGTATATTGAATGTCAAACTCACATAGGATCATGACCCATTTTACTAACCTCCCCATGAGAGCGGATTTGTTGAGTAGATATTTTAGTGGGTTGATCTTTGCCACTAGCTTGACAGTTGAGCCAACATATAGTCTCACAAATTTTGGGAAGCAAACACTACAACTAAGCAAGTTTTTTCAAGGAAAGTGTAATTGAGTTCATAGCCATTCAATGTCCTGCTAATGTAATAGATGGCTCTTCCCTTTTCTGTTGAGTCCTCTTATGCTAGTAATGCCCCGAGTGACATTTTTGTTGCTGATATGTAGATGATAAGTGGCTTTCCCGCTATTGGTGGTACTAAAACAGGTGGATTCATGAGATATTACTTTATTTGATGGAATGATTCCGTACACTTGTCCTCCCATATGAAAGGTACATTTTTTATGAAGTAGATGGTTGAGTGGGAGACGTTTGTCCGCTAATTGAGCAATGAACCTTCCGATAGATTGTAGCCTTCCTTGAAGAGATCGTAGCTAACTAATGTTCCTTGGAGTTGGCATTTCCATGATATCCTAAACCTTTGCTGGATCCACCTCAATGCCTTTTTCTGATACAATGTAGCCCAAGAGTTTTCCTGATGTGACCCTGAAAACACACTTTTTAGGGTTCAATCTGTCATTGAATTGCTCTAGTCGTTGAAAGATTTTATCAAGAATGTCAAGGTGTTCTATTATTGTGAACAATTTGGCCAACAAGTCATCCACATAATCCTCCATAAAAGTATGCAACATATTGTGGAAGATTGTTGTCATTGCTCTATGATAGGTTGCACCAACATTTTTCAAGCCAAAAGGCATGACGTTCCAGCAGTATGTACCCCATGGACATCTGAATGCAATTTTATCCTAATCTTCTAGAGCTATCTTGATTTGGTTGTAGTCAGAAAAACCATCCATGAGGGATAACATATCATGTCATGCTGTTAGATCAATAATGGTGTCGATGCTTGGTAAAAGAAAGTCATCCTTCAGACAAGCCTTGTTGAGATCCCCGAAGTCTATACAAATCCTGATGCTTTTATCTAGTTTAGAGACTGGCACAATGTTAGAAATCCATTCTACATAATTAATGGGTTAGATGAATCCTACATCAAGTAACTTCTTCAGCTCTACTTTTACCAATATGGCGACGTGTGGGTTCATCTTCCTTAATTTTTGTTTGACAGGTTTAGCTCTAGGAGCGATAGACAAGTGATGCATGATGAGGTTTGGATCTACCCCTGGCATGTCTGCATAAGACCAAGCAAAATTGATTTGCTTCTCCTTAAATAATTTGACAAATTCAGGTTTTTCCTTTTTCGTTAGTGATTCCGCCTTATGTATGGTTCTTGATGCTGCTTCAGTGCCGATATTTATTGATTGAGTTGGCTCAATCAAGATGGGTGATCTTGTTGGTATTGAGTTTTCATTGACGTCAACTGGTATTGGAGGCTGCTAATATGAAGAAAATTGAATTGACATAAGGAAGATTAACATGAAGGCTTGTCAACTAGTATGGTGGAAGACAAATAGGTATTGAGACTTTCAATGACATCACCGGTAAGAGGTGATATGAAGTTGTGTGTTGGCATGACAAATTGTAACTGGTATAAAGGTTGGTTGTTTGTTTGTGATAATGTTTGTGATAAAGAGGCAGAGTGACAAAGAGATCACAAACCACCAGAGGTGAAGTTGAGCTATCGGTTTAGTGTATACTACTGGTTAGCAGCAAGAGAAGGTTTCAACGGTAAGGGCTTGTGCCGGTATGAGATTGTTGAATGTTCAAGTTTAAACCGACCTTGTGTTGGTGAGCTGAGTGTATGCTGATGTGATGCCACATGGAGATGAGGTGGCAAGCATGCAGAGATCGGTGAAGTTTCCATTGACATGGTTGTTAGAGTAGTTAGTCGACATTAATGAAACAACCACAAATCATGGGTCGATAACAGATTGATGCTACTTGAGGAAGAATGAACGATAGAGAAAGATTAGGGAGTTGTTGGTGCCTGGATCAAAGCAAGGAAATTGGATTGCAAGAGGACCTTGAGAAGGAAACAGCTAGGTCATAAATGAGTCGACATATTTCAAGGCCGAAAATCATGGTCAGGTTTGCTATTTTTGGCAAACATACTTTGGACAGAAGGAAAACCCGTGATGGCTTATTCCTCCAATGCAGATGTGCGATCCAAGGTGGATTGGATTAGATTGGATGTAGATTTGGTTGGTAGAAGGAAACCCTATCCACCCTCTATTTGAATTGGTTTTTGGCGGGAAAGCTTCAATTTTATATATGGCGACCTAAGATAGATAGTGCTGTTGCTGAAGAGTGAAGAAAAGAGTGAAATTGATGTATGAAAGCCGAAGAGATAAAAACTTGAAGGTGAAGACTATACCGATAAGGAGAAGCAGGGTAAATCGGTGTGAGAAAAAAACTGATAGAGTGAGCATAGAATGCAGAGGAGACAAACTAAAAGAAGCAGTACCTGATATAGAGTGACCAAGTGTGATTTGAATTCAGCAGAATAGAGGGAGAGAAGATTAAGGAGAGTTAGAACCAGCAGAAAGGCTAAGCTACAGTGTGTGTTGAGTCGACAAAAATCGGTAAGATAGAAACTAGTAGTACAAAGATTTGAAGGGTTGCAAAACTTCATTTGCAACAAGGATCTCATTTGTATATCTGAGTTTTAATATTGTTTAGACTAAGTAGGTTCTTAGTGAAGGGGTTGTATCTCCTTTAGGTTGTAGCCTATAAATTATGCAGGGGTTGGTGATCCTTTGAGTTGGTGCTCATAAATTAGGGGTTGGTGCCCTAAAATTTGTAATCGAATCTTTTCATTGTGAGGCTGGATTGGAGCAGAAGATCTCTAGCAACTATTCTCACCAAGGTTTTTCCCACACTGGGTTTTCCTTGTACATCTGGTGTTGTGTGTTGCATCTTCATGTGTGTGAAGTATTAATCCTTTAGTTATTTCTCCTACACACATTGTTTTCATTGCTTTGGTAACCGGTTTGCATCTTGTGTATTTCATATTGAACTGGTATAGCTCTGATTAAGGAAAAAAATGTTTAAATCACTAATTCACCCCCCTCTCAGTGATCCACTATGTCCAACAGATCTCTCCTGGTAATGTTCAGGAAGAGTGTCAAGTCTCTCATCTTTAGGCACCTCGAAGAGGTTTTCACCATTAGTTACATCCTTTGTTTTTACTTTTTTGTGATTTAATGTTGTCATTAGATGGTTTTCACCATTAGATTGATTTTTGATTTTGTTCATTTTGTGACTGAGAGACTTGGCACTCCCCTGATTGCAAATATCATTATGTGGTTTACTAGTGGAGCATGTTGTAGGGTTGATGGAGCAAAGGTGTTGAACAATGGCCTCATCATTTTGGAATATTGGTATGTCATTATGCTCAGGTTCTTCCCAGTTTATAAGGTCGGGATATATGAGAGCTAAGAAGTCATTTGGCGGGTTAAGATCTGTCGTTGTAAGAGTCATGATAGAGATATTGTCATAGTTGTTTGTAGCATAGGTGAGGTCTATAATAGTCTTCAAGTTTTTGATGGTACTCTCATCGATATTGCCTCTTTCGTATTGAAGCTTCCCATTCTTGTTAGCCTCATAGGTATGTTGTGGTATGAATTTAAACAATCTAGATCTTGAGCCTTGTCCCTCATAAGGAATGGGTGTATAGGTGTGGATTGTATCCACCTTAATATCCTCAGTAATATGTGAACAAGTGTCGCATTCATACTCATTGGAATCTGTTTAAGAATCGCTATCCAAGGTTACCCCACTGAATCAGACAAGAATGTTGTATGGCGAAAAGAGCTCATTGATAATTGATACAAGTTGGGTGGCTTGTGCTACTTCAGGATCTGTGCTTGTTTGTACCATTTGGATTTGGTCATACATAGTGTTGGTCCTTACAACTGGAATGACAACTAGGTGATAAAAACTCAATTTAGGGATTGGACATCCTTACTGAACAACTAGCTTTCCTGTAGCAAAGGCTCATTTACTTTATCAACCAGGGACGTAAACTTGAAATGGGCCAGCATGGTATGTTCACTAAGTTCATATTGCAACCATTCTATCCTACTGTAGAAGGGAAATTCTCTGAAATAAATGTGCAAAAACATAATGAACTAATACTTAATCAAAACTCACAATTGAAAGTAACTTAAGCAACTTGTACCAAATGATAATGTTTTGGTAAGCGGATAGGAATTGCTCTGCCCACTATGGCTGCATGAACAAACATAGGATCTATTTCCAGTGGCTGTAGGAACAGTCAAATGCCAAAACAACAACTATTGCAATATGGAAATTAACTGAAAAACACAGAGGGACTACTCACAAAGTGGCCCCCCTTGAGTGAGTATATCAATAATTCTTAGATTACAACTAATAAGCTAAAAATAACATTCATTTCTTTATTCCAAATTGACTGCAAAATATATAAGTCTGAAAGCTGGGTATTACAAATTCTATGGTCATTCTGTATCCTCAAGAGGAGATAGAGACCTTTTATTTATATGTAAACTTATAACAGATTCCTAACTGATCAACACATATTCCAACAGAATAGGTGAACAAGTTTATTATACTAAAAGAAGAAGTCAATGCAAAAGAACAATATCTATCCTGTAGCTGAGAAGATATAGCACGATCTCCTTCCTAGATTTAAGCTCCACTAAGAACAATCATAAATGTCCACAAACCACTCTATTGAGGAAACGATCAAGTGGTTATGGTCTCCTTCAATGCTACTTTTCTTTGACTGGGTCTGCATCGTGGCAGTATGTTTGATGTTCCTTTAAACCACAATCTTAGTCTTTCCTTCTTCTTGGCTGACCCTGCATCATAGTGTTAACATGCACAAAAAGAATGTGTATCTACTAATGGTAACATGACATAAATTAAACCACATTTAAGATTGATTTAGATGTTTTGCATAGATGAACCTCTTGATGACTGTTTTTGACACACTCGCCAATAGTCAGGTAGCCAATGTGGACACTCACCACCTCTCCTGAAAAGCAATGAATTTGGGAAAAATCACTACCCCAAGGTCTCTATAGTTGGGTCACGATGGTGATAGGTAGCCCAATGGTTGATGTGGTTGTACCTGTTAAGGGGCCTACTGGTTGAAACTAAATCTCCCTGGTCGTGAATGGCGAAACTTCCTTTTTTTATATTTTATGATTTAAGATTCTCTGGAAAATAAACCATGAAGAGTAAAAGGGAACAAGAAAATAACAATAAAACCAATACAATAACAACTTAATGAACTACGTAGTTAGTTTCCTGCAATCCAAGAAATCATCAAATATTATGCAAGTTAGCATTCAATAATGGACCTCTGAAAACTTGCAAAATCATCAATTTCATAGACCTATGGAAATAAAATCATCAACAATATGGTGTATCACAGTAATTCTCATACACCATTGATGTGCGCAATATGATTCATAAAGTGATAAACAAAAAGATCAAACCACGTTGATAACTCCAAATAATAGACATTACCAGATTACACAGAACAATTTAGTAGAATATAGACGTAGATCAAGCAATCTGCAAGCTACTTCTTATATTAATCTCAATGAATGTGTAACAAAAATAACTCAGCTTCTTAACAATTTGCAAAATATTCTAAAATCTCCAAGTGGGCCACAAATCATCAATTTGGGGACCCTTACAAATGAATCCAAATTATCAATTTATAGAAGTTTTCTGCCCTATTATCTAGGAGATAGATCTAACCTAAATTAAGAACTGAAACTAGGAGTCATAGTTAACTTGCAAGTTTCTACCTTGATACTCCAATTAACTACTATGAAGTGGGGGCTTCATGAGCACTACAAAGACCATGCTGGATGAGCCACATTTTCATAGTCATGCAGAATTTTGCTCAAAATTGGAACCTGAGTTGGAGCTGCAGCTTGAAAATATAAAATTGGGGGTCATGCAAAAACTTTGCTATCTTTAGTAACTGTATATTCATCCTTAACTTTTTAATAAAATCTCTATAATTATCCATTATGCATGTGACTGCTTGGACATGAGGATCAACTACGTGTTTAATTCTAAATTTATACTTCTTCAAAACTCCATCTGCTTGCTTCTTTCCTTTCTCTAACTCCCCTATTGTCTTTGCCACCTCTTGACATTGAGTGATCAAGTATGTGTACCTATCCATGAGGGCGACAACGAATTGGGCCGAAGGTCCCAAATGTTGAGCCTCGTATGCATCCCACTGATTCAAAACTTGTTGTTGCTCCATTATTCTGGTACTAGTTAATCCTAAACCAAAGGCTCCAAGCATATGTTTTACAAAATTCTCATATTTCAAAATTTCTCTGAGGAGAGGAACTCGAATCTCTGCCATATCGTTCATATATTGCTGAAACATCTCAATCTTCATCTCCAAAATGTACACATAGGACTGCAAGTTTTCACAACTGTCTCCTCCTAAGAGGTCCTCTTCCATTATTGTTTCTTCCCCTAACCGCAATACTTTATTCAAAATTCGGAACTGCTTATTAAAAATGCTTAGCTTCCTGTCCCATTGCATGGAACAAGAAGCTAAAGCTCCGTTTGCATGTATTGCCCTACGGTATATCCTCAGTAATTTCTATTTCTTCCTCCTGCTTTTGGGTACCCTCTCCTGCAGTCTACCCTATAATTGTCCTTGGTGGGAGGACTTTAGCCAGTGGTACTGCTCCTAATCCATCAATCACTCCAAGGTCTGCTGCCTTCTTCAACAACTCAAACTCCTTCATCTTCAACAAGTCCTCAATGCTTTCTTGAGGTTTCTCCCCCTCATAAGGATCGATGGACGTATTTTTTCTTGAGCTTTATCTCATCTTCCGAGCATACTCCTTATAACCCCTTGATTGGGGTACCCCTGAAGTGGGCTCCTATTTCACCTTTGAGGCACTTGACCTTACCCTCTGGCTTAGCCATTGCTTGGTCCTATTTATGACCACTTGAGAAATCTTTTCAATATTCACATCCTCATTTGCGGACCACCTTATTGGGGAGAGGGGCTTCTTATCAATTTCTAATCCTTTATAAGCCACATCGAGCAAGTCTCCATCATCCTTGGGGTCTTTAGGGAGATTGGTCTCAATTTTGAAATCTCTTATATGGGGCATAGATAACTTGTTATAGTTTTTCTCTCTAACCTCAAAACTATCCTGGAGGTTGGCCCAAAAATTTTCCAACAGCTTGGTGCTTGGAAAAGTGTTGTAGAGTATTAATCCTTTTTTCATCAAATCTTAATAAATTTAAGAGGCGAACCTCTACCTGATCCTCAATGTCAAGTTCTTTCATTAATTGGAGGACCAGTATTTGTAAGTTGATTGGGAAGATAGGGGTCTGGCCATAGACAAGGTAATACAAAGAAGTTCCCAAGGTGGATTTTACTCTGGTTCGATCAACCCATAAGGCGTATCTCAACTGATTATGCCAATCCCTAGGATTTTTCTCAAGTAGTTTCTTAATGACATATAGGATGTTCTTGTTCGTAGATTCAGCTACTCCGTTACCTTGCGGGTAGTAGTTGGATGAAAATTTCAATATCACTTTATATTCGTATGACCATTGCATCAACTGTGTAGAAGTAAAAGTAGGGCCATCGTCACATACCAGAGCGAACAACATACCAAACCTGGTGACTATGTGCTCTTCGATAAATTTCAAGACTACCTCAGTAGTAGCATTCCGACACGCAATGACTTTCGTCCACTGGGTGCAATAATCCGTTGTAGTAAGATTAAATTTATGTCCTGCAGACGAGTTAGGATTAATAAAACCTACAAAATCTAGTGCCCATTGGGTGAAAGGTCTTACCTAAAACACTAGTTGGAGAGGCATGGTAGGATTTCTTTCTCTGAGGCTGCGGTTTGGCACGTATGACAGTGACGAACATGCTCACAAGTATCCTTAAATATGCTATGCTAGTAATATCCAGCCTTCAAGATTTGATGTATAGTGGCATCTTCCGAACCATGACTTGTACCATATTTCCCATGAAATTCCTCAATCATGTTACGAGCTTCTTGATGATCAAGACACCTAAGGTAAATACCTTCATAATTCTTTCTATAAAGTGTCGAATCCTTGGTCATATAATTGGCACTTTTGAGCCTTAATGCTTGTCTTTGCGTGGTTGTCAACCCATCAAGACACCTATTATTCAACAATATAAGTACCAAATCCATGTACCATGGGTCCTTATCGAATGACTCCAACATATACTGTTGGCATTGGATTTGAGGGATGTCAGTCGTCATGGCCTGAGAGAATCCTTGGCCTCAAACTAACTTTATTGGATGCATCTCTAGATCAAATTCTTGCAATATTTCCATCCATTTCCCTCGATGTTCTCCCATCTCGGATTGCATAAGTAGTGACTTCACCACTTGATCAGGAACAATCGCGTAGATTTTACTCCTCAGGATATAATACCTGAATTTCTTAACTACTCTCACTAACGCAAACACTTTTTTTCAAGAGAAGAGTATCTAACCTCAGCACTTTTGAAAGGAGAGCTCATAAATGCAATGGGTTTCTCATCCCCCACTTGCCTCTATGTCAAAATGGCTGCTCCCGAGTGTAACGAAGCAAAAGAATATATGTAAAAAGGCAGAGTGTAGTTAGGGTTGGTTAACACAAGAGCTTTGACGATGGATTTCTTGATCTGGGTGAAAGCCTCTTTTGCTTCAATTGTCCATTCGACCTTAGCATCCTTCTTCATCATTTCATTCAACAACTTGACCATCTCTGCAAACCTAGTAATAAACTTTTTGACAAAATTGATCTTCCCAAAGAAAGATCTCATCTCCTTTTTACTGCTGGGCATTTGTAACTTCAATAATGCTTCTACCCGATCTGGGTCTATAGATATCCCCCTCTCATAGATTACGTGGGCAAGTAGCTTTCCTTCAACCACTCTAAATACACATTTCTTGGGGTTAAGGGAAATCCCATATCTCTGACATCTTTCCAATACCTTTTGGAGGTGGTGTGGGTGGTCTTCTCTGACCTTGCAAAATATTGTCAAGTCATCCATATAGATAATAATACATTTTCCAATCAGTTCTTTAAAGGCCGTATCCATTTCTCTTTGAAAGGTCATCCCAATATTGATCAACTCGAATGGCATTCTTCTGTACACATATGTTCCCCACTTCGTCGTAAACACTATCTTCATACGATCCTCATAGTTCACCAAAACTTGGTTATATCTAGAATAACCATCTAAGAACGACATCATTTGTGAACCATTGATTATTTGTATTACTTCATCCAAAGAAGGAAGCGGGTAATTATTTTTCTCGGAGGGCTTGTTGAGATTGCAAAAGTCCACACAAAGCCATATTTCTCCATTCTTTTTTCCTGTTGGTACCAAATTAGCAACCTGAGTAGAATGTCGTACTGAAAAAATAATCTTGGCAGAGAGCAACTTTTGTACTTCCTTGAAAATCAAGGGTTCTATTAGTGAATTGACCGACTGTTGCTTTTGTCGGAATGACTTTATGTTAGGTTTTAGGGGGATAACATGGGTGATGATCATTGTATCGAATGTATTTAAATCTTCATACCCCCGTGCTATTACATCAATGAACTCTTTCAAGATTTTTAAAAGTTTGTCTCTTTCATTTTGAGTGCAAATCTTCCCAATATAAACAATCCTCTCTTGTCCTTCTAGACCAATATTATGTGGCTCGTACTTTCCGGCATCTAAATCCATTATTAATCTCTCCTTTACTCTAGGGTCAGAATAAAAAAGTCTCTCTAAGGTGACCATCCCTTTAGGAATAACATTAGTTGGTAAATCCATAATATCAACATTACTTTCGACATCAAGATCATCCGATTTATCTTCCTCATCAATGATTTTCTCTTCTAAAGCCCTTGAATTGGCAAGAAAGGCTAGAATGCAGGCATTATCCCATAAAACTTGAAAGGGTTTGATATTATCTAGTACAACAGGTATGGAGATTAACTCTATGAAAAACTTCTTCAAAGGGGATTGGCTTACTGGTTCTAATGTAGTGGCAGCTATAGCCAATGCATCAGGTATTTCGTTTACTTTCCTGGGTATCAGCTGGATGTCGAAAGCATCAAAATCCTCAATAAAATCCCATACTCTATTCCTATACGCTGCTAACCTTTTATCATGACATGCATATTGTCTTCACACTTGTTTCAAGACCAACTCAAAATCTCCTTGCACTTTCAAACACTTAGCTCCTTTCTTATGAGTGAAGAGTAATCCTCTAAATAGGACCTCGTACTCCATCATGTTATTAGTACAAGGGAATCAAAGTCGGTAAGAGGCTAAAAGGGTTTTCCCTTTTGGGTTTGTTAACTCTACACTTTCTCCACTGCCTTGCTTGGATCTTGACCCATCAAACTTTAAAAACCATATTTCATCTTTTGGTCTCTTTACTTTTTTCACCTTAGGGTCAGTGATCAGATTAGCTTCTGGAGATGATTGTTTTTTCTCAGACTCGAGGTCATGTGACAATTGAAGTTGTTCAATTTCTGGTTGTATGAACGATTCAATAGTGTTAGGAACAACCTATTCCAATTCAGGTTGAAGTTGAGATTATGTTTCTTCTTTCTCTTTCTCAAGAGGAACATCTTCCTTCTCTTGTGTTGACAATCTCAATTGTGAGAATCTCCTGGTTGTATTCTTTAGGTAGGGTAGTCTTACTTATAGGATCCATTGTTTGGGGCTCTAATCCTTCACAACTTAGACTTTGAACTTCTTCCACATTGATGGTATGATCATCTTCTTCATATGGAACCGGGCTCATCAACTTCATAATCTCATTCTAACATGGGATACTTGACATCTATGAGTGCTCCTCATTATGTATTTGACACCATTTCAGAAGCAACAAATCTTGTATCTTCATAGTATCCCCCAACAAACACATTCCTTGTTGTACTCTTGTAGCGAAACCTTTGACCCGCCCTCTATATGTGGTCATGTCTGCTCAAAATAACTGGAGAGGAGCCGGTGTAGAGAAAGTGAGGATTTCATTGACCCCGTAAACTCCCGGACTCACTTAAGCAAACACCACCTCATTGGGAGCACCATAATCCGTTACTAACTTCTTCAACTTAGGTTCACTATCGATTCAGATCTAGTTGCTTACCCCCTTCCATGGAAGCCACAGGTATGTAAAAAAAGTCAAGAAATAACCTCCCAAAGTCTTTGACCAATCCCTAGTAAGGAGCATCCCATATACTTCCAAAATATCCACTAATTGAATGTCAATGTATCGAGATATTCGAGGATCATCACCTAATTAGATGTATACATCTTTCAATTCTCCAATTACGTTAACCTCATTTTTGTCTAGTTGTACCACCTTACTGTTTGCACAAACCGATTTAAGTCCGAGCTTCTGATATATAGAGTAGGGTATTACATTTCCTGAAGCCCCCGAATCTACCAAATAGTTGTGTGAATTCTTTCCACATATCCTCAAACTTAGTAAAAATGGTGGATTCTCTATTGCATCACTACTGACGTTAGCATTGACTTCATTAAGGTCTGCCATCTTAACCTCATTTCTTTGTGACTCTAACAGTTCCAACTTCCTAATGAGAGCCCTCTTTTGTTCATGGCAATACCTCAATACTTCCATCAGGGACATAGTGGTGGCAGTCCTCTCCATCTCCTTAGTAACATCAAATGATCCTTTCAGAACATAATCTATCCCTTGAGCTTGTCTAGGGTGTGCTCCTTGAAAATACTGAGGAGGGTGAGGATTGTTGCTTGCATTCACATCAGGAGGTACAAACCCACCCTTTGGGGGAGGTGGCTCCATTAATGGAGCTTTGCCTTGACTCCTAAGATTGTAGTTGTTTTTGGTTTGAAAGGCCCGAGCCTCGTAGACACATGGTTCACCTTCAGCTTCAGCCTGAAATTATTTGTACAGTAAGGTATCGACCAACATGCTAGTATTAACCTTATTGAGTTCATCATTAGAACAATCTTTTAGCTGAGAATTAGCTTGAGAAATTCTTATGATCTTCTCGGGCTGAGCACAATTAACCTCAGAATGCGCAGCTATATCATGCAACCTACACCAATTTGTTAGCAAATTCATATCCACAAGGTTAACACTTTGTGTGTGGTTTGGGTTATCTCGTGCGTCAAGGTGATCATGGTTCACCTCACCGTTATTTGGACCCCTGTTCCACTGCCTATTGTAAGGTTTGTTGTTATACCTTTGATTTTGGTTTTGGTTATTGTAGTTCCGCTAATTATTATATGGTTGGGATTGATTATACCCTCCTCAAGGATTCATCTTTAGCTGGCTCAAGTCTGAAGTAACTTGTGAGATCATTTTCTTTAAGGCTTCTACTTCAACAGATATATGAGATCCTTGATTCTTAGGTGTCATAGTTGGAGGTTGGTTTGCTGTGTTAGTATTACCAAACTGTTGACTTCCCCCTTGCGCTTGACCAACATATTGTGTTTGAGTGGGGGCGGTATTGGTATTATTTTGCCAAGTCAAAGCTTGGGCAACAAACTGTTGATTCACCTAAGGTTGGGGTGCATAGATTGGCACCGGGTTCATTGTTGGGGCACCTACAGGTAGAGGCGAGGGTATGCCTGGGAGTTGGTTGTAGCTCCCTCGATTCACTGCTATAGGTAGATTATATCCAATCCCTCCTGGGGTTTGATTCAACTCGTGGTTCACGCTAATTACTAGTGCGAAGACTTTTGCCAAAGTGTCCCTTTGATCTTGGGGAACACTCTTCTTAATAAATAAAGTAGTCCAAGGGTCAATAGCTCTTAGATAGGAGTCAATTACTACATTGGGTGCCACCTGGTAAGGAGCTTGTAGCCTCTTGAATGCCCTTTGGAAGCTAGTATCAAAATTTGTTAACGACTCATTTGGTGACTTCTTAAGAGAAGCGAACTGATGGTATAGTATTCCGGGATCTATGTATACGCGAAATTGATCGATGAAAGCTTTCTCCAAGACATCCCAGCCTGTGATAGAATTTGCAGGTAAGGTTAAGTACCAGTTGTATTCATTCTCCCCAAGTGAATATGGGAAGACTCTACATACTACATCTTGGTGCTCAATATGGTTACGAATGACCGCATCTTTGAATGCTTCAATATGTTCATCAGCCGTTCGTGCCCCCAAATAATAAAATTTGCTGAAAATTTTATCGGGGTTTCTAGGTAGGTCATGTATACCCCCTGGTATGGTTCTTAGTGGTGTGGTGTCTTGGTTGAAGTAGGCCATTGGAGGTGGTGACCATGGAAGTTGAGTCACAAAAGGTGCAATGATAGGCTGAGGACTAGGAATCAGTTGATCTTATACATTGAGTATGGATGACTGTACTGGTGAGGCTATTGAGGGTTGTTTCTTAGCTTTGTTCCTCTTTCTCCTATTGGCAGGTCCTAGCTCTACTAAGTCAGATGGTGAAGAACTACTCCTAAGGACTCAGTGGAATCTCTCGGGAGAGAAAGATGATATACAATCTAGCTTAGTACCTCAATTCTCTGGTTGAGGAGGTGGTTGTGGATTTTCTTGTGGATTCTCCTGAGGATTAAGTTGTCTTTGTGCCTCTACTTCTATACGTATAGCCTTTTGTCTTTCATTGTCCAAGACTTGTCATGCTCGTAACCAATCTTTAGAATCTCTTGTATTGTCCCAAGCAAAATTGTATAGTTGGGTAAGAATGTTGTCTTGCTCATAGTTGAGGTTAGGTTGGGTAAAGGGCATCAATCCGTCTCCTAGAAGTACCATATGTGGTTAACCAGCGAGGGGATTGGTCTAGGTCCTTCTTCTAGCGCCAGTTTCTGTTGACGGTTGTTTTTGACACACCCGCCAACAGTCAGGTAGCCAATGTGAACACTCACCACCTCTCCTGAAAAGCAATGAATTTGGGAAAAATCACTACCCCAAGGTCTCTATAGTCATGTCATGATGGTGATGGGAAGCCCAATGGTTGATGTGGTTGTACCTGTTAAGGAGTCTGCTGGTTGAAACTAAATCTCACTGGTTGTGAATGGCTGAACTTCCTTTTTTTGTATTTTATGATTTAAGATTCTCTGGAAAATAAACTGTGAAGAGTAAAAGGGAACAAGAAAATAACAATAAAACCAATACAATAACAACTTAATGAACTACGTAGTTAGTTCCCTGCAATCCAAGAAATCATCAAATATTATCCAAGTTAGCATTCAATAACATACCTCCAGAAAAATCATCAATTTCACAGACCTATGGAAATAAAATCATCAACAATATGGCGTATCACAGTAATTCTCATACACCACTGACATGCACAATATGATTCATAAAGTGATAAACTAAAAGATTAAACCATGTTGCTAACTCCAAATAATAAACATTACTAGATTACACAAAATAATTTAGTAGAATATAGACGTAGATCAAGCAATCTACAAGCTGCTTCTTATATTAATCTCAATGAATGTGTAACAAAAATAACTCAGCTTCTTAAAAATCTGCAAAATATTCTAAAATCTCCAAGTGGGCCACAAATCATCAATTTGGGGACCCTTACAAATGAATCCAAATTATCAATTTATAGAAGTTTTCTGCCCTATTATCTAGGAGATAGATCTAACCTAAATTAAGAACTGAAACTAGGAGTCACAGTTAACTTGCAAGTATTTGCCTTGATACTCCAATTAACTACTACAGAATGGGGGTTGCATGAGCACTACGAAGACCATGCTGGATAAGCCACATTTTCGTAGTCATGTAGAATTTTTCTCAAAATTGGAACTTGAGTTGGAGTTGGAGCTTGAAAATACAAAATTGGGGGTCATGCAAAAACCCTTCTATCTTTAGTAACTGTATGTTCATCCTTCACTTTTTAATAAAAGCTCTATAATTATCCATTATGCATGTGACTACTTGGACATGAGGATCAACTACGTGTTTAATTCTAAATTTATACTTCTTCAAAACTCCATCTGCCTGCTTCTTTCCTTTCTCTAACTCCCCTATTGTCTCTGCCACCTCTTGACACTAAGTGATCAAGTATGTGTACTTGTCCATGAGGGCGACAACGAATTGGGCCGAAGGTCCCAAATATTGAGCCTCGTATGCATCCCACTGATTCAAAACTTGTTGTTGCTCCATTATTCCGGTACTAGTTAATCCTAAACCAAAGGCTCCAAGCTTATGTTTTACAAAATTCTCATATTTCAAAATTTCTCTAAGGAGAGGAACCCAAATCTCTACCATATCCTTCATATACTGCTGAAACATCTCAATCTTCAGCTCCAAAATGTACACATAGGACTGCAAGTTTTCACAACTGTCTCCTCCTAAGAGGTCCTCCTCCATTATCGTTTCTTCCTCTTACCACAATACTTTATTCAAAATTTGGATCTGCTTATTAAAAATGCTTAGCTTATGTTCCCATTCTGTGGAACAAGAATCTAAAGCTCCACCTGCCTGTACTGCCCTACGATATATCCTTAGTAATTTCTATTTCTTCCTCCTACTTTTGGGTACCCTCTGCTGCAGTCTTCCCTATAGCTATCCTTGGTGGGAGGACTTTAGCCAGTGGTACTGCTCCTAATCCATCGGTCACTCCAAGGTCCGCTGCCTTCTTCAACAACTCAGACTCCTTCATCTTCTCTTGAAGTTTCTTCAACAAGTCCTCAATGCTTTCTTGAGGTTTCTCCCCCTCATAAGGATCGGTGGACGTATTCTTTCTTGAGCTTGATCTCGTCTTTCGAGCATACTCATTATAACCCCTTGATTGGCTTACCCCTAAAGTGGACTCCTTTTGTTTCACCTTTGAGGCACTCGACCTTACTCTCTGGCTTAGCCATTGCTTGGTCCTATTGATGACCACTTGAGAAACCTTTTCAATATTCACATCCTCATTTGTGAACCACCTTATTGGGTAGAGGGGCTTCTTATGAATTTCTAATCCTTTATGAGCCACATCGAGTAGGTCTCCATCATCCCTGAGGTCTTTAGGGAGATTGGTCTCAATTTTGAAATATCTTATCTGTGGCACAGATAACCTGTTATAGTTTTTCTCTCTGACCTCAAAACTGTCCTGGAGGTTGGCCCAAAAATCCTCCACTCTTGGCCTGTGTCCCTCATATGCCTTGGGCATAGCTTGTTTGAGCTTCCCATAGAGATCATAAAATTCCCTAGTATAATCATACTCTTTCAAGTTCAAATCTTGAAGCTCTCGCTCTGCTAGCTTTGCAACCTATATCTTCGAACATGAGAAGTATCCAATACATACTGAAAAATCAATGCCTATTTTATGTTTTGAAGATAAGAGAGATTGTAGGCCTAATAGTTGCCTTACATATTCCAATAAAACTACTCTATCATTGTATTATCTGGGAAGCAACATTGGGTTCCCTATGAATCCGCTAACCCTAATGTAAGTAAAGCATGGGTTTTGGATATACCAACATGCCCACTCTTGAATAACAGCCATGGCCTCCAGGATAATTTGGTATCATGTGTCTCCTGTTAATTTAATTATTACCGAAAAAATGAAGGCATCATTAATTCTTTTGAAATGAGCCTTTGCATTGGCTAGGGGGAGTTGGGAATAATATTCCCATACCTTCTTCTGTCCTTCCTCATCCCCTAACTGACCCTCTACTTGTAGTCGCAAAAACTTTCTAGCTCTAGCAACCATACATATGATATAAGGTGTGAAAAAGAATTTTTGGGTTTGGTGGGCTTCCTTCATTTGTTTGCAAGTGTTATCAGAGAGGATCTGTGACCAATCAAAATATTATTTTCCAATTAGGATAGTGGTCATAAAATGGAACATCCATAGATGGAAATGCTTACAATCAGGCTTGCCAAAGGCCCTGCTCAACATAATAATCAAGTCTCTTTGGGGCTCCTTGAAGTCTTCCCTCAGGATCTCTGTTGCCTTGAGACTTGTTTTTCTCTCTTCTTCCAACCGGTTTTCATTCATGTATCTTTTATTTGTTGCAACTTTGTCATTCCATACCTTTAAGGCCTCCTCTTCAGTTGAGAGGAATATCTCTTCTCTGGTTGGGATACCAAACACCAATACCAGCATGTCAGGAGACAAGTCCATAACTGTCCTTTCCTGTGCATCAGTAAACTTTCTAGTATCCTGGTTGTAGAACCGAGCAATTGTCATTATAAATTTTGGTGCTTGCACTGATTGTGGAAAAATAGTTGTCTCTACTAAGCCCGATCTTTTGATTCTCCTGTATAGGGCCTCCAGTTTGGGATTATTTAGCTGGGTTCTGATATCTTCAATTTCAATATGGCCAATTTCTGTGTCAGCAACCCATTTGACTTGATAATCCAACTCTGAGGAGTAGACTTGTCCTTGATAGTGGTATTTCATGGTAGCTGGAAGTTTGTCAATATCTTTGCTTCTTTTGCTTGAAGATGATTCCATCTAACTACCCGAACCTATAAGAAGAAAAATGAGGATCAGTTCTTTATCAAAAACATGAAAAGTTCATTCAGTTTGGGACTTTGGGTTTCTGGAGTAGGGAGTTTTTCTTTTTAAAACATGGTCTGAAACTCTCGGGTTCTGAGGTTCTAGGGTAGGTACTCATGGATGCAGTCTAGAACTCTGGGGTTCTGGGCTAGGTAGATAACACTTGATTCTAGAACTTTGGTGTTTCGGGGTAGGTATTTAAGCTCATCTCAGGATCCTGTGGTCCCGAGCCAAATAGCCAATAGGATTTCAGCAAAAGGATTTAAAAAGATAAACCTCAGAACTCTAGGGTTCCGAGGTTCTGGGGTAGGTGATAGGACTCCCTCACAAAGAAATAATTTAGAACTCTGGGGTTCCAAGGTAGGTAAGAGAAAACCACCTGGAACTCCGAGGGTCCTGTGTTTCGAGGCAGGAACTAGGGCACGGGGGACACACCGGAAAACACACAAAAAATGAAAAGAAGAGAAAACAAAAATTAAAACCCCAAGAAAGAAGAACAAGAAAAATAAATCTAACCTACAAATGACCAAAAGGGCAAGAAAAGTCACCTACCTACTGGATCAAAATGCCCAAGAACGCAAAAGGAAATTCCACAGTTCGAAGGCTCACGGTTAGGAGGAAAGGAAGAAGGAGCTCTGAATGCACAAATGAACTTTAAAAGTTCATCATTCCTATTTATACCCCCTCCCAAACCTGTCCGTACGAACGGTTTAAACAGGACCTCGGGACTCCGGGGTCCCGATGTTCCGAGCTCAACAACAAGACACCAAACAAAACATCCCACCTCGGTATTCCGGGGTTTCGGGATTTTGGGCCAGGAAGGCAAGCAAGCAAGGACCCACCTCGGGACTCTGAGGTTTCGGGGTGGATTAGACACACATACCTCAGGATTCTAGGACTCCGGAGTTCTGAGGCAAATGACAAGAAAACAAAAGACACACCTCGGGACTCCAGAGTTCTGAGGTAAAGGAAAAGAAAACAAAAGACAAAATAAGGAGACCAACCTCAGGACTTTGGGGGTCCAAAGTTCTGGGGTTGGTGAAAGAAAAAGAAGAAAAAGAGACCTCGGGACTCCGAAGTTTCGAGGTAAAAGAACAAAAACAATAAGGACAAAGCAAAAGATGGCAAAAACAGGGGATCCATATTGTAACACAAGGAAACTAATGGGGAATAGATATGCAAGGCATAACAAAACCATTTAGAAATAATTATATAACAACCTTAAGTATCAGAAAAATCAGTTCCAGAAAGACTTAAAAAAGGCATCAACTAGGAAAGTCTCCTGATCCAAATATTGTCTAAACACAAGACCAAGGTGGGAATACTATGACAAAAATCTATCAAAACAGAGCCATTATTTGGGCTCATCACACAGTCTCCCTTCTTTTAATAGCAATCTCCTCAAGTTGTGGCTCAAATTTAGTTTGAGCATGTGCTTGTACATGATGTACTTTTTTATAAAAAGCCTCCTCTCCTTGGATAGCAAGTTCTTCTTGTTGCTTCTCATTTTCTTCATGCTCTTGTTCTTTCCTTGTCTTTTCAACTGCTTGGTGTAACACCTCTTGTCATAATTCTTCGTTATGTGTTACCTTTTCTGTCCATCAGGGTTTCTGATGGTGATCTCTCTTTTGCACAGGTTGAATATGTTGACCATACCCAAATCCTGATTTATCTTTTGCAAGTTGTGAATGAGGTTGAATAGGTTCTAGGATTCCCTCTTCACACTTTCCAATAGGTCCTTTTCCTTTGTATCCCATTCTTTGCATGATTCTGAACCCCTTTCCATATTGTTATGTGGGAGCAACCACTTCTAGGGCAGCAACTCTTATTTCTTCCTCATCCTTGTATAGCCAGTTGAGGATGTCCCTGTCTTTTGATTCTTCAACTAGTGTACCAATTTGGATAAATTTACCATCAAAATTCTTGATAGGTTGTGCCACTTGATGTCTTGACGTGGAAGGTTGTCTGTGAGATTTTGGAAAGGTTGGCAATTTTGATAGACATTGTGTGTGTGAAAAGTGGTATGAGAATTTGTATCTGCAAGACACAACACTTCAATTAAGTCATTACATGCATGGTTGATCAGATATAATCAATGAATAAATAAACCATAACAAATCGACCCATTTCCTTCTAAAAGATGCGAGTATAAGATTGCTCTCAGATTATAAGCAATACTAGTGACTAGACAACATAAAGACGAAGGATTTTATCTATATGAACATGATGAATGCTAGATGGATGCAATATTAATCTAACAATATTTTTGCAATATTAAACTAAATGATTTAATTAATATGAAATAATTAATATGCAATATATCAATGAAATCCTAGAGCAAAAACAGTATAATAACAATATATTCTCCAGCCTCCCTTTGAATGAGAGATGAGCCTGAATTTATAGAAAATTCAGAAAGAAACCAATGGCTAAGATCAAATGATGATGAGTGGTCAAAATTTTCCAAGAGGAAGCACAATCTAGGTGAATTGATGTGATTGGATGCTTTTCTCAGTTTTAAAGGAAATTGAACTAAAATTAATATTAAATCAAGAAAAAACTGATTTAAAGGAAATTGAACTAAAATTAAGATTAAATCAAGAAAAAACTGATTTATTCTCTATTTCATTCAATTTTAATATTTAATTGTTTTAATTCTTTTCTTTGAGATTATCTATCAATTTTTAATTTGTTTTTTTCAAGATTATCTCCAATTGATTTCTTTTCTCAAATTTTAATTCTTTTTTGTCAATTAATTCCTTTTTTGATTTATTTCCATTTTTGAAGATTTGTGCTCAATTGATTTATTTAATTGAATTAATTCCTCTTTCTTGATGTGTTTCCTTTTTTTGAAGATTTATGGCAAATTGCTTTATTTAATTAAATTAATTCCTCTTTCTTGATGTGTTTCCTTTTTTGAAGATTTATGGCAAATTGCTTTATTTAATTAAATATGCTAAGATATTTAATTAAAATAAATAAGATAATTGTTTAAAATGATTTACTTGGAATGATTACTTAATTAAATAAATATTTAATTAATATTGAGTGATTGATTTGCCATGTGACATTTGATGATTTTAGGAATTAATTGTGTGCTCAAGATTGATTTAATTGCCTTTGGTTAGGACCTTGGTGACGTTGTCGAGATTAGGGGCCTATGGTTTAGATGACCATTTTTAGGGTATTACATTTGCCCCTCTTTGAATTAATGTGCGAGCAGCACGTTGGTTCAAAGAATAGTTGATGTCTAGGAGATGCCAGTTCTGAACTTGATTGATCACGAACTACATAAAAAAGCGAGGTGTTTAGTTTGATTCGAAGCGACAAAGCTGAATAAAGTTTGATTAACGTGATACCGTTCCGGAACTTGATTGAACTTGGGAACGATAGAAAACAAAAGATACCGAACTTGAACTTGATTGATCAAGAAGCGAATCTTACTGATCTAGAACTTGATTGAACTTAGATACAGTGAGTGATGATAAAAATCGATCTTGAACTTGATTGATCAAGATACGATGAAGATAAACTGTTCAGCTTGATCAAGAAACGAATAAAACATAACACCTGTTTAGATTTAGCATGATAGAAGATACTCTTTAAACCCTTGATTAAGTTTAAACAAATAATCAGCTTGATGAAAAGCAATGGAACTGATTAACGTAAAGAGATTGATTCAGATAAAAGACAAATATCAGCTTGATATGAAGCGATGAAGTTGATATGCCCCTAGAGATTGATTTGGATGAGATGATCAAGAAATCTCAACTTGATATAAAGCGATGAAGTTGAGATGCCCCTAGCGATGAGGTCTTATTTGATTTTCTTTTAGTTGAAAAGATTTTTGCTCGACTTTCGATGAAGATTTAAAAATTTTCTCGACATTGAAGAATGTGAGGTTAATAAGGTCATGAGTATGCCCCCTCGGGAGCGAAATCAAAAAATAGCAAGGGTTCATGATGATTATAGGCAATTTTGAGTGATGATAAGTTGTTTTGAGCACAAATGATTCAGAGGAATTTTTGAAATTTTAGTGAGAAATTGAGCGCAAAGTTGATTTGTAGAAATTAAATTGAGATTCAGCGTTGATTAACGAGAAATTGAGCGCAATTAGAAGAGAGAAAGAGCATTTGATGAAAAGAGCACTAAGTGGGCCAAATTTTGAAATTGACTAGCAAAATGATCTCAATTTTCGATTTCGATCCCGAAAATGGACTCAGGACAACTGATTTACAAGCTCGTGATTTGATTTCATCGTACTTGTGTTGATGGATTATGAGATGTTGTTCTATATGCTTTATTCTATATGTATGCATTTCTTTTCAGCATGAATGTATGCAATGCAAATGATCATGGATGTCTATTTTTGTTTCTTTTCATATGCAAATAAATGATAATGCAAATGAGTAATGAATAATGAGTAATGCAATTTTTTTCATTTTTCTATGCAATAAGATGAATGCAAATGAATGATAATGAATGATGCAATGTTTTCATTTTCCTATGCAATAAGATGGATGTAAATGAATAATAATGAATGCATGAATTTATATGAAATGCTCATGTATGCAGCTAACATCTCAAAACACAAGTACTCAATCGGAGAAATGATGAAAAGAGACCACTTAGCGAAGAAATGATGACGCTCCCGACTCTCGTTCAGCAGACAAAGAGGAAGCATTGTTACTATACCAAAATCACTCCAAATTCACAAAATGTAGAATAAAATGCAAGATGAGATGCAAAATGAGATGCAACTTAAACCTAGTCACTGGACTTTGAAAAGCTTAATTGTCATCATTGAGCGTTTTACAATTATAGCAAGCATAATAGAGTTCATTTCTTTTCATGTGCAATATTAATTATCTTGTCCGCAATGACCCTTTTTTCGTTCATATCCTTGGACAAATTACGCATGGACCCGGATTGTACAATGAAGAAATTCCCTCAAAACAAACAAAGAAATGATGGGAACCTCCCTATAGCATTCAAATAAGCGGAGTCGAGGTATGTGAGGCGATTCCACCTTGATGTGAAGGCTCTTATCATAGACACCCAGCTAATTTAGATGTTTCTAGATCATTGGGATCATTCCTTCAAGCAGCAAACAAGAAAATATTATGCCCCCAATTCTTGCTCCTCTTAGTCAAGATAGACTTCCTCGAGTTACTCAGAGGGATAATAATCGAAAACCAATATAAAAGATAGCACACAAATACAATTTTCATGCATAGCTCAAATAGTTTAGTGATTGTTTTCCGTTATGTTGTTTTGCTTGTTAATTCAGTGATAAAACTCTTTAGTAGTCAGGAGATAGGTAACTGACTCAGAGTGGACGACTAGGTTTCACTGACGTAAGGTTGAATTGGTTGATACTGCTTAGGACATATAATGTGCTCTGTGGATTACCTAAGACTAGGACATTGATCGATTTCAAGCCATGAGGGTTCCAACGAACCAGGATGTCACAAAAGTGACTAAAATATGTACAAGCGAAAGAAAATATGCAGGAAAGCAAGAATGCCAACGTTGCGTTGATAGATGGAGTGCTTGAGTACAAGAGGCGCCTGTTTACCAGGTTTTCACCTGCTTGGCAGAGATTTTTTTTTTTTTTTTTTTTTCAGGACTTTTTCTTATTTTTAGGATTTCTTCAAGACTTTTTTTTGATTTTTATGATTTCTTCAGGACATATTCTAATTTTTAGGATTTCTTCAGGACATTTTCTGATTTTTAGGATTTCTTCAGGACATTTTCTGATTTTTAGGATTTTTTTTAGGACATTTTCTGATTTTTAGGATTTCTTCAGGACATTTTCTGATTTTTAGGATTTCTTCAGGGCATTTTCTGATTTTTAGGATTTTATTTTAGGACATTTTATGATTTTTTTGATTTTTTAATGTTTTCCCCTAGTGTCTAGCAAGGCAAAAGGGATTTTGAGTACATGAATGGATAAGTGAATGATGGTGGACACTTTCAAGGACTATCTCACAACGTTAATCCAAGCACATGTTCCAGATATAGCAATATAAAGCAAGGATTTTAGAGATGTAAAGCAAGGATATAGCACAACGAAGCAAGGATATAGTGTAACGAAGCCATATGGTCCAAAGAAGTGGTCATGTCAAGAGGTTTGTGGAAAACATGTTTTTGCATTTTGTCCATAGTGTTGATCAAGATCAAGGAATAGATCTGGATAGGAGGCAGATAGGATAATCAAGATCAAAGGTGATAATGAAGGATGTAAGCGAGCAATGGAGAGGAGATAAAGGGTCTAGATCAAGTGTAATAGATAGGACACATGAAGCCTGCAAGAATCCTTAACCTTGTCAAGATCAAAGGTGGAAAAGGGATATGAATGTAGATAGAGCGAATGAGGGATAATGGAGGATGAAGGATAATGGAGGAAGATGGATAATAGATGGATGTACATGGATGGAACTTGCCCCCAGTGTAAAGTGCAAAAGGATAATGGATTACACATGATGCCTGTTTGCCAGGTTTTCATCATGGTACTTGCCCAAGGCGCCACAAGAAGTGGTTTTCACACTAGGACGAATTCATTTCTCTTTACTTCTTTTTTTTTTTTCACTTTTTTTCATCATTTTTTTCTTGTTTTTTTTTTTTTGGGAAGATAATAGAGGCATGAGAGGAGATGGAAGAAGGACCCCAATGTCTCGCTGCTTTGGATGGTACCTTTAGAATATGAGTTGCAATAGACCATGGCTATGAAGGTATGCTCAAAGATGTTGGTAGAATAATGAAATGAAACTAGGGCAAGGACTTATGCAAAGGATTGGATAAGAGGGATGGAAGGGTGAAAAAGAGGTGTTGGATAATGGATGGGATGTTGGAAGAATTGTGTATCGATAGATGGAAATGCTAGAAAGATCAACATTGACACACACCTTGAGGGATGGTGCACATATGGAAGAGAAGTGAATCTCAAATTTTGAGATTTGGATGGAGGAAAGGTTACATGTTTTGGGGCATAAGAACCCAAAATGGATGAAGGAGGTGATAGAGGAATAGACTCAGAAGGTTTGGATGGAGGAACAAAAATTTTGGATGCCAATTTTGATTTTTCTTTAGACTGTTGTGCTTCAAATAGCCGCTTAGGGATCCACACGGTTTTTGATTTTTCATTCTTTTGTAGTTCCTTAGAGCGCATTGCTTGTACAAGTGCCTTAGGAACCCATATAAATTTCGACTTTTCCTCTTTCTTTGTGGGCCTTTGTGGCATTTTGTATTTTTCTTTTTCTTTTTGGATCATATTTTTCTTTGTTTTGACATGTCGATTAGATGGGACATGTTGATCCTTGAATACATGTGGATTACTTAACTTATGACTTTTATGCTTGGCATCCAAATTGCTTGGAGGGAGATGCGTGGATAGATAGGAATGATATGGAGACATTTTATATTGATGGAAGGTACTCAAAGATGTGTGCCTTTGTTGATCCTTCATAAGGGATGGAGGGATATAGGGACCTAGAATGGATGGAAGGTGAGAAGGAGAAGGCATGTATTTGGATTTAACTGGAGAAATGTAGGATTTATGAGGGATACCAACATCTTGAGAGTGAGAAATGTAGCCATTATAATCAAGATTTTCTTTTATAGCAGGGGGTTTTAATATACCTTGTCCATGAATGTCTAACCCTTTTCTTTGATAATGCATGCTTTGAAAGATCTTTTTAACAAAGGGTTTCTTCTTACTTTGGATGCTAGAGGCAAGTTCATTTTGAGGTGGAGGTGTCTTGCAAGGAATAATAGGATCGTGAGAGAGCTTTATGGGCATGATGGACTCTTGAGGTGAACATGGAGGATTATGACAAGAAGGTGAAGGGATACTTTGATCTTGACATGGAAGAGGACCATTGGATAAAGTAGGAAGGGTGTTTGACTCTTCATTTTGAATAGGATTGTTTGAAAAGGTGGAAGAGGCATCATGATCTTGCTTAGGAAGTGGATTAGGAATGGGATTTGGAAGGATGGTTTTCTCTTGAGATGGAAGGGGGTCATCTTGGAAGAAATGGAAAGGTATAAGGGGATCATCATGGGATTCTAGTGAAATAGGATCTTTTTCAATCATTAGATGGGATTGAGGAGTTTTGGTGTCTTGATCTTGATTTATGATAGGACTTATTCTTCCATTTTCTAGATTATCCTCTTGACATGGAGTCACTTCTAAGGAAGGGGTAGGATTTTTCATAGGTGTAGGGGATTCTTGGAATATCTCCATATTTTGGCATGATGGGGAAGCATTTTGGAAAGGGCCTTCTGGAGTGGGTACGTTTGGAATTGGAGTGCATGATGGCATAGGATCTAGGATTTTTAAATCATGTGAGAAAATTGTATCAATATTGGCATTAACTTGGATTTCCATAGGAGATAGCCCTTGAAGGTAAACATGAGAAGTTTCATTGTTTGAAGGAGATGGTATGGATTGTTGCTGAGAAGTTTTAGGCGATGAAGGCATCATGGAAGGGATGGAGGCTACATATGGAGCCTTGCTAGACATAGGTTCATGATTTAGATTATGCTTAGAAGTAGTTCCTTCTTTTTCTTTAGGTGAGTCATTAGGATATTCAATTTCAATGACACCATTATCAATGAGATCTTGAATCTTATGTTTTAATTCTATGCAATGCGAAGTCTTATGTTCATTTTGTCTATGATATGCACAATACTTACTCATAAATTCCCATCCCCACGTGGTCTTTTTAGGCAATATGATAAGATTGTTCTTAATAAGCTCTTCCAAAGCGGACTCAATAGATTGCCCCAAAGGTGTAAACTGTCTATCTAGGGAATAGATGTCTTTTTGTCTTGGTGAAGGTGTCTTGTGAGCTTGTTTGAGATTTGGCTTTTGATTTTCAATCATTTGTTGGTATTTGCTTGACACATCACATAATCGTTTGAGCACTTCTTGAAGTTTCTCACACTTGATATCATACATTTGTTTTTCAAATGGAGTCATTGATCTATTTTGTTGGATTTCCATGTCATATATTTTTTTCTTTATATCTTGAAGCATTTGAGCATAGGCAGCCATGGGAATTGGAGCTAAGGTATCCAGGAGATTCTTACTTTTTTCAAAAAAATTAGAAGAGCTTTTGGTTTGAACAGACATTTTTAACCGACAGGACCGAGGGCGAGATGTGTTGCAGAAGTCGAGATCAAATTGTAGCTAGTAGTTCGTTTAACGTAGTGATTGAGAGAAGTAACTTAAGATCTGGTCTGGTTTCAGGAATGATCTATCCTATGTAAGACATTATCTAAGTTAACTTAGGTTTGATAAGATGTTGTTTGAACTAGCTGAGAGATGATCGACAAAATTGTGCAACGCAATGGCGGGGGTACACTATCAAGGTTGTTTATGCTCAAGAGGATGGTAACCGATTTTAGGCTCGCTGTAGACTGTTTTAGACAATTTTGACAATTTTGACTGATAAGATTAGGAATTCGTATGACAGAGGATTGGACAAAGATGAGATTCTGACAGACAAAGTTTCAATGATTGACAACTAACATTTTTTGATAAGGATTGATGTTTCAATGACTAATAGAGACCAGTTCGGACACAGACAGAGTTTATCACTGACTTTGTTTGTTGTTTTCTCCAGTTTTGGTATTCCAGTTTTAGTTTTTTTTTTTTGTTTTTTGTTTTTTTAGGGATGAAAACATAGAAAACACGCAAGATATATAACAATTCAATCACAACATGCTAACCCTATGGAAGTTGGCTTAGAGAAGAAAACCTTTGCTTGTTGACGTAGGTACACACCCAATAGCTAATAAGAATACGGCCGCTGAGTCTCACGCAATGGATTCTCAACGTCGTATTAGCTGACTCCAAATGCTAATGGGGGCACGATATGGCAAGTGTCTTGGGAGAGTTACTATCTCTCTTGCACAAAGATTATCAACCTTTCGGAGGTGAATCAGGTAGTTTCTATCTTATGGTTCTTAGTCAGGAATTCTGTTTGAAATTACCCCTTGAAGTCACACAAGCATGATTGAGGCCTATAGCCCAACAAGGTACCGAAACAAGATGTAGTCACGTAAACGTGATTGAGACCGCGAGGCCCTACAAAATGCTCGATATGAGAGATCTCAAAGAGAAAACTCAAATAATCCCATCCTCTGAGACTTTAATCACCAGAGGCCTATTTATTATAGTGAGTTGGAATGCTCAGGTCCAGCTATACTCACTTGGGTCGTTCTCACAGGGTGATTACTTTTTCCCACTGTGACAGGCCCGCTAAAGGTACACAAATCTCAAAACTTAGAAAAAAACTTCGAGGGTCTAGATTTCTGATTGTCTATAAAAGACAAGAGCATACTCTCCTACCTCTTAGATTTTTCTGAAAACATGAAAGACAGATTTTTTCTTTAACCAGATAGCAATTTAAGTGCCTAAGAAAATACTAAATGAATACACAATGTTTAGTCGATTCTCCTTAGGCAACTTGCAAAACCAATATGTCAGTAGTCATTTTCTTCTTGATTCTTTGGCATGCGTATGTTTGATTGATAGATTCTTTGACAAGTGTCCTGAAAACATTAAAATCTCAAAATTAGTTTCCAAGATAACATAAAAAAAAAATCATCAAAAGAAAATTCTATCATGTAAACTTTAAATTAAACTAATCTAACAAGAATTTCCATTTTATGACTATCCTAGTTATGACAATTTTTGATAGTACTACACTCTGTCGTTTATAAATTTTGAACAAAAGCTAACTTGGACAATCGCTTTGATGGAAATGTGGAAAAATTTGTTTTACAAAACATATTAAAATTTGGGTTAGATCCAACGGTTCAATAAAACGTTATGCCCTCCGAACCGAGACCATTTTTTACTGTCATAGAAGAATAGGTAAAATGATAGTCCTGCACTCTGTCAATCATAACTTTCAAACACAAAATATTTTGTCAAATCCGTTCGGTGAACTCGTAGAAAACTTCATTTTCAACAACATATCAAAAATTGGTTGAGATCCAACGGTTCAATACAAAATTATACTCTTCCAACCGAGACCATTTTTGACTGTCATAGAAGAATGAGTAAAATGATAGTCCCGCACTCTGTCAATAATAACTTTCAAATCCAAAATATTTAGGAAAATCCCTTTAGTGATCCTGTATAAAACTTGATTTTACAAAACATATCACAAATTAGTTAAGATCCAATGGTTCAATAAAAATTTATACTCTCCAAACCGAGACCATTGTTTACTGTCATAGAAGAACAATAAAAAAGAAAGATTTTTATTTGCAAATTTAACACATGTTTATTAGTTATAAAAATCAAACATTAAATTTGTTAAAGAAACATTATAAATCTTGTGGTCGTGGTATGAGAATTTGTATCTGCAAGACACAACACTTCAATTAAGTCATTACATGCATGGTTGATCAGATATAATCAATGAATAAATAAACCATAACAAATCGACCCATTGCCTTCTAAAAGATGCGAGTATAAGATTGCTCTCAGATTATAAGCAATACCAGTGACTAGACAACATCAAGACAAAGGATTTTATCTATATGAACATGATGAATGCTAGATGGATGCAATATTAATCTACCAATATTTTTGCAATATTAAACTAAATGATTTAATTAATATGAAATAATTAATATGCAATATATCAATGAAATCCTAGAGCAAAAACAGTATAATAACAATATATTCTCCAGCCTCCCTTTGAATGAGAGATGAGCCTGAATTTATAGAAAATTCAGAAAGAAACCAATGGCTAAGATCAAATGATGATGAGTGGTCAAGATTTTCCAAGAGGAAGCACAATCCAGGTGAATTGATGTGATTGGATGCTTTTCTCAGTTTTAAAGGAAATTGAACTAAAATTAAGATTAAATCAAGAAAAAACTGATTTAAAGGAAATTGAACTAAAATTAAGATTAAATCAAGAAAAAACTGATTTATTCTCTATTTCATTCAATTTTAATATTTAATTGTTTTAATTCTTTTCTTTGAGATTATCTATCAATTTTTAATTTGTTTTTTTCAAGATTATCTCCAATTGATTTCTTTTCTCAAATTTTAATTCTTTTTTGTCAATTAATTCCTTTTTTGATTTATTTCCATTTTTGAAGATTTGTGCTCAATTGATTTATTTAATTGAATTAATTCCTCTTTCTTGATGTGTTTCCTTTTTTTGAAGATTTATGGCAAATTGCTTTATTTAATTAAATTAATTCCTCTTTCTTGATGTGTTTCCTTTTTTGAAGATTTATGGCAAATTGCTTTATTTAATTAAATATGCTAAGATATTTAATTAAAATAAATAAGATAATTGTTTAAAATGATTTACTTGGAATGATTAATTAATTAAATAAATATTTAATTAATATTGAGTGATTGATTTGCCATGTGACATTTGATGATTTTAGGAATTAATTGTGTGCTCAAGATTGATTTAATTGCCTTTGGTTAGGACCTTGGTGACGTTGTCGAGATTAGGGGCCTATGATTTAGATGACCATTTTTAGGGTATTACAGACATAGGGGTTCAAAAGAGTACTCCCCATACCTTGGTCTTTTATCTTCATCTTCTTCTTAAAGTTTATGGACAATGAATTGAGTTTTTCTTGATTGTTGGACGATGATGAAGTTTGGGCCTCCTTGTTGTGTGGAACTATGACATTTTGAGTTTCCCCCATAGCGCTGTGGTACTGAAAGGGGTTAATGTCTGCTGATATCAAGATCTCTTGTCCGTTGTAGGGGAGTTTGAGACATTGATGGTATGTGGAAGGTATCACTTGCATTTCATGGATCAAAGGATGACCTAAGAGTATGTTGTATGTCAACTCTATGTCCAAGACTTGTCATCTTGTGTCTTTTTGCACCAGTCCTACCTGAATGGGTAGTACCATTGTTCCTTCGGATGACCTTTCTTCATTGTCATAGGCTTTGATAGTGATCTTCTTTTTAGGGTCAATAGCTTGCTCGGAGAAGCCTAATGCACATATTAGCTTCAAGGTACATATATTTAGACTAGCTCCTCCATCTATTAGCACTCTTTTCACCCGGTGTTTGTAGACTAGGACTTCGATATGGAGCAGGGTGTTGTGTAGATGACTCAAGGAGACATCATCGTGTTCTAAGAAAGATATGTTATGTGGCACCATCATATGTACCACCATGGCTTGGAACTAATTGATATCCAGATTGTTTGGAACTATTGTTTCTACAAGAGCTTGCTCCAAGATATCCTTATGATTTGGTGAAAGTTTGAGCAATTCTAGTATGGATATCTAAGCAGGTGTCCTTTGCAGTTGGTCAACCAAGTTATATTGAGTCTTGAGGATAGTTGTTTCTTTATATGTGCTCCCCTTCAAGACATATTTTTGAGCCCTCGTCGTCACATTTATCGATGCATGTTCTTGTTTATCTTTGATCTTTATGACATTTACTTGATTGTCGCATGTCGAAATGTGATTTATGATATCTTTTGTATATGTGACTGATGCCAACTCTTCTGTTTTTGTTTGACATTGATGCTCCTCCCTTGTAATAATTAGGAAGAGGATTTTTGAAATCCTCATGATCACCATTGGTTTTATGACCATCAACCGTTATGTCTCCCTTATCTATCATATCTTGAACTAGGTTTTTTAACCTCATGCAATCGTTTGTTCTATGCCCCTTGTTTAGATGATAATCACAATAATGTGAGTCATTCCACCATGGAGGTTTGACTTGGGGTTCAAAGTTTCTTATGACTCGAAATGTGATAATCTTGTTTGCCAATAGTTCTCAAAATCCAAATTCCAGGGTTTGTCCCAATGGTGTATATGTTCTTCGATGTGAGGGAGGTGGAGTGTTAGCGTTACGCCCTTGGTTATTGTTGTTCCCCTGATTGTTGTTGTTATTCCCTCTGTAGTTATTATTTCCTTAGTTGTTGTTGTTGTTGTTGTTGTTGATGTTGTTGGCAATTGACACTCATTTGGTTGGTTTCATATGTTGTCATTGATGACAACATGTTCTGGCTTCATTCTTTGGTTTGGTACTTCACTGACAAACACTTCACCAGCATCGATAGGTATCTTCACCAGTAGGAAGGATTCTATGGGTACCGATATAGGAGGCTGATATCATTGGGAGATTCGGCAATCGGAAATTCATTTTATTATTTATGTATATATGTAGTGAGCTGACATGTATAATCATTTTTGTATTATCTATGTAAGCCAACATGAGTCATGAAGGACTGTAAAGGTATATAGGTCAGTTATTAGATCATTTTGAGATATAATGATATGTATGATGATGTAGTGAGATTAGATTATTAATGTGAAGATCATGTATATGAGGTCATTTGTGTAGGAGATAAATATTCTGTAATGATCTGTAGATGCGGTCATAGAGTGAAGGTTATTCCGGTAAGGGTTTAAGGTTTCAGAACCAGAACAATCAGAGCTTGAACTGGAACTAGATCAGGCATAGCAGATGCATTAAATGAGTTCAGTCTTAAGTTTCTTTATTCAAATTGACTGTAGTCAGTGAGACTCCTTTGTGTTGAGTAGTGTGCTCTAGGCGGTAAGCCTTCCTGCATGTGTAGGCCCCCATATTATGTATTATCTTTTCATATGGCCAGTGGATAGATATTGTGGGTCATAAATCCCATTGTGGTTTTTCCTCCTTGAGGTTTTCCATGTATAAACTCTCTATTTTATGGTATTCATTTGTGTGATTGGTTCATTGATTGCTTTACTTCTTTCAATTATATATCTACTGGTTTACCGGTTGGTGAATGCATGCTATAATAAGGTTAAAACTAATTATTTTGACATAAAACTAATTCATCCCCCCCTCTCAGTGTTCTTGGATTCCAACAATTGGTATCAAAGCCTTGTGCCTCGAAGGAAGTCTAACAACTTGAGGGAGATCTTGAATCCAGAATCCATGGAAATGAGTATGGAGAAACAACTTGAGGTAGCACTTGAAGATTATGATACTGAAAGGATGAATAACTTGAAGTTACAAGATGAATTAAATTTTGCAAAGGAATTCTTTCTTATCCTATAGGAGAGGCTGTCATCTGTTCAAGCTAGGAGGAAGGAACTTCTGCAAAATCAGGACAGAAGAAAAAGATGCCCTCAATGAAAAATGTCAGAAGCTGAGTCAAGAGAATGTTGTCATGAGGAATGAAATGAAATCCCTAAATATGGGGATTTCAAAGGAGATTGAAGACCAAAAGATGAATGAAGAAAACCTTGGGAGATCTTTGAAAGAAACATATGAAGAATGCATCTGGTTGGCTCAGAAAAATGATGTGTTGAGAATAAAATTAGTGCAATCTCAAAGCAATGAACAAGAAATTGAAAGACAAATGATAATCCTAAGAGATGGTTTGACTATTGCAAATGAGTACAAGGAAAAATTCAAGGTTAGTTAAGCACAACTTGATGAATTATTGAAAAGCCAAAGACAGAATGAAGATTCCAATGGACCTGGATTTGAACAAGGTCAAAGCTCTAGTACTGCAAATGAAGATTAGAACAACCGGAACTAGAGGACACTGACAAGGCAGCTCAATGCTTATAAATTCAATGGTAGATGCTTTGTTTGTAATAAATTTGGTCATATGGCTAGGCAATGTAGAAATAGAGCAAATCAAAACTATAATTCTACTCCCGATCAATGTTCCAAATGCAATAAGTATGGTCCTAAGATAGAAGATTGAAGAATGAATGTAAAATGTCATGCATGTGGAAAATTTGGACATATGGCTAATCAGTGCTGATCAAGCAAATATACCTATTATATCAAAGCAATTGAAAAGAACAATATTATATGTTATGCATGCAACAAGATTGGACACATAGCCAAGTTTTGTAGAAGCAAAAATCCACTGATTAGAAATGATGGATCAAATGATAAAGGGAAAGAAAAGATCAATGAAATCCAATAAGATCATACCAATAAATGGGTTAGGAAGTCAGATGATCAATCAGAGAATGATATTGCTCCGGTTACTCAACTGACAGAGCAGATTCCTCCTGCACCAGAAGGAAGCTCATCCGATAACTAAGGTAGATGCCTTAGGGGTAGGAAAAATTCATGAAAATATTGCATAAGCCCCAGGAAGGAGATCTGGAAGAATTTACAGACATTGGAAAAGGTTTATCTGGCATGGAGATGTTCGACCGAGATTCGGTATGTTCCATCGGAAGACATTCATATCAATGACAAATTAGGGTTTCTCAAAGGTTAAAAGGTTGAATCCACTTCATTTTTTATCACCTTGCATTCAAAGCAATTAAGAGAAATACATAGCAAGTGTAAGGCGATTCAGAGTGATCAGTAATCTTCATCACCGATTCCACCGACACTCGAAAGAATTCTTTAGTGTTATTCACCGACAACAATTTCTCAGGTATTTATTGTAATAATCTCTCATCATGGAAGTTGGATCATCCTTTGCACCTACTTTCATTGCAAATCCAACTGTTGTCGAGGTTAAGGATTGTCCCAGGCCAATTTTCAAGCAATGCTCACATATTGCCACCTTGGATGATTCAGTTGCTGCACTTTCATGTATTCTGGAAGGAGTTGTTTATGTGAAGACGTCATAGCATATATTCATTGCCACATTGAGGATCTGGGTACCAATGACATCAAGAATATGTACATGAATGAGTTGATGGGTGACTCCAGAAATATCAACCCTGAATATAAACACATTAAAGATCTAGGGTTTATTGGCATTCTTGATATCCCTGAATTTGAAGATGAGATCATCCAATATATATTGAGAAGAGTTCATGGAGAGTTCATTTGGTTGGATAGGCCATATAAGATCACAAAGGAGGCTATTAGGGCCATCACCGGTTTGCCATAGATTAATCAACATTCAGAGAAAAAGATTTCAAATGATCAAGTTAACAAATTCACCGACGTAACTTTAGATCGATGATCGATGAGGGTCAACACTATCATTGATCAAGACATCAAATTTGGCAGCACAATTATTAGGTATAAGGTAACTCAATCTAACCATCTCAATTCTATTTCTATCTCCTGCATATACATGACATATAAAATTATGAGGAAAAATAAGAAAATAGATCTATGTGGATGGATGAATGATGAGTTGATCATTAACCTTGGAAAGATTAAAGGAGAGAAAAAAGGGATATTTTAGTATGGGAATCTCATTGTCAGCTTAATGTTATTTTCCTTAATGAAAATCCCAGTTTTGGAAAGAGACAGTGGGCATTTAACATTCCAGTAGGTAGACAATTGAATCAATCTATTGCTAACTTAGGAAGCCTATGAGATGATAAGGTTTGGGTTTATTTCAAGGTATTTCAGATTGCAATGAAATCCACAAAGAGGGTTCCCAAACACATTGTTGACAAATACTCAATCAAGATCTGCTTTTTGGTCAAAAAGGATGAAACCTTAATGGAAGCAGTTAAACCCCGAAAGATATGTATAGAGGAGATGGGGTATGAGGTTGATGCTGTGATTTTGGATGCTTATGCTAAAATGTTGATTGATGCTCCAATTGATGAGGCTGAAATGTCTTTTGGTACTGCAAAGAAAAAGAAGCAAAAAGTTCAAACTAAATTCAATCGAAAGAAGAGGAGAAACAACAAGGTAAGGCCAACAAATTTGTTGAAAAAGTATCCCAAGACATCAAGGCCTTAATGGAAGTTGTTCTGGAAAAAGGAAGGAAGAGGAAAGAGCCTGCAATCTTCATTGAGCTTATTCCATCAGACTCTGGAATTGAAGATGACACTCCTCTAGCATTCAAGAGGGAATTGAGGATGAAAGGTGAGGAGACTAAGGAGGAGGCAAGGAAGCAACCGGTAAGAAAGGTCACAATCAAGGTACTGACCAACAATCCTGCAAAGATAAGAGCTCTAAAGGAAACATCTCTTACACCTTCTGCACCATCCGGTACTGGCAGAAGAAAGAAGAAGGAAGACATAGACCTTTCTATTGTAACCAGTAATGTATATTTAATCCCTCCTAAGACTTGTGTAGAACTGATAGATGAAATTACCTAGGATGGAATTTTAAAAAATATACAATACTATTATGAGCACTTAGATGATGATGAGCATAAAGAAATTGAGGAAGCAGTCTTGTTACACCTAGATATATTTTAGAAGGCTTTATTAGAACTTGAAAATAAAATACCGACACAACTGTATAACAATCTAGATGCTAGGAGATTATTCACTATGGAGGAGGATAAGTGCATAAAAATTTAAGAGTTATTAACTACTTGTGGTTCTATTACTCCAAATGAGTTGGATATGACCATTTAAGTTCTAGACAAAACAATTTTCCATAGCAAGCACAAGATAATTAGTCTTATGGCAAGCAAGGTTAATGAAATAATCAGTTTAAATCACAAGGCATGGGTACAATTCTTTGTTGACAACCTTGGTTTCTTCTCTTCACTGAAAGATAATATTGACTCTACTGGCATCCTAGTTGAAGGGAAAGGCAAAGGTGTAGTGGGTGCCTCACCCACAATTTTGAAATATGCTAAGGAATTGGATGTAGAGCCCCCGACATAATCAAATGTACAGGACATAGAGGAGATGCCGAGAAAAAGTGCAATAAAAATAGATGGTGAAAATCTAGCAAACAAGCGCTATCTGTCAACTAGCTATTTTATCTATTAGTTCATGCTTCTTCTTGCTTGCATTCATTCATTTTCCATCAACACTGACCATCCTAAGAATTTGTACATATGTAGGCATCGTAACTGCTCTCTCACCATGGTTTGGATCATTGGATATATCATAACAACTTTGTTTCTAGGCTTGGGGAAAAACTCTACACTTAGCTGGGGGCAAACTCTGGATCATTTTGAACTTAACCAAACAAGTAGAAAAAACAGTTAGACAACTCTTATCAAGCGAAACACATCCAACATTGAACATGAAATCAAACTATCAACTATCAAGCTATCACAAAGTCAATCTAAGCACATCACACACCTTACAATGGATAATATCTTTTTGGATAATGATTTTAACATGATTGTTCAACTTTTCTATAACTGCTTTTTGCTATCATGATTTCTGAGTGACTCCAAGATGTCTTTGACTAGAGGAACAAGGAAGGAACGTGATATTTTTCTTGTCTGCTATCTGAAAATTAATCATTAATATGTGCAAATTTGTCTCGGGACATGATCATCAGAATATCATTGAAGACATTTCCGATTTGCGTATTGAAATGATTAATACTTCCTGTTTTATGCAAGAAACACTCAGGTCATCTCGGTTCAATTATACCTCGATGCTTGTGCTAACTTGCTATATAAAAATCCAGGAAAGAAGTGCTCAGGACATCATGGTTTAATTATACCATCGATGTTTGCACTCACTTCCCACATTTCAAAATCTCAATGATGACAAAAATGCAAAATAATCCAGTGACTGGTCTGGTTGTTCCATTGCATTTTAGCTTGCATTTCATTCTTGCATGGGATCCTACATGCTGCTTTTATCCAAGGTTAAATCTATCGCAGGAATCATCAAAATATCATCACAAGTTTATACACAATCAAATGAATGACTCATATCTCTCTCATGATATTATCGACCTAGCCCAAAATCTTATGCTATCTCCCTCAACAGAATCAACAATCAGCATATCCAAAAATTTCAGCAACTTGATATCAACAAACTGTTAGTTCTTTATCTATCAACCTTATCAAATCAAATCAATCAATCAAACCTAATCGATTCTATCATGTCTTATACAAGATGTATCCTTCTTGAAACCAGACGCTCTGATCATGTCTTATACAAGATGAATCCTTCCTGAAACCAAACACTTTGATCATCGTTGTCTTATACCGGATGAATCCTTCCTGAAACCAGACTAAATTTCGATCTCATCAATCTAATCAATCAAGATTTTTCAATCTTATCAATCTAAGCAATCAAGCAAATCAAAGAACTCACATTTTCATCAAACCACAGTTGCAGAAATCAAATCAAATCTATCGGGATATCAATTTCACAAAAAAATCCAAAGATCAATTATGTCAATTGATCTCCCGAGGGGGCATCATCGTACCATAATTTAGCAATCAAGAGCTGGGCCATCCTATCAAATCAATATCAACATCAAAATGAGATTATTCTTTGAATCAATGCGTCATCACACCTCACTTCAAAGAGGGGCAAAATGTATACACCTAAAAATGGTCTGGAGATAATTAATTAAATAAGAAATTATTTAATTAATCTCCCTCCCCAATTTAATTGAATTCACTAAGCAATTTTATTAAATTTCCCCTTTCATCTACTTATTAATAAATCTAAGGATTTATTTAATAAGTTCTTTTCAACCTCGTTAATTAATTAATTCAAATTAATTAATTCCCCCCATCAAAATCATTTCTTCTAAATCCCCTAATTAATTAAAACAAATCAAATTCATGAATTTTTGAGATTAATTAGCCTTTTCCTATTATTTGGATTTTTAAATTCAAATTCTCCTAACTTCTACCACTCCTAAGCCTAACCATTCATAAACTTAACCCATTCTACCTACCACCATGTCCCCTTTCATCCAACCTCTTCTAGAAGCTTTGTGACACTTGTCACTAAGTGTTCCCTTTCATACACTCTCTTCTAGAAGCCTCTTGACACTTGTCACCATAGAGATGATAGATGTTCCCTTTAATCCAACCCCCTTTGCCATCCTCCTCCAATTTAACCATTGATATCTTCAGATCAATCTTGACCGTTGATTCTTGCCACCTCACCCCTAGCCTTGGAAATCCTATAAATAGACCTCATTTTGGAGCAATATGCATCCCATCTCATTCTCATCTTATGCATTGTTACTATAGACATCTAGCTTCTAGTTTATCATTTCAAGCATTATTATCATGTTCAAATTTTAGCTTAATTGCATCTTCATTCTATCTTATTTTCTAGAATAATCATGAACTCATATAGCTTAATCATGCTATTCTTGCTAGATCATGCATTTTCATCATTCAAATCCTCCATCTAAGTGTAGTCAAGTCACTGGAATATGCATAATCAGATCTGAGAGCATTTTTTTATACTCACATTTACTAGGAGGCAATAAGTCGATTAGCTATGGTTTTAAATTTCCTTGATTAAATCTTCTAACCATCCTTGTAATGATTTATTGAGTGCACTGTGGTTGCAGGTATAGGTACACTTCACAAACCACTTGAATGAGTACCATAAATGTCATTATGGACTTCATGTAAGGCCTTCTCAGATTCTTCTTCTTCGAGACATCTTAAGAGAGTACCGTCTAGACCTCATTTAAACATGGTATCTGCGACGAGAGTTAAATGGGATGATTGGTGAATAAAGTTTCTCTTTTGATTCTTTGATAAGTTGGGAGGTAAGATGTTATCTTTTAGGTATGTGTAAGTTTGGCCATAGAGGGAGGAATCGTGTTCAATAAGTTGACATATGGTTTGGGAATCAGGACAATTAAAGGCGGGATGAAACGACTCTTCTACCAGGAATTCATAACGCTGTTGATTTTCCTATGTCTGTAATAGAGAAGCAAGTGTAGCCATGGCATCTGCTACTTTATTGTCATTTCTTGGGATATGTTCAAAAGTTATTTCTACAAAGTACTTCTTGAAATCATCCACCATCTTTTTATAAGGCATTAGCTTTTCGTCCTTTGTTTGATAGTCATCATTGATTTGATTGATGATGAGTTGAGAGTTTCCAAAGACCTGAAGTTGTTTAATGTTCCATTCTATAGCCATTTTGATACCTGTAACCAAATCTTCATACTCTGCGGTATTATTGGTGCATGGAAAGCTTAATTTGTATGCTTTTGGGATGGTATGACCTTGTGGTGTGATGAATAGAATGCCTGCTCCTGATCCATGTTGTGTATATGAACCATCAAAGTATAGTTGCCATGTTTTTGTTGTGACTGTTAGGATATCAGCATTAGGAAACTCAATCTATAGAGGATGGTCATCTTGAAGTGGCACCTCTGCTAGTTGATCTACAATGACTTGTCCTTTGATAGATTTTCTGTCAACATATTCGATATCAAACTCGCTCAGAATCATGATCCATTTTGCTAGTCGTCCTGTCAATGTGGCTTTGCTGAGTAAATATTTTATAGGATCAATTTTAGCTATCAACTTGATGGAATGAGATAGTAGATAGTATCATAGTTTTTGAGAAGCAAAAACTACTACCAAGCATGTTTTTTCTGTTGATGAATAGTTGATCTCATATCCCACTAGTGTTCTGTTGATATAGTAAATGGCTCGTTCTTTTCCTTCCTTATCCTGTTGTGCGAGAAAAACTCCCAATGATGCTTCGGTAGTTGATACATAGAGTAACAATGGTTTTCCTAGAATTGGTGACATTAGAACAGGTGGTTGCATAAGATATGCCTTAATCTTGTTGAATGCTTCTTCGCATTGATGATCCCATTTGAAATTAACATGTTTGTGTAATAGGTGAGTAAATGGTTGACATTTATCTACTAATTGAGCCACAAATCTTCTGATTGTTTGGAGTCTTCCTTGTAGTGATCTTAGTTGACTGATATTCTTGGGAGATTCCATTTCCATGATTGCTTTTACCTTAGCTGGATCTACTTCTATACCTCTAGTTGAAACAATGTATCCCAACAGCTTTCCTAAAGTGACACCAAAAGGACATTTCTTAGGGTTTAGCCTTAGCTTATATTGTTCTAACCTGTCAAAGATCTTTTCCAGTATCTCTATATGTTCTTCTCTATTGTATGCTTTAGCCAATATGTCATCCACATAGTCTTCCATGAATTTATGCATCATGTCATGAAATATAGTTGTCATAGCTCTTTGATATGTAGTACCTACGTTCTTTAATCCAAAAGGCATGATGTTCCAATAGAAAGTAACCCATGGGCATGTGAAAGCTGTCTTTTCTTGATCTTCGGGTGCTATTTTCTTCTGAATGTATCCGGAGAAACCATCCATTAGAGAAAACACGGAGTGTCCAACAGTTAAATCTACAATGATGTCGATGTTAGGCAAAGGAAAGTCATCCTTTGGACATGCGTTATTAAGATCTCTAAAGTCTGTGCATATTATGATGCTTTTATCTAGTTTTGAAACAAGAATGATGTTGGATACCCATTGAGGATATGCTACAGGTCTGATGAATCTGACATCCAGTAATTTCTTTAGTTCTGCTTTGACTAGGAGAGCGATATGTGGATGCATTTTTCTTAATTTCTGTTTGACTGGTTTGGCTCCTAGGCTAATATTTAAGTGATGCATAATAAGCTCTGGATCTAACCTTGGCATGTCTGCATATGACCAGGCAAAATTGATTTGCCATCATTTGAAGAATTCCACATATTGTTGCATTTATTTGCTCTGATAGAGAAGTTGCTGGATGAAGAATCTTTGGTTGTTCTGTTGTGCCAATGTTAACTGTGTCTGTTGGTTCGATCAAAATGGATGACCTTTCTTGATAGTGCTCAGGTAAAGTGTCAAATCTCCCATATCCAACACCTCAAGGAGGTTTTCACCATTAGATGCATCCTTTCTTTTTACTTTTTCCTAGTTTAATGTTGCCAAGAAATGGTTTTCAAAATTAGACCTGATATTGTTTTCCTTATTTTCACTTTTATGACTAGGAGATTTGACACCCACTTGATTGGAAGATGTGCTGGTGACATTGTTGCTGAGATTTGTTATGGGTTTGATTGCGTTAAGATATAGAGATATGGCATGGTCATTTGGAAATGTATCAATAGCAGTATGTCCTTTATTTTCCCAATCAATAAGCTCAGGGTGGATTAAAGGTAGGGGATCTTTAGGTTGGTATGTTTTGAGGGTTTCAAGGGTCATGCTGGATGTATCAAAGTTTTCAATATGTATGTTGATGTCTAGAATGATACTCTCATTAGAATGACCTTGTGTAAGAAATTCTTGATCGTCCTCGGTTAATTGCAAGTTAGTCGAATGTGATTCTAATTCAAGTGAACTAGTTCCTGACTTTTGTCCTGCATACGTGTGAACTACATCGACTTCTACATCTCCTTCAAAGCATTTTTTTTCAACTGATTCTTCAGAGTGATATGAATCCCATTCCCATTCATTAGAATCTGTATCACTTGCAGCCTGTAGTCTACAGATTTGGTCATATAACATTTCTTCTGCTTTTCTAGCTATACTTTTTATTCTTTCATATTCAACCTCTTCAAGACTGAGATTGAGTTTTTTCAACTTTTCTATGAGTTCTCCTGGACTTATATTAGCTTCTTTCTTATTTTGATTGAGATTTAAGGTTGCTTGAGAGATGTTTTTAGTTTGTTTCTCTTGTTGATTTGAAGCTTGCTTCTTTTCCCATTTCATGTTTGCTTGTGCTTGTTATTTAGCTGATTTTTCTTCCCTTTCAATTGCCAGTTGTTCTTGTCTATTTTCATATTCCTCTTGTTGTTGACTAAAAGATGTGTCTTCTGGTAGATTGACTTGTCCATATCCTAAACTTGTTTTGTCTGTAGTCTACTGAGTATGAGGTTGAATAGGTTTTGAGATACCTTCTTTTCTTTTTCCTATAGGTCCTGTCCCAGTATATCCCATCCTTTGAAGGATGTTGAATCCTTTTCCATATTTTTCTGTAGGTATTCTGACATTGTTGACCTTTTGTTGAACTTCTTCATCTTTGTATAGCCACTTTAGCACATCTTTGTCTTCTATCTCCTCTGATAAGGTTCCAACACTAATAAATGCTCCATCAAATATTGGAAGATGTTTCACAATTTGTTGTTGTTTAGAATTTGATGGTTTTCCCAAGGATTTAGGAGAGAGTGGTAATTGTGATATTAAGTATTCTCCGTTCCCTCAATCTCTTAGCTGCATTTGTTTTTCCATGCTTGATAAAATAGATGCAAATGATTGTTCCTTGGATTGTGTGTTTGAAGATGTTGCTTCCCTGTTATGAGGAACAATTACTTCTTGAGCCATTTTCAGATTCCTGCAATATTGGAATGGATTAGCATCTACAGAAATTGTGATTTCTTGTCCCTCATAAGGAAATTTGACACATTGATGATAGGTTGACCAGACAACTTGCAAGTCATGTATCCATGGTCTCTCTAGGAGTACATTATATGAAAGGTCTAAGTCTAGAACTTGGCATGTTGTGTCTTTTTGTAGAGGTCCCACTCTAATTGGTAGTATCACAATTCCCTTGGAGGACTGTTCTTCTTCATCATAAGATTTTATGGTGATCCTTTTCCGGACATCAACTGCATCTTTTGAATATCCTAAGGCATGAACAAGACTCAATGAGAAAATATTTAGGCCAACTCCACCGTCTATTAGAACACGTTTTACTTGGGTTTTGTGAATAAGGACTTCAATATGCAAAGGAGCATTGTGAGGATGTTGCAAGGACATGTCATCTTCTTCAGTGAATAATAAGCAATGAGGGGTTGTGAGGTGTCCCACCATGGTTTGGAATTGATTGATATCAAGATCTTTGGATATGGTTGTATCTACTAATGCTCATTCAAGAATTTCTTTATGTGCAGGTGAAAGATTTAAAAGTTCCAAGATTGGTATTTGGGTAGGTGTTTTTTGCAATTGTTCCACTAGATTGTATTCTTTTATTGTAGCGGATGATGTGTTTGTTGTAGGTCCTGGCAAAACAACTTTAGCTTTGCTTCTTGTTATAGCATGAGCATGTTCTTGATTTTGTTTTTCTTTAACTACAATCACATTTACCACGTTGTCATATGTATGAGCGTAGTTTACCTTTGCTTTACCCTTGCCATTATTTGTTGTTGATGATTCACCTTTCTCATAGTTTGGAAATAGAGTCTTAAAAGCTATATGAGATTCATTTGTTGTATGTCCATCCAATGTTATTACTCCATTATCAATCATATCTTGTATGATATGTTTCAACTTCTGACAACTATCTGTGTGATGTCCCTTGTTTCGATGGAAATGGAAATATTGATTATCATTCCACCAAGGTGGTTTGATTTCAGGTTTGTAGTTCCTTTCTTCTGGTAAAGTGATCAATTTGTTTGCGAGAAGTGTTTTTAGGGTTGATCCCAAGGATTCACCAATGTTTGTGAATTGTCTTCGAAAGAAAGTTTTGATAGTTGCTCTTTGGTGATTGTTGTTTTGTTGTGTCATTGCTGAGTGAGTAGATAAATTGAAAATCGATTGCTTTGGTTTCACATTGTTGTTATCTACTATTCCATCATTGATGATATTTCAATTTCTATTCCAAAACTTTGGTTTATCATTGTGGTTGTTGTTATTGTTGTTGTTAGGAGGATGGACTCCTTCTTTGTATATTTTCAACTCACCCTTCTTTATCATGGCTTCTTCCATTCTGATTCCATTATCAACCATTTTTCCAAAGCTTTGGTTTCCTTTAATTTTTAAGTAATAACTCATTTGATCATTTAAGTTATTGATGAATATGTCCATTTTTTCGTACTCTGGCAATGTACGAGGATACCGCGATGCTAGGCATCTCCGTCGTTGTAAGAATGTCATGAAGGGTTCTCCAATCTTTTGTTTAGTGTTACGTAGGTCTAGTATTGTTACTTCATATTGTATGTTGTAGGAGTATTGTGAAACAAATTTATCCACCAACTCTGAAAATGATCTAATTCTAGGTGTAAGTTTGGAGAACCATTCCATAGCTAGTCCAGTTAAGCTTTTCAGAAATAGTCTCATTAAGTAGGTATCCTCATGTGCAAACTCCATACTCATTGTGCAAAATTATCGTATATGATCTTGAGGGTCAGTGCTTCCATCATATTTTTCATATCTCAGAGTTTCAAAACCTATAGGAAATGGTATCATGTTTAGATTTCTTTCGAATGGATAAGGACAGATTTCTTGAAGTGAGTATCGTCGAACATTTCCTCTTTGCATCTCTTGGATTTGTGTTTGCATTGATTGTAGTTGTTGTGTGAGAGTTGTGATAGGATTATCAACATGATTTGTTCTCACATGACCATGATTTTGCATTCTAGGAGGATTGAGATCTCTTCTTGTTTCATCTCTAGCTCTTCTTGTATCTTCATTGAATTGAATGTTATTTAGGATTTCTATTTCATCTCTTCTAGGTATGCCGATTTCTTCATTGGTTCTGGTGTTATTGGGAATTGATGTGTCATTCATGTGGAGACCAAAGATGTCCTCATATTGTTCGTTATTAGGGGGAGGGTCACTATTCTTTTGTGTCAATTTATTCACATCAAAATCTCGGGGAAGTGTAGCACCAGATTTGGCTAGCATTAGAAAGTATTTTTCTTTTTCTTCCTCTAATAATTTCTGCATAAATTTGTCAAATTGAGGATCTTTCTTGATGTCTCTGATGTTTTGTTCTGTTATTTCTTCTTCAACTTTTATTTCATCTTCACGTTCCATGATTGTGTTTGTTTCCAATGTTTCAATTTTGATCTCTAAATTTTTTTGTCTTTGAGCTCTAGTTAGAATGGGCATACACGTGTGTTATCTTGCTAGTATTCAATTGTCCAAAAGGTTGTTTTGATAAGTGATCAAAATTCAATTTCAAGGCAATAGAGTGATATGACACTAAAAGAGAATTCAAGTGTTTAAAAGTTTGCAAGTTTTTCGATCTTTAGTTTAGGAGTGCAATGATGGTGATTTGATAAGAACCAAGTCCAGTAGGAATGATATATCCTACGATGTGGGACAAGGTTATCTAGACCAAACATTTTAGTTTCGTGATAAAGGATGATTGATCCTGATGAGAAACTATGTCTAAGTGATTAGTTTATCAAAGAGGGTGATAATGCACTTTGAGACGTTTAGATCTTGAACTTGTTAAGGGTGAGCACTTTGAAAATCTTAAGGTGTATATTTTCTAAAGTCTGATTTTACGGGTGATAACTTGACCAAGCAAACCAAGGAGATAATCTAAGCATAGACTGATAGATATCAGGTGTTTATGTTTACTGCAAATTGATTAGGCAGAAATGACCAATCTGAAATAGGCATGTAAGACACAGTTCTAGATTGACAAATGCAAAGTTTCATATGACATATTATAAAGCCTGGAACGGCAAGATATATACTACAGAACAACAAACTAGTGATTTCATGTGAAAAGTAGTGTTTCATACGACATAGAATCTTGACTCGTACGATAGAAGATCAAGAAATATGATAGAGAATCCTAACTCGTACGACAGGTATTTGAACAGTGATAAAAATTGTTTGCTTGTTTGAGTTTTGATCACTGAATTTTGATGTTTTACTTTGGTTTTCCAGTTTTAAGTGTTTGATTTTTCAATTTAGGGATGAATACACAACAAACACATGATATGATAAGTGACTCCAAGCATGCTAAACCTTAAGGAAGTTGGCTGAGAATGAAAACCTTTGCTTGTTGACTTAGGTACACACCCAATAGCTAATCAGAATATAGCCACTGAGTCTCACACAATGGATTCTCAACGCCATATTATCCGACTCTAAATGCTAATGGGGGCATGATATGGCAAGTGTCTTGGGAGAGTTACTATATCTCTTGCACAAAGATGATCACTCTTTCAGAGGTGAATCAGGTAGCTTCTATTTTAACTGGAACTAGTAAGGGATCCGTTCGGTGCGTCGGGGTATAAACTCAATTAAGAGGTCTCCTAGCCTTGAAAACCAAGGTTTGATATACCCAAAGGTACAAAGGAGAGCTATTCCCTAGCACTTTCGTTGCTTTGATTTTCATCAAATACACATTTATTTTATAGTGGGTTGGATTACTTGGCATTAGCCGTTCCCACTTAGGTCGTTCCCCTCTCACCAGCCTTAAGGGCTAAAAGTTATTACTCCTCGGGAGGGTAGGCCTGCTAAAGAAATGCACTAATGAAAGCAAAAGATGAGTCTATCTTTTTGATCACCTAAGAAAGGTGAGAGTATACTCGCATATCATCAAAGACACGAAATACATGATTGTTTATTTCCTTTAGCAAAATTGAAATGTGCCTAGAAAACTTTAATGAATACACAAAGTTTGGTTGGATTCATAGGCAACTTGCAAAATAGATCCATTAATAGTCATGATTATGTTTTTGAAATTTGTCTTTAAGAAGCGTATCTTCATCAATCGTCCTGCAGAAAAGAGTTATGTTGCCAACAATCTCACAAACCGGTTAGAGTTAATGTTAGAAAATCTTAGATTAGAATAAGAAAACACTAATTTGTAGTTTATCAAAAATCACAGATGCAGAAACTCGTACGACATGATTTATTAGTTAGTACAACAAATATTTAGATCTCTGATACAAGCCAAAACCAGCTCATACGACACAAAATTATGCTTAGTACAAGTAAAGAATTTGCAAGAAATAGACTCGTACGACACAACTTTAGACCTAGTATGAATAAAAATTTGCAACATAAACCTCCTATGACACATAATTATAACTAGTACGAGTCAGGATTAGGTGTAATACTAGGCTAAAAGGAAGTTCGTACGAGCTAAAAAGGCAACTCGTACAAATGTCTGAACCAGAGCCGGACATAGATGAAGTTTGCTGAAGATTAAGAGGCCAAAAGAGATGATTTTGGCCCCATGGTGGGTGCCAAAATATCATGCTCTGTGAAGTGTACTTGTACCTGCAACCATAATGCACTCAATAAATCATTACAAGCATGGTTAGAAGATTTAATTAAGGAAATGTAAAACCATAGCTAATTGACTTATTGCCTCCTAGTAAATGCAAGTATAAAAAAATGCTCTCAGATCTGATTATGCATATTCTAGTGACTTGACTACACTTAGATGGAGGATTTGGATGATGAAAATGAATGATCTAGCAAGAATAGCATGATTAAGCTATATGAGTTCATGATTATTCTAGAAAATAAGATAGAATGAAGATGCAATTAAGCTAAAATTTGGATATGATAACAATGCTTGAAATGATAAAATAGAAGCTAGATGTCTATAGTAACAATGCATAAGATGAGAATGAGATGGGATGCATATTACTCCAAAATGAGGTCTATTTATAGGATTTCCAAGGCTAGGGGTGAGGTGGCAAGAATCAACAGTCAAGATTGATCTGGAGATATCAATGGTTAAATTGGAGGAGGATGGCAAAGGGGGTTGGATTAAAGGGAACATCTGTCATCTCTATGGTGACAAGTGTCAAGAGGCTTCTAGAAGAGAGTGTATGAAAGGGAACACTTAGTGACAAGTGTCACAAATCTTCTAGAAGAGGTTGGATGAAAGGGGACATGGTGGTAGGTAGAATGGGTTAAGTTTAGGAATGGTTAGGCTTAGGAGTGGTAGAAGTTAGGAGAATTTGAATTTAAAAATCCAAATAATAGGAAAAGGCAAATTAATCTCAACAACTCATTAATTTTATTTGTTTTAATTAATTAGGGGATTTAGAAGAAATGATTTTGATGGGGGGAATTAATTAATTAACGAGGTTGAAATGAACCTATTAAATAAATCCTTAGATTTATTAATAAGTAGATGAAAGGGGAAATTTAATAAAATTGCTTAGTGAATTCAATTAAATTGGGGAGGGAGATTAATTAAATAATTTCTTATTTAATTAATCATCTTCAGACCATTTTTAGGTGTATACAACGATCAATGAGGAACCGAAAGTAACAGATACTACACCAAGAGGCGAAGCCACTGGTGCAAAAGAGGATGCTATTAAAGGTATTAAACCATCAGAGAAAAAAGGAGAGGAATTCGATAGGGAACCGGTAGCCAACACATCTTTTTTGTCAATTAACACCTCCCAGGTACAGAAAAAGAGCATAACTATGATGAGTTCTACTGAGCTCATGATGATTGCTACTCACAAGATGATGAAGGGTCAATGGACAAGGGAATAATTGATCAGCCAATTCCAATTTTGCATAGACTTGTCTCAGAGTGCCAGTTTGACAAAGGAGCAAGCCCATTCGATAAGCTCAAAATAATTACTAACTGCAGATATAGATAAAGGTATTAAAGGTTCTCAGGATAAATTGTAGGTATAGTCAATTCTTTTGATGGTTCCAATTCTTTGACTACGTCTATTGATGGGCTAATTTTTTTGTTAGAAGCTCAAATTTCAGCTCTTGAAAGGGATAGAGACCAAATCTTTAGGAGAGCTAAAGGGCTCAAAGGATTGGTGAGTCCTCGGTTTGACTCCTTGAGTGTACATAAAAATGAATGCATAGATATGGTTGGCAAGCCCACATCGACAAAGCTTAAGGAGAAAGAGTCACGTGCTCATATGCTTAATAGACTTGTATCGATATCTGACACATTCAAATCTAGTTGGGACACTTATCTAAAGCTTTTGGAGAAAGCCTATATGGAAATTTTCAAGTATATTCATCTCCGGTAAGGTGTTTTGGGACACATTCTTTGTACAAAATTTCATTCTTCATCTCAGTTTTTGGTGCTTTTTGGCATTGATGTCAAAGGGGAAGGTATAGGTGAAAATAATATCCTTGACATCAAGAGATAAGGAGTATTTGTATAGATCATGATTACAGATGCATATTCAGCTCAGGGGGAGCTGTCTCAGGGTGAATCCGACAGATGGAAACTATTATCATTTTTCACATTAGTGTTGCCATTAATGCCAAAGGGGGAGATTGTTGGAAATTGACACTCATTTGGTTGGTTTCATATGTTTTCATTGATGGCAACATATTCTGATTTCATTCCTTGGTTTGGTACTTCACCGACAAACACTTCATCGACACCGACAGGTATCTTCACCGGTAGGAAGGATTCTATGGGTACTGGTATAGGAGGCCGACATCATTGGGAGATCCAACAATCAGAAATTAATTTTATTATTTATCTATATGTGTCATGAGCTGACATGTATAATCATTTTTATATTATCTATGTAAGCCGACATGAGTCATGAAGAACTGTAAGGGTATATAGGTCAGTTATTAGATCATTTTGAGATATAATGATAGATATGGTGATGTAGTGAGATTAGATCAGTAATGCAAAGATTATGTAAATGAGGTCATTTGTGTAGGAGATCAATATTTTGTAATGATCTATAGATGTACTCATAGAGTGAAGGTTATTTCGGTAAGGGTTCAAGGTTTCAAAACCAGAATATTTAGAGTTTGAACCGGAAATCGATCAGACATAGAAGATGCATTAAATGAGTTCAATCTTATGTTTCTTTATTCAAATTGACTGTAGTCAGTGAGACTACTTTGTGTTGAGAAGTGTTCTCTAGGCAGTAAGCCTTCTTGCATGTGTAGGCCCCCATATTATGTAATATCTTTTCATATGGCCAGTGGATTGATATTGTGGGTCACAAATCCCATCGTGGTTTTTCCTCTTTGAGGTTTTCCACTTATAAACTCTCCATGTTATGGTATTCATTTGTGTTATTGGTTCATTGATTCATTTATTTCTTTCAATTATATATTTACCAGTTTACCAGTTGGTGAATGCATATTATAATAAGGTTAAAACTGATTATTCTGGCAGAACACTGATTCACCTTCCCCTCTCAGTTTTCTTGGATTCCAACAATTGTTGTTGTTTCCTTGGTCAGGAGTGCATTGATAATTGTTGGTGCCTTGACTGGCACTTCTTTGATCATTGTTGGATGGTGTGTTACGTGATAAAGTCAACACTGGTTGCTTAGACTTTACATTGTTGGCATCGACTATACCATCATTAACAACATTTTTGTTTCTAGTCCAAAATATGGACTTGTTTGAGTTGTTGTTATTATATTGATTGGTATAGGTGTTATTGCTTGATGAACTAACACCTTCTTTAGAGGATTTTAAGGCCCCATTTTTGATTGAGGCTTCTTCTACTTGGATACCATTCTCTATCAATTTTGCAAAAGTAGGTAGACATTGTAGTTTAATTTGACAACTCATTTCAGCGTTTAAATTGTCTATGAATATTTCCATCTTTTCCTTTTTAGGTACATCTCATGGGTACCTTGAGACCATACGTCTCCATCATTGGAAGAATACCATGAATGTTTATTTGTTCTTTTGCTTCATGTTGAATATGTCAAGCATGGTAACCTCATGTTGGATATTGTAGGAGTATTATGTGATGAATTTGTTCACCAACTCATCAAATGATTTGATGGGAGGTGTGAGTTTTGACAACCACTCCATTGTTTCCCCTCCCAAACTTCTTGGGAATAGCCTCATCATGTATGTATCGTTATGAGAAAACTCCAAACTCATAGTATAAAATTCCCTAATGTGATCATGTGGATCACTCTTACCATTGTATTTATCATACTTTGATATATCTAAATTTGGTGGGAAAGGTATCATGTTTAGCCTCCTATCAAAATGATGCAACCATAACCAGTAAACCCTCAAAAGAGAACTGACCAACTTATGCAACAATATTAACATAATGAAAGCAACAAGAAAACATAGAAAGATTACAAAAATAGATCATATTATTGTCTTAGAACCTCTGGCAACCAACCGGTTATCATCATACAATCATCATAGAACATCTGGTAGTCAACTGGTTACATGAAGGCTACATGCGAGATACAATCCATCTGGGTCTCTCAAAGTCAACGAGATCACTAATCACTAATCACTAATCTTAATCCTTATTATGATTTCTACTTCATCTCCCCCCTACAAATGATTACATAATACCCTATATATACCCTCCAGAATATATCCGAGTCGACCACAAAAGATTACATTTACCAATGCAATAAAATGAAAAGTGTAACTAGGTCGGTCCTAAGAATGCAAGAAATTCTTCCAGAAAATAACAAACAAGAAGTGCGGATCAGCAGGATGGTCGACCACACTTTAAAGAACATCAAACAAGACCCAAAATAGATACACATGCCAAGAAACCGCTTCAGAAATGATTCAGAAATGAAGGAAGACCAATTGGTAAGAACAAGAACTGTCTCAAAACCTAGAAACAATCAACCGAGAGCGATAACTAGCCGAAAAAGAATCCAAATGGACTAAAAATCAAGAATAAGCAGATGAACCAACCTAGAGACCAAAAATAGGATTTGCAATGAAAAGCAAGCAACGACCAGCACCTATTGGTAGGAACATAGAAAACTACACACTGAACTGAACAAGAACTAAAATAAAAGGAAATATTTTTGGTTGATGCAAGATTGCTCATAGACCGGAGATTCTTTTGCATCACAAAAGGGTAAGGACAAATATCCTCCAAAGAATATGTCATCATAGACCCTTGTTTCATATCTTGCATTTGTCGTTGGAGTGCTTGAAATTGCTGCGTAATGTTAGCTAAAGGAACATTTTATTCATTGGACCTTCGATGGTGGGCATTTCCTTGTTCACTAACATTGTCATAATTATGGGTATCATCTCGGTTGCGGTGTTGTCTTGATCATGTGTGTCCTCTCCTCTCAAGTGTTCTTGATTTTGAGTGTTGAATGTGTAGGCACTTGACCTTTTTCTTGGGATTCTTTCATTCCTTGAATTTTCTATGTCAAAATCCTCAGGCATCCTGACTCCTTTGCTATTTAACACGAGGAGGTACTTTTGTTTGTCCACTTCTATAAGCCTTTCCATGAGCTTTTGGAAGGCGGCGCTTTGTTGGATGAGTTCCTCGGTGATCTCTTCTTCTTTCATATTTGCGTATTCATCAAAGGGTTGGATTCCCTACGACTCATGCTAGATTCCAGCCGTGGATCCAATTCTTTGCCTTTTCAAGATCGAGTGCCAATAGGCATCAGTATATTTATATAGTAGTTAATTCATCCTCTTCTAATAGGATTATTGGTGGAGTTGGTGGCTTAGGCTGAGCCTCATTGTAAATGATGCAAATTCTTGGAAATAAGGCGGGATTGATCTTTCCCCCTTGGTTAAGGCATTGATTGAATGTTGCTTTCTAAATGTAAGCCCTACTTTTCAAAGGTTCTTTGTCAAACTTGTTGGTTTTTCCTTTGAGATACAATCGCATATGATGCAAGAAAATGTGGTGTGATGCAAAGAGTTGACAGTTAATGTAGAGAAACTTTCTCCTCTTTATAAGTGCCCTAGGACTAGGTTGTTTCTTCTTCAACTTAATCCTTTGACGAAGACTTCTTCTTCTCAAAATATGGGGAGTGTTCATACAAATGGTCCAAGAGTGTTGATGTTGATGGTTGATATGGATACTTCATTTCAAATACTCAAGCTTACTAAGTCAAGTAGAGGTTTTTTTTGATAGGCCCCTATGACAAAGTGCGTCAAATGATATGGATAAAGTCTCTCGATATGGAAACTTGATTTGACTAACTTGAATACCTAGCTAAGTATTGTTGTTGAGATAGTTGGATGATAAACTCTTGATCACTTGGTTTTGATACTCCTCTAAATTGGTTGGATCAAAATCTTGCCTAAAGATAGTTGAAATGTTGACAACCACCTCCAAAGGTGCTTTGTTGGATTTGAAAATTTCTTCCACTTATGATCTCTCCTTGTTTTTGAGCTGATTTTTGAGTTGATTTTTTGGATATTTTTGGAAGATATTTTAGCATTTATGACAATAATACATAGCACACATGAAGAAAATGTACATCTTAATGCTAAACATTGAGTGTATGTTCTTTTGAGGATGTGTTCAAATCTTTGATATTTTCACTAGTTTGGATATACATAAGACACACCAAGTAGACTCTTTATTCAAGGGTCATTGACAATATCATAGTCCACTAGTCTTGATACTCCGTCAGCTCAAACAACCTTGTCACCCCCTAGACGGCTCCCATTTTTTTAGCCTTTTTCCAGAAATTAATCCAAAGTGAATTGCTTCACAATTGGGTAGTTATCTTGGGAGATATATGGTGAGTAATCTTGGGGGTGGATTCTTCCCCACCCTTGCACTATGATATTGCCAATGTATGACAATTGACTCAGCTAAAAGCTTCTACTTCTATGGTTCATAGTAAAGATTTCATTCAACACGAAAAATGATAAACTCAATTAAGAGGCTTCCCAACCTTTAGAACAAAGGCCTTTTGCAACACAAGGATACTGGTAGAAGGCTATCAAATACACACTTTTGTTGGAGGGGCTTTTTATTAGCCTCCACATTTGATTATAGTGGGTTGGTAAACTTGGTGATAAAGTTGTTGCCCACTTGGGTCGTACCCTTCTCACTAGCCCCCTCAAGGCTTCGGGAAGGTAGGCCCTCTAAAGGATTTAATTTGCTTGAAAGTAAAGAAAACATGAAAAAGAGTGGGTTTGGCTTTTTGGTCACCCAATTAAGGGGAGAGTATATACCTACCACTCAAGACAAGGCAAACAAAATTCTTTTTAACCTTCAAAGCAATGATTTTATAGATCCTAATTGGAGATGTTGCTCCAATCAAATGTGGTGTTTATTTTAATCTCGCATAGAAATTTGTTTTCTAAGTAGGAATTGGAAATCTTGGTCAACAAAATGAAAGCACGTTGCTTGAAAGTAAATCTCTTTGTAAGAATGGACAAGTTGATTGTTCTTTTTAACTTGCAAAAATAAGGTTGTGCTTTTTATCCTCTTTCCAATAAATTGAAATTTGTTTTGTCCTTTTTGAGAGCACCAAATTTGAAGTGTTTTTCCCTAATCTTGCAAGAAAACAAAGATTTTGATTTTTGGTTTTTTTTAACCTTGGAAATCAAGTTCTTTTTAAGGCCCAAAGGAAAATTTAATTTATTTTAAGTCCAAAATGAAAGATGAGATTCTTTTTATCCCAAAGGAAAGATGAATTCTTTTTAAATCCAGCTTGAAAAGATAGAAAGAAATCCAAAAATCCTAATCTAACCCCTCCAAATTTGCAAGAAACTGTTAGGAAAACCTGCAAAAACAAGAGTTAGTGAAAAATAAAATCTTTTTGTGGCCTTACACAAGCCTAAATTTTAACCCAGGTTACAAAATTTTGGCTGTCTCATATGCGCGAAAATGTGATGAGTTTTTCTGGGCGGGAACCTGCAGAAAAATGTTAAAAATTTGAGATTTTTCAGGGTTCTAGCCCCACGGTGGGTGCCAAAGATGTGTGCTAGAAATGTGGGATCATCCTACAAATGGGAGAAAAACACCTCAAACACACACATGAAACATTGCATTAGAGTTAGTAATCACAAAAATATGTTAGTGAACCAAAAACTCTCAAAAATCATTCCATGCTCCTCTATCCCTAAAGATCCTTAAGATTCAAGGTGGCCCTCACTTGATCTCTTGGATGTCAACCTAGAGAACAAGATTTAAATGTTGATTCTAGGATCAACATAAATGCAACTCTAGTGAATGCTAAGATGATGATATGAATGAAAGCTAAGGATGCAAGATAAAAAGCTAGTTATGATCAAGATGGTGGAGACAATATGAGGCTAAGTTAATTCCAAATTGAAGATTATGATGAGCTAATTAAGCTAGATGAAGATGAAAAAGCATGTAATTGATATGCAGTTTAGGGTAAATGATCTAAAACAAAATGCAATTAGCTAAATGCTATGATGCTAATGCTAGAAGACTTAGATGCTTGAAGATGACAAATGAGCTCCTTGATAACCTACAAAATGATTATAATTTGGATGCACAAGATTGGGATCCTTGAATTGAAGAAATGAGTTCTATTTATAGGCAAAATAGAGAAATGGATGGTTGAGATTGAGTAATCTCAACAAGGGCTAGGATTAAAAATTATCAATCCATGGGAGAGATTCAATCCAATCCCAAGTTGACAAATGTCACCTTGAGAGGGCTTCAGAGGATGCTAAATAAGAATTAGATGCTAAGCAAGCAATTAGGGATAACCTCAAGGAGTGACATCATTGGATAATTTCATTAACCAGGGAGGCATGCTATTACCCAACAGGTAAACTCTTGTGCAACATGGGAAAATGGTTAAAGGGACAACCATCATGGCTAAGGGGTGTGGTCTTGTAAGAGGCATTAAATGCCTTTTGAAGAGTTTGGAGGCTAACTTGCCCAAAGAGGAAAACTACTAGTGGTTTATGTAAGAGCCTTACATGTTTGGAAGACTCAACAAGTTAACTTGTTGAAATAGATAAAGTCTTAAATGCATTTTGAAGACTTTCTCCAAAATTTGGAGAAGTGACTCCCCCATTTTAGGGGAAGGACATTATTAGGAGATTAGACATGATTAGGATGGGATTAGGAGGTTTCTAGAAGGATGATTATGGAGACAAGTGGGAGATGTAGGATTTTGCAAGTGGGTAAGGAAAATAGATATTTTAGCAAATTAAAATGGTTTAATTTAGCCAAAAGGGATGCAACTTGCATTTGTAGGATTTTGCAAGTGGGCGAACTATTCACAAATAAATAATGATTTATTTATTTACAAAGGGGATTTTCAATTAAATGTGAATTTAATCAAAAAGGGAAAAAGAGATTTCAATCAAATAAATAAGATTTATTCAATCAAATGGCTAAGGGTACTTAATCAAACCTTAGTTTAATTAATGGGTTGGGCTAGAAGAAGTAGATTTAATCAAATCTTTAATTTGATTAAAAGGTCAATTAGAAGAATAGGAATATTAATTAAATCTTAATTTAATTAATTGTAAGAATTAGGGATAATTAAATGAATAAAATTCACTTAATCATTGTGCAACTTTTAGGTGTCTACAACTTCAATATCATCAAATCATCAAATGTCAAATATAACTACCAACTTAGTCTAAAACTTTGTTGTCTAAAACGGGTCGTGACAGGATGTTGTTTCTTTGGGTAAACCTCGGTATTATGTTTCCTTCATTAATGATTTCTCAAGATACACTTTGATTTATTTTATTCATTTAAATCTAAAGTTTTCGCTAAGTTTAAGGAATTGAAGGCCTTTGTGGAAAAGCTAACATATTATAAGATAAAAGTGTTGAGGATTGATAATGCGGGTGAATATTGTTTTGGGGAATTTGGTGAGTTCCATAAGCATGGAGGTACTATTCGACAAAATACTACTCCTTACACTCCCCAACAAGATGGGGTAGCATAAAGGATGAGTTGAACCATGATGGAAAGAGCTTGGAGCATGTTACTTGGCCTAAGATTCATAGATGATTTTGGGTAGAAGTTGTTGGTACTATTTGTTATTTGATTGATAGATCTCCTTATCAAACTTTTACTAACAAAACTCCTTATAAAGTATGGACAAGTACAAAGTCTTCAATTGCACACGTAAGAGTCTTTGGTTGTGAGGTTTTTGCTCAAGTGATTTAGGAGAAGTGATCTAAACTGGATCAAAAATCTAAAAAATGCATCTTCATTGGTTATGATGAGAATTTAAAATGTTATAAGTTTTAGAATCCTCTAATCAGAAAAATGATCTTGGCTAAAGATGTTATTTTCAAGGAGTTTAAAGCTTAGTAAAGTGAAGAACAACCAAAGGAGAAGAAAAAGACAATGCACTTTAAAACAAAGATTGAGAATTAGGAAGATTCACATGTGGAAGAATAGTTATATGGATACAAGTATGGAGAAATAGAAGATGGTTCAAAGAGTTCAGATGATGTGTAGGATAAGCACACAAAGGAAAATGAACAGGTTGAGCCCATTACTCCTACCTTGACAAGGTCCATAAGACAATGAAATACAGTTGATAGGTATAGCCCACTAGATTTCCATTTTATATTTTCTTTGTTGAGTTTATTCACAATGAAATTAGATCCTTCAAGGAGGATATTTTGTAAAAGGAAATTGAGTCTTGGATGTAAGACATGCAAGAGGAGATGGACAATTGTGACACTTGGGACCTTGCCAATTTGCCTGAAGGAAGGAAGCCCATTAGATGCAAGTGGGTATGTAAAATAAGTTTGGAATAGATGGTTGGTTAGAATGGTCTAAGGCTAGACTAATGATCAAGGGTTACTCCCAGAGAGAGGAAGTTGATTTTGGTGAATTTTTTTCTCTTGTTTCAAAACTTTCTAATAGATTCCTATTATCTATTATTGTTGCTTGTGATTTTAAGGTAGAGCAAATGGATTTTGAGACTGATTTCTTGCATGGGGAATTTGAGGAGATATTTATGTGCGACATCATAATGGTTTTGTTGTGAAAGGGAAATAACAATTGGTTTGGAGGTTAAAGAGATATTTGTATGGTTTAAAACAATCACTGAAGTTGTGGTACTAGAAGTTCGATACTTTTGTATTGAAGATAGGTTATAAGAAGAGTGAGAAAGATAATTTTGTTTATATTAAGGTGGTTGATGGTCAAATACTAATCATTATCTTGTATCCTAATGACGTGTTATTATTGGTAACAATAAGGTGATGATTATAGAATTCAAGGCTCAACTTTCAGGCACATTTGATATGAAGGACTTGGGGGTTGTAAAACATATTATTGGGATGAATATCAATAAAGATCGAGTTCACATCCTTATAAAATTTACATATAATATTCTAATACAAGGTTATAAAACCTCACATATTATATTCTTTATAAGCATATCCCATTTGAAATAATTATAATCTGATAACTATTAGATTATTAATTATTTGTGAATGGGGCCTATTGAAAAGGTGTGACTAGTGAAGTCAATCCTCCCTATATATAAGGAGGTTCTCTCTCATTTTAGGTATGTGTGAATTTGGATTTTTATGGTGAGTTGTATCACTATACACAAGAGGTATTATTGGCCATCTGGAAGTGTTGGAGGAGTGTTCCTAGGTTCTAGTTTATTTTATGATAGACTACATTGTAAGTGTTTTAATAAAATGATCTCTACGGGGTTTCTTACCTAAAAGGGTTTTCTCCATGTATGTATTGTGTAATGTGTTAATATATGGTGTATGTTTCTTAATGCATTTATTTTATATCTTGTTTATAATAATTAGTATCTTAAGTTCCTAATTTCTAACAATGTTGCGGAGATTTAATATGCATGACTCTAAGCTAGTTAGTATTCCATTTCATGTTGGTAATAAGTTGAGTTTAGATATGTGTCCAATTCCAGATGATAATTATGAGGAAATTTCTAAGGTTCATTATTCTAGTGTCATTGGGAGTTTGATGTATGCAATAGTTTGCACTAGATCAAATATAGCCCAAGCAGTGGGAGTTTTCAACAGGTTTATGTTTAATATTGATAAAGAGCATTGGACTTTTGTTAAGTAGGTTTTTAGATATTTGTGAGGTAATTTTGATTACTATTTGGTTTATCATGGTACTAATTATGTGGTGAATTCATTGGACATACATGGATTTGTTGATGGGAATTGGGTAGGAGATTTTGATTGTTGAAGGTCCACTAGTGGCTAGGTATTTACTTTGTTTAGAGGAGAAATGAGTTGGATGAGTAAGAGGCAGACCAAAGTTTCTTTGTCCACCATTTAAGTGGATTATATGGCTCCTACACATGCCTTGAAGGAGGTGCTATGGTTATAAATACTTGGTATTGATATTGGTTTTAATTGCAGGATTGTAAGGATTGGATGTGACAGTTAAAGTGATATATGTTTGGCCAAGAATCCCATGTATAATTCTTGTACTGAGAATGTTGATGTTTAGTATCACTTTGTGCAATAGTTGGTTGAGAATGGAAAGGTATTGATAGAAAAAAAATTGACACTTTAGAAAATGTTGCAAATTCTCTTATGAAGCCAATGACCACAAAAAAGTTCTCTTGGTGCAGGAAGGCCATGGGCCTTAATCATTATACTTGATTTTATTTTTTATGTATCTCTTGGATATAATTAAAATTTATATGTCAGGTGGGAGAATTATAGGATAAGGTGACATTAAACTTATGATCCTTAGTCATTCATAAGTATCCATGTTCTAGGGAAAGTGTTCCTTATAACATGTTGGAAAAATATGAAATATTTGTAATTTATGGCTATTTGTAATTGTGTTTTCAAGAGGTGATAAATATAAATTAAAATGGAAAAATACACTCCTTCCCTTGTCCATATTGAGACATGAAGATTTATTCATATGGAGACCAAGTTTGGGAGGAGAAAAGGTGTCCATTTGTGGATCTGCATAGTCACCACAAGCTATGAAGCACTTAGAATGTATAAAGACTAAGTGGTTTTGGGTTTGTTTCCCATGAGGAATCATCTAGAGAGTTATTTATTATTTTATTATGTCTATTGTATATTCATTCTCCAAGGCTATGGTTTTTGCAAGTGGTTTTGGCCACTTGTTTCCAAAAAAATATATTTAGTTTTTTCTCTCCCACTTGGCTATAAATTGGAGCCAAGTTATAGTTGTTTCATCATATTTTCTTTGAGGCTTCCAAGTATTTCCGGTATCATTTGGAGTTCCAAGTGTAGTGAGGTTCATTATTGTGGTGTTCTCTCTTTTGAAGAATAATAAAATAATTGCCCTCATTCTTTGGTGGAGTTTTTTCCTGAAAGGGTTTTTCCACATAAATCTAGTCTCTTTTGGTATGGTTATTTCTATATTTATGTAGAATGGTGCAATCACATGTTCATTTTAGATTTAAATATTAAATTTGGTAATCTTTTAAGACTTGTAATCACTTAAGAAAGTTAATATTGCAAGCTTTCTTCACCTTGTTTCTCAACACATCTATCATCAAATAATGAATCCACATCATCGACAAAGCTCGCATTGAACCACATAACCAAGATAAATAAGAATCATGATAACTGTCTCCTTACAAATATCCTTCATGGCTCTAACATAATCAAAGATATTAATGCCATGAGTTCCTTAAGGGAAGATCCAAACCATGTTCTCCAAACCAAGAAGATACAATCGCCACATATCCTTGTCAATAGAATCAAAAATATAAAAAATATCACTATAATATAAATGTAGAATCAAAGAGCTCCACATGAAACAAGCAACCATTGCCAAACACCATCTATAATCTAATCAAATATTATCCATGGCTTATGCATGCTGCAAAAACAACAAATTAGAACCAAAATATTGAAATCAAGAAGACATAATTTATTAGGTATTGGCATAAAGATCCTATTGAAAGTGAAACTGAGTTATACATGGCATAAATGACCAATATCATTACTAAATCTCCATTGAAAGTGAAAAATCTTCTCATTCACCATAAAATACTACTCAGATTTGAATGAACAACTATATTAGGTACTCCCAAAAAATCATTTTCTCACTATAATCAACATACCAATGTAACAATGGTGACCAAGAATAAGGCCTACCAAATAGAATCCACATCAAATAATTTTACAAGATCTGCACATATGCAACATATCAAATGAGAAATACATAGTTAGATCTTTAATCTTAAATAAATGAAAATAGATTCAACCCCACGTCAGTACCATGCAAAACAAAGATAAAAAGGCATAACATGTATATTTCTAAGACTTGAACAACATGATCAATGCTAAATCTAATTTTCCAAACAAACCCACATTAGAGAAACCAGAGATCAATATGAACCCTTCAAGCAACCATGCAAACCTATAAACTATTTCCATCTAGATCACTTGTTTACAATCCTATCACTGTTAGAATCAATGATAGTCCCAAAGAAATTGAGAGGGGGGGGGGGGTGAATCAGTGTCTAACCGGTTAGCAAAATATTTAAACTTATTAAGAACTTTGTATCCCAAAACAGTGTACCGGTAAATAATAATTAATGCAACAAATAAGAATAGCAGAGACAACATAGAGAACACACCATAACACACAATATTTAAAGAGGAAACCTAGTGTGGGGAAAACCTCAGTGGGATTTGTGACCCATAATATTCACTCACTAGCCAATGAATAAATATTACTTACAATGAGGGGCTTGCACATGCAGGAAGGCTAGCAGCCTAGAGCTCACTGCTCAACTACAAAATGGAAGTCTCACTGACTTACAAAATGGATTATCAAAATCTAATACAATGTACTGCTTCAGATCAACATCCATTATGCCAGGTTTAGTACTAGTTTAAGCTCAGTCTATAACCAAAACCTTCGCTATCAGCTATATCACCTTATACAAAAATATCATCTATCCTCTCTCTCTCATCTCAATATGACCTATAAGATCTCATACATATATATATGAGTCTTTTACAATATGCCATGATAGATTTTACAAGAGATAACTAAATTATAAAACAATAAACAAAAGTCTATACCATGTCAGCTTGAGTGCCGGTATGCATTGTTGCCGCTGCCTATGAAGTGCCTGCCAGTGTATGTAGAAGTCTATTGCCGGTGCTGGTAACTTCTTGTGGGTTTCCAGATGATTGCCAGTTGGTTGCCATCAATGACAACATCAACTATTCTCATAAGAGTGTAGAATGCCAAAAATCTCCCCCTTTGGCATTGATGGCAACACTCATGAGAAAATCCAAAAACTCAAGTCCAAAAAGTTTTCAAAAAGATGTGCTCCCCCTGAGAAAATGATCTGAATAAGAATTTTTCTCTCCACTACTCCCCCTTTGACATCAATGACAAAGGTTGTCAAAAATAGTCAAACGAGTGCAAAAATTTCACCTCAAAGTCTGTAACCGGCTGGTTACAATCTGAAAAATATCTGCCAAAACTAGATTTACTTTGCATAAACCTTTTGTTGTCATTCAAGGTTGCCTTAGTCTGTTGGATCATGTCGGTGAGATAGTGCATGTGTTCTTCCGGTGATCGCTCTCCTTGAAGTAATGCCTTAGATATTTCAATTCTCTGAGAGATAAGATTGTCTAACTTGGAACCAAGTATATTGTTAAGCTCTCAATCATTTGACCTTATCCTTGTCTTCTCTTTCTCAAGTTTCTCTAATTTCTCCTCAAAAACTGTCATTTCCTTCTAAAAAATTGACATGTGTCCAGATGAACCAATTATGTTATTAGCTATGCCATCGATTTCTTTCTGTGTTCTACTGATCTCCTTATCTATGTCCTCTGTCAAAAGGCGATGTTTGCATGTTTCCCTATATAGCTCTTTGTACTCCAAAATTGTAGAGTTAAGTGCCGGTAATAATGTATTCAAGTGTTTTGTACACTTCTTTATGGTGTCTTCAAAAAATTTGTCCTTATTTTTTTCAACTCTCTCCTTTATTGTGTCCTCATTCACTTTATCAATAGTGATTACATTGTCAGCAATAAATTTGGACAATGTGTCCAATTTACCTAAAGAATCCTTAACATGATCTACGTTATAATTTGGTGCAATCAATTTAAGAATAGGTATAGTGTTATCAATTGCCATGTAGGCCAATGCATTGCAATCCATTATCTTTTTGATTGAATCCAAAAGTACCTCTGTAACATTGGTAGGTCTAAATTCACCTGTAGATGTGCCGGATGTCTGACCAATTACCTTTATTACCTTTGTGCTTCCAACAGGTGTAACCATTTTACTTGCATTTTCCTTCGGTGGATCAGTCTGGGTTTGCATCTCAACCTGCAAAGGTTTCTCAAACTGTTTTAATGTCTCAGTGACTGCTGGTTTCTCTGTTCCACTATGTACCTCTGCCTCAAATTGTTTTCCTGAAAGTTCAACTATCGGTATATCTGTCTTCGGTGGCCCTATGCCACCATCTCTACCTTCAGTAGGTTTTTCAGTTTCTAACGGTTGCTCTATTTGGGTTGGGATCTCAACTTCAACAGTTTCTACCCGTTTCTCTGCCATGTTGCCACTGTCAACATTGTCTTCCTTAACCTCTGAATTATCATTATCCACAACAATATTTACTTCTTGAGTGTCAACATTCATGGTAAAGAGTATCTTAGATTTAGGATTTGTGTCATCATGTGTAATACCTTTAGTGTCAATAATCGGTGGATCATCTATGTGTACCGGTGCATTATCCAAAGGTGGCGGTAGATTGTCAGTAATCTTGATGTTTGGAACTCCACCAGTTTTTCGTTTTCCCTTGTCCTTGTCCTTCTAATATACTTTGAATGTCTTTTTAGGTCGGTTCATTTCCTCTTGTTTTTCCTTTTCCACAAAAAATATATCCCAATTATCTGCAGTATCATTTGCAATTTCTTTCACTCTTCCTATCATTAAGCTTACTTGCCAGTGCCCACTGGCAAAAACAGATTGGTTAGCCTCATAAATTAATTCATCAATTTCTTTTTTTGAATTAACAGGATGTACAACTAGAAGTTTTTCAATTTTCAATTTCTTGTCTAATTCCATCATTGCTATCCTTTTTGCTTCCAATCTTCTATAGAGTTCATTTGGTAGATCATCCACAACTTCAATTCGAACCTTCTTATATATGTCCAAATGTAAGATAATACTATTCTCAATGCTTTCCCTGTCAAAATCGTTAAATGTATTATATAGTTTGTGTACATTAGCCAAATTTCCATCATCAGTTATCTCATTCAATAAATCATTCAAAGAAGGGGTAACCGGTTGTTGTTTCTTCTTTGGTGTGAGTTTCTTGGGTGGTCCCCTTACTGCCTGCTATTTTTTTCTCAAAGTCCTTGTTCTCTTAGGTGAAGGAGAGGGTATCGGTGAAGGTTTTCTCTTCCTCCTTTCAACGCTTTTAAGCTCTACTGCCTTCTCACTGTCAGTTCCAGAAGATGTGTCAACCGGTGAAATATGTGTTTTCGGTTGAAGTCCTTCAAGCTCACTAGCCGATATGCCACTAATGTTTATTACATTTTCCTTGATTTCCTTTGCTTTCTTAGAAGCATCTCTAATGTATTTTTCTCTTTTCTTTTGTTCCTTCAACAAATTTACATCACTTTCAATAGTCTCAACACTACCAAAAACCTTTTCTGATGGTTCTCTTGGTGCATCCAATAAAGATTTGGCATATGTCTCCAGAATAGTAAGATCTACTTCATATCCCATTTTAGTCACCCAAATAGTTCTAGGGAGTATTGCTTCCATCCATGTCTCATCTCTTTTGATAACAAAATAGATTTCTTTGTCATATTTGTCTACTACACTCTGTGGTAGCCTTTCTCTAGCTCTCATCTTAGCTTGGAAAGTTTTGAAGTAATCTATTATGTTGTTGTCTCTAGCAGTTCCCATGCCGGTAAAAGTTTCCTGTAGTTGTTTTCCTATCGGTATATGATAACCAAAGTCTTTGGGTCCTGTACCGGGGATCTCTTTAGTGAAATACAACATCAAACATACCAATAGATTTCCAAAGCGGAATGTGCCTTTCTTGTCTCCTTTAATATTTTTCAAATTGTCGATAAGTTCATCTTTTAGCCATTCACACACATCAATCATTGCATTGTTGTTTACCATCTCATAAGCACTATGTATACAGAGATTAGAAACTGAATTTAGCCTATTTGCATTTGTGGTCTTGTATCCTAGCACCATACTTACAAATCTCACATTGATGTCCTTAATATCATTTACTCTCAGTGATCTATTGTCAAATGTTGCTCTGGTTAGGCTCATCACTTTGTTGTTGGGAATCTTCTTAGTTTTATCAGGTCTGCTACCGGTTGAGGGTAAACCAGTAACTACCCTAATTGCTTGTCGGGTTATTTTGTAGACAGAATCCAACCATAAGAATTCTCCATGTGCTCTACTCAATACAATCCTTACTACTTCCTCTGGAAATTGAGGGATATTCAGTATCTCCACAAAACCTAGAGTTTCCATAATTTTGTGTTTGGGTTTAACAACACCATGTTCATCACAAATGACCTTTGTAAACATTTTCATCAATTCTTCAGAACCTAGTTCTTCTATATTGCAATGTATATAAATCCTAGGGTCTTCTGCAAATGCTACACCTTTAGGAATTTTTGAAAATGCCCCTATAGAGTCATCTTGCTTAGCAATTTCAGGAATTATCTTAAACATGGGCCTAGGCCGTTTCACATTTTCCACAATGGTGGGGTTCAGAATAAACTCGGGAGCATAAGACAAGGCCATTGAAAAATGTCTTTTACTACTTGAAAATATTTTGAATGCCTGAAGAAATCACTTCGCACCTTCGCCTTGAATGCCTTCACTCAATTTTCGTGCTCTCTGATAATTTGAATGTTCTATGAGTCAAAAAAAGGGAAATCAGCTGATTTATAATGACATTTCTTCCACCAACCACATTAAATGCTTGCCGGTTAAGTGAAAACTGAACACATCTGTCGGTAAGGAAGAAATCTATCTTCTCACCATCAACCGAGGGTAATCTGCATGATTTTCAACTTGCTGCAATACCCCCAAAGGGTTACTTCTCAGTTGGATGAAGAATCTCCTACTGGTGGAGGATTACTCTGTTCTAATGGCATAGAGATAGTTTCATCAACTTTTTGATCTCTCTTTTTAATCCATTGTTTTGAAAATTCTTTCTTTACCTCATCTACCTTTTCTTTGCCTTTCAAACTGGATCCTTTATTGTTTGCCGGTGAAGTCTTGCTTCTACAAAATTTAGCAATATGTCCAATCTTGTTACAAGCATAACAAGTTACATTCTTCCTCTGAATAGCCTTTCCATATCCTACGTCGGTTTGTGTTCTGCATTGATTAGATAAATGTCCACATCTTCCACAAACATAGCATTTCACATTCATTCTGCAATTTTTTGAATTATGACCAACTTTGTTGCATTTGGAACATTGACCGGTGGGTGCATTAATATTCTGATTATTTCTGAATCTACATTGATTTGCTCTATGACCATATTTGTTGCAATTGAAACATTTCCATTAAACTTATAAGCATTAGGTTGTCTTACCAGTTTGTTTTGATCTAGATTGTTTGTAGTACCAAAAATTTCTTCAACTTCAAATCGAAGTCCATTAGTATCTCCATTCGGTTTCTGACTTTTCAGCATGTCTTCAAGCTCCTCTGAACTTTTCTTGAATTTGTCTTTGTGTTTATTTGCAGTAGCCAACTCATTTTCAATAATTCCCATTTGTCTCATAAGCTCAGTTTTATCATGTTGCATGTGAATCAGATCTTTCTTCAGCATATCATTTTCATGACTAAGTCTTAGCTTTTCATTTCCAGCATCATTAAGTCTCCTAGTCAAGTCTTCTTCATTCTTCTTCCTGTCTTCAATATCTTTACATAACCTCATAGTCATATCTTGCATTTCATTCTTTATATTACTGTTTTCTTGTCTCAACTTGTTTGCAATTTCTCTAAGAGTTTCTTTTTCATCATCATCTTTCTGCATCTTCTCATGAAGTTCTTTTCTTTTATTTTGTGCTATAGCAAAGTTCTCCTGAAGTCCTTTAATGAATTCTTGTGCAGTCCTTAGATCATCTTCAAGTTTGATATTCTTCAATTTTTCTGCATCATAATCTACAAGATCTAATCCCAGTAATGTGTTTAGTTGCATCAAAATCTTTCATTTCAAATTTGACAGAAAGATATGACTTTAGTTTTGAAATCTTACATTTCCCTTAACCAATGAATAATATATCATAAACATATAATGCAATGCATAGAAAATGGTCACCACCAGATTTATAATAACATAATAATTCAATTTAGAACGCTCAAATCCCAATCTTAACACATATGTATCAATTGTTTGGTACCACATTAGGCTAGGAATATGCTTGAGGCCATACAAAGATTTCATCAATTTAAAAATCATATTACTTTTACCTTTTTACCAGATAGTTCTCTGGTTCTGTCATATAAATATACTCTTCTAAATCATCATGAAGGAAAGTCATTTTCACATCTATTTTCTCAACCTATAAATCATAAGTAGCAACAATAGAAAGAAAAAATCTAATGAACATCTTTTTTGCAACAAGAGAAAATAAATCACCAGAATCAACACCCACAAGTTGAGAGGAGCCTTTTACAACCAAACTTGTTTTATACTTCTCAATACCTCCATCTGGACTATTATTTTTTTGAGCACCCATTTATAACCAAAAAGTTTTTATTCTTCGAGCAATGGTACTAGATCCCATGTATCATTATTTTTCAAATCCATCATTTCTTCATCCGAGGATATTTTCTAGGATTTTGCATTATTCATACCTAATGCCTCTTCTACAAAACTAGGTTCATCCATATTAGTATTAAAAGAAAAATACATCTCCAATCATTAGGTGAATACCTTTTAGGTGGTTATCTATTTCTTATAAACCCTCGAACAAGTTGAGTTGGAGGTTCTTCCTCCTCTTCTGAAAATCCAAAGCGAGATGAGCTCTCCTCAATTTCTTGTCTATCTAGGGTTCTCGATTCAACTTTCTTAGGAGTCAAAGGAAAATGAATCATATCATCCTATTTAGTTTGTTCTAAATACAATGTAACATAAGGAGAGTTAGCTTCTCCAAAAAATAACACTTCTACTATATATTACCTTTTGCGCAACAAGGTCCCAAAGATTGTATCCTTCACACCATAACTTTACTCGAGTAAGATACATTTCACAACCTTGCTCTTCAATTTTTCTCAATTCTCCTTGGCACATGCGCACATGCCTCGCAACTAAAAACTCTAAGATTTCTTAATGAAGCCTTGTGACCTGACCATGCCTCCATGGGCATTTTATCAACAATAGTTGATACAGGAGACTTGTTATAAGGTAGCAAGCAATGACAATAGGTTCAACCCAAATTTTTTATGGTAGACTAGAACCATTTAGCATACTCCTATCCTTCTCCATCAATCTCCTATTTATTCATTCTACAACTCCATTCTACTATGGAGAGTATGAAGTTGTCTTCTATCTATCAATGCCACAATATTAACAAAATATATCAAAATCATTAGAGAAAAATTCATCACCATTATAAGTCCTCAAACATTTTATTTTCTTTCCATTTTTGAACTCAAACATTGCTTTAAATTATTTTAATACATGGAAAACTTCAGATTTACTATTTATAAAATACAACCATATCCTTCTACTATAATCATCAATAAATAAAACACAATATATGTATTTTCCAATGGAAGGAACACTTAGAAGACTAAACACATCATAATGAATAACATCCAACACACCATGAGATTTATGAGAGCTCAAGTAAAACTTAACATGGTTTTGTTTCCATAAATTTAATGCTCACAAAAATTAAAATCAAGATTACAATTATTCAACCTTCAACAACATTTTTATTTTTCAAGTTCCTTAGACCCTATTCTCTAACGTGGCCAAGTCTTTGGTGCCATAGCATAGTCTTATTTCCAGGTAACATGATTTAAAAAAAAGAGATCCCTTAGGTACCTAAAAGCCTTGACCATCTATTGAAGATGAAACCCTTACCTCTTTCAATTAAATATTCACAGATTTACTTTTCACATAAGTACTATTACAATCAATGGTGCATGCACATCCAACTTATAGAATGTGCCAAATCTAACACCATTAGAAATCACCACAACACCTCTGACCATTTTTCATCTTGCATAATAAAATAGTAATTGTCTGCTAGTCCATGATATGCAATACATCATTAATCCTTTTTATTCTACCATTGAGAAACTTGATTTTAACTTTACCATAGCCAACAATATTTAAATGAGAATCATCACTTGAGTACACCTTACCTACATCAAATTATTCATATTTAGAAAATCAACCTCTATTAGAAGTCATATGAAAAGATGCACTCAAGATAATTAACAATGCATCACCTTCCTTCTCAGAGAATCAAAATCAAATTTCTTCTTTTTATTCTTGTTGTGAGGTAGTAAATAGGCATAGGAATCAAAGAACAATAGTTAGGGAACCACAAACCTAACAATGCAATGAAAATAAAGTCCTATCACACTCAATAGAAGAATTGAAGACAAGATGTAAATTTAAAATGAAAACAAATAAAAGCATCTCCTTCAATTGGCCTCCATTGTTTTTCTTTTTCCTTCAAAATTGTGGATGTCACCTACAAATGCAAGTGATTAAAAGAAAGTTGAATTGCAAGAAAATCTATTCGAAAGTGAAAACGTAAGGATACTCAAAATATGGTTAAAATTGAATAAGAAAAGAGTCCAATTTATAGGCAAATTGAGGATTGATTCCGATGGCTAAGATTGATTTGAGATTGAAAGTAATCAATATCCAAGATTACATGAGATGACTTGTTAAGTGAGGATAAATAGGAAATTACATTTCCAATGTTGAGGAAGAAATAGAAATAAAAAAAGATAAGTGAAAATAATTATTGAAACCATCTATTTTCACTAAAATATGCCAAAATGAAATAGAGAAAAAGAGTAGTGGGGAATTAGCAAGTTTGAAGAGATAAGGGAGATATAAATTAGAAAGTGGTAGAGATAAATGGAAATAAAAAAAATAGAAAGTGGAATAATTAAAATGGGGTCATAAATAAATAAATAAAATTTATTTATTCCACCCACACATAGTAATAAAATAAATTATAAATTTATTTAATTAGAATAAATAGAGAAAGGGGATTAAATAATTACAAATATTTATTTATTCATAGAAAAATAATTAGCTTAGAATAAAGGGAATTTCACCCACACAATAATTAAATAAATTAGAATAAATAGAGAAAGGGGATTAAATAATTAAAAATAATTATTTAATCATAGAAGATTAATTAGCTTAGAATAAAGGGATTAATTAATTAGAGAATTATTGAATTGAAGAGGAATAGTTAGGATTAGTTGATTAAGGTCAAGATTAATTGATTAGAAAGAGATAATGATGAATATTAATTAAATTGTAAAGATTATTTAATTAATGGTTTAGAAGAACAATAATTAAATAATTAACAATTATTTAATTATAGGAAATTAGTAGAAGAATATTAGTACTAATTAAATAATTAAAATTATTTAATCAGTTTAGACGAAAAAGGTTAGTGAAAAGTGTCATCGAAGACTTAGGTTAATTTTTAGTGTCTACACTTATTTTCTTCTTTGCGTTCCTTGCAGAAGTGTCTAAGCGTACCATAATTCTAACAACTAAGTTTTGACTTTCTAGGAGATTTGGATCTCCCCTTGGACTTGGATTGATTATGCTTGACATTTTTCTTGCCATTTTTCTTAGGTCTTCCATGACTATTTAGGGCCTCCTTGGCATTATGGATACTTTCCTCCTCATCTAGATTTAGAAAGAAAAGAACCCACCATATCTTTAGTCTTCAAAATAACATAAGTACTATCGATAGCCATAACATGAGAATCCCATGTATCAGGCAAATAAAAAAGAAAGATTTGACATTTTTCCTCCTCATCCATCTTGACACTGACATATACCAATTAAGTCACCAACATAATTAATGCTTCTAGGAGCTCTATAATTCATCCACCCTCTTCCATTCTCAAGGAATATAATTTCTTACTTAATATTATCTTGTTTGCTAAATATTTGGCTTGATACATCTCACTGAGTTTATTCAAGAGATTCTCCATAGAGGACTCTTCATGGATAATTATTAAAATAGATTCTTCCAAGCACAACATAATTAGATCCTTGTCTTTATAGCCCATCACATCATATTGAATAGACAAAGTAGGATTTGTAGGTCTAAATACATTCTCGTCAATAACATCCCATTGATATTGATCTATTAAAAGATCCTCCATCTTTAGGCTCCACATCTCAAAATTATTTTCAAAAAAATTATCCACCTCTATTCTTTCTAACAAGCTTTCTATTTAAAAATTCATTCAACAAGATCACAAAGAATCTTTTGCACAATTTCTCTCTCAAAATTGGATTAGTTCAAAAACCCAACAACCCACAACTGAAACCAAATATGATCAAGCTCTAATACCACCTGGAAGGAAGTTAAGGTAGTTGAACAAATTCCTACACTAATCTTGAGAGGAATATTTTGCAACTTTTTTTAGATCTTTGCAATAGTTATAGAATCTTAACATACATAAACATAAGTACTATGCACACCACAACACACCAATTTACATGGGAAAAAACCTTTCAAGAGAAAAACCCCACACTTAAAAGTTACCCAATATATTAATAAAAAATAAATAATAGATTTGTAATGGGGTGAAAAGTGAACGATGGAGAGATCAAGAAGAAAGCTTATCTTCCCTCTGAGGAGAGATGAAATTTTCATTGTGGATTTCCCTTCAAACACTTTATCCACATTACATTTAAAAGAGGGGGGGGATTCACTAGATCCAATCTAGGAGAGAGATTTAATAGTAAATGAATTGATAATGGTGTGAAGATGACAAGCTAACCCCTCTTTTAGAATGAGTAATGGTTGAATTATTTGTTTTGAGACTAAGTGTAAAAGTAGTAAAGAACTGATTATAACTTGAAATGGAAGCGTGAGATGAAGTTGTGCACCTGTATTTGGCTATATTATGTTGAGATGAAGCTACCTTACAAATTTGAGGAAAAGTTGTCAGGACCATGCTAAAAGTGCACATGGTCCTCCAAAAAATCTACGAAATGAGAAGGATTTTTCCGCCTCTGTGAATGGAGTCCAAATCTGCAAATGCAGATGCACACTTGCAACCTACACACATAAAAGAGAGGAAAAAGGGTTGGGATTGGGGGTTTTCCTTCAGGTAAAGCCCCAGTTTTGGAATTAACCAAATGATGAAAGAAAGTACTTGCAAGTAAATGTAAATGAAAGATTCAAATGTACGTTGTTGTGAGTGTGAAGTAGGGTACCTCCAACTGCAACACAAACACTCCATAGATCATTACAAGCATGGTTGGCAAATTAAAATTAAATGAAAGATGAACCATGGCAAAGAAACCTATCACCTTCTAAGAGATGCGAGTGTGGATTTTCTCTTAGATCTAGATGAGCAATCCCAGTGACTTGACTACACCAAGATAGAGGATTTAAAATGATATGATGTGCAAGCTAGATAAATGCATGATTAAGCTAGATTGATCCAAGAAGCTAATTAAGATAGATGAGAGATTGATTATGCTATATGATTAAGTAATTATACTAGAAGACGATCAAATTAAGCTAAATCTAAGATGCAATAAATGATAACAATGATAAACAAGAATGCTAGAAATGATATGCCTATAATAACAATGCTTGAGATGGGATCCATTGTGATCCAAAATGGGGGATATTTATAGGATTTCCAAGTCCAAGGGTGAGGTGGCAGGAATCAACGGTCAAGATTGAATCTGAAGATATCAAGGGTCAAATTGGAAGAGGTTGGAGAAGAGTTTGGAGGGAGGGACACTTTTCATCTCTGTGGTGACAAGTGTTAAGGAATCTTGCTCACAAGAGGGCCGGTGTCCAAGGGGAGAGACATGTGGCAAAAGTGCCATGTGTCTCAAGGGGAGAATATCCAGCCCATAGGAGGTTAGGATGTGCAAGATAGGATAGGGTTAGTTAAACCCAGGTTTAGGTGGAATGGGTTAGGTTAGGAGGTGGTTAGGAGTTAGAAGGCATGTGGGGAATTTGAATTTAAAAAATTCAAATAATAGGAAAAGGCTAATTAACTTTCAACAACTCATAAATTGATTTGTTTTAATTAATTAGGGGATTAGAAGAAATGAATTTAATGGGGGGGGATTAATGAATTTAGATTAATTAATCAAAGGGTACTATTGAAATGAACTTATTAAATAAATCCTTAGATTTATTAATAAGTAGGTGAATGGGGAATTTAATTGAATTGCTAGTGAATTCAATTAAATTAGGAAGGAGGATTAATTAAATAATTACTTATTTAATTAATTATCTTCATACCACTTTTAGGTGTATACATTTTTCCCATTTTTGAAGCGAGGTGTGATGACGCATTGATTCAAAGAATAATCTCAATTTGATTATGTTGATGTGATATTGGTTCGATAGGATGCCCCAACCATTGATTGCTAAATTGCGATATGATGATGCCCCCCGGGGAGATCAATTGAGATAATTGACCTTTGGAGTGTTTGGATCTTTGCGGAATTGATTTCCTGATAGATTATTTGTTGATTCCGGTAATTGTGGTTGATGAAAATGCAAGTTCTTCGATAACTGTGATGTGATTCTTGATGTGATGATTGAAAGAGTTCGATTGAATTGATAATATTGATTAGATTGATGAGATTGATCAAAACTGATAAGATTGAGATCAAGTCTGGTTTCAGGAATGACACTTCCTGTATAAGACAAAGATGATCAAAGTGTCTGGTTTTAGGGATGATATATCTTGTATAAGACTTGATCAAAACATCTGGTTCTAGGAAAGATTCATCCTATATAAGACATGATAGAATAGATTAGATGAGATATATTAATAGAATTGATAAGATTGATTGGATAAACAACTGACATTTTGTTGATATCCTATTGCAGGAAGATTTAGATGTGCTGATGTTGGCACAGTCGAGGGAGTACCATAAGAGTCACTTTGGGTCGACAACATCTGGAGAGAAATGAGTCATCGATCTGATTGTGTATACACCTATGATGATATATTGATGATTCCTGCGATAGATTTGGCCTTGGATAAGATGATCTTTTGTGATCCTATGCAAGAATAAAATGCAAGCTAAATGTAAATGTAATGCTACGATCAGACCAGTCACTGGGTTATTGCTTTGTGTCATCATTGAGCATTTTAAAATATGGGAAGTGAGTGCAAACATCGATTGTATAATTAAACCATGATGACCTGAGCACTACTTTCCTGGATTTTGATATTGCAAGTTAGCACAAGCATCGAGGTATAATTGAACCAAGATGGCCTGAGTGTTGCAGGTGTAAAACAAGCAGTATTAACCATTTCTATATGCAAATCAGAAATGTCTTTGATGATACTCCAATGATTATGTCCTGAGACAAATTTGCACATATTAATAATTAATTTATAGACAACAGACAAGAAAAATATCATGTTCCTTCCTTATTCCTCTAGTTAGAGGCATCCTTGAGTCACTCATAAATTATGATAGCGAAAATCAAGATAGATGAGTTGAACAATCATTGATTAAAGTGATAAAATCATTAGTCAAAAGATATCATCCATTGAAAAGTGTGTGTCGTGCTTAGACTGACATGCGATAGTTTGATGGTTGATAATTTGATCTTTTGTTCAACATTGGATGTGTCTCAATTTTCGCTTGACAAGAGTTGTCTAACTATTGTTCTACCAATTCTAAATGATGGAAAAATTTGCCCCCAACTAGGTGCAGGATTTTGCCCCAAGCCTAGAAACAAATTATTTATACCCAATGATCCAAACCATGGTGAGAAGTCATTTGCAATGCTTGCATATGTACAAAGGCTTTATTATGGACATGAACAATGTTGATGGAAATGAATGCAAGCGGAAGGATGCATGGACCAATAGATGGAAGAGCTAGCTGACAAATAGCGTCTGTTGCCAAGTTTTCACCATCTCTATTTATTGCACTTTTTCTCATATTTAATTTTTTTTTCTTTGTTTTCGTTGTTTTTGTATTTTTTGATTTTCCGTTGTTTTTGATTTTTATGCTTTTGCACTGATTTTGGATTTTCTACTTTTTCATTATTTTTTGGATTTTTTGCTTTTTCGTTATTTTTGATTTTTCTACTTTTTCAGATATAAAACTTCTTCGGATGCATTCTATTGATGGGATCTTCAAGATAATCCACGTCTAACGTTGATAGCTGATAGGCTCTTGACCCAAATATAATTGTGACCACAAACGGACCCAACCAGTTTGGTTCAAACTTCCCTTTCTTTTCTTGATCTGCCCGGTTGCATGGATTTTCCTTTAGTAATAGTTCTCCAACTTGAAAGGCTCTTGGTTTGACCTTGTGATTATAAATTCAACAAATTCTTTGCTGAGACACCTTTAAATGATCAAATGCAATTTGTCTTCGTTCATGGATCAATTCTAGCTCTTACAATCTAGATACTCGTTGTTCTTCATATGGGATAAGGCCCTTTAATGATACTCGTAGAGAAGGTGTCTCTACTTCTATTGGTAGTATTACTTCTGATCCATAGACAAGAGAGAAATGTGTGGCCCCTGTTGGTGTGCAGATACTGGTATGGTAGGCCCATAGAGCAGGGTTCAATGGAATATGCCAATCTCTGCTAGCATCATTCATTGTCTTTTTGAAGATTTTCATAATAGTTTAGTTTGATGCTTCTGCTTGTCCATTCCCTTGTGGATAGTAGGGTATGGAGAATTTGTGTTGGATCTTGAAATTCTCACATATCTCTTGTACATCCTAATTCTTGAACGGTCACCCATTATCAGTGATAATGGTCATGGGTATGCCATAGCAACATATGATGTAGCTCAAGATAAATGCAACAATTTGTTTTCTTGTGATATTTGTGAGAGGCACTGCCTCAATCCATTTTGTGAAATATTCTATAGCTACAAGGATGAATTTGTGACCATTGGATGAAGGACGATTTATCTTTCCTACTAGATCAAGACCCCATTGGCAGAAAGGCCAAAAGGTTGCCAAAGTATGAAGCTCTTGTGCTAGTGCATAAATTAAATTTCCATGGATCTGACATTGTTTGCATGTTTTAGCTATCTGAAAAGAATCTCGTTTCATAGTTGGCCAATAATAATCGAACCGTATGAGTTTTTTCAAGAGGGTAAGACCACTTGAATGAGTGCCACAAATGTCATTATGGACTTCATTTAAGGCCTTCTTAGATTCTTCTTGCTAGAGACATCTTAAGAGAGTACCGTCCATACCATGTTTAAAAAGGGTATCTGCGACAAGAGTATAATGGGAGGATTGGTGAATAAAGTTTCTCTTTTGGTTCTTTAACAAGTCAAGAGGGAGGATATTATCTTTCAGGTATGTATAAATATGGCCATAACGGGAAGAATCATGCTCAACAAGGTGACATATAGTTTGGGAATTAGGACAATTATGAGTAGGGCAAAACAACTCTTCCACCAGGAATTCGTAACGCTCTTGATTTTCTTGTGTCTTAAGTAGAGAAGCAAGTGTTGCCATGACATTTGCTGCTTTGTTGTCATTCCTAAGAATCTGCTCAAAAGTTATTTCAAAAAATTATTTCTTGACATCATCAAACATCTTCTTATAAGGCATTAGTTTTTCATCCTTTGTTTGATAATCATCATTAATTTGATTAATGAAGAGCTAAGAGTCTCCAAAGACTTGTAGCCATGTAATGTTATGATAGTTCTGATACTTAATGTAAGTACAGATCCAATAGCCAACAAGATGAGAAGGGGGGGGGGTGAATCATACAAAGTTAATCATCAATAAAAACATCAGATTCAACCTCGGTAACATATATCAGCCATATAACCAAAACTGTCAAACATGCAAGCTTAAAAGCATAGGAACAATATAAACCTCATAACACCAGATTTAACGTGGAAACCCAAATAGGGAAAAACCACTATGGGATTTCAAACCCACTAAGAAATATACTCTTCTAGAGTATGCTCGGTTAAAAGCAAATCCTGTTAAAGATTACAAACACATTGCTAGATGTGACCCGGTTAAGGGATTTCCCTCAATCTGTTAGGATCTTCACTTTGTTAGAAGTGACCTTGTTAAAGGATTTCAAACACTCAATAAGAATGTCAGCTTGCTAGTGGATTTTAAAAATAAGACTGTTAAGTCCACTTGGTTAAGAGATTTTCTGCTACTTCTCAAAATAATAGTAATAAAGACATGTTTGCAACTTCACATCTAAAAATGCTAAAGCAGATTCCTATTTGTTCAATATAATCTAGACATAGAACTAATCTTGTCTATCTGCTGGGCTCTATACTTTGTTATCAAAACAGGTCTTCAAGCTTCTGTGCTTGGTAATCACTAAGTAGCATCCCCATGCATACACTTGCTCACATACATTGTTTATCAATAGTTTCCTATTTATAAACGATCAGTTAACCGCTTAATCTCCTTGATCACATTTCCCATGATCAATCATAGCCATCAAATCTTCAATCTTGTCTAGGTTCAATGTATTCTTTGATCTGAAAACATTTTACCCCACCTTGGAACTTGCATTTTCACCTTGGAACTTGTGTTAGGGTAATGCGGTTCAATCTAAGCTGTAGATCTTCCTGCCGATCTTTCTTTACCATAGATTCTTTAACAATCTTCATACACGGCTTACCAATCATTGATCCTCTCTAGCTCATCAGCTTCTTTCATTAAATATCACATGTAAAAATTTAATGCATTCTGTTATAGCTTGGTTACAACTCGGTGAATACTAAACTTCACTCAGTAGACATTCCGCCTTCATTAACCGATAGCGATAACCGTAGGGTTTACCGACTAGGTTCTTTGCCTGATAACATAGTATAGTATTAACCTTTACATTTTACAACATATGTATGATGTCAAAACAATCTAAAACATCATGATCTCATCATTGTCTAACTCGGTAGTAGTTGCCCATTGAATAAATTATCCCCTTATTCATCATATTCTTTCCTGTGTCTTTTACCGACTTCTTTATAATCTTCATATCATACTTCTCAAGATATGGCAACATCATACTGAATTAGAAAATCAATTTCTTGACATCAATGACAAATTAATAATATCAAGATAGTAAAACATCTTTAATCAGTTATGTCCATAATCATCAACAACCTTCTCAATATCCTTATTGAAATGCCAACAATATTTCATTGTCTGTTATAATGCAATATTGCCAACATGTTACATTCTATGGCCATGTTTATTCATGTGACCAAAGCTTCATATTCTGTTGTGTTATTAGTACATGGAAAGATTAATTTGTACGCCTTTGGAATTATATGACCTTGTGGCGTGATGAATAGAATGCCTGCTCCTGATTCATGTTGTGTATATGAACCATCAAAGTACAATTGCCATATCTTTTTGGTGACCGTTAGGATATCAACATTTGGAAATTCAATATGTAAAGGACGATCATCCTGAAGCGGTGCTCCTGCTAGTTAGTCTGCAATGACTTGCCCCTTGATAGCTTTTATGTCCACATAATCAATATCAAACTCGCTTAGGATCATGATCCATTTTGCTAATCTTCCTGTTAATGTTGCCTTGCTGAGCAAATACTTCAATGGATCGATTTTAGCAATCAACTTGATAGAGTGAGATAGTAGATAGTGTCTCAATTTTTGAGAAGAAAAAACTACCTCCAAGAAGGCCTTTTCTATTGATGAATAGTTGAGCTCATATCCCACTAATGTTCTGCTAATGTAGTAGATAGATCGTTCTTTTCCTTCATTATCCCATTGTGCGAGCATAACTCCTAATTATACTTCTATGGTTGATACATATAGTAACAACGACTTTCCTAGAATTGGTGACATTAGGACTGGTGGTTGCATGAGATAGGCCTTGATCTTGTTGAATGCATCCTCACATTGATTATCCCACTTGAAATTAACATTTTTGTGCAATAGATGAGTAAATGGTTGACATTTATCTGATAGCTGAGCAACAAATATTTTGACTGACTGTAGTCTTTCTTGTAGTGATCTGAGTTGACTGATATTCTGGGGAGATGCCATTTCCATGATTGCTTTGACCTTTGCTGGATTTACTTCAATACCCCTAGTTGAAACAATGTATCTCAATAGCTTACATGAAGTGACACCAAAGGCACATTTTTTGGGATTGAGTCGTAACTTGTACCGTAATAATCGGTCAAAGATCTTTTCCAGTATTCCTATATGTTCTTCTCTGTTGTATGATTTTGTCAATATGTCATCCACATAGTCTTCCATGAATGAATGCATCATGTCATGGAATATCGTTGTCATGGCTCTTATATGTAGCACCTGCATTCTTTAGTCCAAATGGCATGACGTTCCAGCAGAAAGTATCCCATGGACATGTGAAAGATTTATTTTCTTGATCTTCAGGTACAATTTTAATCTGGTTGTATCTGGAGAAACCATCCATTAGATAAAACATGGATTGTCTAGCAGTTAAATCCATATTGATGTCAATGTTAGGCAAAGGAAACTCATCCTTTCGACATGCATTCTTAATATCTTTGAAATATGTGCATAGTCTGATACTTTTATCTAGTTTGGAAATAAGAACGATGTTTGATACCCAGTGAGGATATGCTACATGTCTGATGAATCTCACATCCAATAATTTCTTTAGTTCTGCTTTGACAAGAAAAGTGATATGAGGATGCATCTTCCTTAATTTATGTTTAACAGGTTTGGCTCTTGGATTGACATTTAAGTGATGCATAATAAGATCTGAATCTAACCCTAGCATGTCTGCATATGACTAGGCAAAATTGATTTGCCATTTTTTGAAGAATTTTATATATTGTTGCATTTCTTGTTCTAGTAGAGAGGTTGCTGGATGTAGAATCTTTGGTTGCTCTATTATCCCAATGTTAACTACCTCTGTTGGTTCGATCAATATGGATGACCTTTCTTTATAGTATTTAGGTAAGGTGTCAAGTCTCTGATCTTCTGGTGCCTCAAGAAGGTTTTAACCATTAGATGCATCCTTTCTTTTTACTTTTTTCTGGTTTAATGTTGCTAATAAATAGGTTTCAACAGTAGACCTGATATTGTTTTCTTTATTTTCACTTTTGCGACTGGGATATTTGGCACCCACTTGACTAGAAGATGCGTTGTTGAAATCATTGGTGAAATTTGTTGAGGGTTCAATTGCATTAAGATATAAGGATATGGCATGATCATTAGGAAAGGTATCAATGGTAGTATGTCTTTCATTTTCCCAGTCAATAAGTTTAGGATGGATTAGAGGTAAGGGGTCCTTAGGTTGAGATGCATCAAAGGTATTAAGGGTCATGATAGAGATGTCAAAGTTTTGATATGTATTTCATTGTCTAGAATGATACTCTTGTTAGAATGACCACTCTCAAGTAGCTCCTGATTGTCCTTGATTAAGTTTCCTTTAGTTTGTTTTTCCTGTTTATTAGAAGTTTTCTTCTTTTGCCATTTCATGTTTGTTTGTTCTCGTTTCTTGGCAGATGTTTCTTCCCTTTTAATTGCAAGTTTATTTTGTCTGTTATTATGTTCATCTTTTTGTTGCCTAGAAGATGTGTCCTTCTGTAGAGTAACTTGTCCATACCCTAAGCCTGATTTGTCTGTAGCCTGCTGAGTATGAGGTTGTATAGGTTTTGAGATACCTTCTTTTCTTTTTCCTACAAGATCTCTTCCAATGTATCCCATTTTATGAAGGATGTTAAATCCTTTTCCATATTTTTCTGTGGGTATCTTGACATTGTTGATTTTTTGTTGAAGTTCTTCATCCTTATATAGCCACTGTGGCACATCTTTGTCCTCTGTTTCCTTTGATAAGGTCTCAACACTAACAAATGCTCCATCAAATATTGGAAGATGTTTCACAATTGGTTGTTGTTTAGAGTTTGATGGTTTTCATAGGATTTAGGAGAAAGTGGTAACTGTGACATGGAATATTCTCTATTCCCTCGATCTCTTAGCTGCATTTGTTTTTCCATTCTTGACAAAATTGAGGCAAATGATTTTTCCTTGGATTGTGTGTTTGAAGATGATGCCTCCCTATTATGAGGAACATTGACCTCTCGAACTAGTTTTGGATTACTACAATATTGTAATGGATTTGTATCTGCTGAGATTGTGATTTCCTACCCATTGTATGGAAATTTCAGGCAATGATGATATATTGATGGAATAACTTGTTTGTCATGATTCCATGGTCTTCCCAAGAGTATGTTGTATGATAAATCCAAGTATAGAACTTGGCATGCTGTGTCCTTCTGCAAGGGTCCCACTCTGATGGGTTATACTACAATTCCTTTGGAGGAACACTCTTCTTCACCATATGCTTTGATTGTGATCTATTTATGGGGATCAACTGCATCTTCAGAATAACCTAGAGCACAGACAAGACTCAATGAGAACATATCTAGGCCAACTCCCCCATCTATTAGGACACTTCTAACACGCATCTTATGAATGAGGACTTCAATATTCAAGGGAGCATTATGGGGATGTTGCAAGGACATGTAATCTTCTTCAGTGAATGATAAGCAGTGAGGGGTTGTTAGGTTTCCCACCATGGTTTGGAATTGATCTACATAAATATCTCTGGACACAATTGTATCTACTAGTGCTCTTTCAAGAATTTATTTGTGTGCAGGTGAAATCCTTTAAAGTTCTAAGATGGATATTTGTACGGGAGTTTTCTCTAGTTGATCCACTAGATTGTATTGTTTTGAAGTGGACAATGTGTTAGTTGTAGGACTCAGAAAAACAACTTTGGCTTTACTTCTTGTGATAGCATGAGCATGTTCTTGATGTTGTTTCTCTTTAAAGACAATCACATTTACCACATTGACATATGTATGAGCATAGTTCAACTTTTCTTTACCCATACCATTATGTGCTACTGATGATTCACCTTTCTCATAGTTAGGAAGTGGAGTTTTGAAAGCTATATGATATTCACTTGTCGTATGTCCATCCTGTTACTACTTATCAAATTGCCATTAGTTTCATATCCAAAGTCATACTATATATTCTAGTCGGTTAGTATTACCGAATCATGCAGTTGGTACACACAAAGAAGTCGGTATGAACAGTCTAGTCGGTTACAGAAGAAAGCAGTCACAGAACGCAATATTCACCGAGCTGTTTACCGAGTAAAGTTTCATGGCTACCGAGTGGTAAAGTTAACTCACCAAGTGAAATGTTTTACCAGATACATTGAACCTGGACATGCACATGAAAACGTGTTACAAGATCGAGGCACATCTAACCGTTTTTGCATTGGAAATTGCATTAGGAGATTGTGTATGATTACAAGGTCAATCTAACCAATGAGATATTTTGTTTAGTTATTCATTCGAAGAATCTTTTTATAAGATCGAAGCAATGAATTAAATCATCGCTGTAAGAGATCTATTTATACAACATGATTCTAGGGTTAGAAAGAGGGAATGTGTGTGTGTATGCATGAAGGAAGATTGTTGCAGAGACACAGAGAGGTCACCGAGAAGGTTATCAATGAACAATCGAAGAACAAAGTAAACAGAAGGGTTTACCAAGTTTCATTATGGGTTACCGAGGTATGGTACAAGCTAGGTAATCTTATTCAGAGCACATAGAATCTGCTTTAGCATTTTAGATGTAAAGTTGCAGATATTTGTAATGATTTTATTGTAATATTTTGAAGTTGTAAGAGAAAACTTTAATAGGGTAAAAGACTCTAACCAAGTCTATAAATTGTAAATCCTTTAACCAAGTGCTACACTTATATAGTGCTGCAAAATCCTTTAGTAAGGTAGATCTAACTGATCTTGATACTCCTAACAGGGTAAGCTATCAAAAATAGCTAAATGTAGCTCTAACCGAGCAATCTTTATTGTTGCAGTAGTGAAGTTGTGGGTGCCATCCCCATCGCAGTTTTTCTCTCTAACCAAGAGTTTCTACGTGACAAAAATATATGTGTTATGGAGTGAATCATGTATGATTGTTATCTGTTGATTTTAGTTTTATTTTATGTTACTACACTATTTTGTTTATGCATAACAGTAAGGTTATTATCGAAGAAATTTTTTGGAGTACTGATTCACCCCTCCCCTCTCAGTACATCAACTTTCCATATTGGGCCTAACAATTGGTATCAAAGCTTGAATCTTGGAAAAGGGTTTAACTACCTAAAGAGAAAGATCTTAGAAATGGAAGGCTACAAACAATCTCAGAGGATTGTGCATCTTCAAGAAGAGCTGGATAATGCAAATCAAGTGATTGCAGACATGCAGAGGCAAATGCAAAAATCTCTGAAAGTAAGGAGAAGATTATCTGATGACTTGCAGGATTCTCAAGAGCTAGTGGAACAAATCGAGACATCATCTGAGAATAGTATATCTAAAGAGATTGAAGAAATGATTAGAATGTTGAAAGAAAAGAATAAAGCATTGGTTGATCAACTAAAAGCAATGAAAAGAGAACATGAAAATTTTAGTACACAGATGACTGAAAATCTAGATGCATTAAGGATAGCTGAGGTTAAAGCAAGAGATCTACAAAGAGAGAAACAACAACTTGAAGCTCTAGTATCTGATAAGGATGATGAAATCATAAGGTTAATTGGTATTCAAAAAAATATGATAGATCAACTAAGTTATGCACATCATGAAGCAATTCTGAAGAATAATGAAAATCAATCATTGAAACTTGAAGTATCAAGGTTGACTGGTGAACTTGAAACTGAGAAGAAATCCAAAGAATCATTGGAGAAAAGTTATGAAGAATCAAAGATGTTGGATGAGAAACTGAATACAAGAAGACTCTACAAAGATGGAGGACTCAGTTACAAAGGAAAAGAATCAACCAAGAAAGGAATTCATACTACCGAGACAGGAGAATCATCAAAACAAGCTAAAAAAAGGAATAACATCAAAAGGGAGAAGCCTATTTGCTACTACTATGGAAATCAAGGTCATACTGCCAACATATGCCAGATCAGAAAAGGTAAGAAATCAAATATCTATAAGTCCAATGGATATTGTTACAATTGCAACAAATATGTTCACACACCTAATCAATGTAGGACAAAGTCTGTTAACAACTATCAGAAGGCACAATTCAAAGGGTTTTGTAAAAACTGCAATAGATATGGACATAGTACCGAGAAGTGCTGGTTTAAGCAAAAGAACTACATGAAGTATCCACACCGAGCAAACACTAGAGGTTACCGAACTCACACAAATCCTTACCGACAATATGAAACAGTACCATGGGATTATAATACAAGGATATGGTGTGAATGTTGTGGAAGATATGGACATATAAGTGCCAACTGTTTTATAAGGTTTGGAATGAACAACCAGAGATCATGGAGAAATCCTGGTATGGCATGTTTTCATTGTCACAAAGCTGGACATTTAGCTGGAAATTGCAAAAATCAACCGAGAAGAGACATTGAAGAGATAAAAGAAAAATTCAAGATGATTTGGAAAAAGAAAGAAATTATGTCTGATGAAGAAAGCACCTTACCTACCGAGTTATGTGCACTTATTTCAAATTAGTCAAGGAAAGGTATGAAGGGACTGCATTCTTTAAAAGGTTAAATCATAACAGTTCCTATTCTATTATGTACAAAATTCAAAATCTGCATAGTTAAGATGCAATTATTCAGTTTATATACTATACAGGAAACCTGTCAAGCTGGTTAATAAAGCAAAGTTGGGTACTCAGTGAAAACAAAAAAAAGAGTAAATCGGTAAAAGGTGAACCGAGTGCATTTAATATCTTGACCTAACTTGCACGAAGCCCGATGAGGTATTTTTGAGTACTTAAAAGTGTTTTCGCGGTCATTTTCATTCACCCAAGTTTTCGAGAAGCAGAGTAGAGCAAATCAAAGCGATCAAACTTCATTCAGAGTGAATTTTGTGGTATTTACATCAATCTATTCACACTGTTAAGCTGGTTTCCGATCTAGTCAAATTGGTATTGTCTACCGAGTGTGAAGTGTCAGTCATTTGTAAACCGTAAGGATAACTTTTCGAATCTTACCCAAAATCTACCATGGCGCCCAAGATCCAAGACCCTATAGTTGTCCAAAATGTGGAGAATCCCAAGCTGAAATATTCTCTAACTCCTAAAGTTTCCTCAGAACCGGATGATAAAACTGCATTTTCACTCATCCCAGATCGAGTCTTGTTAGTGGAAGATGTCAGATTCTTTACCAAATGCTGTGTTGAGGAACTCGGTCATGTAGAGATTAGTGACACATATGATGAACTGTGCACTGATGGCAAACTGGATAGCAAATTTGAGCATATCAAAATCAAGGGATTAACTGAAGCCCTAGTCTATCCCCGTGTGTTCAAACCCCAGTGGGTTAAGTTTGTATTGAGTAGAGTACATGATGATTTCATGTGGATACAAGAGAAACTGTTCAAGATCACGAAGGAAGTCATTGACCTGATCACCGGATATACCATCTACGATCATGCTTGTGCACAAAAAATGATATCACAAAAGGAGCTAATTAGTCTAACCGAAGTAGAATCTGATTACCGAGGACTGAAATTGAATATTGTCACTGATGCTGAACTAAAATTTGCAATCAGAGTTATTGGTTACTATTTCTTCCAATCTGCAAGGGAAAATAGTGGACCTAGCCTACAAAATAGTGAAGAAGGGAATGAAAGTAGACTTATGTGAAGTGCTACTAAAGAACTTGTTTGAGAACCTGAACACAATAAGGAAGCCGAAGAAGAACAACTCAACAAACACACTAAAGTTTGGTTCACTACTTGTATGTATGTTTTTCTATTTTGAGAAGTTCTTTCCCTCAATCGGTAAAGTAGTATGGGAGCTACATCGACCTATCACCCATCAGATCAATGACTATATCAAGAAGTTAGGAGATAACTTTAATGATATCATGGATGATTACTTTAGAAAATTCCAAGAGAAAATGCACAACAGGTACAGGATCCCACCACAGCTGGTCGAAAAATACAAGGACAATATATGTTTTGAAGTCGACACTGATTATTGCTATGTAAATGCTGTCAAACCAAGGACTCAATCATTGCAACCAATGGGTTATGAGATTGATTATGATATTACATAGCAACAAATTGATGCCTATCTATCATTGCCAAGGCATGCAACTGAACTAAGGTATGGAACCTATGAAGAGGTTGAGGAGAAAGTAAAAATGAGCATTGAAGTTCCTAAGGCTACAAGAAAAGCTACAAAGATGATAAAGGCTTTATCTAAGAAATTCAAAGAAGAATCCTCCTCTACACCTGTCAAAGGCAATCTTGCCATTACCGAAGAGGAATCAGAAGCACAGGAGGTTGCAATAACATTGAGCATAGAGTTGCCAAAGAGTAAAGTTCTAAAAAGAAAGAAACAAGACATCACAAAGGCCTTACCAACTCCACCAACAAAGAGACCCAACACCAGAGCATCAGCTGCATCACCGAGTAAGAAACAAAAGACTGTTGCCACTCCTAAGGTAACCAAAACTTATAAGAAATCTACTTGGTGACTCATTTTGGCAAAAGAGTCGAGTGATACAGAGTCTGATGATGCAAACAAATTCCAGATTGTGAAAAGCAAAAAGGTAAACATTCACAATGTTGAAATTTTTTGTGCCAATCTTAAAGAATATGGTGGAATTGTAGGATTCAGATATGTTAAGTATGAGACTAGGAATAATGATGAGAAACGACAGATTGAAGAAGCTGTCATCTGTACACTTCTGAAGTTTCGGTTAGCACCATTAGAACTAGAAAATTCACTTCCAAGTGAACTCTACTCACACATTGATAATAGATGGAAATATGCAATGGATTCAGAGAGACAAATAAGAGAAATAAGTCTAGTCCATCTATTTTCTGACATGTCCATAATTGAAATCAAGGAGCATCTGACCACATACAATTCTAAATTTTTTGTGAAACAGAGAGCCTTAAAATTGATGAATGGGCTATATATTGATGTGGATAATGAGACTAAAGCCAAGTGGTAGGAGATCTTCAAACAAAAGGATGTCGGTGAACAATCTCAAATTGAAATCATTGATGTCACCGAGAAAGATCTAGATGTCACGGAGCAAGGTCCAGACCCGGTTGACACTATACAAATAGATGAAGATGTAATGGATGAAGCAACACCGGAGCAAGAAATGATTGAAGGCACCACTTATGCAAAACTTGTCTCTAGTGAATCTATCTTAGAACAAGTTCAGCCTTATCCATCAGTGAAGCCACCAGTCTCAACCAAAGCTCCCAAGGACACCGAGAAAGCTACTGAAGGCAACAAATCTGAAGCTGCAGGTGATACAACCAAAGATCAGAAGTCTCAAGCACAGACAAGCACTACAGCTATTACAACCGAGACCCCTAGCACCGAGCCACCCAAAGACACTATAATGGCCACAAGAATAGACCAAAGTGTTGCATCTACTGAGCAACCTATTGAGGGTCAGCAAGCCTCACAAGTACTTGTCTTAGTGCCATAGACCAAAGGAAAAGAAAAGAAGGTGAGAAAGCATGGTTTTAAATTTGACTTATCTAAACCGATCGTGTTGCCCAATGTAGACAATTCCAAATTGAAAGGGCAAGCACTCACTGAATTCGGTGAACTATGCAAAGAAAAGGCCAAATAGGAGAAGCAACTGGCCATATAGAAAAAGAATAAAGTACTTCAGAAGGTTAGGACACTACTAACAGAAATTCTACCATTAGCAACAGTGTCAACCGATGCAGCCATCCATATTCAGTTGGATGAACTCCTCAATTAGATTGAAACATCTGGAGTTGATGCATCTGAGTACTTAAGCAAGCTTAAGGATAAAGAGATTACAACAAAAATGATTGAGGAAGTACAAAAATCAATTGCTGTTGGCAAGGTAAAACTTGTCAAATTCATTGCTGAGTTGTCCCCTCAACTCAAGCACATTCTTTATTTATTCCAGAAATTGTGTACATTTTCTTTATTTATTAAAGATATAAAAAATAAAACTGATGCAACTGAGAAAGAGATCACCGATCTCTCATCTAAGTTGACCACTGAGCCTAATTCAGTTCATAATTTTTACAAAAAGCTACAACAACTCATGGCTCAACAGTTAGAACTGAGGAATGAAGAGCATAAAATTAGGATGGATATAATGACCCTTCAAACATTATTCCTTCCTCATCTCTCATTAGTACAGGAACCGATCAACCGAGCTACACGCTTATCAACTACACAAGAGGTAAGCACTCTTGATGGCTTGATATCACTATTATCTAATATTCAAGCACAAAACTCATTAATGGAAAGTGTCAAGGACTCACTCTCAGTCGCCCTCACTGATGCTCAGACCAAGTATAAGACTATTTTTGATCAGTTACTACCTCCGGATGGAAATTAAGTTTGTAATGTTTGTCAAAAAGGGGGAGTAATATTATGATACTACAAAGAGGAAAGCCCAGCAAAGGGGGAGTAATTCTACACTTGGAGAGTAATACAGTTTTGTTAACACAATTTTGAGTATTGTATACAAGGGGAGTATACCGAGCAGAATATACAGAGCATTCAAAGCACACAAGTACAGAATAGAACCGAACATGCAAAATTCAGAGTTATATATAGAATAATGATAAGGGGAGTATATCTGCATATACTATTTTTTTGACTATTGTATATATTGTCAAGTATAGTCATTTTGCAAGTATATAGTTTTTGAGTTATGACTTTGTAAGTAGTTTTTGTCAAACATCTCAACTAATGTCAAAAGGGGAGAATGTTACTACTTATCAAATTGCCATTAGTTTCATATCCAAAGTCATACTATATATTCTAGTATCCAAAGTCATACTATATATTCTAGTCGATTAGTATTACTGAATCATGCAGTTGGTACACACAGAGAAGTCGGTATGAACAGTCTAGTCGGTTACAGAAGAAAGCAGTCACAGAACACAATATTCACCGAGCTGTTTACCGAGTAAAGTTTCATGGCTACCGAGTGGTAAAGTTAACTCACATAATGAAATGTTTTACCAGATACATTGAACCTGGACATGCACATGAAAACGTGTTACAAGATCGAGGCACATCTAACCATTTTTGCATTGGAAATTGCATTAGGAGATTGTGTATGATTACAAGGTCAATCCAACCAATGGGATATTTTGTTTAGTTATTCATTCGAAGAATCTTTTTATAAGATCGAAGCAATGAATTAAATCACCGCTATAAGAGATCTATTTATACAACATGATTCTAGGGTTAGAAAGAGAGAATGTGTGTGTGTATGCATGAAGGAAGACTATTACAGAGACACAAAGAGGTCACTGAGAAGGTTATCAGTGAACAATCGAAGAACAAAGTAAACACAAGGGTTTACCGAGTTTCATTATGGGTTACTGAGGTATGGTACAAGCTAGGTAATCTTATTCAGAGCACATAGAATCTACTTTAGCATTTCAGATGTAAAGTTGCAGATATTTGTAATGATTTTATTGTAATATTTTGAAGTTGTAAGAGAAACCTTTAACAGGGTAAAAGACTCTAACCAAGTCTATAAATTGTAAATCCTTTAACCAGGTGCTACACTTATATAGTGTTGTAAAATCCTTTAGTAAGGTAGATCTAATTGATCTTCATACTCCTAATAGGGTAAGCTATCAGAAATAGCTAAATGTAGCTCTAACCGAGGAATCTTTATTATTGCAGTAGTGAAGTTGTGGGTGCCATCCCCATCAGAATTTTTCTCTCTAACCAAGAGTTTTTGCGTGACAAAAATATATGTGTTATGGAGTGAATCATGTATGATTGTTATCTGTTGATTTTAGTTTTATTTTATGTTACTACACTATTTTGTTTATGCATATCAGTAAGGTTATTATCGAAGAAAAGTTTTGGAGTACTGATTCACCCCTCCCCTCTTAGTACATCAGCTTTCCATATTGGGCCTAACACATCCACAGTTATCACTCCATTATCAATCAAATCTTGGATGACATGTTTCAACCACTGACAATTATCTGTTTGGTGTCCCTTGTTTTGATGAAAATCGCAAAAATGGTTGTCATTCCACCATGAGGGTTTCACTTGAGGTTCGAAGTTTCTTCCTTCTGACAAAGTAATCAAATTGAGAAGTATCTTTAATGCTGACCCAAGTGGTTCACCAATGTTGGTAAATTTTCTGTGAAAGAAATTGTTGAACGTTGATTTTTGGTGATTGTTGTTTTGTTGAGCTGTTGTTGAATGATTGGATAAATTGAAAACCGGTTACTTTGGTTTTACATTGTTGTTATCCACTACCCCATCATTGACGATATTGTGATTTCTATTCCAAAATTTGGGCTTATCATTGTTTTTGTTAGCATTGTTGTTAGGAGGATGAACTCCTTCTTTGTATAGCTTCAACTCACCCTTCTTTACCATAGCTTCCTCCATTTTGATTCCATTAAGAATAATCTTTTCAAAATTTTGATGGCATTGCATTTTTAGATAATAACTCATTTTTTCATTTAGGTTGTCTATGAATATGTCTATTTTCTCATATTCTAGCATCGTACGAGGATATCTTGAAGCTAACTGTCTCCATCTCTGTAGGAACGTCATGAAAGGTTCTCCACTCTTTTCTTTAGTATTACATAGATCTAGCATTATGACCTCATGTTGTATGCTATAAGAGTACTATGAAACAAACTTATCCACCAATTTTGCGAATGATCTAATTCTAGGTGGAAGTTTGGAAAACCATTCCATAGCTAGTCCACTTAAGCTCTTTGGAAATAATCTCATCAGGTATGTATCCTCATGTGCAAACTCCATACTCATCGTGAAAAATTCTTGTATATGATCTTGGGGATCAGTGCTTCCATTATATTTATCATATCTAGGAGTCTCAAAAAAATTGTAGGAAATGGTATCATGTTTAAATTTTTGTCGAATGGGTAACGATAGATCTCTTGAAGTGAGTATCTTCTAATAATTCCTCTCTGCATATCTTGAATATGTGTTTGCAACATTTGTATTTGTTGTGTAAGAGCTGTGAGAGGATTATCCACATGATTTATTCTTATATAACCATGAGTTTGCGCTCTAGTATGATCTTGGTCTCTTCTCATGTCATCCCGACTCTTTCTTGTGTCCTCATTAGATTTGTCATTGTTGAAAATTTCTACGTCATCCCTTTTGGGAACAAAAGTTTCCTCATTAGTTCTTGTGTTATCAATAATTGGTGTGACATCCTTTTTGTGACCGGAAATATCCTCACGTCATTTGTTATCATGGAAAGGGCCACTTCTCCTTTTTCCTAAGTTGCTCACATCTGAATCTTGAGGGAGTGTAGCACTAGACTTTGTTAACATTAGGAAGTATTTTTCTTTTTCTCCCTCCAATTTTTTCTCCATAAATTTATCGAATTTAGGATCTTGTTTGATTTCTCTGATATGTTGATATGTTATGTCCTCTTCTTGTATTTCTCTTTGGTATGCCATGTTCTTATGATTTTCAATCCTTTCAAATGTTTCTATTTCCATTTCTGCGATCTTACGTCTTTGCACTCTAGTTAAAACAAGCATACATGTGTGTTGAATATTGTGCAAGGATTCAATTGTCTAAAAGGTGTTTCAATAAGTGCCAGACTGTCAATGTAGATATGATAGAGTGATATGACATGAAAATATAATTCAAGTATTTGTAAGTTTGTGAGTTTTTTGATCTTAGGTTGGAGTACAATGATGCTGATTTTAATAAGAACAAGTCCAATAAGTACAATATATCCTATGATATGGGACGAGGTTATCCTGATCAAACATTGTAGTTTCATGATAGAGGATGATAGATCCTGATGAGAAACTATGTTTTGAGTGATCAATTTATCAAAGAAGTTGATGATGCACTTTGAGATTTTAGATCTTGAACTTGTTGAAGATGAATACTTGAAAAATCTTGGGGTGTCTAGTTCTAGAATCCATTTTGATAGAAGATTATTTAATCGAGAAAACCAAGAAGACAACCTAAGCACAAAATGATTGACATCAAGTGTATACGCATACTGTAAATTGACCAAGTAAACATGATAGATTTGGAAGAGATATGCAATAAGACAACTCTGGATTGACAAAGACAGAACCTTGTACGAGAGTTTAAGGACTCCCAGATGACTCTTTAGATAGTCCCATATGACAAAGTAGGAATCCCATACAAAAATTTAGAGACAACCATGCGACAACTGATAACTAAGAAATTTTGTTGATCTGACTTGTATACAAATTTAGACATAATAGAATGATGAACTAACTTTCTCTTACAACAAACTAGGAAACTCGTACGACTTATGACAGAGTAGAGATAAATTTTTGACTTTGACAGATTTTGACCTATGATGTTTGATGTTTTGGTTATGTTTTCTAGTTTTAGATGTTTCAGTTTCATTTCTAAGTATGAAAACACAACAAACATAGATATGATAAGTGATCTCAAGCACAACATGCTAAATCCTAAGGATGTTGGCTGAGAGGGAAAACCTTTGCTTGCAAACTTAGGTAGACACCCAATAGCTAATAAAAATATGGCCACTGAGTCTCATGCAATGGATTCTCAATGCCATATTATCCAACTCCAAAAGCTAATGGGGGCACAATATGGCAAGTGTCTTGGGAGAGTTACTATCTCTCTTGCATAAAGATTATCCCCCTTTCAGAGGTGAACCGGGTAGCTTCTATCTTAGGGTTCGTAGTAAGGATTTCCATTTGGAATTACCCCTTGCAGTTGTGCAAGTGTAATTTAGACACATAGCCCAACAAGGTACCGAAACAAGAAGTAGTCACACAAGCGTGATTGAGACCGCGAGGCCCTACAAAATGTCTGATATGAGAGATCTCAAAAGAGAAAACTCAAATAATCCCATCCTCTAAGAATTTAATCCTGAGAGGCCTATTTTTTAGAGTGAGTCGGAAAGCTTAGGTCTATTTGTACTCACTTGGGTCATTCTCATAGGGTGATTACTTTTTCCCATTGTGACAGGCTCGCTAAAGGTATTCAAATCTCAAACATAGAAGCACTTCAAGGGTCAGGATTTTTGATTGTCCATATGGACAAGAGCATACTCTCCTACCTTTTAGACAACTTCTCAAGCATAGAAAACAAGATTGTTCATTTACCAATAGAAAATTAAGTGTGCCTAGGAAACTTTAAGAAGACACAAAGTTTGGTTGAGTTTCCTTAGGCAACCTGCAAAACCATTACATTAGTAATCACATTTGTTTTGAGTAATTTATTCTTTGGCCCACGTAATCTTGGACAAAGGTTCTGCACAAAACCAGTTAGGCTGCTAGAAAATTCACAAACAAAGTAGGGTTAGCATTAGTAATAGCCAAATTTAAGCATAAAAACCCTAAAATGAACTTTGTTTATGAGAAGACAGAAACAAAAAATCATACGAGTTTTCTCACCTAGCAGTACGAGTATTCCATCAAATCCATACGAGCGCACAAAGAAACTCATATGGTACTGCAAATGTACTTGTATGAGATTCTGAAGCTAGTATGGCTAGAGATCCATGAGATTGAAGATTTGAAGATGCAAGAGGCCAAGAAATGAGATTTTTGGCACCACAGTGGGTGCCAAAATGTCATGAGTGTGAAGTAGGGTACCTGAAACTTCAACACAAACACTCAGTAGATCATTACAAGCATGGTTAGAAAATTAAAATCAAATGAAAGATGAACCATGGAAAAGCAACCTATCACTTACTAAGAGATGCGAGTGTGGATTTGCTCTAAGATTAATTACAATAATTATAATCTAGTTACAAATGAATTCTGTAACCTCACAGATAAGTCTCTTCATTGGTCCACCACTGCTCTACTCTCTACCAATTCTCTTCTTACCTTCTCTAACTCTTCTTTTATTTGGCCTATGCCTTGTCTTCTTTCTTCTCACTCTTTTCCTTTGCTCACCTTTTCTCGCTACAACTCCCTTCTTGATTGTCTGCCTTTCCACCTAGTTACTGATTGCTTCCAAAGTACCAGTTAAATCCTACTCAATCGTTGCCTATTCCTGCTTCTTTCCTACTGGTTCAAACACTACCAGTTGTCTTGACTGATGCACTTCTTGCAGCTTACTGGAATCTCAGACCTTTACCAATTAATCCCCTACTAAGCCTTCTTGCTGGTTGCGCCTCCAAATGCTCAGTTGCTTAACTCTCATAGTTAGATCAACTCTTTTCTTTCAACTGGCATCATACCTTCTAGCCGCATTATCAAACCCAGTCTTTTGCCTCCATTCTTATAGCTAATATTTCTCGCCAAAATGCATTTCAAATTATTGGCGTGCTAGGGTTTCTTCTATGGATCACAAGGAGTATCGGACCCAATTAGATCTTGTTCTGCACCAAGATAAACAACCTGCAAGCAATCAAACATCACCTACCATATCTTCTTCCTTCCAAAGCACTTTTTCTAAACTTAGCAAACACGAACAGTCCGTCGACAAGGCTCAAGATCAATCACCATAAATAGTTTTTTAGATTGCATCACCAACCTCATTTTGCACCTGGACACTCTGCATCCCATTGATCACCTCTGTTTGACCTTCCTCAAGCCACACACCTCTGCAATGCCTCCCATGATTTTTGTAGTCAACATTAAATGTTGACCAAATGCCAACAACCTCACCGATACGACACTTCACCAACCTCTGCAAGCTTGCCACTTCAACTCCACGTGGCATCCCTATCAATATCCACCTTAGCTCACTATGTTGATCCAACATGGTCACCAACTACTTACACACAACTAATGTATGCTTCATACTACCGGTCCCTCTTTGCCTACTGGTTCTCTAACCTTGCCGGTATATCTTTTTTTGCTGGTTAACCTTCATACCTTCACCTTCCTTGTGCCGGTGGATCATGTTAGCCTGGTCATCAATCATGCCAGTCGTTAGTAGCAATCTTAGATGACTCATCATGTGCATCTTCATCAGACTAAGAGCACTTCACTTTTGTCTCTCAGTCCACTTGACAGTATGCCAATATCCTCCTTGTTTACTGATTGACATGTTCCTGCCTTCATATCGGTAATGTGCATGATATCTTCATGCCATCCATCTCTAACTATTATGCATCTGTGGCAACACCACTTTCCATCTCCATACCAGTAACTCCATGTGTGCAACTACAGAGCCGTATCTTCATTTGACTGGTTCTCTTCTCAACCGGTTTGCCAAAGAGGCAAACTCACCATCTTAACTCTTCCTTTTCTGCCAAGGTAGCACATCATGTCTTCTCATGCTAATCCGATGCACATCTCCAAACTTATCCTCTGACAACATCCTCATCTTTCTCTTTAGTCATCTGGTCTATGCATCCAATCACTCGACTTTGCTTACTCAGACTAACTTATCCCAAATAGTCATGATGTATGCCATGTAAGTTGTGGGATAAGCAAGGTATTACCATTTATCAGAAGGGAGGAATAGACAACTGCACTTCAATTGCCAAACATCAGTGGAGGAAGATCTAAGTCACCTGCCGGTAATGATGTGACTTCACACAAGAGAGGATATATCTCCAACTTGACATATGTCCCAATACCTTTTCCATATGTCATCTTTGCTCACTGAAGCAACACACACTTTGTCAACACTGTCTCTTTCTCGATGGGGGTCCTTCTAGTTGACCTCATACTAGCATACTAGTTGCACTGCTAACCCTTCATTAGATCATATTGCAGTGAGCTCTACTGGTCTCATGCTTTCTGGTTCCCATCACTCATTGATCACTTCTCTATCATGCTTGTTCAACATCAACACGCATACACACAAATCAGTTCCTGCTTCCCAATATTGATATGGAAATCGGTTACACCAACATGCTTACCTAGTGGCTTCACTATCCATACTACCAGTTTATAACACTAACATCATATCAACTATTCTCCCATGCCGGTTGTCCTACTTTATGCTATACTGGTTGATATCAATGACAAAACAATACAAACAAAACCTAGGATTAGGTGGAATGGGTTAGGTTAGGGGGTGGTTAGGAGTTAGGAGGCATGTGGGGAATTTGAATTTAAAAATTCAAGTAATAGGAAAAGTCTAATTAACTTTCAACAACTCATAAATTAATTTATTTTAATTAATTATGGGATTAGAAGAAATGAATTTAATGGGGGGGGATTAATCAATTTAGATTAATTAATCAAAGGGGAATATTGAAATGAAATTATTAAATAAATCCTTAGATTTATTAATAAGCAGGTGAATGAGAAATTTAATCGAATTACTAGTGAATTCAATTAAATTGGGAAGGAGGATTAATTAAATAATTACAAGTAATTACCTTCAGACCATTTTTAGGTGTATACATAAATCACCTCAAGGGAGGTTGTAAATAGAATTGAATGTTGAAAGGGATCTCCTCTTCAAAGGTTGAATCCTTGACTTGAATGCAACACCTAGCCTTGAAAGGAGACTTGAGAATGCTCAATTCTTGAAAGAGATGCTTGAATGCTTGAATTCTCTTGAATGATTGAATGTGTGATCTCATGTATTCAAACTTTAAATGCAAATGGGAGGGCAAATGCAACTTATATATTCGTCAATTAGGGTTAATTGACTGATTTTTCGTCATAGGCCGACAAAAGGAAAGTTTTCCCACTGAAAATGCAAATACAATTGCAAAGATAGGATAGAGGGGGCCCCAAAATAGGGTAGGGATAGGTGTGCCATGCCCCTCTCCTAGGAGGACAGGGGCATCCTGTCGTACCCTTATCTCAGGACAAGAAGCAAGTTCAAGTAGTGCAGAGGGCAAAAAAAGTGCAGTTTTAATGGTATGATGAAATAATAAGTATCCGGTAGAATATTGAGAGGGGGGGTGAATCAGTGTACTAAAAAATTGATACATACACCCAAACTCAAAATAAACCTATCAATAAGGAACTCTGTCAAGATAATATCTCAAAGATTACCAACATCAACCGGTTTGACTGTTATGACAACTTAACAGTAAACAACTTCAATCTTGTAAACATCAACAATGCTTAATCAAATATTAACATATTCATCTCTGAATGCTTCCAATTATCATGCCTTATCATAATAGTTAAGTAGTTAATCAAATCAACAAATAAGATCATAACCACAAAAGCATTCACCACTTGACATAAATATTTATACATGGAAAACCCAAATAGGTAAAAACCATGGTGAGATGAGACTGACAAGGATAGCTATCCGAACTCTTTTGAAGTCCACCCTGTTAGGAGCCAAGCCTGTTAAAGCTTTACACTAAATCATGTTAAGAACTAATTTCGGTTAGGAATCACCCGATTAAGGGATTTACAAATATGCCTTGATGAAAAGCACAATACCCTGTTAGGGGTAACCTCGCTGGAGGATTTGAGAATCCAAACTAATGAACCACCTTGTTAGAGGATTTAGAAAGTAACCAAGCTTGTCAGAGCTTAACTGGTTAGGGGATTTCTATTCTGCTGTAATTTTTAGAAAACAACAGGTTTTCTTGATCTGTCTGAATATCACTACATTTGCTTGATCCTTTTTAAGCTTCAATCTACCTTTACACAAATTGCAGATCCATCCATAGGTTTGGCAACCACACACTCAACTAATTTCTGCCAACTTTACCAACTCTTTAATAAACAACTTCATCGACCTTAAATACAAATCAACTAGGTCGGTAACACAACAAAAACCTAATTCTCATGATTGAGATTACAAACAAGTCGGTACAATCTTGACCATAAGAAATCATAACAATCTCTTCACATTAATCAAGAAAATTCCAACCGCTCCATGATCACCGCTTCATCAGACTTGTAACTCATCGCACGCTATGCATTTGATGCAATCCACTTCATTCCTTTCCAAGACAATCAAATAAAAGCATCAAATCAATCTGAACTTATCCTCATACAATGATCACATGTGTCTCCATCATTACCGCTCAACATCAGATCATAAACCAACAAACTTGATTGGTTAGGGTTTATCAAAAACAACTGGTAGGGTTTATGGGTTTACAAAACATAGAAAGGTTTAACCTTATACACCGGTTCAACTTACAAACTACCATATACTGGTTCACAACATCTTTCATAAAGTTTATCATACTAGTTATAAGACAATAGAAATAACAACAATAACATCAGCAATATCATAAATACCATTCACCGGTTCAATTGACATCAATGACAACATATCATTACTACAATCTATATGCAAAATGACAACAATCTAAAAATGCCAACACAGTTTCGGGGATTGAGCAAGTCTTGGGTCTCCAATCAGGCTTGGGGATTCAATTTGCCAATGTGAAGACCCTAATGTGGTCAGAAATTTCAAGGGTCACAATTTTATGACACTACAAGATTATAATATCCTTGGAAAGAAAGATTCTCATAGGAGTATTACCAATGAAGATCCAAAGGTAAGTCAACAGTTATAAGATTCTTATATGCAACCTCCATCTCACACATCTAATATATGGGAGATACAATATATGAAACCATCCAATTTATTACAAACTATGAGCTAAAACACCCAAAAAGTGGTGCCTAACTTATCTCCAATTCAATATTCCCTATGATGTGTCAAAACATGCACTAACATGTTTAGCTCCCCTTTACAACTCATTTATGTTTAGTGGTGAAAATAGATAAGAGAGAGATGAAGCCCTAAAACCCTCTTTCACATAAACATTAGAATTCAAAACCACAAAAAGGTGGGATGGTTCTTGACAAACTCTTATGAAAGAGGGTCGAGAAACACCTTAGGGTTTTGATTCCTTTGTTGTTCTTGGATAATGAATTGGAATGATTTGGACATGCAAATGGCTAGGATCTAAGCTTATGCTAATGAAAAATGAACTACTAAAATTGAGTGATGCAAAAATAGAAACTTCATGGTAAGTACATAAATGAAGTGAGAATATAGAGGTGCACCTATGGTTGAAATCTGGTCTAAAATTAGCTAGTCAAGGTCACCCAGAATGCCTTTGTCTTCTAATGAACAACTACACAAAAATATATATTTGGGCTTCTAAGACCTATAGCTAAGACCCTGGTGAAGCTAAAAGTAATTTGGGAGGACAATGATACTTAGATGATCCTTGTATTGGACAAAAATACCCCACACCCTTATCCAGGGTTTTCCCGCTCAAGTTTGTAGTGATAACCTATCTTTGTGTCATGAGTATCTTCCAAACTTTTTGTCTTTGTTGAAAAATTGTAGCTACACCTTTAAGATACAAGAGGGTAGGATTGTGGCTATATAGGTGTTTTCCTTAGTCAACCACCTACTTTGGTGATTTTAATCTCCACAAATAGTTGACATTCAAATTGGAATAATGTGTGTGCTCTTGAATCTTAAGTGTGTCTAAGGTTTCTATGAGCTAAAGTGTATAAATGTAAACTAGGATCCTACTAAAATGCATCAGAGAAAAACCCTAAATGATATGATTGAATGTAAATTGTAACTAAATCAGGAATGCATGAATCACATGACTTGAAATCATAAATCTCATATCTAAAGTTTACTTGTAGAAAAATGAGAATAACACGAAATCATACCCAACCCCTTAGGGAGAGGTACAAGCCAATCATCAGTTGGTGATTCCCTATCATCCTCCAACATCTATTAAAGTGTCCATCATGATGAATGAAATTGAATGTAGACTTGATGCTTGTTGATTAGATCTTGAATTTTCTAGTTTGAAACTTCACATAAGGTCAAGTCTTCTCTTCCTGAGGATATCATAACATTACACCTTCAATGATGTTATATCGCTCTCTAGATAGATATCACAAATGAAGAAGGAAACTTATATATGAGTCTCTAGATTTGATTTGATAAATGAGTAACTTATAAATATTATTGTTTTTCATTGAAATAGTTTTGGAAAGGGTAAGACCAACTCTTTAATCTCCCAAAATTCTAGCCAAAAAGTATTGGTCAATGGAGCTTGGGGTGACCCTATACCAACAAAATAGGCCCAAATTTTTAGGATCATAGGATATTGTTTCCAAAAAAATAATTTTCATAAAAAATTATGATATTTAAGTGGGGGAAGTGTTATTTTGAATTATTTTGAAATAGGGTAGGACTTAAAGTTAATTAAAATGATGAAAGATAAAGGGCACACCTAAGATTAAAACTCCAAATAAGGGTGTGATGAGATTTAAATTTAGATAGGAATCATATTCTTGAATTAAGTATTAATTAAATGCATAGGGAGGTCCTATAATGCATAATAAAATGGGACACACTAAAGTGATCACTATAAAATCATGGAATCGGACACCCTAATTAAAGGTATACAATTTACGATGCTACATTGTGTCTAACATGAATTTTGTATTTCCCATTTAAGAAAACCCAGCTTCTAGAGGTCATAACTTTTGATCTAGGAGTCTAATTTATGAATCATTTGAAGTGCCCAAAAGCTTGTGAAGTTCTCTATCAAACTACAACACACTACACCTATTATGCCAACTTTTGGGCCTAAAAATGCCTCTAAGGTCTTCAAATTTTACTTTGAAACTTTATAAAATGGAAACTTTAATAATTTTAAATCTAGACATGATCTTGCAACAAAAAATTAGTGACATGCTTACTGAGGCAATCCATAGCCTTGAGGGAAATTTCTAACCAATCTGCGCTCAAATGTAATCTTACTATAAATAGTAACCTTATGTAATTACAAGGTTGAGACACCATTTTTGTAACAAAATTTCCACAAGCTTTCTAGGCTAAGAAATAAAAAAATTAAGGAATACCCAAAACTAATTAACCTTCAACTCTAATACCAAATGTTGAGAGATATATAGGTTTTAATACCAAAGGTTGGAAAATTCAATATCTATCCAATAACTTATCAAAGGATGAGATACAAGTCTTGGATTACTACAACATGAAAAATCTAAGAATTAAGTGGTCTTAGTGTGGAAATAATGTGCCTAGATCCTTCTTCTTTATGATGATAATTTATTTATTTATTTTATGTCATGCATAGTAAAACTACCTTATGTGAACTTATAACACTAATACACAAATTATAACATCACCATAAGATATTAATAATGAGAGACAAATTAACAACACTAAAGCATCACATACCATAAGATTTATATGTAGAAACCCTTGGAGTAAGTGCACAAAGACAAGGGACCAAAAGGGGGTTTTAAGTGGCCATTTTTTTTAAAAATCAAGAAACTTTGATCTTGGATGAAAAATTGAAGATAGTTGCTGTAGCGTCCTAAAATTGTGACACTTGCAATTTCGACTGCATTTGGGTCTTCACGATGGCGATGCAACACGAAACCTGAATGGAGACCCCGAAACTTGTTCACAACATCAAAAACTGCATTTTTCCGCACCCTGGCCTGATCCTCCTTGCACCCTGCTGTCCCAGGAGGTGGGACCATGGCGCCCAGCGCCCTGGTCCCTGGCCCTATTTTGGGCCCAGTCTCTTAGGGGGCTTCGGGTCTTTAAGTTTGCAAATTGGAAAATAATGTTTCCTGGTCGGCCTAAGGTCGGGAAAAATCAGTCTATCAGCCCTAATTGACAAATATATAAACTACATTTCCTCTCCCATTTGGAGGAGGAGGACATATGTGTACAAGACGCGGAAGCGATATTCAAACATTCAAGCATTCAAGCATTCAAGCATTCCTTCAAGCAATTGAGCATTCTAAGTCTCCATTCAAGGCTAAGTGTTGCATTCAAGACAAGGATTCAACCATTGAAGAGGAGATCACATACAAACATACAACATACTACATACATTACACCTTCGCATGTAAGAATACAAACATTCTTACAACAAGGTATCAGTACTTGTTTACATTACAAACATTTACATTTATAGCATTCTCATTTCTTGGTTAACTCCAAAACCGGGGTTTGACCTAAAGGCAAACCCCTCATCCCTAACCCCCCAATCGTCCTCTCTTTTCTGTGTGTAGGTTGCAGGTACATGGCTGTAATTGAAGATCTGGAATCCTTGTGCAGAGACGAACAGATCCCCCTTCATTTCGTGGATTTTTCGGAGGACCGTGTGCACGCTGGGCGCCATCGTCCCATCAACTTTCACTCAAATTTGCAGAACAACACCATCTCGACATTTTACTGCTAATTCCAGGTTCCTAGCTTCATCCCGTATCCCTATCTCTGTTTATAACTGAATCTTTCTTGCTTCTACATGCATTCCTAGTTCAATCTTTCTATCTACATTCTTTACAAAAGAGGGTATCCTTGCTATCACAACCCTTGAAACTCATTTAGAATCCAATCTTGCATTGTGTGGGATTGGATCTTGTGGGTTTCAACCCCTCTTTTGAATGTAAAGTCTCTCCTAAGTGAAAACCATCAACCCTAGTGACTCTCCCTTCTCTCTCCTTGGAGTTGGGGAGGGGAGAACAACTAGGGTTTGATTTTTCCGCTTTACATTTTGGTGAACCCGATGTGAACATCCTCATTCTGATTATTCATGGTTAGATCTAAAATTTTTGTTTCCTTAATTACATTTCCATGTTTGATCTTTTGCAAATTTTAGAGGTTGATTGCATAAAAACCCTAAAATTTTCTTTTTAGTAATTAAACTTGTGAAATGTTTAATTGTTAATGCTTGTTTCAGATCTACCCTTCTATTGCAAATTGTCAATACATATTTGTGCTTTAATTCTGAAAATTAAGTGGTTAAATGTCAAAACCCTAATTTTTAAGACCTTCTTGATTCAACCTTTGACTGATAATTTCACTAATCAAAACACTTCCAAATCGGCTGTAACTTTGGATTCTGCAATAAAATCACAATATCTTTCATCCCTGAAAATTTGGAAAAAAGTTGCGAGGACCGTGTGCACCCTGAGCGCCATCGTCCCCGACATTTTTTTCAAAATTTCGGGAGCTAGATCTTACTGTATTTTTGTGCTAAAATCCAAAATTTTGGCTGATTTTATTAATTTTAACACTTTCAAAATTAAAGTCAAAGTTGGTCTAGCGATTGCTTGGATTGAGGCTTCTAAACATTCAAAAATTGTTGAAATTGAAATTCATATCAAAATTGTGTTTCTTACTGTCCTAAGTCTGAAAAGTGTGTTGGCATTCATTCGAAATTTCAGTGTTTTATTCAAATTTTTGCAGTTTGTGACTTTTTGAAATCAAGTGTTTAATTGCAACATCGTTGATTTCCACTTTCAAAATCAAATTTTGCATGAAATCGAGTCAACTTTTAAATTTCAAAGCCTGCATTGCTTTCAGTATTCCTTCTAAAATCATAAAATTCAAAATTTCAGTTTCCCTCTCTTTTTCAAAATTCAAATTTTACATTTTTCAACAATCTTGGTAGGGTTCAATTTTGAGATTGCAACTTTAATTTGGCCTATCTACAGATCGTAAAATCACTCAATTTTTTCAGATTAGCTTTAAAATCATCATAACTTTCATCCTTGAAAATTTCGAAAAAAGTTGCGAGGACTGTGTGCACTCCGTTCGCCACGGTCCCGGACATTTTTTCCAAAATTTCAGGAGATTGTCCTGATTGCATTTAACAGCTTAAATCTAGGAGATTGGCTGATTTTATTGAAATTTTCTACCTCTAAAATTCAAAATCTTCTCTCTCTCTTTAGTGCATGAGTTTTACAACAATAAGCCCTACTTACACTATTCCCGTTAGACGAAGCCTTAGAATTAAGTCTTTCCAAGGTTTAATTACTGAGGAGATGGAACCTAATTTGAATGGCCTTTTTAACGAGGACATGGGTAATTCCTCTAATCCTCTTAATGATGAAGAAGCTCTCCATGAGGTTTCTGTAGAACAACTTTAAAAATTGGATAACCAATTTGATGATTTTCGACAATGAATGTCTCAAGAATACCCCGATAGTGAAGCTCTTTCATTAATTGAGGGTCTAAAACGTATGGTTCAAAGTGATAAGAATGGAATTGATATTTTGTGTGGTATTGCACACATTGTGGATTCGAATGTGATGCCGATGAAAAGTTGTGCCGAAACCTTAGGTTATACACAACCTCCTACTCAAGTTAATCAGTCTATTCCTTTGACAACTCCTATTGCTAGTATACCTACTTTTACATCAAACATAATGACTACTTCAATACAAGACATTCCTCCTATGATCACTAGTCATGGGGGCAATCCTTCTTCAATCAACCCTCTTCCTTCATTCAATCCAACTTCTTCATTCATTCCTTCAATAAGTGTTCCTATTATATCTCCGCAAATGAACATGACACAAGGGGGCAATTCATTTAACCATTCCATTCCTCCTTGTAGTGTTCCTCCTTTCCAATCATCTCCTATGACTAACTATCATAGTGTCCCACCACCTTACTCTCTACCTTCTTTCAATAACATAACACCTCCATCATAATCTAACACGTCTAATATGAACTCTTCGACTGAAGCGACCATTAACAATCTTGCACAAATTGTCTCTTCTTTACAGCAACAAATTGCCTCTATGAATCAATCTAAGTTTAGTGTGCCCACATTTGATGTTGCGAGCCCACTTTCTCTTGACATTGTTCGAGCTATCCCCCCTAAACATGTTGAAATTCCACATTTGGAGCTTTATAATGGTAAGGGTGATCCTTTAACACATGTTAAGACCTTTCAAACAATATGTACCGATTTTGCTTATGACCAAAGGTTGCTTGCAAAACTGTTTACTAGAACATTAAGAGATAAAGCCCTGCAATGGTATTGCTCATTGCCTTCTTATTCTATTACTTCTTTCGAACAACTTGCAAATGCTTTTATTCAACAATTTCAAAACAATATAAGTCCTAAAGTTACTTTGATTGATTTAATGCATTGTAAACAAGGTGTTAAAGAAAAAGTGACTGATTTCATTGGTAGATATAAGCATTTGTATGCTCAAATTTCCTTTCCAGTACCTGACAATGATATTCAAAGAATCTTTATTTCTAATTTACAAAAAGATATTAGAGAAAAACTTCTGTTTTTTGAGTTTACTTCTTTCCAATAGTTGTGCGCAACTCCTCACAATTATCAACTGACTGTGAGTCAAATGGAACAAGCAAATCCTATGGCTCCGAGTGATAAGGGTGATAGTAGTCAACAACCATTTGGGAAGTTTAAACCGAACAAAGAGTCCATTAAATTCAATGAAAACATCATCAACAACAATGTGAATGCGGCATCAGGTGTGCCTCTTATTTCTAAGTTTTTCAAGAAAGAAAGAAAGTTTACTCCTTTGAATGAATCATTGCATAGTATTATGAATAAGTTATTGGAACAAAATGTGCTTACTCTTCCTCCTATAAGGCAAATAGATCCTACAAAGATTAATTCACCCTATTTTGATAACAAATATTTTTGTCAATTTCATCGTCATCCTGGGCATGATACTGAAAAATGTTTTGCTTTAAAGGGTAAAATTCAAGATTTGATTGATAATAATACTATCTCTGTTTCTGGTGCGAATGATAAAGGCAACACATCTGTAGCTCCTCCTAACCAAAATCTTCATATTTTTACTGATCCATTACCTTCTCATACCTCTAATGCGATTGATACTAATGATTCCTCTATCTCACCTGATGATCTTGTGTCTATGACTCCGAATGTGATTAACTTTGTAGAGCAGTAGAAAATCCCTAAAGAACTTTCCATCACATTTGATTCCAGCGAAACTATCAGGGTACCTGATGGTCCTTTATATATAGTTGCAAAAGTCAAGAATACACCTTGCCGTGGAGTGCTTATTGATCCTTCTTGTATGGTTAATATCATTACTGAAGAATTTCTTTTTACTTTGCAATTGAATCAAGTGATCTATGATGAAACAAATGTGGTTGTGAAATTATTTGATGCATTTTCTTCTTCTGCAATTGGTTCTATTACATTACCTATTGAGGTCCATAACAAATCCCTTGATGTGGACTTTGCTATTATTCCATCATCCGAACAATTTCGTGTGAAGCTAGGTTATCCTTGGCTATCTTCCATGAAAGCTATTGCTTCTCCTATTCACAAGTGTTTGAAATTTCCCCATAATGGTAAAGTTGTTACTGTCAATCATAGTCTCTTTAAACCAACCGAAAGAACTTCTAGCGTTCCTATTGATTACTTTTGGCCTAAACAATTCCAATCTCTTCCTCCGTGAAGTGATCATCTTTTCAAATCTTATCAAAAATGGAAAAAAGATATGATCCTATCTCTAAGTGAACCTAGAACACCCAAACTTGACATTCCTATCGTTCTTGAGAAGGAAGTTCTTCCTTTGAAAGATAAAACTAATGTCTTTCCTCAAGAAGATTCCCAACCCATCCCTATGAATGTGACTATGCCTATAAAACTTCCTAAAAGTAGACCTATACCTCCTCGTCATGATGGACTTGGTCTCCTTCCTAAACCAAATATTCCTCCCTTATATGGAGCAGTTCCTCCTCCTTCCTCTTATGGAGAGAAGAGACCTTCCTCTTCTCCTATTATTCAACCTAAGAGACCACAACCTAAACACCCAAGTGAAAAGGATGAGAACATTCCTCCTCCTCAATCTTCTCAACTTCCTACTAAGACTAGACAAAATTGTTTTGCACGTGAACGCCGATGAAAGCGTCGTCTTAGAGCTCAGGCAGCTGCTTCTCAAACTTTGCAATCCCCAAAAACACCTTCAGCCAATATTATTCCATTTTCTCCTCAGCCGACGATTGAGCCGAAATCTCCTAAACATAAGGTGCATGATGGTCTTGATCCTGTGCGAGTTAAAGATCCTATTTTTATAAATCTTGATGATGATATAGATGAAAATATTATTCATGATGAAAATGTTACTCCTGTTCATTCTGATAGTGAATATGAATATGTTGATGTTGATAACCATTTATCTAACAAATTTTCTAAAGCACTTATCCTAGCTCCTAGACAAGAACACCGTGGCTTGGGATATGAACATAGCCCTTGTTTGGATCTTGTGATAGCTCCATCTGCTGTCTTGGATGTTCCTCCTCTAACATGTTTCCTACCTTCCCGAAATATTGATCAGCAAGATCAGGGGGTAGATGACATGCTGGACTAGTTTCATTAGCATAGCAGACTCTCTCCTCCTCTCTTTATCTCTTTTGTTACTTCTTCTATGTGTTATTCTCATTCTTCTATTTGTTGTCCTTAGTGTTGTCTACTTGAGGACGATGCAAAACATTGAGATCTCTTTTGGTCTCTCTCATGTTGACTCAAAAGACACACGTGTTCCCTTCTTCTAGGTGACCTTCCTTGATTGGGGAATGAAGAACAATTATGCATACATACATATGATATACATGAATTATCATACAACATACTAACCCCGAGGAAAGCGAAGTCACCTTGTGCTTTGTGTTTTGTGTCTATTATCCTTGGGCTTATCTCACACTTGGGGGCTAAATCCTTGTGATAACGTGCTCCTTTCTCATCTCTTATATGTATCACTACCTTAAAGCAATCACCCCCGGTGAGGCGTGTGCGATCGCTTTAACGTAGGGGGGCATACATCCCGTCCATATCTTTTCAAGATACTTGAAAATTTCTTGACAAATTTAGCTTTGCCTTGAAATTTTTTGATATCTTTCTTGCATGACTCATAGTGAGGGAACCTTACTACTGACAGTCATGGTTCTCCCTCATGATCTTCCCTTTTACTTTGTCAATCGAAGTCGTAAGATCCTTAGTCCACTGGGGGCTTGGTGTATCTTGCCTCCTTGACGTGGTGAAAGTTTTTCAATGTTGTTTCCTTGTACTTTACCGGAAGTATGAGCGTATGCTTATACTCCCTCTAAAGTGGGGGCTAAATGTAGCATCCTAAAATTGTGACACTTGCAATTTCGACTGCATTTGGGTCTTCACGATGGCGATGCAACACGAAACCTGAATGGAGACCCCGAAACTTGTTCACAACATCAAAAACTGCATTTTTCTACACCCTGGCCTGATCCTCCTTGCACCCTGCTATCCTGGGAGGTGGGACCATGGCGCCCAGCGCCCTGGTCCTTCAGGACTAGGGCACCCAGCGCCCTGGTCCCTGGCCCTATTTTGGGCCCGGTCTCTTATGGGGCTTTGGGTCTTTAAGTTTGCAAATTGGAAAATAATGTTTCCTGGTCGGCCTAAGGTCAGGAAAAATCAGTCTATCAGCCCTAATTGACAAATATATAAACTACATTTCCTCTCCCATTTGGAGGAGGAGGACATATATGTACAAGACGCGGAAGCGATATTCAAACATTCAAGCATTCAAGCATTCAAGAATTCCTTCAAGCAATTGAGCATTCTAAGTCTCCATTCAAGGCTAAGTGTTGCATTCAAGACAAGGATTCAACCATTGAAGAGGAGATCACATACAAACATACAACATACTACATACATTACACCTTCGCATGTAAGAATACAAACATTCTTACAACAAGGTATCAGTACTTGTTTACATTAAAAACATTTACATTTACAACATTCTCATTTCTTGGTTAAATCCAAAACCGGGGTTTGACCTAAAGGCAAACCCCTCATCCCTACCCCCCCAATTGTCCTCTCTTTTCTGTGTGTAGGTTGCAGGTACGCGGCTGTAATTGAAGATCTGGAATCCTTGTGTAGAGACGAACAGATCCCCCTTCATTTCGCGGATTTTTCGGAGGACCGTGTGCACGCCGGGCGCCATCGTCTCGTCAACTTTCGCTCAAATTTGCAGAACAGCACCGTCTCGACATTTTACTGCTAATTCCAGGTTCCTAGCTTCATCCCGTATCCCTATCTCTGTTTATAAGTGAATCTTTCTTGCTTCTACATGCATTCCTAGTTCAATCTTTCTATCTACATTCTTTACAAAAGAGGGTATCCTTGCTATCACAACCCTTGAAACTCATTTAGAATCCAATCTTGCATTGTGTGGGATTGGATCTTGTGGGTTTCAACCCCTCTTTTGAATGTAAAGTCTCTCCTAAGTGAAAACCATCAACCCTAGTGACTCTCCCTTCTCTCTCCTTGGAGTTGGGGAGGGGAGAACAACTAGGGTTCGATTTTTCCGCTTTACAGTTGCGTTCAAAATTTGAAGATGCAACAAGAACAAGAGTTGTAGTGGCCTGAATCTATTTTCTGGACTAATATTTTTTTAAAATGGTGGAGATTAAGGGGTTCAAAAAGGGGTGCCACACAAAGTGGCCCCATTTTATTGAAAAACAAAATACATCTAGTGTGACACACCTAAAATGTTAACTTTTTCTAATTTTTTTTGGTTGGTAATAGTATGTTTTTATTAATATTCAAAGTGTAGACACTTAAATTTGGTTAATCAATTTAATTAAATTTATTTCCCTTAGCCATTTGATTAATTAAATATCTTAATTAATTAGCCCATTCCTTGAATTAATTACTCTAATTAATTAATTCTCCCCTTCCAATCCCTTTGAATTAATTAATTGGGTTATTTAATTCAAAGGATTGGAAGGGGAGAATTAATTAATAGATTAAAAAAGGGAATAAGGGTTGTGGATAGGGGTTTGCCTTAGTCAAACCCCGGTTGAGGAATCAACCTTGAAAGAAAGTAATTGCAAATGCTTAAATGTAAATAATGGAAATGTATACCTTGTCGATCTACAATTTGTTGATGATGGTTGCTTTGCTTCATGAATGTAAACACAAGTGTTGCATGAAATGGAATGTAACATGACAAAAACCTAACACACACACATGCTTGCAAATGAATGTTGTAATGTTTCTCCAATGGATGAATGAAGAAGACACATGAAGAAGGAGATGACTTGATGCAAGCTTGAAGACTTGAATGCTTGATGACAATAATGGAGACTTTCCACTTGTTTACCCAATTTTCGCTTATCTTTTCTTATGCAAATGAGAGGACTAAATCCCCTTTTATACTAGCCTAAGGATCAATTTTTATCTCACTAAAGGCTGACATAAGAGAATTTAAGTCCCCGAGGAGAAAATTAGGTCCAAGGGTCAAATGGACCCATCTTAGGGACACCCTAAGAGGGAGGACAGGGGCACCACACCCCTATCTTGCCCTATTTTGGGGCCTGGACATGGTCCTGAGATGATACCAGGGCTCAAATAGGAGGAAATTTGGAAGAACGATGTAAGAAGGGGTCCCAATTTAGTAGGGAGATGCAGTCACCAAGGTGAGGACCTAAAACTTAGTCAATATTGCAAGGGTCACAATTTTATGACGCTACAATTTATAAGAAATTAATTAATCCCCCTTTTATTCTATTCCCATTAATTAATTCCTAATTAATTAATTCTCCCTTTACAATCCCCTTTAATTAATTAATCTTAAATTAATTAATTACCCTCTCCCCATTTAAATAATTAATTAATTATTTAAATTAGTCACATGTCTCCTACAATCTAACCACTTGACTTAACCCTCATATAACCTACCCTTTATCCTTACTCTTGGGTGCTGACTACCCTATCCTTTCTAACCAACCTTATCCTATTCCTTCTAACCTTCCACACACATGTGTGGACTTCCTAACCAATTCCTTATTTTGGGGAAAATATCATATTTTGGGTGGCCTTTTCCAAAATAGACATGTGTCCTTAGGGACACATGTCACTCTTCCTATTTTTGGGTGGCTTTGCCCAAAATAGACATGTGTCCCCAAGGACACATGTCACTCTTCCTATTTTTTGGTGGCTTTTCCCAAAATAGACATGTGTCCTCATGGACACATGTCATTTATTTTCAATCTAGTTGAGCCAATTCTCCTTTTTAGAGGACAAGTGTCTCCTCTTCACCTTCTCTCTCCTTCCTCTCATCTCCTATTTGATCCCTCCATTTTTAGACCAAATTCTCTGGGAATCCACTTTTCACACATCATACCATTACTTTGCCAAAATCATTATTCAACCTACTCATTATCATTTGCATTTTCTATCATGGGGCAATATCTAACATCCGAAGCTATGTCATGAGCACGTACACATCCAATAGCGGAATAATCAAATTAAAGAGGGAATTATGGTTTGCGTTTGTTTATCATTTTATTCTTCATTTTAGTTTTACCATTCTAATATTGAGGTGTATGATGTATTGTGTTTGTTCAATTAATTAGCTTTCTTTTTAGTCCTTAGTATTCACACACACATTTTTCATCTCACACAAAGCCTATTACGAAGTAAAAATATCATCCATCCACTCTCCATAAAATTGTATCAAAAATCTCAAAAAAGACATTTCCAAAATCGAGTAAAACATTACACAAACCCTACCCCTTCTACTTGTTTCAACCTTATACACCCATTTCTATTGAGAAGTTGAAAATAACTACAAAGTCAAAATAACACATACTATCATAGCCTCTATTAAAACCCTAATCTCGTCAATCAGAGATCCACCATTATCATCCATACATATGCTATAACAATTTTAAGCGTAGAGTCCATACAAAAATACTAAAAACTTTGAACAAAAAACATAACCATTGTCTATATAATTTTTTCCTCATTAATTTCAAGGGTCTATCAACCTAGTAGTCTTTTAGATCAAATCTCACACCAGCCTCCTCCTTCATCCTAATATTTCTCTTGCCTCTGGCTCGCTCTTTCTCCTTTGCACATAGGAAATTCATGAAGGAATACTAGCCAATGAGAGCTTCTTCTTGATGCTCATCTTTGTTTATCCATTTTTATCATTAAATAAAAGGCATCAATTGTTGGGGAGTATCATCTAAGCTTTTATTTTCCTCTGACGACATGAAGCCCACCCACACAATAGCCCTCTGCAATACAAATTGAATTCCATACAAACCAATCTTCTGCCACACACCGCTTCAAAACCTATTGTACATATTCCTTTTGCTAAACCTCTAAACCCCATGCTGATACCAGATGATATATCAACATTTTTTCTATATCTATGCCCCGTCTCCAAAAAATCTTCACTAAGAAGCACTTCTATAATCTGTATGAAGATGTCATCATCGAATTTAAAGAGGTTCTTCATTATTCTCACTAATTTTACCCATAAATGCTAACTTTTTTGATGTGTAATCAATGAAAAGGTGGCCTCCATTTGGAATTGCATTCACCAACCATCCTCAAATGTGCGCTACAAAGCACCATTCATAGGTTTTATTAACTACTCAACCCCTGTCACATCAATTCAATGCCACTTCTTTCCAGTAAAAGCTTTCTGAAATTGTGATGTATCACCTCACCTCACACATCAAGCTCTAGATTATAAAGATATTCCACCGTACACTTCATCCCATGATCAAAATGCACTACCCATTTAGATAGCGTGTCCACCACCTCATTCCCTAATCTCACCATATGCCCTATTTCAAAATATTCATAAAATTTTCTTGGCAATAGTTATGAATTTGTTCAACTTCCATGCATTTATATCACCTTTCTTTAATGCATTTATAATAATCAATGAATCTCCCTCTAGGTGAATTTTTGAAAGGCCCAATTTTCCCCATTTTCAAAGATTTAATTACTACCTAGGCCTTAGATCATTGTTCGTTCCCTCCACAAGCTTCAAGACAAAGGCTACAATGTTTCCCTCCCAATCTCTTGTCACAAATCTAGCCCCCTGATGAACTTGGGCTACCTTTTGAGGCCTTGTAAAAGTTTATTTTATACCAACCTTCCCTCGGTTTAGTTCACTCCACCACCTTCACCTGATCATCCTCCAAATTAAGTTGAACACGCCCATTAATAGGACAACTTTTTCTAATATTTTTAAAAACACTCTAGTGATAAATTAGCTAACATCATGTACTTTATGCCCAATTTTTATGCTAATTTTTTAAGGAATATATGTTTTTACCTAATTTTTGAAGTGGACACATCCTAAAAAATAGAAAATTGAGCATGATCCCCCAATTATTTTTTGAAAACTAACGAAAAAATTATTTTTTAAATGCATATAGAATGGAGTCTAGTTTCTAAAATTGAAATTTATTTCAGAATTTGATGAATGAGTACAGAGTTATACCAAAAATATTACACTTTGTTTTTTTGACAAAAAATGGATAAACAAACAAAATATTAAAGATGAAAGCCTTAACATACAAAAAACATGAAAAAAAATTACATGGTTAGATAGCTAAGATATAGCTTTACATCATCATGGTATTTTTCAACTTTGCATTGAAACATGTGCAAAATTGATGGAGAATGTGTTAAAAAAATGTGAAGTTTTTTTGAGAAGTTGAAAATCACATCTATGAGTATTGAAATGGTTGTCCAAACCTTTGATTTTGATGCCTAAGGAAAATCCAACACAAAAGGTTGGACATTCCTATTGCAAACAATAACCCGAGTATACTTAATGCATAATCACGTTATAACACGCTCACATATTGAAGAATGAGAAATATTTTTGACTCCTCATCTTTGGCTCAGTGTCTTGATCAAAATATATACATGGAATATAAAAATAAGTATGTCTGTAATGGTGATGAATGGGATTTACTAGTTTAAACATGCAAACTAAGAACCAAACCCATTCACAACAAAATCACATCAGGAAAATGATCAATAGGCCCAATACCTATTGAAAGAGTTGGGCATAATGTTTGATCACTTTCATTTTTTGTTTAATTTTCATCATTAGATAATATAGAATGAGTCAATGTAAGAACTAGGGACAATGATGCAAAATTGTGAGTAATCAACATAAACAGTAAGCTAGAAATCAGTTATGTAGATTTTGAGTACAAATTTCGAAATGAGAGTTAAAGAGAAACCTATGTCTGCAATTTGAGCCTAAAAGTGTTGGACCATGGGGCTAGGAATCCTATTCCTTAGGGTGTTAGATGTGAATATTAATAACGGATTCAAGATTAGGATGTTGCTCAGAATATTCTCCTAAAATTTTGTCAAATAAGTGTTAGACATCGTTCAATGATTATCATTGTCCAGGGTTTTTTGATTCTTCAAAGTTTGGTTCTCTTATCTTAGTTTGTACATATTTGATTTGTATTCCTTCTCTTCTGAATTTGAAAGCTGCAAACACAAGGGAGGAAAAATGTTGGTGGGTTGATAGGAGTTTTCCTAAGTCAAACCTCATGTTTAGAATTAACCTTTTATTGAAGAATGAAATAGAAAAGAGACTTACCCTTGTAGGGTAGAGGCTAGATCTAGAAATAAATGTTGAATTGAAATGTTATACCTTCCTTTATGAATCTCCTTTATCTTGAATTATTCCTCCTTTATCTTGAATTCTTCATAAAAAAGATTGATATTTTCATGTTGAACTCATGCATGTCTTCACATGAAATTGATCATGGATTCCATTTTTAATGCTTGGAAACCTAAATACTTGTCCCCTCCTTCATTGCCTTAATGATATGTAATAAATATGATGCATTATGATGGACTAACTTCTAGTGATGTAGGATACAATATTATATGTTTATTTATATGATGTGATGGACTAAGCATGTGGTTTTGTAGGCAATGTAGATGCAAATAGAGGAAATATACCTAAGACCTATATTTTTGGTGTGTCGTTGTACTCAATCATTCAACGTAGGACTATTTAGAGATGGAAGAGGAAGAAGATGAGATGGATAATTAATAATCACATAAGAGGTTATGGATATATGAATGGATAGAAAGGTATGCAGGTGATATAAGGTTGTGCTTAATTTAGTGCTATATCATCATGGAGCTTATTATGGCAAGCAGTTGTAATCATCTAAAAAATTAGCTAGACCTAGATGAGATACATACCATTTGTAAGGATAGAAGGCATTTTCAAATAATAAGTAATGCTGTAGTTCAAACTAGACCCATAAGTCCTCAATGATCACAAACAATCATGTTCTAGGATATGTCATAGTATTACTAAAGGACAATCCACAAACAACAAACAAATGACCATGCCCCATTGCAACTTCTATAGTCTAGGACATCCTTTAGTATCATAGGAAAAATGTCATAAAATAATCAAATCAAAATAAAACAAAAACAACTAACTTAAGGAAAACAACCATTAGATCTCCTTGCCATATTGGTGAGCTTCTTGTCAAAGGTTGCTATCTTGATGAAGTAAAGATGTATCCTGCAAGGCCTGATAGGTAGTGCCAAAATCTAATTAGGCAATAGGATTGCACATATGCTAAATCTTGATCTTGTAGAAAGTTGATTTTTTTTAAAGCCTAGTGCTGTGTTTGTTTGTAAAAAAGCCTCAATATAAGAAATGAATGTTTTATTACGGAGAATGGATAGAGTGAAAGTTTATTATATATGGGTGGTGCAAGTGAGCTTTTATTATGGTTTGTGGATGTTTGAGAAGGTATAAAATGAAGTTTCTCTTAACATGTGGTACCAAGTATCATATTCCAACAATAGGTTGAGAAGATGCCCCTCATTAAGGATATAACCTATTTATTATGAGTGGCACATTGATAGAAAAGTTAATTATGGACGAGTGAATGATAGACACAAAATGATAGAATAATAGAAATCCATGGTAGAGATGTATGGTTTATTATGAAATGAAAGATTTATTATGGAGAGAAGACAACATGATCAAATGGAATCCTAATGGAAAGAAGAGCGAAGTCACTACACATGGCACTTGTTGCTAGGTTTTCACCATGGTACTTGCCCAAGGTTCCACCGAAGTGGTTTTTCACTATAGGATGAATTATTTCTCTTTACTTTTTTTCATTGTTTTTAATATTTTTGATGTTTTTGTATTTTTGATATAAGATAGGATCCCCTGAAGGGCTAGGTATAAATTTTTTGAAGGTGCATATTGTTGATAGGATCTTTGAGTGGGGTAACCTTCAGGAGTAGAAAATTAATATGCTCAAGAGCCATATACTATTGTAATGACATAGGTCCCAACCAGTTAGGTTCAAACTTGCCCTTTTCTTTTGATCTTGTTGATTTCTTAGATTTTCTTTAAGCACAAGTTCTCCTATCTCAAATATTTGTGGCCTCACTTTTTGATTATAGCTATGACACTTGCATTGTTGGTATGCTCAAAGATGATTAAAATTATTTTGTCATCTTTCATCCAGTAACTATAGATCTTGAAGTCGAAAGTGTAGTACCCCTGCCCTAATCAATTTCTAATCTCAGTTTAATCTTGGTTAGTTTATCATAATATAATGATTATAGTCATATGTGTTGATTTAGTGAATATCTGTTAATGTGGTTTTCGCACCAATTGTATGCAAGTTGTTTAGTGTTCCTATTTCGTGGCATTAAATTGGGCAACGCTTTCATTAAGTTTATATATGTATGCATGTATGACTCTGGGTTGCAGGAGATCTCAGGTATAGTACCACATGAGTGCGAGGTTCGTCTTCACTTGGATTCACAGTTTTGAGTGTACCTCTCTAATCCTTAGAGTTGGATTAGGTGGTCGTAAGACCCTAGTTGACCATAGTCGTGCTCAAGTAAGCATCGTCAGTCGTCGTTGGTATTCCCTTTTTGTTTGGGTTTGCGAGTTGTCTGTTTGGTTGACCTTCTTGGTTTGCGTGTTTGGTGTGTATGGTTAAGTTGATTAATTAGTCCTTAGTATTTAATATGATTAAATATGTGTTTGTGCATTAATGATTAATGGACTAAATTAAACAGGGTTTCGTTATGCGATTATCGTTAATATTGAATTGCTCGAGTCAGTTTAGGAGCAAGTTAAATTACATGGCTGATTTTAAATATTAAATGCATTTTGTATATGCTGTTGAAAAAGAAAGTTTTGAATTTAATTGCAATAGAATTAATTGTATTCTATTGACTTTTTAAAATAGAAAGGTTAAATTGAATTAATTGGGAAAATCAATTTTGAATTGAAAGCAAGTAAATATATTGATATAGTTGGGAAATAAGTATTTTTTGTGATTTATTTTTACATAAAAATTTTAAATCCAAAAATGAGATTTTTGGTCAAACTTCTCCCATTTAACCTAGACTTTTGGAAAATATTGGGGATTGATATTTTTGGAAAAATTATTGTTGAAAAAATATTTTTGGAGGAAAATTTGGGGGTTTTGGAGGAGGAGAAATTTCCTGAGCCTCCAAGTTGGGCTTTCCTCTGATCTTGCCAGGATTGCTGAATTAGGTAGGCCTCTGATTATTTCTTGGGTTCTTGCTTAAAGAAAGTCGTTTTTGGTGTTTATGTAGAAATCTGGTTGTAGATTAAAAATCTTATGTTTTTGGGAAATAGAGAAATTGTAGTTTGAATTTCTGGATCTTAAATTCTCCTTGCTTCCTTTCCAAATCTCAAGATGGCAATTTTGTTTGTATAAATGGATTCTCAAAAAAAAAATTAAAACCAAATTTTGGGGTTTGACTGTTCTTGAGAAATATTTGTCTAAAACTCCAATAAATCTCTCTTATATGAGTTTAAAAATGAAATTTAGATTGGGATTTGGCAGATTTGATGTTAAATTGTGTAAATCCATCTCATTTTGCCAGTATGGTATTGTCTTGGAAAGATTTTCCTTCCCAAATCTGGGTATTTGGAAAATTAAAAAAAAAAAAAAAAAAAAAAATTCATTTAAAGTCACTGGGACTGGTTTTTTTAAATTTTTACTGTGTTTAACAGTAATTTAAAACAAATATTTAATAAAAACAAAAATAAAAATAAAAATAATAATACCCCCCCCACGTGGATGAGTTTTTCCCCACCACGTGGAGGGAGGGGGGTGCTGCGTAACCCATTTGGGGGCAACTGTGCTCCCCATGGGAGTGCTGCGTGCTCCTAGTGGGAAGTAGTGCTTCCCCCTTGGGGCAGCGTGAGCTCCCATGGGGGCTACGTGGGGTCCACGTGAAACCCCCACTTTTTATTTTGTAAAATGTTTTTTTTTTAAATATTTTTTTATTATTTAAATATATATATATATATATATATATATATATATATAATATTTTCATTTAAAAGAAATGTTTTTTTTTTTAATATATATTTTTTATAAATAAAAATAAAATAAAATATAATAATAATTTATTATTATTGAAGGTAATTTTTAATAAATTAAGTTTTAATAAAGTTTAATTATGGCATTCCATTAATAAATTACGATTAGTTTGTAATTAATTAATTGTATAAGTGGCAATATACATTAATTAATTTTCAAAATTGTATTTTATTAGTAATGCATATTTTTCTTATTAGATACTTAATTTGTTAGTTTGTTACTAATTATTAATTGTGTATATTTTATTAATCGTGGATTAATAAGCTTATATTAATTAATAGTTAATTTTGGCATTCTTTTCTATATGCGTAAGGAAATAATTGTTATGTTAGGAATGGACTATCATTAATTGGATTCCTTATATGTTCATGTTTCCTTGATCCGTATAGTTTAACTTGGTTCTGAAAAGACAAATTTGTAGGATTTATTTTGAACCAGTATGTCAATGATGTTTTAATTGAAGATTAAATATCTTATTTAATTGGTTAATGGTTATCTGATTATATTCATGTGAAATTGGTTTAAGAACTCATTATGGCTTATTATGTGTATTCGATGCAGTGAACCTTAGAGAGTTAGAAAACCAAGAACAACCTGTGTCTAAATGAAGTAGATAACTGCAATCTAACTTAGATCAATTAGAAAATTGGATCAATTTTATTGTTTAAATCAATAGGAAAGAAGATTGTATCTGCTGGATATTGCCTATGCGAGTTTAATTTCTGTATTCGCTTTTGCTTATGTAATGGCAAGCTTTGAATTGTGGATTGGACCCTATCGTATGATTGATTTGGGGTACCTGTTTCTGTCCTCGGTTTCAAGTTTGATTATTGTTTTGTGGTAGTGTCGTAATTGGTCATATCCTTTGTGTGGGTGTCGAATGATGATTCATGTTTGACCATGGTTGGTCAGGTCCCTAGTTAGAGTACCGTCAGTAAGTGTACCTCTTTTGAGTCGTGTTTGACCAAATGGTTGTTTCCTCATATTTGAACTCCATTTACTTGACCATGTGTATTCCTTGGTTTCTGACGTCGCTTGAGTATAGTCTAGTGTCGTATGGGAAAGTGGCTTTCAATTGGGCGCCGTGCCCAAAGTGGCTGCTGGGTAACCCATTGAAAGTGAGTCTAATAAGTGATAACCTAATAGTAGGTTAGAATGTTAATCTCAAGTAAGATAATTGTGCCTCACACATGGGACGAGTGCTAACACAGACTCGACATGCTGTGAGAAGGCCTGAAATGGCAAACCATCATTCTTGTCTTCACGAGAGGATGTGTGGGTCCACACGAGGCCTGGATGGGCCGGAGGTTCGGATTAGGTTGCCAGGGTAACCCAGTGTATGGTGCCAGAAACTATGAAGACCTGCCATGGTAACCATACCAGGTTGTGTGATGACACTTGTCCCTACGTTCGCTAGTGTGTTGTTGTATTGTCTGATAGGAGAACCTTTGTGGGTCGTCCTTTTGTCTATGCCCTTGTAAGTACTTGGTTTCATGTTAGACCTTGGGTGGTGATGACTCAGTTTTGTGGATGCTCCAATGAACCTTTGTATTAGCTTTGATTATGTTCAGCTGGATCCTTTTCTTTTTAGGGATCGTTTATGTATTTATTGACCGATGTGGTCATTTGTATATTTATTATGTTTCGCCTTGATGGCAAGATTGTAAATTATGAGAACCTCATGTATACTTAACATTATTATTTATTAGAGGGGTCTTGCAGTTGAGCAGACCCGGAGATGTAGCCCTTTAGGGGTGAACTCCGAGATCATCTTGGTGTTATGTGATGCTTTTATTCTTATATTTCATGTTTAGTGTTAGCATGTATGAATGCCATTTTGATCGAATGCATAAGTGGTTTAGATGAGATTTATCGTAGATGCATGTATGCAATCATCTTTTAAAATGCAGTAAATTGTATCATGAAGGAATGTAACTTAGAGTAGTGGAATATATTCAGTTGTTGTTAAAAAAATTAAGTAGGCATGAAAAGATCTCATATGTTTATGATGAAATTCTAGTGTGTTAGAATATTAGATGCATGGCTTATATTTCAATGAAAAGTATGAATGATGGGTATGAATAAATCTTAATGGATGAACCTTAACTTGTGAATTATATTTCCTTCTTTTGAAAAAAATTATCCTTGTATAAGAATCATCTCGTTATAAGATAATAAGCTTATTGGATTTAATTGTGTGAGTTAAGTTAAATGTGTAATTAAGTAATCTCGTTGGGAAACTCTTTAGGTGTTAGTTGATGTCTTCCGCTATGTAATCTGAATCTTTTATATCTCGTTATATCTCAATGTTGTGTTTATCTTTAAAAAAATAATAAAAAATAAATTATTGCTCTCCAATTGTGTGTTTTAGCTTTATCCCTTCGGGGCTTCCTGGCGGGGCATTACAGAAAGACTCAATGATGCTCATCATCAATGAGAACACACAAGGAGACTCGAAAGGATGTTAGCTTGACCTCAATGGGTAAGATGGCTTCAGATTCATAGACAAGGGAGTATGGTGTGTGGAACTTGTAGGAGTGTAGACATTGGTAGGGTATTGTCACAAGGTATGTTTGAATTGAATGTTCCAATCACGACCAACCTCATTGACTATCCTTTTAAGGATTTTGAGGATGGTTTTATTAGAAGGCTAAATTTGACCATTACCTTTGGGGTAAATGAAGTGGAAAAGTGATTTTAGATTTGGAATTTATCACAAAGTTCTGAAACATCTCAATTTTTGAAAGGGCGCCCATTATCAATGATGATGGCTATAGAAATATTGTACTAAAAAATGATATAATTGAGGATAAATGTGGGTTTTTGTTTACTAATTGTTTGTTGGTAGATTTTGCTACCTAGCTCTATATTCTAACATCCAAACAAGTAACAATTTAGAAAAAATAGTTGAGATAGATATGATGACCTCCTATACCTACTTTTTGCTTCTTTTACAAGGCACAAATACCTTTTGATGATATACAATGAATAAAATCCTAGTGTTATTTTAACTAGAAAGCAGTTCAAAGGTATAAATTTTAACCAAAAAGTTTTAAGGCATTGCTACGACTACTAATTTCAAATAATAACGAAACAAAATTAAATCTTCCAATCGAGTCTCACTCTCATCACAAAGGATTAGAAAAGAAAATCCAATATCTCCACGATCAAAATAACCACTATTTTCAACATTCATAAAAAGGTAAATATTTCACAACAATGGGCCAAAGGATGAATTTCAAATCAATAATGAAAACATTGAAATATCAGCATATTCAACATAAGAAGAATAAGCATTCATTCATCACAACACAAATTCTATGATCTTAGAAATTGATTACAATAATTTTCATTGAAGCATATTAAAAAATGACTAAAGTATTAAACATCATATCTACTTTTAAATAACACAAAGTTTTCCCAAAAGATCCTAAACGCAGATTGGCTTCTAACATTTATAGCCAAACTTAGCATAACCATTTTTAAAACCATAATGGCCTCTTAAAAATGATTGATTTAACAAAGTCTTTAAAGAAAGATTAAAAATTAATGGCTGCCTAAAGCCAATAGTTTGAGATTCATGAAAAATTAAACTTAAAGAAAATCAACTCAAAAGAGTGACATCATCATATTCCACCTCATCTTCTACTATTGGTTCCTCTCTTCTTTTTTTAACTGTTGGCGACTCTCGAGCTCCTTGTGCTGCTCGATCTACTTGCATTGCTTATGTCTTCATCTTCCTGTTATATGCTCTGAATTTTATGATGATTGGGGACAACATGCCTGCATTTTGGGTACTGATGATGTTAACCCTAATTCTCCTTTTGCTGATACCTTGGTCTACTTCTACTATCTTCCCCGATATATCACTAACATTATTCATGATAAAAGAGAGATAAACCAACATCTTTCAATCATTCTAAAGCAGGGACTCCTACATTTTCTAGTGAGAACTCTTCATCAATTATTTTCCTAAAATTCCTCCTAATGGTCCCAATTTATAATAGCTCCTCTTTGCCTTCTTTAAAGTAGTTTATCCCTGATATGAAGAAATCATTCTTCAAATATTTAACATCAGTGGAATGTTGGATGAAAACTTTTGATATCTCCGATTCCAGCTCTCTGAGCATAATTAACTTCCAATCTAAGATCTCTTTCTAGGTTACAAAGTTATTTTTTTGTAGGATTATTGATAATTTTCTCGATCGTTAAGAGATTGGGAGGGATCTTTGCGATTTCTTCTAGTTCCTTGAAAACTGATGTTAGACTTCCCCTCTCATTTCTCACACTCTTCAACTAAGTACAAAGAGAATTCATCTTTTTTTGTAAGTAGGTTGTAGGCTTGTAACCCATTTTAAATGAATCATATGCCATTTAGAAAACCTTTACTTTCCCATGAGTCAACCACTGGCGCAACTGCCTGACATCTCTTGATTTGTTCTAACTTATCAAAACTAATACCTTCCAATGTTGCCATTCCTGAAGTGCCTTCTACGAGTTGTGCATTATTTTGTAGAGTAGATTGAATGAAAGTAGTTAAAGCACTTAGTTGTTGTGTTATCTCTCTATTCTTCTATTCTTCCATCTTTATCCTCTTTGATAAGTTACTTACAAAGAACTTGGCATGATAAATATCTCCTTCAATAGTGGAGGGACCCATATCGATTCTGCTCAATTTGAAATCTATTTTTATGATTTCATGTTCATCCCTGATCATTAAAGGATCGACGATCACCAACATATAATTTCTAGTATTTGGATCAATGATCATCCTAGACATTCATTTGGATTTATTAGGTTCGGGTGTATCTCCTAACAACTTGGCCTTCATGTCCACATGAAATTAAACCACATTGTTATATCATTTCTATCTTCTCTATGACTTTATTCAATGAGGGAGGGGAGGAGATGGCAGTAGAGCTACTAGTAACAGTGGTAGCAATGTCATCTGTGGTTACAAGGGGAATAATTGAGGGCACATGTTTTCCTGGGGTTTGAGGATTAGGATTTTTGAACAAAGAATTTAAAGTATTGTCTCTACTAATTTGGTTGAAGATGAGGGATTCATTGTTAATAGTGGTCATCGTAAGAGTTGGAAATTGTTGGTTAGATGACATCATAGGTTTTACTGATTTCCCATCTCTTTTCCTTTTTCGGTGAGTAGGGCACACTCCCTTCACAGATAGACTTCAACTTCTTGTTCTCTTTCAATGACGCCTTGTTACCAATAAGTTATGAACCAACCCTCTAAGGAGTTGTTTTAGTACTAGGTGCAACTTTAATAATCTAAGAGCTCTGGGAAGAATTCTTCTCTGTGTCATGTGTACCTTTTTGTGTGGAAGAACCAACATGTGCTCTCACTTCCCTTTCTAGCCACTTTCTCATTCTATCCAAAACATCTAAGGACCTAATGTTAATGTCCACCTTTTATTCTTCTTCTAGCCATTAAATTTGGGGAAGTGGAGAAACAACAACATCTTGATATGATTCATCAATCAAATCTGAACCATTATATATGGCATTCTCAGGAACTAGTAGAGGCAAGCCAAAGGCTAGAACTTGGTCTATGGTTAGCCTCATTAGGTTTCTCCTTTGGACTTCTCTTTCATCTACATGGTCTACCCATAAATATTCTAATTATGGTATATGAAGGTAATGAATATCTCCATAGATATTATTTTTAAGAAAACCCTTGTTGTCAAAATTGGGTCTCAAAGGCAAAGAGAGAAAATCAAACTCATCCAACAACTTGTTAGCATATTTGAAGGATTCATTGTTCTTACAAGAAAAACTAGACAGAGCTAGGGGAAAAGAATACCCCTTCTTTGTGTTTACAAATTTGATATTAACAAAGGCCATTTGGCCACAAAGCTCTAAGAAAATAAAATAATCTAATGCACACCTCATCAATTTTAATGGGGCCTTTTCATAACACCTATTATCAAGAGAATGTATGGAATTGGACATAGTAGCTTCCAAAATACATTATCAGGGTTGAGGTTTCTGTAGAGACCCTTCTCTCCAATGACCCTTCAATTCTCTTCACTAGGGTCATGAAGGATGCATCGTAGACGCATTTAAAGTTCCTCATACGAACATATTTTTGCAATTGAGGAAAAAAATCATACATCAGTGCACTCGCCGTAAGGGAACCTTCAAATTTTAGGCCCGTCCAAGCTAACTCATTAGAAATAAGTACGTAGAACAATAGAGAACACATATGGAATCATGAGTTCTTTCGATAACCCACCATTTTTTTCATGTAGGTGTTCACTTATCAATTTTTTCCCAATCCACATAGTTGTTTTCATCATAGTTAGTCAACACAAACTGGCACATCCATTCTTCAAAGTATTCAGAACTAGGCCTCCCGGTTACACGATGAAAAAGTACGATCATATCTGTGATATCCTCTAGGAACAATTCTCTTTTAATTTTGGTGGGAAGCTTAGAATTGCCTATCCTTTCTACCTTAATTCAAATCTACACAATGCAATTAAAACACTAGTCTATATGATTCTGAAGGAATTCACAGCTGGACTACATATATATGTCTATATGCTATTCCCTTCTAAGAGTTTGTAATGCTGAGGCCATTGCTTCAGAATCAACTTTCACTACTACAGATCCATTCAAGGTCCTGCTTTCCTAGGAGTTTGGGTGGTTATTTTTAGCACATGTGACAACCAATTTGGGACATGCAATAGCTAGTGGGCAACCTTAAGCTTTTAGGAGCCCACTATCCAAGATTTTCTATGCAATATGAGACTTATCATGGCACTGTAATCTTCCTAGGACCTCAGTGAGATTAACATCCCCCATATTGGTGCCCTCACATCCTCCAAAGCATTTTATATGGCATGAGACAATTTGGGTTTCATTTTATATAGAAGAAAAAAGGCTATGGCTTCTGTAACTATAGTGGAGACCAAATTGATTGGAGAGGTATGCAATACATGATAGAAATATGAACTCATGAGCATGCCCAAGGGAACCTTTTCTAATCTCACTCGTAAAATCCATATTTTAACAAATTAATTGGAAGAAAAGAGAAATATTTTTGAAACTTGGTTCTTACATGCCTGTAGTTTCATCATTAACATAGTCTTCCAGTTCGTTTCCCGTTCACCACCCAGAATATAAAATGAAACATCAATAAAAGGTGGTAGCTCTATACATTCCTAGAGCATTAAAACTTGTTTGCTTTGGGAAATGTACTGTACTATCCATCTTGCAACAAAGAGCTGACATTCTCTTCGTGAAGAGCACCAATGCCTTTCCCATGTTTTGATTTGTTTTTTGCATTTAATGCTCAATGTTTGCTAACATCACTTCTTGAAACATGTCTTCGAAGCTAGGACCATTTGTTATTAGACCATCAACAATGATTCGAATGATGGAACCATTGAAAGTGCGAGTGAGTGTTCCTAGAAAGTGCAATCGATCAATGATAAAGACAAGTGAAAGCCATTGACTAACTACCATGACTCACCCCTATTTGGCTATTAGGGAAAGACAAACTTTAAGAGCCACAAATACTACGAGTGTTGGAATTTTGAATGATTGTAATTTGCTGATAACAAATGAGCTAGGGCATTAAAACAAGTTAAACACCGATAACATCTAAGCACTTCAAAGGCTATCGACTGATCGAGTGCTTCAAGAACTAAAGAATCAACGAGTATGACTCTAAAGTGATGAAGAGTGTCGATTAAGCCACTAAATATTAAATTAACATGCATTACACTCCAGTCTAGGAAGGTGGGTAATGGTAATGACATGTGTGATAGGAACAACCCCAATCCACTTTGTGAAAAAATTAGTGGTGGTTATAATGAATTTGTGGCCGTTGGAGAAAGTAGGTAAAATCTTACCTATAAGGTTGAGTCCCCACTAACAAAAAGACCAAGGTGTAGTGATCAGTTGTAGCTCTTCTGTAGGTACATGTATCGAGTCTTTGTGAAATTGACATTAATTTCATTTATTCACACATATTTTTCCAAAGTGGGCCAATAGTATCCAATCCTCATCATTTTCTTATGCAAGGTTGAAGCACTAGAGTGAGCCCCACATAGACCCTTGTGTACTTCTCATAATGAAGTTTGGACTTCCTTGCAATTTAGACATCTAAGGAGAGTACAATCTATACCTCTTCAATATAGGGTATCAACAATGATGATGTAATGGGAGGCATAATGGAGGAAGGTGTAATAGTTGTTTTTTGGTCATGTTGGGTGGAAGGATATTGTTGTGAAGGTAGGTGTAGATGCCACCATACCAAGGGGAATCAAAAACCAACAAGTTGACATACAATTTTGGATTAAGGGACCTCATAGGTGGTAACTAAGAGATGTTGCACCAATAACTCATAGCGTGTAGAGTTATGTGGCATATCTATAAGAGATGCAGTAGTAGCCATGATATAACTAACATTGTTATTTATCCTTGTAATTTGCTCAAAAGTGATCAACGTGATTTTGTTTTCAATTGATCAATCATGCATTTATAGGGCATTAGTTTCTCATCCTTAATCTTATAATCATCATTGACATATTGAATGACTAGTTGGGAATCATCATAGATTTGTATCTCCTATATGTTGCATTGGATGACCATCCTAAGTCCTATGATAAGTCCCTCATACTCTGTAATGTTGTTTTTGCAAGGGAATACAAATCAATATGGTCTAGGAATACAATCCCATTGTGGTGCGATGAATATGATACCAACACCTACTCCATGTTGTGTAAAAAACCCATCAAAGCAAAAGAACCATAGCTATGTAGTTGTGACAAAAAACATTGTCTCAATAGAAAAAATATGAAACTAATGGGTGATAATTGACGATAGCTACATCCAAAAGTTGATCTACTATAGTTTTTCCTTTGATATCTTTTCTTTCAATGTACTCAATTTCAAATTCATTAAGGATCATAACCATTTTTCTAAACCTCCTATGAGAGTAGCTTTGTTAAATGGGTACTTTAGAGGCTCAATCTTATCTATTAGCTTTGTTTGATGGGTAATCATATAATGTTACAATTTTTGTGAAGCAAATACTAGAACAAGAAATGCATGCCCAATAGGAGTGTATTTGATCTCATATCCCACTAAAGTATGACTAATATAATAGATAGCTCTCTCTTTTCCAATATATTCGTGTTGTGAAAGTAGTGCCCCTAGTGCTATAGTTGTCCTTGATATGTATAGGAGCAATGGGTTTCAATCGATAGGTAGAATGAAAAAAGGAGGAGAAATGAGATAGTCCTTGAGTAATTGGAAGGCTTGTTGGTATTTATCATCCTATTTGAAAGTGGTATTCTTATATAGCAAGTGTGTTTAAAAGGATGACACTTGTCAGCTAGTTGTGTTATGAATTTGTAGATGGATTGAAATTTACCCTATAAGGATCACAATTTAATGGGGTTTTTAGGTGGAGCCATCTCAAGTATTACTTTTTCTTTTGCTGGATCAATCTCTATGCCGTTAGAAGAGACAATATATCCTAAGAGTTTCCCAGAGGTTACCTCGAAGACACATTTCTTTCGATTTAATCAAACTTTATATTTCTCAAGCCTTATAAAGATTTTGTATAGGACATTCAAATGGTGTTCTATTGTTAATTATATTACTAAGAGATCATCGACATAGTCTTCCATTAAAGTATGCCTCATGTCATGAAAAATTATGGTCATTACTCTTTGATAAGTAGCTCCTACACTATTATGATAAAAGACATCATGTTCCAATAATAGGTTCCCCAAGGGCATGTGAAATATATTTTATTTTTGTCCTCGGGTATGATATTAATTTGATTATAACCAAAAATTCCATCCATGAGAGAACATTGTATACTCGGCTATAAGATCAACAATCAAGTCTATATTAGGCAAAGGAAAGTCGTCCTTAAGACAAGCTTTGCTTAAGTCTCCTAAATCTATGCATACCATGATGTTTCCATCTAGTTTTGTCACTGGTATAAGATTTGAGGCCCATTCAACATAGTCAATAGGTCTAATGAAACCAACATCCAAAAATTTCTAAAGCTCAGATTTTACTAGGAGTACTATTTACAAGTGCATTTTTTGTTGTTTTTGTTTTTCTGGTTTTGCACCTGGTGCTACTATCAAATGATGTATGCCAATATTAGGATCCAAACTAGGCATGTTGGTATGACCACACAAAGTTAATTTGACACTTGTGAAAGAATATGATAAAATGGGGACATTTTTATTTTGTTAAGGATGCTGCTAGATGAATGATGCAAGGAGTATCCTTGGTTCCAATGTTTGTTGCTTCTATTTTTTCTACTAGCACAAGTGATATCTCATGATATGTTTTTTAGGGGATAATGTCAAGGCTTGCATCCTCAGGCGTCTTGAAGAGATTTTCACCTTTGGATACATCCTTTGTTTTTACTTTTTTTGTTCTAAAAGTGCCAAAGTGTGGTTTTCACTAGATCATTTATTTATTATTATATTTTTATGATTGAAAGGATTGCCACCTTCTCTAAAGTTGGCAACACTATTGAGTTCTATGATGAAGCCAACTCTATGATCCCCAATAGTAAGGTCATCTCTAAGTTCAAGATAATCAATAATAGCTTTGTCATTTTGGAATGTATCTAGTTCAAAAGACCCTTATTGATCCCAATCTATTAGTTGGGGATAGACAATTGGAAGAATATCATTGGTTTGGTCAAAATCAAAAGATGTGATGGTGAATATGGAGGAATCTTCAAAGAGGTAAATAATATTGTTAAGGTCACCAATTGTAATCTCTTCATTAGTTTCAATTGCAAGAGAAGTTTGTTTCACACTACTAGAAGCACACTTAGTACTTCGAGTCATTGAATTTTGTGGCTTATACCCTAAACCTTGCGACTTAGAGTCATTTGGATACCAAAAAGTATCAATCCATGCTTGATCATCCTCGTGTTTGTCTTCCCAAGAAATATCCTAATGAGAATATGTTTTTTCTAGAGGCTTAGTTTTAGAAGTATCCAATTTTAGTGGCATGAACCATAACATTTGTTTCTTTTCTTCTTAGGTACTAGTTGGGGTTGAAGAGGTTCCACAATGCCTTGTGTTTGTAAGCCAATAGGACTATGACCATCATATCCCATTGGTTTTATAAGTGTGAAACCTTTACCATACTTCTCAACAAGTATTTTGACATCATATTTCTCTATTTTTTGTTCCTCTTCTTCATCTTTGTATAGCCATTTTGAGAGGTATTCATATTCCATCTCATCATATAAAGCACCCCCTTTGGTGAAATTATTTTATTTACCTTTGATAGTAATAGTGGACACTTGTTGGGATAGTTGTAGCTTGCCATGAGTTTTAGGAGAATCATGTAATTTTTTGATGTAGAATGATTGTTGTAGGCTATACTCTCCCATTCCTTGTTCTTTGATATTAGCCTTGATCTTGGATTGATTGGATATGGATTTATAGGGATTTTAAAGTGAATTAGGATCAATGTATGATGTTGATGGAGTAGCCTCTCGATTATTGGGTATTGTTGTTTCAAGTTTGGACCTGATGCTATTGTCATATAAGTATGGGTTTAGATCACCTGGAATAGTTATCTCCACTCCATTATGTGGGAATTTTATGCATTGGTGGTATGTGGAGGGAACAAATTGCATGGAATGAACCCATAGGAGACCTAAGAGAAGATTGTATGCGAGCTCAAGTTCTAGCACCTAGAAAACAATGTATTTTACTACTGTACCCACTATGATTGGAAATGTGACGGATCCCTTAGATGAATGTTCCTCATAACAATAATATTTTATGGTAATAGTATTCTTAGAATCCACATCTCCTTTAGAGAACCCAAGTTTTGTGACTAATTTCAAAGTGCAAATATTAAGACCCATTCCCCCATCTATCAAGACTCATTTGATTCGGTGCTTATGGATGAAGGTATCAATATGTAAGAGTGAATTATGAGGTTTTAAAGTGGATGTATCATCATGTTCAATGAATGTAAGGTAATAAGGTGATGCTAAGTGACCTACCATGGGCTTGAAAGTAGTCTACATTCAAGTCAGTAGGGACAAAGGTTTCTTTTAGAGATTTATCACGAATGGACTTATGAGAAGGTGATATTTGCAAAAGCTCAAGGATAGATACATGTGCAATTTTTTTTCCAAGCTCATCAATAAGGTTGTATTGGTTAGATGTGGGAGGTGTCTTGGATGTAGTACCTTGGAGTGTCACTCTACCTCAATGGGTTGTTACATTGCAGTCAAGATTTCTATTCTAAAAAACAATGGTTGAGACATGATTGTCCACTTTGGTAATATGGTTGATAGTATACTAATAGGAGACGTTGGCATAATTTGCATTTTTGTTAGTCTTCCTTGAATAAGGGGATATTATTTCTCATGATTGATAAAAGGATCCTTAAATACTACATGTTCATCTTTAGATGAATGACCTTCTTGAACAATTTCTCCTTGTTCAATAAGGTCTTGGACAATGTTATTGTCAGTGACAATCATTGGTATTGTGTCCTTTGTTTTGATGATATTCACAATATTCTGAGTCATTCCACCATGCTGGTTTAACTTTAGGTTTAAAAGCACTAGTCTTAGGAAGTGTGATGATATTGGAGGCAACAAGTTTCTTCAAGGACGATTCCATCAGTTCTCCTAGAAGTCTATACTTTATTCACGGTTGATTGAGAAATTTTGATGTTGACCTTTGGGAATTGACTTGATTGTTTGAAGTTATAGGTCATGGAGGACTCAACATGGGTTGTGTGGTCTTAATTATGTTGGAATATACTACCCCATCATTAATAGTATTATTATTTTTAGACCAAAAGTGGGGTTTTTCAATGTTGTTAGAGCCATTGTTGTCTCTAGTGTTCTTGTAAATTTTTATAGTCCTTTTGTTGAGGAGAAGGTTTTCGATGGCTGAATTTTTTTCTATGACTTCCTCAAAAGTGTTTAAGCATTGGACTTGAAGTTGGAATCCCATCTCTTGGTTTACATTTTGTACAAATATCTCAACCAATTATTTTTCAAGAATGTGACAAGGAAATCTACTTACTAGGATCCATCTTTGCAAGAAAGAGGAAAATGACTCTCAATTCTTTTTATTGGTGTTGAATAGAAAGTTCAAGGAGGTATGATTGATGTTATAAGAGAAGTGTGTTATGAATTTCTCTACTAGTTCATTGAAAGCCTAGATTCCACAAGGTATCATAAGAACGATTTGATGGCTTATCCTCCCAGGCTATGTGGAAAGAGGTGCATAAGATAATTCTCATTGTGAATCACCTCTAGGCAAGACATGTAGAACTCTCTAATGTGGTCCTTAGGATTGCCCTTCCCCTTGTATTAGTCAAATTTAGGTACCTCAAAGTTTGGGGGAAAAGGGGGCATGGGTATGTTGTTATCAAAAGGATAAGGACAAATTTCCTCAATCATGTATCTCTTGGTTGGGACCCTTGACTGTATGTTGTTAATATGTTGTTGGAGGGTTTTAATTTTTTGTGTTAAAGCATCTAGTGGTTGTAGTGAATTCCCTTGAGTCATCCCTATGTTTTGTTGGCTAAAAGGTTGTGGTGGAGGGGGAATGTACTTTGAATATTATTTTTGAAAGGTGTTTTAGTTTGTTGGTTGGGAATTTGGTAGCTATTTTGATAATGGGGGATTTGTTGATATCGATGGCCTATGATTTGACAATTGGTTTAACCAAAGTTATATGTTTGATCCCTATTTTGATTGGTATTTTTTTGTCGATGATACAATTTACCTCCAATGTTTAGAGTGTTGGTATCTTGGGTATGTTGTTGAGTATGTGTTTGAGGTCCTTGGATTGTTGGACAATAGGTTCTTGTTGGAGAGGTGTAATGGTGATAGGTCTCAAGGTACTATTTTGGAAAAGGGATGATGGTGACTCAAGTATTGGAATATGCCCAAATCCTTGTCCACTAGTGTTCTGATTGATTGAAAAAAAAGTTTTAAGGACTCGAAACCATTACAACATAGTATAACTTACATTGTTAGTATCCCTAACATGTGACACATCAAAATTGAAGGGTAGTTGTAGGGACCCACTGGTCCTAACCTTAGAAAAACTAACATAATCAAATCCTTAACAAAATCTAATATACAATATTTAATTTCTATCATGCATTTATTATAAATGAATAACAAGTTACCATTAATATGAGCAAATATTTATCATACATGCATTTCGAACTAAAAATTTAACATGCATCTATCATATAACCATTTATATAGATGCTAGATTTAACATTCTTAAGAGTTAAATAAATTAAGAACTACTTGATATCAAGTATGAAGGAAGATTAAATAATATATCAAAATAAATAAATATCACAACCTAAAGTTAGTAGGCATATGAATAAGATAAATTAAAAGTAACTAAAAATTAACATGCATGAAAACTACAAAATACTCTGCCAATTTAAAGACTATTACATGATAAAGTAATTATGCATATGAATAACAATAAATTCCCGAAGTAAATATTATCTAAGCATTAAGCATTCATAAATGAAATGATAGAAAACTAATCAAAGAAGCACATAAGCAATGACACACACACATAATTGACACTTGTTAGTAGGTTAGTGGATTAGTAGTTTTCTGTTCTTTTTGTTAGTTACATTTACATGGCGACCTCCTGTCACAAATTAGATAGTAGACCTCATAGGTCTTGTACATAGCTTACTTAGCTTAAAATCATGAGACCACATTTGGTCATTTACAATAATGCAATAATACAACCAAAATATGATAATCCATTGGACTTTACAAAGTAAAATATATATCTAAATCTTTGTCTCCGGATGTAGTTTCTCTAGTGCCACCAGACTCACCTCCATCTGCAAACTGGAAGATAGACATATGACCTAAGCGTTTTATCCGCCTAGCCAAATAAAGTTTACACTTTTCAATGCTCATGATAAGCTCTCGTCTCTCACTATAGAGTATCCTAGCAAACTGGCATCAATTGTCGGGAATGGAACCTATGCGTGCATGTAGTATCTAACAACCCAATTGTTGAACTTAGCTACATGTGTTATGGCAGGGAGTAAATTTATGAAAATACTTGGCCAAGTATAAACCCTTTTAGGGTAGGTGAAAACACCCTTCCATATTTAACCCATAAACAAGCACCTCTTTCCATAATTTCATCCATCATAGACAATATGATAAAATCTACCCTCCCCGGTATTTACATATTCGACATCCACCCAAATATAACATGAACCTTATGAATTAAAATGAAAATTTACCCTCAGGATTTAAAAAAAAGAATTAAAATATGTAAGTAAAAATTTAAAATCTAATCATGTACAAAATATATATAATTATCCCAAATGAATACTATTATATCATTTATTTTAAAATGACATAATTACTTCACAAAATAATTCAATAAATTTAATGCAATAGAACTATTACATTTTAATTTACCTCCTTTTAATAGATTGACAACATTAATAAATTAAATAATCATAGCTCATCATTCATGGAGCTAGTGGGCTTTGAACCCATTACCTTTGTGTTATCAAAAGGCATCTCTTACCTCCGTACCAGTCGCCTTCACACCTGAGATATCAGAAAAAGGGGTGATACCATTTGCAATTCAGAGATAGATGATGACAATTCGATCTCTTTTGTTTAAATCCATTTTTTGGCTGAGAGAAAATCAATCCTCAGATTGTGGATCTCGACTGATGGAAGAAATGGTGAGAGGGAAGTTAAAAATGGAGATACTCTTGTTTCAAGATCAATTAATGAAGGAGAAAATAGCCAGTTAAGAAAACTAATCAAGAGTTGGACTAGATTGATTAGTCAGTATGTTTCAAATTTGATAACTCATGAGAAATTTAAAATATGTTTAATTTAAAATTTTTAATTTTTTTTCTTTCGAAAATCTTAATTCGATTTTACTTTAATTTAATATTATAATTAGTTTATCTATTTATAAACTTTTAATTTGGTTTTTAATACTTAATGTAATTATTTTATTTAATTATTATTTATTAGTGTGTGTTTGTGCACAGGTTCTATTTAGCGAGTTGCTACCAACGAACTAGAAGATCCCTCCTCGGTCATAGGTCCGCCTTCGACGGTCTGCATCCACCTCGTACTCAACAAGGTCATCAAATCATTATGATAAAATAATATCAAATATCATCATCACATAATTAACATCATATAAAAAAATGTCATTAACATCATTAAATAGCATCATAAAAATCATTAAATTAACATCATCACATAATTAACATTATATTAAAATGTCAATCATCATCATCATATAAAAATGTCATTAATAGCATAATGTCGTCAAACACTTCAAATATCATCAAAATATCAAAATGTTATCATGAATACATGTCTAATGCAAGTTAAAAATTACTATTCTATATTTGGGTCATGATAGTAGCTTGGAGCCTTCTTGGGCAAGTGTAGAAAAGTAATGATTTGGATCTCAATTCAACATTGTTGTAAGGATTCTATTAAAACCTTGGTCTTCTAGGGCCTCCCTAATTTCACCTTGTGTGGGTTGATCATCAATTATAGGCACATGATTTCTAAGGGGCATTTCATTGAAAAGATCATTGGGGTATTGTTTTTGCTCCATTTCTATTTATTTTTGGGGTCTAGTTTGGATTGTACAAAATAGGTTTTTAACCTAGGCAACATAGAAGAAAGTGGTAAGGATGAGGTGATCAAAGTGGTGACTCTAGGATTGAAAGGATAGTAAAAAGGTTGGATAAATGTTTAGTGATGGAAATAAGTCAAAAGTTTCCTCTATGATATTAAGATAGGACAAAGTGATGACAAGGCTATGCTTGGACTATGATAGATAGCCACAAGTTGATAGTCTAGAAAGAGAGTGACTAACAAGGAGATGATGAATGCCAACTCAAGCTAACCCTAATCAAGAGGACTAAAATGATCTCCTACTCAAGGATGATAGGTCCCAAGCTATGAAGACCACCTAGTGATGTCAAAAAGTAAAGCAAAACCAAGAGGACTAAAGACAATTTTTGATTTTGTTGACTAGGCTGACTTAGTAGGTTTTCAAGCAACTAAGGAGAGATTATGTGGTGAACTAAGCAAGAATGATGCAAGTTAAAGACCTTATGAGTGGCTGGAAAATGGAGTAAAGAATATGAAAATATAGTTCTCATAGATTAGAAATCTAGGTAGCTTGAAATGAAAAGATTTTAAAAGCCCAAGACCTATTGGAAACTCTCTAGAAATAACTGCATAGAAACAAAGATCAATAACATAGAGAAACAACTCAAACATGCAAGATCCGAGAGAAATAGTGTAGGAAGAAGTCTCAAATGGATAGACACACAAACCGAATTCTCAAATAGACAAAAGCTAAAAACATGATAGAAAGTTGCAAATGTGCAATAATAAAAAATAATGCTGCAATGATAGGTGACAAATGTGTAGGATCAGACAACAATTATGCACCAAAATAAAAAAATGCATCAAAAAACTGAAAAGTGCACCAAAATATTGATGAACTACCTAAAAAATTTGACGAACACAACAAAATAAAAAAGAAGACCTTAGGAATCTACAAACTGAGAAACCTAATTTGGAAATGTTTATCAAGGTGTTAAAAATGTTTTTCAAGATGCCCAAGCCTAAAGAACAAGATTGCAATTCAGTATAGGGCTCAAGAAGTGTCTATAGGTTTGAAATTACTAGGGGCAATGATTAGTTAGAGGTTGATGATTGACAAATGATGCAAGGTAGTCCACTAATTGAATGTTGTAATATGATAGGTAAAATGTGCAGGTTTATAGAGTAATTGCACCCAACCGTGAATTAAATGCGCAAGATTAGAAAATCAAATGTGTAGAAATATTGATTTGATGTGCAATAACATGTCTTAGATGTGTAGTAACATAGATCAAATGCACAATACCAAAAATAAAAATCACAAATAGAGATCTTGGATGTGTAGGTATAGTGTGAAAATATGTAGGAAAGGCTACAGGTTGCTAATTTTGCCTAAAATTTGAATGCCTTTGTCTAGAATTTGAGTTTTTGAGTGATAAATGTGACAATAAGACACATCAAACAATACAAAACACTTGTTTGGTTGTTTTTGACTCTCTAAAATTAAAAGGGAATAACAAAGGGGGCTCCAAATGAGGCCCAATGTCAAATTGTCTTTGCTGGTGTTGGGACTCATAAAATTTGAGTCAATTTGATAGGCCTAATTTCAAAGAAGGGTAAAATGAAGCCAGCATCCTCCCCTCGTGTGCCTATGAAAAGTGAAGGCATTTGAAACTTTCAGGCAAATGCCAATGGCAGGCTTTAAGCCTAATGCCCATGACCTTTACCAAATCCTCCCTGCTGTGTAGAGGAACGTGGATGATGAAGAGGCATGGGAACTTTTTAACAAATGCAATTAGCAGGTGTAAGCCAAATCTTCTAGGTTGCGTAGCTGAGTAAAAGACATCAGAAAGTTTCCAAGCTAAGGCAAATTGGCAAGTGTATTGCCAAATCCCCTGCGTGGCAGATGGAAGGTAAAAGAAACTTTAGAGAAAATGCAATTGGCCTGTGTAAAGAATTTTTTACTTGGGGATGAAAGAGGGTTTTAAAAGGTCAGAGAAACTTCCATGTAAATGCCGCCAGACATAAATATTTATCCCACATTGGTTGTGCAGAGGGAGTTTTTTTGTTTTTAAATACAAAGCCGCACACTTCTATAGTGTCAAAGCTTAAGGGCTTTTGGAAAGAGGTGGCTCATGGTCCAGTGGACCCCCCTTGCGTGCGCATCTCAAGGTGTCAAAATTTTGGGATAGGCTGGCGAGAAGAGGCTAAGGGTCGTGCAAATCGAGAAGATCCAACGACAGATCCAAGGAAGATCAACGGTGGAGTAAAATTCTGGGACTATCAATGGATGTCACTGTACCATGGTTGTGAAGTGCTCGGAATGTTATCCATCGCTACTTCATGACAAGGTGGGCCCAGGTCCAGGTGACGGGTCCAAGTGGCAAGATAGCCGGATGCGCGAACAAATCAGGAAGTGACACGTGGAGGGCCCGACAGAAGGGGTGAGCGGCCCAGGTGAGATAACGATTGAGCAGATCAAGATTGATCCAACGATGGTCGCTAGTTCATGATGGCAAACCGCTTGTTAGAATATTCATCGCGACCCAACAACAAAGAAGAGCTTCATTCCGACAGTTAGTGAGGTCGTGCTAAGGTGGAAGGACAGGGACTCTAGAGCCAATCAAGGGGTGCCACATGGCGGAGCACAGAAAGAGGAAAGGGAATAAATCAAGGTTAAATATATAGTTCCAACCATGCGAAAATTAAAAATTTCAAATGATTGGTTGTGTAGAAAGGCATCCAAGATTAATTCACTTGACAGGTTATTTTTACCCGAATATACAAGTGTGATATATCGTTAGAAAGCTCGTAAAATGAGAAGTTCATTTTTGCTATCAATTTTAAAACTTGTCAAATATTTGGGGAATGATTTCCATGAGAGTGATGGAAAGAATATTTTCAGAAGGAGTGGGACACTTGTCACCGATAGATGGAATCTAGAATCCTTCTCTTCCTTCTTATTCTGAATTCTTCTCATTTGAGGAATTCTCGAAGAGAGATTTCCAAGAGGGGTTCCAGTTCTATGTATTTAATTTTTTGGGTTGTAATTGTTGAATGTCCTCATTCTTCTGTCTTTGAATAGATGCATTTAGTTGTAAATTCTTAGTCACAGGTCGCATATATGTAAGGCATATATGCAGTTCCATTGGATTGTCTTCAGGCATTTTTTCAAATTCAATAAATCCAGTCTTCAAGGGAGTTTGGGTTTATCCTCCCATGAGAGAGTGTAATTCCTTTTCTCAGGTATCCTTTACATGCACAATTGGATTGTCTTTAGGCATTTTTTCAAATTCAATAAATCCAGTCTTCAAGGGAGTTTGGGTTTATCTTCCCATGGGTTTGTAATTCCTTTTCTCAGGTATCCTTTATAGAAAGGATTTATATTCAATGAGTAGAAATTGCGAATTCTGAATTAATATTTGGATATGTATGATCCTCTGTTTGAGTTTAGAATGTATTAATGCTAGGCATTAATACAGGGATATTTTTCAGTAGATCTGATTTGCAACTTGGATTTCATTTGTAGCTATTTGTATTGACTCTATGCCCGGATTGAGGCACTGATATGTTACAGTTAGAGGTTACTTGCAATATTTTAAAAGAATCAAATCATAATATCTTTCTTTTCTATTTTGTGGAATTGGTTTCACTTATCTCATGTTCATTCCTGTCGAGTTGGCAATATAGATTTAGCCTATCTATAGTACCCTCCTTGTTTTTGAACCTTTAATGAGATATATCTGCTACTGTTGATGCTGTCTTGTGTGTCATTGGTCTAATTTTATGCATCAAAGGTATGCCCTCCTAGGTTTCACAAAGCCTAAAGAGTAGAAGGATTTTTATCCTTGTTATGTTGTCCCAAGCCCTGAAGTATTTCATTGATTGAAATTGGCTACTTGATAGGTAAATTGCAAGTGAACTTGGGTTTTCTCATTTTTGAGAACAACAAAAATGGCAACTCTGTTGGGGAACTGAATAGTAATTGCATAATTTCATCCAATTAGTCAGTCCATTGAGATTGCACAGAGTTGAAAATGTCTTTTATGGTTGAGGGATTTAGTATTATGTTTTGAGGTTGTAATGGTGTTGCTTGTTATCAAAGAAAGTTTCTTGTGAAGAATTGAAAAGTATATATTGCTGAGAGTTGTAAGAAGTCCTTGCAGGTGTTTATATTTTTTTCCCAATGTCATAATTGGGTCGCAACTCTAGTCTCTTCACCAGTGCTTGCGGAAGTTTGTGTTCCATGATTTTCGCAAGATTAGTAGATGATTTGATAAAGTATATTAAGATGTAGATAATTAAGTTGGTTGCATGCTAACACATGGTGCTCTCATCATAAAAGCTTGCAAAGAAAAGTACAGTAAAAGATTATAGCTCACATAAAAGTCTGATGCATTTTCTAGATTTGTATTAAATAGCCTGGAGTGAATTTGTTGCAGCAAGATTGAAGGAGAAATAAAGAATTAAATATGTTTTGAATGGCATTCTGCTATTCAAAATGTCCTCTATGCAAGAGGTGGAGACTCCGAGGTAAAAGACCAAGCTAAAATGTGAATAAATGTTCAAATCTACAAGTCTTAAAGCTGCAAATATCCAGGTAGTTTCAGAAGTTTCAATGCAAAATATTTTCTTTTGAAAATTTAAATGAGTAAAATAGTTTTCCCATTAAGTGAACAACACTAGTAAAGAGGGAAAAAGAGGAATCGAAAATTTATTTGCATATCTATTTTGCCGAAGTTTCTAGCATATATGTTCTGTTGTAGTATGCAAATTTGGAGAAACTTTATGCCAACCAATGTTATGAATAGATCAGTATGATGATATATGCTTGATTTTTTTTCGTTATTCTACACAAGGCTGTACAATTATTTGTGGAAGCAAGTAGAAATGTGTAGTGAAGTTTTTCAGCCTGGTATATTTCCACATATAGCTATGCATAGTGAAATGTCACAACCATGTTATAAGAGAAGTTTCCAAATGAACCATTATGCTTCTCTGAACTTTCAAGGTATTCTGGGTTACCCAAATCCCATACCCACAAAAAATAGAAAGCATTTGCCAATATTCAGTGGGAAGGCACATCTACATTTGAAAAGATTTTTAGACTTGATGGGAGATTTTGAGGTTTGTCAAGAAGATGTGTGCATGAAATTATTTGTCCAGTCACTGAAAGAGGATGCAAGAGATTGGTTCTCTTTTTTGCCAGAAAATTGTATTTCCTCATGGGATGAACTAACAACTGACTTTATAGCCCAATTTGCTGAAAAGGTGAGTGATTATGATATGTTGAGAGGATTCATGTACATACAAATTAGGGAAGATGAATTGGTACCGGCATTTAATATTAGATTTTCACATATATTGTCTAATATTTCCAACAAGTATAAGTTTAATGATGGAGCATGCTTGGAGATTTATATGAGTGCTTTTGATAAGAAGATGGGTTTCCTATTAAGAGACAAGGAACCCAAAAGTTTGCATGAAGCTTTTAACACAACTAGGGACATTGAAAACAATTTAAAATTTGGGATCTCAAAGAGATTTTCGTCTGCTGTTGCTTCTTGTCAAAACATCTTCAATGGTGAAACACCATGTGAAGCTGAGCAAAACATTCTTTGCCAAGAATCATTGCTGTCAATGCCGATTGTCTCTTATAGTAGTGATGGAATAATCAATGGGAAATTTTGTGACAATGCTGTTACAGAGATAGATATATATAAAGGATATGCACCATTTGATTTGAATGCTGGTTATGCTAATTATGTGGATGTAAATGATGAAGTAAACCATGCATCTCCCAAGGATAATGATAATGAAAATACTGATGGTGATGAGGATTGGTCTTTACATGTTGTTAATGTATTTGATCTTGAAGTACCAAATACTGAAATATCACCAAGTGTTGTTGATTATGCAAGTGAGGATGATGATGACACAAGTTATTCATTTTCTTATGATCAGCAAATGAATGCTAGTCATGCAGCTGAGGATACCTATGAGAATTCTTATTATTCATCTTGTGAAGATGATATAAGAGTAGGCCAAGTTACATATCTCAATCATGAATCTGAAAATGAAAGTATTTTTGAAGATAAAAACATATGTGAAAATGCAGATAATGTTTCATTTTCAGATTTAAATGAACCTATATTTGAATGTTTTCAAAGTTTGACATACCATGAAGATGATGTGAATGTTGATGGTATGCTTGAACCGGATATGGAGTTCTTTGCCTTTGATACAAATGTTCATAGTGCTGATGTCATTGATGAAAATGCCTAAGTTTCCCCTTGTATTGAACAAGTTTTTGATGCTGATGAAGTTGCCAACAACAGTTGCATGTGTTGTGAAAAATTATTTCATGATGAAGATAAGAGGCATGGGTTGTGTGATGATTATTTCAGACCACAAATAGAAGTTTTTCAGGTAGATGTAAGTATGATTGAGAAAGATTTAGCTGAGGATTTGTTTCAGCCAGAGGTATGCATTCTTTTCCATGATTGGGATATTGAGAATGCTGATGTATTGAGTTTGATGAAGAAGGATAATATAAAGTGTGGTCAGCATAGTGAAGTACCATAGCTAGACCAAAATGTTTATGTTCCTTGTTTATATCAATCGGTTATTAGTGTCCCTCATTCTATGAATTCAAATGATAATGAAGTGAGTGCTGATGAAAACTGTAATGTTGAAAATGAATGTTTTATTTTTGAAATTCAGCATGATGATACCCTTGCAAAGGATAGAGTTGATTGGGATAGTGAAATGTATGGCAGCTTGTGGGAAGGCCTCTACAGTGATTGGTCTCACGATTTTACTTTTGTTGAAGTAGTGTGTGGTTATAAACTTCCAAATCAGGCAAAAGGCATGCACACCAGTTATTACAGTAATATGATGGAAGGGGTTAATCATAAGCATTATGCTCAGTTGTTGTCAAAGGGTGCCTTTGTTTGGATCATGATATCAGGTGATGAGAATCATATTTTTGATAGAGGTAAATGCTGAGATTGTTTGGGGCATGTTATAATCAATTGTAGGTCCGTTTTCAATAAAATACCCTATTGTTCGGCTAGAATAAGGAACCCCTGTCTTGGAGAGTGAAGCTCATTGAAGATTTTAAAAGAAGAGAAGTGATCTATTTTTGGGTGGTCCGCTATACCATAGATTCTGAATTCTTGTGTTGATCTTGCAATCAACCATCCCCAGTCAGAGCCACTATTGGGACTCATAAAATTTGAGTGAATTTGATAGGTCAATTTTCAAACAAGGGTAAAATGAAGCCAACATCCTCCCCTCGTGTGCCTGTGAAAAGTGAAGGCATTTGAAACTTTCAGGCAAATTCTAATGGCAGGCTTTAAGCCTAATGCCCACGACCTTTACCGAATCATCCTTGCTATGTAGAGGAACGTGGATGATGAAGAGGCATGGGAACTTTTTAACAAATGCAATTAGCAGGTGTAAGCCAAATCTTCTGGGTCGCGTAGCTGAGTAAAAGACATTAGAAAGTTTCCAAGCTAAGGCAAATTGGCAAGTGTATCACCAAATCCCTTGCGTGGTAGATGGAAGGTAAAAGAAACTTCAGAGCAAATGCAATCGGCCTGTGTAAAGCATTTTTTACTTGGGCGTGAAAGAGGGTTTAAAAAGGTCAAAGAAACTTCCATGTCAATGCCATCAGGCATAAATATTTATCCCACATTGGTTGTGCAAAGGGAGTTTTTTTTGTATTTAAATACAAAGCCGCACACTTCTATAGTGTCAAATCTTAAGGGCTTTCGGCAAGAGGTGGCTCATGGTACAGTGGACCCTACGCACGTGCGGATCTCAAGGTGTCAAAATTTTGAGATAGGCTGGCGAGAAGAGGCTAAGGGTCATGCAAATCGAGAAGATCCAATGATAGATCCGAGGAAGATCAACGATGGAGTAAAATTTTGGGACTATCAATGGCTGTCGTTGTACTGCAGTTGTGAAGTGCTCAAAATGTTATCCATCATGACTTGGTGACAAGGCGGGCCCAGGTCCAGGTGGTGGGTCTAAGTGGCAAGATAGCCAGATGCATGGATAAATCAGGAAGTGACATGTGGCGGGCCCAACAGAAGGGGTGAGTAGCCCAGGTGAGATAACGGTCATGCAGATCAAGGTTGATCCAACAGTGGTCGCTAGGTCACAATGGGAAACTGCTCGTTAGAATATCCATCGCGACCCAGTGACAAAGAAGAGCTTCGTTCCGATGGTTAGTGAGGTCGTGCTAAGGTGGAAGGGCAAGGACTCCAGAGCCAATCAAGGGGTGCCATGTAGCGAAGCGCAGAAGGAGGAAAGGGAATAAATCAAGGCTAAATATATAGTTCCAACCATGCGAAAATTCAAAAATTCAAAAATTCAAATGACTAGTTGTGTCGAAAGGCATCCAAGATTAATTCACTGGACAAGTTATTTTTACTCGAATATACAAGTGTGATATACCGTTAGAAAGCTCATAAAATGAGAAGTTCATTTTTTCTATCAGTTTTAAAACTTGTCAAATATTTGGAGAATGGTTTCCATGGGAGTGATGGAAAGAATATTTTCAGAAGGAGTGGGACACTTGTCACCGATAGATGGAATCTAGAATCCTTCTCTTGCTTCTTATTCTGAATTCTTCTCATTTGCAAGGGTTCCAATTTTTGAGAAATTCTCGAAGCGAGATTTCCAAGAGAGGTTCCAGTCCTATGCATTTAATTTTCTGGGTTGTAATTGTTGAATGTCCTCATTCTTCTATCATTGAATAGATGCATTTAGTTGTAAATTCTTAGTTGTAGGTCGCATATATGTAAGGAATATATGCAGTTCCATTAGATTGTCTTCAGGCATTTTTTCAAATTCAATAAATCTAGTCTTCAAGGTAGTTTGGGTTTATCCTCCCATGAGAGAGTGTAATTCCTTTTCTCAGGTATCCTTTATAGAAAGGATTTAAATTCGATGAGTAGAAATTGTGAATTTTGAATTAATATTTGGAAATGTATGCTCCTCTATTTGAGTTTAGAATGTATTAATGTCAGGCATTAATATAGGGATATTTTTCATTAGATCTGATTTGTAGCTTGGATTTCATTTGTAGCTATTTGTATTGACTCTATGCCCGGATTGAGGCACTGATTTATTACAATTAGAGGTTACTTGCAACATTTTAAAAGAATCAAATCATAATATCTTTCTTTTCTGTTTGTGGAACACCATGTGAAGCTGAGCAAAACAATCTTTGCCAAGAATCTTTGCTGTCAATGTCGGTTGTCTTATACAGTAGTGATGGAATAATCAATGGGAAATTTTGTGACAATGTTCTTACAAAGATATATATATATATATAATGTATATGCACCATTTGATTTGTATGCTGGTTATGCTGATTATGTGGCTGCAAATGATGAAGTAAATCATGCATCTCCCAAGGATAATGATAATGAAAATATTGATGGTGATGATGATTGGTCTTTAAATGTTGTTAATGTATTTGATCTTGAAGTACCAAATACTGAAATATCACCGTGTTGTTGATTATGCAAGTGAGGATGATGATGACACAAGTTATTCATTTCTTATGATCAACAAATGAATGCCAATCATGTAGCTGAGGATACCTATGAATCTGAAAATGAATCTCAGTCATAAATCTGAAAATGAAAGTATTTTTTAAGATAAAAACATATGTGAAAGTGTACATAATGCTTCATTGTCATATTTAAATGAACCTATATTTGAATGTTGTTTTCAAAGTTTGACATACCATGAAGAGGATGTGAATGTTGATGGTATGCTTGAACCGGATATGGAGTTCTTTGCCTTTGATACAAATGTTCATAGTGCTGATTGTTAGGATTCCCAAAGATACCGAGAGTTGGGGGGGGGGTGAATCAGTATTTGATCGGTTATATAATTTTCTCAACTTATAACATGAAAAACATATTAAAACTATGTACTGGTAAATCAGAAATAATGCAACAAATAAGAATAACAACCACAACATGAAAAGCACACCATAACACAATATTTAACAGGGAAACCCGGTGTGGGAAAAACTTCAGTGGGATTTGTGACCCACAATATTCACTTACTGGCCAATAAGAGAATATTACTGCTTACAATAGGGGCTTGCACATGCAGGAAGGCCAAGTGCCTAGAGCTCACTGCTCCAATTACAAAAGAAGTCACACTAAATTACAAAAATGGATTATACAAATCCAATGTCTTGTACTACTTTAGATCAGCATCTGCTATGCTTGATTCAGTATCGGTTTAAGCTCTGCTACATACATAAACCCTTAACCTAATAATTTGCAGATTATGTATGCTATATTCCTTTTTTCAATCGCCTATTAAATGATCTACAATGATCTCATACATATATGAGTCATATTACAATCCGCCATGTCGGCTTACAAAAGATTTTACAATTAATTACAAAATATGTTTATACAAAATTGCTGTCGGCCAAGATGTTGGTATTCTTCCTTTTCGATGCTGATGTTCTGTATGCCGGTGTAGAGTCTGCTGATGCGGTGCCTGTGTCTGCCTGCTGGTATCACATGATTGCAAGGTTGCCATCAATGACAATACCTTCAATCACTTACAATTTCTCATTGGATGCATTTTCCAACAATCTCCCCCTTTGGTATTGATGGCAACACTCATGAGAAAAATCCAAAAAGAATATATCCAGCAATGGTTTGCCAAAATTGTCTTACCAAAACCGTGTGCCCAAAAATGTGTGCTCCCCCTAAGCTAATGATGTCCTGTTCTAATCATTTTTCTCATCACACTACTCCTCCTTTGACATCAATGGAAAAGGTTGTCATTTGCTATCAGTGGAGTGTGGTTCCTACCTAGATTTTTGTAACCGGTGGGTTACAATCTAGAATATATCTACCAAAACCAGATTTAAACTGTCGCTGAATCTTTTGCTTTCCTGTAATGTCTCTTGTGTTCTCTGAACTGTACTGGTGAGCATGTGCATTTTCTCTTCCGGTGTCTTAAGTCTAGGAACCAGAGCCTTAGAAGTTTATTTTCTCAAAGAAATGAGGTAGTCTAGTTTTGGACCAAGTTTACATTTTAAGCTCTTTGCCTTATGCTTAACTTTCTCTTTGTCCTTCTCTAGCTTCTCAAATTTCTCTTCTAGATCTGCAATTTTCTTTTTTATCTCCAAAAATGAATCAAATGTACCTATCAGATTGTCAGCAACATTGTTTATTTCAGTTTGAGTTATGGTAATCTCTGAATCTATATCCTGTGTCAAGATGTTTGTTTTGCAAGTATCCCTGTACATTTTCTTAAAATCCAAAATTGTTTTTCCTAGATCCGGTAATAAGGTGTCCATTTTCTCCTTGTTCTTCTTTACAATTTCCTCAAAGAATTTCTCTTTTTCCTTAATCCGTCTCTCCTTAAATGTGTCCTCATTTATTTGATCAACTGTCAAAATGTTGCCAGTGATGAATTTAGACAATGTGTCTAGTTGACCTAAAGAGTCTTTATCATTCACAATGCATTTAGGTGCTATCAATATAAGAATAGGGATTGTATCATCTATAGCCTTATAGGCTTATGCATTGCACTCTATGATCTTCTTTATTGAATCCAATAAGACCTCTATTACATTTGTAGGCCAAAATTCTGACATTGAAGTATCAGATCTCTGCCCAACTGCTTTCACAATATCCATGCTACCGGTTGTAGTAATCACCTTGCTTGATTTTACCTCTGATAGGTCAGTTTGTGTTTGCATTTCTACTAGCAAAGGTTTAGGATTTTCACTTTTAGTTGGTGGCACTGTTTTTGTCTGAACTTGTGTCTCAACTTGTTTTTGTTCCAGTTTCTCCATCTGTGTCTCAGAGGGTTTCTCTGAGCTCTCAATAGCCGGTTTCTCCATACGTGTCTCAGAGGGTTTCTCTGAGCTCTCAACAGTCAGTTAGTTAGATGTAGTCTCTGTAAGCACTTCCAGTTTCTCAGTTTGTACCTCTGCACTGTCCATTTCTAGTTCTCCTGATTGTTTTTCAGTTTTATCTACCGCTTCTTCTAATGTTTTACTAGTGGTGTCCACTGCTAGTTGCTCTGTTAGAGTAGGTTTTTCTATGCTCATTTTTACAGTGTTATTAACCTCAACCTCAATATGTATAGCCGGTGACTTAGTAGTCACTTCTTCCTTCTTATCCTCAGTGGTTTCTTTGTCAACCACAACATTTACTTCATGTGTGTCTATATTTACACTATACAAAATTTCGGACTCAGGATTAGTATCCTCTAGTGGAGTCTCCATATTCTCAGTGGCTGGTTGACTGTCTGTAGTATGTGCTGGTGGAGTATCAGGAAGAGGTGGGAGCACATTATCAGTTATTTTAAGGATTTGAGGTCCACCTACCTTACCTTTTCCCTTATCCCTGTCCTTTTGGTATACTCTGATAGTCTTGGGTCTTAGTAACTCTTCCTGTTTCTCTTTTTCTATAAAGAATATATCCCATGCATCTGCTGTTTCCTTAGAGACTTCATTCACTCTACCTGCCATCAGTGCTACATGTCAGTGAGCGGTTGAAAACACTGTCCAGTTAGCCTCACTGATTAATTTGTCTATTTCATCAAGTGAGTTAACTGGATGGACTACAAGTAATTTTTCAATTTTATTTTCTTATCCAGCTCAACAATGGCTACCCTTCTGGCTTCTAATCTTCTATACAAATCGTTTGGTATTTCATCAACAATTTCCATCAATAATTTCTTGTAAATGTCCAAGTGTAAAATTACACTGTTCTCTATGCTTTCTTTGTCATCAACAGATAGTGTGTTGTACAGTTTGCTAATGTTTTTCAACTTTCCATCTTCAGTTATTTCACTTAAGAGTTTATCCAGTGGAGCAATATCTTGTTTTACCTTCTTCTTCTTCTTAGGAGTTGACTTCTTTACTGGAGGCCTCACTACCTATTGCTTTTGTCTTGTTTTTCTAGGAGTGGGTGAGGGTACCAATGATAGTTTTCTTTTTCTTTCCACCTTTTTGAATACCGCTGGCATATCACTCTCAGAGGAAGTTCCAACTGGTGAAAGATGAGCTTCCGGTTGAAGTCCTTCCAATTCACTTTCTTTTATACCAGTTTGTTTCAAAACATCTTCCTTAATTGCCTTTGCCTGTCGGGTTCCTTTCCTTACTATTTCTTCAACCTTCTTAACCCTTTTTCTTTACTAAATTCCATTTTCAATTGTTTCTGCATTTCCAAAGACTTTCTCAGTGGGTTCCTTTGGTGCTTCAAGGAGGGATTTTGCATAAGTTTCTATGATATTATCATCTGTTTCATACCCCATTTCAGTTAGCCAGATAGTTCTAGGGACAATTGCCTCCATCCAGATTTCATCTTTCTTAATTACAAAACATATATCCTTCTGATATTTATCTACAATTGCCTGTGACAGTCTTACTCTTGTTTTCATTCGAGCCTTCAATGCTTGAAAATTCTCATTTGTGTTTTTCTCTCTATCTTCTCCCATATTTTTTAATAAATCCAATAGTTGCTTTCCTACCGGTATATCAAAGCCAAAATCTCTTCTACCAATACTGGGTACTTTCTTATTAATGTACAACATTAGACAAGAAGAAAATTTCCAAATCTAAAGGTTCCTTTCTTATCTCCTTTAATCTTCTTTAGATTGTCTATCAATTCATCTTTGAGCCATTCACACACATCTATTCTAGCATTATCATTTACCATGTCATATGCACTTTTGATACATAGGCTAGAAACTGAGTTCAACCTATTTGCATGTGTGGCTTTGTAACCTAAGATCATACTGATAAATATGACATTGATGTCCTTTACATCATTTACCCTTAGAGATCTTTTGTCAAAAGTTGCACCGGTTAGTTTCATCACTGTGTCATTTGGGACCTTCTTTGTTCTGTCAAGTCTGCTACCGGTGGAAGGTAACCCTGTTACTGCTTTTACTGCTTCTTTGGTTATCTTATGGATGGAATCCAACCAAAAGAATTCACCATGGACTCTTATTAGAACTATTCTTATTACATCTTCGAGAAAATCAGGAATGCTAAGAATATCCACAAAGCCTAGGGTTTCTATTATCTTGTATTCCGGCTTGGCATTACCATCTACATCACAAATCATAGTCCTATACATGTTTTTAATCTCATAATCACCTAATTCCTCTATAAGGAAATGCATGTATATCCTAGGGTCTTCAACATATACTACTCCCTTAAGAATTTGAGAGAATGCACCTATGCTATCATCTTTCTTCGCAATTTCGAGAACTAGTTTGAATATGGGTCTAGGGGCACTTAATAACCTCAATCATAGTAGGGTTTGCAATAAATTCAGGAGTGGATGAAGAAGCCATAGTTATAAATACCTCAATAATGTTATTTTCTCCAACTATGACATTTAATGCTTGCCAATTTAAGTCACAACTTAACTCATCTATCGGTATAGAAGTAATTCGACTTCTTACCATCAACCGAGGGTATAATAGCATGTTTTTCAATTTGTTGCTAAACCCTCAAAGGATTTTCCTTCAGTTAGATGAGGAGTCTCCTGCCGGTGGAGTGTTACTCTATTCTACCGGTGGAGGAGTATTCCCATCAACATTTTGATCTGACTTTCTGATCCATTGTTTTGAGAATTCTTTCTTTACCTCTTCAACCTTTTCTTTACCCTTCAAACTAGGACCTTTGTTATTTGCCGGTGATGCCTTACTTCTACAAAATTTTGCAATATGTCCAATTTTCTTACAAGCATAACAAGTCACATTGTTTTTCTGAATAGCTTTCCCATATCCTATGCCAGTATGTGTTCTGCATTGATTAGATAGGTGTCCAAATCTTCCACAAACATAACATCTTACATTCATTCTGTAATTTTCTGAATTATGACCAACTTTGTTGCATTTAGAACATTGATCGGTGGGTGTATTAGTGTTCTGATAATTTCTAGATCTACATTGATTTTCTCTATGACCATACTTGTTACAGTTAAAACATTTCCCATTGAATTTATAAACATTAGGTTGTCTTACCAGTTTGCTATGATCATGATTGTTTGTAGTACCAGAGCTTTCACCAGTTTCAAAACCAAGGCCATTTGTATCACCATTAGGTTTCTGATTCTTTAGAATGTCAACAAGTTCTTCTGAACTTTTCTTGAATTTCTCCTTGTGTTGATTTGCAGCAGTCAGTTCATTCTCCAAGATTCCCTTTTGTCTTATGAGTTCAGTTTTGTGATTCTGTGTATGCATCAAGTCTGTCTTCAACATATCATTTTCATGACCGAGTCTTGTGTTTTCATTTCCAACATCATTGAGGCTTCTAACCAATTCTTCTTCATTCTTCTTCCAATTTTTAGTTTCTTTTCAAAATCTCATAGTCATATCTTGCATCTCATTCTTCATTGTAGTGTTTTCTTGTCTTAGCTTGTTCACCGGATCATTAAGAGTTTCCTTTTCATCTTCCTCATTCTGCATCTTCTCACAAAGTTCTCTTCTTTTATTTCTTGCTATAGTGTACTTTTCTTGAATTCCTCAAATGATATCCTGTGCAGCCTTCAGATCATCTTCAAGTTTTATATTCTTCACCTTTTTCGTATCATAGTCTAAAATAGCTGTTTCCAATTGCTTTCTCAAGTTTTCCATCTCTACCGGTGACAAGATCTTCCTCATGCTGTTAGGATTTTGAAAATAGAGGACCAAGCTCTGATACCAATTGTTAGGATTCCCAAAGATACAGAGAGTGGGGGGGGGGGGGGGTGAATCAGTATCTAATCGGTTATATAATTTTCTCAACTTATAACATGAAAAACATATTAAAATTGTGTATCGGTAAACCATAAATAATGTAGCAAATAAGAATAACAACCACAAAATGAAAAGCACAACATAACATAATATTTAATGAGGAAACCCGATGTGGGAAAAACCTCGGTGGGATTTGTGACCCACAATATTCACTTACTGGACAATAAGAGAATATTACTGCTTACAATAGGGGTCTGCACATGTAGGAAGGCCAAGTGCCTAGAGCTCACTGCTCAGTTACAAAAGAAGTCACACTGACTTACAAAAATGGATTATACAAATCCAATTTCTTGTACTACTTTAGATCAACATCTGCTATGCCAGATTCAGTACTGGTTTAAGTTCTGCTACATACATAAACCCTTAACCTAATAATTCACACATTAGGTTTGCTATATTCCTTTTTTCAATTGCTTATTAAATGATCTACAATGATCTCATACATATATGAGTCATATTACAATCCGCCATGTCGGCTTACAAAAGATTTTACAATTAATTACAAAATATGTTTATACAAAATTGCTGTCGGCCAAGATGTCGATATTCTTCCTTTTCGGTTCTGGTATTCTGTATGTCGGTGTAGAGTCTGCCGGTGTGGTGCCTGTGTCTGCCTGCCAGTATCACATGATTGTAAGGTTGCCATCAATGAAAATACCTTCAATCACCTACAATTTCTCATTGGAGTGTGCATTTGCCAACACTGATGTCATTGATAAAAATGCCTAAGTTTCCCTTTGTATTGAACAAGTTTTTGATGTTGATGAAGTTGCCAACAACAGTAGCATGTGTTGTGAAATATTATTTCATGATGAAGATAAGAGGCATGGGTTGTGTGATGATTATTTCAGACCACAAATGGAAGTTTTTCAGGTAGATGTAAGTTTGAATGAGAAAGATTTAGCTGAGGATTTGTTTCAGCCAGAGGTATGCATTCTTTTCCATGATTGGGATATTGAGAATGCTGATGTATTGAGTTTGATGAAGAAGGATAATATAAAGTGTGGTCAGCATAGTGAAGTACCATATCTGGACCAAAATGTTTATGTTCCTTGTTTATATCAATCGGTTATTAATGTCCCTCATTCTATGAATCAAATGATAATGAAGTGAGTGCTAATGAAAATTGCAATGTTGAAAATGAATGTTTTATTTTTGAAATTCAGCATGATAATACCCTTGCAAAGGATAGAGTTGATTGGGATAGTGTGGCGATAAGAGGCTAAGGGTCATGCAAATCGAGAAGATCCAATGACAGATCCGAGGAAGATCAATGGTGGAGTAAAATTTTGAGACTATCAATGACTGTTGCTGTATCGCGGTTGTGAAGTGCCCGAAATGTTATCCATCATGACTTGGTGGCAAGGTGGGCCCAGGTCCAGGTGGTAGGTCCAAGTGGCAAGATAGCCGAATGCATAGACAAATCAGGAAGTGACATGTGGTGGGCCCGACAAAAGGGGTGAGTGGCCCAGGTGAGATAATGATTGAGAAGATCAAGGTTAATCCAATGGTGGTTGCTAGCTCATGATGGGAAACTGCTCGTTAGAATATCCATTGCAAACTAGCGAAAAAGAAGAGCTTCATTCTGACGGTTAGTGAGGTCATGCTAAGGTGGCAGGACAGGGACTCCGGAGCCAATCATGGGGTGTCATGTGGTAGAGTGCAGAAGGAGGAAAGAGAATAAATCAAGGTTAAATATATAGTTCCAACCATGCAAAAATTCAAAAATTTAAATGACTGGTTGTGTAGAAAGGCATCCGAGATTAATTCACTGGACAGGTTATTTTTACTCGAATATACAAGTGTGATATACTGTTAGAAAGCTCACAAAATGAGAAGTTCATTTTTGCTATCATTTTTAAAACTTGTCAGATATTTGGAGAACGGTTTCCATGGGAGTGATGGAAAGAATATTTTCAGAAGGAGTGGGACACTTGTCATTGATAGATGGAATCTAGAATCCTTCTCTTCCTTCTTATTCTGAATTCTTCTCATTTGTAAGGGTTCCAATTTTTGAGAAATTCTCGAAGCGAGATTTCCAAGAGGGGTTCCAATCCTATGCATTTAATTTTCTAGGTTGTAATTGTTGAATGTCCTCATTCTTGTTTCATTGAATAGATGCATTTAGTTGTAAATTCTTAGTTGCAAGTCGCATATATGTAAGGCATATATGCAGTTCCATTGGATTGTCTTCAGGCATTTTTTCAAATTCAATAAATCCAGTCTTCAAGGGAGTTTGGGTTTATCCTCCCACGAGAGAGTGTAATTCCTTTTCTCAGGTATTCTTTACAAAAAGGATTTAAATTCAATGAGAAGAAATTGTGAATTTTGAATTAATATTTGGATATGTATGATCCTCTATTTGAGTTTAGAATGTATTAATATCAGACATTAATACAGGGATATTTTTCAGTAGATCTGATTTGCAGCTTGGATTTCATTTGTAGCTATTTGTATTGACTCTATGCCCAGATTGAGGGACTGATTTGTTATAGTTAGAGGTTACTTGCAAGATTTTAAAAGAATCAAATCATAATATCTTTCTTTTCTATTTTGTGGAATTGGTTCCACTTATCTCATGTTCAAACCTGTCGAGTTGTCAATGTAGATTTAGCCTATCTACAGTACCCTTCTTATTTTTGAACCTTTAATGAGATCTATCTGCTACTGTTGATGTTGTCTTGTGTGTCATTGGTCTAATTTTATGCATCAAAGGTACGCCCACCTAGTTTTCGCAGAGCCTAAAGAGTAGAAGGATTTTTATCCTTGTTATGTTGTCCCAAGCCCTAAACTATTTCATCGATTGAAATTGGCTACTTGATATGTAAATTGTAGGTGAACTTGGGTTTTCTCATTTTTGAGAACAACAAAAATGGAGACTCTGCTAGGGAATTGAATAGTAATTGCATAATTTCATCCAGTAACTCAGTCCATTGAGATTGCACAGAGTTGAAAATGTCTTTTATGGTTGAGGGATTTAGTATTATGTTTTGAGGTTGTAATGGTGTTGTCTATTATCAGAGAAAGTTTCCTGTGAAGAATTGAAAAGTATATATTGCTGAGAGTTGTAAGAAGTCCTTGCAGCTGCTTGTAATTTTTTCCCAATGTCATAATTGGGTGGCGACTCTAGTCTCTGCACCAGTGCTTGCAAGAAGTTTGTGTTCCAAGATTTTCACAAGATTAGTTGATGATTTGATAAAATATATTAAGATGCAGATAATTAAGTTGGTTGCATGCTCGCCCCTTCATGAAGTAAACTAAAGATGTGTGCTCCATATCAGCCAGGTATTACAGTGATAAATCTTTCAGGATTGATGTGTTGAAGGATGCTACTCCATAGGGAGAGCAACATAGTGGAGTATGGGAGCTTGTGCCTCCACTTTGGCATTGTTGTCAAAGTGGGAGAAGATATATGATAGGGGAGAAGATATCTGATGTATGATATAAGATGAAGATATTTTAGTTGCACTGGTCTATGATGTTTATAATTGCAATGCTACACTAAGTATTGCCATCAATGCCAAAGGGGGAGATTGTTTTTTATTAAGCAAAATTAGGTTTTAAGGGACCTGATACCCACTTACATAACGAGAAGATAAGCATGAAAGAAACTAGAGAGAACAAGACATAGAAAGAAAAGCTAGAAAAGACTAGCAGAGAAAACAACAGCTAAGGAAAAGGACAACAAAAAGCCAGCGAGAGACTGGCAAACAAAGACCAGTATTACATTTCAGATAAAAACTTTTATAGGCTCTTCCGTGTCCTTAACTAGCATCATCATAGCCTTAGCAACGTCTCTCAGGTCTTTGTTCTCCTACTTTTGATGGGTGTCTTTAGTCTTCATGTCTAGATCACTGGTAGTCTGCCTTGTTCTTCGTCTGCAGGATTGAGGAGTAGAGCTGGAGGTCGGTACATCATCAGTGATCACCATCTCTTTGTTTTGTTGTTTCTTCTCCAGACAATCAACTAGGGCATTCATATTTTGAGACGAGACCTTCTAAACCTCAAGGCTGTGATTCATAAATTTCTTCAAGGCCTTCTCGGTTTTAGTAATCCAGTTGATAATAATTTCATTATCAACCTCAACCTTATCTTTGATGGTTCTGATCACATCTTCAAGATGCTTCAAGTCTCCCTTAATCATTTCTTTTTCCGGCCAGTCTTGCATTTCAATTTCATCATCTACCTCACTGGTGTCCACCTCCACATCCTCTTTCCTAGTATTGGTATCCTTAATCAATTTCTGAATCTTATAATCCAAATCTCTCTATTTGTTCTGAATACTGGAGATATTTTCAATTACCCATTTCTGGAAATTGAAAAATTCCAAAGTCCTATTTTTGGCAACATTCAAAATGGAGTCCGCTATTTTTATACCCTGCGCAGAGCTCACAGACTTAGGGTTAACTTCCTTCATGGTATGCTGAGCTAAATTCCTGCTATCTGAGACAATAGGGTTTGAATCAGGCTCTTCAACATACTCTTTTCTCTGCACCTCCTCCTCCTCTTCTGCAGCCTCTTTCTTCTCACTCTCTGCTTCATCATCAACCACCTTCTTCTGTTCCTCCTTTGAACCAGCATTTACATCCGTGTCTTCTTTATCTCCATCACCAACCTTCCCTTTCTTATGAAGAAGAATGTTAGACGAATCATCGTCAGACTCAGAACCATCATGACCATCTGAAATATGGGCATTTGCCACCAAAGGATCTTCCTTATTAACCCTAGCTTTTTTCTTCAATGCTCATAAATAAGTAGAATGAGACGTTGGTGAGCTATGGGATAGGATTTGGGTTTTTTTGCATGGTCGGCCAAGCTTTCATTTAGGGATGAAGCTAAATAGAAAGGCAAAGAGATCTTAAAACCATGGCAGAAATGGTTTAGAATAGAAAAATGATAATTATAAACCTTCGTAAACCTACCATCAACTGTTAAGAATTTCATCAAAACCCTTAACGTATTCTGCCAGAAGGATTTTACCTGATGAGGGAGGTAGTAAGATACATTGTTTTTCTTGGTGAGCCGAACCCTCTCTTCATCACTTTGAGGGAAGTTCTTGATGGCTTCTGCCGCAAACTTTCGATCTCTATAAAACTTGGTACCTTCCTTCTATAAATAGTAACTTCCGCCACCAAATCCTCATCCAGCTTCCAAGTCTCCCCAAACAGAGTGACTTTGTTATTGTTCCACCCCTTGGTGAAACCTTGAGACACCGACTTTTTACTACCATGCAATTTATCCATGTAGTCTGTGAAACCATGTCTATGCAGCCTCCGCCAAACTTTCCGTTCGCTTTTCCAATTATCACATCCAGAGGGCTCATTCCAATTAAGTTTTTCTCCCATGTTGTAATTTAGGTTGAGGCCTTCAATAGAGCACAAGTTACTCAAAAACTAAAAACCAGGACTTAAGCGCAAACTCTTGAACATAATGCTAGGCTCGAAAAATAGGGTAATTTCCTTGATTTTGAAGAGGTCTTTAATAAAGTCACGATGAACCAACACTTATTATGATTAGCCTCATCATGCCAGTGATCATAATCACAATGCCTAATAATGATCATCAACTGACACTTCACATAACTCCAATCTCTGTCTTTGATATCCGGACCCAGAAAAGTAATGATAAACTTAACTTGAACCATGGACAAGATCAAATAATAATTGCACCTGGACATCCTTCTTACAAGAGGCTTCTCTGATATATTTAGTGTCCTCCTCTAAATAAACCCCCTCATTAGCTAATAGGTCAGCAACCTTGTTACCTTCCCTGAGAGTATGGGAAATGAAAACACTATCGTAGGCATCTAATAATTTTTTAGCACTTTCAATTATATTATAAATGTTCCAAGAGGGAGAACTAGTGCCTTTGATAGCCTGAATAATATTGAGAGAGTCCCCTTCTAGCCATATTTTTTTAAATTTAAAACCCTAAGCAAGCTGGAGGCATTTTAACATTGCTTGAGCTTCAACAACATGATTATTTTGAACTCCAAAGGGAGAGGCAATATCAGCAACACAAACACCATGAGTATTTTTGATGACTCCTCCCCCTCCCGAATTCCCAGGATTGCCTTTGGCTACCCCATCAAAATTCACCTTAACCCAATCATGAAAGGGAATTCTCCAAACAACATTTTCTCTCCTACTCTTAATGCCAGATTTGTAAATCTTGTGAATCATATTCCATTCGGTGAGGATACCTTTCTCATTATCATTCATATTAAGATAACTCCATTGCTTGTTATTTCTGTGAAGAGTGTTTATGTTTTCTTTAATTGCCCTGCAGATCTTTTCAAAAACCACCTGAGACGTACACTTAGCCTCCCTAAAAATTATTTTATTTCTCTCCTTCCAGATATACCAACAGATCATAGGAAGGACAAAGGACCAGAGGGTCTTGATGAGAGGAATTTTGGTAGGAAAGATCCATTTCCAAATGACTTCCGTGAGACTGTTATGCATAACCCATTCAACTTTCCATTGCATCCAAAATTTACTCCAGATTTCCTAGGTAAAGGAGAAATGGATAAAAAAATGATCCACAGATTTTGCCTCTTTCTGACATAACTCACACCTGTTAGGAAACATGAAACCTCTATGAGCCAAGTTATCAATGGTGAGAATCTTGTTGTAAGCTACAAGCCAAAAAAACATGTTAACTTTAGGAATGAGGAATCTAATCCAAATTTTAGTCCATATTGGGTTGCTGACGTGAGTAATAGTTTTTTATAAGCAAATGCAATAGTGAAGTTACCCTTGGGATTGCTCTTCCAAACAAACACATCATCAAAGTCTTTACTAACTAAAAAGGACAACAAATCCTGCTGAAGCAGCGAAAACCCAGCATAAATAGCATCAAGCCTAACCCATTTATTCTCCTTCTAGTTACTACAAACCATAGAACCATACCTTCTTTTGCATTCATCAATGAATTGGCTGTAATCCTGATTAAAGAGAGGGTCATCTTTAATCCGAACATCCTCCCAGAACCTGATTTTGTCACCTTTGCCAAGGACCCATCCAGCTCCAGCTTTAGCAACTTTTATCGACTTGATTATACTATTCCATATGAAAGACCCAACATGGATATCTTCAGAGAGTAGAGAAGAGAATGAAGTGGCTAGTTATAAATATATTTATCAAACCACACTCGACTCCAATCTTTCTTAATGCCATAAGCCCTCCATATCTATTTAGCAAGCAAAGCTTTGTTAAAAGTTTTAAGAACTTTAATACCTAAACCCCCCTTGCACTTAGGATTACACACTTTGTCCCAAGCAACCAAGGCTATCCTTTTTTTGTCTTCTACCCCTGACCAAATAACTCTTTTCTGAATCCTCTCTCAAGCTTCAACAAATTTACCCGGTATACTAAACAAGCTAAGGGCATAGACAAGAAGATTCTAAAGAGTGGCTTGAAGAAGCTGAAGTTTACCAGCTTGAGATAGCATAGATGCTTTCCAACCTGCAAATTTCTTGTTGAGTTTTTCAATTAACAAGTTCCAGAAGGATTTTGGGGGAACCAAACCCAGAGGGAGACCCAAATAAGTAGAGGGGAGCATCTCCACCTTACAACCAATGATGTTAGCAATTCTCTGCTGCCTCATAATAGGGGTATTTATGAAATAAATAGCAGACTTCTCCCAATTAACTTGTTGACCAGTCGCCAAAGAATAAGAGCTAAGAGCACCTTTGAAGGAAACAATCTAACCAACAGAAGAATATCCCATTAAAATAGTGTCATCAACAAACTCTTGATGAGTACATGACACATTAGCAAAGGAGGGTTGTAATCCTTTGATGGTTTTATTCACTTTCAATTTTTGAATCAGTCTACTCATACTCTTTGCCAAGATTGTAAAAAGAATAGGAGAAATAGGGTCTCCTTTCCTGAGTCCCCTAGAAGATTTAAAAAATCTAGAAAAAGACCCATTAATAAGAATAGAAAAATTCAGGGTAGATATCAGTTCTCTTGTAACTTTAATTACCTTCTCATCAAATCCAAAGGCCTCCATAATCCTGAAAAGAACCTACCATTCTACTCTATCATAGGCTTTTGCTAGATCCAATTTTATCAAGAACCCTTCTTTGTTTGCAGCATTAAGAGAATGGATATTCTCATGCACAAGAATAATAGAATCCAAAATCTGCCTACCAGGGACAAATCCTTTTTGCTCCTCAGAGATGATAAAGGGGAGAACAACCAAAATTCTAGAAGTCATGACTTTAGAAATAATCTTATAAAAGGAATTACAAAGACTTATTGGCCTAAAATTTCCCATAGAGTTAGCCCCAACCACCTTAGGAATTAGAGAATTAAAAGTAGAATTGATTTCCTTAAGTATTCTTCTAGACCCAAATAATTCTTTGACAGCATTGACCGTATCTTTCCCAACAATATGCCAATATTTATAAAAGAAGAACATGGGAAAACCATCCGGGCCTGGAGCCTCATCCCCTTGAAAAGAAAAGATAGTTTTTTTAATTTCATCAACAGTAGGGATAGCAGATAAAGTCTTATTCTGGTGAGGTTTAATAATCTTGGGAATGTTATCAACCAGGTCTTGTTGCTTAGCAATGTCAATATCCTTACTACCAGTGAGGAGATTAGAGAAGAACCTAACAACTTCATCCCCAATGTCATCATCTTTAAGAAGAATTTTGTCATCAACAATTAATCTAGATATTCTATTGGCAACTTTATGTTTCATGGAAGTCATGTGAAATAATTTAGTGTTTCTATCCGCAACTTCCAACCAAATAGCCCTAGATCTCTATCTCTAGTAGATTTCTTCCTTGGATATAGTGTTGTGAAGTTTGGATAGAATATCATCTTCCTTAGCCTTGGGATACTTATTATAACCATCTATTTGAATAGAGTTTTGGATCTGTTCTAATTCGCCCTTCAACTTTTTTTTGGATTCAAAAATATCTCCAAAAACCTTCTTATTCCAGATCTTGATGTTATCTTTGATATTTCTTAGTTTGTTAGCAACTTTGTACATGGCAGATCCATCCACATTAATATTCCACCAATTGGCAATGGATTTTTCCAAAGAGGGGTGTGATATCCATATTTTCTCAAACCAGAAAGGAAAACAACGTTTTCTCTTAACAGACTCAACACCAAAAGAAATAGGATAATGATTTGAGCCAATTCTGTTGATGACAAACAAAGGGGGAAGTTGTTGGCATATGATGAACCAATATGATAATAATATATGTTGTCATTGATTTCAATAAGTACAGGTCAATCGGTATGAAGATTGGAAGTTGTTATTAATGATCAAGTTGGAGAACCGGTATGAAGAGATGTAGTGAACCGGTGTCAGGGTTTCACTAAGTGTGACTACCAGTTGGTAGTCTCAACTCTAGGGTTTCTGGTTTGGCAATCTAGCTTGTGCGATGCAATCGGTGATATTCTGTGATGAGTTAGCTAAGAAATAAGGATGAGATCAAGATGCCACGCCAGTTTTGTGCACGTGAAGGATTTCCTTGAGGATCTTGCATATGAAGATCGATTGCATTTAATGTCTACCTCAGGAATGAACATACTTCACAGGTAAAACTCTGATCTGATAACAAAACTATATTCTAAGGTAGATCCTTTTCAGTTCCTCTACTCTACAATCACACTCTGCAGTTTTCACTCACTGGTTTGGCAAGTATCTCATCACTCAGATACACACACAACTTTTGCCAACACTTACAATAACAAACATCGGTGACCTTATAGACAACAATTAGGTCGGTAACATAAACCCTAAACCCTAAGTATTTAGGTTTACTATTACAAGCGGTTCAATCCTGACCGTCCAAACACATTACATAGAATGAAACAATCTCAAACAAATCACAAGTCATTCTACATTGTCCATTCTTCACCACACCTAGAAATCAGTAACCCATCATGCTTTCTTCTCATACCCCTAAGAAGTCTTCTAACTATTTCAACAGAAGGAAAATCCCTTTGTCGGGTAGCTTTAACAGGCTTACTGTAAATCCTCTAACTAGGTGACTCAATTTCATTGAGTTCTTTAAATCCTCTAGCGAGGTAACCTTTAATAGGGTTTCAACCTTTAACAGGGTATATAGCCATCCCTTAACTAGGTGATCTTTAACAGGATCGGTTCCTAATAGAAACTTATTGTAAAGTCTTTAACTGGACTAGGCTCTTAACATAGCAGACTTCAAAAAATTTCAAAATAAGCTTGTGGGTATTCATCCCCACCGTGGGGCTATCCCACATTAATGGTTCCTACTTTTTCCAACAAAGGAAATTGGCGAAAGTGGAGAATTTTGTTTAGGGGGGTTTTGAGTGAAGTGGGGGTGTTCGAACGAACTACCCTTTGGGGTTTGAGCGAAGCCCCCACTTTGCTTGAACCCCCTCTTTCGAGCGAAGCACCTTTAATGCTTGTTTATGTCATTTTTCAATTATATTGTAGGGGGGTTCGATCGAAGCCCCCTTCATTCGAACCCCCCTAAAATTGGGGGTTTCGCTAGAACTCCCCTTCGTTTGAACCCCTTTTTTAACACTTCTCTGAAGCTTTCTACATTTTTTTTGTAGATTTTTGGCCTTCAAACCTCTCGTTGAAGGCTCGAATGGAATGATCTTGACAACCCAAAATGTAGTATTATAGTCCTCAAAACAAGCTTTCCAATGACTATAATTTTATTATATATTGAGTTTATTATGAACTTGTTTTTTTAATTTTACGAAACATAGGTTTTTCACCAAACAAAAATTTCTCTATTCAACGCACTGGGAAAAATAGTAAACTATTTCAAAAAAATTCTAAAAAATATCTATGTCCTAGGTATTGATGTCTTCTTTCTAACAAAAAAAATAAAATAAAATTTCGATATATATAGAACAAGTTATGTGTTCAAACATACACCTATGTCTAAAATATAATTAATCGGACTTCAAAACTTAATAAAATGAAAAATATTTAACATATCACTATCAAACCAACTGCAAGCCCTGGATATTGATGTTACAAACCAAAATTTGAAATAATTGAGTTTTTTATCATTTATAAAAAAAATGTTATGCGTTTCGGGAGGCACATCACTCTTAAAAAATGTAGTTTGCTGTAAAAAACTACTTTTCGAGGGAGATGAAAAAATTAAAAAAAAATACTTCAAAAAAATTTGAATATATATATATATATATATATATATATATAGAATCTATAGACAAAATGCTACAAATCGCTAATTTACATCATCTTCAAATTCTTAATAGTTTAAAAGTTATAGTTGTTGAAAGTTGAAGATTATATTGTTCATCTCAGGTCAAAAGTGACAAAAAAGTGGGAATCATTATTGTGAGTTCACCTCATGGTTTTTCCCATTTGGGTTTCCATGTGAAAAATTTGTGTGTCATGAGTTGTGCATTTTTCATGTGATGATTGAGTATTCTTTGTTTAAGTGACTATGTATGCAGAGCTAATGGTTATGGTATTTGTTGACGACTATTTTTGACACCCCCGCCAACAGCCAGGTAGCCAGTGTGAACACTCACCACCTCTCCTGAAAAGTAACGAGTTTGGAAAACTCACTACTCCAAGGTCTCTATAGTTGGGTCTTGACGATGATGGGCAGCCCAATGGTTGATGTGGTTATACCTATAAAGGGGCCTGCTGGTTGGAACTAAATCTTGCTGGTTATGGATAACTGCACTTCCTTTCTTTTTTGTATTTTTTATGGTTTAAGATTCTCTGGGAAATAAAATGCGAAGCTTAAAGGGAAACAAGAAAATAATAATAAAGACCAATATAATAACAACTTAATGAACTACTCAATTAGTTCCCTGCAATCCAAGCAATTATCAAATATTATCCAAGTTAGCATTCAACAACGGACCTCCAGAAAACTTGCAAAATCATCAATTTCGCAAATCTATGGAAATAAAATCATCAACAATATGGCCTATCACAATAATTCTCATACACCACTGACGTGCGCAATATGATTCATAAAGTGATAGACAAAAAGATTAAACCATGTTGCTAACTCCAAATAATAGACGTTACCAAATTACACAGAACAATTTGGTAGAATATGAACGCAGATTAGACAATCTACAAGCTGCTTCTCATATTAATCTCAATGAATGTATAACAAAAATAACTCAAACTTCTTAATCAATCTGCAAAATATTCTAAAATCTCTAAGTAGGCCACAAATCATCAATTTGGGACCCTTACAAATGAATCCAACTTCTCAATTTATAAAAATTCTTTACCCTACTATCTAGGAAATAACCCTATTCTAAATTAAGAACTGAAACTAGGAGTCACAGTTAACTTGCAAGTTTCTGCCTTGACACTCCACTTAACAACTACAAAATGGGGACTGCATGAGCACTACGAAGACCCTGCTAGGTGAGCCATGTTTTCATAATCATGCAGAATTTCTCTCAAAATTGTGTGCTTATCCTTTATTTCTTGATAAAAGCTCTATAATTATCAACTATACATGCGGCTACTTGAATCGAAGGGTCAACTACATGCTTAATTCTAAATTTATACTTTTTCAAAACTTCATCCGCATGCATTCTCCCATCCTCTAACTCCTTCACCGTGTCTGCCACCTCCTGACATTGAGTAATCAAATATGTGTATTTTTCCATAAGGGTGACATCAAACTGGGTCGCGGGTCCTAAGTGTTGTGCCTCATATGCATCCCATTGATTCAAAACTTGCTGCTGGTCCATTATTCCCATATCAGCTAATTTGAGGCCAAAAGGTCCTAGCATATTCTTTACAAAATTCTCATATGACAAAATTTTCGTGAGGAGAGGGTCTCGAATCTCAGTCATATCCTTGATATACTGCTAAAACATATCAATCTTTAGCTCCAAGATGTATACATAAGACTGTAAGTTTTTATAGTTGTCACCCCCTGAGAGGTCTTCCTTTATCACCGTCTCTTCCCCTAGCTGTAATACCTTTTTCAAAACTCAGAACTATTTATTGAAAATGTTTGACTTCCGTTCCCATTGCATGGAACATGAAGCCAAAGCTCTACCTACCTATACCACCTTACAATATATCTTCACTGTATTCGGCAAGAACAATCTAATCTTAGCTGCATTCACCTAGGTCCAAGATTTGGCGGCAACAACCACTTGCCTCACCTCCACTAGTGCCTTTACTTCTCCCTCTGGCAGCGATGAGGTTGAAGGTAGGTCATCAGCTCTACAGGAGTCTAGAGGTTTGTTCATTTCAATCAGGAGCTTCTTGTATTGCCCTAGTTGTGCTTTGAGTTCCATGTTGGAAGTATGCTCCTTCTCTACATGTGCTCTGACGACGCTCGTGGCTAACTCCAAACTATCTAGCTTCCCCCCACTTGGTTTGTTTGCCCAAATTTATTGTGATATTTGGTAATTGGGAGAAGCTTGTCCCTCGGCCTAAGATGAAACCTCCACATCTGTAATCACTTCACCGGAACTAGTTTTTGGTAGGTGATGAACAGTTTTCGGCTTCTTAGCCTTTGGTGGCTCCTCGGTGATTACTTGTTGTAGAGTGACCTTAGGGAGCTCTACTTTTCTCTTTTTCTTCCCAAAGGTAAATTCTAGGCATTGTGGTATATCTTCATCCTTGTCACCTTGATGTGACACTATATCTACAGTCATAACATGAACCTTTGCCTGCTCCTCTGCTTCCATTTGCTCGGGGTCTTGAGGTGGTATAATTTGATGAGCTAGATTGGTTTGGAGAGCCTGTTGCTTATGTAACTCTCCTAATTTTCCACTGACCTCCTCATTAAATGCCATTTCTTCCTCACCCGCCTCTATTTCCCCTTTCCTGGCTGCTATATCCTTAAGAAGGTCTTCTTGATTTTGAGGGGTTAGAATCAGTCTTTCATTCAATGTCTTCTGCCTCATCCTGTTCTTGCTCACCTTCCAGCGGCCGTTGTTGCTCAAGATCTTCTTCCTCCTGATATGAATCAGACTCAATGTTTCTAGCTTTCATTCCTTCAGTGGTAGACCCGAAACCTTGCACTCTGGGCTGCCTTGCGAGTATATTGACTAGTGGTGGTATAGGGGCACTGGTGCTTGGAGCCTGTGTGGCATCTGTTGAAGGTGGATGAGTGGGTATCTCCTCAATAATTTATATATTTTCTTCTTTCTCCTAGGTACCCTCTCCTTCAGTGTGCCGTATAGCCATCCTTGGTGGGAGAACTTTGGCAAGTGGTACCACTCCCAATCCATCAGTCACTCCCAGGTCCGCTGCCTTCTTTAATAATTCAGACTCCCTCATCTTTTCTTGGAGTTTCTTGAGTAATCCCTTAGTACTTTCTTGAGGTTTGTCTTCTTCACCGAGATCGGTGGATGTATTTTGCCTCGAGGCTGACCTTATCTTCCAAGCGTACTCCTTATGGCCCCTTGACTAAGGTACCCCTAAAGTGGATTCCTTCTGTGTCGCCTTTGAGATGCTGGGCCTTACCCTCTAGCGTAACCTTTGCTTGGTCCTATTGACGACCACTTGGGAGACCTTTTCTATATTTGTGTCTTCACTTGCAGACCATTTTATTGGGGAGAGGGGCCTTTTATCTATCCCCGATTCCCTATAAGCTGGATCAAGTAAGTCCCTATCATCCCTAAGGTCTTTAGGGAGGTTAGTCTCAATTTCAAAATCTCTTACCTATGGCATAGATAACTTGTTATAGCTCTTCTCCCTAACCTCAAAACTGTCTTGCAAGTTGGCCCAAAAGTCCTCCAAGCTGGGCTAGTGCCCCTCATATGCCTTAGGCATATCTTGTTTAAGTTTCCCGTAGGGATCATAAAACTCCTTAGCATGATCATATTCCTTCAAGTTCAAATCTTGAAGCTCTTGTTCTGCTAATTTTGCTACTTGTATTCGTGAACATGCAAAGTATCCAATAGATACTGAGAAATTGATACTTGCTTTATGTTTTGATGACAACAATGACTGGAGGCCCACAAGCTGCCTTACATACTCTAGCAAAATTACCCTATCATTGTAGTATCGGGGTAGCAGTATTGGATTTCCTATGAATCCACTAACCATGATGTAAGTAGAGCATGGGTTTTGTATAAACCAACATGCCCACTCTTGGATGGTAGCCATGGCCTCCAGGCTAATTCAATATCCTGTATCCCCTGTCAATTTGATTATTATTGGGAAAATGAAGGCATCATTAACTCTTTTAAAATGAGTCTTTGCATTGGCTAGAGTGAGTTGGGCATAATACTCCCATTTCTTCTTTTATCCTTCCTCCTCTCCCAATTGATCTTCTACTTGCAGCCCTGAAAACTTCCCAGCTCTAGCAGCTACCCAGATGACATATGACGTGAAAAAGAACATTTGGGTATGCTGGACTTCTTTCATCTGCTTACAGATATTGTCCAAGAGGATTTGTGGCCAATCAAAGTTTTTTTCCCTATTAAAATAGTGCTCATGAATTGGAACATTCAGGGATGAAAATGCTTGCAATCCGGCTTGCCAAAGGCCTTGCTAAGCATAATGATTAAGTCTCTTTGAGGCTCTTTGAAATCCGCCCTCAAGATCTCTGTTGCCTTGAGTCCTATCTTTCTTTCTTCTTCCAACCAGTTTGTATTCATGTGCCTCTTACTAGTTGATATTTTATCATTCCATGCCCTTAAAGCCTCTTCTTCAGTTAACAAAAATACCTCCTCCCTGGTTGGGATTCCAAAGATGAACCCAAGCATATCTAGAGACAAGTCTATGACTGTTTTTCCTTGTGCATCTGTGCACTTTCTAGTTTCTGGGTTATAAAATGGGGCGATGGTCATTATGAACTCTGGTTCCTGTAATGACTATGGGAAGATAGTAGCTTCAACTAGGCTGGATCTCTTTGTTCTCCTGTTAAGGGCCTCCAGACTAGGTTTGTCCAATTGAGCCTTGATATCCTCAATTTCTATATGCCCGATTTCAGTATCCGTGACCCATCTGACTTGATCCTCTAGCTTTGAAACATAGAATTGTCCTTGATAATGATATTTCATGGTGGTTGGGAGTCTATCAATTTCTTTACCTCTTTTGCTAGAGGATGAGTCCATCTAACCACTCGAACCTGCAAGCAGAACACAAATTCTTAGTCTTAGATAATAAGCATAAACGTTGACTTACTTTAGGACTTCGGGGTCTCAGAGTCTCGGGCTAGGCACAAGTGAAGAAGGCCAAGAACTCAGGGGATCCAGGGTTAAGTTGGGTGCAAAAGGAATCCCAGAACTCTGGGGGTCCGGGGTTCCGGGCTTAGGTTAAGTGGAAGCCATCAGAAACCTCGAGGTTCTGGGGTTAGGTCAAACAGCCACTCGGAACTCTAGGGTTTCGGGGGCATAAAAACCAACTACCCGAAACTATGGGGTTTCGAGTTGAAAAACTAGGGCACATGAAAACAAAGGCATGCAAAGAAAAACAAACAGAAACCAACAACCAAAAAAAAATGAGGAAAGAAAAATCTAATCTAGAAACGACCAACACGAGCAAGAAAAATCACCAACCTGGTGAATTGAAATGCTCGAAAATGCCAAGGAAAACTTAGAGGTCTAGAGGTTCGCGACTTGGAGCTAGGGTGGAGGAGCTTTGAATGCACAAATTAACTTTACAAGTCCATCATCTCTATTTATAGCTCCCCCCAAGTCCGTTCGTACGAACGCTTTAAACATGACCTCAAGACTTCGGGGTCCCGAGGTTCTGAGCTCGACACGAGGAAAGGAATACCCCACCCTGGAACTTTGGGGGTTTGGGGTTCTGAAGAAAGAAATAGGAGGCTCCACCTCAGGACTTTGGGACTCCAGAGTTCCAAGGCAGAAGACGCAAAAACCTCGGGGCTCTGGGATCTCGGAGTTCCGAGGTCAAAACCAAAAGAACAAAGAGACCTCGGGACTCCGAGACTCCGGAGTTCTGAGGTCAAAACAAAAAAAAACAAAGAGACCTTGAGACTCTAGGACTCCGAAGTTCCAATGTCAAAACCAAAGAAAATAAAGAGACCTCGGGACTCTAGGACTTCAGAGTTCCGAGGTCAAAAGGCAGAAAGAAAGAAAGATGAAACAAAACAAAGGGGACCCAAATTTTGATGCAAGGAGACTAATGGGGAAATAGATATGCAAGGCATAACAGTATTACTGATACAACACTTGCCATATGTATGGGTGAAGTAGTTATCAAGTATTGAATTATATTTGAAGCATTCAGTTTTAGAGGTTTAAGTTGTCTGAAGTCTTATTATGTTTAACTGGTATTGCCATGGTTAAGTTCAGTAATGAAGACAACTGGTTAAGCATTATTTTAATATGATAAGTTGTCGGAGAAGTTTTTGTATGCACTGATTCACCCCACCCCCCCTCTTAGTACCAGTTAGGATATTTGTTGTTCATCATTATTCATCACAATTAACTATAAAGCCCAATAAATATAATAAACCAAGGGCTATAAATAAATTAAAGCCACAATAAAATATAATCAAAGGCTATTTATATAATTAAATATCAAAGCCTTATTTATTACAAAGCAATAACAATAATAGTACCAATAATAATTCCAAGAGCCAATAAATAATAAATAGTAAACATCCAATGACTATAAAATCATTTACCAATATTACTTCAAATATTATTACCAACTATATATATATTTATTTTATTATTATTATAAACTATGAAAGTCTATTAATTTAATTTAACATTATTAAACTATATAAATCATTTAATTAATTAATAACTAAATCAATCAATAACATAACACTCCAAGCATACCATCAAAAGGCACCTAAGAGTTCAGTCAACATTGAACGACAACTCACACAAGAATGACAAGGGTAAACAACTTAAACCTAGAGTGTAGAATGGGATTTTATGTCATCTCCGATCAACTTGCCATTGGGATAAGACATGCTTAGACTTGTGAAGCCAGGTGGAGTCGATGTTTGGTACCTACAAATCCTGCATCCATAAAGACACGATACAACATATACTATATATAATACATGCAATTGATAGAGAATCGCAACGACACATCTTGCTCGCAATGAGTGATGTGACATCGTCCCTATCACAAAGACAATAGAAGACACTCACACACAATCAAGCAATATCATAATTGATATCACCTCATGAATTAAGGTTAGTACATCATAAAATTTCCTCAAATCATCATAAGAGGGTATTAACAACACATAGAAAGAGATATATATAAGTCATCAAATGAGCACCTATCATCATAATAACCCATATAGCGATCCATAATATCATCATCCACACAAAATAGTAATGTCAAATACAATATAATATGTCCAATATCTAAGATAAAGCATCTAAACCACATGTAAATCCATAATAGTCTAATCCAAGCATCACAAGATAGTCTATGCTATGACAAAATACTCTATCAAAGCACAAAAGGAAAAGATAAATCAGGGAAGGACACTACATTTAAGGAGACTCTTAAAGAAGGTAGTTCTATTTCAATAGGTAATATTTCTTCTATACCATAGACCAATGGATAGGGTGTTACTCTTGTAGGTGTGTGTACCCTTGTTCTGTAAGCCCAAAGAGAGGGATTTAATTGGAGATGCCAGTCCCGTCTCGCGTCAGTGATAACTTTCTTCAAGATCTTCAATATTGTTTTGTTTGTTGCCTCTGCTTTTCCATTACTTTGCGGATAATAGGACATTGAAAATCTCTGTTTTATCTGGAATTGTTCACACAATTCTCTCATTTCTTGATTCTTGAAGGGACATCCATTGTTTTTCACTATACACATTGGAATCCCATAAAGATAGATGATGTACTTAAGCCTGAATTTTTCTATCTGCTTACTAGTGGTGTATGTTAGAGGGATTGTCTCTACCTATTTAGAAAAAATACTCGGTAGCTGTTAAGATAAATTTGTGCCCATTGGATGAGGTAGTATTAACTTTACCAATGAGATCTAACCCCCATTGTGAAAATGGACAGGGTGATGTGATAGGCTGGAGATCCTGCGTTGGTGCATGAATGAGGTCCCCATGTACTTGACATTGTCTATACTTTTGTACATATTTATAGGCATCCTTTTTCATAGTAGGCCAATAGTATCCAGTTCTTGGTAACTTCTTTGATAGTGCAGGGCCACTCGGATGTGCACCACAAATTCCATCATGTACCTCTTTCAAGGCAAGTTGCACTTCTTCAACATCAAGACATTGAAGAAGTGTCCCATCAAGGCTCTTTCTATACAATGTGTCAGTAATAATAGTTTGTTTGGATGCTTGATGAATAAGAGTCTTCTTTTGATTTCTTGATAGATTAGGACATATATTGATTATGTAAGTATGCGTATATCTCATTATACCATGGGGATTCAGGACCCACAATGTTAAATACATATTCTAATGAGGGAGTATCATATGTTGGTACCATAAATTGTTTTACAATGAAGTCGAACTAAGTTTCATTATTAGGCATGTCTAGGAGAGACCCTACTATAGCCATGACATTTGCTGCCTTGTTCTGCATTCTTGGAATCTGCTCAAAAGTGATGTTACTAAAATGTTCTTTGCAATCTCTACCATTTGTTTATAAGGCATCAATTTATTATGTTTTGTGTTATAGTCATTATTGGCTTTATCGATAATCAGTTTTGAGTCACCATACACCCATAGTTCCTTTATCCTCCACTGTATAGCGATACAAAGTCCTATGATGAGAGCTTCATATTCAACTATATTGTTTGTACAGAGAAAATTGATTTTGAATGACTTCGGGATAGAATCACCTTGGGGGGTGATGAAAAGAATCCTGACTCCTACTCCATGATTTGTGTAAGAACCATCAAAGTACAATTTCCAAGTGGTGGATGCTGTCAATGTAAACATGGATTCATCAAGAAAATCCACTAGTAGTGGGTGATTGTGTTGCAAGGGAGTTTTTGCTAATTGATCTGCTATAATCTGCCCTTTTATTTCCTTTCTGTCCACATACTCTATGTCAAACTCACTTAAAATCATGGTCCACTTGGCCAATCTTCTAGTTAATGTTGCTCTGCTCAATAGATACTTGAGTGGATCAAATCATACTATGAGTTGAACTTTGTGACTCAGCATATTGTGTCTTAGCTTTTAATATGCGAAGATCACTACTAGAAATGCTCGTTCTATGGGAGTGTAATTAAGCTCATATCCAATTAGGGTTCTACTTATATAGTAGACTTCTCTTTCCTTTCCCTGATCATCATGTTATGCCAAAAGGGCTCCCTAGGATGAGTTTGTTGCTGATATATATAGTAATAAAGGGAGGCCTTGGGTAGATAATACTAAAGTATTTAAAAGATAATATTTTAAAGCTTAAAAAGCTTCTTAGCACTATTCTATTCATTTGAAGGTGACTCCTTTTTGAGTAAATGTTGAAACGGGTGATATTTATCTGCTAGTTATGCTATGAACCTTCTTATAGATTGTAATCTTCCTTGTAATCCTCTTAATTGATCAAGTGTTGATAGTGGTTGCATATCAAGTATTTATTTGACCTTTGCTGGATCTACCTCAATGCCTCTGTTAGAAATGTATGCGGGAAATGAGGGTGACAAAAACATAAAAGTCTGATTCAAAAAGCCCACACACAATGAGACTCTTGGTTCAAGTTATAAGAACTATACTTAAATATCCCAACTTCCCAAGGAGTGTCTCATTGTTCTCTATCTCACAAGATCCCTAAAGTCAATATCTTTGCTCTCAGATCACTGAGCAAAGTGACTTAGGAATGACAACTCCGAGAATGAGTGATGTTTCATTATTATGCATGAATCCATTCCTAAGATATGTATTATATTGAAACTATGATGATTAAACTAGCATAAAGATGATGATAAGGTTAGCTAATTATCCTATAAATGATATACTAGTCTAACATGGGTATCTTATGATCTTAAAATGCTTCTAAATGCCATTGTGATGATTTAACAAATAGAGGCTAAAATTCTTAGTAATTAAACTATAAGTTTGATGCATGAAAGACTTGGATATATCATTAGCGAAATGACTATAATTTTTATGCACAAAAACTTATATATCCAAATGAGAGAATGAGAGATATATTTATAGGAAAAATAGGGCAATGGATGGTCAAGATTGGATAATCTTAACAAGGGTCGGGATTGAAAGTTAATCAATCTATGTTTACAATTCTCACCAATGAAATGGTGACAATTATCAATAAGAGGTTTCTTGAGAGGAGATGAAAGAAACATTAAATGCTTGATAAGACATGAAGGTTACCTTAGGAGGCAATGGTTAAGGTTAGGCTAGGGTTATCCAATGGATAAAGCTTTTACCCAAAGGATAAACTCTTGTGCAAAGGTTAAAGGGATGACCAAGGTTAAAGCCATGAATGCTTGATGAGACCATTGGGTTAGATGAGGGTTGAGTTAGAGAGAAAGTCTCTAATCATGCAAGAAGGTTGACTTAACCATTAATGGTTATGTAAGAGCCTTAAATGGTTTGGAAGACTTTGAGGGTTAACTTGTTGAGGACATAAAGCCTTTAATGGTTTTCAAAGACTCTGGAGGCTTTGAGAAGTGAATTTTATTTGCTTAGGAATGTGACAATAATTAGGAGATGAGTTAGGCTAAATTGGAAGTGATTAGAAGAATTTAGAAGGGGTTTAGAAGGCAAGTGGGAGATGTAGGAAAATGCAAGTGGAGGGAAAAGGAAATTAATTAAAATAAAATTACTTTATTTCAATCAAAAATAGATGCAACTTGCATAAATAGAAGTGGGGATTTAAATAAATAAATTAGATTTATTTATTTGCAAGGATCAATTTAATTAAATGTAAATTTAATTAAAAAGGGGAGAAAGGGGAATGATTAAATAAGGTGATTTATTTAATTAAAAGCTAGAAAAGGTTTAGGTGAACTTAATTAAATAAATTGAGTAATTTATTTAATCAAATAGATGAATGTGAATAAATTAATTAAACAGAATTTAATTATTAGGGGGAATGGGGTTAAAATGTATATAAATATACACTTAGGAAAGTTGTCAGATTTATAAGTGTACATTTTGCCACTCTTTGAAGTGGCGTGTGTGCACATGTTGATTCAAAGAAAATTTGCCAGATATGTTGTCAAAATTTGATCGATATGATGTTGTGTGTCGAAATGTCGATATGATGCCCCAGATTTGATGGACGATATTGATGATGCCCCCCTCAGGAGATGAATCAAGATTTTAGTGAAAAATTGTCAAGTTGATGAGCATTTTTGGATTAATTTTAATTTGAGAATATTGACTATGTTGAATGTAGGTTATTGATTCATCTCCCAAAAATGATGTTGATAAAGTTAAAAATGAAAAAGTGAGGAAAATGCATGCCCCACTTATTAACCTTGTTGATTTTACCCTATAAAAAGGTAAAAAGTGACTTGGAAAAATCATTTGCACACTTGTCTCCTTGTGATTGTGACATTTGGAGCTCTGATAATGATGTCGATTCCATACTCCTCACATCGATTTGAGCACGTCAGGCGACACCGAAGACCCACCGCCTATGGCCCACCAGTAAGTGGTTGAAATCTCTCCTCATTTTTTATTGATTTTGTGCATTTTGATTACGTTTTTCAATTTTTGCACCGAATTTTGCCATGTTAGCGCATAAATTAAACCATGTAGCGTATACGATAGAATTGTTGGTGCATAGGGTTAACCTAGGTAGTTTAGCATCTAAGTAGCATACGTTAGCACAATTGAGAAATAGACTAGCGTGTATGGTGTTATAGCGCATAGCGTCCAAATAGAAGCACAATGGGTAGATTGGGTAGCGCTTAGGGTTGGTTAGCGCATCGGGTTGATAGGGTAATGCTTAGGAAGTACCAGTTAGCACGTGGTAGGGGTTTAGCGCATAGAGTATGTTCTAGTGCTTTGATGAAAAAGGATAGTGCATGAGTGGTCGCGTAGATCTTAGGAGCCCTGGTTTAGTGTGTAGGGTCCAAAGTTGATGAAAAAGAGAATGTGAAGAATGTGTTGTGAGTCGAATAGATTAGATAGATGTCATAGATGTCGATATGTGTCTGTTGATTATTCTGTTATGGTTCTTGATCTAATGTGACTCCTGCTTTGTGATGATGTCCGATTTTTGATATGCTGGTGTAAGATAATCTGAGTCTGCTGCTATTGACATAAATTATTTTCGATATGGAGTGCCAAGCTGATTGAGTTTTGATGTGGATCCAGATTTTGAGTTTGATATGGATCTTGATTTTGCTTTCTGATATGAGTTTGGTTTGATATCCGATATGTGTCCTGATGTGATTTTCGATATGAATCCTGATATGATTCTTTTGATATGGATATGATATTTCTTGCTATATGGGTCCTGATTTGATTTTCAATATGAGTCCTGATTTGATGCTTTCGATATGTGTCTTGATTTGATGCTTTCGGTATGGGTTTGATATTGCTTTCAATATGTGTTCTGATTCTCGATATGGGTCTTTGCTTGATTCACAAATTGATGTGAATATGTTTATGATGTGTTCTTGAGATGCTTTGTTATTTCAAGTTGATTTTGCTTTGATTTGATATATCAGATGGATTTGGGAACTGATGATGGATACTTGTTGTTTTGTAGGAAGAGCTTGGCATGCTCTAGTCTCGAGAACTATTTCTGAGACCATGGTCATTGATTCCATGTTTGTCATAGGCTGATAGAGATATGGGTTGTCTTCATTATCAGACATGCCTCAGGATATCATTAATCGGGGTTTGTTGATAGCGGTGGTAGAGAGGTGGCACAGTGATACAAACACCTTTCACTTAGCTATGGACAAGGTGACAGTCACACCATAGGATTGTTATCAGATGTTTTGGATTCCTATAGTTGGGGTCTTATTTTTGTATGAGTAGACTGAGGAGGGTGGGACAGAGGCTCTCCATCTCATCTTCTAGGATCATCATATTAGCGCGTATGAGATCCCATGGCAAGAGTTTTTGGATTTTGGCTATGCTTGGCTGCCATCTATATTAGTAGGGTTCATTGGTGGATTCCTGTGTCCCGACCATAGGTCAAAGGGACCAGCTATGGGATGGGGACTGGTGTTAGAGGACATGGGGACGCAGGTTTGTATGGGGGTCCTGTATGTTGACCCATCTTTACAAAGAGCTTCACCAGGTGGTATATCTAGGATACACTAGCTTATTAGCTGGGGTGAAATTATTATAGGTGTGGGCCTCAGAGCATATTCCTATGTCGAGACCGATTGCAGACAGGGATAGGCCAGTTGGGGGAGCTTCTGTTTATGGGTATACAAGTGTAGTTATCCATCGTAAGCTAGGCAAACTAGAGAATTGGCAGAGGGCACTGGATGATATTGATATGATCATTTGGAGAATGTATATGGATTGTGAGGTGTGGGAAAAGGATGGGCTATAGATGTCTTATGTATATATGTCAAGGTACCTGATCAGGCAGACACCCTTTATTATTGAGCGATTCTTGCACAACCGTGTTCAGCGACAGTATGGTAGACAATAGGGGATTCTATAGGGAGCTTTCTAATATGCTTGTCAGCGACAAGATGTGCTAGAGGACCCACTTTGGATAGTTTAGCAGTGGTGGAGGAGTATATGATGCTGGCAAGATAGATTTGGGATTATGGGGCTGGGGTTGTGGATGTTGGGATAACATAAGAGTTTTCAGCGTACTTCATGGCACATGCAATGGCATGTATGTCTGATCCAACAAAGATGCTACCTTCTTTTGATGATGATGATGATGAGAAGCCACAGAGGCAAGGTGGAGCTAGAAGGAGAGATGAGGAGGGAGAGGAGGTGGGAGAGGGAGGTGGAGATGATGGAGGAGGTGGTGGAGGAGGTGGTAGAGGTGGATTTGATAGAGGGAGAGGAGGTGGTGAATTAGATAGAGGATGAGGGTTGGTTCTTGGTGCTGGTGGGGTTGGTAGGGTAGGTGTTGTGCTAGTGGTGGTGGGTGGTAAAGAGGATGATATGCAACCTGCCCAGAGGAGGAGATTTGATGTTCTACCTCCACCAACACCTCTAATAGGGATAGGGGTGGGTGGGACCATGACACAGGTACCTATTCAGATTAGGGTACCCACCCATTGACAGGATTCACAAATTAGAATGCTATAGGTCACGATGCAAGAGCTGCAGGCACAGGTGTTAGCGCAACAATGCTAGATTACATAGATAATTGCAGAGTGGGATACAAAGAGAGAGCGTCAAGGTCAGGCAGAGGACCTTGCTGATAGATTGGAGAGAGTGACGGTTGACGCCCTAGTTTGGGACATGCTGAGAGAGATACAATACTCATCCAAAGAGACTAAGTATTATAGGCGTCTATATGAGGAGGTGGTCCCTAGAGGTCATAGAGATCGTAGTTATGCAGCAGTGGCAACCAGTTGATCCAGCTGTAGTCATACGAGGATAGAGAGTAGAGTGTTACGGGGCCTACCCATTATGATCCACCTAGTGGAGATCGAGGGGTCGGGACATCTACTGCGAGACCATCGGCCTCAGGAGATAGTCATACCTAAGAAACCTGTCTCTTTTGTATTTTGATCATTTTGTTGTATTTTGTCAAACATGATATCCCTTGTACATTTCGACCATTTTTTGAGATAAATATATATGGCATTGATTTTCTCGTATCCACATGTGATGTGTTATTGATGATGATTGATGATATGCGTTATGTTTTGATATGAGATTGATACTTAAAGAATGGTGCTCTTGATTCTGATGATGATGTATTGTGTTGATTACTGTAATTTATGAGATGTATCTTGAAAATGAGATGTATGATAATGATAATGATAATGATGTGAGATGTATCTTGAAAGAGAGATGTATGATAATGATAATGATGTGATACTAATGCAATATGATAATGATATGCAACCTAATGCAAGTTTTAAATGATATGCAACCTAATGCAAGATGATATGCAACTAAATGATCACTTTAATTATGTCGTTGTCATTCCTATTTAGTCACTTGTGTGTGCTCTGTTTTGTTTGTCATCACTGAGCTTTTGATATGTTGGAAGTTAATACAAGCATCATGGTATAATTGAACCATAACGACCCAAGTATAACTTACATGGATTTTGATATTACAAGGCAACACAAGCGTCGAGGTATAATTGAACCAAGATGTCCTGAGTGTTGCTTGCATAAAATAGACAACAGTGAACCATTTGCATGTGAAAAGTGGAAAATATCTTCAATGATATGTTTCCAATCATGTCTCGAGATAAATTTGCACCGTACGAATGATCACCTCACAGACAAAAAACCAAAAAATATTAGATTCCTTCATCACTTCTCTAGCTCAATGCATCCTCGAGTAGCTCAGGAGATCTAATTATTCAAAAATTTAAGATACAAAATAGTCAAAACTTCATGCCATATGTAAACAAATCATAATTTAGATAATCATCCATCATGTGTGTATTAAAGTTGCAGTTGGATAATGGTCCTGTTTTCTAGCCCGATGAGCGGTTGTTGACATTAGTTCTCTTAGTGTGTTTCAATCCTCATCATTTGTTATCAGAATGGTTAAAGTGAGAAGAATTCTGCCCCTATTCATAGACATGTATCGATGTGGATATATACGTTGATCACCAAGCCATGGTGGGATATGATATGGAGAACCATTTTTGGATAATCAAGGACAATGGCTATGCTAAGTATGTTTGATATAATGCTGCGTGAATAAGTGTTTTGGAGATGAATTTTAGCTAAGACTAGATGGATCAGAAGATATGAGTGCTGATAGATAAAGGAGTTGTTCTCTCACAAATAGCACCTATTGCAGGTTTTCACTACTTAATTTATTGCATTTTTTGATTTTTTTTTTTTTTTTTCATGCATTGGATGACTCAAGTGTAGAATTTATTCAGATGGATATTGTTGGTTGATTCGTCGAGCACATCCCCTTTCTGAAGTTGTTAACTAATATGCACCTGATCCGTAGGCTGATATGATGACAAAAGGACCCAACCAGTTAGGTTCAAACTTCCCCTTCTTTTCTCGATCCTGTTGATTTCTCAGATTTCCCTTTAGTATGAGATCACCGACTTTGAAAGCCCTCAGGATGACTTTATGATTATAGCTTCTGCACATTCGTTGTTGGTATTCTTTGAGATGGTCATAGGCATGCTATCATTTTTCATCAAGAAGCTCTAGTTCATGCAACCTGTTTACTCAATATTCCTCATCTGGTATGAGGCTCTTCAAAGATACTCTAAGAGATGGGATTTTACCTCAAGAGGAAAAATTGCTTCCGATCTATATACCAACAAATATGGCATAGCCCCTGTAGGTGTCTGGATACTAGTCCTGTATGCCCAAAGTGACAGATTGAGTTGTACATGCCAAACCTTACCCGCATCATTTACTATTTTCTTGAGGATTTTCAAAATTGTTTTATTTGATGCTTTTGCTTGATCGTTCCCCTGTGGGTATTACAGTATGGAGAAGTGATGTTGGATTTTGAATCGTTCACATAACTCCTGAATGTCTTGATTTTTGAAATGGTGTTCATTGTCGATGATGATGGAACTGGGAATGCCATATCTGCAAATAAGATAATTGAGAATAAATGAGGCAATTTGTTTTCCAGTTATAGTAGTCATCAGGACTGCTTCAATCCACTTTGTGAGATACTTTGTTGCAGTGATAATGAAATTATTTCCATTTGAAGAAGAAGGATGGATTTTTCCTACTAAATCAAGTCCCCATTGATAGAAAGGCCAAGATGTGGTAAATGGCTGGAGCTCTTGTGCTGGTGGATGTATAATATTACCATGAATTTGGCACTTATGACATTTTTTGAAAATTGATAGGACTCTTTCTCCATTGTCGGCTAGTAATATCCCATTCTTAGAAGTTTCTTGGTGAAAGTAGGACCACTTGAATGTGTACCATAGATACCCTCGTGAAGCTCATGTAAGGTAGAGTTAGATTCATTATGATCAAGGCATCAACGAAGAGTACCATCTAGACCTCGATGGTAAAGTGTGTCATCGGTTAAGGTATAGTGGGTGGCTTGTCAAATGAAGCTACATTTTTGGTTGTGAGACAGGTTGAGTGGAAGAGTATTATTCTTAAGGTAATCATAGATTGTCCCATATACAGGTGGATTTGAACAGGTTAGGGCATAGATGACTTGGGATGCATAATTGTTATAGGCTGGGGAAAATAATTGCTCTACCAAGAACTCGTAACAACTTTGTTTCTCTGGAATTTGTAGTAGTGAAGCGATAGTGGCCATTGCATCGACAACTCTATTGTCCAATCTTGGTATTTTCTCAAAGGTGATATGTACAAAGTAATGTTTGAAGTCATCCACCATTATCTTGTAGGGAATTAGCTTATCATCCTTTGTTTGATATTCATCATTGATCTGATTGATAACTAATTGAGAATCCCCATAAACTCTCAATTATGTGATTCTCCATTGCACTGCCATTTTGATTCCTGTTACCAGGGCTTCATATTCAGCAATGTTGTTGGTGCATGGGAAGATCAGTCTATAAGATCTTGGAATTGTGTGCCCTTCTAGAGTGATGAATAAGATGTCGACACCCGATCCATGTTGTGTATAGAATCCATTAAAGTATAGGGTCCACTACTTGGGTGTGACAGTGAGTACATCCATCTCTGGAAATTCCACCTGCATTGGTTGTTGATCTGGTAGTGGTGCTTTCTGCCAGTTGATCTACAATTACCTATCCTTTGATAGCCCAACGTTCTATGTACTGGATATCAAACTTAGTGAGAATCATGACCCATTTAGCCAATCGTCCTATAAGAGCTACTTTGCTGAGTAAATAATTGAGAGGATCAATTTTTGCTACCAACTTGATTGTGTGAGCTAGCAATGTAGTGGTGGAACTTTTGAGAGGTGAACACCACAACTAAGCAAGCCTTCTCAATGAATGTATAATTTAGCTCATATCCATTTGAAGTTCTGCTGGTGTAATATATAGCTTGTTCCCTGCCTTCTGGATCTTCTTGTGCTAGCAGTGCCCCCAATGATACTTCGATTGTTGATATGTAGAGAATAAGCGGCTTGCTTGCTATTGGTGGTACTAAAACTGGTGGATTCATCAGATATTGTTTGAGTTGGTATAATGATTCTACACACTTGTCTTCCCATCTAAAAGGTATATTCTTATCAAGCAGATGATTGAATGGTAGACATTTATCTACTATTTGAGCTATAAATTGCCTGATGGACTGCAGCTGTCCCTACAGAGATCTGAGTTGACTAAAGTTCCTGGGAGGTGGCATCTCCATGATGGCCTGTACCTTTGCTAGATCTACTTCAATGCCCTTTTATGACACAATGTAGCCTAATAGTTTACCTAATGTGACCCCAAAGACACACTTCTTAGGGTTTAGTCTGACCTTGAATTGCTCCAACCTTTGAAAGATTTTATCTAATATGCCTAGATGTTCTGCTCAGGTGAATGATTTAGCTAGTAAATCATCCACATAATCCTCCATGAAGGTATGCATCATATTGTGGAATATTGTTGCCATGGCTCTTTGATAATTTGCCCCAACATTTTTCAAGTCGAAAGGCATGACATTCCAACAATACGTTCCTCATGGATAGGTGAACGTAGTTTTATCTTGATCCTCTAGAGCTATCTTGATTTGATTATAGCCAGAGAAACCATCCATTAATGATAACATTGCATGACCTATTGTTAGATCCATAATTATGTTGATGCTTAGCAAAGGAAAGTCATCCTTTGGACATGCTTTGTTGACATCTCTAAAATTTGTACATATTTTGATGCTTCCATCAAGTTTGAAACTGGTACAATTTTTGAAATCCATTCAACAGTCTATAGGTTGAATAAATCCAACGTCTAATAACTTCTTTAGTTCAGCTTTGACCAATAATGCCACATGTAGATTCATCTTTCTTAATTTCTATTTGACTAGCTTAGCTCCTGGAGCGATGGACAAATGATGTATGATTAGGTTTGGATCTATTCTAGGCATATCAGCATAATACCAAGCAAAATTGATTTGCTTTTCTTTGAAGAATTTGATAAAATCTAGTTGTTCCTTTCCTGTCAGTGATTCTGCTAGGTGTATGGTTTTGACTGTTGCTTCAGTACCGATTTATTAATTGAGTGGGCTCAATCAATATGGGTGACCTCTCTTGATAATATTTAGGAAGAGTGTCAAGTCTCCCATCTTTAGGTGCCTCAAAAAGGTTTTCACCTATAGATGCATCCTTTATTTTTACTTTTCTATGATCTAATGTTGCCATTGACCAGTTTTCAACATTAGATCTTTTGTTTCTCTCATTTTTGTGACTGAGAGACTTGGCACTCCCCTGATTGCACATATCATTATTTTGTTTGCTAGTAGAGCATGTTTCCAGGTTGACTAAACATAGATACTGGACAATGGACTCATCATCTGGGAAAGTTGGTATATCATGGTGTTCTGGTTCTTCTCAGTCTACGAGGCTAGGATATACGAGTGATAAGGAGTCATTTGGTGGGTTGAGATCGGTTGCAGTAAGTGTCATGATATAGGCATCATTATAGTTGTTTGGGATACTGGTTAGGTCTATAATATTGTCAAGGTCTTCAATGGTATTATCTTTGATGTATCCTTGTTCGTATTGTCACTGGTCATTCTCATTAGCCTTGTAGATATGTCATGGTCTGAATTCAAATGATCAAGATTTTGAGCCTTGTCCCTCTTGAGAAAGGGATGTGTATGAGTGGACGGTATCTACCTCAATTTCCTTAGTAATATCTAAATAGCTACCCCACTCATATTCATTAGAATCAGTTTCAAAATTACTATCCTAGATTATCTCACTACTTCTAACAGGTATGTTGTATGGTGAAAAGAGATTTCTGACAATTGATACTAGTTTTGTAGCTTTTTCTGATTTGGAATTGGAGCCTACTTGTGCTTTTTGCATTTGTTCATACATTGTTTCCCTTAGGTGAATAGTAATTGCTTCAGGTGGTGGCTCTACTTTGGTTTGAACTGGTTCTTGCACATGATGCACTTTTTAATAAGAGGCTTCTTCCCTTTGAATGACCAGTTCCTCTTGTCATTTCTCATTTTCTTGATGTTCTTGCTCTTTCGTTGTCATTTCTATTGCTTGGTGTAGTGCCTCTTGCCATGGGTATTCTTTATATTTCTTCTTTTCTCTCCATTGAGGTTTCTGATATTTATTTTACTTTCGCCTAGGTGGTACATTTTGTCCATATCCCAGTCCCGTTTTATCTCTTGTAAATTGTGAAGGAAGTTGCATAGGTTTTGTAATGCCTTCTTGATGCTTGTCGATAGGACCTTTTCCATTGTATCCCATCTGTTGCATGATCCATAATCCTTTTCCATATTGTTGTGTTGGTATGGCCACCTCTATGGCAGCAGCTCTGACTTCTTCTTCATCCTTGTATATCCAACTAAGGATGTCTTTCTCTTCTAATTCATTGGCCAGTGTGCCCAATTGGATAAATTTACCATAAAACATGGTGATGGGTTGGGTTTCTTGATGTGTTGATGCAGAAGGTTGTCCATAAGATTTTGGTGATGTTGGTAATTTTGATAGACATAAGGGTTCAAAAGAGTACTCCCCCATGCCTTGATATTTGATTTTCATTTTTTGCTTGAAGTTTATGGATAAAGACTTGAGCTCTTCTTGATTATGATTGGATGCTGAGGAAGCTTAGGCCTCCTTGTTGTGTGGACCAGGTTGTCTTGAGTTTCCCCCATAGCATTGCAATGCTGAAAAGGGTTATTATCAGCAGCTATGAAAATTTCCTGTCCATTGTACGAGAATTAGATACACTGATGGTATGTCAAAGTTATTGCTTGCATTTCATGTATCCATGGACAACCCAATATAATATTGTATGTCAAGTCTATGTCCAAGAATTGGAACATAGTATCTTTTTGTATTGGTCCTACCTGAATAGGTAGTATTAATGTTCCTTTGGATGACCTTTCTTCATCATCATAGGCCTTGATGGTGATCTTCTTTCTCAGATCAATAGACTGCTCAGAGAAGCCCACTGCACGGATAAGATTTAAACTGCAGATATTGAGACCAACTCCTCCATCTATTAACACTCTTTTTACTCAATGTTTATAGGCTAAAGCTTCTATATGGAGTGTGGTGTTATGCAGATGATTCAAGGAGACATCATCATGTTTAGAAAAGGTAAGGTTATGAGGCCTTATTGTATGAGCCAGCATGGCTTGGAATATATCAATGTCTAGATCTTTAGGAACATTTATTTCAACAAGCACTTGCTCTAAGATATCTTTGTGTTTTGGCAAGAGTTTGAGTAACTTGAGTATGAATATTTGAGCGGGAGTTCTCCGCAGTTGATCAACCAAGTTGTATTGAGTCTTGGGGATAGTTGTGGATGTTGATGCATTCCCTTTCAAGATGTATTTTTGTGCCCTAGTTGTCACATTTATCGAATCATGTTCTTGTTTGTCCTTGATTTTTATGATATTTACTTGGTTGTCATATTTTGATATGTGGTTGATGGTGTTCTCATATAGTTGATTTATACAAGCTCCTTTGGTATCGTTTGATGATTATGATCCTCCCTTGTTGTAATTCGGAAGAGGATTTCTAAAGGCGTCATGGTCACCATTCATTTTGTAACCATCAATTGTTAAATCATCTCTATCGATCATGTCCTGAACGATGTTCTTCAGCCTCATGGAATCATTTGTGTGATGTCCTATGTTGTGATGAAAATCACAGAAATGTGAGTCATTACACCAAGGTCATTTGACATGAGGTTCAAAGTTGTTCAGGCTGGCAATGTGATGATCTTATTCACCAAGAGTTCCCGAAACGCTGATTCTAAGGTTTGTCCCAGTGGTGTGTAGATGCGTCGATACGAGAAAGTGTTGGTGTTGCCTCTCTGGTTTGTATTATTCCCTCGGTTAGTGTTGTTGCCTTGGTTAGCATTGTTGCCTTGGTTAGTGTTTTTGCCTTGGTTAGTGTTGTTTTCTTGGTTGGTGTTGTTGCCTTGATTATTGTTGTTGGTGTTTGATGTTGAAGTTCCTTGGATGGTAGCTTGCGGATAAGTGTTAGTGCCTTGATTAATACTTATTTTATTTTTGTTGGATGGTAGGTTACTTGATAAATCTAACACTGGTTGTTTGGACTTCACATTATTAGCATCGACTACCCCATCATTAACAATGTTTTTGTTCCTTGTCCAAAATCTGGATTTGTCTAAAGTGTTGTTGTTGTGATTGTTAAAGGGATTAGTGTTTGATGAGTTATTACCTTCCTTAAATAACTTCAATGTTCCTTTCTTGATGTAGGCTTCCTCCACTTGGTTCCATTTTCTATAAACTTGGAAAAACATGGTATGCATTGGAGTTTGAGCTGATAACTCATCTCAATATTTAGGTTATCGATGAAGATTTCCATCTTTTCCTTAGGCATGTCTCGAGGATATCTTGAAACCATCTGTCACCACTGTTGAAGAAACACCATGAATGTTTCATTGCTCTTTTGTTTTGTGTTACACACATCCAACATGGTGATTGTGTGTTGAATATTATAGGAGTATTGCATTATGAATTTGTTTACCAACTCATCAAATGATCTGATACAAGGTGTAAGTTTAGACAACCACTCCATTGTTTTCCCTCCAAAACTCCTTGGGAATAGTCTCATTAAGTATGTGTCATCGTGAGCAAACTCTAGGCTCATGGTACAAAATTCCCAAACGTGATCATGATGATAACTTTTACCATCGTATTTGTCATACTTTAGTATGTCTGAATTTGGGGGAAAAGGTACCATGTTTAATCTCCTATCAAAAGGATAAGGACAGATCTCATCCAAGGAGTATCGCATTGTGGTTCCTTGTTGCATGTCCTCCATTTGCCTTTGCAGTGTTTGGATTTATTGTGTAAGAGAAACCATGGATGCATTCTTCCTCTAAGGGAGAATTTTCCCTCTTTCATTAAGATTGTGCTGGTTGCGGGTATGGTCTTCTTCTTATTTGCGTGTGTTTTCAAGACCATGTGTCTCTTCTTCTCTTTGTTGTTCTTGATGGGCATAATTTCTAGACCTTGTTCTTGAAATTATCTCATCTATAATCCTTAAGTTTTTCATATCGAAATATTCAGGAATGTTAACTCCTTTGCAAGTCAGCATGAGTAGATATTTTTCCTTGTCTGCTTCGATAAGTCCTTCCATGAGTATTTTAAATGATGCATTTTCTTGACATTCTTGGAGAAGTTCCTCGGTGATTTTGTTTCACCCATATTTGCATACTCATCAAAAGGGTTGGATAATCTGTTAGCACATATTTTTACAACATACTTTGTGCTATATATAGATTCCCTTTTTCTTATCATTCGAGCATTTACTGCGGGTGTTTTATATGCAGGAGCATACTGAGTAAAATGGAGTTGTCCAAAGATTAACTGGCATCGCCAAGACACTCAAACCTACACATATAGAATAATGGAAAAGGCTTTGGAAAATTTCAAGTGTGTTGCGATAGCAGAGGGAAAGCCTTTATCCCACATTGTTTGTGGGATAAGCTCATTTAACGTTTAAGTCCAAAGCAATCTGTATGATAACTATCGAAAGACAAAAGGCTTTTGGCATGAAGAAGGCTGAAGCTGGTGGACCCCACGCGTGCGTGTATCCTGAGGAAACCAAAATTTTACAACAGACTGGCGAGGATGGAGGCTAAAGATCAAGCAAGTTTGATTGATTAGATGATGATCACAAAGGATCTGATGACTATCGCTATGTCACAAGATAGAGATGCACGTTGGTTTAAACCCATGACTTGGTGACTAAGCACGAGCAGAAAAGGGGAGGTTAACGAGCACGCAAGTTCGAGGTGGATCAACGGTCATCACTATAATGCAAGATGGAGTTGCATGACCTATATCCCCCGTGAAATAGTGACTGCCAAGGTGGCAGATGATGTGTCATCCTGGTAGATATGCAAGCGAATTAGGATGTTCTACATGGTGGATGAAATGGTAACACAAATAGGGTCCAGTGGCAGTCAAGGTGGATCTGCGAGTGAACCAAAAAGTGACACGCGGGACAGATAGACAAATAAAAGAGAGAGCCACTTAGGTAGGGTTAAAGGCTGAGAAGATAAGGATGATCGGATGGTTGGATGACTTGATCCAATGGTGGTCGCTATACCACGATCGGAAGGTGCTCAATGTGTATTCATCGCAACTTGGCAACTAACCACTAGCAGCAGGCAGTAGACTGGGGTGGTTAAGGCAAACGGTTGAAGTGAAATAGTCTAGTGGTGCAAAGCTTATCGAACAAACTTAGGCTATGATGGATCTCAAAACAGACTCACTGAAAGCAACAGCTTCATCGACATGAGGTTCATCAAAGAAATCATACGCGGTCCTATAAAAAAAAAGGTATCAATGAAAGTGAAGAATCGATAGGACTTATGAATAGCTCACCGATGAGGAAGTTTGGCTGAAAAGATAAAGGGTGATCCTTGAATGAACCAGAAGAGGATACGTGACACGAATGGATGGGCAACAAAGGGGAAAATTCTTGAAAATAATAAAAGGGAAGTATATCCTCTGCTTTATGTTATTTAAAAGTGCATTAAAGATAAAATTTATTTATATTTGAATGAATGCCTTGAATATACATCTTAGGGTGGATGTTATATTCGCAGAATTATTTTCTTAAAATATAAATACTTTGGTTTTACTATACTATTTTAAACCAGTATTTATACAAAGATAATTGACTTTTCAAAATCTAAGGTGGACTATACCTAATTTTCAAAATTAAGGAATTTGATTGGCTTATCTTGTGTGCAGGAAATAATGAGAGGATGATGAATATTTACCAAAGATTTTTATCGAGATGGAGAATAGAAGACACATTATTAAAGCATCATTTAGTATTTTTAAAAGGTTCTCATTTGTAATTTTTTATTAAACCAAAGGGTGTGTCCTTTGGAGTGAAATCGTCTGTGTATGAAAGGGTGTGTCCTTTCATATATGCCTTTTCCTTCAAATACTTATAGGGAGTCATTTTTTATGTAAAAAGGGGGGGGAAATCAGAAGAACAACATAATGCTATAGGGATTGAATATCATTTTGTATCAGAGAAGTCTATAGGAAGAAGAAGTATCATTTAGTGCAAATAATCTGTAGTGAAGTATTTACAAGTGCAACTTATGTATGCAATTATTTCCTGAAGATCAATATACAAGATTCATTATCTCTTTCTCCAAATATTGTGTACACTTTTGTGTTGATGAGTTATTTTTGTCCTCTTGATAAAAATGTTTATAGATTTGCTATGATGTGAATCACAAGTCGTTGCATTAAGTGAAAGATTGAGTTCTTATTGTTTGTGTAACACATACTGAACCTTCATAGTTGATGATAAATTGTCTCTTGATTTGATAAGATATTTTGTCTTGAAAGCAACTTCATTTTCAATATACATTCACAATCATTTCTTTTCAAAGCATTCAGGTAAAGCACATAATAAAGCATAGTTGCAGAACAATAAATTGCCAGTTGTGTAAACTTGCTAAAAGGTTTAAATCCACTATAAATAACCTCTTTTGTGATTGATAGGAAAAGGCACACCCACCTAGGTTCAGTGGAGCCTAAAGTGCAGAGGGATTTGATCTTTGACCATCTCTATTTTTTGGCCAAGGCTGATTGGACTACTTGAGGATTTGGAAAGTCTTTTGGTTTTCCAATCTATGGTTTTGGGCACCAATAGATTGGCGACTCTGTTGTGGAGTTGTCACATGAAGTTTTCAGAGTCTTTGGTAGTTTGTTTCAAATTCTACTAGAGGAGAGATCCCACAAGATCAGTTAAGTTGGTAATATTTCCTCTTAGGAGGTTGCGACTCTACATTTTAATAAATGAATAATAATTGGTATGTTGAGAAAATAAGAGAAACCCTTAGGAATTTGTCCATAAGATCTATGTAGGGGAGGAGGTCTCTGCACAAGGGACAAGAAGATTTTGCTCAGTTGAGTCCCAAGAAATGGAACAAAGAGAAGAAATCAAATAGGGCATTTGAAGGATAAAAGAGATTTCCTAGTAGGGAGGAAGATTCTTCACCTGCTGGCAAATCTAAAAATAGGGAGGAAAATCCTTTCCATAAAATAAGTACAAAAGATAATAGACATAATCATGATGAGATCTTGACTGAGGAGGACAAGCAACTGGATAAAATCATACTAAAAATGGCTGATTTAAATGGAGATGAATCCAAGATGGTGAAAGCTCTTAAGAGACAACCGGATTGGGTGTTGCAAAAAGTAGGAATAAATAGAGATACAATTCAAAGCCCTAGGCCAGAAGAAATTGAAGACAAAAGTAAAGGTGAAGGAAATAGGCCAGCAATTCCTAAATATAGTCCCCCTCATATGAGAAGAATAGAACAACCTTTTGTAACTTATGATAACCCATTATTAAATGGAACTAGAAGATGAAGGGATGTACATAGGGATCAAAATGAAGAAAGGCATGAGGATGGAAGAAGGAATGAAAAATGGGGGAAATGATGGGAACTGGAATAACACAAATAGGGGTAACCATACAGGAGGTAACGGGTATGGCACCTATCAAAATAATGGACATGATAAAGATAACAATGGCAATTATGGAAATGGAAATGGTGGAGATAGGAACAACAATAATGGTAATGGAGGTAATAATGGAAACAATGGCAATAATAATGGTGGTGGAAATAGTGAGAACAATGGTAGTTATGGCAAAAATGGTGGATTCAATAGAGGAAGTATGAACAATCAAGGCAGCCATCATGTCGACAGACGACCTATGATCATTGAAAGATACAGACAGTTGGATTTCACTGATATTGTTGGTTACCCAAATCAGATCACTAGTGATTTAAGATCAGCAATCCCCAAATTCTCAGGGAATGGAATTGATTCAGCAGAACAACATGTAGTTAATATAAAAAATGTCATTGAAGAATTTGAGTTTCCTCATGAGGATATATTCATCAAGTTGTTTGTTTAATATTTGACAGAAGACGCAGGGGAATGGTATAGGAATCTTCTTGATGGATGTATCGGCAGTTGGGATGAGTTTCTAACATTGTTCTTGGAAGAATTTGGAGATCACAATGATCCTTCATTTGCATCCCATGAACTAACAAGTATAAAGAAAAATCAGAATGAATCAGTTGTTGAGTTTAAAAAAAGATTTAACAAATTATTAAATAGAATACCCAGAGATGTCAAACCTGTTGATTCTTTTCTGATTAAATTTTATTTGAGTGTTTTTGAAAGAAAAACCCATTATGAGATTTTGTCTCATAGACCTGATACTCTACAACAAGCATTCAAGATTGTTGCCACTATTGAGAACAATAGGAAGGTTGCTAGGAAAATTGTTAAAAGAGATGATCCAAAGTTATACAATACTAGGATTCCCAAGAAAGATGACCTTACTTAGATCATGGACATGCTTAAGGACATAAAATGTAAACAAAATCTTAATGAAAAGCCACCATACAAAAATAATAAGCAAATGAATTTCAATAGGCCCAGACTCCATGATATGCCTTATAACACCAACTGGAAAGATGTGAAGCCAATAAAACCAAATCCGAGTAAAGAAACTCCAGATCCACTGAAGATAAAAAATAACTTTGTGGGAGATTTTCCATGGTGTGAGGTCTACAATCTTCCCTATGATGAAAATCAATGCGTGATTGCACAGGGTCTAATAGAGGATTGGCATCAAGAAGAGGAATGTGAGCCTACAATTAATGTTCTGCCATTAGATCCTATGTGGGGTAGATATGAGGATTCATCCGAGGAAGAGAAACATTCAGATATGCAAAGGATGAGAAACCATCAGCAGTATAGCATACAACAGGTTTTTTCTGATGATGATGAAGATACCCCTGCCTTCAAAAAATTGTTTCAAGAGGAAGCAGTGCCTTCTTTGAGAAAATTGACTAAGGAGGAGAAGAGAGAATTCATAGTGGTTGTTGTTGCCCAGACCAAGAGTAATTACCAGCTGAGAAACAGAACAGTGAATCCTAAATAGGGGAGGCCTGCAGGAATATTCACAAAAATCTCAAAACAAAGTGTGAACAAGGAGGCAAATGACAAGAAAGGAAAAGAGGATCCAAATGAACCAGAAAATTAGATTGATGCTTTGAAGTTGGTCAAGCCTATGGAGAAAAAATAAATTAGTAAGCCTCTTTCAAACTATGGAACTTTTATGTCTCAAGCATTGTCTCAGGTAAAAATTTCTATGCCTTTGCTTGAAGTGATGAAATTTCCGAATTACAAGAATGAGACTTTGAAAATCATATCAAATGTGGGTGATACCAATAAAGAAAATCAAAAATCAAAAGAAGATCCTCCTGTGGTATATCTAGGCACATCCATTACCGAAAACTTTACACAAGTGGATCCTTTTTATTTAACACTGCTTATAAACAATAAGATGGTAAAAAACTGCATGATAGACTCAGGAGAAGCAGTGAATATTATGCCAGAGGATGTCATGAAAGAGATAGGAATGAAGGTAGATACCCCTTATGGAAAATGTTATGCAATGGATAATAGGTCAGTCCTAGTGGTCGGGATCATGAAGGATATTGAGTTTAGGTTTTGAGCTTGTCGAGACACTACCTATAAAACAGATGTAACAGTTGTACAAGTGCCTGCAAACTATGGAATGCTACTATCCAGACAGTGGTCAAACTTGGTAGGTCGATATGTGCAATTAGATCTATCATATGCTACCATCTCGGTCAAAGGAGCAGAGGTAAGAATCAATAGAGAACCAAGATCTCCCTACCTCATAGAGGAAGTTGCTCTGGATCAAGTAACTTGCTTTTGCCATTCTGACATGAACAACTTTCAGGTAAGTATTTCTAAACCTTTAGAAGTTGAAAAAATTGTAGAGGCTGTTAAACACGATGAAAGTTTAATTTGGAAATTGTATTTTGATGGTGCCTACTACAAGGATGGACATGGCGTTGGAGTTGTGTTTATTTCACCTAATGGAAAATTTTTTAAATACTCTTTCTCATTGGATTTTGAATGTACTAATAATATTTTTGAATATGAAGCTCTCTTATTAGAACTTAAATTAGCAAACAAAGCATGGCATTAAGTTACTAACAGTTTATGGTGATTCAGAATTAGTTGTTTCACAAGTTAGAGGCAAATTTGCTGCAAAAAATATAAAATTAAAAAGTTACAAGAATGAGGTTTGGGATTATATTGAACTTTTTGATGCTTTTTCCATTAATTGGACTGAAAGGTCCAATAATATTTTGGTGGACTTTATGGCTAACCTGGTAGTTAAACACAATGATATCCCTTTTGATGATATTACACAAGTTGAAATTAAAACAAGACCATATGTTCCTGATAATGTTAAGAGTTGGCAAGTGTTTAATGATGACAAGGATCTGCTAAGATTTCTCTTTTGTGAAGATCAGTATGCAAACCAGCAGATTGATTGGAATGGACTTGTAGAAGATAAGGATGTCACAGAAACAATACTTGGGTAGGAGGTGTTGTAGCTGAAGACAAATAAAATCCCGAAGGGATTGGTAGAGTTGGAAAGAATGTTTGATGATAAAGACATGACTAGTTTAAGACCTAGTTCAGGATGGTGTGAAGGTGTTGAAAAATTAAACTTGGGAAGTGAGAGCAATCCAAGAGAAGTGTATATTGGAAAAAATCTCACACCAAAGATTATAACAACATTGATAAATTTATTGAGGAAGTATAGGCATGTCTTTGCCTGGTCATATGATGACCTTAAAGCATACAAAGAAGACCTTTTTCAGCATGAGGTGACATTAAAACTAGATGTTAAACCTGTTAGGCAAAATTAAAGGCCTATAAACCCTACCTTGGCTCCTAAGATGAAGGAGGAGTTAATGAAAATGAGAAATACAAGGATTATTGAGCCTATAAGAAACTCAACATGGGTGTCAAACTTAGTACCAGTACGAAAGAAAAATGGTGATATTAGGTTGTATAGATTTCAGAAATCTAAAAGTTTCATCTTTGAATGATAACTATGCTTTGCCTAACATGGAAGCTCTATTGCAGAAGGTTACAGGAAATGAATTGTTATCTATGATGGATGGGTTTTCAGGCTATAACCAAGTTAAGGTCAAGGAGTCAGAGAAATACAAGACAACCTTTACTACACCTTGGGGACTTATGTGTATGCAAGGATGCCTTTCGGGTTAAGAAATGTAGGAGCTACATTCCAGAGGGCTATGGATGTGGCCTTTGAAGGGTTAAGTGATCATATTTTAGTAGTGTACCAAGATGATATGACTGCTTATTCTAAAAATGCAGAAAATCATTATAACGACTTAGAATTTTTTTTATTAGAGCATTAGAATATGGCATATCTTTGAATCCTAAAAAATGTCACTTTGGGGTTACTGAAGGAAAGTTGTTAGGCCATATTGTTTCAAAAGATGGTGTAAGAATTGATCCAGAAACGATTGCTTCTATTGATAAAATTCCAATCCCAAAAATGGTTAAAGCAATTTAATCCTTTTTCAGTCATATTAACTTTGTAAGAAGATTTGTTTCAAACTTCTCTGAAGTCATAAAGCCTATTGCTAAAATATTTTTTAAGGGTGCTGAAATAAAATGGACTAACAAGGCTCTTGAAGCTTTTGTAAATATCAAAAGAGCCATAAAAGAAGCTCCCGTATTAAAATTACCTGATTTATCTAAACCCTTCCAAGTGTTTTCATTTGCTTCATTCCATACTATTGCTGTTGTCATGTTACAAAAGAATGATGAAGGTCATGAACAACCAGTGGAATTTTTAGCAAAACATTGCAAGCATCCGAGTTGAATTATGATTTAAATGAAAAACAAGCTTATGCTCTTGTGAGAGTTGTGAAATCTTTTAGACCCTATCTAGTTGGTGCCACTATCATTGCCTATGTACCAAATGTTGTTGTTAAAGACATCTTCAGACAATCAGAAACTATAGGGAGGAGATGCGGATGGATAAATCAGATCCAAGAATTTAATATTGATTTAAAAATCACAAAATTGGTAAGGGGTCAGGGTTTGGCAAAGTTAACGACATAATCAAATTTTGAAGCAGCACAGGTAAATCAGGCAGAGTTGGAAAATGTACAAATTAGCATTGAGAGATGTCCTTGGTATACAAATATTGTATATTACTTAATATACATGAAATGTCCAGATAGTTTAAATGATAGTCAAAAGAGGACTTTAAAGCTTCAAACATCTAAGTATGTGTTACTTAATGGAGATCTATACTGGAAAAATAGAGATGGTATTCCTTTATTGTGTCTAGATGAGTGCCAGGCATCTGTTGTTTTAAATACTTACATGAAGGTGTATGTGGAGGCCACTTCTCAGCCATAACCACTGCTCATAAAATTCTAAATGGTAGTTATTATTGGCCCCAAATTTTCAGAGATAGTCATGCTTATATCAAAAAATGTGAAGTATGTCAAAAGTTCCGAGGAAAACTTAAGTATAATGGATCCATTCCTCTCAGATCCATACATACAAAGGAACCATTCTAGATGTGGGGTATTGACTTCATAGGGGAAATATAAAACAAATCTAGTGGTGGGCATAAATGGATTTTGGTGGCTACTGACTATTTTACTAAGTGGGTTGAAGTCATTCCTACAAGACAGGCTACCAACAAAGTTGTGATAAAGTTTCTTTTTGAAAACATTCTTACTAGATTTGGGGTACCTCGAAAAATTGTGGTAGATAATGGGATGTGTTTCAGATCTAATGAGTTCTTTGGTTTCTGTAAAAACTATGGCATTACTTTATCCTATTCATCACCTTACCATCCCCAAGGAAATGGGCAAGCAGAATCCAACAATAAAAACTTGTTGAAGATTATCAAAAGGATGTTGGGTGATAATAAAAGAGCTTGGGATTCAAAATTGATATTAGCAGTATGGGCTGATAGAGTGATAGTCAAAAAGTCCATAGGATTTGCTCCATATGAGCTTGTGTATGGCAAAGAAGCAAGATTACCTTTGAGTAATTTGCTCCCAGTTTATAAATTTGTTACAGAGGCATTTTCAGAAGAAGTAAACTTTATGGGGGACAGATTGATGGCTTTGGCTGAGTTGGATGAATGTAGAAAAGAGGCTCAGGAAAGAAATATTCAGAGACAACATATGGTTAAGGCTTTACATGATAAAAGGGCTTGTGACAAAACTTTTTGAGGAGGGAGAATAGGTACTAAAATGGAATGCCAAAGACTAAGACAAAGGAAAACATGGAAAATTTGATGCACTCTAGATAAGACCGTATATCATCTTTGCAAAAGGTGGAGAAAGATCATATTACTTGCAGGATACTGATGGAGAAATGATGGAATTTCCAGTTCATGCTCAATATCTCAAACATTTCTTCTCTTGATGATCAGGGAGTATTTCTTATATTATAGTAATATAGTTTTTTCTCTTATTTTCTATGATATGTTTTCAATTTTCATTTTTGGTCTTCTTTCTAGAGATAACTAGGATCTTGCTATGTCCTTAAAGAGAACATACATCCCTAGAAAGAGCCACTGTTAGCACATATTTTTACAAAATACTTTGTGCTATATATAGATGTCCTTTTTCTTATCATTCGAGCATTTATTGCAGGTGTTTTATATGCAGGAGCATATTGAATAAAATGGAGTTGTCCAAAGATTAACTGGCATTGCCAAGACCCCCAAACTTGTGCATATAGAATGGTGGAAAAGGCTTTGGAAACTTTCAAGTGTGTTGCGATAGCAGAGGGAAAGCCTTTATCACACATTGTTTGTGGGATAAGATCTTTTAACATTTAAGTCCAAAGTGACCCATATGATAACTGTCGAAAGACAAAAGGCTTTTGGCATGAAGTAGGCTGAAGTTGGTGGACCCCATGCCTACATGCATCTCGAGGAAACCAAAATTTTACAACAGACTGACGAGGATGGAGGCTAAAGATTGAGAAAGTTTGATTGATCAGATGATGATTGTAGAGGATCTGATGGCTGTTGCTATGTCGCAAGATAAAGATGCACGCTGGTTTAAACCCGTGACTTGGTGACTAAGCACATGCAAAAAAGGGGAGGTTAACAAGCATGCAAGTTTGAAGTGGATCAATGATCATCACTATAACACAAGATGGAGTTTCATGACCTATATCCCCTATGACATAGCGACTGCCAAGGTGGTAGATGATGTGTCATCCTGGTAGATATGCAAGCGAATCAGGATGTGCCACGTGGTGGAGTGCAGAAGAAGAACCCAGCTCCAGTGGTGGAAGAAATGGCAAGATAGATAGGGTCCAGTGGCAGTCAAGGTGGGTCCGCAGGTGAACCAAAAAGTGAGACGCAACATGAACAGACAAAGAAAAGAAAGAGCCACTCAGGCAAGATTAAAGGCCAAGCAGATAAGGACGATCAGACAGTCGGATGAATCAATCCAATGGTGGTCACTATACTGTGATTGGAAGGTGCTCGATGTGTATTCATCGTGACTTGGTGACTAACTGCTAGTGATAGGTAGTAGACTGAGGCGGTTATGGAAAATGGTTGAAGTGAAATAGTCCGATGGTGCAGAGCTTATTGAACAAACTTAGGCTTCGATGGATCTCAAAACAAACTCACCAAAAGCAACAGTTTCATCGACATGAGGTTCATCGAACAAATCAGACGTGGTCCCATTGAAAACAAAAGGTATCAATGAAACTAAAGAATTGATAGGACCTGTGAATAGCTCACCGATGAGGAAGTTTGGCCGAAAAGATAAAGGGTGATCCTTGAACGAACCAGAAGAGGATACGTGGCATGAATGGATGCACAGCAAAGGGGAAAATTCCTAAAAATAAAAAAAGGGAAGTATATTCTCTGCTTTACGTTATTTAAAAGTGCGTTAAAGATAAATTTATTTATATTTGAATGAATGCCTTGATTATACATCTGAGGGTGGATGTTATATTCGCAGAATTATTTTCTTAAAATGTAAATACTTTGGTTTTACTGAACTATTTTAAACCAGTATTTATACAAAGATAATTGACTTTTCAAAATCTAAGGTGGAGTATACCTAATTTTCAAAATTAAGGAATTTGATTGGCTTATCTTGTGTGTAGGAAATAATGAGAGGATGATGAATATTTGCCGAAGATTTTTATCGAGATGGAGAATAGAAGACACATTATTAAAGCATCATTTAGTATTTTTAAAAGGTTCTCATTTGTAATTTTTTATTAAACCAAAGGGTGTGTCCTTTGGAGTGAAATTGTCTGTGTATGAAAGGGTGTGTCCTTTTGTATACGCCTTTTGATTTAGATACTTATAGGGAGCCATTTTTTATGTAAAAAGGGGGGGAACTCAGAAGAACAACATAATGTTGTAGGGATTGAATATCATTTTGTATCAGAGAAGTCTATAGGAAGAAGAAGTATCATTTAGTGCAAATAATCTGTAATGAAGTATTTGCAAGTGCATCTTATGTATGAAATTATTTCCTGAAGATTAATATACAAGATTCATTATCTCTTTCTCCAAATATTGTGTACACTTTTATGTTGATGGGTTATTTTTGTCCTCTTGATAAATCTGTTTATATATTTTCTATGATGTGAATCATATGCCATTGCATTAAGTGAAAGATTGAGTTCTTATTATTTGTGTAACGCATACTGAACCTTCATAGTTGATGAGAAATTGTTTCTTGAGTTGATAAGATATTTTGTCCACAGAGTGTCATATATATCCCCGGATAGAGGCACTGGTGTATTATTGATCTTTTAAGGTTTTGATCTGTATGCATTCAAGGTCCTTGATAGAGAAACATTCTTCCCAAATCCTATATGAACTGATCTATGAAAATTTTATTTAAGTCCTGAAAGCAATTTCATTTTCAATATACATTCAAAATCATTTCTTTTCAAAGCATTCAGTTAAAGCACATAATTAAGCATAGTTGCAGAACAATAAATTGCCAGTTGTGTAAACTTGCTAAAAGGTTTAAATCCACTATAAATAACCTCTTTTGTGTTTGAGAGGAAAAGGCACACCCACCTAGGTTCAGTGGAACCTAAAGTGCAGAGGCATTTGGTCTTCGACCATCCCTGTTCATTGGCCAAGGCTGATTGGACTACTTGAGGATTTGGCAAGTCTTTTGGTTTTCCAATCTGTGGTTTTGGGCACCAACATAATCTATGACCCTTACTTGATTCTGGTTGTGCTTCCTTTTTTTTGTTTCTTTGAGATTGAGTGACAATGGGCATCTAATATATTTCTACCATGATGAATTATTCTTCTTCTAAGGGAGTTCTGACTGGTGTTGGCAGTTCAGGTCGAGCTTCGTTATATGTGATACAAAACTGTGGGAACAAAGTGTGGTTAATCCTTCCTCCATGATTTAGGCATTGGTTGAATGCTGCTTTCTAAATGTAAGCCCTACTTCTCAAAGGTTCCTTGTCAAACTCATTTGTTTTGCCTTGGATATACAATCGCATGTGATTCAAGAATGCGCGATGTGATGCAAAGTTGATGATTGATATAGATAAATTTATTCCTTCTCGCAAATTCCTTAGAACTAGGTTGTCTCTTCTTCAACTTAGTTTTGTGATGAAGACTTCTTCTTCTCAAAATATGACGAGTGGTCATACACGAATGATCAAAGGTTGACGTTGATGTTGGATTTGGATGCTTCATTTGAATACTCAAGTTTACTTTATCAAGTAGAGGTTTAGTTAGATTCGCCTCCATGACAAAGTGTGTCAAATGATATGGATAAAGTCTTCTGATATGGAAACTCGATTCGACAACTTAAGAATTAAACTAGGTATGTGTTTTTGATAGAATCTGTTGGATGGTGAAACTTTGATCATTGTTTTTGATACTTCCTGATTTTGTTAGATGAAGTCTGATCTCAAGCTCGTTTAATGATTTGAAAACTCATTCTAAGAGTGCTTTGTTGAGTTTGGAAATTTTCTCACTAATGATTGGGTTTGAAGTTTTGCTGCTGAGTTTGCTAAAGGACCTGAAAGGGTATTTGAAACTGTTGATAATTTTTTCTCAAAGTGCTGGATTTGCTCTCTATTTTTCCCTAAAATTGATCATGCGCTAAGTAAGAGACCGAATGCACTAAAAAATTTTCAGAATGTGCTACAAAATTTTCCTTATGGGCTAAGCTTCCTTCACTGCGCGTTAGTTTAGACAATTTAAAAATGATTGTTTTGGATAGGTTATGCGCTAATATATCCTGATTAAGCGCTATGTTTTGAGCTGAAAGTGCTATTAAATGCTTCTAATGCACTACATTGATGTTTGAATGTGCTAGACTGATGTTGGAAAGTGCTACTGGGAATTTCACCAATATGATACTGATTAGGTGCTAAGATAAGTGATGAAAGCACTAAGTTTTGGTTCAAACATGCTATTGAATGTTTGCTACGCGCTAGGATGTTGCTCCTATGCGCTAAGTTTCCCGATCCCTTTGTTTCTGCAATTTTTAAATTTATCACTTGTGATTTTGATGGATGATTTTCTAAAAAAGAACTTGAAAACACAAAACATAGAAGAGATAACAATTTTGCCTATGCTAAACAAGTAGTGTATGTTCTATGAGGATGTGTTTAAATCCCTGATGTTTTCACTGGTTTGGATAACAAATAAGACAAATCAAGAAGACTCTTTATTCAAGGGTCATTAACAATATCATAGCCCACTAGTATCGATACTCTATTAGCTCAAACAACCTTGTCACCCCCTAGGGGGCGCCCATTTTTTTTCTTTTTGCCAGAAATTAACTCAAAGTGAATTGCTTCACAATTGAGTAGTTATCTTGGGAGATATATGGTGAGTGATCTTGGGGGGGGATTGTTCTCCACCCTTGCACTATGATATTGAAAATGTCTGGTAACAGATTCGGCTCAAAGATTCTAATGCTAAAGTTCTTAATCAGGCTTTCATTCGGTCTTCAATGATAAACTCCCTCGGGAGGCTTCCCAACCTTTAGAACAAAGGCTTTACGTATCTTAAAGATACTGGGGGAAGGCTAATCTCTGAGCAAAACCATTGAAGGGGACTTTCGTCAGCCTGCACTTTTGATTATAGTGGGTTGGAACACATGGCGATAAAGTTGTTTCCCAGTTAGGTGTTCCCCTCTCACCGGCCATTAATGGCACCCTAAGGGCAACCTAGGAGGGCAGGGCAACTCGGGAGGGCAGGCTTTCTAAAGGTTTTAACTACTTGAAGTAAAGAAAGCATAAGAGAGGTTTGGAATTTTTATCACCCAATTAAGGGGAGAGCATATACCTTCCACTTTCGAGACAAAGCAAACAATGGTTCTTTTTAGCCTTCAAGACAATGATTTTCTAACATCTATTTGGAGATGTTGCTCCAACAAGCATGGTGTTCTTTTTAACCTTTCATAGCAAAGTGTGTATTTCCAAAAGCCTTTGAAAACCAAACCTGGTCAACAAAGTAAATCGTGATGTTGGTCAACAAAAAGAAAATCATGAAATCAATCCTTAATAAAAACTCTTTTTGCCTTGCACAAAACAAAAAAAGTGAGATTCTTTTTATCCTTTGCAAAAATGAAGTGATTTTTTATTTTATGCACCAAAGGAAAAATGGAATTCTTTTTAATAGGCACCAAAGAAAAAATGGGATTCTTTTTATCCTTTGCAAAACTGAAAGTGAGTTTGTAGTTCTTTTTAACTTTTACAAAAAGAAGTTAGTTTGTAGTTATTTTTAACCAACAAAAGGAAGTGAGTTTGTAGTTGTTTTTAACCAGCAAGAAAATGAACTATTTTTAAACTAACTTGAAAAAGTTAGCAACAAAAATAATTAAATTCCTAAATAAACTCCTTCAACCTGCAAACAAAGATTAGTAACCTGCAACAAACAATTAGTGAAAATTTTTAACTATTAGGTGAGCTTATCCAAGCTTAACTTTTACTTCTATTATAAATTATGTTTTTCTCATTTCTGGCAGTGTCAAGCATTGAGGTTTTGCATAGAAGTGCTACAAAATGCTCCCTAAGTTCTACACTGATTACCGAATGTACTAAACTATTATCCCAACCTGCAAGAAAGAAATCTAAAGTATTATGTGCTAACGCTAAGTTTAAAAGTTCTAAAGAAAGGTTCTGATGTGCTAAACAATGTAGAAAACACACTACTGTTTGCTCTAGATGCGCTAACAAAATTTCCCGACATGCCAAAATAGTATTTCAACGTTCTTGTAATCTTTGTCCTGCATCAAAAATGATGTGATTTATGGGGATGAGCCCCATGGTGGGCACCATAAATGTATGCAGGAAATGAGGGTGACAAAAATCTAAAAGTCTGATTCAAAAGGCCCACACACCAATGAGACTCTTGGTGCAAGTTATAAGAACTATACTTAAATAACCCAACTTACCAAGGGGTGTCCCATTATTCTCTATCTTGTTGGTGTTTTGGATATGTTGATATGGTTTTGTCATTGATGTCAACACCTATCATCACTTGTCAACACTTATCACCACTTGGAGATCTTTGGGTATGTTCACCGACAAGTCAGAGACTTATGCATAGTCACCGGTATTTGGTTCACGGATAGATTATATTGTTCACCAACACTTGGAATGACTTGGAGACTGCTTGGTTATGTTGAAGACATTATTCGATCACTTGGTTTTGGTGATTTGATTATTTGTTTATTCGGGTTTTCATATTTGTTGTTACCGATAAATAGGTCCAGGATATACACCGGTAGGCATATCTATTGCAAAACAACACGACATGTTATGAAGATGATTTGTTATTATTGTAAATGTATTGAGCCGACATCATGCATTAGATATTGAATTATTTGTAATTGATTTTATTGTAATATCTTTTAGTGAGCCGACCTATTCAATTGGTCTTAGGTTATGGTATAAATTTAAGATCTCATTTGTGAGATTGATATGCGATTTGGAAAAAGAATTGTAATAAGATATATACGAAAATAAGGAGAGCTATACACGCAGACATCATTTGAAGGTTGAAGGAAGGTTTTGTGAAGGCAATCATAACTAAACGGGTACTGAATCCAACATATGAAGATGTTATTTTATGCAATACATTATCATTGGATTTAACCATCCAATTGTAGTCAGTGTGACTCTCATTTTGTGATTGAGCAGTGAGCTCTAGGGCAGCTGGCCTTTCTGCATGTGCGGACTCCATATTGTACACACATACTATTTGTAGTAGTATCATTTGATTGTGGGTAAGGCTTCCCAGCATGGTTTTTCCCCTTACAAGGTTTCCACCTATAAATATTTGTGTTATGTGTTGTGGATGTTGTTGTCTATCTGTTTCATGCATTAATCTTTACCGGTACTGCAATTAATTGATAAAATTGTCTACTGGCATAAAGTTTGGTTTACCGGTATTAAGCATTAAGTTTTGGTTAAGTTAATTTTGGTTGAATTTATTGGACAACTGATTCACCTGCCTCTCAGTTGTCTCTGGGACCTAACAATTGGTATCAGAGCCTAGTTCTCTTTTTGCAAAAGTTTAACAGCTTGAGGAGATCCAATGTCTTCTAACTATTTCAGGAAGGACAATCTGAAACTTGATGGAACTAACTATGGTATATGGAAGATTAGGATAGAGACACATTTGAATTGCATTGGAAAGGACATATGGGATGTTACAAAGAATGACTATACTGCTCCTACTCAAGGTCAACCTGATCCACCTACCTTGGCTACAGAGGAAGAAAATGATTATAAAGCAAGAGAAACACTTTTGAGCGCATTATCAGATCAACAAGTCATGGGATTATCAGACAAATCTACTACTAAAGCTATTTGGGACAAACTGGAAACATTGAATGAAGGAGATTCCACAGTCAAAATTGCAAAACTTGAATGCTTCTGGGTCAAGTATGAAAGTCTGAAAATGGAAGAAGAAGAAAGAATTTCTGCTTTTATGGAAAGAGTAAATGAAGTGTTTTGGGTATACAATGTTGTGGAGGAGCCTTAAGTGAAGATGAGATTGTTTCTAAAGTTTTAAGAGCTTTGCCACCAGCATATAAAATGAAAGTTACTACTAAAATGAATTGAGAACAATGCCTAATACATCAGTATCTAGAGACACTTTGGTTGGAAAACTTTCAGCTTTTGAGCTTGAGGAATTTGGTCCTGTTACTACTATTAAGATAGATCTAGCTTTTAAGGCATCATCATCATCTGATAAATCTGATTGGAAAGCCTTCTATGCAAGAGAACTTGAAGAAAGCAGGAGAGAAAATGAAGAACTTGAAGAACTTGAAGCACTATTTGCAAGGAAAATGCGTAAAGGTCCTATTGGAAGTAAGTATGAAGGTAAAGCACCCTTTAAATGTTTTAACTGTAATAAGATTGGTCATTTGGCTTCTAGGTGTCTTGATAGACATGCAAGATTAAGAGAAGAAGCTAAAAGAACATATAAGCCTAACCCTGACTATCAGAAATACAAGTTTAAGAAGAATAGAGACAAATATTGTTATTATGTTGATGAAGGAGTTATTGATGATTCTGATGAAGATCCGATAGACAATGGATGGGCTTTTGTTGCTGATAAAGCTTGTTTGATCAAAGGAAAAGGCACTATATCTTTTGATGGTAAGAACAATACTGATAATGTTTACTATGTTGAAGGTTTGAAGCATAATCTTTTAAGTGTTGGTCAATTAGTTGAGAAAGGATTTCAGTTATAATTCAAGAATGGTAAATGTAAAATCTTAAACAGAACTAGTTTGGAAATTGCAACCGGTAATCAGACGAGGTAATATCTTTCATTTGAACAACAATGAGAAAGCATGCTTGATTGCACATATTGTTGAAAGTTGGTTATGGCATAAGAGACTTTGTCATGTAATATTTGATTGCATTGTGAAAATCAGTACAACTAAGGTGGTAAGAGATTTACCTAAGATTGTTAAACCTCACAATCTGGTATGTAAGGAATGTCAATTTGGAAAGCAAGTTAGAGAAACTTTCAAGATTATTCCAGAAAAGTCTCACAATGTTCTTACTTATTTATGTGGTCTAGCAAGAACTAGAAGTATACAAGGAGATAGGTATTTTATGCTAATCATTGATAACTATTCTAGAATGTGTTGGGTTACTTTTCTTAGCGAGAAATCTGAAGCATTTGGGAAATTCAAACTATTCAAGGTAATGGTAGAAAATGAAACCGGTAAGAAAATCAAATGTTTGAGATCAGATAAAGGAGGTGAATTCACATCTAAGGAATTTAATACATTCTGTGAAGTGAATGGGATCAGAAGAAAGTTATCAGCACCCCAGATACCCCAGCAGAATGGAGTTGTGGAAAGGAAAAATAGAACTATCTTGGATGCACCCAGAAGTATGATATCAAAAGCAAATCTACCTCATATATACTGGAGAGAAGCGATCAATACAATAGTTTATACATTCAATAGAGTTCACATCAGAGGTGAAACCGGTAAGACCCCACATGAATTATGGTTTGGTAATACCCCTACTCTTAAATATTTTAGAATATTTGGAAGTAAATGCTATATTAGAAGAGATGAGTATATTGAAAAATTTGATCCTAGAAGTGATGAAGGAATATTTATTGGTTATACATCTAAGAGAAAGGCATATAGATTTTTTAACAAGAGATTGCAGAAAATTGTTGAGAGTGCAAATGTGAAGATTGATGAACAGTTTAGAGGAAATTCAAGGTACACAGACTCTGAACTGGCAATAGAAATAATCACAAATGAACCTACTATGAATACACTAGTATATAATGGTAATCCAGTTACATCGACATCATCTGGAGATTCAACAGTCACTGAAGAACAACAACAAGTAAAAACACCCCGGTACATAAGACTGAATCATTTTGAAGATCAGATAATTGGAAACAAATTTCAAGGAGTTATGACTAGAGGAAGATTGGAAAATGAAGAGGTATGTCTTATTTCTCAAATTGAACCTACATCAATTAATGAGGCATGTGAAGATAAATATTGGATCAAAGCTATGGAAGATAAATCATAACAAATTAAAAGGAATAACACTTGGTCATTAGTTCCCTGGCCTAAAGACAAAAATGTAATTGGAACTAAATGGGTTTTCAGAAATAAACTTAATGAAGATGGTAAGGTAATTAGAAATAAAGAAAGATTAGTGTGTAAGAGATATTCACATAAAGAAAGAATTGATTACAATGAAACCTTTGCACCGGTAGCTAGAATTGAGGTAGTCAGACTTTTATTGGCTTTTGCAGCACACAAGAACTACAAAGTATATCAAATGGATGTTAAATGTGCATTTATAAATGGAGATCTTGAAGAAGAAGTTTATATTGAACAACTTGATGTATTTTTTTTGATAGATAATAAAGACATGGTTTGCAGGTTAAGGAAAGCTTTATATGGATTGAAACAAGCTCCTAGAGCTTGGTATGCTAGACTGGACAAATATCTTTTGAAGCTTGGATTCACTAAAGGTAATACTGACAACAATCTATACTAAAAAGTGACTAATGATGACATCTTGGTTATTGAAGTTTTTGTTGATGATATAATCTTTGGAGGAGAAGATGGTTTGTGTAAAGATTTTTCTAACAAAATGCAGCAAGAATTTGAAATGTCTATGATTGGAGAGATAAAATCCTTTTTAGGATTGCAGATTTCACAGACTGATAAAGGTATATTCCTATGTCAATCTAAGTACTTGAAGGAATTACTAAAGAAATTTGGCATGGAAAACTGTAAATTGGTAAGCACACCTATGACTACAACTGATAAATTATCTTTGAAGGATGAATCAACACCTATTAATCCAACTAGATACAAGTCTATGATGGGAGGTTTACTGTATTTGACACAAACAAGACCTGACATTATGAATGTAGTATGTATTGTTTCAATATTTCAAAGTAATCCTAAAGAAAATCATGAATTAGCAGTGAAAAGGATTTTCTGGTACCTACAAGGCACTACAAATCTTGATTTATGGTATTCTAGAGATAAAAATTTTGACTTATGTGCATACATAGATGCTAATTGGGCAGGAAATGTGGATGACAGAAAAAGAACCACCAGTGGAACATTTTTTCTTGGTAGCAGACTAATTTAATGGTTGAGCAAGAAACAAAGTTGTACAAGTCTATCAACAGCAGAATCAAAACATGTTGCAGCAACAACTAACTATACATAGGTATTATGGATCAAACAAATGTTGAAGGACATAAATGTAAAATGCAAGGAACCTATAACTATTTACTGTGATAATATGGCAGCAATTGATATATCAAAGAACCCGGTATTTCACTCTAAGACTAAATATGTTTCTATCAAATTCAATTTTCTAAAAGAGAATGTTGAAGCAAAAGAAGTGAAATTGGTTTATGTGAATACTAAAGAGCAGATTGCAGATATTTTTACAAAGCCTTTGCCTAAGGAGACTTTTGAATATCTCAGAGAGCAACTTGGAGTCCTACCCCCACCGGTAGAGACTTAGACAGTTGATGTTTGTCATCAATTGACAGAATTAACAGAGAAATATTTTATTTCGGCTTTGATGAGGAGAGCTACTTCTCAGGGGGAGTAGTTGGTATATTGAATGAGTTGGTATTTTGTATTCAAACTAGTTTTTGTAATGCTTTGGCATTTGATGTCAAAGGGGGAGAGATTGATATGGAAAAACACATTATCCCTTGGGGGAGAGATTGTTACTTTGGGGAGAGATTGTTGGAGAGATTGATTACTCTTTGTATCTATATTTTCATTTCTGGTTAATGATCTCTTTGGGAGATTATTGGTTTTTGGTTTTTGGCATTTTTGTTTTGGCACTTTGATGATTTTTTCCATCTTGTGTTGCCATCAATGCCAAAGGGGGAGATTGTTATTTGTTTATTTGGGTTTTTATATTTGTTGTTACCGGCAAATAGGTCCAGGATATGCACTGGCAAACATATCTATTCCAGAACAACATGACATGTTATGGAGGTGATTTGTTATTATTGTAAATGCATTGAGCCGACATCATGCATCAGATATTGATTATTTGTAATTGATTTTATTGTAATATCTTTTAGTGAGCTGACCTATTCAATTGGTCTTAGGTTATGGTATAAATGTAAGATCTTATTTGTGAGATTGATATGCGATTTGGAAAAAGAATTGTAATAAGGTATATGCAAAAATAAGTAGAGCTATACACACAGACATCATTTGAAGGTTGAAGGAAGGTTTTGTGAAGGCAATCAAAACTAAACCGGTACTGAATCCAACATATGAAGATGTTATTTTATGCAGTACATTATCATTGGATTTAACCATCCAATTGTAGTCAGTGTGACTCTCATTTTGTGATTGAGTAGTGAGCTCTAGGCAGCTAGTCTTTCTGCATGTGCAGACTCCATATTGTACACACATACTGTCTGTAGTAGTATCATTTGATTTTGGGTAAGGCTTCCCACCGTGGTTTTTCCCCTTACAGGGTTTCTACATACAAATATTTGTGTTATGTTTTGTGGATGTTGTTGTCTTTCTGTTTCATGCATTAATCTTTACCGGTATTGCAATTAACTGATAAAACTGTCTACCAGCATAAAGTTTGGTTTACCAGTATTAAGAATTAAGTTTTGGTTAAGTTAATTTTGGTTGAATTTATTAAACAACTGATTCACCCCCCCCCCCCCCCTCTCAGTTGTCTCCGGGACCTAACATATCTCACAGAATCCCTAAAGTCAATGTCTTTTCTCTTAGATCACTGAGAAAACTGACTTAGGAATGACAACTCTAAGAACGAGTGATGTTTGATTATTATGCATGAATGCATTCCTAAGATATGTATGATATTGAAACTATGATGATTAAACTAGCATAAAGATGATGATAATATTAGCTAATTATCCTAGCAATGATATACTAGTCTAACATGGATATCTTATGATATTAAACTGCTTCTAAATGCTATTGTGATGATTTAGCAAAGAGAGGCTAAAATACATAGTAATTAAACTATAAGTTTGATGCATGAAGGACTTGGATATATCATTAGCAAAATGACTATAAGTTTGATGCACAAAAACTTCTATATCCAAATGAGATAATGAGAGCTCTATTTATAGGAAAAATAGGGCAATGGATGGTCAAAATTGGATAATCTTAAGAAGGGCCAGGATTGAAATTTAATCAATCCGTGTTTACAATTCTCACCAATGAAATGGTGACAATTGTCAACAAGAGGTTGCTTGAGAGGAGATGAAAGAAGCATTAAATGCTTGAGAAGACATTAAGATTACCTTAGGAGGTAAGGGTTAAGGTTAGGTTAGGGTTATCCAATGGATAAAGCTTTTACCCAAAGGATAAACTCTTGTGCAAAGATTAAAGGGATAACCAAGGTTAAAGCCATGAATGCTTGATGAGTCCCTTGGGTTAGATGAGGGTTGAGTTAGATAGAAAGTCTCTAATCATGCAAGAATGTTGAGCTAACCATTAATGGTTATGTAAGAGCCTTAAATGGCTTGGAAGACTTTGAGGGTTAACTTGTTGAGGACATAAAGCCTTTAATGGTTTTCAAAGACTTTGGAGGCTTTGAGAAGTGACTTTTCTTTGCTTAGGAATGTGACAATAATTAGGAGATGAGCTAGGTTAAATTGGAAGTGATTAGAAGAATTTAGAAGGGGTTTAGAAGGCAAGTGGGAGATGTAGGAAAATGCAAGTGGAGGGAAAAGGATTTTAATTAAAAATAAAATTACTTTATTTCAATAAAAAATAGATGCAACTTCCATAAATACAAGTGGGGATTTAAATAATTAAATTAGATTTATTTATTTGCAAGGATAAATTTAATTAAAAGTAAATTTAATTAAAAAGGGGAGAAAGGGGAATTAATTAAATAAGGTGACTTATTTAATTAAAAGCTAGAAAAGGTTTAGGTGAACTTAATTAAATAAATTCAGTAATTTATTTAATCAAATAGATGAATGTGAATAAATTAATTAAATAGAATTTAATTAATAGGGGGAATGGGGTTAAAATGAATAAAGCCTATAGGGGAATGGGGTCAAATTTATGCATCTACAAGAAACAATAAAGCCTAGAAGCTTGCCAGCTGTGACACCGAACACACACTTCTTTGGATTTAATCTGACATTGTATTTTTCTAATCGATCAAATATCTTAGCATGGACTCCCAAGTGACCTTCTCTTATTTGTGATTTAGCCAGCAAATCACCAACATAGTCTTCCATGATATTGTGCATCATGTCATGGAATAATGTTTTCATAGCTCTTTGATATGTTTCTCTGGCGTTCTTAAGACCAAACGACATGACGTTCAAGTAGTAGGTTCCCCATGGACATGTAAATGCAATCTTGTGTTGATCTTCTTGTGTAATCCTGATCTGGTTGTATCCTGAGAAACCGTCCATTAGTGAAAACATTTCATTTCCAGCAGTTAGATCAACTATCATGTCTATGTGAGGTAATGGGAAATTATCCTTAGGACATGCCTTGTTTAGATCTCGAAAATTTGTTCAGATTCTTATGCCTCCAGTGGGTTTAGTCATACGTATTAGATTGGATATCTACTCTGTATAGTCAATATGTCTAATGAAACTCACATCCATAAGCTTATGTAGTTCTACCTTTACCAGTATTGCGATCTGTGGATGAATCTTTTTGAGTTTTTATTTGTATGGTTTGATTCCTCATAACAACAAGAAGTGATGTAATACCAATTATTGATGTAGACCTGGCATATCTACATACGACCAAGCAAAATTGATCGGACGTTGTTTGAAGAACTGTATGAACTTGTCCTTTTCTTCCTGATTTAATGATTTTGCTAAGTGGATATTGTGTATAACCTCTACTTGTGCTATATTGATCTCTTAAGTATTTTCCATGAGTAACTTTGAATTCTCTTGTTCAATAGGGAGATTGTCTAACTTGCTATTGCCATTGTTATCACTTTCATCGGTATCTTCTGAAATAAAGGAACTTGCCTCTCCAAAGTATGTTGTTCTATCTAGTCTATAGAAAACCCTTACTTATGATCACTATGGGGAAACCCTTCTCTGACACCAATGAATTCTGCAATAGCTTCATCATCTCAAACCAATCCAGACTTGGTGACTCTTCTTGCCCCAAGTCAATTAAATGTGAATGCACAAGGGGTAATTCATTACTTTTCTCTATTGAAGAAGCCTCTGACATCATGCACACCTAGTTATCCTGAACATGTTTTACTAATCTTCAATGAACTGGTATATCCTCGTAGGCAATGCCATCATCAATGAGTGGTTGGTTGTCATATGTCATGTCTATTGCTTGTGGGTTGCTATCATGGATAGATAGAAATTCATAGTCATGAGAATCTATCACAGTTTCTATATGCATTCCAGTGTCTGATGTTGTCTCACTTATCTCATCTTGTTCTTGTTGTTCTTGACTTCTGGATCTCCTTTGTATGGTGTGGACTCCCCTTAAGCTTGGTATAATACGTTCTAGCCTTTCTTCATTTGACACAGTTGGTAGAGCTAGGTTTGTTTCCCTTGGTAAAGGTACTGATAAAATCCAAGGATTAGGCTCATTTGCAGGTGCTAAGCCAGTTTTTGTTACCACATTTGCTTGTGAAGATCTTTTAGGTACTATATTGCTAGATGATGCCACATTAGTTTCTTGTAGAAGATGTCTCATATCTTCACCATCTAACTCCATACTAGGATATGTTGTTGCTTTCTTACTTCTCTGAGATGAAGGAGGAAATACCCATGTTGATAACTGATTCTGAGGTATGTACTCTGATGGTAGTCTAGGTTTGTTTAATATGTCAAGTGTCTGTTGTCTTGCCTCTGTTATCTTTGTGACATGTTTATATCCAAACCCTTGATTCTTTGGGTTCTCCTAAGGTAAAATAGGTTCTAATCTTCCTTTTTTCTCTAGTCCCAAGCTTGTGGCACCGTCATACCCATGTTTTTGTAGCATTTTGAAACCATTGCCATACTGATCTAAAGGTAACCTTGGTGCAGGGCACCTAGACTTGATTTTTGATTTTCTTATTTTATGCAATGTAGTAAGGATTTTCTTGTTTTATGCAATGTAATAAGGATGAATGTCAATCATCCATAGGTGTAATTGATCCTTTTTGTGTGATCAAGGAACTCTAAGGTCATTCTATAAACCTGGAGTTAGCCTTAGTCCACTAGGATCCTTCTAGGTCCAATAGGGCATTTTCTCATATTAATGAGTTTTGGCATTAGGAGGTAGATTTCAGATGTTTAGTAGTCATTTTAGACATGTTGGAACCATTTAGAAGTCTGAAATCATTTAGGAGTCCTAGAATGCAAAAAATGAAAAAAATGAAAAAGTTGCTATGACAACATTTAGCAACTTTGACAATTTTTTTGAAAAGTTGTTAAATGTTGGTTCTAACTGTCCCAACCCCCTCAATTCAGTTTAAAATGATGGAGGATGCCTATTTAGGCCCTCACATTTATGCCCAAGGGGTTGGAAGAGTTTGGAGAAGTTTGTATGAAGATTACACTTGAAAATGCTGAATAAAAATCAGTTTTCTGAGCAAAAACGTGATTGTACGAATTTGTACGGACTGTAAAATTAGAAAAAAGATCCATGGTTGCATAGAAACGTGAGATACCTTTCAAATGAGTCTAATCTAAGAGAATTTGGAGTTGTATTGTGAAAGTTATTGAATTTTTTCTAAAACTGCTGTAGAAACCAAGGGTTTTAAGGGTTTTGGCACTAAATGGGCATTATCTTGCATTCCCAGAGGCATTAACTCACAACCCTTTGGGATTTGAAAGGTATCCACTTTTATTTTATTATTCCAAATTCTTAGGATCTAGAAAGGTCATCTTCAAGATCTATGATCAGATTCTAGGTTTAATATCCTCATGTATTCAACCAGCAGATTGGTGTATGGAGGTAACAGTTAGGGACAGCAGCACAAAAGGTTATAAAAACCATTGAATCTTGTTTTATAAAGGTGAATACACCTTCCCAAATCACTAACCCAGTCTTATGTACCCATCATTAAACTTTATGCTTGTGTTCCATGCCTAGTCTGGCCAATTAGGCCTGTGAGCCGTGTAGGGTTTGGTGGTGCAGGAGTGGATTGAGGCTCTTCCATTTTGGGAGTTGTGTGGTCACCTTGAAGAGGTCCCAAATTAGTAAAAACAAGAGAAAGTTGTTTGGGAAATCAGTCCTTTGTTACCCGATTTCCAGTTGTGAAACCTAGTAGCCTAGTAGGCCTAAAACGTGAAGTTGATATTGTGGGGTTTGGAGAGTCAAACCAGTGGTTGAATCTTGGTTGTTTAGGGTCCTTAAGGGTGTCCCTATTGCTGTTTTGCATCAGAAAGCAGATTTGAGTCATTTTCCCTAATTGAGTCTCATTAAGGGATTGAGTCACTGAATCAACTTTTGAGTCTAAGTTGAGTAACCCATAAGGGATTGGGTTTGGCCTTGTATAGGTCTTAAGGTTGTGTGAGGGTGGTCCCACACTTCCTTGCCAAGAGTGGGTAAGGTAGACTAAGTTGGAATAGTCACCTTTTGAGTCTATTAGACTATGAGTCCATTTGACACTTCCTGTTGTGTGCACTCTGCATCAAGTGGTATCAGAGCACTACTAAGATCCTAGGTGGTGGAAGATGTCAGAAAATGAAGGCAATGATGGGGATGAATTCCCTCAAAATGTTACCAATAAGGAGTTGGCCAAGATTCTCAAGGAGCACCTTGCAAAGAGCAAGAAGATGGAGATGGAGTTGGAGAGACTCAAGCAAAGACAAGAAGGAAGAAGGGAAGAAGAGGAGTATGAGGAAGAAGAGGAAGATATACCTGTATCTCAGTTGGAGAGGTTGAACATACCAGTAGACCAAAGAAATTTCTTGGAGGCTCTTGAAAGAGTAGGAAGAAAGGATAGCAAACCAGATGTCCCAATGTTCATGGGAAAGATGAATGTGGAAGAGTGCATGGATTGGGTGGAAGCCCTTGAAAACTACTTTGAATGTGATGATACACCTGAGAGTTTAAAGGTGAAGATAGCCAAATCAAAGATGAAGGGTCCAGCATTGAGTTAGTGGAACTTCCTACAGAATGAGAGGGTTGAGAACAACAAGGCACCTATCACAACATGGAAGAGGATGTTGGCTGAGATAAAGAAGCAATTTGTACTAGAAGACTATGAATTTGCCTTCCACAAGAAGCTACATAACCTGAAACAAAAAGATATGGATGCCAATACCTATACAGAAGAATTTCACAAACTCACCTTGAAGACTAAAATATCTGAAACTGAAAATTAGAAGTTGGCTAGGTACTTGAATGGACTGAAATACAGTATTCAAGATGAATTAAACCTATTTAACCCTGAATCAGTCCATAGGTGTCATCAAATGACATTGAAAATAGAAGAAAAACAAAGAAAGAGAGGTGAGCAAAGCAACAGGGGTGGCAGAGGTAATCAGAACTTTAGGGCCAGAGGTAGATTTGAAGGCAGAAGTTCATCATCAAGACCTCAAGGTGAGATCAGCTAGCAAGATGTTGAGAAAGATTCCAGTTATAGAAGCAATCCTAGAGGTGGAAGAGGCAATGGAAGGGGAAGATTTGGAGGTAGAGGCCCTAATGTATTCACTGGGAGATGTTTCTCATGTAACCAAGTAGGTCACCAGTCATTTAGGTGTCTTGAGAAAGCAAGCAGTAGTTCAGGACAGCAAGGAGAAAGAAGGGTGCAGCTAGCCCAAGATGATGACCATCAAAGTACCACATCATATCACACCACCTCATCAAGACTTGCTGATCTAGTAAATGGAGAATGTATTATGTTCAATAGAACACTTTTGGCATCAATCAACAAGGAGCCACCACAAAGAAAGTCCTTGTTCCAAACCAAATGTTTGGTGAATGGTAAAGTATGTAGAGTAATAGTTGATTCTAGTTCTATTGAGAACTTGGCTTCTACTGAGATGATTGAGAAGTTAGGATTGAAGAAAATACCCCATCCTAACCCCTATAAAGTATCATGGTTGAATAAGGAGCAGCAAACATTAGTTGATGAGCAATGTTGGGTCAGTTTTTCAATCGGTGGTTATGAAGACAAAGTTTTGTGTGAAGTAGTGATTATGGATGCCTGCCATATTCTTCTAGGGAGACCTTGGCAGTATGACACGAGTGCTCAACATGATGGCAAGAGGAATGTGTATCACATCAAGAAGAACGGTGAAAATTTCACAATGACTTCCTTACCGGCTGATGGACAGGAAAAGAACTTGATTGGTAGTGTGATGCTGGTTGGATAGAAGAAGTTCATGAAAGGCCTAAAGGAGGACCAGACCATGTGTTTTTCTATTGTGGTGAAGCCTAAGGATAGCATACCCAAGAAAGAGAAAAATCAGAATTTGTTGAAGAATGTAGGTCCCAAGGAGATTGCTGATTTGTTGGATCAGTATAAAGGAATTGTTGCAGATGGTACCAATGATACCTTACCCCCTGAAAGGATGATAAGTCATTGTATAGATCTTATCCTAGGAGCCACTTTGCCTAATAAGGCTGCTTACAAACTCACCCTTGAACAAAATGCAGAAATAGTAAGGCAGATTCAAGAATTGTTGGAGAAGGGTTTCATAAGGAAAAGTGTTAGTCCTTGTGCTGTACCAGCAATCCTTGCACCTAAGAAAGAAGGAACTTGAAGATTATGTGTTGACTCTCGAGCAATCAACAAGATAACCATCAGATATCAGTTTCCTATGCCTAGATTGGAAGATCTCATGGATTGTTTAGGAGGAGCTAAGTACTACTCAAAGATTGACCTCAAAAGTGGATACCATCAGATAAGGATCAGACAAGGAGATGAATGGAAAACAACTTTCAAGACCAATGAAGGTTTATTTGAGTGGGTTGTAATGCCTTTTGGTTTATCTAATGCTCCTAGCACTTTTATGCTCTTGATGAATGAAGTCCTAGCACCTTTCATTAACAAGTTTGTTGTAGTCTATATGGATGATATTTTGGTGTTTAGCAGCAACAAGGAGGAGCACCTCAAACACCTAGACATGGTCCTCAAGAAACTCCATGAAGAGCAACTGAAAATCAACCTTGAGAAGTGTTCATTCAGGCAAGAAGAGTTGGTTTTCCTCGGATTTGTCATCTCAAAAAGAAATTTGAAAATGGATCCATCAAAAGTTGAAGCCATCCTTAGCTGGCCAACACCTACCAATGCAACTGAGGTAAAAAGTTTTCATGGCTTGTGTAGTTTCTATAGAAATTTCATTAGAAACTTTAGTGGAATTCGTGCTCCACTCATAGATACCATAAAAGGTGGAAGGAAATGTGTGTTTGTATGGACCAATGAAGCCAGTAGGTCATTTGAGATGTTGAAAAGGAAGATTGCAGCACTTCCCACCCTTGTACTTCCAGATTTTCATAAAGTTTTTGTGGTAGAATGTGATGCTAGCAATAGGGCTATTGGAGGAGTCCTAAGCCAAGAAGGGAGGCCAGTAGCCTTCTTTAGTGAAAAGTTGAATGAGGCTAAACAAAAGTACTCTACCTATGACCTTGAATTCTATGCTATGGCCCAAGCCTTGAGAAAATGGAGGCACTACCTACTCCCTAAGGAATTTATCATGTTCACAGATAATCATGCTTTGAGTTTTCTAAATAGGTAGGAGAAACTTCATCATAGACATGTTAAATGGATGGAATTCTTGCAATCTTATACTTTTACCATAAAACATAAGAAAGGTGTTGCTAATAAAGTTGTTGATGCTTTAAGTAGGAGGAGTTTAACCATCCAAGAAGTTCAATTGGAAAGTGCAGGTATATACACAATAAAGGACATGTATGCTACGGATGATGATTTCATGGAAATCTATAAGGTATGCATGGATAGGACAACAAGGTATCATACTGATTTTTCTGAGTTTCTGCTACAAGATGGATTTTTGTTCAAAGGTAGTTTTCTTTGTATACCTAAAGGATCAATAAGGGAGAATATAATCAAGGAAAAGCATTGTGGGAGTCTAGCAGGTCACTTTGGGATAGATAAAACATTGAAGTTGGTAAGAAGATTTTATTATTGGCCTAAACTTCAGATTGATGTGAGAAAGTTTGTTGAGACTTGTTTTATTTGTCAGAGGGCCAAGGGCCAAACATCTAATGTAGGATTATATACACCATTACATATCCCTTCAAAGCCATGGGATTCAGTAAGTATGGACTTTGTGCTTGGTCTTCCAAGAACCAAATCTAGTTATGATAGTGTGTATGTGGTTGTGGATAGATTTTCCAAGATGGCTCACTTTATTCCTTGCAAAACCACTCATGATGCTTCACATGTTGCAGGTTTATTCTTTAAAGAGGTAGTTAGACTTCATGGATTACCTATGTCAATCATATTAGATAGGGATCCTAAGTTTATAGGTCACTTTTGGAGGACCTTATGGAAAAAGATTGGCACCAATGTTGCCTTATCTTCAACATATCACCCTCAATCAGATGGACAGACTAAGGTTATCAATAGGTCACTTGGAAACCTCTTGAGATGCCTAACACAAGAATATGATTCAAGTTGGGATTCTATCTTGGCACAAGCTGAATTTTCTTACAATGATTCCATTAACAGGAGTACAGGTATGACACCTTTTCAAGTTGTTTATGGTGTACACCCTAGAGGGATAATGGAACTCAAAGATGTTAGTCATTTGGAGAAGAATAGTGCTTTGGCTGAAGATTTGGTAGAGGTAATGAAGGATGTGCATGATCAAGTTAAGAACCGGCTGCACCATACCACATAAAAGTATAAGGCAGCAGCAGATAAGAAGAGAAGAGATTTGCAATTCAAAGTGGTGATCTAGTGATGGTACATTTGAAAAAGGAGAGGTTACCTAAGGAGAAATATTCTAAGTGGCTGATGAAGAAGCTTGGTCCTTGCAAGATCCTCAAGAAGTGTGGCAACAATGCCTACAAAGTGGACTTACCTTCTTCTATTGGTTTGTCACCTATTTTTAATGTTGCTGACTTGTATCCTTATAAAGGATCTGTAGATGATGTTTTTGTTGTAGGTGAATCAGATTTCTAGCAAGATGAGTCATTCAAGAAGATCTCCCAGCCATCCATGTTAGAGATTGAGAACATTCTTGTCAAGCGGGTGATCAAACATACAAGGAGGAAAGTGTATTATGAATACTTGGTCAAATGGAAACACCAACCCATGGAGGAGGCCACATGGATGACTAAGGAGGCCATTGAAAAGGTAGGGTTTCAGTTTGAGAGCATTCCAACTCAAGGGACTTGAGCTCTTTTGAACTTGTGGAGTATGGTGCAGGGCACCTAGACTTGATTTATGATTTTCTTGTTTTATGCAATGTAGTAAGGATTTTCTTGTTTTATGAAATGTAATAAGGATGAATGTCAATCATCCATAGGTGTAATTGATCCTTTTTGTGTGGTCAAGGAACTCTAAGGTCATTCTATAAACCTGGAGTTAACTTTAGTCCACTAGGATCCTTCTAGGTCCAATAGGGCATTTTCTCATATTAATGAGTTTTGGCATTAGGAGGTAGATTTCTGATGTTTATTATTCATTTTAGACATATTGTAACCATTTAGAAGTCTGAAATTATTTAGGAGTCCTAGAATGCAAAAAATGCAAAAAATGAAAAAGTTGCTATGACAACATTTAGCAACTTTGACAACTTTTTTGAAAAGTTGTTAAATGTTGGTTCTAACTGTCCCAACCCCCTCAGTTCAGTTTAAAATGATGGAGGATTCCTATTTAGGCCCTCACATCTATGCCCAAGGGGTTGGAAGAGTTTGGAGAAGTTTGTATGAAGATTACACTTGAAAATTCTGAATAAAAACCAGTTTTCTGAGAAAAAATGTGATTGTACGGATTTGTATGGAATTTTAAAGAAAAAGGTCCATGGTTGCATAGACACATGATATACCTTTCAAATGAGTCTAATCTGAGTGAATTTGGAGTTGTATTGTGAAAGTTATTGAATTTTTTCTAAAACTGCTGTAGAAACCAAGGGTTTTAAGGGTTTTGGCACTAAATGGGCATTCTCTTGCATTCCCAGAGGCATTAACTCACAACCCTTTGGTATTTTCAAGGTATCCAATTGTATTTTATGATTCCAAATGCTCAAGATCTGGAAAGGTCATCTTCAAGATCTATGATCAGATTCTAGGTTTAATATCCTCATGTATTCAACCATCAGATTGGTGTATGGAGGTAACAGTTAGGGACAGCAGCACAAAAGGTTATAAAAACCATTGAATCTTGTTTTAGAAAGGTGAATAAACCTTCCCAAATAACTACCCCAGTCTTATGTACCCATCATTAAACTTTATGCTTGTGTTCCATGCCTAGTCTGGCCAATTAGGCCCGTGAGCCGTGTAGGGTTTGGTGGTGCAGGAGTGGATTGAGGCTCTTCCCTTTTGGGAGTTGTGTGTTCACCTTGAAGAGGTCCCAAATCAGTAAAAATAGCAGCAAGTTGTTTGGGAAATCAGTCCTTTGTTACCCGATTTCCAGTTGTGAGACCTAGTAGCCTAGTAGGCCTAAAACGTGAAGTTGGCATTGTGGGGTTTGGAGAGTCAAACCAGTGGTTGAATCTTGGTAGTTTAGGGTCCTTAAGGGTGTCCCTACTACTTTTTTGCATCAGAAAGCAGATTTGAGTCATTTTCCCTAATTGAGTCTCATTAAGGGATTGAGTCACTGAATCAACTTTTGAGTCTAAGTTGAGTAACCCATAAGGGATTGGGTTTGGCCTTGTGTAGGTCTTAAGGTTGTATGAGGGTGGTCCTACACTTCCTTTCAAAGAGTGGGTAAGGTAGACTACATTGGAATAGTCACCTTTTGAGTCTATTAGACTGTGAGTCCATTTGACACTTCCTGTTGTGTGCACTCTGCATCAAACCTGGGTATTGTCATGTCATCATCTTCTTTATATATATCCATTGATTGATATCTCCATCTAAGGATTCTTCTTGTAAGTCTTCCCATCTAATAAATGAGAATGTATCTAAGTACTTGACTATCTCTTTTCCTTTATCTTATTTCATCATAGTATTATGAGGTTTTCCAAAAGATCTAGGAGAAAGAGATAATTTTGTGACATTTGACGTACTTGAAATGGAATATTCCCCACAACTGACATCCTTAATCTGTAAAGAAGGTGTCATAGGTGTATCTTTTTGCGTTTCTATGATTGTCAATGAGTCCATTTGTGTACTAAGTGGGGCTTCTTGATTGATAGGGACTTGGTTATCCATACTTGCATGTAAGTGATTACAATATTGAAATGGGTTTGGATCACCGTGGATGGTTATTTCAATGCCACTGTATGGAAATTTAACAGACTGATAGAATGTCAAAGGTACAACCTGCATGGCATGAATCCATGGGTATCCTAAGAGCATGTTATACCCTAGTTCTCTATCCAAGAATTGAAAGGTAATCTCTATTGTGATAGGTCCTACTTGTACTGGTAGTATAACCACACCTTTTGAAGGGCGTTCTTCATCATCATGTGCCTTGATGTTTTTTCTTTTTGTGGAATCAATGTGAAGTTCAGAATAGCCCAATGCCTTGACCAGCTTTAGTGTACAGATGTTGAGACCAACTCCTCCATCTATGAGTACTGTTATGACTCTCTTCTTATGTATATAGGCCTCTAGATGTAGCGGATCATTATGAAAAGGTCTATCATTAGGAACATCCCATTCTGTGAAAGCAATACAAGTAGAAGTGATCAAATTCCCTACCATGGATTGAAAAGCTTTTTCATCTATGTCTCTGGTGACTACTGAGTATTTAAGTGCTTTATCTAGGATAGCTATGTGATTCGGTGATATACACAATAGCTCAAAAAGGGATATTTGTGCTGGGGTTTTCTTCAATTTCTCAATCACATTATAGTTATCTACTGCTAGTGACTGATTTGATGTCACTCCTTGCAAGGTCACTTTTTATCTGTGCGTGATGATGGCACAATCTTCACCTCTTGGATTTATTGTGATAGTAGCCACTGCATTATCTCTTGTGAGGGATATTTCTTCAACATATGTTGCATTATGAAGGTTTATTTCATATCCCATCTTATAATCATCATGTAAAATCCTGACATCCATGATTTTTGCTATAATCTCATCTTCAGACGATCCCAAATAAGGTGGTTCTATCTGCCCCAAGTCCATGAGACAAAGTTTCTTGTCTTTATCATACCTTGGTGCTTTTGACATCATGTAAACTTGGTTATCATAGTTATTGGTCCATTGTCTTTGCTCATCATCATCAAGTTGTTCTTGTGGATCAACATTTATTGCATCTCCTGAGCTAATAGCATGAATGTTATAGTCATATGAGACATTTGTATAGTTAGCAGTGTTGTCTTGTGTTCCTGATGTTGATGCCTTACCATTGTCATATTTTACAAAAGGGTGTTTAAAGATGGTGTGATCTGTGTTTGCCAAGTTTTTATTGGTGTCAACTGTGATATCACTTGATCTATTAGATCCTGAATTAGGTTCTTCAACTTATAGAAACTTGTAGTCTTATGACTTTTTGTAGGATGATAGTCATATAAATATTTATCATTCCACTAGGTTGGTTTGAAAGGACCTGGTTCATACACTCTAATCTCTAGCAAAGTGATCACATCGGTCTATATTAATTTCTTTAATGCCGATTCAATGAGCTCACCCAGTGGTGTGTAGTTCCTTTTTGGAGCATTCATTCTTGGGAATCTTGTGTTTGTAGCTTATGCAGTGTTTGCACTTGTTGACACTGTGTTATTTTCTATATAAGAACTTTTATTTTGACTAGATGGTTGAATTGGTCCTTGTAAAGATACATTCGGTTGAGCAATGTTCACTATACGAGCGTCTACAACACCATCATTGGTCACATTCTTGTTTCTTGACCAGAACTTGGATTTATCATTGTTTGTGTTGTTTGTACAAGTTCCATATTTTATGATACCTTGTTCTACAAGTCCCTTCTTGCATTTTAAATCCTTTTTAGTGATTTGTTTGAATGAGTTCAAACATTGTGTTTGTATCAAGTACTTAATCTTTGGAATTTAGTTCTTTGAAAACATGTCAACTTGCTCAGTTTTGTGAATAATAGTTTTGCATCTTCGGTAGAGAGATGTCCATCTTTGTAAGAAGGATGTGAATGTTTCATTCTCATTTTGTTTTGCAGCACATAGATCCATCAGTGTAACTGGGGTATCAATGTTATGAGAAAATTTTGCAATGAATTGTTCAACTAGTTCACCCCATGATGTGATCATTGGTGGGAGGTGCAAAATCCACTCCAAAGCAGAACCTCTGAGACTTTTTGGAAAAAATCTCATTAGATAGGTGTCCTCTTGTGCAACCTCTATGCATGCAGTGAAAAATTATCTGATGTGATCTCTAGGATCACCTTTTCCTTGGCATTTTTTGAATTTCAGTGTTTCAAAATGTGGAGGGAAAGTAGGCATGTATATTGTATGATCAAATGGATAAGGAAGTAAGTCCTGGATTGTATAACTTCCTTTGTCATTACCAGTTTGCATAGTTGTCACCTGTTGTTGTAGATTATGTACTTGTTGGGTTAAAATTTTGGTTTGAGTCAATGGTACATTTTGTACGTGTATGTTCCCCACAAAAGGATTTGTGGTAGTATAAATAGGAGATTGTTGAAATGTACCATAATTGTAATTCTACATATTGTGGCTTCCGCTAGGTGTTGTGAAATAAGCAAATTGTGACCACATGTTTGATTGGGTTGCACTCATTGTATTAGCGGAACCTGGGTTTATGTTCTGATAACTATATGTAGAACCTATTGATTAGGAAACCAGAGGTTGAGTCACACTTTTCATATGAGAAACATGTGAGGCTTGTGTTTGACTTGGTGCTGAAGCACTTGATATTACTGGTGTATTTTGAGAGGCTATGCTAGCCTGCATTTGTGTGCTCACATTCATAGTCAAGGATGATGCACTTGATTGAGAACTTATGTTTGACACTAAATTTGCTTGAGTTGATGATGTTGATGCATTTTGGGAGGAACTTGAAGTCATAGCTTGTGTTTGTGTTATATTTGGTCCTTGATTGCTATTTTGACCTAAGGTAATTCCTGGTGGTAATATTGTTGTGACATCAAAACCTTGAGGTAACTTGGCACCATTTTGTAATAACAAAGAAAGATATAGATCTTTGTCATTGTTTATAAGGGAATTTAGAATCATAAGAACGTGTGGGTCCTGTTGAGATGACTCAATTTCTTCAGGTGTTAAATTGTGTTGTGGTTCTTGTATTGTTGGCATGCCATAGGGATTTGACTGTTGATAGTTTTGACTATTTGATATACCCATTTTCCAAGTAGGGTTAATTGACGGGTCGTTATTTGGATCCATTCTACTCTTTGCCTTTTGTGACCTTGTGACGTGCATTTAAGACTACTATATGAGGATAATTAGGACCTAATGCAAGATGATGACACACCTTGGGTATTAATGCAAGACTCTAGACCAAAAAGTGAGGTATGCAAAACTATACCTATCTCTCTATTGGGGATTGGGATGTGAAATTTGTTGAGTACTTTGTTGAGATTTCTGTAATGCAAATTTCTCAAGTTCTTGTCTAAGAAGTTCTGCTGCAATTTCTCTATCAATTCTGTGAGCAATCTTATACTCTCTATATAGCTCAAACTCGACTCCTATGTATTGAGGTGCACTTGTCTTTAATTTCCAAGCTAAGTTATCTAAGCCATCAATAATTTCTCATCAACCATTGTTCGCCACTAAATTAGGTTGCTCAAAGGGGAGAAAACCATCACCTGGTAGACCCATTAAGACACATGCTATGACTTCTTAGGATGATTATGCAAATGACGATGGAATAAGATAGACGTATATGGAGTCTAGACAAGGACTAAAATGAAGATTATGATGACACTAGAATGAACTAGGGATGCTAATGGGACACAAATAATAAATTTCTAAGAACTATGTAAAACTTATGTGGGGACTTATGCGAAGATTAAGACGACGTATATGGGAACTTTATGAGGATGCTAATGAGGACTATGCAAAGACTAATGTAAAGCAAGGACGTAAATGAGGACTATAATGAGGACTATAATGAGGATGATAATGAGGACTATTCCAAGACTTATGCAAAGTAAGGACGTAAATGAGGATGATAATGAGGACTATGCAAACCCTAAGGACTCTAAGAAAACCTGTGGTCACAAGTATGTAGAATTTTGGACTTTGTTGAACTGTCTGATATTTCAAGATAGACACTGTTTCAAATAAATCTGTCTATAGGAGAAGTCTTTTTTCAATTCTAAAACACTATCTATAGATAATTATAGTTGGATGAACTGTGTTTTGACAATCTCTGAAAATTCAGAATCATGTAAGGTAGGGCCTAAACTAGCCCAAACACTGGCTCAATACTGGTATGACACAATGATACACACAAAAACATAGAAGACAATCTTAAGCTGGATAGTGGAAACCGTTCAATGGGGCCCCTGCAACAAAATACCAAAACAAGATGAATAGATAGAGATTCTGGCAGCACTGGCTCCACTCCAGGACACACACTTCTCGGGCATGCCAATCTCTCTTACCCCGAAGATCCGAATATCTTATCATTGAGGATTTTTTATCTCATCATGCAAGGTACATGGAGGGTATCTATGGGGTACGATCTACACACCTGAAACCAATAAACATGGGATTTGGGCTACTAAGTTGGTTCTTATTATAAGTTTCGACGGATCCCAATCCAACGATGGATTCTCATAGCAAGCCACTTAAGGCTTTAGTTAAGCTTATCGGTGCAAGGAAGGCCCCCACATATGTCGAATTCACTTAACACTCTAGCCACCTACCAGTATGTTTATATAGTTGCAGCTCAAAAAACCTGCTTGAGAGTATGTTGGGAGAGATGATATCCCCAACGCATCCCAATTTGAATTACCTCTATGGGGTGGTGAAATACCCAGTCAAAGATACCCCTCACTACTGAAAAGAAAAAGTGGGTGTCATTATCACCTTTCCCTCTCTCCCAAGACCCTGAAGGTAGGTGGAAAGGTACTTGATGCAACAATAGGTCCACCCAAGACACAAAAAAGTTATTTTTCCCTTATATATCGCAACATGTGATTTATTCTATTCATAAGCCAGATTCACGTCAATTTTAAAGCCCAAACTGAGGTGTGAGATACGCAGGTGCATGTCTATTTTCAACACCAAAGTGAAGTGTGAGATTATGCATGTCAATTTTAATCCCAAGATTTATTTTAAGCACCAATATGAAGTGTGAGATCATGCATGCCAATTTTAAAGCCCAAACTGAGGTGTGAGATACGCAGGTGCATGTCTATTTTCAACACCAAAGTGAAGTGTGAGATTATGCATGCCAATTTTAATCCCAAGATTTATTTTAAGCACCAATATGAAGTGTGAGATCATGCATGTCAATTTTAATCCCAAGATTCATTTTAAGCACCAAGATGAAGTGTGAGATCATGCATGTCAATTTTAATCCCAAGATTTATTTTAAGCACCAAGATGAAGTGTGAGATCATGCATGTCAATTTTAAACCCAAAATCCAAAAGTGAGTTAACCCTAAAGGATCCTGCAATCAAATTGTTAGTGGTTTCCAAAATAATCAGGGATAATCCAACCTTCTCTGTAATTTTGCCACATGCTGCAAACAAGGAATCAGTAACAAAAAACACACACAAAAAACTAGAAAATAGAAAGCCGAACTATCTATCAAATGAATGCGTGATACTATTTGAGCGAATGCATAATGATGTCTAGGCAATTGCGTGATGATAACTAGACAAATGCATAAATCTGACAGGGTGAATGCATGAAATTGACAGGATGAATGCATGACAGATAAACATAAAAATTTTAAAAAACTACAAAAAGCTTAAACTTCACCAGCAACCTGCAAAATAGAGTGTGCTACCCTAGTCAGATATCTCATCAACCATTCTATATTAATCAAGTCATATTTCACTCTGTATGATAGAACAAGGTTGTTGTATCTGTCAATAGCTTGTTGGTCCTCTAGGCCTTGTATTCTCTTTTCTGCCTTTAAGATTCATTGGTAATTTCTAGCCTGCCTCCTTTGTTCTGTTGTTCTTCAAGCACCTAAAATCTTAAACTTTACCTTATGTTCCATGAGATGTTATATTGAAAGCATCACATAATGATAAAAAATCTTTAGATTTGCTGAATTTAATGCAAAATTTAGACAGAACAGAGGATTATAATTTAGAAAAAAAAATGCTTAAATATGAATAATGAATGTGTAATGTTGTCTACATGAATGCGTTAAGGTATCAACATGAATGCACGATCTTGTCTAATCGAATGCATAATTCTATCTATGCAATTGTGTGATACTGTTTGTACGAATGCATAATGTTTAAATCTGCCTTTGAAATCCGTACGAAACCTACAAAAAATCTGAAAATTTGTACGATCCTGCAAAATCACATAGAAAACACAGATGATTAATTAGCTATTGTTCACGTCGGGTTCACCAAAATTTCACATGCTTAAAATCATCATTGCTTAACTAGAAATAATAAGGAAAATCACGAATCCCTATTCTAGCTAAAGAATTCAAACAACATCAATGGAATAACACAATCAAAGCAATACGGATATAAAATATCAATTAAGACTCCCTATCCCTTGATCGCATGTGGCTTCCATTGTTCTTCTCTTCTTCGTGGTATGATGGCTCTCAGATACTATGCTGGCAACTTGCAATTGACACAAAGATTCGAAGTTCGTTATTGTTGAAAATGGAGATTGAATGCTAAATTTATAGATTTTTGGGTGAGATTGATTGAGAGGTGGAACATAATGATTAAGAGGTGGAACTCAGGTGAGCTCACATGTTGATTGGTAGTTGAATTGTTAATTGAGTTAACTGATTGAGAAAAAAGCTAACTAAAAGATGAAAAAGAATGATTGGGAGATAATTAAAGAATGATGTAATTAATCAATCAATTGAAATAATCAATTAAAATAGATGAAATAGTTAACTGATTGAAAGTTTTTTGGAAAAAAACAAAGTGGAAGATAGAAATAGGAATTGAAAAGATAATTGAATTAATTAATTTAGCATGTGCTTGCACTTTGACTTTGATTTTCAATTTGATTTTTGCATTAGATTTAATTCAAATATTGAATTTATTTTAAATTCAATTTATTATTTGAATATATTTAGAACGTGACTTTGAATTTCAATTTAACCTTTTAAATCATCCACATGTATTTGAATTAGAGGAAGTTAGAAGAATATGAATTTGAATTTAAATTTGAGGAATTAATGAAATTAGAAGAATTAATGAAATTAAATTAAATTAGAATTTGGGAATTTGGAATTAGAATTAGAAGAATAAATTAGTTAATTAAATAATAAATATTCAACTAATATGAAGAAAAGGGTTAATGATTAATTGACGAGAGATAGAAATAGAATATGAATTTATTTAAATAATAAAGATTATTTAAATTAAAGGATCAAAATCATAATTAATTAAATAATAAATATTTAATTAACATTAGAAAATAGTTTAAATGATTAAACGATGATAGAATTGAAATAGAATAATTAGTAATATTATGAGGAAATACGAAATTAGAAGAATAAGATTATTTAACTTAATTAAATAATGAAAGAATTATTTGATCAATTAGATGAATAATTAGTGCATGATCAATGAGACATTTTTAGGTGTCTATAGAACCCATGTAACTCATCCATAGTCAACATGATCACATATTTAACTTCCTTAAATGCAACCACTTTAGGATCGAACCTTGGTGGTAGGGATCTAAGTAGCTTCTTCACAATAACATGTTCTTTTAGTTCTTCACCAAGTCCTCTAATTAAACAAACTATCTCATCAACCTAGAGAAAAAATGCAATGATATTTTTATCCTTCTTTATTATTAGACCTTCAAACTAAGATTTGCAAGTTAGAAGTTTTTCTTCCTTGGCCCTCTAATTTTCTTCATAGATTGTATGAAATTTGACCCATACTTAATTGTTTTCCAGTGCATCAATTTCACATGCTCAATGTTAGTTAAACCACACATAATAACATTAATAGCCTTGACATTATTCTAGTTGCAAGATTTATTACCAACTTGATGTTGGACATTGCTACTACTAGGATATGTTGTTGTAATTGATGTCAACATATTCCTGTGATTTATTGCTCCGATGATTTATTATATTTTTCTGTATTGGTTTTGGTGATCCGAGAATCTTAATTGATCATATTATATGATCCAGTTTTGCAGTTTGTTTATCTGATCAGTGTTTTGCAGACATATTGCAGTGTGATCAGATATTGAGCTATGATTTTGGGATATTATTTGGAATGGTCTTGTGTATCTTCTTTTCACATGGTTTGTGATTTGGTGCTCCACAAGTTATCTTTCTTCATGACAGTTGCTCATTGGTTGTGTTCTTGAGTTTCAGATGTTGATCGATGAAGATTTGATAAGTGTTGTTGGTGCAGCTATTACTGATAATTCTAATGTGCTTTCTGGTGTTTCCTAATTGTGTTCTATTTGTTTTGATGATCTGCATTGATCGTTGTGTAAGTTTTTGGTGGTTTTCATGAACTGGTGATGTTCTTTGTGTTATACGATATTTCTGGTGGTGTAGCGTGTTACAGTTGATCTTGGCGTGATTTTCAGTGGAGTTGAGCATTTGGAAATTTGAATTAGGTCCATGTTATGTAATCTAAATCATTATATTGGTTTGGTGGTCTATCTTTGTACATTGTGATGTAAATTTTGTAATTATGAGTTGAGGGTTTAGCTGACCTTGTTGTCAAGGTTGATGATTTGTATATATAGGTGATATTCTCATGTTATTTGGGTGCAAAGGTTGTGTATGCATTATCAGAAAGAGGTTTATGTGATAAAAAGGATTCATCCTTTGGTATTGTGATTGAGCATGTAATGCCCCGCCAGGAAACCTCGAAGGGATTAAGCTTAAACACAAGAATAGAGTGAAATAATTTTTAAAAAAATGTTAAACACAACATTAAGATACAACAAGATATCCAAGTTCAAATTACACAATGGAAGACATCAACTAACACCTAAAGAGTTTCCCAACGCGATTACTTAGTTACACAATTAACTTAACTCACGCTAATTAATCCAATAAATCGATTGTCTTAATAATGAGCTAATTATTAAACAAGGATAATTTCTTTCAATAAGACAAAATATAGATCACAAGATAAAGTTCATCCATTAAGGTTTATTCATACCTTTCATTCAGACTTTTCATTAAAATTTGAGTCATGCATCCAATTTAATAACACACTTGAATTTCATCATAAACTAACGAGATCTTTCCATGCATACTTAATTTCCTTAACAATAACTAAATACATTCCATTATTCTAATCTACATTCTTTCGTGATCCAATTTACACAATTTAAAAGATGACTGCATACATGCATTTACAATTAATTTCATCTAATCCACTTATACATTCTATCAAAATGCCATCCATACATGCTAACACTAAAACATGAAACATAAGAACAAAAGAAACACATAACACCAAATTGATATCGGAGTTCACCCCTAAAGGGCTACATCTTTGAGTCTGCTCAACTGCAAGACCCCTCTGATCATTTAAATAAGTTAAGGGTACATAAGTTCCACATCATTTACATTCCTACCATCAAGGAGAACATACCAATAAACAACCGACCACATTAGTCAATAATTACATAAATGATCCCTACATAGAAATGGATCCAACTGAACATATTAAAAGCTAATATAAGGTCCATTGCCCAGCAGTACTCTAACTAGAGACCTGACCTGCTATGGTCAACCACAAATCAACACTCAACACCTGCATAAAGGACAAGACCAGTTATAACACTATCACAAGGCAACAACCAAACTAGAGACTAAAAGACATAAACAGGTACCCCAAATCAACCAAACGACAAGGTCCAAACAAACATACTGAGGTCTTGCCATTACTTTAAACAAAAGCGAATACAGAAATTAAAACTTGCAAAGGCAATAACCGAAAAATACAATCTTTTTCCATATTGATTTAAACATTAAAAGTCGATCAAGTTTTCTAAATGATCTAAGTTTTTAAAATACATTAACAAAAAAATCACCATAACAAGGAGAATACAATACCTCAATAGCAATAATACCGTTTGTCTACTTCTCAATACAGAGGAAAAATATAAACTAAACCATTTATTTTACTAAATGAAAATCTCATTATCTTACCAATTTTTCAAATGATACATTATTAAATTTCCAATAATTCCAATAGCATATCATTTAAATTTTCAAAATATCCAAGATAAAATATTTCATTCTTTTCTCAATTACTCGAATAATATATTCCTGAATAAAATATTATTTTAAAAATTATCAATTACTAAATATATTTTATTTCAACAATTATCCAATTAAAATAATATTCTATCTACCTTCAAAAGATATTTCTTCATTAAGAAAGATACCAAAATTAAATATTAATTATTATATATTTAATAATCCCTGATTAATAAAATATAAACAATTAATAATATAATAATACACCATACTCCAATTAAATTTTAATTAATATATAAATATTAATCTTCATTAATAAATATGTATTAATAATAATTAATAATCAATTTAAAACTATATATATAAAAAAAAAAAACTTATTAAAAACAAAATTAAAAACTTTTATTTTAACATAAAAGAAAAGTATCTTAACAAAAGCTTTTAACATATTATATTATTTTTTTTTATTAATAAAAAAAATAAAATTTAAAAACAATAGCCAAGGGCAGACCCACATGGAGACCACGTGGGCCTCCCTTTCCCCCAAGGGAAGGCTGGGGAGACCATTACGTGGTCTCCACCCAGCCTTGGTTGCGTGGAGGCCACGACATGGCCTCACCGCAGGCCTCTCCCCATGGTTTGGGGAAGCCTTGGCTCTCCCCAACCATGGGTTGAGGGCCTCGGCTTCACACCACCCTTCCCCTAATCAGCCAAAACCAGTGCTAAAAAAATAGTTTTATGTTTTATTTATTTATTTTATTTTTATTTATTTATCTTTTTTTTTTAAACAAAAACAAAAGATAAACCAAAGCCCAGCTACTGGGTACTTCTCAACCAGCAATAAAATATATATATATTTTTAAACAAAACTCAGAATTTTTAGAAACTGGGAATATTTCCAGAATCAATAAAAGATTAACATACACATAATTTTAAACTGAAAACACCATAAAGCCCCAATGCTGAGACTGGTAAAATTTCTATCACTCTCCCATCTCCATATAACCAAGCACAAACAGATTTCTCTAACCGTAATCTAAACTTGGAATGGAAACAAAACAAGAGGGGATTGGATTGGTATTAAAACAGATTTCTTCAAAATCCAAAATAATTTCTTTAAAACAAGAAGCCAATGAAATAAACCAGAGGCCTACTTGGTTCAACAATCCTAGCAAGATTCAAGAAGAGCCCAATCCTCCAGCTCAAGAAATTCCTTCTCCTCCCCAAAACCCCAAATTTTTCCATCCAAAAATATTTTCCAAAAATCTCTTCCAAACAAAAAAAATCAATCTCGCAAAAATCCTTCTTCAAAATATTTTCCAAAAAGCTCTCCAAAAAGAATTCCCCAAAATATTTCCAAACCTAGGGTTAAATAGAAGAATCTCCCGACCTAATCCCTTATTTTAGAATTTAAACAACTTCTGAATAAAAAGAATAAAATAAACAAATAAAAGAAAAGAAAAGAAAAATCATTATTTTCAACTATTAAAATAATCTAAACTTCTTGTTCTAATTAAAAATCAAAATGCTTTTCTCTCTCATTTAGTTTTTTAATTTTCTCAATATTAACAAAGCTAGTAGTTGTATTTCACAATATTAATGAGGGTAAAATATTTTTAATTTAATTAAATTCTCAAAATCAATCTTTCACACTATATCAAATATATATGAATAAAACTTACTTTTCTAATAAAAATTGATTTTCTTAAATAATTAAAATTAACCTTTCTATTCCAAAAAGCAAAAGAAATTAAATTATTTCTATTTCGAATAAATTTAAATCTTCCCCTTCAAAATGCATGAAACTAAATAAATTCCTGATTTAAAATTAACCATTAAATTAAACTTGCTACAAACATGAATAGAGTAATTTTTTTTAAATAAATGATTAATCGCATAAAAGAAACCTATTTATTTTAATTCCTCAATTACTAATGCGTAAATGAACACATTAAATCAAAATAAATACTTAGGATTAAATACTCAGTTTTACCACATGCCAAGCACGCAAACCAATTACTCGACCCACAAACCCAAATGAAAAGGAAACTAACGGACCACAGGCGACGCTTACTTGAACATGACTAGGGTAAACTGAGGGTTTTACGACCACCTAACCCAAATTCTAAGGATGAAAGAGGTATACTCAACCCAACGAATCCAGGTGAAGATGAACCTCGCACCTAGGCAGTATTGTACTTGCAATCTCCTGCAACCGAGAGTCACACAAGCACACACACACACACACACATAATGAAGGTGTTAGCTCGAGATTAATAACAAGAATCAGGAAAACAATTAAACTTACATAAGAATCAATGTGAAAGCACAGGTACACACAATAATCATAATATTGATAGCTCTGATACTTAATGTAAGTACATATCCAATAGCCAACAAGATGAGAGGGGGGGTGAATCATACAAACTTAATCTTCCAGAAAAACATCAGATTCAACCTCGGTAACATATACTTTAGTAATATAACAATAACTGTCAAACATGCAAACTCAAAAGCATAGAAACATCATAAACCTCACAACACCAGATTTAACGTGGAAACCCAAATAGGGAAAAACCACTATGGGATTTTGGACCCACTAAGAAATATACTCTTCTAGAGTATGCTCGGTTAAAAGCAAATCCTGTTAAAGATTACAAACACATTGCTAGATGTGACCCGGTTAAGGGATTTCCCTCAGATCTGTTAGGATCTTCACCTTGTTAGAAGTGACCTTGTTAAAGGATTTCAAACACTCAATCAAAATGTCACCTTGCTAGAGGGTTTTACAAATAGGACTGTTAAGTCCACTCAGTTAAGAGATTTTCTATCACTTTCACAAAATAACAGTAATAGAAATCTATCTGCAACTTCACATCTAAAATGCTAAAGCAGATTCTTATTTGTTCAATACAATCTAGACACAGAACTAATCTTGTCCATCTGCTGGGCTTCTATACTCTGTTATTCAAACAAGTCTTCAAGCTTCTGTGCTCGATAATCACTATGTAGCATCCCTATGAATACACTTGCCCGCATACATTGTTTATCAACAGTTCCCTATTTATAAACAATTAGCTAACCACTTAATCTCCTTGATCACATTTTCCATGATCAATCATAGCCATCAGATCTTCAAACTTGTCTAGGTTCAACGTATCTTTCAATCTGAAAACATTTTACCCCGCCTAGGAACTTGTATACATTTCTTGGAACTTATGTCAGGGTATTGCGGTTCAATCTGCACTGTAGATCTTCATGCCGACTTTCCTTTGCCATAGATTCATTAAAAAACTATATTTACGACATACCAATCATTCAATCAGTTCCAGCTCATCAGCTGCCTTCATTAAATAACACATGTAACCATTTAATGCATTCTATTATAACTCGGTTACAACTCGGTAACAACTCGGTAAATACTAAACTTCACTCGGTAGACATTCCGCCTTCATTAATCGATAGCGATAACCTTAGGGTTTACCAACTAGGTTCCTTAAGGTTTACCGACTAGATTCTTTGCTTGATAACATAGTATAGTATTAACCTTTACAATTTACAACATATGTATGATGTCAAAACAATCTAAACATCATGATCTCATAATTGTCTGACTCGGTAATAGTTGCCCATTGAATACCTTATTCATCCCCTTATTCATCATATTCTTTCTGTGTCTTTTACTGACATCTTTATATTCTTCAAATCATACTTCTCAAGATATGGCAACATCATACTGAGTTAGAAAATCAATTTCTTGACATCAATGACAAAATAATAATATCAAGACAGTAAACATCCTTAATTAGTTTTATCCATAATCATCAACAATCTTCTCAATGTTTGTTATAATGCTATATTGCCAACAATCTCTCCCTTTGGCATTGATGGCAAACCAATTGATTTGACCTTAAAAGATTCAGATTGCTATGATTCTGAAATGCTAAAATGCTCTCCCCCATATATTAGACCTCTCCTCTTTTCTTCAGTCTTCTCAATCTGTCTTCTCAATTTTCTTCTCCTTATATTAGTCTTCTCCCCCTTTGACAACAATGCCAAAAAGTAAAGAACTAAAACATAATTTCTTCCTATATGAAATGATTTCCTGCTGTTGTGTATCAGTGCAGTCTCGGTCAGAGCATTTTGTCTTCAATTCCTATTCGCTATAATATTTTCCTGTAAAATTTCTTGTAACATTTCCTATACACCTTTAGAAAACATCCTAAAGTGTATAATGCAGCATCAACTCCTAAAAGATGTTCAATAGAGTCATCGGATTGATGCTTTCACCGAACTTGGTCAGTGAGTAGAAGATAGGGGTAGGACCCCTAACTTATTTTTGAGATATTCAAAAGTGTCCCTTGGTAGTTGCTTGGTGAAGATATCTGCTATTTGTTCCTTTGTGCTAACATACTCCAACACCACTTTCTTCTCTTCATCTTCTTCTCTAAGATAATGATATTTGATAGAGATGTGCTTTGTCTTAGAGTGCATAACAGGATTCTTTAAAATATTAATGGCACTAGTATTGTCACAGAATATAGTTACTGGCTCGGTAACTTTCTCATTTATACCTTCCAACAGTTGTTTGATTCATGCAATGTTGGTACAATTCAATGCTGCAGTAACGTATTCAGCTTCTGTTGTTGACTGTGAAACACATCCTTGTTCTTGCTAAGCCAACTCACTAGTCTTTCTCCTAAAAATAAAGCTCCTCCACTTCTACTTTTTCTGTCATCAATGTTGCCTTCCCAATCAGCATCAGTATAAACTTTTAAATCAAAGTCATTTCCTTTCTGATATACTAAGCCATAATCCTCAGTGCCTTTCAAGTATCTAAAGATTCTTTTGATTGCTGTCATGTGTGTTTCCTTAGGATCTGCAGAGAATCTTGCAACTATACCTACTGCATGTGCTATGTCTAGTCTGCTATGAATAACATATTGTAGCTTTCCAATCATGGATCGGTAAAGTGTCTCATCAACAGATGCAAATTCATCATTCTTTGATCATTTACAGTTGGTAGTCATAGGAGTACTTACTGGTTTTGAATCCTCCATTCCAAATTTCTTCAAGATTTCCTTTATGTACTTGGATTGAGTAATGAAAATCTCATTTTTCATTTGCAGTATCTGTAAACCTATAAAATACTTTATCTCACCAATTAATGACATCTCAAATTCTTTGCTCATTTCATTTCCAAAGTTCTTGCATAAAGAGTCATTTCCACAAAATATAATATCATCAACAAATATGGTTGAGATCAGTATTCCATTTTCATCATTCTTCATGTACATATTGTTGTTCTCACTTGTCCTTATAAAACCAATCTTAATCAAATAAGAGTGCAATCTTTCATTACATGCTCAAGGTGCTTGTTTCAAACCATATAAAGCTTTGTTCAATTTACATACCCGATCTTTATTCTTGTCTTCAACAAATCCTTCAGGTTGTTCAATAAAAACTTCTTCTTCTAATATTCCATTCAGAAAAGCAGATTTGACATCCATTTGATATACCTTGAAGTTTTTGAAAGCAGCATATGCCAACAATGTTCTTACTCCTTCAAGTCTAGCAACAGGTGCAAAAGTTTCACCATAATCAATTCCTTCTTCTTGAGCATAACCTTTGCAAACTAGTCTTGCTTTGTTTCGAATGACCTCTCCTTTTTCATTTAGCTTGTTTCTAAAAATCCACTTTGTACTGATTACATTTTTGTCCTTTGGTCTTGGGATTAGAGTCCATGTGTCATTCTTCTTGATTTGATCAATCTCTTCTATCATAGCATTTATCCAATCTTCACTGTTAAATGCCTCTTTCACTATTCTCGGTTCAAATTCAGATATCAAACATGTGTTCTGTCCTAGTTTGTTCAATGTCATCATTGGATCATCCTTATCTCCTATAATCTGACTTGGTGCATGATGTCTTCTGACATACTTGGCTAATACAGGCTCGGTAGGCTCTATATGATCTTCTTCATCACTCGGTAACTAGACATTCTCTTCATTTTCTTCAATAGTCTTCTCAGTAAGACTTCTCAGTTGAACATAGACAAATTCATCATAGTCTTCTGGTTCCTTGGAATTTCCTTCATCATTTCTTTTTGCAAATTCATCAATTTTCACATTTGCATTTTCTACTATTTTGTTAGATGATTTGATCAAACATTTAAATGCTTTGCTTCTAGAAGAATAACCTAGAAATGTTCCTTCTTCACTCTTTTGATCAAACTTTCCATTTCTATCATCTTTGTGTACATAGCATCTACTTCCAAAGATTTTAAAATAACTTACATTAGGTTTTTTATCATACCAGATTTCATATGGTGTCTTCAAAGTACCTTTCTTCAATTGTACTCGGTTTAGGGTGTAAACTGCTGTGCTTATTGCTTCTCTCCAAAATGTTTGTGGCACCTTCTTTTCAATCATCAGTGTTCTAGCACAATCCACAATAGATCTATTTCTTCTCTCAGCTATTCCATTCTACTATGGAGTTCTCGGTGTAGAGACTTGTCTTTTAATACCATGATCATTGCAGAATAAGTTGAATTCATCAGATGTGAACTCTCCTCCTCTATCTAATCTAAGACATTTCAGTTGTCTTCCTATTTTATTTTCAACTCTTTCCTTGTACCATTTAAACATTTGAAAAGCTTCTGATTTTTCTTTTAAAAAACATTACTGATATCATCCTTGAATAGTCATCCATAAATAATATGAAATATTTATCACCATAATAACTTTGAACTTTCATAGGACCACAAATATCAGTGTGTACTAGATCTAAAATTCCCTTAGAAGTGTAAGACTTACTTGTAAAGCTTGATCTTGTCATCTTACCCATCTGGCATCCTCGACACATAGCATTCTCAAGTTTTTCAAGACTCGGTAGACCTCTTACTCGATGCTTCTTACTTATTTTGATCAGATTATCAAAATTTACATGACAAAACCTTTTATCCCATAACCAAGTATCATCTATCTTTGTATACAAACACTTGTTACGAGTTGAGTCAAGGTGAAATGTGTTACGTTTTGTTTGTGTCCCAGTAGTAGCTAACTTTCCATTTTTGTCATGAACTTTGACAATTCCTTTTTGAAATTCTATTCGGTAACCTATGTTGTTTAGCTATGCTACACTCAACAAATTGTATTTCAAACCTTCAACCCAATAAACATCATTGCATCTTGCATTGTCAAGAAGTGTTATAGATCCTTTACCTTTCACCGGACATGGTGCATCATTACCAAATCTAACATAGCCTCCTGTCATATGATGTGAGCATCCACTATCTATGATCCAAGAATCATTAGTGTTTATGTGTGATATTAGGGCTTTGTCTTCAAACCTTTCTTCGTTTGATCCATCTTTGATAGCCACATAAACTACTTCCTTTGTATTAGTTTCATCTAATTTATCATCGTTAGATTCCTCATCAGCTATTAAACATGTCTTTCTATCTCTTCTTCTGAAGTCTCGGTGTCCTCTGTAATGATTATCTTTTTGTCTGTCATCTCGGTAATCTCTCTTTTTAGTAGAATATTTGTTAGGATAGTTAGAAGCTATATGTCCTATCTTATCACAATTGAAACATTTCAAAGGTAGCTTTCCTTTATACTTACCTTTGCCTCTCGTAACCTTCTGGCTAATAGTGCTTCAAACTCTTCCTGCTTTCTGATTTCCTCATACAGTTTGTGTACTTCTTCAATTTTCTTACGAAATCTTTCACTGGCTCCACTATGATCTCCTTCAGAGTACTTATACTTTCTTTCATTGTAATCATTAGATTCATCAAGATGAAAAGAACTAAATGCAGATTCAAATTTATTTACCGAAGATCCACTGTTATCAAAGTTACTTAATTCAAATGCATGTAGCTTACCAGTAGTAGCATCTAAAGAAACTGGCATATTAGGCACACACCTTAATTAATTGATTGTAGAAACTTGGATTGCATAAGTTGGTAGAAGGGTTCTTAACAACTTACTTGTTATATCCTTTTCTTCAATAGTTCCACCCGCTCCTTTGATTTGATTGACAATCTCCTTTAGTCTTGTACTGTACTGAGTTATGTTCTCACCTTCATTCATCCTCATAGATTCAAGTTGTCCTCTTAGACTATCTACTTTTGCTCTTTGAACATGTTCATCTCCTCCATATACTAATATGAGCTTATCCCACATTGCCTTTGCATCATTGCAACCTTCTAGATCATTAAATTCTGAGTTGGTCAATGCAGATGTTATTTCAATCATTGCTTGAATATGTTCTTGCTTTGCCTTTATCTCTTCCATAGTCAATGGATAAGTGCTCGGTATAACAAAATCATTCTCCAGATAGTATACAACATATTCTCCAGCTCTTGGTAGATGTAGCTTCATCCTTTTCTGCCATGTAGAGAAACTTGACTTGTTCAGCTTCGGTGCATCCCTCTTATACATCTTTGGATCTTTAACTCAAGTGCCTTTAAAATTTTCTTCTAGAGTCCAATGCTCTGATACCAATTGATAGTTCTGATACTTGATGTAAGTATAGATCCAATACCCAATAAGATGAGAGGGGGGGGGGGTGAATCATACAAACTTAATCTTCCATAAAAACATCAGATTCAACCTTGGTAACATATACTTTAGTAATATAACAATAACTGTCAAACATGCAAACTCAAAAGCATAGAAACATCATAAACCTCATAACACCAGATTTAACATGGAAACCCAAATAGGGACAAACCACTGTGGGATTTCGGACCCACTAAGAAATATACTCTTCTAGAGTATGCTTGGTTAAAAGCAAATCTTGTTAAAGATTACAAACACATTGCTAGATGTGACCCAGTTAAGGGATTTCCCTCAGATCTATTAGGATCTTCACCTTGTTAGAAGTGACCTTGTTAAAGGATTTCAAACACTCAATCAGAATGTCACCTTGCTAGAGGGTTTTACAAATAAGACTATTAAGTCCACTCGGTTAAGATATTTTCTGTCACTTTCACAAAATAATAGTAATAAAAATCTATCTGCAACTTCACATCTAAAATGCTAAAGTAGATTCTTATTTGTTCAATACAATCTAGACACAGAACTAATCTTGTCCATCTGCTGGGCTTCTATACTCTATTATTCAAACAGGTCTTCAAGCTTCTGTGCTCGGTAATCACTATGTAGCATCCCTGTGCATACACTTGCCCGCATACATTGTTTATCAACAGTTTCCTATTTATAAACAATTAGCTAACCGCTTAATCTCCTTGATCACATTTCCCATGATCAATCATAGCCATCAAATCTTCAAACTTGTCTAGGTTCAATGTATTTTTTGATCTGAAAATGTTTTACCTCACCTAGGAACTTGCATACATTTCTTGGAACTTGTGTCAGGGTATTGCGGTTCAATCTGTGCTGTAGATCTTCATGTCGACTTTCCTTTGCCATAGATTCATTAACAAACTATATTTATGGCATACCAATCATTCAATCAGTTCCAACTTATCAGCTTCCTTCATTAAATAACGCATGTAACCATTTAATGCATTCTGTTATAGCTTGGTTACATCTCAGTAAATACTAAACTTCACTCTGTAGACATTCCGCCTTCATTAACCGATAGCGATAACCTTAGGGTTTACTGACTAGATTCTTTGCTTGATAACATAGTATAGTATTAACCTTTACAATTTACAACATATGTATGATGTCAAAACAATCTAAACGTCATGATCTCATCATTGTCTGACTCGGTAATAGTTGCCCATTGAATACCTTATTCATCATATTCTTTCTGTGTCTTTTACTGACATCTTTATATTCTTCAAATCATACTTCTCAAGATATGGCAACATCATACTGAGTTAGAAAATCAATTTCTTGACATCAATAACAAAGTAATAATATCAAGACAGTAAACATCCTTAATCAATTATATCCATAATCATCAACAATTTTCTCAATGTCTATTATAATGCTATATTGCCAACAAATATCTGACTACAACATTACATCATGGTACTTCAACTATTCAAGAATGCCACATAAAAATTCAACCAAGGTCAAACTGGTTTTTCAAAGCTAACTAGGGTAGGGGTACTACAGAGCAGAGATTGATGTTGTAGGACATACATTTGTGCTTAACCAAAACTATCATTAGGCATTTGGAGATGCTATTATTGCAGTTCATTTCTTCTGTATTGTAGTCTCAATCTTGTTGTAAGTCAGTGAGACTTCCCTAAGGGTTGTAGCCTTCCAAGTCATTATCTCTTGAGCAGTGAGCTCTAGGCAGTGTGCATGGATGCATGTCCATTCCCCATTATAATATTTACACATACTACTACAGAGTATTATCTTACTATGGGTAGGTTCTCACCGTGGTTTTTCCCTTAACCGGTTTGTCCACGTCAAAATCTTGGTGTTGTGTATTGTGTCTTCAATTTTCTTATCTCTGTTATTGTTGCAATTTATCAAATCTATTTTTGTGGTTAAGTTTATAGATCCGGTGAAAACTGATTCACCTCCCCCTCTTAATTTTCTTCATTGTTGTTGCCAACACTTGATCCCTTGGGGCATTCTTTGGGAACTCATATCCATCCAAAATAGATTTTCAAACCTCAAAATATAAAGGCATCAAGTATGAATCCATCCTTCCTCTCTAAAAAGACTAACTTGATCCATGAAACAATGGAGCATGATTTGAGGACAAACCTTCTTGAGAAACTAAGTGTGTCATTTCAAATCTACCTCAAGTTGTTAATATTTATCTAAGGAACCTTTTCTTTGATACTAATTGAAGGGAACACACAATATATTGAGAGATGAAGTAAATTAGTATGATGCGATTTTCATTTAAATTAAACATCAATTACCATCCTTAACTTCTCCTATAAATTATAAAAAACCATTAAATCAACTCAACTTAAATTCCTTAATGATGCATCAATAAAACAACATAAACAAACACACTTTTGTACAAAGAATACCAGATATTTGTAGAATAGCTACTTGGATCTACTACCCAATCCACCCTCACAAAATAATGAATCAGTTACAAATATTGAGTAGGCACCAATCCCCTAATGTAATTGTGAGCACCAACCCACTAGAGACACCAATCTCATATGCCTAGGTTTGAGCAAAAACTCAATTACTAGTACTTTAATCTCAACAATATGAATGATATGAATTAAGGACCTTCGATTTTAATGTGCATGTTTCATTTAATTTGATCAACCTCTAAGAACTATCCTACACTACACATGGTATTGTAATAATGATGCACATACATAGGATGCTACACTTAATATCATTCTCAAGTTCACATGATATGAACTTGTAACTTCAGAATTACACCTCAACAACACACAATAAATGAATTTAAGACACTTATATGTGTGTTACAATTATAGTTACAATCATAGGTTGGTTCAATATAAAATTAAGCACTTTCAAGTCGATCGCACAAATCATTCTTCACCAAACGTGTAATAGGCTAGGTCCAATTTGCCAACATGCTATACAAAACAAAAGAACATGCCACACACTCCAAAAGGTAGCTTAATATGGTCCCAAAGTTTGTTCATGTGTAATTTACAATGGACACAAATGCTACAACTCATTTGCAAGTCATCCTCATCAAACATGTAATAGGTGTGGCCCAAAAAGCTCATAGATAGTTTCACACAAGGGAACATGTCATATGGATCCTACTAAGGATATATCTAGTCCCAAGGGATATACAACCTTATGCTTTCATAGAATAAGCATCAAACTACTCTTGCATTATTTTCCAAACATGAACCAAGTCAACTAACAACACAATAACCAAAATGATAAAATAAACATTATGTTCTATTGTGCCACAACTCCAAAAACTCTAAACAATGAAAACATGTGTATAGGAATACTTTCTATTCAAATCATAAGACATAAATCCTAATCATGAGCAAATGTGGATCATAACATTTTACCAAACCAAGATCATTGTCTAGGTAATATACCTCAATCACTTTGGATCCGACTTCTAGAACACTTACATCAACATGAGTATATGCAACACGATATTATAAAATCCCAACTAATTCCATAATCATATCAATCGATGGTACTACTGCAACTCAAAATTCTCGGACATAACAAGATAGTAATGCATATTCCTCAACCTTTTGAATGCCACAAAAGTAAGCAACATGTATGATACTCAGCTAATAACTTCTATCCAACAATCTCCCTTAGAGACAAAATCCTTTTGACATCAATGACAATGTATATATCCAACACCTTCCCCACTAGGAAGATATGTCATACTAATGTATTATTAAGCACACACTAAAGAAAATAAAGTGGATAAAAGTATGTCAAACTAAGATCTTAAATGAGGGAGAGAACAATCTATATCACCTGCATTCTCCCATGTGACACTATCCACATATTATGTGTCCCATTAGACCTTAAAATACACTATATATCTATTACACAACTTAACATTTCATCTATCAAGAACTTGAGTGGGCTCCACCAACACCACTTCTGGATCCTAGACTTGTAAGGCATGCCAATCAAGTATGTGAGTTGTGTTAGGATGGTATAGTTTGAGCATGGAAATATGAAACACTTTGTGGATTCAAGCAAGAGTAGATAATAGAGAAAGTAGGCAATTGGGTTGATCACTTCCAACACTTAAAAAGGACCCACAAATCTAGGTGCTAATTTGAATGATTTTCCAAAATATATAAAACTCTTATGAGGTCTAACCCTAAAAAAGTTTTTGTCTCCAACTAAAAATTACCTAAAATTATTGTTCTTATCTGCATAACTCTTTTGTCTATCTGATACCTCCTTCAATATTCCCTTAACTAATTATATGTTTTCTTCTATCTTGCTAAGCATATCTAGACCAATTATGATTTTTTCTTCCATCTTATCCCAGCTAATAGCATTGCAACATTTTTTCCCCATTAAGAGCTTGAAAAAGTACCATCCCCAAAGATGCATGGTAGGAGTTGTTATATGAAAAATCCACCAATGGAAGATAATCTTCCCACTTGTACTTTTGATCCATACAATAAATTATAAGTAGGTTATCAACAACCTGATTTACACTTTTTGTTTATCCATCTTTTTGTGGGCAACATGTTGTACTAAAATTATCCTATTCCTAAAGTTGTATTCAATGCTATCCAAAATCTATAATTCATGCGAGTATCTCCATTTGATATGATTGTCTCTACTACACCATGCAAACTAAATATCTTTTTGATATTTATTGGCTAAGGTCAATGAACCATCCTTAACATTTCTTAGAATGAAGTGTGCTACCTTGGTCAACTTATTCACAACCACCAAGATGGCATCATGCCTATTCTTGGACATAGGAAACCATTGTATGAAATCCATGCTCATTACTTGTCATCTATACTCAATAATATCATGTGTATAGAAAAGCCCTTCCAGATGCACATGTGGATAGAAAATCCCTTTTAGATGTACATGCTCAACCTTAACTCACTAGCATTCTAAGAATTGAGATAAATTCAATCACATAATTCTTGAGTCTTAAGAAAAATATAGAGACTTCAATTATGCTACCATCATGGTTTGTCTAGGGTGCCTTAAATAAGGTACATTGTGAATCTCTTCTAGGATCATTTTCCTCAATCACCATGAGTGTTGAATGTATATTACTCCTTGGTATCTCAATATTCCATATGATTCAAATAAATACCCATCCAAATGAGGAACTAAGGGGTTCTTCTCTAAGGCTTTCTTCACTCTTAAGTAGTTCTCATCTCCTTGTAAAATCTAAACCACTTGTCTCAAATTAGACCTTGTTGTAGTCATGGTTGTTAGGAGTGTTCTCTGGCTAACAACATAAACTACTCTATTTTCCTTCTTGATATAGTCAATCCCAGAATAATATTCACTAATAAATTATAGCCATCTCCTTTGTTGAGCATTGAGATTGGGTTATGTAAAAATATACTTGAGTCCTAGGTGATCTATCTTAATTCAAATGACTTTCACAATAGATAATTATCCACATCTATAGTGCATGAACTATGGTTGCTAACTCTATGTCTCATGGTACATAATTTAGTTCATATTGTTTTGAATTCCTTGATTCATATATTACCACCTACCCATTCTGGATTAGCACTTCTCCTACACCTTCTCCTAATGCATCAACCATCATCATTAATTGTCCATTAGGACCAGGTTTGGTTAAAATTGGAGTTGTAGTGAGCTTCCACTTCTAAATTTGAAAATATTTCTCACACTTGTTGGTTTATTCAAATATTTTTTCATTCTTTCGATGTAAAGTGATTGGTTTTGCAACTTTAGAAAATGATTCTACAAACTTCCTGCAGTATCCAACAAGTCCCATGAAGCTTCAGACTTTATTCAAATTCTATGATGTTGGCCACTCCATGATTGCCTTGATTTTCTTTGGATCTACTACAATCACTTCTATTCAAATGATATGGCCTAGATAAGCACCTTATTTTGATAGAAGGTACACTTGGATAGCTTACCAAAGAGATTATTCTACCTCAAGAATTATAACACTATCCTCAAATTCTTAACATGCTCCTCCATAGTTTTAGAGTAGATCAAGATATCATAAAAAAAAATTAGCAGAAAGTCATCCAAACAATTGTTGTAAATGTGAAGTTGATTGATGTTTCAGTATGGTTGTCATTGATGTCAATGTACTGATTATGTTTCAGTGTTTGGTTTTGTTCTAAACTATCTGATTTTTTGTAGATATATTTATGATGTGTTGGAATGCTGTTGGGGATTGTCTTGAGATTCTACTCTCATGTTTTGGTGGTTCAAAAGTTGTGCTTTGAAAGTCTATGCAGTGATATTAATGATTGTATGGTAGAGTTTGCAGAGCTCTGCATTTTCAATTTTCCTGTTGTTTTTTTGGATTTATGCTTCTCATGAATATATCTTTGTTATTCTAATCCTACATATATTGATGTGCTCCAAAATTATGTTGTTGGCCATGTTCTTTCCTGGTCTGGTTAACCCAAAATGCACTATCTTTTGGTCTGGTGATTGTGGCATTTAGATAACATGTTGTTGCATTTAAACTTATCATTCCTTTTCACTACAGGAGTGCTTAGTAAAGACCTATTTTGATAATTATGTTTCATTATCTCCTTGGCCAACTTGGAAAACCTATTTTGGAGCTCGGTATATAAGGAATAGTTGCAATGAAATATAATAAGGATTCAAAGAAGGAAATTGATTGTAAAATGAATATCTATCTTTTGTGATGCGAAGAGGTTGATCAATGTGGTTGTTTGTTGATGCTATTTGGTACCAGTGGTAGTAAGCCTAAGGTTTCTTTCGATATTGAACTTGTTTGGCAATTGTGCCTTTGTGGTGATTCTTTCTTTCTTCTTTTAGGCAGTGAGCCCTCCTTTTTTTGGCAGTTTTAGTTGGGCAGTGGGTGCACCTGTAGTGAGTATTTTTGGTAGTGAGCCATCTTTGTAAAAATCACCTTAACCGGTGTCATTCTAATAGGTGTTTTCATATTGAGAACTAATATTCTATGTGGTTTTTCTCTTCTTGGGTTTTCCATGTCATATTTGGTGTCTCATGTGTGTGTTCTTTCATGCTCTTATCTGTTCATGGTTAAGTAATATGAATTTAATCTCTACCGAATCTGTATCTATGGGAAAAGTGATATAATTTTAATATACAATTGATTCACCCCCCCTCTCAGTTGTTTGGAATATTCAACAATTGGTATCAGAGCTTTGGTTCCTAGAAAGTGAGACTAACCACTCTAGGAAATCCAATGGCACATAAATTGACTATTCTTACTTTTGAAGGATGCGACTATAGTTACAAGACCTAGAAATTTGTGGAAACTAAGTATTCGCCTTCAAAAAATGGACCTACTACACCGGGTGAGATTGACGCCTGTAAAAAAATGAGTGAGAAAGGTATGCTATCTTTAGTGCTTTGTCTAAAACTAAATTGGTGAGGGTCATTTCTTTAGATATTTCTTATGAAGTTTGGGAAAGATTGAAAATTATCTATGAAGGAAATGAATGAGTTAAGCTACCTAAGATGTAGACTGGTAAGGGCACTTATGAGAATTTGAGAATGGAAGAAGGTGAAGCATTAGCAAGCTATTTTCAGAAGGTTGATAGTGGTTTGAATGAGATAAGAGATATTGGTGGTGTCTTGGATGAGAAGGATGTGATACAAAAGATCATGAGAACTTTACTGGAAAGTTACAGTGACAAGATTTTAGCTATTGAAGAAACCTATGGTCCATCAAAATTCACTAGAGAAGACTTGTTTGGCACCTTGACTATATTTGAGATGAGAAAGTTTGGCAGAGACAAAGAAAAATTAGAAACAACCTTTAAAGCATCAAAAGCTACAGATGAAGATTCAGATGATGAGGAGAGCCTAGATGAGATATTTTGTAAGAAATTTGAAGAGAGGAACTGACAAATATAAAGGCCTGATACCCCTAAAATGTTTTAAATGTGGAAAGATTGGTCATTATTGCTTGAAATATGCTAGATTTGGTTAAGTGTTCTCATTGATGTCAACATTGTATCCTGGTTGGAGACTATCCTGGTTAGTCTTGGTGATATTCTTGGTTTTGGCTATGATTCTGATCCGGTATGATCATATCTCTGGATTCGATTTTGGATGCTTATTATAATGATTACATGATTGGTATATTCTAGTGATTTGATGATTTGGTCATCACTTTTGTAATTTCTGGTTATCGGTTGGCTTGTGCCTTTACCGACTCACTCTTGGCTTTCCCAGCTAGCTTTTGGCTTTACCAACTTCTGATGTTCTCAGTTAGCTTTACCGGTATGCTGTTTTGGTGACTTGGTCAATGGATTTTGGGTCCAGCTTATGGAATCAATTTCTCTCATGTTGAAGGTGTTTCTTGATCGTGTCTCGAGTATTTGGTGACTTTGAATTGGATGGCATGTTATTATGGTGGTCCTATTTGGATCCGGTTAAACTTTTCATTACTTCACTAAGGGTTTCTACCGACAAGTGAAGCATGTTGGATTTTGGTCTTAGAGGAATTCCTGACGGATATAATCATTTGGTTATTTGATTTAGGTCCATGCTATGTGATGTAAATCATAATATTGGTCCAGTGGTATTGTGTGATGTAATTTTTTGTAATTATGGGTTTATGGGTTTAGGGTTTAGTTGACCTTGTCATTAAGGTTGATGATCTGTATTTATAAGTGACTTATTCATGTAATTTGGGATTGATGGTTATGGTTGGTTAAGTCTGCATTATCTGAGAAAGGATTATGTACAAATAAATTCATATCATTTAGGAGAAGGTTGGAAAGGTTTTGTATTGCAGAGCAGACATCAATGCTTAAACAAAACTATATTAGGCATTAGTAGATGCTACTTTCACAGTTCATTTCTTTCCAGCTTGTAGTCCGATGTTTATGTAAGTCAGTGAGACTTCTCTTTGTGATGAGTAGTGTGCTCTAGGTTGTTGGCCTTTCTGCAAGTGCAGACCCCTTTGTAATTATTTATAATACTACTACAGAGTATTCATCTGATTGTGGGTAGGGTTTCCCACCGTGGTTTTTCCCTTTTTGGGTTTTCCACGTCAAAATATTGGTTTTATGTGTTGTGCTTTCATGATATATCTTTCATTGTGTTGTGCTTTGGTATAAGGTTTATAATTGAATTAATTGTTGTACTTGTGATTAAACTAATTTACCCCTCTCCCTCTTAGTTTACTGTTGGTATCAGTGCATTCTAACAATTAGTATCAAAGAAAGGTCCTCTCTGTAGAAGCTTAACCACTTGAGGAGATCCGATGGAAACTGCATCAAGTTCCACATTAAATCCTTACCAAAAGAAGAGTCCCAGATTTGATGGTACAAATTATAAAATATGGAAGGAGCGAATGAAGATTCATATTAGATGTCTTGGAGCTGAAGTTTGGGAGATAATGGAGAAAGGGTATATACCTCATGATCCTAATTCTAGAACACCGACACCTGTTGATTAATAGAAAAGAGTTGAAAATGATGTGAGAGTGAAAGAAGCATTGTTAAGCACCCTATCTGATGAAAATATATTTAATGTCATAGAGTTGGAGAATGCTAAGTTGATCTGGAGTCAGTGGACAAAGCTTGAAAATCTTTATGAAGGTGACCAGGCTGTGAAAATTGCTAAACTTGAAGGTTTATGGGTTAGATATGAAACTTTAAAGATGGAAGAAGATGAGAAGATAAGTTCTTTCATGGATAGAGTCATGGAGATTGTCATGGGTATCAAATGTTGTGACAGATCAGTTAGTGAGGATGAGATAGTGTCAAAAGTTCTACCTCTGACTTACAAGATGAAGACTACTGCTATCAATGAACTCCAGACAATGTCAAGTACCCCTGTGACCAGAGATACATTACTTGGGAAATTGACTGCTTTTGAACTTGAAGAACTTGGAGATCAGAGTGCTGCTAAAACTAAGACTGATTTGAAAGCATCTACCTCTAGTAAGTAGAAGATAGATTGGAAAGAGATGTATGCTAAGGATATGGAGGAAATTGAGAAAGATGAAAGAGAACTTGAAGAGATGGAAGCCCTAATTGCTAGAAGAATTCCTAAAGGACAAGTTGGAAGTGAGTATAAAGGAAAAGACCCTTTTAAATGTTTTTCATGCAATAAGATTGGTCATTTTGCATCTAGATGTCCCGAAAGAGATGCTAGGAATCATGAAAGATTTGTGAGGAATTATAAGCCTAATCCTGAATATCAGAGTAGACCTAGATTCAAAAGAAATAAGGATAAATCATGTTATTATGTTGGTGATGATGATTTTGGTATTACTGATGATGATGATGATGATGATGAACCTATGAGTGGATCTGGTAATGGTGCCTCATCCAACAAAGATTGGGTCTTTATTGCTATCAAGGATGATTCTCTGGAATCTGTCGTTGAAGCAACACATACTGAGGAAAAGGCCTTGGCTGCTAAAATTGAAGAGAAGGATGAATGGGTTATAGACAGTGGTTTCTCGCATCACATGGTTGGTGACAAAAGAAATTTCTTATCATTGCAAGAATTTGATGGTGGATTGGTCAGATTTGGAGACAACAAGGCGTGTAGGATCAAAGGCAAAGGAACAATATCATTGGATGGTAAGACTAATAATGATAATGTTTATTATGTTGAAGGCTTAAAGAATAATATTTTAAGTGTAGGTCAGATGGTGGATAGAGGATTTCATTTGCAATTCAAGGATGCAAAATGTAAGACCATCAATAAATCTGGATTGGAGATTGCTTCCGAAACTTAGACCAAAGGTAATATCTTTTATTTGAACTCTGGTGAGAAGGTTTGCTTGATTTCTTAGATTGACAAAAGTTGGTTATGGCATAAGAGGACGTGTCATGTAAATTTTGATTGCATAGTAAAGATCATTTCAATACTGGTTGTCAAAGATTTTCCCAAGATTGTTAAACCTCATAATCTGGTATGTGGAGAATGTCAAATGGGTAAGCAAGTTAGAAATTCTTTCAAAAGTATACATGATAAATATAATGAAATTATTTATCTTATTCATACTGGTTTGTGTGGACTGGCAAGGACTAAATTCTTTAAAGGTGATAGATATTTTATGTTACTTATTGACACTAATACATTTGGTCTAGAATTCCAACGGGGGTTTTGATGAATACTAAGAGGGGGGGGGTTGAATTAGTATGCCAAAAATTTTTGCACTAAAACACTTACACAGTCTAAAGATAAATTGGTAAAGCAGTCTGACAGTCAAACCGATTACCACACATACAAACCAAAATGTGAATAAAACATTCACCCACAAAAGCAATACAACCATAACACAAGATATTTGATGTGGAAACCCAACTGGGAAAAAAACCATGATGAGATGGAACTCACAAGTTAGTATCTGTAGAATAGAAACCAGACCGGTTAAGGTCTTACAATGTTCTTCACCCGAACAGATCCTATTAGGAATCTCAATCTCTGTTAGGAGATAAGTCCGATTAAAGACTACCTTGTTAGAGGGTTTTAGATTCACATGTGTGAACCACCTTGTTAGAGGATTTTACAAAGGCTTTGAGGCCTACTCAATTAGGGGCTACTGACTTGTTAAAGATGTGAGTAATCAACAAGTGTTTGATCTATCTAATAGCACAAACTGCTTGGTTAGATCCAGTATTGCTCACAGCTAATGCATTCTAGCATTACTTCATTCTTCTCTATCTCTCTCTTAGTTACAACTTGATCTTCTCAGATAAGATCGCTCTTCCAACAAATCAACATCCACCTTAAACCCTAGCTCAACATTAATCCTTTTCGCAACAACCTAAAACCCTAGACATGATGTCCCTTTTAAAGGAATCTGATTTCATGTCGGTCCAATAGGATTTCTTTACAATTTCCTAGGTTCAATGAACCTAGACATACTTAGTAACATGACACAGGAATCACCGTTAATGTGTCTGCACCGTCAAACAATCGGTGGATTGGTAACTCATCACAAAAGGCTGGTTGGTAACTCATCACAGAGTATTACTAGTTCATACAAAATACCGGTTGCCAGTTTGACAAAAATGAAGACTGGTAAGAATGTGTTGTGCCACTTTGCACCCTCATACCACTTGTGATCTGTGAACCACTTGGGGTCGACATGCCACTTCAGATCGGGAAACACATTCTGCAAAATCACTACTAGTCTAAAAACTAGAATACAACATATCGATTGGAACAAATACCGGTTGAGCATGAGCTCATACATATAAAGGGGATCTCAATACAAGTGTGTGTCCATCAATGACAATCACAACATAAACATCAAAAATGCCAACAATCTCCCCCTTTGGCATTGATGGCAACACTTAGGAAAATAAAATTTTGACATCTAAGTGTTTTACAACAAAAACTTGCCATTAACAAAATTGCTCCCCCTAAGCATATACACTATCCCTTAATCAATAGAGTGTATAGAAATTTTGCATTCAGAGCATAATCATCAAAGCATATAGCATATATCACAACATATATCAAAATTCTGAAATTTTAAAACCATATACTTCTCCCCCTTTGCCAATAATGACAAAGTACCACTGAAAAACCTGTTTCCATATATATATAAAAGTGTTTATGACAATAATGAATAATACTTGTCAAAAACCGCTTTATAGTCTTGCAAAAATTGTTTCATGGAAAAAGACCAGGACTCAAGTAGGGAGGTCGCCACTTCCTTCTCTGTCTGCATTTGTGATCCCTGTTCCTCCATGGCATCTATTGTGCTCAGTTATTGTGTGACTATCAGGGCATCTAGGTTTAGATAGCATTTTTGGAGAATTTGCAGTCGTGGAAGTAATACCAGTTGAAGCTCTGCGAATCCCTAGACCTTGTGCTAATCTCTTCCTCTATCTTGGCTAACTGGATCTGGAACCGGTGAACAGTTTGCCCATATGCTACAAAGGAGTCGTAAGGAGTCTTGAATGTGCTTAAGTAGGACTGTAAGTCCATTTGAAGCTGTTGCTTCTTGGCTAGCACATCATCACAAAACATATGAGGTTGACAGATTTTGTTGAGTAGCAAGTTTCCCTCATCCAGGGCACTCCTTATGTCCTTTTGATCCTTTAACAGTTCAGTCCTAAGCTCATTTAATTTCTTCACGAGAGCAACATTAAGAGCCTTTTGGTGCTCTTTCTCTACATTGGCCTCTACTGCTTCTTCTAGACCCTGCACCTGATCATCCACTATAGTACATAGAAGTTTGAGTTGTGCTAGTGATGAATCAGTGTCAGGAAGATTAGTACCAGGGATTAAACCGGTAAGTGTGTCTATAGCTACCTGAATGATGTCCTATTCCTTTTTCCCACGAATGATCTCAAGGTGCTCTTGAGCAACCTTGATGCTCTGCATAAGCTCTGACTCACTTGCAGATTGGAGATCGATAGGACTACAGAGATCAACCGGTGAGGGTTGACTTTCGGTTGCCTTAAGAGTCTCCACCTAAGATCTTTTTGGCACTTCTCGTTCCTTGGCTTCTTCAGTTTTCTTCTTTTCCACTTCTCTTCTCTTCTCTTCTTCCTTGTCTTCCTCTACCTTTTTCTTCTCCTCTACTCTCCTCTTCTACTCTTCCTTTTCTTCTTCTTCCCCCTTCTTCTTCTCTTCCTCTTCCTTTTTCTTCTTCTCTTCCTCTTCCTTTTTCTTTTCTTCCTCTTCCTTCTTCTTCTCTTCCTCTTCCTTCTTCTTCTTCTCTTCTTCCTTCTTTTTCTTTTCTTCTTCTTCCTTCTTCTTCTTTTCTTCCTTGTCCTCTTCTTCCTTCTTCTTCCTTTCTTCTTCTTGCTTCTTCTTCTCTTCATCTTTTCATTTCTCCTCTTCCTCTTTTCTTTTCTCTTCCTCTTTTTTATGTTTCTCATCTTCATCCTTCTTCTTTTTCTCTTCCTGTTCTTTTGCCACTTGCTGTGTGTCCACAACTTGTTCACCACCCTGATTGGCCTGTTGCCCCTGTTCAGTTCCCTCAGAAGGTATGTCTTGAGTGACATCTTCTATATCTAGGGCATCAACATCTATGGTGTCGATTGGTTCCTCCACCAGGTTTCCTTCCTCATCAAAAACCTCATCCGGTTTGGAAATAACCGGTTCCTTTTCCGCTTGGAGGTTGGCCATTCAAGCTTTGTGAAAGCTGATAGCATGGGCCATGTGTTGATGTGTATCCTTTTCTACATCATCAACTCTCCCTTCCAACAACCAGAGTCTTCTTCTCCTTGTGAAGAAGAGACCTTTATTTTGATCCAATATATCAAATAATTCTGAATTTGAGAGTTCGGGGAAGTACTGTGCAAAAACTTTCTCCCTAATCTCTTGTTCCTTTTCAATGGCAATGCACCATTTGTTATCCAATGCTTTAAATAATGAATCTGGTGTCTGAGATTTAATCTCTGATGGTGACCGGTCATTTTTACATAAATAAAGAATGATTTCCTGCAGTGCTTCATCTTTTTCTTCACTATTGAATTCATTATAATAATCTATTAAATCATGAAGTAAATTTCTCCTAATATTCTTTACTATTCTTTGACAATGTGTCAAAGGTTTGTAAGAGGATATATCTATATTTACCGATGCGGATGTTGCCGGTTCATTCTTCTTCACCTTTTTGGTCTTTCTAGCCTTCTTTGGTTGTTCATCAGACTCAGTTTCTTCGGAGTCCAGTTCATTTTCCTTAGTCTTCCTCTTTCTTTCAAAGACTTTTGCCAGTGACCACTTGGTCACTCTTGGAGTCTTAGTGGTAGCTAGTGCTGATGCTACAGGCACTGCCTTAGCTTTCTTAGCTGCCGGTTCTTTTCCCTTCTTCGCCAATGGTTCTTCAACTGGTGCGATCCTCTCCAAGTAGGTTCCGATTCACTTAGCCTTTGGATCAAGAGGCGAGGCAATAAGGGTTGAAGCATACCCTTCTAGCATGTCAAACATGACCTCATAGCCCATAGGTTCCACTTCCTCCATTCTAGGCTCAATAGCCTCCATTAGACATTTGTCCACCTAAATAGTGAAATAGATGTCATCTTCATACTTCTTCACTATGTCACCTGAGATTCGTACCCTCTGACTCATCTTTTTTCTGAACTCATCAAAGTATTTGTTCAGTACCTCAGGGTAGCCAGTTCCAATGGCTTGCACACTTTCCTTTATCTACTTGGTTACTGGTTGGTTAGGGGACCACTGGACATCTCCTACACCCGGAAAGTAGCCTTGAAAATAGAAAAACAACCCTACCAGTAGTTGTCCAAACTTAAATCTCAGTGAATTGTCCTTTTTGATTGCCTTAAGATTTAACAGGAGTTGCTTCTGCATACCAGTGCATAAGTCAAATGATTTATCCTCTATAATCATCTGGTAAGTGGCATTTACCGCTACAGCAGATACAAAATTAATCCTGCTGGCTGAGAATGTTATGTAGCCTATCACCATGCAGGCATATTTTACCAGTTCATCCTTGATAGGATTAACTGTCATATCTCGTGAATCACTTGTCAAACCGGTGAGCTTGGTTATTTCCATTTTGCTTATCGTTCTCAGGGCTGACACTTCCCCTGTGTTACAAAAACTGGTGACTGCATGAATTGCCTCAGGAATGATATCATGCATTCTCTCCAGGTACATCTTGTCACCATGGACTCTGCTCAAGATGATCCTGATGTGATCCTCTGTGAAGTCTTCCAGAAAATATACCGCATTATGGAGTTTCTTCTTCTCTAAGATACTGAACTCCGGTTTGATCCTTTTGTCCTTTCCGCAAAATAGACCTAATTGAGTATGAATGGCTAAGGACCCTAGGTCTTCTATCTTGCAATCAATATAGTCTGAAATTCCTTCTTTGACTATGACTCTAGCTGGAACTTGTGACAAAGCATTATACTTGGACTTCCTCTGAATGAAACTTTTTGACTCAATGGATGTGCTTGAACTGGTATGAGATGCGGAAGCCATTGAAGAGTATTTCAAGAACACGAAAAATACCTTTCAAATGTGAATTTAGGGCTTCCTGATTCTGCTTTACTTCGCTCTCCGTCGGATGCCAAATCACCGCTTTAAGTTCTCCACTACTGCTTGCAAACTAGATTTGAATCTATTTCAAAGTTATCCAATTTCTTGAGATCTAATGCTCAAATCGCCTTTTCTTCGCTTTGCACTTGAAAACTTTTCTTCGCTTGAAAACAGATAGTGAGAAATGATTTGAAAAATGCATTTATACATGTCTCTCACCTACCATCATTAATGCTCCTCTATTAGGGCGTAAACCCTAATTTGCCTTTTTACCATTTTCGGTCTTCTACCAAGTGACAGGTGTAGCATACTGGTTAAGGTCTTTTACCGGTGTTAACTGGGGGTTTGAAAGCATTTTGCCATTTTCTCCCCCTAAGCCTTTGAGGCTTAGTTTGCTAGTTCTGATATTTCCACACTAGGTGCAGAAACCAGTTCCTCTTCCAACTTTGTTGGTTTCTTCTTCCATATTTTCTTCATGTCTCCTTGAACTTTTTCAACATCTATTTCACCTTCTTGAGTGACTTGTATATCATCAGATATACTTTTTCTGCTTCTACAGAATCTTGCAATGTGACCCGGTTTGCTACAGTGATAGCAAACAAGTCCAGGTGCTCTCCAAGGTCCATTGTACATGTTTCCATTCTTCCTTTTGCATGTTGCAGCAGTGTGACCATGACCATGACATATCATACAACTTTCTCTCCATCCGGTTGTCGCTTGATGACCACCGCTTCTTGACTGATGATTGAAGTCATTAAACCAGTTGTGGTTCTGGTTCATAAAAGATTCAGGACCAGTTCCTTGGGTCCTCTGAGGATATCTTCCAGTGTTATCCACTATAGACCTACATTTAAATGCTCTATGCCCAAAATTGTTGCATGCATAACAATGACCATTAAACTTATTGAATCTAGGTACATTATTGATAAAATAAGGAAAATTATTGTAGGCTTTGCTCCTACATATATTGGCAGTGTGTCCTTCTTTAAGACAGTTAAAGCAAACAGGTTTCAATTTTTGCTTACCTTTTCCTTTGAGTGTCGGTTGCTTCTTTGATGCTTCAACATTTGTTCCTAAGGATTCTCCTTCCTCATGTCTAGAAAAACCAAGACCATTGGTATTCTTTACCGGTCTAGATGACTCAAGCTTTTTCTCTAGCTTGACTGTACTTTTGCCAAACTTAGCAAGTATTTCCTTTGACTCAAAGAGTTCTTTGGAAATAGCAGTGTTTGTCTCCATAAGACTTGCATTTTCAGAGATGGCAATGTTCAGTTCTCCTTGCATGTCTTCTTTTTCCATTCTACTCTCATGAAGGTGAGCAGTTAGTGCACTAATCTCATGTTTCAACTTGGAGATCTCATGATCTCTATTTTTTACCTGATCTTCACCTTTTCTCCAGTTCTCAAGCTCTTGATTGAACCGAATAGTTAGTCCTTCCAATTCCTTTCTTAGATTGGAGTTTGAATCATTCAGCTTATTCACTTCAGCAATCATAGCTTCCATGTTGGCTTCATCTTCAGAACTACTTTCAGATAGTTCCATCAACTTTTCTACATGTTCTCTTCTTTTTGCTTGAGATGCCTTGTATTTGACCATAAGATCATCATAGGATTTCTCAGACTTAGTGAGCCATTGAGTAAGTTCCCTCAAGGTGTATTCCCCCATATCTCTTTCCAAGTGGTTAAACTTATAGAAAGGTTGGCTCTGATACCAATTGATGAATACTAAGAGGGGGGGGGGTGAATTAGTATGCCAAAAATCTTTGCACTAAAACACTTACACAATCTAAAGATAAACTGGTAAAGCAATCTGACAGTCAAACCGGTTACCACACATACAAACCAAAATGTGAATAAAACATTCACCCACAAAAGCAATACAACCATAACACAAGATATTTGACGTGGAAACCCAACTGGGAAAAAAAACCACGGTGAGATGGAACTCACAAGTCACTATCTGCAGAATAGAAACCATACTTGTTAAGGTTAGACTGGTTAAGGTCTTACAATGTTCTTCACCAGAACATATCCTGTTAGGAATCTCAATCTCTGTTAGGAGATAAGTCCGATTAAAGACTACCTTGTTAGAGGATTTTAGATTCACATGTGTGAACCACCTTGTTAGAGGATTTTACAAAGGCTTTGAGGCCTACCCGGTTAGGGGCTACTGACTTGTTAAAGATGTGAGTAATCAACAAGTGTTTGATCTATCTAATAGCACAAACTGCTTGGTTAGATCCAATATTTCTCACAGCTAATGCATTCCACCATTACTTTAGTCTTCTCTATCTCTCTCTTAGTTACAACTCGATCTTCTCAGATAAGATCGCTCTTCCAACAACTCAACATCCACCTTAAACCCTAGCTCAACATTAATCCTTTTCGCAACAACCTAAAACCCTAGACATGATGTCCCTTTTAAAGGAATCTGATTTCATGTCAGTCCAATAGGATTTCTTTACAATTTCCTAGGTTCAATGAACCTAGACATACTTAGTAACATGACACAATAATCACCGTTAATGTGTCAGCACCATCAAACAATCGGTGGATTGGTAACTCATCACAAAATGCCGGTTGGTAACTCATCACAGAGTATTACCGGTTCATACAAAATACCGGTTGCTGGTTTGACAAAAATGAAGACTGGTAAGAATGTGTTGTGCCGCTTTGCACCCTCATACCACTTGTGATTTGCGAACCGCTTGGGGTCGACATGCCGCTTCAAATCGGGAAACACATTCCGCAAAATCACTACTAGTCTAAAGACTAGAATACAACATACCGATTGGAACGAATACCGGTTGAGCATGAGCTCATACATATAAAGGGGATCTCAATACAAGTGTGTGTCCATCAATGACAATCACAACATAAACATCAAAAATGCCAACAGGTTTCCAACATAGAAGGTATATTGTGACTAAATTTGATTTTTTTTTAAATGCCTGAATTCGTCAGAATTCCAATGGTAATTTCACATTTGGTTTAGATGGAGAAGGCGTTAGCAATGAAATTTGTTTTTTTTTTCAAAAAAGTTCCCGCGTTCATCGAAATTTCGATGACAACGGGCATTACTTAAAAGAAAAAAGAAAAAGAGGGCATTACCTCAACCCCTGGAAAGATCAAACGACACACTCACCATTCAAGGTAGAATCTTCACCTTCATTTTGGATTTGCATAATATGTGGAATTGCTAAATCTTCACCTTCATTCATTGAATCTTTGGATTTGCAAATATATGCATGAGGAATTTCGGATTTGCATAATATGAGGAATTGCTTGCATAGAATCTTCACCATTCGAGGTAGCTGAGTCTTCACCTTCATTCATTGATTTTCATTTATGAGGAATTGCTTGCATCCCACCCATTGCTTGAGCTATCCACTGCATTTCACAACTACCCGTGCTTTGTCGTTCCTAGGTCAACATCATCAGAAGTCTTTTAAGGTTTCCCCCATGAATTGGTTGTCGATGTTCAATTTTTCCCACATTACAAAAGAATAGGAGAAAGCTTGTCCACGTTGCAAGCTTTGTGAGGCTTCTTCCATAAATAACAGGCTAGTCATAGATTTCATTTCTTAAAATTTAGAGCTTTCTCATCAAATGGGGAAGAAAAAAACATTAGTGAAGTAGATCTTAAACACTTATTGGTACCTTATTATCTTATATGATTGATAGAGAAAACTTAGAATTCTAATCAAATTCAGACTTCTTAATTGAATTTGAAGGAGTTTATTTTATTTTATGAGAAGCCACAATTTGTTCTCAAAGAAGAACATAGCCATACCATGTCATTACCTATTGATATCACTCATACCGAGGAATAAAAAATTTAGAAGGTTTGTGACTATTGGTCAACATCATTTGATACTGTGATCTTGCTGATCTGAAGTATTATACCATTCTACAACAGTTTGAAGAGAATGCATACACTCTTGGGTTGAACTATCATTATTTGTTGTGATCTGCAATCTTTGTCTCCCATTTGAGTCTCCAACATTTGTTTCTGAATTAAAAAGTTCATCTATTTGTAATTAAGGGTAGCTCCATTACAAGACCAATTCCTTTAAATAATTAACCTAGTGACCAAAAGTGATAGTGATACAACAAGAAGAGATTGTTATAGGTCCGAGACAACATGCAGACATGATAATGCTATAATTATTTAGTAATGACTATGCAAATGGTTTGAAAAAATGAAAGGTTAAAGAGAAAAGTCACTAATAATAGTGGTAAATATGGTTGTGACACAAGGAATCAAACAATAGCCCTATACACAATGTGAAGTGTGATCTTGCCTTAGTCAAACAGACAAGAATGAGCATCAAATACATGATAGTTTAGGGTGAGAGGATGAATGGACAAAATATGATGAGGTTGTGGAATCATATGTGAAACTAGCAGTGAGTACATAGGTTTTGTTTTAAAAAGAGTATATCAAAAGAGTATATTACTTGGTCTAAATAAGCAAAGTAGAGCAGCAGTACAAAGAACGCAAAGTTTTTAAGATAGTCAATTTTGGTAGAAAGTTTTGGATACCAAGAGACAAATTGTCAACAATAGACTTAAGGATCTCAATAAAAGGGAAACAATAGTCATTTAGATCCTTTGAAAAACCATGCTAGGATGTGATATTTATGGTCTAAATGAATGAGACAAATAAGTATAACAGGGAGCACAAGTTAGTCCATGATGATATGGAGAAAAATGCAATGATTGGCAATCCAATCAAATGGGAAGACATCACATTCCAAGTGGCAATAACAATCCCTAGCATGATATAGAGAATAAATCCTAAAAAAGGATGTTCAACTTGAGCATTGATACATTGATGAAGGTGATTCCCAAAACAAATTAATAGTCTTATAGAAGATTACAACAATAAGGGAGATTTGAAACCAAGAAGAGCAAACATGACAGTTTAAAAAGGGATGTGGACATTGTGGCAGTCATGGAGGCCTAATTTTGTGATGGTAAAGATGCAATCCATTAGGATATATATTTTATATAAATAGACAAAGGTTTACTCCCACCATTATATGTTAAGGTATGAAGTTTGTGGTGAACTAAACAACAACAATGAGAAAGCACAAAAATAGCATTACATGATAAAGACCATTTTGTAAATCTATTTTCAACCAGTTGGAAGCTAAAACAAGTTGTCTTATATCTTGGCCAAGAGTTGGTAGAGAAAGTTGTTATGCAGGCCTTATGGAATATTCAGTTCATAAAAAAGCTATCCTTAGCTCAAGAAATAGTTGTAGACCAAAAGTTGAAGAGATCCTAGAATGTAATGTACTATTTTTACCAATGGTTAAAAACATTATGCAAGAATTGCAAGATGATTTCTACTAGACCAAGGCCAATTCAATGCATTGTAGAGTATAAGAATAGTTAAAAGAAGAGTTATTTATTTAAATGATGATACACATATTTTCAGATAAAGTGACAACCATGTCATTGTCAAGACAATCATGTGAAAAGTTGTAAAGAATGATGCATAAACGTAAATAAAAAATTGACAAATATACCTCAATTTTGAAATGCTTGGCATGAAGTTCCACACAAGCCTTAATGTTTCTAGAACATGTTACTATATTCTTTCATCATGGAAAAACATAATGTAGTTGATCATAATTGATGTAACAAAGTTGTATCTTTGAATGTCATGTTCCTTGATTATAGATCTATGCTCAATTGATTTTAATTGCTTGATTGAAAAATTGGTAGATGTGGGTTGGAGTTGATATGGGTTTGAAATGAGAAATAGACTTGTACATCTATATGCAACTTTCACCTTTTCAAATTGAACTTTTGGAAAAGTCAAAATTTGGAGAGGAAATTCCTACTATTTGTGAATCCAACATTCATCTTTCAAATTTTAGGTCCAATTTCCATTAATAAGGGTTACCAAGACCCTAGTCCTAGAAAATTGAGCCATGAGGAACATCATGAATAAGGGAATGAACCAAATTTATGGAAACATTCTCAAACCTAAGTACAATTAGGCATAAATAAGGCACAACCACTAAAGTGAGTCCAAACCTAGTGTATATTTATAAAGAGATACAACTTATGATGCAATATTTAGCCGCCTCTTAGCAAGAGTATTAAATTATGCTCATGTACTCTTGGGAAAATATGGAGAAACCAAATATTCTTTCACCAAGATATTGAAGAGTCAAGATGACTACAAGTTTGCAAAGGTGGTAGCTCCCAAGACTTATGATATTGTCAATCTACAGTATTGAGATAAAAGGGAAGTACAAAGTGAGTAATATGAGTAACATTGGTAACACACATGGAGCATGTAAAACACAAAGTTATGACATTTAGAACTAGTAAGATTCATATATTCTCACTAGGACCCATATCAAAAAGACAAGGCATAGATCTAGGACTAGTAAGATCCTTATATAGTTACTAGGAGTCATGTCAGAGACACATAAAAGCATGATACCCATGATAGTAAGATCATCTAATACTTAGTCATAGATCACATTCTAACAACAAATAGAAGGTAATAGCTTGGTAACCTAACTAGTCCATGAGTAGTATCTCAAAATGTTATCAAAGCTAGGTTAGGTTAGGATCCTCAAGAACCTATAATGTGTCTTATAATGGGTGTTGAAAATAATCTACACTCAAGCCAACAATGGAATGGTAAGAAAGGGGGTAGTAGCTCAATGGTAGAGAAATTTATTAACAAATAGAAGGCCTTAAGTTGGATTCCTAGCTATTTTATGAGTATTAGCTTAACATTTTCATGTGTAAATAACATCTACTCCCACCTCTACCATAGATCCAACTTCCACCATTTCTCCTTCCACAACCTCTAGTCACCTTCATGTACCAAAGCCACTAGTGCCACAGCTTTAGTACTTACATCCTCCACTTATCATCCACCATATGGCCTATTTATCAAACTTATTTCTTCTACATGTAAAAGCCATATGCACAAGATGGAATGACAATTGGTAGATGTAAAATCCATATTCCACAACTTTGCTAATATCCTTTCTGCCAGTGCCAAAATGTGAGGTTTGTAATAGGTCATGACATCCATCAAAGCATGATAGAGAGGAGAATTCTAACAAGATTGTAGATCAAACAATGTAGGAAAGCATCAATTAAAAATAAATACAAGATTGCAGTTTATAGAGTTTAGTAAAAGGGGCAATGAACAAACATAACACTACTTTGGAAGGCTGCAGAGATGGCTCTTGGCACAATATAGAGACATGCAATGCAAGAAACAAGAATAGAAAAGATGCAAGATTGAGCCATACAGTAGGGTATGATATCTATTAAAGTGTAAAGGCTTTTGAAACTCTACCATAAATATAATTTCCATGTGTTTGATCAAATCAGTAACTATCTAAAAAATTGAAACACTAGGAAGAGACATTAAATGTGAAGAGGATTGATGTGCATGGAGATTGTTAATTGCATATTTGAATAAATATTATATTGTAATCTTTATGTCAGTTCAATTTATGTGCAAGATTTACCCTCTTTGGAAGCTGCCATACCATTCAAATATTCATGTATTGGGACCTAATTGTGAAAGTTTGAGGTCCATTGGGAAAAAAGTTGTCATTTTACCATGACAACTTTTGCATTTCTTATAGAAAATTCTTAAAAATATGGTTGGAAAGTTATTTTATGGTTGTTTGAGGTTTTAACCCACTTTGATGGGAATAAATAGGCCTTTGGCATGCCATCCAAGAGTTTTGCTTAATGAAATTGGGGTTTTATGTGCATTTTTTGACGTTTTGGTCTGATTCTCTTCATTTTTCATTGTGAAAATCATCATAATTTGATGGGAAGTCAATTGGATGTGGTAGAGCAGTGATTTAAATTCATTTTGTCTTTTTGTGGCATTGAATTTCATTGCATTTTAAAGAAGATATCATAGTTTTTCCAAATAATGTCAAAACCTTGCCTAGTGTTTACCGAGAGGAGTAAATAATGTATAGTTTGGTCTCCTGTGCATATAAATTCACCCAAATGTGTGGGAAGACCTATGTTCATGATATGTATAATATTATGTTGTGTGCAAGGCTCCAAATTATATTTGGTATGTGTTTGGGCATGAGGACAGTCTGATATCTCTATGTATCAGACAATAAAAGGCAGTAAGAGTGAAGAATTTGGTGGGAAGACCAACCAATTGGTATTTTGAAGTGATTGATGATAGAGAGAGGGGTGAGGGGACCCTATTAAACCTTTAGAAGGGTTTTTGGATCAAAACCAAATGAAATAGATTAAATTTCTATGACTCTCCTAAGGGTATTAATTGTCACAGTCATAGTTTTACTAGTGATATTGTTTTTGTTTTGATATAGTTGTGTTTGTAAACCCAAGTGTGGACATGTAATGGAGTCATGAGATTCCTTAAGACTACATCAATACTTAACAACAACATAGTGTTTAGGCACCTAAAATATGAAAGGACTACATATTGGAAGGAGACAATCATCCATACTTATCACAAGCTTCTGCAACTCATGTAGACTCAAGGTGAGTTGCAAAATGACCATCAATGAGTGTGAACCTTGATTTCACAAATTATGATCATTTTCCATGATGCTTGACCCTATCCTCATAATTTTGGCTCAATTCATATTAGTTTTCCCAAGCCTAGAAGCCAATTAATGTATCCAAGGGTGTCTAGAAGAATGGATTGTATGATCATTGACTTTGTATGTTGAAAACATTATACATGCCCTACCTCTACATCATACACATGAGTCAAGGATGATAGTGTGGTGTGAAAACATCCTATATGGATAGGACACAATAATCTATACCAGATAGTGCTAGGTGAGATGTATTTAATATATTAGACTTACAGGGACATATGGGGAAGTTTGCGCGTGTGATGATGCCATGAAAGGTCTGATATCCCTATGTATCAGACTGAGAAAACTAGTGAAAGACAAAAAAAAATGCATTGAGAAGGCAAAAGGTTGAATTTCCTAATGTTTGGTGTTGAAGTGATGTGTGGGGACCCTACCAAGTCAAATACCTTGTTGTAGTTTCAAAGGGTGGAAAAAGAAAAAGCATTTTATTTACTATCCTAATAGACCATCCATCATAACAATGATTACCAATGATGTGTGCATTGCAAACAAAGTTCTAGAGGAAGTCTCTTTCTATTGAAATACCAAGTGAGTGTTCATAGACCTTATGTAGGGTCCTCCAAGCATAGAGTAAGGAGTTTGAAGCCTAGATACATTGATTTGGCCTTGTGGCCATGAATGAGTGTTGACCCAATAGGAGAAGTCTTGAGACTGACAATTTTGGAAGTGTGGCATTGTTGAGAGCCAACACTTAGGTGTGAACCCCATCTTCACATATTATGATTAGTTGCCATGATACTTGACCCTATCCTCATGGTGTTAGTTCAATTCATATTAGTTTTCCCAAGCATAGAAGCCAAGTAATGTATCCAAGGGTGTCTAGAAGAATGGACTGTATGATCATTGACTTTGTATGTTGAAACCATTATACATGCCCCTCCATTGAGGGTATTGAGGATGATTGGGATCAGAATAGTGTGTTTTGTTGAAGAAACATGATGTGAGAAGTTTTATGTAGAGGCAAGGGTAGAACTAAGTATTTCATATTAGGACAACAACCGCATTGATTATGAAAGTCAAATAAGGTCTATCCAATGTTTAGGATACACAAGGGTAGCATTAGTCATGTAAGTATGCATAAGCATGGGAATGGATAGTTTCCTTTTAGACTGATTTAGACAGTATTGAGAGGATCCTATAAGGATGATTATCACCATACTCTCAATGAATTCACAACATTGATAATGAATTCACATTAGACACTCATGGATTACCCCAATTAGACATTAGTCAACTTAAGATATGATACAAGGATTGCAAACCACAAAGCCATTAGCATATCACCTGCTCTAAATCACCACAAAGCCATTAGATATGTTTTGAGATGAAAAAGAAGAGTTAAATGGTTTTGGTTCAATTTGCATTATTTCTATGTTCAAGTAATTTAATTTGGTATATTATATTGAAACCTGATTTCATAACTAACATTTCAACTTCTATATAACTAGTTATATAGCCCAATTTTTTTGCTTGTGAAGAAAAACCATGTTAGACAATATCAATGGACAACAAAATAAGGAGACAATTGCTAGATTGTGGTCTAATGTGAAAAGAAAAGGTGATGGAAATTTTTATTGTCCCTGCAAAATTTGTAAGGGGTTAAAGACTAGAAGACTTCTAATCAAAATAGCTAAGAAACATTGTAGGTTGCATGGTCACATTGAAGGGGGACATGATTATCATCCATTGGTTAGTTTTTCATTATATCATTTTAACAATTTATATACATAAGAAATCACTTGATGATGAGATCATGGTCATGGTTTATTTATGTTTATCAGTTTTATATAGGTCAAGCACCCTGAAGCACATGATATGGATCAACACAACCCAAAGAATATGGTTTTCTAAGTGGAGGAACATGGAGGTGTGAATATCAAAGCTAAATATAATGATCCCATGAAAGATGAAGATCATTAGCCACAAAACACAATTGAAGATGATGGTACAAATACATTGATCCATGACACATTTAGTACTGGCTCAACTGATCATGATGATGAAGATGACCTTGATGTTGTTCATGATTTACCTCTACTTGAGAAGGCATCTGAGGCCCTTTATGAAGGCTCCCAGACAACTCTTCTCTCCACTGTATTGTTGTTGGTGAACTTGAAGGTTATGAATGGTTTATCCAACATAACAATATCACATATGTTAAGGTATGTCATATATGTCATTATAGTTAATAAATGGTGAATCATGTACCATTAATATTCTTTATATTAACAAATTATATTTTTTTGTTGTAGATTGATAAGTGAGTTTTTGTTACCACCATCAAATATTCTACCTCGCTCATACCGAGAATTATCTACCATTATGAAAGATATTGGAATGGAGTATCAAGCAATAGATGCTTGTCCCAATGATCATATTATATATCACAAACAACATGAATTTCGAACTGAATGCCCTGAATGTCATATCAGTAGATATCGAATAGATCAAATAACAAAAAAGGTGCCTCGCAAGGTTCTTCGTTATATTCTCATTATTCCTTGTATGCATTGATTATTCAAGTGCACTAGCTTGACACAATTTATGGATTACCATGCATGCAATAGAAGTCGAGATGGCATTATTTGAATGCCTGTAGATGGTTCAACATTTATGGACATAGAGGAAAAGTGTCCACACTTTAAAGAAGAACCTCGTAATCTCAGGCTTTCATTGGCAGCAGACGGTGTCAATCTATTTGGAGAGCTGAGATCTGTTTACTCATTGTAGCTTGTTTTTGTTATCAACAATAACATTCCTCCATGGATGTCAATAAAGAGGGAGCACATAATGTTCACAATGATTGTTCCAGGTATTTTATCATTTAATAGTCATCTACATTTAATTATAAATATTGCAGTAAAATGGTCATAATAATTATGTAATGTTTTTGTTCATTTATTAGGTAAGTACCAAGTTAAAGATATGAATGTATATATTGAGCCTCTTATTGACGAGTTGCTGGAGTTATGGAATGGTGTCACTATGTATGATGTCTCTAGACCAATAGGACAAAGACAATTTCAATTCCATGTGATGCTTGTATGGACAATACACGATGCCCTAGGGCTAACACATTTTTGTGGTATGTTGTAGTGTTCAATTTGTGCATGATAATTATAATTAAAAAAATTAACATATTTAATCCAAATATACATTATCTTGTAGGTCTTCAAACAAAGAGAAAATTTGCATGTCTAGTTTGTGGTCCAAAAATGAAATCTCATCATTCAAAAAGTTTAGGAAAGAAGGTGTTTGATGAGTATAGGCACTTTCTCTACAAAAATCATAAGTATCAAAATACTGAAAAACATCTTTTCAATGGGAAAGAAGAGAATACATCAAAGCCACAAAGAATGACACCTCACCTGTGGAAGTTGGAATATAATAGAATTAATCTTCAAGGTAATGTCATTCCATCTAATGGTTTATGTCATAAAACATCATTTCTACTATGTTTTGTTTACTGATGATGTGATTGATGATCATGAAGGTTGTCAAGGCATTAATGACCACCTTCCTAAGGGACTAAAAAGTTATCCCCGATAATTTAGTAGGTTTCCCTACTACAAGCAATTACAAATTGTGCATTTGCTTGATACTATGAATATTGGAAAGAATATAACAGAGACATTATGGAAAATATTGGATGGAAGGTGTGACAAAGAAAAAATTGTCAAAATTTGTAGTGACATTCGGAAATCCAATCATGCAATGAAAAATGTCATTCAATCAAATAGCCATGGAGACCAGATTAATATAAGTGACCTTCCTTGGTTATTAACAGACCAGCAAAGCAATGCTATTAAAGAAGTCAGACGAAAAATTTGGTTTCCCACAAGATTTGTTGCGAACATAAACAATCTCATATCAAAGAAAAGTGAATTTGGGCCAGGAATGAATACGCATGATTGGCATACCTTCATTAAGGTAATTATGTTCTTGTGTATTTACTATATATTTGTATATTGTGCATGTAATTTTCATTGTATTATGTTAGAAAAAAATGAAAAGATAATTTTATAATTGTTGCAGTACGTTCTACCTCTATCTCTCCCAGACCACTTCAACAATAATGTCAAGAAAGTCATATATGATCTTGGAAAATACATGAGGTAAGTAGTGATATTTGGTCAGTTTTTTGTATAGATATTATATTTACTATTTGTTTTACTTGTTATGTAATATATATTTTTGCATCTTGAATATCTTGTAGGTGGTTGTCATGTAAAAAAATCCATAAAGAAGATATAAAATATTGGAAGAGAAAAATTCCTCATCTAATGTGTGAAATGCAAAAGTGTCTACCTTCATCTTTTTTCAATGCATAAGAACACTACCTCATACACCAAGTTGAGGAGATTGAATTGTGTGAACCTGTACACACTAGGTCAATATGGATGGTTGAGAGGCACTTGAAATTTTTGAAGGCTTTGGTTTGACAAAGAGCACATCATGAGAGTTCTATGGTGGAGGGGTATATGGTATACTAGACTATTGTGTACATTTTTGAATATCTTCCTAAGTTTGTAACAAAGATCCACATGGATCACATTTGGGATCCCAACCCCATTAACAAATTCAAAGGGGAGTACTTGACAGGGAAAGGTAGATTGAGGAAAGTGAGAGGTAATTATAAGATGTTATTGTAGTTTATTAATTCTTAATCTTCAAAATAAATGAGTTGTAAGACGTCTATTTATTTTTTGTATAGTTGGTTGAGAGGGATGGACTACATTTGTATATTGCAAACAATCTTGATTGGATGACGGTATGGATTCAACGTTGTCAACATTTTGGTCACACATTAACATTTGAAGGTGTGGCTTCATTGGTTAAAGAAGTTCATCGTAATGGAGATTCCAATGTTACACAAAGGGAAATTGATTTAGCATATGGTTTAAGAGATAAACAGGTACATATAAATTTATTAATCACCCATATGTTTATCAACTCACGATGCAATAATTTTTACATGTTTGACATATTGCAGGTCAAACACCACAATGCTATGTGCTGCAATGGTCATAAATTTTGCATCAAAAAGTTGGATGACACGAAGAAAACTTGTGATTCTGGGATAACTGGAGTCTTTGAGGTGACAAATATTTCATCAAGAAACGACATATATCCTCAAGAGTCTCAAAATCGATACTATGGAATTTTGGATGATATACTTGAGTGTGACTTTAATTCCTTCAAATTAGTTTTGTTCATCATCAAATGGTATAGGCTACGATTGAATAAAAATGATCCTGATAGAACTTTTATTGAACATGATAATGGTTTTACAATGGTTAATACAAGGTCGTTTGAACCAGTTGGGGATGAGCCCTATGTTCTTCCAAGCCAATGTGAGTAGGTATTTTACTCAGAGGTTCCACATAAACTGGGTTGGTCATTTTTTGTTAGACATGATCCAAGAGGAAGGCTGATAAAGTATAATGTGATGGAAGAAGAAGATACCGAAGAAGTAGAAGATGATGTAGATGATGATCACTATTGACAGTTACTCGATGATGAAGAAGAAGAAGAAGATGATGATGATGGTGGTGGTGGTGGTGGTGGTGGTGGTGGTGGTGGTGGTGGTGGTGGTGGTGGTGATTATGATGATGATGATGATGATGATGATGATGATCATGATGATGAGTTGGATGAAGAAGAAGATCAATGACATGAATGAAATGTATGAGGTATGTGATTAGTATATTATCTATTTAATATTGATTTCCTGATAGAAATTTATTTGACTTATATGGTTACATAATTAATTCATTATCTTTTGAATTCTAATGTCATTACATAATTAATTCATGATGCACCTTTTAATGTTTTTAATTCATGTTCCACCTCTAGCAGGTCCTAATAGTAGAACTATGCCACCTCAAGGAGATGGAGATAGGGAGAGTGACTATTTATGTGACATTTTTTAAACTTTGTGTTTATTTATGGAATTTGGATTATTTATTAGCTATGTGATGGATGTTGATTTAAAATACATATGTGATGGATTACATGTTTATGATGATACATGTGACATTTTTTGAACTTTGTGTTTATTTATAGAATGTGGATTGTTTATTACCTATGTGATGGATGGTGATTTATGATACATATGTGATGGATTACATGTTTATGATGACACATATGTGATGCTTATGATGCTCAATTACATATATGATGATACAGATGTGATACTTATGATGCTTATGATACATATGTATTTATTGTTTATCAACTTACAAATGTAATGCTTATGATGCTCAATTGATGGTGTTGATTTCATGTATATATTTTGTGTGATGTTGTCATCCTTGGTGGGAATAGGTCATTGACTACAGACATTGTCAACCCTTTAGTTGAGGATCCTGCATAGTCTACATAAAGTAAAGGTAAGGAATTGAAAAAATTACAATGATTATGATAACAACATATTTTTTTTATTTAATGATGTTTTTGTCTACAAAGTTCATGTTGTTCATGTTATGTACTATGTATTTTTCAGCTAACATAAGATAATTGAATTACATGTGTAGGAACCTGAACCCCTTTGACGAGGATCCTGCACAGTCTCATGGATCGATGGGTATAAGTCAATACACCTTATAGAAACAGTTTAGTTTTTAAAAATTACTTGGAAAACAAACTTCCACAGTTTTTGAAACCTCAACATTAGCAGAAAATCTAATACAATTATCAACACTTGAGGCCCCAGTTGGACTTATTCAAATTTTAATCTCAACATCAACTTTAGGGCCGACTTCTTCATCAACATTACCCTCATTTGCAAAATATCTCTCTCATTGCCAATTAACTCTCTCATTTGATGGAGTGGAGGTACCACCAAGTAGGTATCTGTCAGATGTGTCTTCCTCGAGTGAGGGAAATGCGGGAATAGAAAATGAAAGTGAGACATGTAGTAGGTCTACAATAGGGAGATCAATTAGAGGTCAAAAGATTAGAAGAAAATTCAATAAATGTATGAAATTTTCCTTGCTCAAGGGGGGGTCATGGTCTTATGATGATGAGACCAAAGGCAACATTGAGGTTCCCTTGAGGTAAAAACATCTATAGAAACAATGGGTACCCAAGGAACTTCCTCCAATAAACACTATTTTTTGTATTAACGATAGGATATATCGCATAGCACCTTCGTCATTACATGGTTTCGACTTATTTTCCATGGATGGCATAAAGGTCTGTTACAACAAAGTTGTTGAATTGATGAAGTTTGTCGGACCTTGTTACAATTATAATAATTGGATGCAGATTGTTCAATATAAAAAAAAGTATGCGTAGGTATGCATTGTCAACAAATTATATACAAATGGAAAATAATGATCAAAGTAAACGAGTGGTTGTATACATTGATGGAAGGCCAAAAGCAACATGGAATATTGGAGGTTTTATAAATAGTACACCACCTGGGTCAACTAATAAACAACCCAATTGCATATTTGAGGCATGCAAGGGAAATCATGTATTTGTATGTGCGATAAAATCAATAAGTGTAGGGGAAGAGTTGCTAATCAATTACAATTGAATCATATAGATACAAACAAAGCTACTATCATGGGGGTGGTACGTACTATATACCATTTAAATTAATCAACCTCCAATTAATGACTCCAATATACCATTTTATTATGAAGTTTTTTTGCTAAGTCTATTGGTTTCATTTCGTGAACGTTTTTTATATCTTTTCTTTGTCATTGGACGACATGGATCCATCACATAGCACAAACAGGGATGTAGGTCGTGACACTTCTACCGAGCAAGTAAACCTTATTGTAATTGTACAAATTAGATAAAAGCAAACTGTTACATTATTATGTTCTTTTCTTGAGTGTTTTAGAGTAATTTTGTAATTGTTAATGATATTCTTGTCATAGACAGATGTTCCAGGAAAAGGGAAAGGGAGCTGCAGTACTTGAGCACCTCTCTAGGGATGTGGACTCAATAGGATTAAGCGATGATGACATCACAAATTCCACAAACCCTATAGAATTGATAAAAAAAAATCTATTAGAAAAATTAGTAGAGAGATTGTTGATTTGGCATCTATGGAGCCTCAGACTGATGAGATACAAGAGAGGGTGGAAAAATTGATTCAAACAACATAAAACTTGCAAGTAAGTAGTAATGAAATCTTTAATTATAACAAAAGTTCAATAATGGTTTATATTTTATACTCTTTTATGTCATTAACTAAAATATGTACGTGTTGTTTTTACAGCAATTTATGTGCCCTCATCAACCTGGTGGCCATGATTAGGGTATTGCAGGTAGTTCAGGTGATGATGATTTTCTTAGCTTATCACTTTGAGTACCCAAAATACATCATACTTGACACTGTCAATGTTCATAATAAAGGTTCATCCTTGTTTAAGATTCTGGCACTTTTCATAAATTTAATGTTTTATATATTTAATGTATTATTCTTCAGGTGTTGTCAGTGCTCTTGTGCAAATGTCGTTAGTGCTTCATCAAAGGTTAGCCCCACCTATATTGTCGATTACAATGTCTGCAACACGCAGCAGGCAGACATCCTCTACTGCACATCATATTGGCCCGCCCACTGTTGGTAGATCCCTCATTTTCTCTATTGTGAGGCCCTACCCCAACTCATCCTGACATTTATGTTATTTTCATACTGAGACTATTATGGATGCTTATTTTTATGCATTATGGATTTAGAACTTATATGATTCCATGATTTGGATAACATTGATGTATATTGATGCTTCATTTTTATGCATTATGAATATGAAACTTTATATGTTGCTAGAATAGAATTACTTTCAAATGATATATGTCATTATTGGATTTGCAGGACTTCATTTTGATGATAGAAATAGGATGCTTATAATATGAATGGATCAATTTTGAGGATTATGATAATTGCTTATGTGGAATCAAATTGGAATATATGAGATATTGATTTATTATTGTCAATTGTATGAGTGTTTGATGTGTATTTGAATTCATGTGTTTAATAATATATTTGTGGTTATTTGGAATTACTAATGTGTTAATTGAGATGCACAGGAAAATTATCCATGTGACCATGGAAATAATATGGAGAACCAAACCTAGACCTATGTACATTTGTAATGCCAGGGGTTGTCTATTTGGAGAGACAACACCCCGTTTGTATTGTATTTTATTTATGAAAGTAAATGATGTATGTGTGTTAAATTGATTTTATTAATTTGTGTAATCCTACAAGAGACAATTCCATGTGTGAATTTTATAATGTATTTTATTGTGTCACTTGACACATGTGCTGATTAGTGTCATTGATTTTGACTTGTCTCTTAGAGGGAGTTTTGTTTCTACCAAAGCCATTTCAAACATATGAGTGTGGTCCCAAATTTGCCTTGGGTAGGGATTCTTGGGAGTGGTCAACTCAGGTTTGACCCGTAGGTTAACTTCAATTGGGTTTCTAAGGGGTCAAATGGACTCCTAGGGTCAATTTTAGGGCTTTTCCAAAGGTCCAAAGGGTATACCTATGGGTTAGGGGTGTTTTTAAACATGTGACTACTCCCATGTGACTGTTTAGTCACCTCAAAAAGTGGGTTTCTCAAGGTGAGCGAAAATTCAACTTAGAATGTTCCTCCTAGGATAGACAACCTTCCCTTTTGGTGTCAGACTCTCTTCCCCATCCTCTCTTACCTTTTCTCTTTCTAGTTTTAGCAACATGTAAGAGGTTGGGAAGACCAACCAATGGGAACTCTCACTTTACCCAAGGGGTTGGGAAGAGTGAGAGAGGCCTTCTTAGGCAAGGATTAGGGACTTAGTGAGTTAATCACCCACTCTCCATTGTTGGAGATCATGCAAATTTTGAAGAATAGTTATAGGATAGAATTTTTGGCCAAGTGTTGGTGAAGAGATTGTGTGGAATTGGGCTGCTCATCCCCAACTAGATCTATCAAACCTTTGGGCAGATTAAGGTTGGTTCTTACTATTTTCTTGTTTATGTTGTTTATGTATGTTTGAAGAAATGCTTGTATGAAAAAGATGTGTATGTGTGTTTTGCTTTGTAGAAGAAAATGTAATTTCCTTCCTTTGTTTCTTTTATGCTTTCTTGTATTGGGAGTTTCCAAGGCCTTCTACTCTTGGGAGAGTAGGATGGTCTTGGGGTGGAAGAAGTATGACAGCCTTGGGTGAGAGGCTCTCCTTTATGGAGAGTGATCTCAAGGGTGTTCTTTGTGACCCTTGCTGCATAGCCTTGTGTATGCATTTGGGGGTCATAAGGGGAGAAGATATGGCTTATATGCCTTTGGGGGGCATAAGGATGTGGGAATGTATTTCTTGTTATATTTGGTTGCCATGAGGTGGCTTGAGATGTTCCATGCTTGCAGTCTCCCCAATGGTATTTGGTCCACTTCCACCCATGGAAAAATCATCACAAGTTGTGGTGAAGTGTAGCCTTGGTTGGGAAAATTGTTGTTGAGTGTTTACCCCTTTATTTGTTGTGAATGTTTGTGTGTAACCTGTCTAGTGTTTGGTTCTCCAAGCTCGAGGGTGGCTTCTAGTAAGCCTAGGTTGGGAGGTGAGCACTCCATGGTCAAGCCTTTTGTTCTATTTGCAGGTTGCTTGGGATGGGAAGGAAAAAGGAAGAAATTAGTTGCTGGTTTTTGCTTGAGTTGCAGAAAAGATTTTTTTTAAAAGTTGTATTTATTATTGTAGCTTTGTAAAGGAAAGCCAAATGATGTATTTATTTTCCAAAAGCAAAGAAATGTATGTATTGTATTTAAAGTTCTCTTTCAATGGAAAGAAGAAACTAGTAGGGCTTTTAAACCCATTTGTATTGTTATCTACATTGTATTTTAAATATGTTATAAAGAAATGCTTTATTCTATTGATTTACCTTTGCAAAAAGAATGTGTATTACTTTTATCAAGTTCCTATAGTTACTAAAATGATATTTATTGTAATCTTGTCATATATAAAAATATAAGTTCATTTTATTCCTTCTTGCAAATTGAAAAAAAAGTTAGTCTATTGAGATAGATACAAATACAATAAATGGTTAAATAGGTTTAATATGCCTTCCTCTAAACTGATTTAAATGTTTCCTAGGCTAATATAGTTGCTGTGATAATTTATTACTTTCTGTCATTTAATTAATTGCAGGAAAATAAATCTAATTAGTGATACATTTCTAAAGTTAGCATCTAAGAGTTGCAAAAGAAAAATATATAAAATAAAGCTTGCTGTTGGTGTGTATTTTAAATATTAGTTTACAGAATGCTTATAACATAAAAAAAAAAGCAAAATATAAAACTCATATATTTAGCCTATTATAAAAGAATATGTCACCCATTAGCATGCTGTAAATGATATTATTAATTTTTGCATGTATAAAAAGATTTATTAGAAAGGAAACTTATAGTTTTTGCTTAAAATGTGTTATTGTATATATATATATATATTATATATATAAAGATATATATATATATATATATATATATATATATATATTTAATCATTAAAAAATAATTCTTTCTGAAAGTCTACCTACTAAATGAAAAAAGAAATAGATGTATATATATACATGTTTATATATATATATATATATAAAAGTTGATTTTATTTTACAAAAAAAAAAAAAACTTGTGGAGTTGTGCTTGATCCCCCCCTCGGCCCTACGGAAATGCACGCAGGCGAGGAGAGGGGAAGTGCCATTGCGCTTTGGGCGGCGACCACCAACGGCAGCCACAGCCACCTCTGTGGGCCGCAACCCACAGTCGAGGAGGCTTCGACTCCCCCCTCTGGGCAGCGCCCCGCAGGGGTGGTGTAACCGGGTCTGTGGGCTGCGTACCGCAGTGGCAGCCTTGGCCACCTCTGCGGGCCGCGACCCATAGGCACGACTGCAGCTGTCCCTACCGAGAGCTTCCACGGGTAGGCTCCACCAACCCCTTTCCCCTGTGTTAACATAAAACTTTGCCATGGTAAGGAGCAGCCGCTGGAAATGGCCGCCACCTCCTCCCTTTTGACCCTGCAACAAACTTGGATTTCGGCCTTAGGGAAAAAGAAAAAAAAGAGATGTTAACACAAAAATATAATAAGATAAAAGAAGAAAGAATGAGTTTAGGGTTGCCACACCCAAGGTATATATGCAACCCTAACCCAATTCGGGTTAGGGTTAGCATAGAGATTTTAGATTCTTGTTTTAAAAAAAAATAGAAAAGAAAAGGGGGGGGAAATACCCATTTAAATTTTGAATAGGGTTTTCCCCATCCCTTTAGCTTAATAATATATGTTAGTATTGTTTTAATAAAGGAACTTTTCATCCTTCATATATATATATGAATACACACACACACACACACACACACACACACACACACACACACATATATATTAGATATACATTTATCTATATATATATATATATATATATGGACAAATAATATCTAATTTTAGATTAATAGATTTATGTTCATATTTCATATATATGTATAAACATTTAAATATGATTCCTTAAATTTTAAACTCTTTGGAGATTGACCTTTAGGGAGTTATAGTGATTTTTGTAAGTCATGATGGCCCCTTTAATTCGAATTTATTAGGCACATTTTAATTAATGGTAATTTTGCATAATAGGTTTATTAATCTAAGTGTTAGGACTCATTAATTTATTTCCTAGCAATTAAAAGGCCTTTAGAGATTAATTATTTCTCTTGTCAATTTAATTTTGAACCTTGTTTAAATGAGTTAATTATTTATTCATTGAAGGAATAATATTAACTCCTTGGAGGGACAACATCCCGTTTCTAAATATAAAATAGTTTTCACCAAATCAATTTAGTTTTTAGATTAGTTCAAAACTTAGTTAAGACAAGCCTTGTTATTGCTTTATTTAGCAAATTTAGTTTTATTAGGTTAAGTATTAAAAAAAAATTTAGTTCGCTTGTGCCCAAAAGTTTGGGCATGACATTTTGGTATCAGAGCAAGGTTTCCAACACTAGGAACCTTTCTCAATTACGTTTCGCTTTAATTAATTAATTAATTAAATTATATTTATTTTTAATTAGTTAAATTTTTCTCCAAAATTATTTATTTATTACATTTTATTTTATTTTCTCAAAAGGATGCCTCCAACTACGCGACAAGCTCGCAAACGTGGTAGAGGCCCTGGGCGTGAACGCATGGCACGCAAAGAGGTCGATAGGGAGAAATCGGTTCCGGAAGTGAACCCAGAGGCTCCTCCAGAACGGCCAGTTGACCCGAACTGAGACATCTTGGTAGCTCTACAGAAGCTAATTGGCATAGTCCAGGATAGGCTTCCAGTAGTAGATCATAATGTTGAGAACCAGAACTCAGGGAGCCATAGAATAGTAGAATGGGAATGGAGTAGGAGTCCACCTCCTAATCCCGTAGAGAGTCAGGCTGGGCATGAGCATGATTCCATTCACCTACCAACACCACCTCTAGTAGTAGCACCAGTGTATTATGAGAGGGCTCATCGAGATCCAGGGGATCTAATCAGAGAGGTTATGCACCTTCAACTGCCATCTTTTGGGGGATCTACCGACAGGGTAGAAGTAGAGGCTTGGCTTTTGAGCCTGGATAGGTGCTTTGCATTATGCTCCTATGAGAGCAATCTAAAGGCACGTGCATCAGTCCACCTATTGTGAGGAACGGCCTCCACATGGTGGAGATAGGAGGAATATAAGTGTGGCTTAGTGATAGATACTCTCACATGGGAGATTTTCACAGAGAGATTCAGGGAGAGGTACTTATCAGAGCATTACAGATAGCATAGGGTGGATGAGTTCCATGACCTCCAGCAGAAGGGTCTTTTAGTGACCCAGTATGAGAACAAGTTCTTCGAACTCTTACCGTACGTAGACTACCTGAAAGATGAGAAGCTTCTCATCAACCGATTTATTAGAGGGTTGAATATAGGCATAGCAGGACCAGTGAGGATGGCCACTCCAGGGAGCCTTCGGGTTGCCGTGGAGAAGGCTTTGATAGCAGAGGAGATTCAGGTCAGACCCCAGGACTCGAGGGATCGGTTCCAGAATCGTAACCCTACACCCCAAACTTACGGGTTTTAGAAACCCCATTGGAAGAGTAACAACAGACACACATCGAGGTTCTCCAAACCCCCTCCTCCGCAGCAGTCACAATAGAACCAGAGGCAGAGGCCTTCGCAGAGTTAGCAAGGCATAAATCCCAAGCAGTGGTAGTCATAGGGTCAGAGGCAAGATCAGCAATCTTAGGCTCCTTACACATCTCCGGCGAGGACTCAGCAGTCCTCCAGAGGTGGGTACAATGGTTCTAGCAGAACAGGGGGATAGTCTTTCTCTAGACCACAGGGCATGCAGTTTCAGGCACGTGGTGCTTGCTTCACATGTGGAGCCATGGGACACATGGTGAGAGAGTGTCCTCAGGGTCAGATGGCAAGCAGTCAGAGGATGGCAGCATCAGAGCCAACAGTTGGGGATATGGGCAAGTCCCATAGGGTCTTCGCAACGGTTGACAACCACCAGGCAGAGCATCAAGCCACGGTTATTGAGGTTGCAGGTATGATCAGAGGTAGCAGTGTATCTATATTATTTGATTCAGGAGCTACTGACTCTTTTATATCTCCATTGGTTGTGGAGCATTGCGGGCTAGTGGCAATTAGACAAGAGGTCAGTTGGGAAGTGGAATTAGCTTCAGGGGCTAGAGTGTCAATGGAATCTGAGGTTAGGGGATGTCAGCTTCAGATTGGCAATACCACCACCTTAGTAGACCTTAGAGTTACACCACTCAAATCATATGGCATCATACTTGGCATGGATTGGCTTTATGCCCACAAAGCCAAGATGGATTGTCACCTGAAAAGGATCGAGTGTGAGGATGATCATGGTTCTCCCATAGTAATCACTAGAATTCAGAGACCTGTGTCTCTTTGTATGATCTCCACAATGCAGCTTAAGTGGAGCATGCGAAAGGGATGCCAATTATTTGCCATCACCATTAGTGATAGAGGAGAAGAAGAAGAAAAGGAACCATCTATTGATGACCATCCTATCCTTAAGGGATTTTCAGATGTATTTCCTTTAGAGTTACTCGATATGCCACCCCATAGAGAGATTGATTTTCATATAGACCTTGTTCCAGGAGCCGAGCCAGTTTCGAGAGCACCATATAGGATGACCACAAATGAGCTTAATGAGCTCAAGATGCAGCTTGAGGAACTCCTAGAGAAAGGCCACATTCATCCTAGTGTATCCCCGTGGGGTGCACCAGTCATCTTCGTGAAGAAGAAGGACAAATCTCTCTGATTATGCATGGATTACCATCAGTTGAACAAAGTAACCATCAAGAATCGATATCCTTTACCCAAGATTGATGATTTATTCGACCAACTTCAAGGTGCCAAAGTATTTTCCAAAATTGATCTAAAGTCAAGGTACCATCAGTTGAGGATAGTGGATAGCGATATCCACAAGACCGCATTTTGTACTAGATATGGCCACTATGAGTTCATCATGATTCCATTCGGTCTTACGAATGCCCTAGCTATTTTCATGAGTCTCATGAATGGAGTATTCTGCACATTCCTTGACCATTTTGTGATTGTGTTTCTTGAGGACATATTGATATATTCATGGAATGAGAAGGAGCATGAGGAGCACCTGAGACAGGTTTTGTGGTGTTTGAGGGATAATCAGTTGTATGGCAGTTTGTCGAAGTGTGCTTTCTTTAGAACAGAGGTCAAGTACCTTGGTCATGTTATATCCGGTGAAGGGATCTCAGTTGACCCATCAAAGATCAGAGCCATTATGGATTGGCCAGCTCCAACCAGTGTGACAGAGGTCAGGGGCTTCATGGGCTTAGCAGGTTATTATCGATGTTTTGTTGAGGGATTCTCTAGAGTCGCTCATCCTATTACTTCTCTTCAGCGTAAAGGGAAGAAATTTGAGTGGATGGAGAAGTGTGAGAAGACCTTTTAGGAACTTAAGAAGGCACTTACTAGCGCACCTATCCTTGTAGTATCAGATCCCTCAGCTAACTTCATGGTTTGTACAGATGCTTCCCTAGAGGGTTTAGGAGCAGTCCTAATGTAGGATGGCAGAGCTATAGCTTTTGAGTCTAGGAAACTTAAGACTCATGAGCTTAACTATCGTACTCATGACCTTGAGCTTGCAGCAGTAGTGCATGCACTTGTGAGGTGGAGACATTTCCTTTTGGGTCATCATTTTGAGTTACACTTAGACCATTAGAGCCTTCAGTACATATTCACTCAGCCAAATCTTAATGCACGTCAGAGGAGATGGATGGAATTCTTGTGTGAGTATGATTTTGACGTTCACTACATCAAAGGGAAAGAAAACGTAGTTGTAGATGCTTTGAGTAGGAGACGTCATGAGGTATACACCATACCTATGGGCACAGATTTGAGAGATCGGATAATGCAGCAGTTGCCAGAGGATGGATGGTATTTAGAGGTTTTCCAGGCTATACGATCTCAGGAAACTTTAGAAGGGAAATATGTGGATTATTCCTTAGAGTCCGATGGATTATTACGCCATAGAGGGCGCATCTATGTACCTTCTTTCGGGGGATTGCGGGAGTTCATTATCATGAAGGCTCATAGAGCTCCTTATGTGGTACATCCTAGAGTTAAGAAGATGCATGTAGACTTAAGGCAGTTATATCATTGGCTAGGAATGTGGCAGCTTATTGCTGAGTTAGTAGCCCGATGCCTCAAGTGTCAGAGAGTCAAGGCGGAGCACCACCATCCAGATGGGTTGCTCCAATCTCATGCTATACTAGAGTGGAAGTGGGATACTATATCCATGGATTTCATCATTGGTCTCCCTATGTCATCTCATTGCCATGATGCCATCTTGGTGATAGTTGACAAGTTGACCAAAGTGGCCCACTTTTCACTAGTTCGGACTACCTTCATAGCACCAGCAATAGCATAGGTGTTCTTGCGAGACATTGTCAGACTTCATGGTGTTCCATGCAAGATCATTTCTGACAGGGATTCCCTCTTCACTTCTTCCTTTTGGAAGGCATTATAGGTAGCTATGGATACCAAGCTCAATTTCAGTATAGCCTATCATCCGAAAATGGATGGTCAGACAGAGAGGGTTAATCAGGTGTTAGAGGATATGCTTTGCATGTACATCATGGATCACTAGACCAGATGGGAAGAGTACCTTCCCTTAGTGGAGTTTGCCTATAACAATGGGCATCACACATCTTTGGGGATGCCACCCTATTAGGCATTATATGGCAGACCTTGTAGGACACTTTTGAGTTGGGACCGCATAGAGGATAGAGTTGCTATTGGTCTTGAGATAGTTTGAGATATGGAGTAGCAGGTGGATTTGATTAGGTAGCGTCTTAGAGAGGCACAAGATAGATAGAAGAAGTATGCAGATTCGAAGAGGATAGATCATAGCTACTTGGTTGGAGACAGAGTCTTCTTGAGAGTGCGACCGCATAAGAGCCCAATCTATTATGGAAAGGGTTCTAAGCTCGCACCTCGATTTGTAGGACCATTTGAGATCCTTGAGAGGATAGGACCAGTTGCCTACTATTTAGCATTGCCACCTAGCTTGTCGCGCATCCACGATGTGTTTCATGTTTTAGTTTTGCGAAAATATATATATGATGAGTCTCATATTCTAAATTGGGATGCCTTGCAGGTGGAGTCGGATGGGCAGCTAGCTTTGGAGCCCATTCGCATTTTGGCATGCCGCACACTGGCCCTTCGAGGTCGAGAGCTGGACCAGGTTAGGGTCCAGTGGGATTACTATGATGAGGTTACAGCTTCATGGGAGGATGCAACACGTATGAGATCACAGTACCCCCACCTTTTTGATGAACTCCAAGAGGAAGTTCATGCCTAGAGGGGGAGGGTGTGAGGCCCTACCCCAACTCATCCTAACATTTCTGTTATTTTCATACTGAGACTATTATGGATGCTTATTTTTATGCATTATGCATTTAGAACTTATATGATTTCATGTTTTGGATAACATTGACATATATTGATGCTTCATTTTTATGCATTATGAATATGAAACTTTATATGTTGCTAGAATAGAATTACTTTGAAATGATGTATGTCAATATTGGTTGTGCAGGACTTCATTTTGATGATAGAAATAGGATGCTTATAATATGAATGGATCAATTTTGAGGATTATGATAATTGCTTATGTGGAATCAAATTGGAATATATGAGATATTGATTTATTATTGTCAATTGTATGAGTGTTTGAAGTGTATTGGAATTCATGTGTTTAATAATATATTTGTGGTTATTTGGAATTACTAATGTGTTAATTGAGATGCCCAAGAAAATTATCCATGTGACCATGGAAATAATATGGAGAACCAAACCTAGACCTATGTACGTTTGTAATGCTAGAGGTTGTCTATTTGGAGAGACAACACCCCATTTGTATTGTATTTTATTTGTGAAAGTAAATGATGCATGTGTGTTAAATTGATTTTATTAATTTGTGTAATCCTACAAGAGACAATTCCATGTGTGATTTTTATAATGTATTTTATTGTGTCACTTGACACATGTGCTGATTAGTGTCATTGATTTTGACTTGTCTCTTGGAGGGAGTTTTGTTTCTACCAAAGCCATTTCAAACATATGAGTGTGGTCCCAAATTTGCCTTGGGTAGGGAGTCTTGGGAGTAGTCAACTCAAGTTTGACCCGTAGGTTAACTTCAGTTGGGTTTCTAAGGGGTCAAATCGACTCCTAGGGTCAGTTTTAGGGATTTTCCAAAGGTCCAAAGGGTATAGCTATGGGTTAGGGGTATTTTTAAACATGTGACTACTCCCATGTGACTGTTTAGTCACCTCAAAAAGTGGGTTTCCCAAGGTGAGCGAAAATTCAACTTAGAAGGTTCCTCCTAGGATAGACAACCTTCCCTTTTAGTGTCAGACTCTATTCCCCATCCTCTCTTACCTTTTCTCTTTCTAGTTTTAGCAACATGTAAGAGGTTGGGAAGACCAACCAATGGGAACTCTCACTTTACCCAAGGGGTTGGGAAGAGTGAGAGAGGCCTTCTTAGGCAAGGATTAGAGACTTAGCGAGTTAATCACCCACTCTCCATTGTTGGAGATCATGCAAATTTTGAAGAATAGTTATAGGATAGAATTTTTGGCCAAGTGTTGGTGAAGAGATTGTGTGGAATTGGGCTGCTCATCCCCAACTAGATCTATCAAACCTTTGGGCAGATTAAGGTTGGTTCTTACTATTTTCTTGTTTATGTTGTTTATGTATGTTTGAAGAAATTCTTGTATGAAAAAGATGTGTATGTGTGTTTTGCTTTGTAGAAGAAAATGTAATTTCCTTCCTTTGTTTCTTTTATGCTTTCTTGTATTGGGAATGTCCAAGGCCTTCTACTCTTGGGAGAGTAGGATGGTCTTGGGGTGGAAGAAGTATGACAGCCTTGGGTGAAAGGCTCTCCTTTATGAAGAGTGATCTCAAGGGTGTTCTTTGTGACCCTTGTTGCATAGCCTTGTGTATGCATTTTGGGGTCATAAGGGGAGAAGATATGGCTTATATGCCTTTGGGGGGCATAAGGATGTGGGAATGTTTTCTTGTTATATTTGGTTGCCATGAGGTGGCTTGAGATGTTCCATGCTTGCAGTCTCCCCAATGGTATTTGGTCCACTTCCACCCATGGAAAAATCATCACAAGTTGTGGTGAAGTGTAGCCTTGGTTGGGAAAATTGTTGTTGAGTGTTTACCCCTTTGTTTGTTGTGAATGTTTGTGTGTAACCCATCTAGTGCTTGGTTCTCCAAGCTCGGGGGTGGCTTCTAGTAAGCCTAGGCTGGGAGGTGAGCACTCCATGGTCAAGCCTTTTGTTCTATTTGCATGTTGCTTGGGATGGGAAGAAAAAAGGAAGAAATTAGTTGCTGGTTTTTTCTTGAGTTGCAGAAAAGATTTTTTTAAAAAAGTTGTATTTATTATTGTAGCTTTGTAAAGGAAAGCCAAATGATGTATTTATTTTCCAAAAGCAAATAAATGTATGTATTGTATTTAAAGTTCTCTTTCAATGGAAAGAAGAAACTAGTAGGGTTTTTAAACCCATTTGTATTGTTATCTACATTGTATTTTAAATATGTTATAAAGAAATGCTTTATTCTATTGATTTACCTTTGCAAAAAGAATGTGTATTACTTTTATCAAGTTCCTACAGTTACTAAACTGATATTTGTTGTAATCTTGTCATATAGAAAAATATAAGTTCATTTTATTCCTTCTTGCAAATTGAAAAAAAAGTTGGTCTATTGAGATAGATACAAATACAATAAATGGTTAAATAGGTTTAATATGCTTTCCTATAAACTGATTTAAATGTTTCCTAGGCTAATATAGTTGTTGTGATAATTTATTACTTTCTGTCATTTAATTACTTGCAGGAAAATAAATCTAATTAGTGATACATTTCTAAAGTTAGCATCTAAGATTTGCAAAAGAAAAATATATAAAATAAAGCTTGTTGTTGGTGTGTATTTTAAATATTAGTTTACAGAATGCTTATAACATAAAAAAAAAAAAAAAGAGCAGAATATAAAACTCATATATTCAGCCTATTAGAAAAGAATATTTCACCCATTATCAATGTGTAAATGATATTATTAATTTTTGCATGTATAAAAAGATTTATTAGAAAGGAAACTTATAGTTTTTTCTTAAAATGTGTTATTGTAAAAATATATACCTATATATATATATATATATATATATATATATATATATATAAAGATATATATATATATATATATATACAAAGATATTTATATATATATATGAAGATATATATATATATATTTAATCATTAAAAAAAAATTATTTCTGAAAGTCTACCTGCTAAATTAAAAAAAAAACAGATATATATATATACATGTTTATATATATATATATATATATATATATGTTGATTTTATTTTACAAAAAAAACAAACTTGTGGAGCTGTGTTTTATCCCCCCCTCGGCCCTACGGAAATGCACGTAGGCGAGGAGAGGGGAAGCGCCCCCGCGCTGTGGGCGGCGACCCCCAGCGGCAGCCGCAGCCGCCTCTGTGGGCCGCAACCCACAGTCAGGGAGGCTTCGACTCCCCCCTGTGGGCGGCGCCCCATAGCAGCAGCGCAACTGGGTCTACGGGCCGCGATCCGCAGGCATGACTGCGGTCGTCCCTATGGGGAGCTTCCATAGGTAGCCTCCGCCAACCCCTTTCCCCTGCGTTAACATAAAACTTTGCCATGGTAAGGAGCGGCAGTCACCTCCTCCCTCTTGACCCTGCAACAAACTTGGATTTCGGCCTTAGGGCAAAAGAAAAAAAAGAGATGTTAACAAAAAAATATAATAAGATAAAAAAAAAAGAAAGAATGAGTTTAGGGTTTCCACATCCAAGGTATATATGCAACCCTAACCCAATTCGGGTTAGGGTTAGCATAGAGATTTTAGATTCTTGTTTTAAAAAAAATAGAAAAGAAAAGGGGGGGGGAAATACCCATTTAAATTTTGAATAGGGTTTTCCCCATCCCTTTAACTTAATAATATATGTTACTATTGTTTTAATAAAGGAACTTTTCATCCTTCATATATATATATATATATGTAGACGTATAAAAATGACCATATTCCTAAATGAATATTTTATGTTCATTTCTCTATTTAATTAAATCCAATTTAATTAAATTATGCACATTCCTCTATTTAATTAAGTAAATTACTCGATTAAATTCACTATATCCATTTAATGAATAAATCATTTTATTCAATTAAATTCCCGCTATCCACTTTTAATTAAATTCAAATTTAATTAAATAGTTATCGTAAATTGAATAAATCTAATTTATTTAATTTCCCCAAATTACAACCAAATTGAATAAATCATTTAAATCAATTAAATCCTATTATCCCTCCATCCACTTGCAATAATCCTACATCTCCCACTTGCCTTCCTAAACCCCTTCCTAATTTCTTCTAGATTCTTCTAATCGTTTCTAATTAGCATAACCCTTCTTCTAAACTTTGTCACATCCCTAAGCAAAGGGGAGGACACTTCTCAATTCCTCAAAGTCTTTGATAACCATTAAAGGCTTCAAACCTTCAACCACTTAATTCCCCAAAGTCTTCATAACCATTAATGGTTAACTCAAACCCTCTTACATGGTTAAAAAAATTTCTTTTAACTCAACCTTCATCCAACCCAAGGGTCTCATCAAGCATTTAATGCTTTGACCATGATTATCTCTTAATCATTTGCACAAAGGTTTGTCCTTGGATTAACTCTTAATCCATTGGATACTCTTAATTTAGACTTGACCCTTACCTTCTAGATAACCATAAGGTCTTCTCAGGCATTTAATGTCTCCTACCCCTTTTCTCAACCCAGCCCTATGTTGACACTTGTCACCATTTCATTGGTGCAAATTGCAAACATGGATTCCCAACTTTCAAACTCAACCCTTGATCAACTCTTTCAATCCTGGCCATCCATTGCCCTGTTTTCGCTATAAATAGAGCTCTCATTCCTCCATTTTATCATCCTCCAAATTTGTAGTATCACACTTATGCTCAAATACATTCAAGCTTTCATATATCATTTTTATGCTCATCATTTTAGCCTCTTTGAAATTAGGAATTAGTCTAAATATGCATGTTTAGAATATTTTCTTTATCATTTTAGCTCAATCATGGACTAAATATATCATGTTAGGATAGTATTCATACTAATCTTGTCATCTTATAAAGCTAGTTTATTGCATTTCTAGAATCATGCATAGCTTAGGATGCATCTCATACTAAAATCCATCAAAGCATCCCTCGTTCTTGCATTTGCCATCCCTAAACCATTTTTCTCAGTGATCTGAGAGCAAAAACATTGGTTTGAGGGACATTGTAGGATAGAGAACCATGGGACCCACCTTGGGAAGCTGAGTTATACTTCATTACTCCATAGCTTGCACCAAGAAGTCCTCTGTGTGTGTGTGGACAAGTCCTTTTAGAATATTTTCACATATTGAGTTCTATCGACCCTCTTTTCCTACATACAATATATATACATTTACATATATATATATATATATGGACAAATAATATCTAATTTTAGATTAATAGATTTATGTTCTTATTTCATATATATGTATAAACATTTAAATATGATTCCTTAAATTTAAAACTCTTTGGAGATTGACCTTTAGGGAGTTATAGTGATTTTTGTAAGTCATGATGGCCCCTTTAATTCGAATTTATTAGGCACATTTTAATTAATGGTAATTTTGCATAATAGGTTTATTAATCTAAGTGTTAGGACTCATTAATTTATTTCCTAGCAATTAAAAGGCCTTTAGATATTAATTATTTCTCTTGTCAATTTAATTTTGAACCTTGTTTAAATGAGTTAATTATTTATTCATTGAAGGAATAATATTAACTCCTTGGAGGGACAACATCCCGTTTTTAAATATAAAATAGTTTTCACCAAATCAATTTAGTTTTTAGATTAGTTCAAAACTTAGTTAAGACAAGCCTTGTGATTGCTTTATTTAGCAAATTTAGTTTTATTAGGTTAAATTTTAAAAAAAAATTTAGTCCGCTTGTGCCCAAAAGTTTGGGCATGACATCTATCTTTTGTTATGTGTTTATTTCCCTTCAAGCATTCTTTCTTGGGGGCATTTCATAGTGGATTCATTTTTTGCAGCAGGAGATGCACATGATGATGCGCCAGAGGCGACTACTACTGATAACATACCATCATCTCCTGGATCTTCTCATATTGCTAGTATGGGAATGTTGCAGGCCACATTGGTGGTGAGCGACGAAGAAATGATTCCCTTAAAGATACAGAAGGTTCCAAGTTATATAAACTTATTATTATATATAGTCTTATTGTAATTTACTTTCTGATCACTCATTTTGGACTAATGATCCCATGAATTTTTTGCAGGAAATGATATTTTTTATAAAAATCTTAATGACATTGCATTGCAGATATTTGGGCCCACCATACGTAAAAGGTGGAACATCATATATGAACTAACCCTAATCCACTATTTTGATTTTATATCATTGCTAGAATAGTTTTCCTTTGATCCATTTCTTGAACTATAATAAATGTAGCTTCAGTTCATTTCTAAATCTAACAGGTTTGGTTTTTCTTTAAAAGGTGGAATGACAAAGAAAAAAGGTTAAAAGATGAATTGACAAACCATATGGTTGAGTGGTTTGGAAATGACACATTCGACAAAACCAAGCTCCTTGAAAAATTTGACACATATCTAAAGTATGTGAGGGACCAATACATGACCCATTTAGAGAAGGATGTAAAGTACGAGCATCCTCCCATGATTCTAGAGAGGGAGTGGAAGGACTTGATTTTGGATGCCAAGGAGAGAATTGAAAGGAAAAAAGAAAATATACCACCAGAAGCCAAAAGAAGGTATGGGATACTATTAAGAATGTAATTATGTACTAATTAATTACTCTTTATATTTATATAATCTAACATATTTCAAACTTTTCATAGACTGAGTGACACATCAAAGGCAACCAAGGCAACATAAACTCAAAATAAATGAAATATCACATCAAAATATTTATCAATTGCAAACGATTTTTATTTTTTTATCAAACAATGCAAGCAAAATTCATGATACCAAGCAAAACTGCAAGGCACTAAATTCAATAGAGAGCTCACAAAAGATGACAAGATAATTGCCTACCAACAAGGCTATACAGTCATGGTTGAATGGCTACGAGAATTCAGTGGGCAAACACAAGATTCTGGTGCATCTGTCACACAGGTAAATAAGCTAAATGAAAATTGTTTCAAATTGAATACTTTACCAATAATCTAATTGATGTTGAGTTCCAACATAAAGTGACTATATTTGTTTTAAATAAGCAAGAAATGATAACAATGTGCATGACATTGGAATGCAGCCTGCTAATCGTGAAATGCCACCTGCACATGAAGGTCCGGATGTGCATCCCAGTAGTGGAGGTATTCATTTGCTATTCAAATTTATTTATATAATTATTAATACAATTAAACATCTTAATTTGTAATTAGAGTAGTAATTAATGTAACATTTTTTGTTAATATTTTAGAGCATGTAGTCAGTGGTGACCAAGTGGAGCATGATTTGGGTACACAACATCAGGAACGTGATGTTCCCTAATTAGGTAAAGAGGACCTTTTTTATTCCTTTAAACAAATTTAATTTCAATTAGTGTTCAACATTAATGCAACCTTTAGTATTTCAATTCCAGAGGATCTAGAGGGTGTTCAACATGTTGAGGTTGGGGCTAGACAAAATGATGTGGCCCTATCAGGTAAAGAGCGCAATAGTTATGTTCTCTAAATTAATGAAATACATGTAACAATAATAAAAAATGTTTTGAATTTAACCCATTTCTTTTTTATTACAGATGACCCCCCTTCGCTTCAGTGTCCTCGTCCTCAATATCGGACTAGGCATACATTGAGATCATGAGCAGAGGGCAGAACAACTGAAGAGGGGGAAATGATGAAGAAAATGATGTTCCACTTAGTCTTTTCATAGCTTCAAAGAAAAAACAAAAAAGGAAATGATTGTAATCTACCTTATTTGATAATGACTGACTTTTATGTGTTAATGAATGTAATTATGTGTTAATGAATGGTTATGAATGATATGTGTTAATTAATATTGATGAATGTTGTGTGTTAATTAATGTTAATCAATGTTATATGTTAATGAACGTTATGTGATATTAATGAATGAATGTTATATTTTATTAATGGTAGAAAGAATGAATGAATGTTATATGTTAACGGGGAATTTAAAGTGATGTTAGGGGGGGAGGGGCCAAATGAGCTTCCACCTTCATGTGGTTGGCCCTATTAAGTAGAGAATATTAAACTATTCTTGAAACCAAGCGAAGCTCAATAAGATAGCACACTTTTCAATATTTCATCATGTTGCATAGTTAATCTTATTGAATAATGTATATTGAATCTTAATTGCAGGGTCCAACAGAGCCAACATGAACACCAACACCACAAGTTGTTGGGTATAATGAACTCCCATATTGTCTTGTATGTACACTAACAATATAAGTTGCTTCTAGTGTTGATATCCATGGTGGGACTGCAAAAGTTATGAATATGCCTCATCCTTGTAAGTTTTTTTATTAGTTGACATTTTCTTTAGCATTTTTAAATTTTCCTTATCATTTTAAGTCTAACCACTTTTATATGGAATTTATTGTTCCAGTTTTTAACTATCTGCTAGACATTATTGATACAAGGACTTGCATTGCATCCATTTTTTCAATTAGGTATTATAAATGGTAGGTTGTATTTGTAAATGTCTCTTTGAGTTCATCCAAATTTTATAGCTGCTAGCTCATATCTCATTATTGCTTCATATCTCTATGTTCTATGAGGAGAACACCTATGTTTTTCTTTCCCAATCCTTTAAGATAGTTTATGACTGCTAATAACTATATATTTTGATCATTTTATATTGTCTCAGACCCATGATAATAGTGATGATGTATCAATAGAATAGATGGACATAAAGTTCTTATCTTGCTATAACTATACATTGGACAGTGTTCTTTGACTCCATGGTTGCTCTGTGTGAGGATTATTATGACTATATTTTGTTATTACTTGGTGATTCATATGGACTATTATTTAGGCATTCTCCTTATCACTGTTGTATGATCTGCATGGTTGCTATCTTATATTTGTCAACCAATCTTAGGGTTTCCCTTGATGATGATGTATTTTCTTGCTAGTTGTATTCCCCATAATTTGAGTCTTTCTCATACTATTTTTTATGCGCTTTCTCATCACCTAGACTAATGAATAAAGTTATATCATAAGCTAAATAGTCCCTCGTTGTTTAAAATAAAACCTTTGAATAGTAGCATACTATTTTACCATCTTATAACAAGATGGCTCCCATGACATCCTCAGTAGCATGTGTGTAAGCTTCAATGAGAAACAAATAATTAGGTAAGGTCAATCAATTAGGGAGATCTTTCTCCCAACTAACCTATTCAATAGGGAACAAACCCCAAGCCCTCACTAGCCTACTATCCCCTCAAGTTGCTTCAACACCCCAAAGACTCACTCCTACTCTCTAGTCCCATACAACCATTGGAATACATCACATAGGGAATTCTCACCTTGCCCAAATCTATCTTGAGGTCTTCCAACTCTTTAATCACACCAACTCACAAAATCTTACTCCCTCAAGTCCTTCTTCAACATAAATTCATTCTATTCATGGCTCTAGGAATCTCTCCAATCCTAGCAACTATAAGACTATAATGATTGGTCATACATTTGTCAAAATTTTTGCCACAATGTTAGACATGCAATTTTTTTATGAGTACCTAGAGAAAGGTAATGTTCGAGCTTGTGGGAAAGCTAGCTTCAAGGGAGATTATCAAACCATTGACCACATATTTACACTCTAGGCTACTGTTGAGAAGGCTCACCACCGCTCTTCCATAGTCTTTTGTTGTTTATAGAATTTTCGAAGGACTTTGACTAAATTGGGAGACACTTGCTTTTCCAACAAAAACATGATGTCGGCATTTTGGATTCTCTCATTAGCATTGCTTGCTTCATGCTTACAATATCTTCAACTTGATGAGGAGAACAATTTGGGTCAAACAAGGGTGTCTTATATCCAACCCTCTGTAACATCTACATTGACAAGTTGGTGGAGCTTCTTTGACTACATACTCATATGCCTTCACTAGTATTTCAAATATATATGATTGATTGAATTTAAAGCATTTTCCAAAAGACCCCTAATATTATTGAGGCATTCAAACTTTAGATTCATTTTTCAACTTATATCTATCTAATAACATTAAAAAATCACATTCTTGTTAATTATAAAAAAATAATTACCAATAATCTTATTTTCATACATTACATTAAGTAAGATCAAAGAATTAAAAATCTATCTCACCCAATAAGAAATAAGCACAAATCCAAAAAAAAGGGTTCTTCATAGTCTCACATAATATGAGTAGTATTCTAATCACAAATAATAAGAAACAATCTCTAATTGAAGAAGATGACCATTCTAATCCTTAGTGTAAGAATGGATTTTCATACCATGTCAAACTATGTGTTAAATGACATTAAACAACCTTTAGATACATGCATCTCATGTGTGATCTTGACGTCTATCACAAGTTTCACTGAAACCAAGGAAAACACTAGATTTTTTCATCTTGATCTTGATGTTAGTTGAATGCTTTTCTTTTGTGGGCTACTTGCAGAGCAAATCCCTTTTCTGGAAACTAGTATTTGTGTTATGTTTTCAAGATTTGCTTAAGAATAGTATTGTCATAATAGTCCTCCTTTTATCTGAATGCTTCCTATTGGCTTTAAGTCACAGTTACCCTGCATACTTTCCTTTCTCTCTCACTCATGCTTACTATAACTAGGTAATGAGAATCAAGTAGTGTATCATTTACTTAGTATGTGTCATGTTTTAACTACATGTCATTTGACAGCCATGGCCTACACTTATAGAAAAAGTAAATGTTGTTGCAGGTTCAAGAAGTATACCATTAAAATAGAAATTTTTCATACCAGGTTGTAGAATGTAGGTGGCATTCGAGGGAGGTCAGATTCCCCACAAACTTCTATATAACTACTGGTCTTTGTAATGTTCATAGCATAATAGTTTGCATTAGCGACAACTTTCAAATAGCCAAGCTAATTAGAAGCTTTTATAATTAGATCTGTTTGAAATGAGAACAAAGATTCTCATTCTGAAGGTAGTTTCATGCCTTCACTATTGGGTGCCAGATGAGTTTTCTTTTCATACTTCTCTTTTTGTTTTTAGCTTTTTGTTGGATGCCTTCACTATTACATGAGGGGTTATTGCTAATCTACTTGTTGTTGATATTTTTCTTCTCTCTCATTATGCCAAAGGGTTGCAACATTACTTTCTTTTTCACTCATCTCTTCATTGGTACTTTAGAGTTGTACATGCCATCAACGATCCCTTTTGCCAACCCCTACCTTCAAACCACATTCCTACCATTTTTTATTACCCCTCTCGACCTACCACCCTTGGCATTATGAATACCATTAATGACTACATTAATTTCTAACCTTGTTGTGCCCCTTCAAATGCTTAATGGCCAAGGAGAATTTTTGTAGATAGATCATCCACTTCACATGCCACACATTTTCCAATTTACTTTGTGTGTAGTAATTGAAGTGGGTGATGATCAATTGAATGGTAGTCTCTTTGTTAAGAATATAGTGGCACCATTGTTTGATGACTTGTATGAGAGTGCAAGTCTCATTTTCATAAGTTGAATAGTGCCACAAGGTATCATAAATAGAGTTTGAGTGATGGGCAATAGGTTGGCCATGCTAAATTAGCATGATGCCTAGTACATAATCAAATGCATCAATCTAAATATCAAATGATTTTACAATATTCACTAGAGTAAATGCTATAACAAAGTAGAGGTGTTGTTTGAGGTCATTAAAGGCATGTTTTTTGTGGAGTCCATAGCAATGTTGCCTCGATGCATATAACCTTGTTGAGTGATCAAGGAACATGTGAAAATCCAAGGACTAACCTTTTATAGAAGTTCTCAAGTTTGAGAAAGTTGTGCAATTATTTGAGTTTGCATGGGTATGCTAGTATCATGTCACCTTGATTTTTTCAATATCAACTTGAATGGGAGAGTAGTTGATAATGTAACTAAATTTGCATGGTGCCGAAATTTTATTTGTTGAGGTTGGTTTGCAACTTGTGTTGGCATAGCATATGTGGTACATGTGCAATGTGTAACATATGTTCTTCCAATATTGTATGGGATAGGCTAGTATTTAATCGCCTTGATTTTCTCTGGAACAACATGAATGAAAATGTGGTTGATTATCTAACCATGGTGTTAATTTTGTGTGGTGCCAAAATGCATTTATCAAGGTTAGCTTGCAACTTGTGTTCATGTAGTGTATTTAGTACTTGTGCAACATGTAACATGTATTCTTTTAAGATTTTGTTAAAGATTAGGATGTCATCCATGTAGACAATGATAACATTTTTTATCAAGAATGAGTGTCACAAGAGCATTAGAAACTATCAAAAGGCATAGCCATCCATTCATAGAGTCCTCACATTTTCAATATAGTTTTCCAATTTTTTTTTATTGGATCGAAACTTGATGATATGTTAATTTGGTTTAGTGTGCCTAGAGATGAACCAAGTGATTTTTGATGTGTAGATAGAGATACATGTTCTTCATTGAGATCTTGTTGAGACACAAGAGTCAATGTAGAGTCACCATATGTTGTATTTCTTGGGTGCAAGCATAATCAAACTACCACAAGGATGAACTTGACTTGATACTTCTTGAATTTACTAAGTTTTGGACTTTGTGTTGATTTTGTTCTCCTGAAATGATATGTTAAAGATATATTTGGAATAAGAGATTTGAGAATCAAGTCAATTTTGTATTGTATGAAGTAGTGTATTGGAAGTCTTATCAATAAAATATTAATGTGGCTTCATGTTGGATTCCAAATGTCATTAAAATTCATCCCAGTATACTTGAAATTGAACTACTTGGGTCCATCTAGTAGGACATGCTAAAAGGGAACCAACAAGCACCATTGTAATTGGCATGCATTTTTTTTTTAATAAATCACCATCAGAATTCTGACATCATCCCAACTTTGCACTGATGACAAGATTGTCGGACAAACAACATCCTCGTCGGTGCATAGTTCCTGGCAAGCATCAGAATTTTGATGCCAATTGAAGAAACATTCGATGAGGATCATGTTGTATGTTCGACGATACTTTATTGTTGGATGCTCATCATAATCATCATGGCTGCAAGTTCCTAGTAGGCGTCATAATTTTGATGTCCATCTAATGAGGATTCTTTACACCTGATGACATTCTTTGGTCAGATGAGCGAACATGGCCATTGTTGGAAGAGTTCAGGATATCATCAAAATTTCAGTGTTAGATGGCACCATCATAATTACTGACGATGATTTTTCAACAACTTCATTTGTTGATAGTTTGATGAAAAATAGTCAAAATTCTAACAATAGGCCGTCAGAAATAAGCCTCAAATGTACTAGTGTGATGACTATTCTAGAATGATGTGGGTAGCATTTTTGAAATAGAAATCTAAAGCTTTTGATAAATTCAAAATCTTTAAAGCTATGGTTGAGATTGAGACATGACTGAAGATAAAGTACTTAAGCTTAGATCATTGCGGTGAGTTTACATCTGGTGAGTTCAACAACCTTTGTGAAAGGAATGGTATTAGGAGACAACTTTCTGCACCTAGGACTCCACAACAGAAGGTATTAGAGGAAAGAAATAACAAAACAATTTTGGATGTAGCAAGGACAATGATGACAAAAGCTAAATTACCTGATATCTATTGGAGGGAAGTTGTCAATACAACGGTATATAATTTCAATAGAGTACGCATAAAAGGTGATACTGATAAGACTCCTTGAACTATGGTTTGGTCATACTCCTACTATTAGATATTTTAGAATTTTTGGAAGCAAATGTTACATTAGAAGAGATGATGCATTAGGAAAGTTTGATCCTAGAAGTGATGAAGGAATATTTTTGGGTTATTCTACTAAGAGAAAAGAATATGGATGTTATAACAAAAGATTGAATATGATAATGGAAAGAATAAATGTCAAGGTGGATGAACATGGCAATAATCATATCAGATCATTTGATTATGGACTGGAAGATGAATTTATCAGACTTGAACCGGTAATGCAAGAATCAGTTTAGAACAGTGAACTAGTGACACCAATAGCATCAAAAAATTCAACAGTGACAAATGGACAACAGAATGAGTCAGCAAATCAAGAAAATTCAAAGACTCCCAAGTATGTAAAACTAAATCATTCTGAAGATCAAAGTATTGGAGATAAAAGGAAAGGTGTGATTACTAGGAGAAGGTTAGTTGTTGAAGAGGTATGTTTAATTTCTCAAATTGAACCGGAATCATTTATTGAAGCGAGTAAGGATAAAAATTGGATAAAAGCAATGGAAGAGGAATTAGGTCAGATTGAAAAGAATAAGACATGGGAAATAGTACCTAGACCTAAAGACAAGAACATTATTAGAACTAAATGGGTTTTCAGGAACAAATTGAATGAGGAAGGTCAACTTGTAAGGAACAAGGCTAGATTGGTTTGCAAAGGTTATTCACAGGAAGAAGGAATTGATTATGGAGAAAATTATGCCTCGGTTGCTAGAATTGAAGCAGTAAGACTTTTTCTTGCTTATGTTGCACACAAGAACTACAAAGTATATCAGATGGATGTTAAATGTGCATTTTTGAATGAAGATCTTGAAGAGGAAGTTTACATTGAACAACCTGATGGATTTTCTTTATCAGAAGACAAGGATATGGTTTACAGATTGAAGAAAGTTTTATATGGACTAAAACAAGCCCCTAGAGCATGGTATGCTAGATTGGATAAGTATCTTTCAAAGATTGGTTTCAGTAAAGGTAATGTTGAGAGTAACTTATATTACAAAATTTAACATGATGACATATTGATTATTGGTGAGATGAAATTTTTCTTAGGTTTGCAGATTACTTAGACTAATAAAGGTATTTTCATTTGTCAAACTAAATATGTGAAGGAGTTACTTAAGAAATTTGGACTTGAGAATTCTAAACCTGTCGGTACTCCTATGATAACTAGTTGCAAATTTTCAAAGGATGATGAATCACCTAAAGTGAATCCAAGCAAATACAAATCAATGATTGGTGGTTTGTTGTACCTAACTCAAACAAGACCTGATATAATGGATGTTGTTTGTATTGCTTCTAGATTTTAGGTAGATCCTAGAGAAACTCGTGATATTGTTGTCAAGAGGATATTCAGATATTTGGCGGGTACAATAGACTTTGGGTTATGGTATCTAAAGAATGATGACTTCACATTATGTGCATATACAAATGCTGATTAGGCAGGAGATGTGGATGATCGGAAGAGCACTACTGGTAGTGCATTATTTCTTGGGAAGAAGTTGGTTTCATGGCATAGTAAGAAATAATCATGCACTCCATTGTCTACAGATGAAGCATAATATGTTGCAGATGCTACCAATTGCACTCATATTTTATGTATGAAACAAATGTTAAAGGATATAAGGGTAAGTTATGATGAGCCTATTGTTATTCACTATGATAATATTGTTGCTATTGATATGTCAAAGAATCTGATATATCATTCCAAATCAAAACACATTTCTATAAGGTATAATTTCTTGAAGGAAAAGGTTGAAGCAAAGGAAGTCGGATTGGTTTATGTGCCTACTAAGGAACATATTGCATATATTCTAATGAAAAATTTGCCTAAAGACACTTTTGAATATCTCAGAGATCAATTGGGGTTACCAACCCTCTAGAAGAGACTTAGAGATGTAGAGATGCATCAATCTGGTGAGCTTCTCGAACATACTTTTCTAATCTAGGTTGATGAAGGTGGCGCTACTACTCAGGGGGAGTAGTTAGTTGTTTGGTTTAGTATCTATCCTTTGTCATTGATTTCAAAGGGGGAGAAGGTATTCATGTGAAAAACTCCTAGATCTTTTGATGGTGTTTATTTAAGATCAGTCTTTTCTCTTTTGGAGATTGTTGGCATTCCTTGGCACTTGGATGTTTTTCACATTCAGTGTTGCCATCAATGCCAAAGGGGGAGATTGTTAGCAATATGATAGATTTTGTTAAGTGTTGTCATTGATGTCAACACTGTATCCTAGTTGGATCTATCTTGATTAGTCTTGGTGATATTCTTGGTTTTGGTTGTGATTCTAATCCAGTATGATCAGATCTCTGGATTCGGTTTTGGATTCTTATTCTGACGATTACATGCTTGGTATATTCTAGTGATTTCATGATTTGGTTATCACTTTTGGTATTTCTGGTTATTGGTTGGCTTGTGCCTTTACCAGCTCGTTCTCGTATTTCTCGGCTAGCTTTTGGCTTTACTGACTTCTGGCGTTCCCGATTAGCTTTACCGGTATGCTGTTTTGGTGGCTTGGTTAGTCGATTTTGGGTCCGTCTTATGGAATCAGTTTCTCTCATGCTAAAGGTGTTTATTGATCATGTCTCGAGCATTTGGTGACTTTGCATTGGATGGTGTGTTATTATGGTGGTCCTATTTGGATTCGGTTAAACTTTTTGTTACTCCACTAAGGGTTTCTATCGGAAAGTGAAGCGTGTTGGATTCTGGTCTTAGGGGAATTCCCAATGGATATAATTGTTTGGTTATTTGATTTAGGTCTATGCTATGTGATGTAAATCATAATATTGGTTTGGTGGTATCGTGTGATGTAATTTTTGTAATTATGGGTTTATGGGTTTAGAGTCTAGCCGATCTTGTCAATAAGGTTGAATATATGTATTTATAAGTGACTTATTCATGTAATTTGGGGTCGATGGTTATGGTTGGTTAAGTTTGAATTATCAGAGAAAGGATTATGTGTGAGTAGTCATATAATTCAGGAGAAGGTTGGAAAGGTTTTGTATTGTAGACCAGACATGAGTGCTTAACCGAAACTGTATCAGGCACTAGTAGATGCTACTTTCACTGTTAATTTCTTTCCGGATTGTAGTTCTATGTTTATGTAAGTCAGTGAGACTTCCCTTTGTGATGAGCAGTGCACTCTAGGTCGTTGGCCTTTTTGCAAGTGCAGATCCCTTTGTAATTATTCATAATACTACTGCAGAGTATTCATCTGATTGTGGGTAGGTTTTCCCACCGTGGTTTTTCTCTTTCCTTGTTTTCCACATCAAAATATTGGTGTTATGTGTGTTTTTCTTTCATAATATATATTTCATTGAGTTGTGCTCTAGTATAAGGTTTATAATTGAATTAATTGATGTACTTGTGAGTAAATTGATTCACCCCCCCTCTTAGTTTACTGCCGATATCAATGCATTCCAAAAATTATGCATCTAGATGTCTATAAAAGGGGGATTGAAATAGAAATTTAAGGAAAACAAATGAATATTCAATAAGAAAGCATGCTATGTTAGAGATGATGTTGGTATTTCAAATGATGAGTTAGATTATGAGGATGGTGATTGTTTATTCATGGTAGAGAAAAATGGACCTAAATCTAATAACTTAGTTTGTTGAGTCTGTTGCTTCAACATTGCATGTTAGGAGAGATAGAAATGAATGGTTATTTGACAGTGGATGTTCAAATCATATGACTAGTGACAAAAGTAAGTTTGTAAAGCTATAAAATATGATGGTGGTTCTGTTAGATTTGGAGATGATCAAACTGCCCAAATTGTCAGAATCAATTCTATTACTTTGATGGAAAGAATAACATTAACAATGTTTAATGTGTGAAAGGAATACATCATAATCTCTTGAGTGTTGGATAGATGTGTAGAATTCATTAGAATGTTGTCTTTTAGGATAGTGCTTGTGAGATCCAGAAGATATCTGAAATTGTTATTTCTATGGGGAAAATGATAGGTGGAAACATGTATCAATTGGAAGCTACTACAGAATATTGTTTATTATCACAAATCAATCAGAGTTGTCTATGGAACCATAGGATGTGTCATATCAATTTTGACAATTTGGTGAAGATTAGTATGATAGAAGTTGTGAGAGATTCACCAAAATTGACTAAATTGGATAACAATATTTGAAAAGAGTTTCAAGTGGGAAAGTAGACAAGAGAAACATTCAAAGGAAAGGAACAATCGTCTACCAAATTTCTTGATCTGATACATGTAGACCTATGTGGTCCAACCAGAACAAGGAGTTTGTAAGGTGAGAGATATTTTATGCTCTTAATTGATGATCATTCTAGAGTGACTTTGGTTGCATTTCTAAGAGAAAAGTGAGAAGCATTAGAAAAAAATCAAGGTATTTAAAGCTAGAGTTGAGAATCAAGTTGATAGAAGAATCAAGTGTTTGAGATCTAATAGAGGAGGAGAATTTATTTCTAATGAATTTGATACTTTCTATGAAAAATATGGAATTAGAAGACATTTATCAGCTCCTAGGACACCTTAGAAGAATGACATAGTTGAAAGGATGAACAAGACTATTCAAGAGGCAACAAGAACTATGATCAAAGAAGCAAACCTACTGGAAGTTTACTAGAGAGAAGCTATACACACAACTATGTATACCCTTAACAAAGTTCTATTTAGGAAGAAGTTTGGGAAGACATCATATGAGTTATGGCATGGAAGGATCCCATCTGTGAAGTATTTCAAAGTTTTTGGAAGAACATGTTATATCCTGAGAGATGAAAGAAATCTTGGAAAGTCTAATAGAAGAGCATATGAAGGTATGTTTCTTGATTATTCTACAAAGAGAAAAGCTTACAGATGTTATAACAAAAGGTTGAATAAAATCATTGAAAGTGTAAATGTGAAGGTTGATGAGAACATTTGAAAATAAACAAGTATTCAAGTATGGTATGAATTTGATGAAGGAGAAAAGAAGAACAGAGATGAAGATAAGCAAAAGGAAACTTGGGTTGCTTTGGCAACTATATCAAGAACCCTAAGGTATGTATAGAAAAATCATTCTGAGAATCAAACCATAGGAGATAAAAATAGAGGAGTCATTACAAGAAGCAAAGCTCCTGAAGAGAAAGTACTTTTGTGTTTACTTTTTGAGTCCGAACCTAAGACAGTTGAAGAATCCTACAAAGATTAGAATTGGATGAAAGTGATGAAGAAAGAACTGGATTGGATTGAGAAAAAATAGAGTTGGGAATTGGTACCTAGACTAATAGATAAGAATATTATTGGAACAAAGTGGGTGTTCTAGAATAAGTTGGATGAAGATGGTTAGGATGTAAGAAAAAAAGCAAGATTGGTATGCAAAGGTTACACACAAGTTGAAGGAATTGATTTTGAAGAAATTTATGCTCTTATTGCTAAAATGGAGGCTATTAGGATGTTTTTGGATTTTGTAGCATATAAGGATTTCAAAGTCTATCAAATGGATGTGAAGTCAACATTTCTAAATGGAGAGTTGAAAGAAGAAGTCTACATTGAAAAATCATAAGGATTCAAGTTGTCAGATGATTCAGATGTCATTTGTAGATTGAAGAAGGCATTGCATGGATTAAAGTAGGCACCTAGGGCCTGGTATGGAAGGATATATAAGTATCTATTGAGTCAAGGTTTTCAAAAGGGGTATACTAACATCAATATTTACTTCAAAGTTGAACCAATGAATCAGAATATTAGAGGAATTTTCTTTGCTCAGTCAAATTATGTTAGAGAATTGTTAAACAAGATTGGAATCTAGACTAGTATGGACACCCATGACTACTAGATATGAGCTGACTAATGATGATAAATCTTCTAAGACTGATACAAGCAAATACAAATCAATGATTAGATGATTGTTATATCTGACAGCAACAAGACCAGATATCATGCATGTTGTTTATCTTGCGGCCAAATTTCAAGAGGAACAAAATGAGTCACACGTTGTTTCAGTGAAGAGAATATTCAAATACTTGAAATGAATAAAATATTTCAAACTATGGTATCCCAAAGGATCAGAATTTACTCTGAAAGCTTATACTAATGTTGATTAGGCAGGAAGTGTCGATGACAAAAATAGTACAAGTGGTGGAGCATTTTTTCTTGGCTCTTGGTTAGTTGAATGGCTAAGTAAGAGCCAAGATTCTACATCTTTATTAACCGCAAAAGATAAGTACATTTCAACTACTTCATGTTGTACTTAGGTGCTTTGGATGAAACAAACATTGAAGCATATTGGTGTATTGTTTGATGAACCTATTTTAATCATGTGTGATAATACAAGTGCAATCAATATCTCTAAAAACCCGGTATTGCATTTCAGAAGAAAGCATATTTCTATTTAGTATCATTTCTTGAGAGAAACTTTTGGATAGTGAAGTAAAACTTGAATATATTCCTACCCAAGAGAAGTTGCAGATACCTTTACAAAGGTATTGTGAAAAGATACTTTTGATTATCTTTGATAGATGTTAAGGGTCATACCCCTTCCTATTTTGATCTAAGTGCATTTGGTAGTGCATTAGTCCAATAATTTCATGCATATTTCAGTCTGGGCTAATGTTTTGTGGATTCCTCTAAGGGAGAGCAATGTGTTTTCTGAGTTGAGTTGTTGGTTGTTCATCTTTGTCCTTGATGTCAAAGGGGGAGAAGTTTGAGAAGCTTGGAGAGTTTCTGGGAAGTCTTGTTGAGAAAGATATTGGAGAAATTGTTTATCGTTGATGAATGTTGCCATCAATGACAAAGGGTGAGATTGTTGCCAATGTGAAGTTGAATTATGTTTCAATATGGTTGTCATTGATGTCAACGCATCGATTTTGTTTCTGTGTTTGGTTTTGTTTTGAACTTTCTTGTTCTAGAATTTCTGATTTGTTGAATATATATTCATGTTGTATTGGCATGTTGTTGGAGATTTTCTTGATATTTTACTCTCATGCTTTGGTAGTTTAGAAGTTGTACTCTGAAAGTCTATGCAGTGTTGTTAATAATTGCCTAGCAGAATTTTCAGAGCTCCACATTTTTAGTTTCCCTATTGCATTTTTGGATTTATGCTTCGCATGCATATATCTTTGTTATTTTGATATGGCACATGTTGATGTGCTTCGGAATTATGTTGTTGGCCATGTTCTTTCCTGGTCCAGTTAACCCCGAATGCTCTATCTTTTGTTCTGATGATTGTGACATTTGGATAACATGTTCTTTCATTGTGGTGTGGTCCACTTCTCATTCCTTTCCACTACAAGAATTATTAGTGAAGACCTATTTTTAATTATGTTTCATTATCTCCTTGGTCGACTTGGAAAATCTATTTTGGAGATCACACTATAAGGAATGGTTGTAGTGAAGTATCATAAGGAAGGATTCATAGAAGGAAGTTAATTGTAAAAGAAAAATCTATCATTGGTGATGCAAAGAGGTTGATCAGTGTGGTTGTTTGCTAATATTGTTTGGTACTAGTGGTAGAGCCTAAGGTTTCTTTTGGCATTGCAGTTGTTTAACAATTGCGCCTTTTGTGGTGGATTCTTTCTTTCTTCCTCTGGGCAAAAATCCCTTCTTTTTTTGGTGGTTTTAGCTAGGTAGTGAGCCCACCTATAATGAGCATTTTTTGCAGCGAGATAACTTTGTAAAAATCACCTTAAGCATTGTCACCCTAACAGGTGTTTTCATATTGAAAACTAACATTCTTTGTGGTTTTTCCTTTCTTGGGTTTTCAATGTCATATATGGTGTTTCATGTGTGTGTTATGTCATGCTCTTATCTGTTCATGGTTAAGTAAATTGAATTTAATCTCTACCGGATCTATTTCTATGGGAAAAGTCATATAATTTTAATATACAATAGGGGAATTGGTAAAACTAATGGCAACATTGTGAACTTGTAGTGGCCATAAACTAGTCCTAAAAGTTATCTTGGAAATGTCTTCCTCCATAATCCTCAATTGGTGGTAGTTGGATCTAAGATCTATCATATAGAATATTGTAGCCCCTTTCATTGATCAAAGAGTACAACAATTCTCGAAAGGGGGTATTTGACCTTGATAGTTTCCTTAGTCAACATCCTATATTCAATGCACAAGTGAAGGGTTCCATCATTCATCATCACAAAAATGATTGGTGCTCCCTATGGTGACACATTAGGTGTAATAAATCCCTGGTTCAATAATTCTTATAATTAGGCCTTCAATTCATATAATTTTGTAGTGGTCATCCTATAGGGAGCCTTTGACTAAGGCTCAATTCTAGGTAGAACCTCAATAGAGAAGTCAAACTCCCTTTTTGGTGGCATTTCAGTTAGCTCCTCTAGAAACACATCCTAAAATTCCTTAATTATAGGGTACTCATTAAATATTGGCTACATGCTATCAAGGTCACTAATGTGGATGGAATAAATGGAACATCCATTTTCTTGGGCCCTATTTATTTGCATAGATGAGATTTGTTTAAGTTAAAATAGTTTTTGAAAGCCATTAATCTCATTATTCCTAAAGTAATCTGAACAACTTACAATCTTATCTTCATAATTTTCTATAGATTTATGTTTAACCAACCAATTGATCCCAAAAATTATATCATATGATCCCAAGTATGCTACATAAAGATTGACTTGAGTTTGAGAACTTGGAAGTTCTATGTCACTACAAGAAAGAAAATAATCTACCCTCTTTTTTGCCTAATTTTTATATTGAACCATCACACAATAGCCATTTGTCCTACTCTTAACTTGCTAACTTGGAAATTAATTTTGGATCTATAAAACATTAAGTTGATCTAATATCAATTAATATAGAGACTCGTTGTCCATAGAGCTTATAGGAAATTGAATTGGGGAGGCTTGGAAGTCTACATGCTTTTTTTCCACAACTTCATGGATTTTATGTTGAGCTTCCCCTTGATGGTTCCTAAATTTTCATCTCATCATCTATTGAGGAAAAATATTGGCATAGTGATATCCTCCATAGACATACCATCCATCATGCGATCCTTTTCCATTAGGCTTATCCCTATTGAAGATCCTTATGTTATTATTATTGTTGTAGTTGATCATCTTATTATTTCTATCCTAATTCACTTCACCTTTGTCTTGGAAATTGTTTCTATGCTTCAGTTTTTAGATTTGATTATTGTTGCCTACCTAATGGTTGTTGTTTTGAAACTTCTTATTCCCAAATCCAAATCTATCATCTTAGTTCTTGTGATATCCACTTGTTGGAACTTCTACTCTTGTTTGGTAGCTTTCTCAAAAAATTCATCCATTAAATGAAATGGAACATTATTAATGTTTGAGTACATATTACATCTTTCTCAATAATCCAAGCTTTTGATCCATCTTTGATGGTTTTGCCATCAAATTTGGGTGGTGAAATCCTCTTAAGGTCCTTAGCTAATTTGTCTTTAGATTCCAACCCTATTATTTTGTAGTTTTTATGTTCTTGATTTTTTTATCTTTGATTCTCATTCTTTTGGTTGTTTCGAACCCATTGATTGCCTCTGACCTCTTGCTCTAAGTTGTCCATCTTATTTCTTTGTTTGGTAAAAAGGTTGAGGATTTGGTCAAACCTATCATTTTGCCCATTTCTTAGTCCATCGTGGTCACAATTTCTAGTGTTCACCATGGTTGGTTAGGAAATGACATACAACAAGGTTTTCATCTTAGCATGGTAGAAAACTTCCGTAGTGTTAAATCTACTGATTTGATACCAAATGTAAGGGACACAACCCAAAACTATAGCACAAAATTAATTAAATAACTATTTTCACATTAGTAAGGAAATGAAATGAGATATTATCAATGTATGCGTACATATTACATCTTCACATGAAGTAATGTCAAGAAACAAATCATAGAGTACAATAACATAATGTACAAATAGATGTGACCTTGAGTCTCATTCCCATCTCATCACAACAATATAATAAGAATATATATCACTGGAGTCATTGGCCACCACTAACCTAATGATCATCTGCAAACCAAGAGATGAGAACACGGTTCAAGTACTATCCACCCAACCATGAATCTTATGCTTCCCTGAAATCCAAAGCCAAATCCAAATATATCATCTTGGTTCTTGTGATATCCACTTGTTGGAAATTCTACTCTTGTTTGGTAGCTTTCTCAAAAAATTCATCCATTAAATGAAATGGAACATTATTAATGTATGAGTGCATATTATATCTTTCTCAATGATCCAAGCTTTTGATCCATCTTTAATGGTTTTGCCATCAAATTTGGGTGGTGCAATCCTCTTAAGGTCCTTACCCAATTTGTCTTTAGATTCTAGCCCTATTATTTGTGTAGTTTTTTTATTTTCTTGATTTTGTTCTCTTTTATTCTAATTCTTTTGGTCCTCACTCTGGTTTTGACCCCCTTGATTACCTCAGACCTCTTGCTCTAAGTTGTCCATCTTGTTTCTTTGTTTAGCCAAAATTTTGAGGATTTGGTCGAACCTATGATTTTTCCCATTTCTTAGTCCACTGTGGTCACTATTTCTAGTGTTCACCATGGTTGGTTGGGAAATGGCCTATAACAAGGTTTGCATCTTAGCATGGTAGAAAAAAGTCCTTAGTGTTAAACATAGTGATTTGATACCAAATGTAAGGGACATAACCCAAAACTATATCACAAAATCAATTAAATAACTCAATTTTACATTACTAAGGAAATAAAATGAGACATTATCAATGTATGCATACATATTACATCTTCACATGATGTAATGTCGAATCATGAATAATAGAGTACAGTAACATAATGTTCAAATAGATGTGACCTTGACTTTCATGCATGTCTGGTCATAAGAATATAATAAGCATAGAAATCACTAGAGTCATTCGCCACCACTAACCCAATGATCATCTAAAAACCAAGAGATGAGAACATGGTTCAAGCACTTATCCACCCAACCACAAATCTTATGCTTCCCTAATATCTAAAGCCAAATCCAAATCTATCATCTTGGTTTCTATGATATCCACTTGTTGGAATTTCTACTCTTGTTTGGTAGCTTTCTCAAATTATTCATCCATTAAATGAAATATAACATTATTAATGTATGAGTACATATTATATATTTCTAAATGATCCAAGATTTTGATCCATATTTGATGGTTTTGCCATCAAATTTGGGTGGTGCAATCCTCTTAAGATCCTTGGCCTATTTGTCTTTAGATTATAGCTCTATTATTTATGTAGTTTTTATTTTCTTGATTTTGTTCTCTTTGATTCTCATTCTTTTGGTCCTCACTCTAGTTTTGACCCCCTTGATAATCTTTGACCTCTTGCCCTAAGTTGTCCATCTTGTTTCTTTGTTCGGTCAAAAGGTTTAGGATTTGGTTCAACCTATGATTTTGCCCATTGCTTAGTCCACTTTGGTCACTATTTCTAATATTTACCATGGTTGGTTAGGAAATGACTTGCAACAAGGTTTGCATCTTAGCAGGGTAGAAAAAAGTCCCTAGTGTTAAACCTAGTGATCTGATACCAAATGTAAGGGATGTAACCCAAAACTATATCACAAAATCAATTAAACAACTCAATTTTGTGTTATCAAGGAAATGAAATGAGACATTATCAATGTATGTGTACATATTACATCTTTACATGAAGTAATGTCAAATCATGAATCATAGAGTACAATAACATAATCTACAAATAGATGTGACCTTGACTCTCATTCCCATCTTGTCACAACAATATAATCATAATAAAAATCATTGGAGTCATTGTCCACCAATAACCCAACAATCATCTGCAAACCAAGAGATGAGAACATGGTTTAGGCACTTATCCACCCAACCATGAATCTTATGCTTCCCTGAAATCCAAAGCCAAATCCAAATATACATCTTGGTCCTTGCGATATCCACTTGTTGGAACTTCTACTCTTGTTTGGTTTATTTCTCAAAAAAATCATACATTAAATGAAATGGAACATTATTAATGTATGAGTACATATTACATCTTTCTCAATGATCCAAGCTTTTGATCCATCTTTTATGGTTTTCCATAAAATTTGGGTGGTGCAATCCTCTTAAGTTCCTTACCCAATTTGTCTTTAGATTCTAGCCCTATTATTTATGTAGTTTTTATTTTCTTGATTTTGTTCTCTTCGATTCTCATTCTTTTGGTCTTGACTCTAGTTTCAATGCCCTTGATTACCTCTAACCTCTTTCTCTAAGTTGTCCATCTTGTTTCTTTGTTTGGTCAAAATTTGAGGATTTGGTCGAACCTATGATTTTGCCCATTGCTTAGTTCATTTTGGTCATCATTTCTAGTGTTCACCATGGTTTTTTAGGAAATTACCTACAACAAGGTTTGCATCTTAGCATGGTAGAAAAAAGTCCCTAGTATTAAACCTAATGATCTAATACCATATGTAAGGGACACAACCCAAAACCATATCACAAAATCAATTAAATAGCTCAATTTCACTTTAGTAAGGAAATAAAATGAGACATTATCAATGCATGCATACATATTACATCTTCACATGAAGTAATCTCAAATCATGAATCATAGAGTACAATAACATAATGAACAAATAGAAGTGACCTTGACTCTCATACCTGTCTCGTCACAATAATATAATAAGCATAGAAATCACTAGAGTCATTAGCCACCACTAACCCAATGATCATCTGCAAACCAAGAGATTAGAACATGGTTCAAGCACTTATCCACCCAACCATGAATCTTATGCTTCCCTAAAATCCAAAGCCAAATCCAAATTTATCATCTTAGTTTTTGTGATATCCACTTGTTGGAATTTCTACTCTTGTTTGGTAGCTTTCTCAAAAAAATCATCCATTAAATGAAATGAAACATTATTAATGTAGGAGTACATACTACATATTTCTCAATGATCCAAGCTTTTGATCTATCTTTCATGATTTTTCCATCAAATTTGGGTGTTGCAATATATGAAAACAATAACATTAATATGCAGAAGAAAATGATTCTCTTATTTTTCTTAAGTCATTTTTCGAAATAAATATATCGTAAACAAAATTGAATATCTATAAGCTATTTTTTGTCATTTAAACAATCATAAAACATAATCATCATTTAAACCACTTATAAGAAATAACACACAACATGTTCATATTGAGATCTGATGTATAACATAATCATCAAAATGCAAGTTGAATGCTATCACTTGTGCGAGTAGGATTTCCATCATGCCAACTATTGTTGAGCAACTAGGTCATCTCTACCTCAACCATGTTATTGCATTCAATCTATTTCCTACACAGATTTGCAATCATTCACAACATACTCCCACTTGTCAAATACCTTATATGAGACAAAGGAATCACATCATCATCAAATAAACTAAGCATAAGAAATAAGGCATGTGGTCTCCCTACACCAAGTATTTTTTTTGTGCTCATAGGTTTGGTAAGATAATTTGGCACATTCACATGTGTCATTTTTTTTTGACTCAATATGTCCATTTGCAACCATTAATCAAACAAAATAGATATTGGACATCCAAATGCTTAGTTTGATAATGATACATAGGATTCTTGGAGAAGAAAATTGCACTCTATCTATCACAACTAATATGATTTTTTTTCAATCAAAACCAATACTTGCACATAATATTTGTAATCATATTATTACTTGGAAAAATAATTAGAGCATATATATATACTTTTATTAACTGATCCACTATGGGTTTCCTCTTACTCATCCAACTTAGAGCTCCTCCAAATAGAGAAAGAATATACCCACTAGTGGACCTTTGACTATCCAAATCACCCACCCAATCTACATCAACAAAACCTTATATGTCCAATATATTAGCCATACTGTTAGTACCAAAATAAACTAAATAATAATTATAAGTACTACACAAATATTTTAACACCCTCTTTGCATAATTCTAATGGTCTCTCCAAAGGTTGTAGATAAACTTGCTTAATACTCCCACTACTTGCACAATGTTCGGTCTAGTAAATGCCATTGCATACATCAAAATTATTACAATACTAGAAAATGGCACATTAGATATATCCTCTAAATCATCCTCAAATTTATGACACATATCAAAACTAAGCTTAGTGATAATTAGTAAAGGAATTCTAATCGACTTACATTCTTGCATGTTAAATATGTGCAAAATAGTATTCACATACTCACTTTGAGATAACTAAAGCCTTATATTATCTCAATCCCTTTTGATTTCTATTCCCAATATGTATCTCATTGCCCCCAAATTATTTATCTCAAATGCACCTAAAAGTTGAGTTCTTGATTCACTAATCATACCCTTTGTATTACTAAAAGCATGTCATTGACATATAAGGCAACAATTTGTAAGTAACCGTCAACAAATCTAATGTAAACATAATTCTATTCTTTGTTACTCACAAAACCCAATTTCAATACAAAAGAATATATTTTTTTATACCACATTAAAGGTGATTGTTATAAACCATATAGAGACCATTTTAACCTACAAAATAAATGTTTTTTCCCGTTTACCTCAAAAAATTTAGGTTATTATACATAAGATTTTCTCTTCCAAATATCCATGCAAAATATTAAAGAGATCCTCAGAAAGGACCGTTATACAGAGAGAGAAGGACAATTAAATCATGACAAGTAAAAAGCATCATTTATGCCTTGCTAGAAAGGCCATCATCACTTGGCATTGCAACAGATCTCCTACTATCTCCAATAAATTGATGCACGCTTTGTGGGTTACTCATTGCAAAAACTTGAGCAGCATCGGGAAAGAAGGTCTCAATTTGTAGAGAAACAAAGCAGATAGCCCGCATTTGAAAATGGGAGGAGACCTAAGACGTGAAGAACCAAACAACACATCGACCTGGAAAGCAATGCCAAAAGTCTGGGCAAAACTGGAGAAGGGCTATCTTACCAGCTTCATGGAAAACCTTGAGGACTATGACAAAGGTAGGGTTAACTTAGTCATTTCCAAGATTTCTGAAAACTAGTCTAATGGCTCTTTTAAACTTTATGGAGTTAAGTTTAAGCTTGACGCTGGGCTTATTTCCACTATGACTGAAATGCCCCACACTGGGCTTAACTTCTTTCAAGACCTCAAGGTCTCCAACAATGCAGTTAACCTATTCCCACAGAAAGAGAAAGAGCGGGCTAAAATAGGCAAGGCTCACGGGGGCTACTACGAAGCTAAAAACATCAAGAAGTTTTGGGGCTAGGTCCTGAACATAATCATGGAGTATATCATGGTTGAAGGTCATTTCTCCAGGGCCCACACCTACCACTTCATGCTCTTAAACCATTTCAGACACGACAAAAAGGTGTCTCTGCCCTACTACCTTTTTCGGTCCCTTTCCAAGTCCCTCAACAAACACAGGACTAACCCTTCTAGCTCGATTCTCCACTATGGGCTCCTGTTGCTCATCTATGAGCATTGAAAAACCCTAGCCCTATAGGAAAATAAGTGGATTTTCGCTTCCCCAGGCAAGAGAAAGATGGAAGAAGGAGAAACTAGCAAGGAGAAGGCGTCATCTAGCAAGAAAAGGAAAAGTGCCCCCGGGATGGAAACAAAGGACATTGTCAAGGAAAGCAATAGTATGGAGATGGATGAATCTAATGGTGAAGACAACTGGAAAGATGAGGAGATGGGTAATGAGGAAGAAAGTGGTGATTTTGAGCCTATTCAAGATAGCCCTATTCTAAGCAAATGCCCTGGTAAGGACAATAGCCATCTGATGGAAGAAACGGCTCCCAAGGATAATGAGGAAACCGAAGTTAATACTGAGAAGGAAATGAACAAAGACTCTGAGAAGGACCTGACTGAGGATAGGGATAGCAAGGACAAGGAAAGTGCTAGTGAGGGGCTTATCCTAGATAATCTCAAGAAGCTCTCGGAGGCCAGAATGGATTTTGACAGATGGACCTACGAAACCCTGAAAAACCTGGAAAAGAAAGGGATAAATTCAGATAAAAAGAGGGAGGATGAAAACAAAGAGCAAATTAATTGGAAGCAGGAAATGGAGAACAAGGTAAAATCACTGGAAGAGGGAAAAGAAGCGATGAAAAATCTGATGGGAGTTATCCCAAGTATCCTCTCAGCTGTCACCAAAAACCTGGAGGAAATCTCCAAGGTCTTTGACCATACTCCTAAACCGATCGTGGATCTTGACTTGGAGGAAGAGACCATCTAGACTGGAAGTGGTGATGCTACCCCGGTGGGCGGTACTGCGAAGAGAACCAGGGCCAGTATCAAGAAAGCTGTGGATGCTGCTGCTAAAGATCCCCCCAACTTCAAAGACAACATCAAAGAGCTGCAAGAAATCAGCAATACCCTGGCTAAAGCCTTGGAAAAAATCTGATTTCTGGAAGGCCTGCTGGCTTTTCGAGGCTTTTTTGGGTTTTCTTCAGTTTTCAGCTGGTTTTTTCTTTTATGGTTATGTTCCTTTCTATTTCTCGTAGCTTTATTGTTTAAGTCTTTCTTGTAAAGGGTTTCAAGGCCCCTTCAAAACCTGCTTTTTCATTAATCAAAAACATCTATTTTCTCAGTTTCAAAACCATAAGAAGTAGATATGGATAAAAAAAATCTAATAGAAGATAATTTAGTAATATGAGAGAAATTTTCACCAAAACCAACTCCCTATCTCTAGGAGTAGCCTTTGGCTACCAAAATAGCATTGTACTTTTCCAATAAACCATATGTTCTAAATTTATTTTTTTATAGACCCACTTACATCCAACAAAGTTCCCTTCCCTTGGAAAAATCAACAAGATCCTAGGAGTCATTAGAGTCTAAATTCATCATCTCCTCCTACATGACTAGTTGCCAAAAATCACTATGAATTGCAAGAATAGATTCCTTGCATGATCTAGGTTTATCACCAATACTCAATAAATAAAATACACAATGATAATTTGGTCGAATATACATGTCAACTAGATTATTTATCCTATTCAAATGAGAAATTGAACGTTCTATTTAACTTAAATCTTCCAAATTTTATTTGTAATTTTTGTCTACCTGAACATTAACACAATTATAGCATTGACTCTATTCTTTAACGAAACTATGGTAACATGCATGTATTCAACCCTATATTCAATGAAAAAAATAATTTCACATAACCTTTTTTGTATTTTGAAATGCTTCATTCAAATTAATTTATAAAAGCATCTTTTTAACCCATTCAAACAAATAAAACATAACTTCCTCTTGATAGTTTTAATCTTTCATTTTCCTATGAATGCATTCCAAATCTTCATTTTTTAATATTTCATTTTCTCGCACTTTAGAAATCTTGGTGATACATCTCTCTAGTCCCATCCACACACACCATAACAAAATCTTTCAGATTTTTTAGTTTCTAAAACTTTTAGTATCCAACACCTTTACACAATTCAACACACACCTCTCAAATTTCTAACCTACATAAATGAGTCCTAAATACACCATCTAAGGGATTTACTAGACAATATCCCAAATAGACAAGTTTTTCTTGTCCACTTTATAGATTTTGATTCCAATATCTCTTTCCATAAACATCATCTCCATAATTTGCAAGCATGATGACAACCAACAAAGGGATTTTTATAACACCTAAAAGGTCCCAAAATAAAAAATGTAAACTCTAGTGTCTCTATCATATTGGACAATCCCTATAGTACGTCCCTGATTTCTATTCCAAACTCAATTTCTACCACTTTGGTACACTTCATCATATAATACCATTTCACTATTACACTAGTGTAGTCATGACTCTTTGTGGTATTCTCTTTTGTGACCTATCATTTTTTTGTTGAGAGCATAATTCTAATCCTTTATACCTTATTATTTGAATCTTTTTCTCTAGTCAACTTTCTTTGGATATGTCTAATAGATTAGGCACTTTTCTAGCCCGCTCTTTCTTTTATATAACATAGTTAATTTATTGGATAAAACTCACTTGTATGATGCATTTTCTTATGGAGTTAACATAGTTCCTTAAATGTTACTGTTATCACCTAGATTTGCACCTTGATATGTAAACTCAACAATCTAGTGATACATGGGAACATTCTCAGGTTTTGGGTGACCTGCAGTGAGAATGAACCTTCGGAGAAGGCTGACTTCCTCTTGATAGTTCACCTAAAACTACTTAAAACTAATGTTTTGCAAAGGAAAGGGTAAGAAGGAGAGCATGAAACTGAAGCACTAACTCCTAAAGGTGATGCACCAAACTAATAATCTGAAATTTACACAATTGACTAACACACAAGATAACCAAAAAATAAAAGGTACTCTTGCACAACTCAAAAACTCATAACCTCTGCATTGATAATTCATAAGAAGGCCAAAATATAAGAATCTTAGTAGGAGAAAGATGCTTTCTCACAACTTGAGACTACTCTTATAACTGGCACAACCTATAACTAACAAATAAGCAGAAATTGCTACATAAAAGTGCTAATGGAAGCACAATCACAAGGACAAGAGACATCACATGAAACTACATCAACACTAAGCACACAATATCAAGAAATCTGAGAAGGCAAAATGTTCTAATGTAGCAAAAGGTGTTACAATGTTGTCAAACTCTGAAAAAATGAGTTACAAACTCTTCTCTTCATCCTGATGATGGATCACGAAGTGTGATCCGAAACGTTGATGCAAAAATCTTACACACAATCAAATCCAGAAACTGCACTCATGTATAAAAGAACTTTGTAAATTACAGGTTGCAAGAAGTGAACTAGCAAAAACTAAATCCAATAATGAAAACTTGGAGATATTTATGCTTTCCCAAAGTAGTTGTAAGAAAACATGACTCTATCTCCTTTGGTCGTGCATACTCAAAAAGCCTATTTTTTAGGTCCCTAAACAACTCTAAAAAGGCATGTGCTTGATAAAAAAAGTCAAGCCTCCTCATCCTTTATCATAAAGGCTCTTAAAAATGCATTAAATGCTCCCTAAATTGTTTCAAACAAGGCATGTATTCCCTCCACATGTTTGCCCACCTATATAAGCACCCCTATTTGCTTGACTCTCCCTCATAAATGCAATAATATCTCTTGACTTCTCAATAAATGTGAATATGAAAAATATCTAATAAAATGATTTATTAATTATCACTTTAATAAATATCTTTCTTATTTCATTTGTACTTAAGTTCATGTTATTATTTGCTCCATCGGTGATATTTATTAAGTGATTTATAATTTATCACTTAATAAAGATTAATTACATTGATAATATTTATTTAAGTGATAAATTATAAATCACTTAATAAATATTATACATTCAAAAGAGATGCATATCGCAACCCTCCTTTATCACTTTTTAATTTGATACAATTCTATTATATTTTTGGTTGAGCTATTGAAAATAATTGAATGAATATTATAAAAAAATAAATAATGGACACACACACACACTTGGAGAATATAATTCAAAAAGTATTATTTATTTTTATTTTTATTTTCTCACTCCTAAATATGGCACATGTTGTAGGAGGAATTAGAAGCTTCTAGAGGAATCTTCAATACCTTGCATGTAACTCCCCCACTAAGTTTTTAATCAATTTTGCATGAGTCCAATATTGGAAAAGAATCTCATTCTTAATTAATTTCATAGTGAAATTAAGGGATTTTTCCTAATATTGTATGCAAATTTTCAAAAGAGGGAGTTGATTATGTTTTGAAAAAAAATTTCTAAGTTTCCTTCTTGTTAGTAGTAGGAGCTTCTTTGGTAGTCTCTTTTTCGTTGTAGGATTGTTAAGTTGTTCTTGAAGATTTCTCTCAAGCTGCAAGGAAGGATCTAAAAAGGATAGCTAGAAGATTGGAGAGGATTCAGCATCGAGCTTCGATAAGATAGGTTCTCTTCTTTTGTCATCTCTCATTTACATATGAGAAATTTGTATTACAAAAAAAAAAAATAGCTTCTAGATCTCCCTTTATATAATTTTTTTTTATTGTAATTCTTTTCTTCTTATTTAGGGATAAATATTGATAAAAGTATTTTTCATATAATGCATGTAAAAGATAGCTTTATTATTTATTTAATTTTCTTTATATCTATATATATCAGAAAAAAATCCAGATCTGTGCAAAAATCATATTTCCCCTTATTTAATTTTTTTTTTCTCTGTGTGATTAATTTGAGAGAGGAATAATAAGGAACAAGATTCATACACAAGTGATTATCATTTAATCACAGAGAAAAAAAAATTTAAATAAGGGGAAATACGATTTTTGCATAGATCTGGAAAAATAAAATTTTGAAAAGTAAAAGCTATATATATATATTCTAAAGAAAATTAAATAAATAATAAAGCTATCTTTTACATGCATTATATGAAAAATACTTTTATCAATATTTATCCCTAAATAAGAAGAAAAGATTTACAATTAAAAAAATATTATATAAAGGGAGATCTAGAAGCTATATTTTTTTTTTGTAATACAAATTTCTCATATGTAAGCAAGAGATGACAAAAAAAGAGAACCTGGCTTATTGAAGTTCGATGTTGAATCCTCTCCAATCTTCTAGCTATCCTTTTTAGATCCTTCCTTGCAACTTGAGAGAAATCTTCAAGAACAACTTAACAATCCTACAACAAAAAAGAGACTACCAAAGAAGCTCCTACTACTAACAACAAGGAAACTTAGAAAATTTTCTTCAAAACATAATCAACTCCCTCCTTTGAAAACTTGCATACAATATATAGGAAAAATCCCTTAATTCCACTATCTAGAGAAATTAATTAAGAATGAGGTTCTTTTCCAATATTGGACTCATGCAAAATTGATTAAAAACCTAGTGGGGGAGTTACATGCAAGGTATTGAAGATTCCTCTAGAAGCTTCTAATTCCTCCTACAACATGTGCCATAATTGGGAGTGGGAAAATAAAAATAAAAATAAATAATGCTTTTTGAATTATATTCTCCAAGTGTGTGTGTGTGTGTCCATTATTTTTTTTTTTATAATATTCATTTAATTATTTCCAATAGCTCAAGCAAAAATATAATAGAATTGTATCAAATTAAAAAGTGATAAAGGAGGGTTGTGACATCCTCCCCCCCTTAATTTGTGCATCATCTCGATGCACTTATTGAATGTATCCAAAAGAGTCTATAGTTCATGATTAGTTTAAAACAAAAAAGGAAACAATCGTTGCATTTCCCTAGTATCTTCCCATGTGGCATTCATTTCATCATACTAATTCCATTGTACTTTGCATTGATCAACCTCTTTGTTGCGCAATTGGCACTGGCATCTCTCCAAGATTTTGAATGGCTCTATCATTATTCCTCCCATTTCCTGGACCTGTAAAGCATCCCAATTCAAAATATGTTTCTCATTAGGTACATACTTTTTAAGAAGAGATACATGGAAGACATCATGGATTTGGCTCAACTGGGGAGGTAAGGCCAACCGGTATGCAACTGGATTAATCCTTTCCAATATATTAAAAGGTCCAACATAATGAGGTACAAGCTTGGTCTTTTTCCCAAACCTTATGGAACTCTTGTGTGGCCTAACCCTTAGGAAGACTTTCTCTCCCGCCTCAAACTCCCTTGGTGTCTTGTTTTTGTCTGCATAACTTTTCTGCCTATCTGAGGCTTCCTTCAATCTTTGCCTAATTTCCTTAGTTTTCCTTTCCATCTCCTTCAACATATCTGGTCCAACAATTACTCTATCTTCAAGACTATCCCAACTCAAAGGTGTTCGACATGGTCTACCATACAATGCTTCGAAAGGTGCCATTCCTAACTGTAGACACCTAAAAATGGTCAACGCTTGCGAAGTCATACTTTAACATTTGCGCATTGCCTCATTTTAGGTTTTTTGCGTCGCATTAACATTTCTCCTATGTCACGCACTTGATTTTTATCATTTGCGAGCATCGAGTCATTCTTCTACATTCTTCAATCATCTCGTCCTCAAATTTGGTCTTGTCGACAACAATCTATCCAGTCATAATTTTAATCGATCTTATCCTATTGCATCAATGTGCATGCTTATTTGTCATCATTTTGGACATCATCAATCCTAATTAGGGTTTTGTCCTCTTTTCAATCATGTCAATCTTGCGATCAATTTGTCATTGATTGTTGTCCTCTTATTAATCTTGTTGATTTATCATCAATCCTTCAATCTTGTCATTTTAACGATCGATTTGTCATCGATCGTTGTCATTGTTCGATCTTGTCATTTTGCGATCAATTTGTCATTGATCATGGTCATTTTCAATCTTGTCATCTTGCAATCTATTCTGTCATCGATCGTTGTCCTCTTATCAATTTTGTCATTTTGCGACCGATTTGTCATCGATCGTTATCTGTCTTAATTATGTCAATTTGGATCAATTTGTCATTGTTCTTCGTCAATTGGTGCATTTTCTTAATCAAATCATTTTGTCACACTGGTCATTTATCAATTCAAAATCATGACATTAATTATCTTCAATCAAGACCTAATTGTCATTTTCGCATTTCTAATTCGTCTTCTAGGGTTTTATGATTTATTCATTTAACCTAATTTGTCATTTCTTCTTCTAGGGTTACTAAATTATTTATTAATCCTAAGTTACAATTAAATCTTTATTTAATTGGCTAATTATTCTTCCTCTTGTAAATTAATTAATAAATGACAAATTGTTAATTAATTTACCTAATTTCTTCTAGTTCCTAATTTCCTATTTTTTCCATCAATTTCTAATTCCTAATTGTCATCAATTTCAATTTTCTAATTTTCTTAATTTCTAATTTCTTTTCCCTCCTATTTCATCTCCTAATTCTATGGGAATGGCATGTCAATTTGTCATAAATTGTCATAATTGACAATCAATCAATTTTGACATAGAATGTGTCATAATTTGTCATCAATTATCAATCAATCAAATTGTGCATGGAAAGTGCATAATTTGTCATAATTTGTCATATTGATTTGCAATTTCCATTTGAATTGCATCATGCTAATCTTGTCATTTATCCAATTCTTCTATAAATTGGATGATTTTCAATCAAAGCGAATCCGAATCCTTAATCAAACTACCGAACTTACGCTTCTAGTACTCTTGAGCTTTTCATCAATCTTGCTTTCAATTGTATGTGCACTTGTAGGTGAGATCCACAAATCCATTGAAGAGGAAAGAACAACAATGGAGCCACATGGAAGGAGCATTCAATTCTGCATTTGGTTTGCATAATCTTTCATTTTGAATGCTTTGTTTTCATATCTCTATTGAGTGTGCTTAGGATTAGGTTCATTTGCAATGAGTACTCTCATGATTGAGTTATCATGTCTTGTGTTTTGATTGATCTACTTATATTGTGATGATTCCTAATTTCTACGCTACATTAACTGGTGAACCCGACGTGAATACTAACCTTCTAACCCTTTTACTGTGTTTTGGAGTGCTTCTAAGTTGATTAGCAGGTCAAAAACCCAAAAACAGGGCTGTGCAGTGCATTCTGGACACTTCTGCGCTTGTGTGAAGCATTCTGCGGCTGTGTTGAGCATCTTGCACCTATGTATGCAACATTCTGCGCTTGTGTCAGACATCTTGCGCCTATGTCATGAGTTCTGCGCTTGTGTAAAGTCCAGAACAGAGGTGAAAAATGCAGTTTTTACTTGAAGTTTTTGATGTTTTTGCATTCTGTTTTCTATGTTTTGGATTTTGGTACTAATTATTTGTGCAGAATCTTGGCATACGCGTGGTAAAGACTAAAAATCAAACTACTAACATGTTTTGTGCAGATTCGATGGTCAAAGACAACAAATCAAACCTCTAACTTGGGTTTTGCAGGTTGCCTTGGAAAAACAACCAAATTGTGTGCTTGAGATTTTTAATTAGGCACTTAGTGATTTATAAATAGGTGGGAATGAACATTTTCTTGCTTTGATTGTTAAGTGTGACATTGGAGTAGGAGAGTATGCTCTCATCCTTCTTAGGGTGATCAGAAATCCAGATCTTCGATACCATGCTTGTGTTGTTGATTGAGTGTCTCCATTAGAGGGCCTGCCTTCCCGTCCACTTTGCTTTTGCAAGCAAGTGATAATCATGAGAAGGGAACGACCCAAAGTGAGTACGGCTAGAATTCCTTGGCATTCTAACTCACTATAAAAAAATACCCGATGAGCGAAAGCTTTGAAGGAAGTGTTACGTGGGAATTGCAGTTACTTGGGAAGTGATGACCCTTGAACTCTTTCTCATATCAACATCTAAGTAGGGCCTTTTGGTCTAAATCGTGCTTGTGTGACTACATTTTTTTGGTATCTTGATGGGCTTAATGTCTCAATCATGCTTGCATGACATCAAGGAGTAACGCTTGACAAAAATCCTTACTAAACACCTTGTTTTTAGAGGCCAAAAACCCTTCTAGTTGCTTGAGAAGGACAAATTCGGATACTTGGAAGAGATACTAAGTTCGCCATTGGGAGATTCCATGGGGACTGATGCTTGGCTGCCCTGAGAAGTGAGTGTCGTGGAGGGGAGCCCGTGGGGTCAAGCATCTATGTATTCTCCTTGAATCTCATAATGAGTCTACCTCTCAAGTACCTAATGTCTTTGCCTACCATAAGAAATGTGGAAATGAGCATGATTGTCTTGAGTCTAAGTTGCAATATCTTGTATTCTTTGCTTGTCAAAAGTTGAATTGCATCTCATTTCAAAAACAAGGCAAATTGATCCAACATAAGTTTAAACACAAGAGACATTCATCCAACACAAGTTCCACAAAGTTCAAAACACATCTTCCAATATGATGATCAAACATTGTTCTGAATCTTGTCTTAACATTCATGTCACTTACATTTAGATTCATCCTAGGTTGCATTTTTCAAAGTCATTGTCAAGTATCAAGGTTAAGTTTCACCTAAGTCATACTCCTTTGCATATCAATAAGAGTCATCCATTTGCATGTGTCCTCTTGCATTAAAGTCATACCATTGTCATACATTCATATTTGCATACCCTAAGTCTCTTCATTAAGCTTAAGTCATTATCATATCATAGCAATTGTCCCTTTGCATATAAAACTAGGTCTTGTCATACTTGAGTAATCCAAATCTTTGATAAACCCCAAGTCATTGTTAGGAGGTCTAGACCTTATCAAATCTTTTGTCCTTTTGTCATCAATATCATTTGGTCAAACCTAGCTTAGTATCCAAGCATATAGGGGAGACTTTGTCATTTGTCCTTTTTTCACTTAAGTCCTTTTGTCCTTCGAGGTCTAGACATCATTCCAATTTCCTAAGGGTCTCTTTCTTAGATTTGCATTCATAAGTTTGTCAAAATCTTGAAAAACAACAAAAACATAGATTGCATTTTTGTCTATCTAGTTTGCATTTAGTTGCATATCATACATCATCCTTGAAAAATTCCAAAAATATTGCATTTGCATAGTGACATGTCTTTTGAAACAAGGTTCCAAGCACCAATGATGCAACAAAGTTTGACATATCAACCGACAATGCAATCACAATTCTATCCAACCCAACAACAAGGCAATATTGATCAAACTTTTTATGATGAAACAAGTCTCCAAATACAAAAACTAGAGGAGAAACTAGCTCAAGAAAATGAGATGTTGGAACAAGGAGTGAAAAACATTGTGAAGAATAGATCACAAATGTCCAAAATGTTTCAAAAATTTCCAGGTCGAAATCCAAAGATTGAGCCAATTGATGTAAGATCTCTTCTTGAACGATCAGACATACCAGCTCTCCTCTCCCAAATAGAGATGATGAAACAATTTCAAGAAAGGAGACAACATCAATTTCAACATTATGTGCCTCCACAACAAGAACAAGAAGGTGTTTACTATCAATCTGATTTTCAACCATCACAACCAATGGTTCAACCAATTGTCCAACATATTCAACCAACACAACCAATGGTCCAATCTCAACAATATGTCCAACCAACTATACAATGTCTAAAAATGGTTCAACCAATGGTGGAATATCAATGTCAACAACATCAACCAAAAATTCAAAAACAAAGGTTGCAGCACACACCAACCCAAGTTTCAAACATGTCAGAACAATTGAACCAAATCCAATATCAAAACATGACATCAAACCAAAAACAAGTTCAAATTCCAGATACAACTATGTCAAAACCTCGAAAGAAAGGTGGCTTTATTGCAATTCTCTTAAGGAAAGTACCAAGTGAGTTTATTGAGGAAGATCAAGATCATACAACCATGTCTAGCAATGCCTCATCCCCTCGCAAACAAATTGACTCTCCAGTGGCATCTATCCCTACACCTCTAGAAGTTTCACAAGAACCTTCCATATTGTCCTCATTAAACAATACACCCAAGGATGCAATTATCCAAGAGCTATCCATAATTGATTGCAATGATAATCCAATTCATGATGCACATCCTTGTCATGTTTCAGAAATACAAGACCCAATGCCACCATGCACTTTATATCCATTACCTATTTTAGAGGACCCCATTCAAAGTCCCTCTTCCTTATGTTCAAGCATTGATTCCTTGCCAAAATCCATCACAAATGTTCAAAGTGCATTTTCTTCATGCCAAACCATTGATCCCTTGTCAGAATCCTCCATGCATATCAAAAGTCCAACCTCATGTCAAGAGGATAATTTAGAGCATGAAGAAACGAGTCCTAAAACAGATCAAGATCAAGATCCTAAAACCTTATCATCCCATCCAATTGTTGACCAAGATCCCATGTTCCTAGACACTCACGATGATTCCCCTATTCTTGTCCATCCTATCCAAAGTCCTATTGACACTCCATTCCCTGAGCAAGATCAAGATATCCCAGTTCATCCAATCCCAAACGATCCCCTTCCATTTCATGAACACAATGTCCTTTCAAATCCCATTGACATTCCACTTCCTAAACAAGATCAAGATATCCCTTCCATTCTTTCTGATGATCCCATTGAAAGTCAAGAGCAAAGCAACATTAAAGAGGATTCCAATGATCTTCTTCCTTGTCAAGATCAAATTCTTCCTTCAGATCCTCCACAAGATCCACTTGTTCCTCCATCTCCTCGTCCTAATCCAACATATACACTCCAAGATCTCATTCCTTTTGATGATCCCATTATTTCTCCCATTCCATCTCTTGAAGAGCCTATCATTGAACCATGTCCACAACACAATCCTAGTCCCCCTCATGATCCTGATACCCCTCATGGTTCTAATGTGTCAGTGCAAGATGTTCATGAACCCTCGACATGCATAATGGGTTCTTCCACTTTGGTGCAATCCGATCCACTTCAAGATCTCATTATTTCTCTCATATCATATCCACCTCATAATGGACTTGCGTCTTCTTCCCAAAGAAAAGAGTATCCTACAAGTCAAGATATTCATAAAGGCAAAGGAGTAGACCTTCATGAGCAAGAACCCCTTCATGTTAAACAGTATACTAATGGTCATGGCTACACAACTCACACTCAAGGCGTTGGTATCCCTTCAAAGTCAAAATCCAAATGTCCACCTTCCCCATCATCGCTTCCATCCATTCTAGGTCCCTATATCCCTCCATCTCTTATGCAACATCAGCAAAGGCACACATCTTGGAGAACCTTCCATCCATCCAACATGCCTCCATATCATTCCCATCCACACCAACATTCATTCCCTCTTCCAAGCAATTTGGATGCCAAGTATAAGCATCATAAGTCTAGAAATCCACATGTATTCAAGGATCAACATGTCCAATCTAATCGACATGTCAAAACAAAGAACAATTTGATCTATAAAGAAAAAGAAATATACAAAAGGCCACAAAGGCCCACTGAGCAAAATAAAGCAAATTCAAAATATATATGGGTTCCTAAATCCCTTGTGCAAGCAATGCACTCCAAGGAACCACAAAAGCATGAAAAATCAAAAACCATGTGGATCCCTAAGAAGCTCCTTGAAGCACAAAGAGCAAAATCCAACTTGGCATCCAAAATTGCTATTCCTCCATCCCAACCTCTCAAATTTGTTCCTCCATCACCTCCTTCATCCGTTTTGGGCCCTTATGTCCCAAAATCCATAGTCGTTCCTTCGTCAAAATCTCAATATCCAAAATACATTTGTCCTCCATCAGTCCATCACCCCTCAAGGTGTGTGCCAATGTTGATCTTGCCTTCATTTCCATCCACTGAAGCCCAATTCTTCCAATACCCTATCCATTATCCAATGCATATTTTCCATCCTTCCATCCCTCTCGTCCAATCCTTTGCATCAATCATTGCCTTAGTTTCATCTCATTGTCCATGTCCTTATCCTACCAACGTCTTTGAGCATACTTTTAAAGGTCATGGTCCATTTTTTTATTCAAGGCTACTATCCAAATAAAAAGATGCTTGAGTCCTTCTTCCACGCCCTATCATGTGTCCATCTTCTTCTGAAAAAGTCAAAATACAAAAAAAGAAAAAAAGTGACAAAAAAAAAAAAGACAAAAAAGAAAAAGAAAAAAAAAGTAAAGCAAAAATAATTCGTCCACTGGTGAAAACCTGGCAAACAGGCACCTTGGGCAAGTACCGTGATGAAAACCTGGCAAATAGGCGTCATGTGTAATCTATGAACTTCTTGCACGCCACACTTGGGGGCAGGTCTCCTCCTTCATATCCTATTGCTTTCCATTATCCTATCATATCATGTCATACTCCTCCATTATCCTATTGTCCCTCATGTCCAGATTCCCTTTCCACCTTTGATCTTGACAAGGCTGACGATCATCATGAGCATCACACATCTTGTTTGCAGCTTTTAGTCCATCATAGCTTTTGGTCATGTATCCATTTGCTTATTATAACCTTTCATCCATATTCCCTATCTTATTGCGACTTTCTACCACTATCCCTTAGCCTACCCCGACCTTCTATCCATGTCCTTTATCCATTCTTGGTCTTGCTTATCCTATCCATATCTTATCACTATCCATACACTCTTTTTCATTCCTTGATCTTGATCTGATATAAGGACGCAAAATTTAAAGCATAGTTTCAAAAGCCTCTTGACATGTCCCTCATGCCATGTTCCTGCTTTACATTGTCATATCCAGTCTCTTGTCCCATCACACAATAGCCCTTGAAAAATTGCATCCGTATTGTCTCCATAATAAAAGGCCTTTGTCTTCCCTCTATCCACCATCATTTCAGCAAGCCTATTTATTTACCTGTCATATTCCTTGCCTTGCTAGACACTGGGGGCAAAGTCATTAAAAACCAAAATCATAAAAATTGAAAAATGTCCTGAAATAATTCAAAAAAAAATTGAAAAATGTCCTGAAAAAATTCATAAAAAAATCATAAAATGTCCTGAAAACATCTCTTAAAAAAAAAAAAATTTAAAAATGTCCTGAAAAAAATCTCAAAAACATTTAACAATGTCCTGAAAAAATCTCAAAAACATTTAAAAATGTCCTGAAAAAAATCTCAAAAAAAATTGAATAATGTCCTGAAAAAATATCTAAAAATTAAAAAAATGAAAATCCAAAAAAAAATCATCAAAAGTCCTAAAAAAAATGAACACAAAAAACATTTCAAAACATTAAAATCCAAAAACAAGCATTTTGTCAATAAAGGATCTCTTCTTGTGCATAGGCAGATCACTGAGTATACATCCAACAACTCGCAATCAAATATTGTGCTTTACTGAAATCATGCTTTAATCAGATGAACTTTTTCAATCAAACCAGACATTCAAACTGATCAAAATTGTCTTATCAATCGAACGTTACTATCAAAATCATTTGTCCTTGTCACTACTATCATGGGTCTTATACAGGGTGTGGTATACTCGAAACCAGATTGTGTCCTGTCTTAGATGGGGTATCACATTTCCTGAAACTAGACAGCATGATCATCCTATCAGCACTTTCAACTTTTGACAATGAAGATCAAGATGTTTGTCTGATTTGCTTGAATTTGTGAGTCTTATCTTTTTATTGATTTATCTTTGGCTTCAATCATGTTCCTATGTTGCTCGATGATGTCACTGAGTGATTTAGAGTGACCGGGATGGTTCATGATCCCTTTTCTTTTTTTTTATTGTGATTGTTGTTTGTCTGTGATGTGTCTGTCTTTCGCAAAAAGGGTTGCATTTCAGCTCAGGCCTTCAATGCCATGATGCTACGCATCCATTTTGCTACATAAATAAAGGTTCTCACCTACAAAGTGCATTACTGAAAGCAAGTTTTTCTTCATCTCTACCTATCCTCTGTCTAATTTCTGCTTACTAACATTTCTTCCGTCAGTCTTGGCAGTCTATTTGCTCCTATTGTTTTCTATCATTTTTATCGATCAATTGGCCTCTTCTCTGCCTATTTCTGGCCAATTCCTCGAGGGGGCATGCATATGTCATTATTATTGTCTGGGGCATTTTCATTAAGTTCTTTGAAACAACGCTTAAAATCGCATTGTCTCAAAGAGGGGCAAAATGTAGACACCTAAAAATGGTCAACGCTTGCGAAGTCATACTTTAACATTTGCGCATTGCCTCATTTTAGGTTTTTTGCGTCGCATTAACATTTCTCCTATGTCACGCACTTGATTTTTATCATTTGCGAGCATCGAGTCATTCTTCTACATTCTTCAATCATCTCGTCCTCAAATTTGGTCTTGTCGACAACAATCTATCCAGTCATCATTTTAATCGATCTTATCCTATTGCATCAATGTGCATGCTTATTTGTCATCATTTTGGACATCATCAATCCTAATTAGGGTTTTGTCCTCTTTTCAATCCTGTCAATCTTGCGATCAATTTGTCATTGATCGTTGTCCTCTTATTAATCTTGTCGATTTATCATCAATCCTTCAATCTTGTCATTTTAACAATCGATTTGTCATCGATCGTTGTCATTGTTCGATCTTGTCATTACGCGATCAATTTGTCATTGATCGTGGTCATTTTCAATCTTGTCATCTTGCAATCTATTCTGTCATCGATCGTTGTCCTCTTATCAATTTTGTCATTTTGCGACCGATTTGTCATCGATCGTTGTCTGTCTTAATTATGTCAATTTGGATCAATTTGTCATTGTTCTTCGTCAATTGGCGCATTTTCTTAATCAAATCATTTTGTCGCACTGGTCATTTATCAATTCAAAATCATGAAATTAATTATCTTCAATCAAGACCTAATTGTCATTTTCGCATTTCTAATTCGTCTTCTAGGGTTTTATGATTTATTCATTTAACCTAATTTGTCATTTCTTCTTCTAGGGTTGCTAAATTATTTATTAATCCTAAGTTACAATTAAATCTTTATTTAATTGGCTAATTATTCTTCCTCTTGTAAATTAATTAATAAATGACAAATTGTTAATTAATTTACCTAATTTCTTCTAGTTCCTAATTTCCTATTTTTTCCATCAATTTCTAATTCCTAATTGTCATCAATTTCAATTTTCTAATTTTCTTAATTTCTAATTTCTTTTCCCTCCTATTTCATCTCCTAATTCTATGGGAATGGCATGTCAATTTGTCATAAATTGTCATAATTGACAATCAATCAATTTTGACATAGAATGTGTCATAATTTGTCATCAATTATCAATCAATCAAATTGTGCATGGAAAGTGCATAATTTGTCATAATTTGTCATATTGATTTGCAATTTCCATTTGAATTGCATCATGCTAATCTTGTCATTTATCCAATTCTTCTATAAATTGGATGATTTTCAATCAAAGCGAATCCGAATCCTTAATCAAACTACTGAACTTACGCTTCTAGTACTCTTGAGCTTTTCATCAATCTTGCTTTCAATTGTATGTGCACTTGTAGGTGAGATCCACAAATCCATTGAAGAGGAAAGAACAACAATGGAGCCACATGGAAGGAGCATTCAATTCTGCATTTGGTTTGCATAATCTTTCATTTTGAATGCTTTGTTTTCATATCTCTATTGAGTGTGCTTAGGATTAGGTTCATTTGCAATGAGTGCTCTCATGATTGAGTTATCATGTCTTGTGTTTTGATTGATCTACTTATCTTGTGATGATTCCTAATTTCTACGCTACACTAACGATGTTTGATAAGTATTAATGTAAGAAAACTCTACCAGAGGTAGGTAATCTTCCCATTTCTTTTGTTGGTCCATGCAGTACATGCGAAGTAGGTCTTCCAAACTCTGATTTGTCTTTTTTGTTTGACCATTGGTTTTAGGATGGTATGCAGTGCTAAAATTTAATTGAGTTCCCAGAGCTGATTGAAGAGTTGTCCAAAACCTTGAAGTGAATCTAGCATCTCTATATGATATGATTTTCTCTGGCATTCCATGCAACCTAAATATTTCCTTAACAAAGTGCCTTGCCAAGGTAGGTGCATCATCCGTCAGATTCCCTGGTATAAAGTGTACCACCTTAGTGAGTTTGTCAATTACCACCATTATTGTATTATGCCTAGAAGGTGACATGGGAAACCCTTGCACAAAATCCATGCTAATAACTTGCCACTTGTGTTGAGGTACATCATGTAACTGTAATAATCTGGCTGGATGTCTATGTTACACCTTTACTCTTTGACACTCCAAACATTTAGCCACATACTTGACTATGTCATTCTTCATCCCTTGCCAAAATTATAACTTCTTTAGATCTGCATAAAGTTTGTTAACCCCTGGGTGCCCTGAGTAAGGGGCATTATGAGCCTCTGACAAGACTACTTTCCTTAAGTCTCATGAATTAGGAATATAGATTCTATTATTGTATCTGAGCAACCCATCTTCATCTAATGTATACCCTTCAACCTTAGGATCAGTTGGATCGTATTCTAAAGTCAATTTTACTTTCTCATACCATGGGTCATGACCCTGCTCATCCATTACTTGCCTTTTGAAAGAAGTTTTGAATGTTGCTATAGTCATCAAGTGTCTCCTCCTACTTAAAGCATCTGCCACCCTATTTTCCTTCCCATTAATATATTAATTTCAAAATCATGTTCACTTAGAAATTCTAACCACCTTCTTTGTCTAGCATTTAAGTGGGGTTGGGTAAAGATGTACTTTAGTCCTTGGTTATCTGACTTTTAACTCAAAGGGCTTCCCTAGTAAGAAGTGTCTCCATTTCTGTAGGGCATGCACAATCACTGCTAACTCTAAGTCATGGGGTGCATAATTAACTTCATGAGTCTTTAGCTTCCTGGATTCGTAAGCTACTACCCCTTCATCTTGGACAAGTACTCCTCCTAAACCTTCGATAGAAGAGTTAGTTATGACTGTGAAGTGTCCATTCAGATCTGGTACTTTTAGAATGGGTGCTGAAGTTAGTTTTCCCTTCAAAATTTGGAATGCCTTATCACTTTGTTATGTCCACGCGAACCTTTTACCCTGCCTCTATAATGAGGTGATGGGGTTTCCTATCTTAGAGAATCCTTCCACAAACCTCCTATAGTACCCTACTAGCCCCATAAAGCTTTTTACCTTTGAAACGTTTTAGGGATCAACCATTCTACTATTGCCTTTATCTTATCTGGATCAACTGCTATTCTTTCCTTTGATATTATATGCCCAAGGTAGTGAATCTTTTCCTTGAAGAAGGCACATTTTGATAGTTTCCCATATAAGTAGTCTATCTGACATTTTGAAGTAGCCCTCATCAGTAGTCTATCTGACATTGAGTTCATTGATGTTCAGGACAAGGCAAATCCCAAAGAGGTATGGGATGCTCTTGAAAATATCTATGGTGGTGATGAGCATGTAAAATAGGCTAAGGAAGAGAGCCTGAGAGGGAAGTTTGAAGACATGTGGATGGTTGAAGGAGAGACCATTCAGGAGTATGGAATAAGAATCAAAACAGTTGTTGGAGAAATAAAGAGTGCAAGTGGCAAAATAGAAGATTCTACTATGGTAAGCAAAGTCCTGAGATCCCTGTTGCCGGTCTATGCAATAAGGGTTGCTGCTATTCAGGAGCTGAGATCAATAGACAAGTCTAAGGCATCCTTGGACTCCATCATAGCCAAGTTGACAGCCTATGAGCTGAATAGTTTTGATGGTAGTGTTCAAAAGATAGAATCAACTTTTAGAGCCTCTGCTATACCTTCCAGAAAAGGAAAAGAGGCTAGCACTAGTGGGGAACCTAATAAGAGCAGAGAATTGAAGGATGAAGAGTTTCTGATGGAATTTGAAGCACTTCTTGCCAGGAAATTCTCAAAAGGAACTGGTAAATACAAAGGTAAGCTACCTTTGAAATGTTTCTCCTATAACCGGATAGGACATATTGCTATGAACTGTCCTAATAGTGACAACAAGGATAAACCGGAAAGGTTCAAGAAATTCAAAGGAGGAAACCAGAGAAATTGTTTTGTGGCTATTGATGAAGGTGTCACAGATGAGGAATCAGAAGATGAAGAGAATGAAGACATTGTGTTTGTTGTTGTAAAGGAAGATGTGGCAGACAAGAAGGCTCTTGTCTCCCGGTTTGATGATTCCAATGAGTGGATCATTGACAGTGGCTATTCTCACCATATGACTGGTGATTGGAGCAAGTTTCTATCCTTAGAGGAGTATGATGGTGGTGTGGTTCACTTTGGCAATGATGCACCATGCATGGTCAAAGGCAAAGGGTCCATCTCTTTGAATGGAAAGTGTAGTGCTAACAATGTGTACTGGGTTGATGGTCTCAGATACAACCTTCTAAGTGTTGCCCAATTAAATGACAGTGGCCTCACTCTGCAATTCAAGAATGGAGTTTGCAAAATCAAAGGTAAAGATGGTAAATTGGTAGCCACCGGCATGCAGACTAAAGGTAACCTATTTCATCTGAATGCAAATATAAGTACATGTCTTATGGCTAAGATTGATGATAGCTAGATATGGCATAGGAGATTCTACCATGTGAACTTTGATAACATTGTGAAGGCTAGTAAGATCAAGGCAGTTAGAGGGTTGCCGGTGCTAAGAAAACCAGATAACACCTTGTGTAGAGAATGTCAATTGGGGAAAATGTCTTCCTCAACCTTTAAAGGTAAATCTTTCACTGCTGACAACTTGCTTGATCTTGTGCATACTGATTTATGTGGTCCTATGAAAACTAGAAGTGTGTAGGGTGATAGGTACTTCATGATTCTCACTGATGACTGCTCAAGAGTGATGTGGGTCACATTCTTGAAAGACAAGTCTAAAGATTTTGGGAAATTCAAAGCTTTCAGAGCATTAGTGGAGAAGGAAAGTGGTAAAAGGATCAAATGTCTCAGAACTGATCAAGGAGGGGAATTCACTTCCAGTGAATTCAACAAGTATTGTGAAGAATTTGGCATCAAGAGACAGTTGTCTGCCCCCCAAACTCCACAGTAGAATGGCCTAGCAGAGAGGAATAACCAGACTATGGTTGAAGCAGCTAGAACCATGTTGATCCAAGGAAAGGTAGCTCACACCTTTTGGAGAGAAGCGGTGAGCACTGCAGTCTACACTATGAACCGGGTACTCATCAAAAAGCGTAAGGATAAAACTCCTTATGAGTATTGGACCAGTAAGACACCTGTGGTTAACTACTTTAAGGTATTTGGTAGCAAATGTTACATCAAGAGAAGTGAACATCAGGGCAAATTTGAAGCTAAATGTGATGAGGGAATATTTCTAGGATATTCCACCAAGAGTAAAGCTTTCAAGTGCTACAACAATAGGACTCAGAGAATTATGGAAAGTATCAATGTAAGAGTTGATGAATCCTCTTAGAAGACTAAGGAGACTGGCAGTGAGCAAGCTATAAATGAACTGGTTGCAACATTCTGGGAACCGGTTGTCAGTCAACCGAGTACCAATAACAGTGTTCCTGAACCGGTGAATGCTAATACTGATGAAGATGAGGATGAAGAAGAAAAGCAAGAAGAACCAGTTAAGACCATTCCTTGGTATGTCAAGTTGAATCATGATCCCAAGTAGATCATAGGTGATAAGGATGCAGGAATCCTTACCAGAAGAAAGATCAGAGAAAACTCATGTATGATCTCTGAATTTTAGCCTAAGTCATTCAAAGAGGCTCATAAAGATGAAGACTGGATCAAGGCAATGGAAGAAGAACTTGACCAGATAGAGAAAAATGGTACATGGTCCTTGGTACCTAGACCAAAACATAAAAATGTCATTGGCACCAAATGGGTGTTCAGAAATAAGTTGAATGGGCATGGCACAGTGATTAGGAATAAAGTCAAACTGGTATGCAAAGGATATGCTCAAGAAGAAGGTGAAAACTATGGGGAAACCTTTGCTCCTATAGCCAGATTGGAAGGAGTTCGTATGCTTCTTGCATATAAAAATTTCAAGAGGTTCAAGGTATATCAAATGGATGTAAAATCTGCATTCCTAAATGGTGTACTTGAAGAGGAGGTGTATATTGAGCAACCAAAAGGGTTTGCCCTATCTGAAGATAGTGACATGGTATGTAGGCTACATAAAGCATTATATGGTCTAAAGCAAGCACCTAGGGCATGGTATGAGCACCTACATTCCCATCTTGTGAAGATTGGATTTGAGAGAACAAGGGAAGATAGCAATATCTACTTGAAGTCTGAAGGAGATCAGATTCTGATCTATGAAGTTTTTGTTGATGACATCATCTTTGGCGGAGATGACAAGATGAGTCATGAGTTTGCTAATGAGATGAAGAAAGAGTTTGAGATGTCACTCATAGGGGAGATTAAGTTCTTCATTGGACTGTATATCCAGCAGATGGAAGATGGAATCTTCATCACTCAGTCCAAATATGTCAAAGAGGTGTTGAAGACTTTTGGCATGGAAGATAGCAAACCAGTTGGTACACCGATGGTGACTGGTTGCAAATTGACAAAGGAGGATGATTCCACACTGGTTGATGAGAAGGAATACCGATCAATGATTGGTAAGCTGCATTATGTAGTGCATAGCAAACCAGATATTGCACATGCAGTTGGCATTACTGCAAGGTTCTAGAAGAGTCTAAGAGAATCTCACTTGATTGCAATCAAGCAGATTCTTAGGTATCTGAAGGGAATAGTTGACTATGGATTGTGGTACCCATACAACAATAATTTCAATTTGAAAGTGTTCACAGATGCTGATTAGGTAGGTAATGTGGATGATCGGAAGAGCACAACCAGTGGTGCATTCTTTCTCAGTGGTAGACTGGTCTCATGGATGAGTAAAAAGCAGAGTTGTATCTCTTAGTCTACAGCGAAAGCGGAGTATGTTGCAGCTTTCATGAACTGCACTCAAACAATTTGGATGAAGCATGTATTGGAAGGCTTCAAGATCCCTGTATCTAAACTGGTAAGCATATTTTGTGATAACACAAGTGCTATCAATATATCAAAGAATCCGGTTTTACATTCTAGAACCAAGCATTTTGAGCTTAAGTATCATTTCCTGAGGGAAAAGGTTCAGAATAAAGAGACTGCACTAGAGCATGTGCCCAGTAAGGAGCAGTTAGTAGACATATTCACCAAGCCCCTCCCAAAGACAACATTTGTGCATTTGAGAGGTGAATTAGGGGTGTTGCCCCTTCAGGAGGTGAACTAAAAGTGATTGTTCCACATCAATCAGGTACTGGAAAGACAAATCTTTGGTTGATTGGTGTGTTTAAGGATGCTACTCCTCAAGGGGAGTAGCATGATGAAATAGTGATGATTGTAGCTCCACTTTGGCATTGTTGTCAAAGGGGGAGAAGGAGTGAAGTGAAAAGATATTTGCAGAAAATGTGGAGAAGATGTGAAGCAAAGAAGATATCTTTTGTATATTGCCATCAATGCCAAAGGGGGAGATTGTTGGCGTTATGTGAACCGACATGAAGACATAATGATATTGTATGTTGTCATTGATGTCAATATGAGACATGGTGTGAACCGGCACATGTGATAGGTGAAGAGAGAGAGGAACCGGCATATGTATGCACCGGTTTATATGCCAAAGTGAAGCGGCATATTTGTTCAAAGTGAACCAGCATGTAGTTATGGGAACTGGCACATGGAATCATTGTATGACTACCGATTGGTAGGCAACTTCCACTTCAGGATTTCCGGTTGGAGTACCTCAAGTCTGTGTGACTCAATCGGTGATCTCTATGTGATGAGTTAGCAATATGATGGAGGAGAGATCATGTTGCCACGTAATCTCTATACGCATGAAGGATCTTGCATGAAGAAGACTATTCCTATCTACCTTGGGAATGTGCGAAGTCTGTCAAACGGTGATAATGCGTGATGAGTTATCAGCCGCCATGAAATTGGTGGATAATGGACGATGGAGAATGTCTTGAGATCGATTCAAGATTGTTGCATTTAATGCAGTATGATTCAACGGTCAGGATTGAACTGCTTGAATTGCTTAACCTAACAGGTTTAGGGTTTAGGGTTTTTGCTACCGACCTGTATGTTTCCTATAAGGTCGATGTTGTGTTTCTTTCTAAAGTGGTTGGCAAAATTTGTGAGTATGTATCCAAGGGAAGTGATACGTAATTCTTGCCAGACCAAAGGAGAGAAGAGATACCTACAAAGTGAATGTGCAGAAGGAAAAGAGGAGCCTAAATGGATCTGCATTAGCATTGAGTGCTATTAACAGATCATTGCAATACCTATTGATCTCTAACCACTTCAATAGTTGTAAAATCCCCTAACAAGGTAGCCTTAACTGGCTTGATTCAAAATCCCTTAAATCGGGTGGTCTTAACTGGCTTGATTCAAATCCCTTAACCAGGTAACTTGAGGCTAATGAGTTCTGAGAAGCTAGAGAGCTTAGGAGATCCTTTTAGCTATTGAGTTCTTGAAATCCTCTAACAAGGTGACCCTATCGAGTTTAACCCTTAACCGGTTATCCCTTAACCGGGTGATCCCTAATAGGATTGGTTCCTACCAGAACCTATTGTAATGTCCTTAATCAGACAAGGCTCTTAATAGAGTGGACTTCTAAAGAGTTCAAAAAGGAGCTTGTGGGTATTCATCCCCACAGTGGTTTTTCCCAGTTGGGTTTCCACATGAAAAAATATGTGTGTCATGTGAAATGCTTTTGTCTTGTGATGCTTTGTTTTACCTATTAAGCACATGAAGGTTTTGTGTTTTATGCCTGTCTATAAAACATATTGAACTCACTATTGTGAAGATATGATGGTTAAGTTTACTTGTTTATGCATGAGAATATAATGATACTGTAGTATTGAGCTAAGAGGAAAGCTTATTGAGTGACCGGTTCATGACTGATTGAGCTATACTGAATGTTACCGGTTGCACTCTATTTTACCGGTATCCCTGTTTGTTAGTCATTCGGAGTATTTGTTGTCAAACCGGTTTTGGACTGTATTTGTGTTGGTACTGATTCACCCCCCCCTCTCAGTACCGATTTGGTACTAATGGTTCATCATTGAGCTATCAATAAGGCCTAGATTTGAACCTTTGCTCTAATACCACAAGTAATAACCCACCTTGTTTAACCCAACAAAATTTGACCATTCTTTTTTTTTGTTTAATTTAATCATTTGTGTTTGATTCAATCGCATACTCTAGGCATCCATCCATTAGGATTAGGCATTCATCCATCTGGGATGAGCATCTAACCATACGGGTTAGGCATCTATCCATACGGGGCAGGAGGTTTCATCTATCCAATACGGGATAGGCATCTACCCATACAGGGTAGGCATCTATCCAATTAGGATAGGAGATGCTTTGGCCAGAGACTTAGACTCATCGGGACCATTCAGGTCCTGAGTCACTCACTAAGTACTACACTCCTCTAATAGGAGTGCACCGAGGTCACCGTCCTTACGAGTAATCAAAATAACATAATACAAGCTTGAATTCTGCCTCAGAATTTGGCTAAAAGCCTCAAGAAATCAAGCGAATCCATACGGGATTCCTTCCGAGTATGCATTGAATTAATTTTTCCTTTTTATTATACTTATCTTTCAAATTAGGATTCTACTCAATCCTTCTTCTTACCAAGCCTAGACCCCACCCATGAATGCTTGAGTACTAGGGACAACTTCGTCCCTAGACTACTTACATACCCGTTTTAGCATGAGATCAAGGCGTAAAGTATGTAGTTCTATTTTCTACTCTATGGTTTGATGTAAACTGATTAGTGGGTACACAACCCTTTCTAGGGTCAATGTTTCAAACAGTTTCTCTGCGGTTGCTATCTGTTTATGGTGAAAATGGATAACAAGAAGAACAATATTGAAAGGCTAAAATGAATCCAACCACAAAACCCTAGCCTAACAATCAACAAAGATCCACCATAACATATGAAGATTACCTAAGACAATGCAAATAACTCAAAATCACAAAGATTATACCATCAAATGTCCACTAGGGTTTTGATCTCCATTGATCTTGCTTGATATATTTGCTCTCAGATTTTAATATGCACAAGAGCTCAACAAAGAACGGAATGTGGTTGCAAGTAGGATCGTAGTGTAGTCAATTGATCAAGTAGTTAGGGTTAGACAATGAAGAAAGCATCTCCTTAAATAGAAGACACAATAAGAAATGGAGGGTTAAGATTGAGAGGTGTAAAAAGAGAGGTCGGCTAGGATTAGAGGGTAGGTAGAGAAAATAGTAAAATAATGAAAGAGGTAGGTAGTGTATGAATTAAGAGATGAATGACATGTGTCATAGGTAGAAAAAGCTAATGAATTAATTAAATAAATAAAGATTTATTTAATTAATAGAAGAAATAGGACAATTAAATAAATAAAATATTTATTTAATTTAGGAAAGGGATAATTTAAATAAATAAATGTATTTATTTAAATGAGAAATAAGGCTAGAAGAGGATAAATGAATTAATTAAATAAATAAAAATTTATTTAATTAATAGAAGAATTAGGCTTAGATAATTAAATAAATAAAATATTTATTTAATTAGACATGACAATTTTGAGTGTCTACATTTTGCCCCTCTTTGAGACAATGCGGCTTGTCGCGTTGTTTCAAAGAAGATAAGATGAACTGATACAGAGTTGCCCCAGTATGGGAATAAGACATCCTCATTGTCATCCACACCCTTACAAGATCACAGTGCAGAGCGAGAAAAGAGCAGCAGCAGTCAACAGCGATGGCTTTGGTTCATAGATTTGACCGCGTTTGCCGATTCCAGCGACCAGCAGAGGCAGGAGAGCCGGTAAGTACCGCAAAATCTCCTCGTACTTTCACGCATTTCAAGTTTTGTAATTAATGCATGCTAGGTAGCAATAAATGCGCTAGGAATAGGATAGTTAAAAAATGCAAAAACGCGCAACCGCGTCTGTGTCAAGGCCAGGCGCGTCTGTGTCCAACAGGCGCGTCTGTGTCGGGTCCAGGCGCGTCTATGCCTGGGACCGCGTTTATGTTGAATGCGGACGCATTTGAGAATTGTAGGGGCGTTTATGTCATGTAGGGACGTCTGTGTTCCCTGGCCGCGTTTGTGAATGGTATAGGCACGTATGTGTTCAGGAAGCACATCTGTGTTGCAGAAGCGCGTTTGTGCAGTCTATAAGCACGTATAGAAGTGTAAAGCGCGTTTGTGTGTCAAAATGCATAAGTTTTGGTCTTCGAGGTCAAATCGACAGTTCTGTGATGAACATACGCTGTCGATTGGATAAGCTGCTGAGAGGATACACTCAAGCAGGTCCTCTAGGATGACTAGGATAGATCAAGGCACTTTGTGATGAACAGGGAGCACCAAGATAGGCAGCACTTTGTGATGAATAGGGAGTGCGAATGTGAGTAACACTTTGTGATGAACAGGGAATGTCACACATGTAGTACTTTGTGATGAACAGGGAGTACTACTAGGATAGATAGCAACACTTTGTGATGAACAGTGAGTGTCACTAGGGTAGATAACCATATGCATTTAGATAGCAAGTAGCATTTTGTGATAAACAGTGAATGCCATGATAACTGACATGATTGATTGTTTTGACTGCAGGAGTATTTGCCTATGTTGGAGTCACGGGAGAGATTCCCATCGACTCAGAGGTTGCGACCAGAGTTGTCGATTCAGGACATGATTTCTATTGAGGAGATGGGTCTCACACATGTGCTATATGTGCCTGAGTTTCGGGCAAACATGGGTTTGCTGACTGCACTGGCTTAGAGATGGCACTCTGAGACGTGCACGTTTCATCTGCCGATGGGTGAGATGACAGTCACCCTGGAGGATGTATATAGGATTATGTGGATACCGATTGATGGGGAGTTGATTCCGTACGATCGAGACAGAGACAGGGATGCCCTTAGATGAGTGTTCTAGGATCCAAGACTGGAGATGAGGGTGGGACACGTGGCATGGGATACCATGACATGGATAGAATTAGCACTACCAATAGTGTTGGCAGGAGTGATCAGTGAGTTCCTCTGTATCAGTTTTGTACCATTTTGTATAATGATGTAGACACCTGCGGGTGATTGTAGCCATATGATTTTGACATCATTGTATCATGACACTTTATATATATATGAGATGATTCATCTTTGTGGCCGCTATATGCATGTGTACCTATGTGATGAGATGTTCTTATGTGATGCTTATGATATGGATGCAAATATGTATATGATGCAATGCAATATTTTTTTTTGTTCTTTTATGTTTTATATGTGTATGCATGATGCAAATGTGAATGTATGTAATGCAGATGAATATGATAATGCAGATGTAAATTGTGCTAACAGGTGTTGTGTGCAGGATGTGATGCAGTTGTGATATCTATATGTATGTATGAAATACTTATATGTGGTAATGTAGGTGCAGCTACATGAAACGCAAATGTTTTTGGTGTGTCATTATACTCAGTCATGTGATAGTAGGCTACGCGGACTCGAGAAGGACGATGGAAGTCAATCAAGAAAGGGGGATGAAAGATAGAAGATATGAAAGTGAAAGAGCTTCTTGTGCATTATCATCATTGAGCTTTATTATGGCAAGATAGGTTATGACAATCGAGGCATCTGTTCGACCCAGAAAGTCATTGTACCTATTTGCATGGAGATAAGACAGTCACAAACAAGGAATGCCCCAGTTCATACTAGACTCACAGTGTCCTCATATCCTTGGACAAGTCATAGCAGTACTAAAAGACAATCCATAGACAGCAAACAAAATAGGTGACGATACCCCATCCTCGCCTTTCTAGTCAAAGACATCCTGGAGATAGAATCTCTAGTCAGAGACATCCTGGAAAAGCTAAAAGACATGTCACCAAAAAGATAAAATCAAAAGAAAACCAAGACTCGACACCAACATCCATTGTAGTCCTCAAGTTTAGTGTCTCTTGTCACTTGTATAAGTCTTATTTGATTATGGTCACAATGTTCACTTTCACAAAAAGGATCGATAGCACTGAACCATATGTTGTCTGAGTCTGTTGAAAGATTTGATTTTGTTGAAGCTCATTGTTGCTGCTGTGTCTCATTTGAAACTGACTGAATCCATGAAACTGATACTTTATTGCGGAGAAGATGAAACTTTATTGCAGATCTGTGATGCGAATGTTGCTTTATTGTGGACTGTGCGCGAATAGACTGAAGAAAGCTGGAAGAAACTGTACTCCTCAAAACATGTGATGTTCTCAGTTCCACACCCATCACTAGACGTAGGATTTTGCCTTAGCCACAGATAGGATCGGATTTATTATGGATGGAAAGGGATGTGAAAAGGGAGGTTTATTATGAATGGCTAACCAATCTTAGGTAGATCAATAACAAGCCATGATGGGAATGGGTAAGTTTATTATGGATGAATAGGTTGTGAGTGTGTGCAAAGTGAAAGGATGAAAGAGAATCCTGAAGGAGAGAGGAGCAAAGTCTCTACGCATGGCGCTGGTGACCCAGTTTTCACCATGGTACTTGCCCAGGGCACCACCGAAGTGGTTTTCACCATTGGATGAAATTATTTCTCTTTACTTTTTTGATTTTTCAATTTTTTTGTGTCACAAGGCACCTATTTGCCAGGTTTTCACCAAGTAACGATTTTTTTGTTTTATAATTTTTTTTTTTGTATTTTTGAATTTTTTACTTTTTTTTGTATTTTTGAATTAGGATGTCCGAAGAGCTTATGTGTAGAACCTGCGAAGGTGCATGCTATTGATAGGATCCTCTAAGGGTTCACCTTCTGTAGTTGAGAGCTGATATGCCCCAGATCCATATACCGCTGTAATGATGTAAGGACCAAGCCAGTTTGGTTCAAACTTGCCCTTCTTATCTCTGTCTTGCTGATTCTTGGGGTTCTCTTTGAGTACTAAGTCACCTACCTCAAATGTGCGAGGCTTAACTTTGTGATTGTAACTGTGACTCATTCGTTGTTGGTAAGCCTTGAGATGATTAAAAGCAGTGTGCCTTCGTTCCTCCAGCAGTTCTAGTTCTTGTAAGCGAGAGACCCTGTAGTCTTCATCGTTGATTATGTTTCTCAAAGAGACCCGTAAAGAAGGTAACTCGACCTCAATAGGCAAGATGGCTTCAGCGCCGTAGACAAGTGAGTAGGGTGTAGCTCCTGTAGGTGTGCGGACACTTGTGCTATAGGCCCAAAGTGCAGGATTGAGTTGGATATGCCAGTTACGGCCAGCGTCGTCGACTGTCTTTTTAAGGATTTTGAGAATTGTTTTATTAGACGCCTCAGCTTGGCCATTACCTTGGGGGTAATATGGTGTGGAGAAACGGTGGGCAATATGGAAGCGCTCACAGAGTTCACGAACATCCTGATTTTTGAAAGGACGCCCATTATCAGTAATAATGGAAGTAGGAATCCCGTATCGGCAAATGATGTAGTTCAAGATGAAGGTAGCGATTTGTTTCCCAGTAACTTGTGTGAGAGGCACGGCTTCAATCCACTTTGTAAAATACTCTGTGGCTGTGATAATGAATTTATGTCCATTGGAAGAAGGAGGGTGAATCTTGCCTATGAGATCGAGTCCCCACTGACAAAAGGGCCAAGGAGATGCAAGTGGTTGTAGTTCTTGTGCTGGTGCATGTATGAGGTCTCCATGAATTTGACACTGCTTACACTTCTTGACAAACTGATATGCATCTTTTTCCATATTAGGCTAGTAGTATCCAATCCTGATGAGTTTCTTGGCCAAGGTAGGACCACTAGTATGCGGACCACATATCCCTTCATGCACTTCTCGTAACGCAATCTGAGCTTCGTCACTCTCTAAACATCTAAGAAGGGTGCCATCTAGACCTCGTCGGTATAGGATATCTGCTAAAATGACGTATCGAGAGGATTGGCGAATGAAAGTGCGGCGTTGATTGTTCGATAGATCGGGAGGTAAGATATTGTCGCGAAGGTATGTGAATATGGAACCATATAACTGGGATTCAGGACCAACAACACATATCATTTCCTTAGGAGTGATTTCATATGACGGAATCAGCAGGTTGTCTACCAGGAATTCATAGCAGGTCTCATTTTGTGGTAGATCAATGAGCGAAGCAATTGTAGCCATGGCATCTGCAGCGCGATTCTGTTCTCTTGGTATCTGCTCAAACTCTATCTTTGCAAAATGTTGTTTCAGCTCATCTACCAGTTGTTTGTAAGGCATTAGCTTTTCATCTTTTGTTTGATAATCATCAGTTGCTTGACGGATGACAAGTTGAGAATCCCCAAAAACACGAAGTTCTTGGATCTTCCATTGAACTGCAATTCTTAACCCAATTGTTAATGCCTCGTATTCTGCTATATTGTTAGTGCAAGGAAATGATAAGCGGTATGACTTTGGTATAGAATCACCTTGGGGAGTTATAAAGAGTATAACCGCTCCTGCCCCATGCTGTGTATATGAGCCGTCAAAATATAATTGCCATGGCTTCACATGTGATATTGTTAAAATGGACTCATCTGGAAATTCTGACTGCAGAGGAGCATCATCTATCATGGGAGTATCTGCCAGTTGATCTGCAATTGCTTTTCCTTTTATAGCTTTTCTGTCCACGTACTCGATGTCAAATTCACTCAAAATCATTACCCACTTGGCCAGCCGCCCAGTAAGTGTAGCTTTGTTGAGAAGATATTTTAGTGGATCGATTCTGGCAATCAACTTAGTCTTGTGAGTGAGCATATAATGTCATAACTTCTGTGAAGCAAAGACCACAGCGAGACATGCACGCTCGATTGGTGTGTAGTTTAGCTCATATCCCACCAATGTGCGACTGATATAATAGACTGCTTTTTCCTTGCCGTCAGGTATGTGCTGTGCTAGGAGTGCCCCCAGTGCTGTCGGAGTAGCCGATATGTAAAGTAGCAATGGTTGATCTAGAATTGGTGACATCAAAACTGGCGGGTTCAAAAGATAGTCTTTGAGCGCCTGAAAAGCCTGTTGACAGTTCTCATCCCATTTGAACTTGATGTTTTTGTGTAGCAGGTGCTGGAAAGGGTTACACTTATCTGCAAGTTGTGCTATGAATCTTCGTATGGACTAGAGTCTCCCTTGTAAAGATCAAAGTTGACTGATATTCTTGGGTGGCGGCATGTCCAAGATAGCCTTGACCTTCGCTGGATCAGCTTCTATTCCTCTTTTAGACACAATGAATCCTAGGAGCTTCCTGGAGGTTACTCCAAAGACGCATTTCTTTGGATTTAGTCTTACCTTATATTTTTCCAGCCGATCAAAGACAACTGAAAGGATGTTCAAGTGTGTATCTCTATCTATTGATTTTCCCAAAAGATCGTCAACATAATCTTCCACGGTTATGTGCATGAGATCATGAAAGATAGTAGTCATCGCTCTTTGATAAGTAGCGCCTGCATTTTTCAACCCAAAAGGCATGACATTCCAACAGAAGGTTCCCCATGGACAAGTGAATGATGTTTTATGTTGATCTTCAGGTGCAATCCTGATTTGATTATATCCAGAAAATTCGTCCATTAAAGATAGCATTTCATGACCTGCTGTGAGATCAACGATCAAGTCAATGTTTGGTAATGGGAAATCATCCTTTGGACAAGCCTTGTTGATATCTCTGAAGTCTGTACATATCCTTATGTTGCGATCTGGTTTACTGATGGGTACTAGATTGGAAATCCATTCGGGATAATCAATTGGGCGTATGAATCCGACATCCAGTAATTTCTCCAGCTCTGCCTTGACTAGCAATGCCACTTGTGGATGCATTTTCCTTAATTTCTGCTTTACTGGTTTTGCCCCCGGTTTGACTGTCAAATGATGCATAACCAAATCCGGATCCAGTCCAGGCATATCAGCGTATGACCATGCGAAGTTGATTTGTCGTCCCTTAAAGAAGCTCATGAATTTTGTCCTCTCGGCCTCTGTCAATGATTGAGCCAAAAATATGTTGTGTGGGACCTCTGCTATACCAATGTTTGTCTTTATAGTCTCCTCTACCAACATAGATGATTTTTCCTCGTATGATGCTGGGAGAAAGTCGAGCCTTCCATCTTCGGGCGCCTCAGAGAGGTTTTTACCCTCAGATACGTCCTTTCTTTTAACTTTTTTGGAGTCAGATAGTGCCACAGTGTGGTTTTCGCCATAAGACCCTTGTTTTGTTTTTATTTTCACATTTTTGCGACTAGAAGGCCTGACACCCTAACCAAAGTATGCTATGTTGTTGAGCTCTATGGCGTATCCTGCTTTGTGGTCTCCAGGGGGAAGATCATCTCGAATGCCAAGGTAGTCGATAATAGCTTCGTCATTTTGAAATGTATCAAATTGTGCTGGTCCTTCATGATCCCAGTCAATGAGTTGAGGATGAACAAGGGGAAGGTCATTAGTGTTTTCAGAGTTTGCTGGACGAAGAGTGAAGATGTGGTTATATTCAGGTATGTCAAGGTAATCGTCGAGGTCATCGATGGCACTCTCCTCATCAGTTTCGATCGTGAGCGAATCCAAAGTGTCATCACTAGTAGAGCCTTCTGGGACAGGTGTCCTCATCCTATGTGATTTTGACCTAGGACCTTGAAACGAAGCTTGTGCGGGATCCTTATGGGTTGGTTCTTGACCAACTCTGAACTTTTTGTAAAATTCCTCCTCCTCTGTAGGTTCATCTGGCTCTCTGAATGTCTTGGTGAGCTCATAGTCACTGGAGGATTTGTCTGAACCCCACTCCCACTCATTAGAATCTGTGGAAGGATAATCCTCTTGTTGAACTTCGGCAATTTTGATTCGCCATACGTCTTTTGTTCTTTTATTATGTAGTCTGGGATTCAGAAAACCAAGCCCCTTGGAGCGTTCCCTTCTTGTAGTTAGCTCAGGTTGTAAGGGCTCCATGACACCTTCTTTGCGTAGTCCGAGAGGGATTTTTCCATCATACCCAAATCTTTGCAAAATTTTGAAGCCTTTGCCATAGTTCTCACAGGGTATAATAATCTGATCATGTGTGTCCTCTTCAACGTCCTTATAGAGCATTTTATATAAATTTTCTTCTTCTAGTTCACCCCATTTTTGAAAGATGGTAGGATCCCATTTGAGTATCATGATGGAGATTTGCTTGTTAGGATGTGGCCTCCCATATTCTTTTGGAGAGCTCAGGACTTGTCGTAAAAACATTGTCTGATTCAGAGTGTATTCTCCCATGCCTTTGTCTTGAAACTTGCCTCTAAGTTCACCTTGTTTGGATGTCGAGGGTTTTAATGACTCAGGATCAATGTATGCCGAAGAAGGAGTAGCCTCACGATTACTGGGAATGATAGTTTCAGTATGTGATCTCAAGTTATTACAATATATGAATGGATTTGGATCACCATTGACCGTTACCTCGACTCCATTGTGAGGGAACTTTATGCATTGATGGTATGTTGATGGGACTGCCCTCATTTCATGAATCCACGAACGTCCTAGCAATATGTTATACGTGAGATCTAGATCTAGGACTTGACAAACCACATCTTTTGTGACTGGCCCTATTCTTAGCGGTAAGGTGACTGTGCCCTTGGACGAGCGCTCTTCATCATCATAAGCCTTAATGGTGATTTGGTTTGTAGCATTCACAGCCTTGTCAGAATATCCCAATTGTCTGATGGTGCTCAATGTACAAATATTAAGACCTGCTCCTCCATCTATCAGGACTCGCTTTATTCGGTGTTTATGTATGAAGGCTTCAACATGTAGAGGTGCATTATGTGGCTGACTTATGGAGGCGTCATCGGCTTGTATGAATGTGAGGGAGTGTGGAACGGATAGGTATCCCACCATGGCTTGGAACTGATCCACGTTCAGATCAGTAGGGACGGCAGTATCTCTCAAGATTTTGTCAAGGATAGCTTTATGTGTAGGAGATATACGTAAGAGCTCAAGAATAGAGATGAGTGCAGGTGTCTTCCCTAGTTGTTCTACAAGGTCGTACTCAGGCTTGGTTGATGAAAGATTGGTATTCTTAGTGGAGGTACCTGGCAATGTAATCTTACCTCGACGGGTTGTAACATGACATTCAGAGGTAGATTCGGATGAAGATCCCACACCTTTTAGGACAATCTTGGGTCTCTGAGAAGGATTCTCAGGATTTTTGTTCTTGATAGTAATAGTAGAGATATGATTGTCCATTGAGATGTGATTGATAGTAGAATCATAATTGTAAGGTGCTCTAGTGTAATTGGCTTGATCATCTGTGACTTTGGCTTTTCCTTTGTCATGTTTTGGGAATGGTTCCTTAAACATCTCATGCTCTTGATTAGATGAATGTCCCTCAATCTCAATGTCGCCTCTATCAATGAGATCTTGCACAATGTTTTTCAATCGACGGCAATTACTTGTCTTATGACCCTTGCTCTTATGAAACTCACAAAATTCATCATCATTCCACCAATTTGGTTTGACCTTTGGTTCATATGGAGGAAAATCTGGAACTGTGATCACTTTGTTTGCCACAAGCTTTTTGAATACTGATTCAAGTGGTTCCCCCAATGGAGTGTACTTCCTTCGAGGTTTTGAAGTTGTTTGGTTGTTCACCTGATTGTTGGTAGAACTTGATCCAGAAAAGATGAACTTTGGTCTCACTGTATTTGCATCGACAACACCATCATTAACTGTGTTTTTGTTCTTGTTCCAAAATTTTGGTTTGTCCTTTCCTTTAAAGTCCTCTTTGTTTTCTTTGAATAGTTTGATAACTCCTTGTTCAATTAAGACCTTTTCTGTTGCTAGGCCCTTTTCAATAACGTCCTTGAATGTAGACAAACAAGCTTTTCTAAGATCATAGCCAATAGCCTTATTAACGTTTTGAGTGAACATTTCTACCATTTGTTTCTGCGGGATTTCACAAGAGCATCTGCTAGCTAAGTTTCTCCATCTCTGTAAAAATGTTGCGAAAGATTCTCCTTCCTTTTGTTTCGTATTGCACAAGGTAGTAACTGAGACATCTGTTTCTATATTGTAAGAGAAATGCTGAATGAATGCCTCTGCTAAGTCACCCCATGACTTAATACCGGGAGGTAATTGAGAAAACCATTCCATAGCCTGATCGCCTAAGCTTTGTGGAAACAACCTCATCAAGTATGTTTCTTCTGCCGCTACCTCAATGCAGGCTGTGAAGAATTGTCTTATGTGTGCCTTGGGGTCTCCTCTCCCTCTATATTTGTCAAATTTTGGCGTCACAAAGTGTGCAGGAAATGGGGGCATTGGGATGCTCTTATCAAAGGGATAAGGACATATATCTCTCATAGTGTATGTTGGTTTTGATGTACTCATGTCCTCCATCTTCTTTTGTAAATCTCTGATTTGTTGCTCCAAATTGCTCTTGGGAGGAGATCTATTTCTTGTAGCATACCCCATGTTTGAGACACCCATTTGAGGAGGAGCTTGTTGCATGTATGGATGATACTGATCGTAGACATGTCCATATGGAGGTCTATATTGTTGCGACATGTATGGAGCATTTGGCATAACTTCATGTTGAGGGACCCCATATCTATTTTGTGTGTATAAACCATATTCAATAGGCCTTTCATTTTCCATTGTGTTGCCCCCAATTTTGACATGAGGTCTCCTTGTGTCAAAATTTTGAGGATGTCCTTGAGTATCCACTTGTTTTGATTGATTCATACCTTGAGCATGTGATTGAGCATAAGGCCTCCATGATGGTCCTTGAGTGTAAGTATCATATGTTTGAGCTTGTGTATGTGGGATTGTTGGTTTTTGAAGCAAAACTGATGGTGACTCAGGCATCATATTATTCGGTCCTCTATTTCCTCCACTATTTGGTCTCCTTTGATCCATGTTGGGTTGAATTTGTTGTGAGGGTCGACTTTCCATAAGTTGAGATAAGTCAAAATCATGTGGTATTTTAGCTCCACTATGTGCCATCATGTTTAGAAAGTATTGTCGATCTCTCCTCATTATCTCTTCAACCAATCTATTGAATTGAGGATTCATTATGGATTCTTCTATGTCTGCTGATAATATTGAAGAGTTGTCCACTGTGTCATTGTGTGTAGCATTGTTGTTTATAGTGTTTGCGCTTTCCACATTTGGATTGTGTCTATAAACATTCATGTCTGGTAATGTCATGTGCTCAGGATTGTAGAATAGATCATTGCCATACTCATAAGAACTCATGTTTACGGATTCTTGAGCTTCTTTAGCTATTCTCCTAGATTTTTGAAGGCGTGTTTCAACCATGAACTAGGTGTTAGACCAAGATGTGAGAGACTAGATGAAAAATGACGAGAGTACGGAAGACCAAGAGTTGTATGGAGTGTGAGTGAATCTTGAGGTGTACTTGCAATGTCCAAAGTGTAAGACCAAGTATGTAAGTAGTAGAGTAGGTGTGACTTCCAAAGAGAGGATAGTTTCTCTTGATGAGGTAAGCTGACCTTGACTCTAAGTAAGACCAAATGAGACCCAAAGGTAAGAAACCTTGATGAGGGACCACTTAGCAAAGTGTAGTTGTATGTAGTGTGTTGACAAAGTATGATGAGGACAAGCAAGTGACCTTTTGACTCAAGTTTAGACAAGTATGAATGTAAAATGAGGTATGAAGCAATGATGGACTATGTGAAACCTTAGAACAGGCTGAATGCTAGATGAAACCTGAAGAGACAACCTAAGAAGCTCAAGTATGCCGAAACTGATTTTTTTTTGTTTGCTTGACTGTTAAAGTTTTCAAATCCTGACACAGACGCCTCTGTATACTTCACAGACGCGATTCCCAGACACAAATGCCTCTTTGTTTGACACAGACGCTGATAAAAACACAGACGCTATTATGTACTTCACAGACGCGCTTATCCGATGCAGACATGGTTTGAACAGACACAGACGCGTTTCTGTAACCTTAGTGCAATTTTTCCTATCTGTGAAGTTGTTTTGTTGTGACCAAATCTGATTTTTCGACTGTTTTTCGTGACAAGAGGACACAATGTTGATGACTCAATGTTTGCAAACTGTTTAGACTCCAAAAGTGTGTTGTTTGATGTAAAAAAAATTTGCATACACTTGAAGACACAAAAGACACAATGTTTTGCTGTTTTGTCTTGAATGTTTGAGTGTTTAGCATAAGACAAGCACAAATCTTAGGGTTGGCCAAGACAATAGTTGTTGATCCCACATAGGGTTTTACCCCCGAGGCTACGCTATTCAGAGCGGATACTTAGATGCTTGACCTCACTGGCTCCACCCTCCGCACTCACTTCTCGGGTCAGCCAAGCATCAGTCCCCATGAAAACTCCCCATGGCGAACTTTGTATCTCTACTAAGAACCGTATGTGTGTGGGCCGCTACCAGAGGTCCGACCTCCTGCCTCAACAACTAGAAGGATTTGGGCATCTAAAACAAAGAGGTGCTAGTAAGGGCATCCACTCGTGTGGCCATACATGCGGCACTTTCAGCTCTGTAAATACAGAAGGCTCCTAGCCGGTAGGGGTTATGCCCTACAAAATGATCAAATAAATTTGATCAAACGGGTTTATGGGGAGACATAGTGTCGGTATGAACTAATCAGCACACGTTATTCATAGTTTTCACCATGAATACATTTGATTATAGTGGTTCGGAAGAGGTGGGTTTTCCTCGCTACCACTTGGGTCATTCTCTTCTCACTAGTAGTCCTAATGACCACACGGGAAGACAGGCCCTCTAAAGATTAAACAAAAAGAGCCTATTGCTCAAGACACAAAAGACAATGATTCAATTTTAGTGCACCAATTGAAGTGTTTGCTAAGCTATGAAAAACAAGGCACACAACAAAATTACAAAACCCTAGCCAAGGCCCTACAACAAAATTGTTAGTAGTTTGGGTTGTTTCAAATGATAACCCCTTCCTGCAAGCACACAAGTTAGGTAAATTTTAGAAAACCCAAAAGACTTTGTGAAAAGGGGCCTTCAACAAAAACGTTTTTTTGCCTCCAAAGCAAGCTGCACAAACCAGGTTAGCTAGATCTGCAAGGGTTGGCCGAAAATAAACCAGATCTGAAACCCTAAGTACAAAATCCGAAAACCTGAATCTCAGAAAAATTGAAATTGCAAAACAGAAAGCACAGACGCCTCTATACCAGACACAGACACGTCTGTATAACACAGACGCGCTCAGAGATCACAGACACTGTTAAATGACGCAGACGCGGTCCAATGCAGTGCAGACGCGGTTAGGAGTCACAGACGCACCTTTCGGAAACCTACAAAAATAAAAATTGACAGAAACACAGACGTGATTCCCTCTATCGCAGACGCTTCTGAAACACAAAAACGCGATCCGAACACTCGCAGACGCGGAAAAAAACCTAAAATATCGTCGAAATTGTCCGATCTGCAACTTCAAAAATGCAAAATCTGCAACAAAATTGTTAAATGCAAAGGGACAAGAGTCCCACCGGGCGTGCCAAAATGTTTATGGTGAAAATGGATAACAAGAAGAACAATATTGAAAGGCTAAAATGAATCCAACCACAAAACCCTAGCCTAACAATCAACAAAGATCCACCATAACATATGAAGATTACCTAAGACAATGCAAATAACTCAAAATCACAAAGATTATACCATCACATGTCCACTAGGGTTTTGATCTCCATTCTTCCTATCTCCATTGATCTTGCTTGATATATTTGCTCTCAGATTTTAATATGCACAAGAGCTCAACAAAGAACGGAATGTGGTTGCAAGTAGGATCGTAGTGTAGTCAATTGATCAAGTAGTTAGGGTTAGACAATGAAGAAAGCATCTCCTTAAATAGAAGACACAATAAGAAATGGAGGGTTAAGATTGAGAGGTGTAAAAAGAGAGGTCGGCTAGGATTAGAGGGTAGGTAGAGAAAATAGTAAAATAATGAAAGAGGTAGGTAGTGTATGAATTAAGAGATGAATGACATGTGTCATAGGTAGAAAAAGCTAATGAATTAATTAAATAAATAAAGATTTATTTAATTAATAGAAGAAATAGGACAATTAAATAAATAAAATATTTATTTAATTTAGGAAAGGGATAATTTAAATAAATAAATGTATTTATTTAAATGAGAAATAAGGCTAGAAGAGGATAAATGAATTAATTAAATAAATAAAAATTTATTTAATTAATAGAAGAATTAGGCTTAGATAATTAAATAAATAAAATATTTATTTAATTAGACATGACAATTTTGAGTGTCTACACTACCCACAGTGCTAGCACTTAAGGAAAGGCTCAAGATGACCTATTGCTTGTGGCCTAAAACAACTAGATCCTAATACCTATCATAAGCGTCACCCTTGACCAATTGTCAATCGTCAACAATTCTTTGAGATTAAATCAATTTCATAAAAGCATTTCACTCAATCATCCCTATAGGGGTTTACTATGGTTTAACTCAGCGGATGAAAGATCATTTTAGAATTATCTTATAAGATTATCGATGCAAGGGGGATTACCCACCCCTTGGATTTTAACTTCCAAGTGTCCCTTATTACTCCCTGATGATTTATAGGGACGATGCCACAAATGTCATTGATGTAGCTTTATTAGGCGTTAAGTGCAATAGTTCAACACGACGACATTACCCATAAGCGTGACCCAGAGGCACTGTATATACCAAACGCTGCTAGGTTTTGGTTTTCCGACTTTCTTTATTTAGTTTTTTAAGGAGCTATGAAAAAACATCATGCTTAAAAAAATTATGAAATGAATGTACGTAATTAGACATTGTAAAGTTTAATTAACTGAAATAACTACCTCGATGGTATTCATGTACCACTTGATAAAAAAAAAACCATCTTTCTACAATTAATATTTCAAACTTGAAATCTAACTTACATAATAATGACAATTACGAACTTCCATATTGATAATAAAAAACGTGTAGCTTGCATGGAGATGAAAACATCAATAAATGCAATTAATGTATAAGTAATTTGCACGATACAAGAATAGTGTAACTTGCGTGCAAGATTAAGCAATGTTTTATTCCTACCACGGGAATAATTAATTATAGTCATAGGTTCCAAAAATAGCAATTAGTTTAGACTTTTGACAATTTTTGGTTCAATCATGAATTAATTGTTTTTGATGAATCTAAAATGCCAACTAAGTGGCCCAATGAATCTTGAATAGATTGAAAGATCTAATTATAAAATTTGCTAAGGGTAAATTAATTGTAAATTTACTAAAGATAATTTAATTATAAATCTACCTAAGTTTGATTTTATTTAAACTGAGTAAATAAATATATATATATAAAGAATTTAAAATTTTCATTACAAAAAAAATAAAAAATAAAATTTAAATCGTGGCTTTTAATAGGCAAGTGGGAGAAGGGCCCACGGGTCCCATCACCACTACGGCTTGTGGGTATAGGCCCGCAGTGGTGAGGGGACCGTCGTGGTCCCCTCCACTACCTTGTGGCCACTGCCGTAACAGTGACCGCAGGTTAGTGGAGGGTACCACTCCCCTACGGCGATAATAATTCCACCCACCCCTCTGCGTCGGCCCATTATTCCATGCAAAGTTCAATCTATAGATTTTTGCACTGGTTCGCATGTAAATTTGCTTTGCATAAATTTTAACAATAATATAAATACTATATATATATATATATATAGTTTCCATTTCCAATTTATTTAAGCATGGAGAGAAATATATAAACAGATATATGTGTAATAGAAATATTAATGTAAAACAAATGAGAATAAGAAATTATTCACAAGGATGAAATAACACAAAGAACTAAATTGTTTCAGCAATGTATAGAACTAATATTCACAGAGAGATTTATACTTCATTTTTCACAGAGAATAATGAATACAATGAGGTTTATATTTTATTATCAGACGTTTTCTGTTCACAGAGAAGTAAGACTGCTTAAGATTTATGATCAAATCTACATTCAGAGAGAGAGAGAGATGGGTTTTTTTTTTCCACAAGGAAAAAAATATTTAAATAACTTCATATGCAGAATATCAACTTGAATTCATACAGAGGCGAGATTTTTTTTCATAGGGAAGTAAGATTTAATTAAAGAAATAAGATTTACATTCAAATTTTCATTCCAAGAGTGAGAGTAATGGATTTGAGAGAGGAATAATAACGAACAAGATTCATACATATGTGATTATCATTTAATCACACAGAAAAAAAAAATTGAAAAGTAAAAGCAAGATTTGATATATATATATATATATATATATATATATATATATATATATATATATATATATATATATATATATATATATATATATATATATATATATATATATATATATATATATATATAGATATATATATATATATTTATTTATTTATTTATTTATTTATTTCTAAAGAAAATTAAATAAATAATAAAGCTATCTTTTACATGCATTATATGGAAAATACTTTTATCACTATTTATCCCTAAATAAGAGGAAAAGATTTACAATAAAAAAAAAAATTATATAAAGGGAGATCTAGAAGCTATATTTTTTTTTTGTAATACAAATTTCTCATATGTAAACAAGAGATGACAAAAGAAGAGAACCTAGCTTATCGAAGCTCGATGTTGAATCATCTCCAATCTTCTAGCTATCCTTTTTAGATCCTTCCTTGCAACTTGAGAGAAATCTTCAAGAACAACTTAACAATCGTACAACGAAAAAGAGACTACCAAAGAAGCTCCTACTACTAACAACAAGGAAACTTAGAAAATTTTCTTCAAAACATAATCAACTCCCTCTTTTGAAAACTTGCATACAATATATAGGAAAAATCCCTTAATTCCACTATTTAGATAAATTAATTAAGAATGAAATTCTTTTCCAATATTGGACTCATGCAAAATTGATTAAAAACCTAGTGGGGGAGTTACATGCAAGGTATTGAAGATTCCTCTAGAAGCTTCTAATTCCTCCGACAACATGTGCCATAATTGAGAGTGGGAAAATAAAAATAAAAATAAATAATGTTTTTTGAATTATATTCTCCAAGTGATACAATCACCCCTAAAGCTCATGGGGAAATATTCATTCAATTATTTTCAATAGCTCAACAAAAAATATAATAGAATTGTATCAAATTAAAAAGTGATAAAATCACCCCTAAAGCTCATGGGGAAATTAGTTGAGGAAGGAGAAATTTTAAAAGTAAAGAAAAAATGCCTATGCAATGGTTGAATACTTTAGGATAAATAGAAATCCTAAAGAAAAGCAAAGGGATCCATTTTACATTTGATGTATTTTTGACTTTGATGTGTTGAAAACTCTTGCCGCTGCCATGACTCTGTTTGCAGTCAAGGGTTTCATGGAAATTTTATTGCAGAAGTTTGTCACTACTCATGCCACCACAAGTAAGCTTTTTCCTCATTAAAAAAACAATTCGGTTTTGCAGATTTACTTTGATTCAAATGTCAATGATATTGACCTCGTCACCTCTGTGATTTCACTTCTATGTGTTAAATTTGAACTCCATTTTGATGTAATAAAATAACAACGACATGAGTATCCTCTGCATATTTTGTTTGTTTTAGCTGAAGGCTTTGAAGACTCTCACTTGTCATTATCGCATCTGAGACTACATGTTCTGTTATTTGCTCTTAATGAGCCTTGCATGTTAGACCGCTCACTGTGATCTCAATAACATTGATTTTGTGGCTTTGTAACTGCATTCTTCAATACATTTGATGGTTATCTTTATGGAATCATTTGCCCTTACTCTGTCACTTTCATATTCTCTATGTTTGGATGGTTGTAGCTGATTGTGGTTCACTCTGTGTATTAGATCTAGGTTTCATGACTATATTTGAATGCATTGTTGTCATGACCATGCCCTTAGTCTCTTTGAAGATGACTGAATTAATGCAATAATACCATAGTGCATGGCTTTTATCTCTGTATACTATCATAAACATACTCTCCTCTATGATTTGGTGACTGATTACTTGATTTCCATTGTATTGATTAGGCTGTTGTTAGGTGTCACAAAGAAATCACTAATCTTTTCACTAGGTATCTTTGCCTCTGAGCTCATTCTTTGATTACATTCACTAGCTTTTATCACTGTTGTAACTTACTATGATTTTGGACCTTCATTGTCACTATATCTAGCTTGTGCTTGTGAAATAAGATTACCCTGAATTCTTCGTTCTATTATTTGATAAATTGAACTAAGACTATCTTCCTCTTTATGAGCCCACAGGCCACTATCCTTTATGACCTATTGAATGTCCTTGGTAGTGCTGCAAATACAGTGATATATCATTGTCTCTTTGGCATGTATGACTGTAAATACTATCCTCTAATACTCTCACTGCTTTATGATGCCCTTTAGATCTGAATCTTCTCATGTTCCAAGTTTTGACAATGATTTTGTGTTTATGATCTTATCACTATCTTAAGGGACTAATTCATTTATTTTCATTCATGACTCACATGGACTAAGAAAAGACATTCACTGTGGTGTAATCTTTCATTGCGTGCCCTAAGCTACTATAAATCTCTTATATGACTGTCTCTGTGATAGTCTTCGGTACTGTATCCCAATGGCATCCCATTTTGCCACTGTCCTCTATAAATACTAATTTTCTGCTATGCATTAGATGTCTTTAAGACTGTCATAAGGTGTGTTGGAACTTGCAGATAATGGTGCTCAAGAATGTCTTTATGACTGTTGAGAAATCTTGATGGCTACCTTTGATTGGTCTACCCTATACTAGAGTGACCTTTGTATGCCTTTGTCAATCATTGCTTTGTTTCAACAACATTTAAATCACCCCCTCCAATATTGGTGAATGCTTCAACAAAGCATATTAGACTATCATGATACTTAACGATATATGTTTTTTTATGATTTAAGATGACTTACCCATGAAATTGTCAAGACTCGTGATCACTGCTATTCTTTCACCTATGATCCTTAGATTGTTCATTCTTTCTCATGCTCATGATTTTCATGTTGAAACACCAATGTTATTTATGAGTATCACTTTTTAGTCTTTCCTTATATAGTATGGTTCCATTGGGCACAAACTTGTTATCTATAACAATGATCTCATGGCTCACTGTTGTGAATGATGAGTTCATGCCTGATGAAGCAATAGTGATGTACAAGCATGTTGGGATCAACCCTTGTGGGAGCATCATTTTACTCCACATACTGTAACTTATAATATCAGTGTGAACATGTAAAGTATTTCAGTGATGATCATCAAATTTATACTTGCACAATGAACAAACATGTTAGACAAAATAATGAAATTTAGATTTTCATGGATATTGATGATGATTTCTCTTCTTTTCTCTCTGATGCATGTGATTATTGCACAACTTATTTGATTCCTTATGAAAGTAATTATGCATTTGTTGATGTTACATATGAACTTATTAGGCATCATGGGCTCTAACACCACTTTTTCATCCCTTGCAGACACTTTTGGAGGAGTAGAGTGGAAGGAGAATGAAGAGAAGCAACAACTTGGCCTTGGGGGTTCATCATTCAAGCAATGGTGGATCCCTAATTTTTTTATATGCTTTCTTCCATAAATGTATAGTTTCTTTTAATAATGTATTAAACGAGTTACTCTCACGGCTTGTGTGGGACACTATACTTTTGATATTCATGAATAAAGAAAACAATTTTTATGCACAATTGTAAACTCTTGTTTCTTGAAAGAACACTTGCATTGAATATATTTCTTCATTTGATAGCATCTGAAACTTGTATGAGCACTTAGCATAATCAAATATGTTCTTTTAATTTTTTGAAAATTTTGTCTCAGCTCTACCTGATTGAGTTGGAAGTGAAATTAGGTAATAGTTATGTCTTACACTTTTTAAATTCATAAAGAGCATTAAAGTTTGAATTCTTATCCACAAAAAGATCATTGTAGTTCAGGATCATCCCCTCAAACATCATTGAAGGGAGGTAATACTAATTGGCGAGCACTCTCATAATTTAAATATGGATGAGAATTTTGAGTTCAAGTCACCAAGGAGATCCATCATCAAGAAAATTAATAGGTGCCTAATAATAAGAGATTATAATTAATGTCGAATTATTTTTCAATTTTCTATGTATGCCCTTTAGCATTAGGTATCTTTATAGATTATAATGATATCTTATATGTAATTATATCATACTATTTCATCTACATGATAAATTATGCGATGTGAGTCAAAGTGTGGATGAAAAATATTCATAAAAGTTATTTATATAAGTTTAGTTATATATTATTTTGGACATTAGAAGCCAAAATTCGACACAATTTACATATAACAATGCTTGTTGAAGATTTAGGTATTATCGACAAAATATTTTTTTTGACATAGTTGACTCTACAATTAATATATCACCATCTTATCAATCATGTTCAAGGGGTGATCCTTCATTGTGTGACTTATCACCCTTTATATCTTGATTGTTTGCACTTATATATGCTTTATGCTGACACCCCATGCAACACAACTCTTTATTTCATCTCATTTTTAATCTCGTAGAACATTCTTGTCACTTCTTTATGCATGCCTTCATTCAAGCCACTTATGGTCTTTTCCAAAATATTTTCTTTGTCTTCACTCTTTAGGTTCACCACTCAATTAAATAAATACAATGTTAAAATCAAGGCCATAGCTTACTAATAATCACAAATAATAAGATAAATAAAACAAGACTTACAAGATACACAAATTCAAAGTACTACACAATTTCTACATGTGGAAATCCTTCTAGATAGAAAATCCAATAAAGAATCATTCCATTATAAAATAATTACAAAATGGTCTATTAAAACATAGACCAAACTTTGGGAATCATTTCTCTTCATTGTCACATAGCCAATAATACCCCTTGTGCATTGTCATAAAATTCACTATTTATCTACAAATCCACACACCTCTTAATGAGAGGGAACCTCCTTAAATATAAGAGATGGGGTAGAAGAATACTTGAAGGGGTATTAGACACACCTATTCAAACCTACCATTTATTAAAAAAAAATCAACAATCTAATAGTTATTAGACTATAACTATTCTAAATGGGGCATGCTTACTAAAGTATGTAATAAATATAAATTCTTATAGCCTCGCATTAAACCAATACATAAATATTATAAGAGTGAACCCTAAAATATTATGTTCTAACACTCACCCTTAGTGTAAATAGGGGGCTCCCTATCAATTTCTATAAAAGAAAACATGAAGTTCTCTAGTAATTTAAGTTTTCTTTGACGATGATAAACAAGTAGACAAACATATGCCAAAATGAAGAACATGTATTCTAGACTACATGAAAGTCATCTTGTCATAATTTGTAATCTTGGTGTTTTAAAAATCATGTTTTATATAAGGTCTTGTATTTTTTTATGAGAGCTTAGGACTCCTCAAACTATCTTGCCCCGGGTTTATTGCATAGTGCCCGTAGGTCTTATATAATACAATTCTTTTACAAGTCAAAGATTTATAGAGAGAAAAAATTACAGTATTTTTAAAGACATGCATATACACATACTTCCTAAATGTCTTAAGTTATGCCTATTAGTTCTTACATCCAATATTTAACCACCAGAACCTTTCATTGACATACACACTCCCCCTCAATAACATCAGTTATGGTCAAACATTGATTTGAATTTGGAGAATTTGGTGTCACATAGAGGTTTGATATGTGATTGCTAGGATTATAGCCTAGTCCTTGATTAGAGTATAGATTCCATTTGATAAACTGATGAATGGGAGATAATTTTTATGATGGAAATTTTCCCTTTAATGAAATTCCTATGATATACAATATGATTTTCTCTTTTTGTTGGAAATAAGAATCTTTGGTAAGGGTAACATAGCTCTAGTTGTCATATAATAAAGTGTTACTTTTACTAGCACCCAAATGAAACACTCCCATTAACCTTCTAAGCCACAAATTGATTCTTCTAGAGCTACTATTGTATTTAGATTTTTTATTAAAGAGGCATAGAAAATATCTTGTTAAGTATTACTGCATCCATGGTATAAAACCTACATATTTTATTTTGAAGACAACGTATGGTAGATTTCCTCTAACTACAACCATTGACATAGTTAATAACACACAAATCAAATAATTTTATTCTCAGTGCAAGGATAAAAAAAACCAATAATAGATTAATCTCTTTAATGTGCATTTGTCATTTTTATTTAATGTTCATATAACATTTTTAAAAATTAGATTAGTTTTTAAGTACTAGTTGTAATAAAAAATAGATTTGGGTTTATATGTGGGAAGAATACTCCCTCTCACTCAAATCATGGTTTCCCTCCTTCAACCCTTTAATATAACCCTTAAGCATCATGCTTATTTGGATAAGACTATCCAATCTCCCTCTCCAAATTTGAAAATTTTCTTATTTTGAATCTATTAGCAATGCTCTTGATTTCTTTTTACAAGAGGATGCAACATCATCAAAATTCAGCCATACTACCTATTCCCACATTCTTGTGGACATTGACACCACTAAGGATCTATTTGGGGTTATTGTGCTATTTTTGGGGGACATATCAATGACTAGACATTCAACTATGAAGGCCTCCCTTTCACTATAGAAGATGATTCACTATATGACACTTTGATTTAGAGTTCTCTTGTTCTCTTTCCAAGAAGGGCGAGATGACTTGGTGGAGATATTCCCTCCATGACCATTTAATTATTGATGATTTTGATTTTGACAATGTTGATTCTTTTGTGGCCCCTCCCCTAGACTTCAATACTTCTCTTTATGAGTCATATCAAGACCTAATAATGGATACTCTACCTTTGGAACTCCTATTGTTAGGTGTTGAGTCTTTTGTTCCAACTCTTATAGAGGTTTTACTTAAGCATTCAACTCCTTTTTCTACACCTATGAGGGCTCAATTTGGGTTTTTAGTTGAGGTTGTCTCTTCCATTTTCCCATATTATAAGTCTTTGGAGGATGATGTCTCATGGAAGATTGTACAAAGAAGGAAGGTTGGTATTCATAAATATGATTGTGTTTCCCAACACAAGAGTGCTTGAAATACTAGAATGAGGCTTTGGGTTGTATAGGTAGCCTTTCTAGGTATTTTTTATTTGGAAACGTTGTTGCAACCTCATTATAAATGGTTTACAGTCCCCAAAACCATCTTTTTGTAAGCATATTGGTTGCATAAGCGTATTTGTTGGACGTAATTCTAAAACTTTCTTATATATGGTTTTGTTGTGAGTCAACTCTTCTTTCACTAATATTTTACCTGTTCATTTGGGTTTCTAGGGCACTATCAAAACTTGTTGTTTTATTGATTTAATAAAAAATAGCCAGTTTAATCATATTACATTTCTTATAATAATGTGCATAGTTTGTTAAAAATACTTGTGATTCATCTTAGAATATAGTCACTTTGGATGAACAATATATAGATTTGTTATCTTAAATATCTAATTCAATAATTAGAAAGTCAATTGCGTATAACATGACTTAAAAAATAAAAATGGTTTAATGATCTTTATTAAAGAGATTATATAAGAATATTATGAATAAAAGTATGCATGAAGTTTTTTAGGATTCTTTAAAGGAAAAACTAGTCTTCATACTAAAGGTATAGTAATGGTGAATTGTCCTTTCCAATTTTGATCCCTAGATAGTTTCTTAAAATGATAACTACCAATTGTAAGAATGCATTTTATGTCCAAGAATGTTAGAGAATTATGTTAATATATGGTATTCATATAAGTGTTAAAACAACATTTTTAATATAATAACAAGTTTATGCCTTTTCCTCGGCACTATTAAAATATTGCAAATACAAAATTTGGCACCATTATATGATATTATAGTGTCTATTAGATTACAAGGCCTTGAAAATACTCTTCATTATATTTTTTTGAAATGGGATCTCCAATCGCTACTCTTGTTCATTTGTCATCTATCACAGGGATCCATGGTTCCTTTGCGTCTATTTTGGTGCATTTTGTTTATCTATTTCTTCTGCTACTAGAGTTTCTTCTATCATGGGTGTGCTTCCTATTATTGTGTTATTTATCACAAGTGTGCTTCCTATCTCTGGTACAGCTAGGAGTTCTTCTATTGTTATTACTAGTGCACGGTATGTTGTTGTTGTTGCACATTTTGTGTCGGCTTTTACTATTGATGGATGCGACAAGGATTTTAAAATGGGATTTGTAAGGTTCCATGGTTTCTCTACATCTATTGTTGGTGCATCATTTGGCTCTATTTCTTTTACTATTGAAATTTATTCCATTGTGGGTGTTCTTCCTATTACTAGATTTCTTGTTGTGTTGTTTGGCTTAGTTTCATCTATCATGAGAGATCGTCTCAAGTACAGCCATAAGTTCTTCTATTTTTGTTATTGGTGCATGATTTGTTGTTGCTATTGTTATATCATCTTTGCTAACCTTTGTTGTTGATGGACACAACTTTTACCAGGTTTCTAGTCCCAGTGTTTCTCACCCTCTTCTTTGTACCAAATCATTCTTAATGGTGGTTTGTGGCCAAGATGTGGTGAAAAATGGGGACTTCTACTAACATAGGGGTTTGGTGTGCAAATTTTCCAATCTATAGCCTTATCTTCTTGATCTTCACAAATGGGTGTTGGATTCATGGAGGCCACTTACAATGGGTAACATTTAACTCTTCTTCTATGCAAAAGGTTTTTTCATTTCCTTTTTTTCATCCTCTAAGGATAGAGATTTGGTGTTGGGAAATTTGTAGAATTAGGGAGAGCACTCTCTCTTTATTAAGCCTTGGTCAACCTCATGTATTCCTTGTATTCAACTGCTAAATATGTGTTCAAAGTGGGTTAGAATTTTGAGCCTCCCTCTACAATTTTAGGAGACTGCCTGTTATAATGTCATTGGTATCTCTATTATTCACTTCTCAAAAGATGATGATTATAATTCATTCATGGGGCACTCCACATTTGTGTGAATTCTATAGGACATTGAAAGCCATGTCATAGAGAGGTGGTTTTGATCATTGGGGACAAGCCTTGGACTCAACCTCTTGATTATGAGGACCTCCCCTTCAAATGTCATCAATGCTTCTCTATCAATCACCTAGCTACACATTGTCCTCTCTCACATTGCAAAAGATCTTATACATGGTGGAAGGATGTTATTGATGACCATTTAACTATAAATTCTCTTGATTATTCATTGAATGACTCCTCCTAGGATGATGACATGTATTTGATTTTGGTGTGACTCTAACACCCTAAAACTCTATTGTGGAACATCTTGCCCTCCTCTTACAGACCAAACTACCTTCAACTTCAAATTCTCCTCACTATTATTCTCACATTGATGGAATTGTTGTAGGGAATCCCCACTTAATTCACATTATCTTGTTCATATGTATGATCCCTCTTCATGTGTTGGCATTGCCCTCTATGGGATTTTTCCTCATGCTTCCCCTTGTAACAAGCATTTAGATGATAGTGTCGCTTAGATTGTTGTTCATTAAATGAGGAAAGACATTTCTTCTTCCTCTTCCCAATATCATACTTGTGGCATGGGTGATAGGTCAACTCCCCCCTAACTTGGGATTTCCTAAGTGGGGTGCTAGTGGTCCATGTTCTGTATCCTTTCAATATTGTCTTGTTCAATAATTTGGTTGCATATGTTCCTCTTTCTCGTATATGTACTATTTCTCTGTAGTTTATGGCCTATTGTGGCCTATTTCATCCATCTTTTTAGTTACCTTTGTAAAGGGTCCGTACCTTTTTTTCCAACACACCTTAATAAAAGATAATTAGATACTAAGTTCATATACATATTCAAATATTTAAGTCTAATATACAACAAGGGACAAAACCAATCCATCTCAACTCGTGAATGTGTCATATAAGAAAAAAATATTAAATTGTGGAACTAGTCTTGGTATTTAATAAAATATTTTCACCAATAAATTATGATTGTACATATATGAAATAGTGATTCTATTGAGTGTTTTGATTAATATAAAAAACAGGTTTTAAGGACCTGAAACCTTTAACATAGGAGCATAAGATAGTTCATCAAAAAGCAACTAGACCAGCTTTAGAACAACTTACAAAAAGACTAGCAAAAAGGCCAGTAAATCAAACAGATAGCTAAAGAAAGGAACAACAAAGTGGAAAAACCAGAAAAAAGACAAATAGACAAACATAAACTATAAAGACTTGGGATGGTGCATATATATAGTTATTTTCATAGATATAGAAATAAGTTAAGTCATCCATTTTTTTTGAGTCTCCTTGTGTATCTAAATGAATCCAATCAAATTTATACCCTCATCTAAATACTTTTAATAATATATGTTCTAATTGTGAATGTGTACGTTGTTACGATTGATTAAAATGAGTTATTGCACTCAACAATAAATAGACACAAAAAAGCGTAGCTTTTTTCAAACAAGATTACAAATAAGCTAATGTAGTTCATCCAAATACTTGGATAAAATATTACCAATTCTAAATACATTGCACATAAGAATTTCATAATTATGAAATATTTAGACATGTTATTTTTATATTTATGTAAATTTATTTATTATTTTTCCATAATGAGAACTTCTTCATAGTTCTAAATGAATGAGAAATAAAAACATTTCCCCTTCTTTCAAAGGTATTGATGTTTGGCAAGTAATGATAGTAGGCTCTTTCATTGTAATAAAGATATGAAGTATATTCTTGTAGGGGGAAATATTTTTGCTAGTTATCTGGGTATTAGAAAAATCTACTTTTGCATAGTACTAGAAAAATACCTTAGGCTTTATAATGAAAATTTGGGTAGCAACTTGATGGTGGAATTGTTTTTTCAACACAAGGGCATAAAAACTCCATTATGAAGAAGATGAGTCAATTGTGGGGCATTTTAATAGCATATCCTTTTTATATTGTTATAACTTAGCAAACTAGATGATCAATTTCCTAGAAAAATAGATTAGAGATTTAAAAAAGAAAGAAGAAACAACCACCAAAGAGGTTATTAGTAATATTGTTGAACAAATACACTTAGTTATTTAATTAGATAACATAATTTTCTAAATTTATCCCCCAAAGAAGACATACTTATAGAAGACTTAGGGCATGACTATGAAGATTGTAAAGGATTCTAGATAAAAAAAATATTCTTTAAGGTCTAATGAATGAGAAAAGTATACGTTCAGTAAAAAGGCTTCAAACCACATAGAAGAATAAATTAGGAATACCATCAATTCTTAAAATATTTTGTGTTTAATTTGAGCATTTATAATGTCATTTTGATTTACCACTCATTTTTATTTTTATTATGACACCATTTTCTTGATCATTTTTGTAAAATCTTATTGAAGCATTTTTATTTTTAGTTAATGCTCTAAACAACCTTTAGCACACAAAATAATTAATAAGTTGAGGTATCTAATTTATAAAATGAAAGATTAAATACACATATCCTACAAGCCCTATCATTTTTTTTTTATTTGCATGGATCACACTCAATCTTTTATGGATGTTATGTATCATCATAATTCACTAACCATGGATTGTTTCGAGGATAATCAAATCCAAAATTTATCCACCTCAAATTTCAAACCTTAATTATCAAGATCAAGAATTACCTTCATCCAATACCAATAGAAATACTCAAACTTTACCTTTGCCTATTTCCAATAGAAATAATTAAATTTAACCTTCTAATGGGAATGTATGCTCAACCATGTTTGAGCAAAAAGGTGGCAAAAACATGTCTATTGTTTATGGAAAGATTCATCTAGGACCTTTTCCACAAAAAATAGACATTTGAACAAAAAGGTGGCAAAAATTTGTCTATTATTTATATAAAGATTCATTCAGGACTTTTTCTACAAAAAATAGACATATTGAACATATTCAAAATAGAGACAACAAAACTATTCTACATTATCAAATTGTTCTCAATAATACTTAGTAATCATTAGCACAATAAGATTTTAAAGATAGACAACAATGAGCATATATTTCAAGTGTGTGTAGTGGTAGATATTTCATGCTTAGAAAATGACAAGCATGCTATTGAGACCAATTCATAACTCACAAAATGGGAAGGCAAACGCCTTCAATATCTTGACTTGCTCTAAACCTAGAATCGCCCCATCAATACAAAGGTCTATGAAACACCCCTTAGCTTTGCAAGGAACTGCTTTTACATCAAACCTCAATTAATTTATATTTATGAACTAGTATGATGTATTGATGGGGTTGCAAAAAGACAACACCTAATTGATATATTTGATCTTTACTATGGTTAATTCATGTATGACATCAACTCCATCATGAAAACCAATCTTTGGCTAAAGATGGTGCACATTGAATTACATAATGGCTTCAAAAATCTACTTTTGGAACACATTTTTGTAGTTTCGTATAGGTTTCACATCAATGAAACCACCAATCTCTATGTGTTTAATGAAACTAAAGTTTTTCTATAGAATGATTAGATTGGATTGAAAGCATTGTCTAGTTTGTGTCATGTGACTTAAACACTTGGTTAATCTAAATTGGAAAATGTTACTTATAATATCAATATAATTTCTTTAAATGAATTTAGAATTATATTAACGTTAATATTTATTGAATAAGTTTGTTATTTTGTCTCTATCAATTTTTTTCTTTCAATATGATCTTGGTCTAATGGTGAAGTTGAATGGTTCTTAATGAACCCACCAAGGATTAAGTCTTGTTGAGTGTAAGGCTCTGACATCATAAGGGGTGAGGTCCACATCATGCCCCAAGAAAATATAGTGGAATGAATACTCCTCAATCTTTGGCTATTAGCCAAAGAGGTTTCAACCTAAAGCTCATGCTCCCATATTAGTTAGATAAAATGACTTTGTGAATAAAAAATTCTCCATTAAAAAAACTAAAAATTGTTTCATCTTAGATTGTGATAAAGTTCCTAGTGTCTACATTCTTGAACTACAATCCTATATTTTGTTTTTATGATCCACTCTCATCTCTTGTTTTCCTTATCTTCTCATATCTCTTTATCATATAGATATACAAAACCCATACAAGCTAACAGAGAAAAGATAAATATTACAACCACATCTTTTGGTATCTCAATATATGTCTTTTTATATGTTGAGTTGCATTATTCCATATTTCATCTATAATTTTATTAAATTAGTGTCCATATTAAGATCTTTTCTTTTATTTTTTTAATGTGCTTCTATTAAAAAGAATTTGATTGATAAATATTTTTTTATTATAATTTATAAATTGTAACGATATTGTAATGTTAATGTTAATGTTAATTTTTTAATGAAAAAGTGAGGAGCATGAACATATAATTTTAATAAATATAAAAGATAGATCAAGCAGGTCAAACCCTATTGTCTTATAAATATAAAAAAAATGAATATTTTATGTCGAAACTTTTAATTATACCTCTCAAACTAGTTGACATTTAATAACCCTTTTCTAAGAGTTAATTATTTGATTAACATTATTGATTTATTGGTGTCATTAATTGAAAATTTTCTTTTTTGCTAAGATAAATAAAATAATTATGCCCTTCTTAAATCATATCATATTGAAACACTAAATATGGTATATATTATTTTTAAATAGCATATAATGGTTATATTCTAATTGGATTGATAAGACAAATCATTAGTTGTTAAAATAAATGCATGGCCAATAATATCAATCAAAGTGACAATATACCAAGTGATATGTTAAGATTGATGTCATGTTTGTGTTACATGACTTACAAAATTAGTTAATCAAAATTAGAAAATGTCACTTCTAGTATCAATATAATATTTTTAAATAAATTTAGAATTATGTTAACATTCATACCTATTGTTTCAAATGGTTCCTACTCTTGTCATTCCCACTAGTGTTCCTGGCACCCACTCCTGCAACATCACCTTTACTTGTCCCTGTGCCTCTTGTGTCTCCTTCTGCGGGGGGATTTTAGATGTTGTGTCGTTTGGGGTTGTGATAGGTTTATGCCCCTACTGGCAGTGTGGTGGGTTATGATTTTCCTATTATTGCAAGTGGGAGATATGTAGTTGAGGTTTTCATTGGGGTCAAAATTGTGGGTGTTTGTGCCCCCCCACTTTGAGGCATATCTCTATTACTGGTGGTCAGAGATTTTCTCATGTAGCCAATTCTATCATTTCACATCGTCCCAAGAGAAGCCTCATCCTCTTCTTTGTGCCAAAACCTCCCTTGTGTTGTGCAACCAAGATGTGGTGGAAAATGAGGACTTTAACTAGTGTTGTGTTTTAGTGTGTAGGCTCTCTAATCTTTGTTCTTCTCTTCCAGATCTTCATAGTTGGGTGTTAGTTTGTTGGAAGCCCTTAGCATCTAGTAAGATTTATCTCTTCCCTTGTGTTAAGGGTTTTTTCATCCTTATTTTAATTCTTCTCAAGATAGAAAGTTTGCATGGGCTTAGGGAGTACACTCTCTCTTGGTCAAACCTTGAACAATTTTTTGTAACCCTCTTATCGAACCACTCAATGTGTGTCTGGCGTGGGTTAGACTTCCTAATCTTTGCCTCCAACTTTGGGAGGTTTCTTAATATGAGGCTATTGGCAACTCTATCATCTACTTCTTGAAGGTTGATGGTTTCACTTCTTTCATGGGGCATTCTACTTTTTCTTATCTCCAAGCCTCTTCTTGGTATGTGGTTTTGATGGTTGCGGATAGGTCACGGTCTCATTCATTGGATTATGAGGGTCTCTCTTTTCAATGTCATCATTGCTTCTCAACTAGTCACTTAGCCATGAATTATTTTTCTTGCATCATAAAGGCACTGCTCCTTGGTGGAAGGATGCTAATGGTGATCTATTTCTTCTTCTATTGACTCCTCCCAAGATGATTACAAGATTATTGCTTCTAGTGTGGCCCTATCATGACCTATAGAACTTGTTGGGGAACATCTTTCATCATACTCGTAGCCTTTTTTGCATGTTTCTCCTATTTATCTCCACCCTCTAGTGGAGGATGTACACCTTTCACCTTGTCATCTTACTACCTCTTCATGTGTTGGCAAGCCCTCTATGGGGATTTATACTCTTGCTTCCCCTTGTAATGGTTTTGTGGATGATAGTATTTCATGGACTATTGTTAGTCAATGGAGGAAAGGTCTTTCTTCCTCCTCTTCCCAAACTCATCCTTGAGTTGAGGGTGAAAGTTCTACCCACTCTTGATGTGGGGTTGTAAATGGTTTATTTATGGTCTATGTGTCTCAATCAATGGTTTATGTAGACACCTAAAAATGTCTCATTAATTCTACACTAATTATTCGTCTATTGAATTAAGTAATTCTTTAATTATTTGATTAAACTAACTATTTCTTCTAATCATCACCCTTCAACACTTCTAATTATTCTATTTCTATTCTCAAATTATTTTAATCAGTTAACCCTATCTCAATTATTAATTAAATATCAATTATTTAGTTAATCATGATTTATTCCTTAGTTAAATAATCTTTATTATTTAATTAATTCAATCTCCTAAGTTTAAATAATTTCATTTAAATTATTTAAATTAATTAATTAAATTCCTCCATATCCCCAAATTATAATTCCAATTAATTCCATCCAATTTCATCTCATTTCTCCCAAATTCAAATTTCACTTCATTTCATCTAATTTCATATTTCCAAATTCACATTTTCCCCAAATTTGAATTTCAGTTAATTTCATGTGCATTTTAGCATTCAAATGACCAAATTCAAATCCAAATTGAAAATAAAAATCAAATTCAATTTCAAATTCCTACAACACATGCTAAAATCAGAACTGATTGATCAAATCAGTTATCTAATCAGTTAACTATTGGCATTTTTTATGTTTATGTTGTGATTGTCATTGATGGACACACACTTGCATTGAGATCTCCTTTATTTGTATGAGTTAGATCACAACCGGTATTTGTTCCAACCGGTATGTTGTATTATAGTCTTTAGACTATTGATGTTTTGTAGAATGTGTTTCCCGGTCTAAAGTGGCATCTTGACCCCAAGCAGTATGAGGGATTAAAGCAGCATAACACATTTTTTACCAATCTTCATTTTTGACAAACCGGCAACCAGTATATTGTATGAACCGGTAGTACTTTGTGATGAGTTACCATCCACCGATTGTTTGATGGTGCCGACACTTTAACGGTGCTTTTTGTGTCATGTTACCAAGTATGTCCAAGTTCATTGAACCTAGGAAATTGTAATGTAATCCTATTGGACCGACATGAAATCAGATTCCTTTATAAGGACATCATGTCTAGGGTTTTAGGTTGTTGATGTGGTTGTAACAAAAGTTTATGTTGTTGCTAGGGTTTAAGGTGGTTGAGGAGTTGGAGAGAATATGAATGTGTAGAAGACTGAAGTAATGTTGGAATGCATTAGGAATGAGCTATCAAGGATCTAACCAAGCAGTCTATGCTATTAGCTAGATCAAACACTTGTTGATTACTCACATCTTTGACAAGTCTGTAGCCCTTAACCAGGTAGGCCCAAAAGCCTTTTGTAAATCCTCTAACAAGGTGGTTCACATCTGTGGATCTAAAATCCTCTAGCAAAGTAGTCTTTAATTGGACTTATCTCCTAACAGAGATTGAGATTTCTAACAGGATCTGTTCTAGTAAAGAACATTGTAAGACCTTAACCGGTCTGGTTCCTATTCTGCAGATATTTACTTGTGAGTTCCATCTCACTGTGGTTTTCCCCATTTGGGTTTCCACATCAAAATCTCTTGTGTTATGGTGTTTTTTCTTCTGTGGGTGAATGCATTATTAGCTATTTGGTTTGCATGTGTGTTAATCGGTTTGTCTGCTAAACTGTTTTACCGGTTTACTATTAGTCTTGCAAAGTGTTTAAGTGTAGATATTTTTGGCATACTAATTCACCCCCCCCCCCCTCTTAGTATTCATCAATTGGTATCAGAACCTACCTCTCTATAAGTTTAACCACTTGGAAAGAGATATGGGGGAATACTCTATAAGGGAACTTACTCATCGACTCACTCAGTCTGAGCAAGCCTATGATGATCTTATGGTCAAATACAAGGCATCTCAAGCAAAAAGGAGAGAACATGCTGAAAAGTTGATGGAGCTATCTGAAAATAGTTCTTTAGATGAAGCAAACATGGAATCCCTAATTGCAGAAGTAAATAAGTTGAATGAATCAAACTCCAACCTGAGAAAGGAGTTGGAAGGACTGACTATCCAGATGTGTCAAGAGCTTGAGAACCAGAGGAAAGTTGAAGATCTAGTGAAAGAAAGAGATCATGAGATCTCCAAGCTGAAACAAGAGATCAGTGCCCTAACTGCTCAACTCCATGCAAGCAAAGTGGAAAAGGAAGACATGCAAGGAGAACTGAACATTGCCATCTCTGAGAATGAAAACCTATTGGAAACAAATGCTGCTATTTCCAAAGAACTCTTTGAGTCAAAGGAAATACTTGCTAAGTTCAACAAGAGTACTGTCAAGCTAGAGCAAAAGCTTGAATCTACCAAACCAGTCAAGAATACCAATGGACTTAGTTATTCTAGTCATGAGGAAGGTGAGTCCTCTGGTACAAATGTTGGAACATCAAAGAAACAACCGGCATCAAAGGATAAAGGTAAGAAAAAGTTTAAACTTGTTTGCTTCAACTGTCTTAAAGAAGGACATACTGCAAATGTGTGTAGTAGTAAGGCTTACAACAATTTTCCTTATTTCGTAAATGATAAGCCTAGATCCTATAGATTCAATGGTAACTATTATGCATGCAACAAGTATGGGCATAGAGCATCTGAATGCAGGTCAGTTATGAACAACATTGGTAGATATCCTCAGAGGACCCAAGGAGCTGGTCCTGAACCTTTTGTGAACCAGAATCACAACTGGTTTAATGCCTTCAATCATCAACAAAGAAGCAGTGGCTATCAAGCGGCAACCGGAGGGAGAGAAAATTGTATGGTCTATCATGGTCATGGTCACACTGCTGCAACATGTAGAAGGAAGAATGGAAACATGAACAATGAACCTTGGAGAGCATCTGGATTGGTCTACTATCACTGCAACAAACCGGGTCACATTGCCAGATTCTGTAGATCAAAAAAGAACATATCTGATGATATACCGGTCACTTCGAAAGGAAACATTGATGTTGACACTATTCAAGCGGACATGAACAAAACCTGGAAGAAGAAACCAGTAGTGTTACAAGAGGAACAGGTTTCTGCAGCTAGTGTGGAAATCACAGAACCAGCAAACTAAGCTTTAGAAAAGCTTAGGGGGAGCAAACGGCGAAATGTTTCGAACCCCCGGTTTACACCAATAAAAGACCTTAACCGGCATGTGATACCTATCAGTTGGCGGAAGACTGGAAACGGTGAAAGGGAAATTAGGGTTTACGCCCTAATGGAGGAGCATTAATTGCGGTAGGTGAGGAATATGCTTAAAAGGATTTTTCAAATCATTTCTCACTATCAGTTTTTGAAGTGAAAGAGGTTTTCAAGTGCAGAGCGACGACAAAGTGATTTGTGTTGAGATTTTGAGAAATTGAGAAACTGCGAAGGAGATTCAAATTCAAATTGCAAGCGGCCAAGTGAAGAACACAAAGCAATGATTCTGCAACTGACGGAGTGTGAAGTGAAGGAGAAACTGAAAGCCCTAAATTCACATGTTTCAAAAGGTATTTCTTGAGTTTTTAAGTTTCTATCATGGCTTCCGCATCTCATACCAATTCTAGTGCATTTGTCGAGTCTGCAAGTTTTATTCAGTGCAAGTCTAAGTATAATGCCATATCTCAAGTACCAGCTGGTGTTATAGTAGAAGAGGGAAGCTTAGATTATATTGATTGTAAACTCGAAGACCTAGGGTCTCTTGCTATCCACTCCCAGCTAGGTTTGTTCTGTGGATAGGATAAAAAGATCAAACTGGAGTATAGTATCTTGGAGAAGAAGAAGCTCCACAATGCTGCTTATTTCCTAGAGGATTTCATAGATGATCACATTAGGATCATTCTAAGCAGAGTTCATGGTGACAAGATGTACCTGGAAAGAACGCATGATATAACACCACAAGCAATCCATGCCATCACCAATTTCTGAAATATAGGGGATGTGCCAGCCCTAAGGATGGTAAGCAAAACTAAAATGTCCAAGCTCACCGGTTTAGTGAGTGACTCACAAGGTATGACTGTCAATTCTATCAAGGACGATCTGGTGAAGTATGCATGTATGGTGATTGGATACCGGGCATTCTCAGCCAGCAGAATTAACTATGTATCTACTGCAGCGATAAATGCTACTTACCAGATGATCAAGGAGGATGCATCATTTGACCTATGCACCAGTATGCAAAGGCAACTCCTGTTGAATCTGAAGTCAATCAAACAGGATAATGCACTAAGGTTCAAGTTTGGACAACTATTGGTTGGGTTGTTCTTTTACTTTCAAGGATACTTCCTAGGAGTGGGAGATATTCAATGGTCGGCAGACCAATTGGTTACCAAACAAATAAAGGAAAGTTTGCAAGAAGTGGGAACCGGTTACCCTTAAGTTTTGAACAAGTATTTTGATGAGTTTAGATGGAAAATGAGCCAAACAATGAGAATATCAAGTGACATCGTCAAGAAATATGAAGATGATACATGTTTTACCATCAAGGTGGATCAATGCATAATGGTGGTTGTTGAGCCTAGAGTGGAAGAAGTGGAGCCAATGGGCTATGAAGTGATGTATGATATGCTGGAAGGGTATGCCTCTACCCTTATTTCCTCACTGCTTGATCCTAAGGCAAAGAGAACTGGCACCTACCTAGAGAGGATAACACTAGTTGAGGAACCACTAGCAAAGAAAGGAAAAGAGCCTTCAGTGAAGAAGGGAAAAGAAGTGCCATCCGCATCTGCACTAGTTACAATAGCAAGTCCAAAAGTGACCAAACGGTCACTGGCCAAGAAGAAACCGGAAGTAGCACTGGCTAAAGTCTTCGAGAGGAAAAGGATGACAAAAAGCAATACACCAGACTTAGAGGAAACTATGTCTAAGGAGCAGCCCAAGAAGGCGAGACAGACAAGAAAGAAGACAAAGAATGAACCGGCATCATCTACACCGGTAAATATAGATATCTCTTCCTATAAATCTTTGACACATTGTCAAAGAACAATAAAGAATATTAGGAGAAAATTGCTGCATGATTTAATTGAATATTTTGATGACTTTAATGATGATGAAAAAGAAGCGGTTGAAAAGGAAATAATTCAATATTTATGTGTTAATGACCGGTCGCCTTCAGAAATTAGATCTGGAACACTAGATTCTTTGTATAAGTCCTTAGACAATAAATGGCACATTGCCATAGAGCAGGAACAGGAAATGACAGAAAAAAAAATTGCTGAATATTTTCTTGATGTATCAAATTCGAAACTGTTTGATGTAATGAACAAATGCAAAGGTCTTTTCTTCATGAGAAGAAGAAGACTCCTGTTACTAGAAGGAAAGGGTAAGGAAGTGCTCAAGGATATACACACTCATTCTCTAGAATCTCTAAAGATGCATCGAGTGGTTGAAGCCAATCGAAGCTGAGAAAGAACCGGTTATATCCAAACCGGACGAAGTACTTGATGATGAAGGAAATCCGATTGATGAACTGGTTGACACTATTGATGTTGATGCCCTAGACGTAGAAGATGTTACTCAGGAAACACCATCTGAGGCAACAGGACAGGAGCAACAGGCTGAACAAGTTGATAAGCAAGCCGAGGACAGAAAAGAAGCGGCAAAGGAATAGGCCGAGAAGAAGAAAAAGGATGAAGAAGAGAAGAAGAAGAAAGATGAAGAGGAGAAGAAGAAGAAGGATGAAGAAGAGAAAAAGAAGCAAGACAATGAAAAGAAAAAGAAAGAAGAGGAAGATAAGGAACAGGAGAAGAAGAAGAAGAAGGAAGTAGAGAGGAAGAAGAAGGAAGAGGAAGATAAGGAATAGGAGAAGAAGAAGGAAGCAGAAAAGAAAAAGGCTAAGGAAGACAAAGCAAAGGAAAAGAGGAGAGAAGCAGAGAAAAAGAAGAAGGAAGAGGAAGAGAAAGAAGAGGAGAAGCAGAAGGAAGTAGAAAAGAAAAAGGTTGAGGAAGACAAAGTAGAAGAGAAGAGGAGAGAAGTGGAGAAGAAAAAAGCAAAAGAGGATAAGGAGAGAGAAGTAGCAAAGAGAACCCAGATGGAGACTCTAAAGTAGTCAAGCCAAACTGGTTGACCTCACCAGTCCTATCAACCTCCAGTCTGCGAGTGAAATGGAGCTGATGTAGAGCATCAAAGTTGCCCAAGAATGGCTTGAAAACATACGGAGGAAGAAGGAGTAGGATGTAATTCAAGTGGTTGTGGACACTCTTACTGGTTTGATACCTGGTACTAACCTTCCCAACATTGAATCATCACTGGCCAAACTAAAGCTTCTATGCACAGTAGTGGATGATCAGGTGCCGAGCCTAGAAGAGGCAGCAGAGGCAAATGTCAAGAAGGAGCATCAAAAAGCTCTTAATATAGCTCTAGTGAAGAAGTTGAATGAGCTCTAGTCTGAACTGAAAAAAAAGAACAAAAGGATATAAGGAATGCTCTGGATGAGGGGAATCTGCTACTCAACAAGATCTGCCAACCCCATCTATTCTATGATGATGTGCTACCTCAGAAGCAAAAGCTTCAAACAGACTTGCAGTCCTACATGAGCACATTCAAGCCACCTTATGATTCCTTTACAACTTATGGGCAAACCGTTCACCGGTTTCACATCCAGTCAGAAAAAATAGAGCAAGAGATTAGCACCCGGTCTAGAGATTTGCAGGAGCTACAACTGGTTCTACTCCCATGATTGCAAATTCTTTAGAAGTGCTATCTAAACCTGGATGCCTTAACAGTTACACAGGAGATGAGCACAATTGATGCCATGAAAGAATAGGTCTCCCAAATGCAGATAGAGAAAGAAGTAGCCACCTCCCTACTTGAGTCCTGGTCTTTATCGATGAAATAATTCTTGCAGGACTTTAAATCTATTTTTGACAAGTATTATTCCTTATTGTCATAAACTTTTATTATTTTAATATCAAAAGAAAACAGGGTTTTTTTGCTGTACTTTGTCATTGTTGGCAAAGGGGGAGAAGAATTCTATTTGGGAGAAGTATTTGGTAATCAAAATTTTGATATATGCTCTGAATATTTCAATGTATTGCTCTATATGCAAAAGTGTTATACATTGTATTGTTAAAGGGATAGTGTATATGCTTAGGGGGAGCAATTTTGCTAATGGCATGATTTTGTTGTAAAACACTTAGATGTCAAAATTTTATTTTCCTAAGTGTTGCCATCAATGCCAAAGGGGGAGATTGTTGGCATTTTTTATATTTATGCTGTGATTGTCATTGATGGACACACACTTGCATTGAGATCTACTTTATTTGTATGACTTAGAGCATAACCGGTATTTGTTCCAATAGGTATGTTGTATTATAGTCTTTAGACTATTGGTGTTTTACAGAATGTGTTTCCCAGTCTAAAGCGGAATGTTGACCCCAAGCGGCACGAGGGATTAAAGTGGCATAACACATTTTTTACCAGTCTTCATTTTTGACAAACTGGCAACCGATATATTGTATGAACCGATAATACTTTGTGATGAGTTACCATCCACCGATTGTTTGATAGTGCCGACACTTTAACGGTGCTTTTTGTGTCCTATTACCAAGTATGTCCAAGTTCATTGAACCTAGGAAATTGTAATGTAATCCTATTGGACCGACATGAAATCAAATTCCTTTATAAGGACATCATGTCTAGGGTTTTAGGTTGTTGATGTGGTTGTAGCAAAAGTTTATGTTGTTGCTAGGGTTTAAGGTAGTTGAGGAGTTGGAGAGAATATGAATGTGTAGAAGACTGAAGTAATGCTGGAATGCATTAGGAACGAGCTATCAAGGGTCTAACCGAGCAGTCTGTGCTATTAGCTAGATCAAACACTTGTTGATTACTCACATCTTTGACAAGTCTGTAGCCCTTAACCGGGTAGGCCCAAAAGCCTTTTGTAAATCCTCTAACAAGGTGGTTCACATCTGTGGATCTAAAATCCTCTAGCAAGGTAGTCTTTAATCGGACTCATCTCCTAACAGAGATTGAGATTCCTAATAGGATCTGTTCTGGTAAACAACATTGTAAGACCTTAACCGGTCTGGCTCCTATTCTGTAGATAGTTACTTGTGAGTTCCATCTCACTGTGGTTTTTCCCATTTGGGTTTCCACATCAAAATCTCTTGTGTTATGGTGTTTTTGCTTATGTGGGTGAATGCATTATTAGCTATTTGGTTTGCATGTGTGTTAACCAGTTTGTCTGCTAAACTGTTTACCGGTTTACTATTAGTCTTGCAAAGTGTTTAAGTGCAGAGATTTTTGCCATACTAATTCACCCCCCCTCTTAGTATTCATCATTAACTCAGCTAACTCATCAATCATCCTTTTTAACTCAAAATCAGCATTTTATGACTGATCCATCAATTCAGTCATCTCCCTAATCTATTCAGTCTACTGATCAATCAAATGAGTTTACTAATCCACCTATTCAGTTCAATCTCCAATCAATCTAGTTGACTAATCAATCAAATGAGTTAACAAATCAATCAGCTCTATTAACTGATCAATCAATTTTAGTTGTCTCCCAATCAACACTTGAGTTCAAATTCTCACCTCCTTTGTCTTGAAAATCTATAAATTCAACCTCTTTTCTCAATTCAATCTAGAATCACAATCTTCAATATTGTTGTCTATTTTATGCAGGAAATTAAGTGTGATACCTGAGAGCTACCTACATCAACAATAATGGAGAAGAACAATGGAAGCACAAGCGAAGAATAGGGAGTTTTAATTAGCTTAATCTTCTTATTTCTTTCATTTATTTCATTGAATTATGTTTAGAATCGGTTTAATTAGTTAAGGATTCTTGTGATTCATCCTTTTAGTCTAATTAGCCTCAAATTTCTGATGATTTCAAGCATGATGACATTTGGTGAACCCGGCGTGAAGCATGGTAACTTTCGAGATTGCAGGTGCCAAGACGAGGAAAAATAATATAAAAAAGAGCAAAAACTTCTATCTTCTGTCTTTTCCTTCTGTCTAAATCTTAAAAAAAAAAAAATTTACTCATATCGCAATTGCTTATGCAGAAATTCATATTTGCTAGTATTATATTGCAATTGCTAGCAAAATACCTCGCAATTATTCAGTCAGTGCACCACAATTGCAAAATTGTCTCGCAATTTCCTTAAGGGGTTGCAAATTCAAAAATTCTTGTGTTGTTTCTTCATTATTTAATCTTGTGCACCTAACCCAAAAATTTCATCAAATTCTGGAAAATTTAATTTTTGCATATAAGATGTATTTAAGCCAATGGCAGGAAAGGTGACTTTCATAATTTCAGGAGCAAGGAAGGAAAAATAGCATAGGAGAAAACAAAGGACATATCAAAGAATCTTAAAGGCAGAAAGGGAGCTCTGGGAGATCGAAGAAAAAGGGGAGATTGCTCAATATCACAAAATCATCCATTGTTTCTTAACCAAGTACAAGTTTTTCGATGAAATTGATGTGATGGCTCATATGGTGTGGGACAATTTCATTGTAGAATAACCCTTCTGTCTTCTGTCTTTTTCTTCTATTTAAAAAAAAAAATTAAAAATTATTATTATTATTTATTTTTAACTATAAGCAATTGATCTTATATCAATTCGCAATTGAGCAGTCATCACATTGCAATTGCTTAAACAGTAATTTGCAATTGATGATACATCAATTTGCAATTGATCTGATATCAATTCGCAATTGATTTGATATCAATTTGTATTTTTTATGTAGGTAATTTGCAATTATTAGATTAAGTTTTTATTCTTCAGTTCTATTTTAGTTCTGGTTTTTATCATAATATCTTTCTGTCTGTAAAATGATAGAACTCTGTAATTGGAAAATTAGGCTGGATAGCCCACCATGTGCTAACTAACATTATTTTCTGCAGGGGTAGCTTAGAAACATTTCAATTTGGTGCAAGAAAAATGAACCACAAACAAACTTGTCTCTTATTTCATAATTGCAATGAAGGTTAAAATTGAACCCCGTGCTTGTTTGGAGCACAATCTCCAAATAGAATAGAAAATCATTGCAATGAAAATTTAAAAAGAACCCTTGTCTTTCATGTTTTTGAAGGGATAGGTATTATGCTCTCCCCTTCAATGGGTGATCAAAAAACCAGACTCTCTTCTTTCATGCTTTTATTTATTTCTTGCAATTAAATCCTTTAGAAGGCCTGCCCTCCCGAGTTGCCCTTAGGGTGCCATTAAGGTCGGTGAGAGGGGAACGACCTAAGTGGCCAACAACTAAATCCAAGTAATCCAAGCCACTATAATCAAATGCATACGTGATGAAAATCATGTGTGACGAGTCTTACATGTTGTCACAACAACGTTATGCCTCCCTCAGTGCCTATACAGTACGTTAAAATTTGTAGAGTGTAACCTCTACATACTGGGAGACCTCCCTCAATAGAGTGTAAAATGCTGCTAATTGTGACCACTCAAACGGAACCCTGTCTAAACACCATAGAAATTAGAAGCCAAATTGACTCAGTAACCAGACACTTGTTTTATCACAGTGCAAAGGTGAGGAAGAATCCTCCCCCAAGACACTCACCATATATCTCCCAGGATAACAAGTCAATTGAGGAGCAATCTTCTTTGGTCTAATTTCCAAAAAAAGGCAAAAAAATGAGTGCACCTTAGGGTGTGACAAGGTTTTTTGAACTGATGAAGTATCAAGATTGTGGCTGTGATAATACTTGTGACCTTTTGACCTTAGGAGAGTCTGCTTGATGTGATATCGAATTGCCCAAATACAATGAAAAAAAAATGGGTTCTTGTAAAAGATTCCAACATTCATGGGAATTTGAAAAAGTTCCTTAAAACAAGTATTCTTTTCATGGTATTATTCTCTTTTGATGTGCCTGTTGTGTACTTTGCTACATTACACCAAGTTCAAACATTTTTAAAAATACCAAAAACAAAGTGGAATCTCAACCAGAGTTTTTTCAAAAACATCAACAAGATCAAATCCCTCAACAAAGTCAAGTTTAAATATCAACAAGATCAAAACCCTGCAGCAAACAAGCTTGTCAACATCAACATCAAATCAAACTTTTGCAACATTCTAGAAATGAAGAAAATATCTTATATGTTGTGATCTTAGGTTTAAACCAATCAAGCAAACATCATGGATTGGTGTTATGCATTTCATAGGGAAGGTGAAGAATTCATCTCTTCCATTCCTATTCCATCGCCATCCATAGAAACATTAGCTCAACAAATCAATACTTTGCAACAACAAATGAGAGACATGACTGATCCTAGTAACCATAGGGGCTGGTTAGAAAATATGATGAGAGAAGTGATAACCACGAGGGAATCATTATCAAGCCAACCTTCTTCTTATTGTGAGACCATTCAAACATGCCAACCTTCATTCTTCAACAAAATCATTCCTACTTCAGTTCAACCAACATTAGAGTCATGTCAACCTTCTTTCAACCCAACATATCTATCATACCAATCATATCAACCCAACATTCAAACTCCTTTCAACCATAATCAAATCCCTTTCAAACAAAGTCCAAGTCAAAACTCATTCAACCAAAATCAAACCTCTTTCAACCAAAATCATACTCCTTTCAACCAAAATCAAATCCTTTTCAACCAAAGTCCAAATCAACCACATCTATCCACCATTTCATCATCCCTTTAGGTTACATAAGACTAATCCACACTATCTTCATCCAATAGCACAATCTCGCAAGGGCTATCCATAGCACAAATCCAATCTAATCCAAGTCATGATTTAGAGAGTCTCGTTCAAGATCCTTTCTCATCAAGTCAAAAGGTTGAAACCTTCCGAGAATCTCCCATGATTATCCAAACTCCTTCCCTATGTCAGGAGGACAATCCAAAATCAAAAGAAATCGATCATGAAATAAATCAAGATCAAGAACAAACCTTTTCATCCTACCCAGTTTTTGATGAAGACTCCACCTATCAAGAATCTTATATTCCACTCTTAATAACACCCTTGTTTCGTAAGAGCAAGATGTTCTTTCAAGTACCATCCAACATCCACCTCCTAAACAAGATCCCATTATCATTTCTCCTAGTCTCCCTCATGATTCCAATACACAAGTTGTTCATCAACCCCTTATCAATAAAATCAACAATCCAGATCATACTACATAGGACAACTTGTCAACAATGGTATGTGAAACATCATCAAATGCCAATATCATGACAGAAACAAGCATAACACCAACTAATGAAATCAACACCCAAATTGTTTCATCATACTCTTCAAGTGCATCAAAAAAAATAGGCATAACACCAGCTCATATCACAACTTCGAAACCAAAATCTATTTTCCTCATACACCCACACTTGAAAGACTGGGGGCAAGAAGGTCAGCCACAGCTGAATTGGTTTGAAAATAAGGGGGCTATACCAGACACTGTACATGAAAGACTCCTAGCTAACTATCCTATTGAAAAAGATAGGTTCATCCATCTCTTCAAACAAAGACCAATGACTTGTCTACACAAAGTTCATACCAACTCAATGACAACATTCACCTAAAAAGATATTACATCTAAGGGTAGATTCATTTCAATTTTCAGTACTCCATTGCATATCTTCATGCATCGTAGTTGCTTGCATTTCAAATTGCACAACATATAGTTGCATATCATTATTGCTTTCTCATGTAGTTGCATCAATAAAACATGATGATTGTTGAGTTATTCACCTGTCTACACTGAAAGGAACGAAGGTTGTCTCATTTCCTAGATACTTGTTCATGAAGTCTTTAGGAGGTCTTTAGTCATTCATCTTCAACGTCACCTTGTGATTAAGCTTTATCCTTGGCCAAAGTTTCAGTATCAAGTCTTGTTACCCAAAATCTATCAATTGCTATATCTCACACATTAATCAAAAGCTCTAAGTCATTATAGATACCTAGTTGATTATGTGGCTAGTGAAAAATCCAATATTCTACTTCAGCGCCACTGTAATTGTCATACCCAAGTAAGTTTCATTACTTACAAGTCAAGGCAAGAAAATAAAAGAAAGAAGTACCAATATCCATTTCAAGGAAACATAAACTATAATATATAACTGAAATATCACGCATACAAGTGCGACAAAAAAAAAGCTTGACTATGGGAACATGCAAGTAACTCCATCAGGGCTATGGACGCCTGCTGGCAATGGAGCAACGTTTGAGAGATTATAGTGCATAACCTCATCGGAGCCCTAAAAGCTTGCTGGCAGCGAGGCTCTATCCAGGTTGCTTTTGAAGTCAGAATAACTCATGTAGCTAGCCACATAGGATTTCAAGGGTCTTTGATGGTTATGAGAGTCAGAATAAACTCAATTGCACACACATGGGAAAAAGAAGATCAAAGTTTCAAGAATTGATGGAGAATTTTTCCGTGCCTCCATTCATAAATATTGGTTACATAGTGTGTTAGGTTGGATGGTCTAAGTCTTTTGAGAATGGATTGAACTCCTATCTCTGAAACGTTTCACACCTTTAATCCAATTAGTCCATTTCAGAATGAAAGACACACAAATCCTTATTTGAATAGGAACTGCATTTTTGTCATGCATCCTGCATTAGCATAATTCATATCAAAAATTAATTGTCTCCACCGCATTATGCATCATCATGTTATCATCATATGTCTGCATACTTGGGGGCATAACTGAAAAAATCCTAAAAATCAGATAAAGTCCTGAAAAAATCAATCAAAAACATTCACAAAATGTCATGAAAAAAAATCAATCAAAAACATTCACAAAAAGTCCTGAAAAATCCTAAAAATCACAAAATGTCATAAAAAAAAATAAAAAAATAAAAGCAAGAAAGCATGGACCATCCATCAAATCAAATCAACAACAAGAAAACTCTCAAAGTCTACAATCAAACTGATCACATGTCTTGTTAATCGATCTATCAATCAAACTTCAACATGTCTTGTTAATCAATCTATCAATCAAACTATATCAAACATCAACATGTCTTATACAAGGAAGGGTATACTTGAAACCAGGCAGATCGGTCTTATACAAGGTACTCACTCTTTGAAACCAGACATTCCTATCAATGATCACACAAATCGAAACAATGACATAGATTAGTATGACTGCTAGATTTTGTCCAAGTTAATCTTATATTTATCATTTACTGGCAAGTCATGTTTCATCCATACCAAAAACATTTGAAAACCATAAAAATACCAAAACATTCAAAAAAGTCTTGAAAAAATTAAAAATTAGAAAACATCAAGATCATAACAAAAACATTCAAATACGATCCTGAAAAAGGAAAAAAAAACATTGAGAAAATCAACACAAAAAATATCAAATATCAAAAATCAATAAAAAACAAACTAAAAATCCAAAACCATCAAAAACTTGCAATAAATATGCCTCGTACAAATCAAATATCCTAGCAACTATCCAGCAAACACTTCGCACGAAGTTAAGCAAATGATACAACTGTCTTGTCAAAACAATTGCAATCAACCTGATCAACTGTCTAATCTATCTAATCACTATCAAACTATCAATGTGATCAACATCTTGTCTTAAATAGAATTGGCACACTCAAAACCAGACAGGTCAGTCTTAAACAGGGTCCAAAACTTCTGAAACCAAACATTATCAAAATCACATCAAACATATTAAAGCAAAGGCACAGTCAGTCTAACTGCTGAGTTTTTTCTATTTTTGGTTGACTCTTTTTATCAAATTGGCGAAGATCGTTGCTTTTAGCTACTCAAGGATGTCCAAAAGTGACTAGAGAAGCCATGATGGGCATGATCCTTTTCTTTGTTTGTGGTTTGAACCAATGAAGTTCTAGGGAAATTTCTCTAGTGGGTGTCTATGATAGGAGAATTCAGCTTGTGAATGCCACACATACCTCGACCCCTAGTGTAATTCCTAGAATGGAGGGTTCATTCCTTGTCTGCTATGTGTTTGTTTCTTTGCAATGAGATATATTTACATCTTGGTTCCTCATACCCTGATGTGCAAAGCTTCATTGTTGCATAATAAGGCTCAATGATGAAAATGTATTGCACTATGAATAAAGACAAGAAGACTATTCATCATCAATCATATCATTTCATTTTTTTTCTGATCTCATCATGTTGATTGTCTCTTCAAATCATTCTCTCATCAAGAATCTTTTCTTGAATCAACCTTTTCAATTCTTCCAATCATTCTAACATCATCTGTCTCATCACTTAATTCCAATATTTTCGTCTATGATTCTATCATTTTCTCATATCAACTATTTTATCTATTAATCAATTATTAGGCACTTTCATCATATTTTGATCTATTATTTGTCTTATACAAGATGTATCCTTCCTGAAACAAGACATGATCATCTATCTTTGTCTTATATAGGATGTATCCTTCCTGAAACTAGACGTTTTGATCGTTTTGTCTTATACATGATGTGTCCTTCCTGAAACCATACGCTTTGATTGTTTTGTCTTATACATGATGTGTCCTTCCTGAAACCAGGATTTATCTTTATCAATCCAATCCTATCAAATCAATCAATATACAAATCACTTAAACCATTTCTTTTCTATAATCAAACTCATTCTTGTCATCAAGTCTACCATTCTTCCCTCTTTCTTCTAACATTCTTTTTCTTTTGAGAGATCATTCATGTCTTCAATGCACAAACAATCTCTCGAGGGGGCATTATACCCTAGTGTCACCGGGGCATACTGGGGCAAAAAGTTTCATTTTCTTTGAAACAACGTCATTTCGACATTATCTCAAAGAGGGGGAAATGTAGACACCTAAAAATGTCTCATTAATTCTACACCAATTATTCTTCTATTGAATTAAGTAATTCTTTAATTATTTGATTAAACTAACTATTTCTTCTAATCATCATCCTTAAACACTTCTAATTATTCTATTTCTATTCTCAAATTATTTTAATCAGTTAACCCTATCTTAATTATTTAATTAATTATGATTTATTCCTTAGTTAAATAATCTTTATTATTTAATTAATTCAATCTCCTAAGTTTAAATAATTTCATTTAAATTATTCAAATTAATTAATTAAATTCCTCCATATCCCCAAATTATAATTCCAATTAGTTCCATCTAATTTCATCTCATTTCTCCCAAATTCGAATTTCACTTCATTTCATCTAATTTCTGTAGACACCTAAAATTGTCATGTCTAATTAAATAAATATCTGTATTTATTTAATTATTTTAAGCCTAATTCTTCTATTAATTCAATAAATCTTTATTTATTTAATTAATTCATTTATCCGCTTCTAGCCTTATTTCTCATTTAAATAAATACATTTATTTATTTAAATTGTCATTTTCCCTAAATTAAATAAATACTTTTATTTATTTAATTGATCCCACTTCCTCTATTAATTAATTAAATCTTTATTTATTTAATTAATTCATTATCCTTTTCTACCCATGACACATGTCATTCATCTCTTAATTCCTACACTACCTACTCTCTCATTATTTTCTTATTTCTTTTACTTACCCTCTAATCATAGCCGACCATTTATTTTTTACACCTCTCAATCTTATCCCTCCATTTCTTATAGTGTCTTCTATATAAGGAGATGCTTCCTTCATTATCAGACCCCCATTGACTACCCGACTACTCTACGCTTTAGAACATTCATATGCGATCAAGCCTACTTGCAACCACATTTATGTTCTTTGTTGAGCTCTTGTGCACACATAAAATCTAAGAGCAAACACATCAAGCAAGATCAATGGAGATAGGAAGAATGGATATCAAAACCCTAGTGGAGATGTGATGGTATAATCTTTGTAATTTCATTTGATTTGCATTGTCTTAGGTAATCTTCATATGTTATGGTGGATCTTTGTTGTTGTTAGGCTAGGGTTTTGTGGTTGAATTCATTTAGTCTTTCTATATCATTGTTATCCATTTTCACCATATATATTTTGGCATGCCTAGTGGGACCCTTGTCCCTTTTGCATTTAACATCTTTTGTTGTAGATTTTGTGCTTTTGAAGTTACAAATCTGACATTTTCGACAACATTTCAACATTTTCGCTTCTACGCACTTTCGGATCATGTTTTTTAATTTTATGCCGCGTTTGTGATGTCTGGAATCACGTTTGCGACATTATTTTACTTTTTTTTTGGTAGATTACAGGGCCACGTCTATGTTCCCTAATCATGTCTGTGAGGCCTCTAGACACGTCTATGTTCACGGGTCATGTCTGTGTTCAGAAGACGTGTCTATGTCATATCTAGACGCGTTTGCGTATTTCTATAGCGTTTATGTTACTGATAACTGTGTTTATGTTCAGTTTTTGCATTTTGGTTTCTTTGATTCAGCTTTTTTTATCATTCGGATTTCAGATCTGGTTTATATTGAGCTAACATTTTTAGATCTAGCTAACGAAATTGGTTCAACTTGTTTTGAAAGCAAAATCATTTTGTCGAAGGCCTCTATTTCACAAAGTCTTTTGGATCTAAAATTTACCTAACTTGTATGCGTGCAGGAAGGGGTGATCATTTGAAACAATCCAAACTACTAACATATCTTTGTTGCAAGACCTTGGCAAGGATTTTTGATCTTTATTGTGTGCCTTGTTTTCATAGACTAGCAAACACTTCAATTGGTGCACTAAAATTGAACCAGTGTCTTTTGTGTCTTGAGCAATAGGCTCTTTTTGTTTAATCTTTAGAGGATATATCTCCCTGTGTGGTCATTAGGACTACTAGTGAGGAGAGAATGACCCAAGTGGTAGCGAGGAAAACCCACCTCTTCCAAAACACTATAAACAATTGTATTCATGGTGAAAACTATGGATAACATGTGTTGATTAGTTCATATCGACACTATGTCTCCCCATAAACTCGTTTGATCAAATTTATTTGATCATTTGTAGGGCGTAACCCCTACTGGCTGGGAGCCTTTTGTATTTAGAGAGCTAAAAGTGTCACATGTATGGCCACACAAGCGGATGCCCTTACTAGTACCTTTTTGTTTTAGAAGACAAAATCCTTTTAGTTGTTGGGTGAGGAGGTCAAACCTCTGGAGCGACCCACACACATATGGTTCTTAGTAGAGATACAAAGTTCGCCATAGGGATTTTTGTGGGGACTGATGCTTGGCTGCCCCAAGAAGTGAGTGTTGAGGGTGGATCCAATGGGGTCAGGCATCTAAGTATCCACTCTGAATAGCGTAGCCTTAGGGGAAACCCCATGTGGGATCAACAACTATTGTCTTGGCCAGCCATAAGAATTGTGCTTGTCTTATTTTGAACAATCAAACATTCAAGACCAAACATCAAAACATTGTGTCTTATGTGTCTTCAAGTGTATGCAAAACATTTTTACATCAAGCAACACACTTTTCTTTGAGTCATTTTGAGTCTAAACACTTGCAAACATTGAGTCTTCATTCACATTGTGTCATCTTGTCATGAAAAACAGTCAAAAAATTCAGATTTGGTCACAACAAACAACTTCACAAATTGAAAAAATTTATAGTCCAACAAACAAAAGCAATTAGTTTCAGAATTCTTGACCTTCCTAAGCTATCTCTTCAGGTTTTCATCTAGAATTCAACCTATCTTTGGGTCTCACAAAGTCCATCATTGCTTTACACCTTGCATTACATTCACATTTGTCTAAACTTGAGTCAAAAGGTCACTTGCTTGTCCTCATCATACTTTGTCAACACACTACATACAACAACATTTTGCTAAGTGTTCCCTCATAAAGGTCAATCACCTTTGGGTCTCATTTGGTCTTACTTAGAGTGAAAGTCAACTTACCTCATCAAGAGAAACTATCATCTCTTTGGAAGCCACACCTACTCTATTACATACATACTTGGTCTTACACTTTGGACATTGCAAGTACACCTTAGATTCATTTACATTCCATCCAACTCTTGGTCCTCCATACTCTTTCCATTTTCATCTAATCTCACACATCTTGGTCAATACCTAGTTCATGGTTGAAACTCGTTCCCAAAAATCTAGGAGAGAAGCTAAAGAGGCTCAAGAGTCTGCAAACTTGAGTGCCTATGAGTATGACAATGATGTCTTTTTCAATTCTGATCATACCACATTACCTAACATGGATGCTTATAGAAACATTCCAAATGTTGAGAACGTGGATAACACAAACAACAATGATACACACAATGACAATATGGACAAATTTTTTGTACATTCAGCAGAAGTGGAAGACTCCATTATGGATCCCTGTTTCAATCGATTGGTTGAGGAAATAATGAGGAGAGATAGACAATACTTCTTACAAGTAATGATGCAAAGTGGAGCCAAGATCTCTCATGATTTTGACATGTCTCAAATAATGGAAAATCAACCTTTGCAACAACCTCACCTCAACATGGATCAAAGGAGGTCTAATAGTGGAGGCAATAGAGGACCACATATGGTGCCTGAATCACCATCATCATTTTTTCAAAAACCAGAGGTCCCACATACACATGGTCAAGTGTATGATACTCACCTTCGTAGACCATTATGGAAGTCTTATGCAGAAAAATATGCTCAATCACATACCAATGCTAAGGATCAACCACCAAGGCAACTAGATATCCAAAGGCGTGCTCAAAATTTGGACACAAGGAAACCCCATGTCAAATTTGGGGCCAACACGCTAGAACAAACTCATGACATGCCTATAGAGTATGGTATAGATGGACAAAGCAGATATTTCGTTCCTCATCATGACTCTGTACCAAGTGGTCCATGTACACAGCATCACTATAGACCTCTTCCAGATGAACATGTGTATGATCAGTACCATCCATATATGCAACATGTTCCTCCTCCACCTGGTGCATCAAACATGGGGTATGGTCCAAGAAGTCAGTCTCCACCTAAGAACAATTTGGAACAACAAATTGAGGACTTACAAAAGAAAATGGAGGACATAAATACACCAAAGCCAACTTACACAATGAGAGACATATGTCCTTATCCATTTGACAAAAGCATTCCAATGCCTCCATTTCCTACACACTTTGTGACACCTAAGTTTGATAAGTACAGAGGAAAAGGGGATCCTAAGGTACATATAAGACAGTTTTTCACAGCTTGCATTGAGGTAGCAACAGAAGAGACATATTTGATGAGATTATTCCCATAGAGCTTAGGTGATCAACCTATGGAATGGTTCTCCCAACTCCCACCTGGAATTAAGTCTTGGGGTGACTTAGCAAAGGCATTTATCCAACATTTCTCATACAACATAGAGACAAATATATCAGTCACTACTTTGTGCAACACCAAGCAAAAGGATGGAGAGTCTTTTTCATCATTTTTACAAAGATGGAGGAATCTAGCCAGCAAATGCTCTTGTGAAATTCCACAAAAACAAATGGTAGAGATGTTCACCCAGAATGTCAACAAAGATATTGGTAATGACTTAAGAAAAGATTGCTTGTCCACCTTCAAAGACGTCATTGAAAAAGGCTTAGCAACAAAAAAGGTCCTAATTGAGCAAGGCATCATCAAGATATTCAAAGAAAACAAAGAGGACTTTAAAGGAAAAGACAAGCCAAGATTTTGGAACAAAAACAAGAACATAGGCAATGATGGTGTTGTTGATGCCAATAAAGTATGACCCAAAATTGTTTTGTTAGGATCAATCTCTACAAACAATCAAGTGAATACTTAAACAACTTCCAAATCATGAAGGAAGTACACCCCATTGGGAGAGCCACTTGAGTCATCTTTCAAGAAGCTAGTGGAAAACAAAATAATAACAATCCCAGATTTGCCTCCATATGGCCAAAGGTCAAACCAAATTGGTGGAACGATGATGAGTATTGTGAATTTCATAAGAGAAAGGGACATAAAATAGGAAACTGTCATCGACTGAAGAACATCATACAAGATCTCATTGATAGAGGTGACATTGAGATTGAGGGACACTCATGCAATCAAGAACATGAAATGTTTCAAGAACCATTCCCAAAACATGACAAGGGAAAATCCAAAGCCACATATGAGCAGACCAACTATACCAGAGCATCCTATAACTATGATTCAACTATTAATCACATTTCGATGGCCAATTATGTCTCTACCATTATCATCAAAGACAAAACACCTAAAAATTCTACCCAAAGACCCAAGGTTGTCCTAAAAGGAATTAGATCTTCTTCCAAACCTACCTCTGAATGTAATATCACAACTCATTGAGGTAAATTCACTTTTCAAGGTGTTGCAGCTAAAAACATTGCTTCCTCATCAACCAAGCCTGAGTATGACCTTGTAGAACAGTTAGGGAAGACACCCATGCTTATCTCAATCCTTGAGCTCTTATGCATATCCCTTGCACATAAATCCATTCTTGACAAAACTTTGAGAGACACTTTCATCCCTACTGATCTGAATGTGGGCCAGTTTCAAGCCATGGTGGGATACCTTTCCATTCCACACTCCCTTACATTCACAAAAGCTGACGACGCCTATGTGAGCCAACCACTTAATGCACCTTTAAACATTGAATCCTTCCTACACAAACATTGAATAAAATGAGTCCTGGTAGATGGAGGAGCCGGTCTCAATATATGTACATTAAATACCCTTAAGAAATTGGGATATTCTAAAAAAGTTGTGAATACTACAAACAAAATTACCATCAAAGCATATGATGATGAAGAGCGTTCATCCAAGGGCACAGTCATTTTACTTCTCAGAGTTGGGCTAGTTACAAAGGATGTGGTTTGTCAAGTCCTAGACCTGGATCTCACATACAACATATTCCTAGGGCATCCTTGGATTCATGAGATGAGACCAGTCCCATCTACATATCATCGATGTATCAAGTTCCCACACAATGGAGTTGAAGTGTCTATCAAAGTGGATCCAAAACCATTCATATATGCAACAATATGTGACTTAGATCAGAAACAACAATTCCAGCCAATCGAGAAGCTATTCCATTATCTGCATATATTGATCCAGAATCCTTGAAAGATTCTACATCAAAACAAGAAGAGCTCAAAGAAAAATTCAAGGTTAAAGACCTGGGATGCAGTGAGTATATCTTTCATGTTGATCAATTCCCACTATCTCCTTAGACATTTAGTTGACAAGAACAACCTATAAGCAATTTGAAATGCCAAGGAATTGGGTGTGAACCACCTAGTGTTGTGTCTACAAAGTCTGAATGCAAATCTCCTCTAGTGGTGCAAGCACCTCTTGATATCAATAATCCTAAGAGTGGTTCCAGCAAAGAATATATTGAGTGTATCACCAGCCCTCTTGAGAACTCATATAGTTTTACCATTTCATCCCCTCCTTCCATTTCCACTCCACTTCCAAACTTGGATCAACAAGAATTACAAAATCCCTTACTCATTGGGGATCAAGAATCAAGCTTTGAAAAGAAAAATCCAAAAGCAAAAAATAAAGAAAATTCCTTCAGTCCAAATCAAAATCAAAAGCTATTGGACTCTACAAAAATCAAAGTCAAGGATAAACATCCTATGAAATAAAAAGAGCAAGAGTTGATCTCCCCTAATATCAAAATAACTGGGGGCAAAAGTTCTACAATTTTAAGCCAAAAAGCATACTTGTTGATCCTAAATCTCCATCATTCCATCCTACTTTCACTTCTTTTCGCAGTCATAAGCCTTCATAACTCATCCACTTGTTATGCACATCCTTTCCCTTCTGGCAATACATTCGAAGGACTTTGTTATTAGGGATGCCCAAACTTCTTTAGGTGACATGCATATGGGCCTGTGTAGTCCACACATTAGTAATACTATCTCAGTTCCTTTATCAAGGAAGACAGTCACTCGAGCTTCACATCATTCAGTCAAGGAATAATGCAGCTACAATCAAAAGGTAAAGCCTCACACATTTGAGGTGGGTGACTTAGTTCTCAAGTAAAATCCTAAAAATCAGTAAGACAGACAGAAGAAAGGAGAGTTCGAACCAAATTGGCTTGGTCCTTACATCATCATAGCGGCCTATGGATCTAATGCATATCAGCTCTCAACCATAGAGGGTGAACCTTTGGAGGATCCTATCAACAACATGCACCTTCGCGGGTTTTACACATAGCTCTTCAGAGTATCCTAATTCAAAAATACAAAAAAACAAAAAAATTCAAAAAACACAAAAAAATCATAAAACATAAAAAAAAATTTAAAAATTAAAAAAATTGAAAAAAAAGTAAAGAAAAACATTTCGTCCAATGGTGAAAACAGCTTCGGTGGTGCTCTGGGCAAGTACCATGGTGAAAATTGGGTCACCGGCACCATGTGTAGAGACATTGCTCCTCCCTCCTTTAGGATTCCATTTCATCCTTTCACTTTGCACACACTCATAGCCTATTCATTCATAATAAACTTACCCATTCCTATCATGGCTTGTTATTGATCTACCCAAGATTGGCTAACCATTCATAATAACATTCCTTTTCATCCCTTTCCATCCATAATAAATCAGCTCGTATCTGTGGCTAAGGCAAATCCTACATCTAGTGATGGGTGTGGAACTAAGAGCATAACACATTTCAAGAAGTACAGTTTCTTCCAATTTTCTTTAGTCTATCCCCGCACAATCCGTAATAAAGCAACATTTGAATTGCCAATCCGCAATAAAGTTCCACCTTCTCTGCAATAAAGTATCAGTTTCATGGATTCAATCAGTTTCAAATGAGACATAGCAGCAACAATGGGCTTCAACAAATCAAATCTTTCAACAGACTCAGACAACACTATGGTTCAGTGCTATCTATCCTTTTGTGAAAGTATACATTGTGACCACAATCAAAATAGACTTATACAAGTGACAAGAGACACTAAACTTGAGGACTACAGTGGATGTATGTGTCAAGTCTTGGTTTTCTTTTGATTTTATCTTTTTGGTGACATGTCTTTTATCTTTTTCGGGATGTCTTTGACTAGAGATTTTATCTCTAGGATGTCTTTGACTAGAAAGGCGAGGATGGGGTATCGTCACCTATTTTTCTTTTATGTATGTGGATTGTCTCTTAGTAATGCTATGACTTGTCCAAGGATATGAGGACACTGTGGCTCTAGTGTGAACTAGGGCATTCCTTGTTGGTGGCTATCTTATCTCCATGCAAACAAGTACAATGACTTTCTAGGTCGAACATATGCCTCGATTGTCATAACCTACTTGCCATAATAAAGCTCAATGATGATAACGCACAAGAAGCTCTTTCACTTTCATATCTTCTATCTTCCATCCCCCTTTCTTGATTGACTTCCATTTTCCTTCTTGAGTCCATGTAGCCTGCTATCACATGACTGAGTATAATGACACACCAAAAAAATATATGCATTTCATGTAGTTTGCACCTGCATTATCACATGTCAACATATCTCATTTCATACATACATATAGATATCACAATTGCATCACATCCTGCACACAACACATGTTAGCACATTTTACATTTGCATTATCATATTCATTTGCATTTTATACATTCACATTTGCATCATACATAACATTTAAAAACATAAAAGAACAAAAATATTGCATGGCATCATGTACATATTGGCATCCATATCATAAGAATCACATAGAAACATACATCATGAAACATCTCATCACATAGGTACACATGCATATAGCTTCGGTAACAATGACTCATCTCATATATATATATATATATCAAAATAATAAGTGTCATAATACAATGATGTCAAAATCATATGGCTATAATCACCTGAAGGTGTCTACATCATCATACAAAATTGGTACAAAAAATTGATACATAGGGAGCCCTCTAAGGCTATGATGAACTCCCTCCCTCAGAGCTGACTGGCCTCGATGGAGTCTGATCCTTGGAAGGACCTGCCCTAGGATCATCTCTCTTGTTCCCTCTATATGGTGGTGGTGGAGGACACATGACCCCACCACTAGACGCCTGTCTCTTGTCTCTCCCTCCAGTGGTCATCGTAGTCTGTGATGGTCTCCAGAAGCTCCTAGCCCACTGATCTGGTGGCACCACTCCTTAATATAGGTCTCTCCAATATCCTATCTCCTCCCAAGCTCACATAACATAGGCGTATCTAGCCCCTGTGTCCTTTGTTTCCTGCCTCCCTGTCCTCAGTGCTATCTCAGCCTCTGTATAGCACTGAATAGTCTAATCCCTATCCTGCTCAGCATCCCTCAGCTGTCTCTTGATTCTAGTTGTATCCCTCTCTAAAGTCCTCCCCCAATCCATGTGTTGAGCCCTCATCTCCAATCCTGGATCCTGAAACTCTCATCTCAGTGCATCCCTATCTTTGTCTCAATCGTAAGGAACCAACTCCCCATCGATTGGTATCCGCAATATCCTGTAAACATCCTTTAAGGTGGCTATCATCTCACCCATCAGCAAATGAAAACTACAAGTCTCTGAGTGCCATCTCTCAGCTAAAGCAGTCAGCAACCCCATGTTCGCCTAAAACTCAGGCACATATAGAATATATCGCAAGCCCATAGCCTGAACTGTTGCTCTATCCTTGACTGTCATCTTTGCTTGCAAACTCTGAGTCGAAGGGAATCTCTCTCATGACTCCAACTTCGGTAGGTCCTCCTGTAGTCAAGAAAATCAACTGTGTCAGTTAAAGTGGTATTCCTTGTTCATCACAAAATGTTGCAATTTATCCTAGTGCTTATGGCACTCTATCCTAGTGGCACTTCTTGTTCATCACAAAGTGTTGCTTTTTATCCTAGTGGTACTCCCTGTTCATCACAAAGTACTACGTTTTTGCACTCCCTGTTCATCACAAAGTGCTACTCTTTTTAGTACTCCCTGTTCATCACAAAATACTATGTTTTGGCATTCCCTGTTCATTACAAAATACTATATTTTGGCATTCCCTGTTCATCACAAAGTGTCTTGATCCATCCTATCCTAGGGCCTCTGCTTGAGTGTATCTTCTTGAGTAGTTTCCTAATTGTCAATGTATATTCTATCACAGAATTGTCAATCCTAGCCCTATCTACTATTCTAGTCTTCCCTAGAGGACCTACTTGAGTGTACCCTCTCAGCACCTTATCCACTCGATAGCATATGTTCATCACAGAACTGTCGATTTGGCCTAGAAGACATAAACATGCTTACATATTGCACATACGCGTCTTCTCTGCAAAGACGCGCCTGAAATACATAGACGTGCCTATGCTCTACATAGATGTGCCCATATAGCATAAACATGCCTAAAATACATAGACGCGCTCGCATTTGACATAAATGTTATTTCATTCGTAGATGCGCCTAGCACAAACACAGATGCACCTAGCCAACCCAGACGCGCCTGGCACCAGCACAGACGCGTCTTAGCATTTTTTGACCTTGTTTGACATATTCTAAAATGCATTTAAATGCGCTACTGAACATGTATTTATGACAATATTTATTGCGACAAAGTACAAGGAGGTTTTGCGGTACTTACCGGCTCTCCTGCATCTGCTAGCCTCTGAAATTGATGAACGCGATCGAATCTGTGAACCAATGCCATCGTTGCTGACTGTTGCTGCTCTATTCTCTCTCTACACTCTGATCTCTTGGATGTGTGGATGACAATGAGGATGTTTTCCCCTCGTGGTCTATCTTATAGACTACCCTAGTCCTAGCCCTAGCCCTCATTTCTCGAGTTAGTCTTCATTATCCCGTGACTCTGTCACTCTATCCGGTCAGTCCATTCTAGCCTTTCTTTCTTATCGAGAGATTGTCTGTGATCTTTTCAGACATTTCCATCCAATCTCTTGAGGGGGCATATCATTCCCATCTTGGGGCAACTTTGTATCAGTTCATCTTATCTTCTTTGAAACAACGCGACAAACTACATTGTCTCAAAGAGGGGCAAAATGTAGACACCTAAAATTGTCGTATCTAATTAAATAAATATATTTATTTATTTAATTATTTTAAGCCTAATTCTTCTATTAATTAAATAAATCTTTATTTATTTAATTAATTTTTTTATCCTCTTCTAGCCTTATTTCTCATTTAAATTAATATATTTATTTATTTAAATTATCCTTTTCCCTAAATTAAATAAATACTTTTATTTATTTAATTGATCCCACTTCCTCTATTAATTAATTAAATCTTTATTTATTTAATTAATTCATTATCCTTTTCTACCCATGACACATGTCATTCATCTCTTAATTCCTACACTACCTACCCTCTCATTATTTTCTTATTTCTTTTACCTACCCTCTAATTATAGCCGACCATTTATCTTTTACACCTCTCAATCTTATCCCTCCATTTCTTATAGTGTCTTCTATATAAGGAGATGCTTCCTTCATTATCAGATCCCCGCTAACTACCCAACTACTCTACGCTTTCAAACATTCATATGCGATCAAGCCTACTTGCAACCACATTTTCATTCTTTGTTGAGATCTTGTGCATACATTAAATCTCAGAGAAAACACATCAAGCAAGATCAATGGAGATAGGAAGAATGGAGATCAAAACCCTATTGGACATGTGATGGTATAATCTTTATGATTTCATTTGATTTGCATTGTCTTAGGTAATCTTCATATGTTATGGTGGATCTTTGTTGTTGTTAGGCTAGGGTTTTGTGGTTGAATTCATTTAGTCTTTCAATATTGTTTTTATCCATTTTCACCATATACAATTTCATATTTCCAAATTCACATTTTCCCTAAATCTAAATTTCAGTTAATTTCTTGTGCATTTCAGCATTTGAATGACCAAATTTAAATCCAAATCAAAAATGAAAATCAAATTCAATTTCAATTTCCTACAACACATGCTAAAATCAGAACTGATTGATAAAATCAGTTGTCTAATCAGTTAACTCATCAATCATTGTTTTTAATTCAACATCAGCTTTTTATGACTGATCCATCAATTCAGTCATCTCCCCAATCTATTTAGTCTACTAATCAATCAAATGAGTTTACTAATCCATCTATTCAGTTCACTCTCTAATCAATCTAGTTGACTAATCAATCAAATGAGTTAACAAATCAATCAACTCTGTTAAATGATCAATCAATTTCAGTTGTCTCCCAATCAATACTTGAGTTCAAATTCTCACCTCCTTTGTGTTAAAAATCTATAAATTCAACCTCTTTTTTCAATTCAATCTAGAATCACAACCTTCAATATTGTTGTCTATTTTGTGCAGGAAATCAAGTGCAATACCTGAGAGCCACCTACATCAACAACAATGGAGAACAATGGAAGCACAAGTGGAGAATGGGGAGTTTTAATTAGCTTAATCTTCTTAATTCTTTCATTTATTTCATTGAATTATGTTTAGAATTGGTTTAATTATTTAAATATTCTTGTGATTCATCCTTTTAGTCTAATTAGCCTCAAATTTCTAATGATTTCAAGCATGATGACAATTTACTAATGGCACGTGTTAATCTTCCCTTGAGGCTTATGGGTGTAAAGGGTCAACATCCTAGTTTGTTACTAACTTAATCACAAACACTTATCAGAACTACAATTTATAAATAATCAATAATATAATTGTTTTAAATAGGATATGTGTAATAAAGCATATAATAAAATAAGGTTTTTATAACCTAATATTAAAGCAATATATAAATTTTATAATGGTGTGACCCCTAATAACATTTTATTCTAACATGCAACCATCAATACAATCTTCAATTTAGTGTGATATTTGGTTGAAGTCCTTATAAGAACTATCTCACCTTTGTCAGAACTAGAAAGAAGGGTTCTAAAAGTTTGGGAAAAATTTGTTCAATGTCATTTCATATGCTACACATCAATATCTTTTCTTTGTATTTTGGCTCTCTTAAAAAATCCCATTTTTATGCTTCTAAAACTTACTTTTTTTCATATGGTTCTCTAAGATTCTCCAAAGTATTCCTACATTCTCATTATCCACATACCAAACATCTTGAATACCTATCGGGATCCTTGAAAGTGTGCTACTAACAGTTTTCTACTATTAATATTTTCCTATCAAACTCATGAAATCCAATATAATTCTATAAGAAAAAAAATATTACAATTGCATTAAACCAAAATGCACAAGACGTTTCAAAGGATATCTTGTTAGTAGCAATCCTTAATATAATTCCATTAGGACTCACTTCATAAGTAGTGATGCTCTGCAAAATATGCAATGGTTAGACTTAAGCCTGTGGTCGAATAACACACAAAAACACAAGAAACAATTAGTGTTAATCAACCAAAAACTAACCTAAGCAGGCATATCAAAAGAGACACTAAAAAAGTGAAGAAATATTTAACTAAGAAAGTAAATATAACGAGACATCTCCAAATGCCTACTAACATGCTCCTAGCTCCTTCTCCTTTGTTCCTCTCCTTTCCAAGTTCCAAACTAGTGTAGCTCTCAGCAGCTTTTTGCACTATGAATGCTTATGGAGGTTCAAGATTGAAATGTTTACTCTAACATGCTATGAAAATGTGAATAAAAGCTAATATTAGATGCTATGATACTAAAATGATTTATTTTAGGCCAAAATAGCAAGATATTAGTGATTTATGCTAAATGCTCTCTAAAATTCTCTATAACTTAGATGCATACAAGTTTTCAGGATCTAGATTATGAAGAAATGGGCTCTATTTATAGGAAAAATGGAGCAATGGATGGTTGAGATTGAGTAATCTCAACAAGGTTCAGGATTGAATGATATTCAATCCATGTGAGGACTTTCAACCCAATCCCAGGATGACAAGTGTCAATGTGAGATAGGTTGAGAGGAGAGGGAATAAGCATTAAATGTTTGACATGACCTGAGAGTTAACTTGGGAGTTAAGGTCAAGGTTGGGTTGAGTGAGTAAATTCTTTATTCAAAGAATAAAGCCTTTATCCAATGGATAAACTCTTGTGCAAGGGAAAAAGGGATAACCATGGTCAAAGCAATAAATGCTTGAGGAGACACATGAGTGCAAGTTGAATTAACCATAAATGGTTATGTAAGAGTCATTAATGGTCATGTAAGAGCCATTAGTGGTTTTGGAAGACTTTAGAGGTTAAATTGTTGAACACACAAAACCTTGAATGCTTTTCAAAGACTTTAAAGTCTTTGAGAAGTGATTCCAAGTTGCTTAGGAATGTGACAATAATTAGGGGATGGATTAGGTTAATTAGGAAGGGGTTAGAAGAATCTAGAAGGGGGTTTAGGAGTGCAAGTGGATTTGGTAGGTGAGGGAAAATAGGATTTTAATTAAAATAAATTTAATTTATTTCAACTTGTGGTTAAAAGTTGCATTTGTAGGAAAATGCAAGTGGGGGGAATAAATGATTTAAATAAATGTTTTATTTAATTTATTTAAAAGAGGGAAGAGGATTAAATTGAATAAATAGGATTTATTCATTTAATTGATTGTGAATTTGGTTGAATGAATTAATTAAAATAAATTGAAAAATTTATTTAATTAATAGGAGAATGTTTGAAGATAAATTAATTAAATATTAATTTAATTAACTGATGGCTAGTGGATTTTTAATCAAATAAATACGAAATATTCATTTAATTAAAATGGACAGAATTATGTGACTACATTTACCCCTCTTTGAGATAGTGTAGTTTATCGCGTTGTTTCAAAGAAAGAAACATAGGTGTGAAGAAATATGTCCCATAAAATGTTAATTTAATGGGTGGTATGCCCCCCCGAGAGATGGACCAAAAAATTTTGAAAAAATCAGGCGATATATCAAAAAAGAATGAAAATTGGCAGGGTGATAGAAGAGAAGAATTTAGCAATGCTGGTGAAAAATAGAAGAAATTGGAGATGAAATGGAGAAATGGGAGGCTCGGGAAGTTCACGGGCACCACGGCAGTGAGCGGGAAAAAAATTAGGAGTACAGCGAAGGGTTTATATGGGGAGAAAGGGGTGAAAATAGGCTCATTTGTATCCGTGACCATAGGGACATTGTAGCTCTGATAGTGACTTTCTGGAAGAGCAAGGAGAGGTCAGGATGTCGGTTCCTATAGTAGAGCGCCGATTAGAGCAAGTCCGTCGATTCCAGCAGCCAGATGACTATGGACCAGCGGTATCTGAATTTGAATTTTTGAATTTTATGCATTTTTTATGTGTTTTTAGGTAGGTCCAATTTGAGTCAGGGCAATAGCGCTAGAACTTTGTTTTGGTGCTTTTGTCAATTGAATTAGAGCTATTGTGCTACAATGGCGCTATTGTGTGGTCGCTTTAGCACTTCTGTAAAGCTTAGCACTATTGCCCAGGTGTTTGAGGGCTATTGTTTGCTTAGTGCTATTGAGTAATTGATTGAGCGTTATTGTTGTTAAGTAGCGCTATTGCATAGCTAATGTAGCACTTTTGTGGTTTGAGCACTTTTGCATAGTTTATTAAGCGCCTTTGTTAGGGTATTAGTGTTATTGTTAGGAGATAGCACTTTTATTCGCAAGATAGCGCTTTTGTGTAGGATAATAGATGCCCCAGTTTGTGTGAACAAAAATCTCCCGATGCCAATGATGGATGGATGGATGGAGAGATGAAGGTGAGAGTTGTTTTGAACCATAGAAGCCCTAATGAGACTTACATCATTAGGATAAATGTCTGTTGAAGTCAAGTTGTGCCATGATTCCTTACCTGTTGAGACTCGAAGATACTTGATCAAAGTATCTGTTGATAGTCTAGGTTTAAACTTAAGAAAGTTTGAAACAAAACAACTGATGATGATGGTGTTGGTATTTTGGTATGGTTTTGTCATTGATGTCAACACCTACTAAATACACCTACTTTGGAGATCCAACAACATTCACCGGCAATCAGTAAACTGTTCAAACAATCACCGATATATGGTTAACCAACAGGATATAATGTTCACCGGTACCTACAATGACATGGAAGACACTTGGTAATGTCGAAGACATCATGTGGACACTTTTCCTTGAAGTAATATCATTGGTATATTCTTATTTGCATATTTGTTTTTACTGGCAAATAGGTCCAGGTTATCTAGGGTTACACCGACAGGTTTATCTTTTCTAGATCAGCATGGCATGCTATGGAGATGATTTATTATTGTTATAAAAGCATTAAGCCGACATGTTCAATCGGTTATTGCATCGGATATTGTATTATTTGTAAAATATTTTATTGTAATATCCTGTAGAGCCGACCTACTAAAATTGGTCTTAGGGTATGGTATAAATGTAAGATCTTATTTGTAAGATCAAATGTGGAATGTGAAAAAGATTTAAGGATATATGCGAGATCAAGTAGAGATATACACGAAGACATCATTTGAAGGTGAAGTTAGGTTTTTGTAGAAGCATATCAGCATTACACTGGTACTGAATCCAGCATATGAAGATGCTATTTTGTGTAGTACATTCTCATTGGATTTAACCATCCAACTGTAGTCAGTGTGACTCCCATTTGTGTTTGAGCAGTGAGCTCTAGGCTGTTGGCCTTTCTGCATGTGCAGACCCCTCTTTGTACACTTACTATCTGTAGTAGTATCATCTGATTGTGGGTAAGGTTTCCCACCATGGTTTTTCCCCTTACAGGATTTCCACTTACAAATATTTGTGTCATGTGTTGTGGTTGATTTTGTGCTTATGTTTCATGCATTAATTCTTACCGGTACAGCATTTTCTATTAACACTGTTTACCGGCACATCTAACTATTTTACCAGTATTAAGCAATAAGTTGGTTAATAAGATTTTGGTTTGAATTTATTAAGACAACTGATTCACCCCCCCCCCCTCTCAGTTGTCCCCGGGACCTACAATTGGTATCAGAGCCTAGTCCTCTTTTTTTTTTAAGTTTAACAACTTGAGGAGATCCAATGTCTACTAATTATTTCAGAAAGGATAGTCCTAAACTTGATGGAACCAACTATGGAATATGGAAAATCAGAATGGAGACACATCTGAATTGCATTGGTAAAGACATCTGGGAAGTTACTAAGAATGGTTATACTGCTACTATAGCTAGTCAGCCTGCTCCTATTACTTTAGCTAAAGATGAAGAAAATGATTGCAAAGCAAGAGAAGCACTTTTGAGCGCATTATCAGATCAACAAATCATGGGATTATCAAATAGATCTACTGCAAAAGCTATTTGGGATCATTTGGAAACACTGAATGAAGGGGATTCCATAGTCAAAATTGCAAAACTTGAAAGCTTCTGAGTCAGGTATGAACATCTAAAAATAGAAGAAGATGAAAGAATTTCTTCTTTTATGGAAAGAGTAAATGAAATTGTTTTAGGTATCAAATGTTGTGGAGGAACCTTGAGTGAAGATGAGATTGTTTCAAAAATCTTAAGAGGTTTGCCACCGGCATATAAAATGAAGGTTACTGCTATTAATGAGTTGAGAACAATGCCTAATACATCAGTAACTAGGGATACACTGATTGGAAAACTTTCAGCTTTTGAAATTGAGGAATTTGGTCTTGTTGCTACTATAAAAACTGATTTGGCCTTCAAAGCATCAACATCATCTGCTCCATCATTTGACAAATCAGACTGGAGAGCCTTTTATACAAGAGAACTTGAAGAAACCAGGAAGGAGAATGAAGAGCTTGAAGAACTTGAAGCACTATTTGCAAGAAAAATGCCAAAAGGTCCAATTGGAAGTAAGTATGAAGGTAAAGCACCCTTTAAATGTTTCAACTGCAATAAGATTGGTCATATGGCTTCAAGATGCCTTGATAGACATGCTAGACTAAGAGAAGAAGCTAGAAGGACATAAAAACCTAATCCTGAATATCAGAGATACAAATTTAAGAAAAACAAAGATAAATCTTGTTACATTGATGATGAAGGTGTGACTGATGATTCTGATGAGGATCTAGCAGACAACGGATGGGTCTTTGTTGCTATAACAGAAGATCAACCGGTACCTATTGCTCCACCGGTAGAACAAGCCCTAGTAGCTAAAGTTGAATCAAAAGATGAATGGATTATTGACTCAGGATGCTCACATCACATGACTGGAGACAAAGGCAAATTCTTGAACTTTCAAGAATACAATGGAGGTTTAGTAAGATTCAGAGATGACAAAGCTTGTTCAATCAAAGGTAAGGGTTCAATATCTCTTGATGGTAAACATAACACTGACAATGTTTACTATGTTGAAGGATTAAAACATAATCTTTTAAGTGTTGGTCAATTAGTTGAGAAAGGTTTTCAGCTACAATTTAAAAATGGAAAATGCAAAATCATGAATAGAACTGGTTTGGAAATTGCAACCGGTAATCAGACTAGAGGTAATATCTTTCATTTGAATAACAGTGAAAAGGCATGCTTAATTGCACATATAGATGAAAGTTGGCTATGGCATAAAAGACTATGTCATGTAAATTTTGATTGCATGGTAAAAATCAGTACTTCTAAGGCAGTTAGAGATCTACCTAAAATTGTGAAACCTCATAATACAATTTGCAAGGAATGTCAATTTGGAAAACAGGTTAGAGCTAGTTTCAAAAGTATTCTAGAAAAATCCAATAATGCTCTTGATTTAATTCACACTGATTTATGTGGTCTGGCTAGAACTAAAAGCTTACAAGGTGATAGATATTTCATGCTGATTATTGATGATTATTCTAGAATGTGTTGGGTTACTTTTCTCAGAGAAAAATTAGAAGCACTTGGGAAGTTCAAGCTATTCAAAGCAATGGTTGAAAATGAAACTGGTAAGAAAATTAAATGTTTAAGATCAGATCAAGGAGGAGAATTCACATCTAGAGATTTTAATACATTCTATGAAGTAAATGGAATCAAAAGACAGTTATCAGCACCTCGGACACCACAATAGAATGGAGTTGTTGAAAGGAAAAATAGAACTATTTTGGATGCAGCAAGAAGTATGTTATCAGAAGAAAATCTACCACATGTACTGGAGAGAGGTAGTAAGCACTGTTGTCTATACATTCAACAAAGTTCACATCAAAGGTGAAACCGATAAGACCCCTCATGAACTATGGTTTGGTAATACTCCTACTCTTAAGTATTTCAGAATTTTTGGAAGTAAATGTTATATTAGAAGAGATGAGTATATTGGCAAGTTTGATCCTAGAAGTGATGAAGGAATATTTCTTGGTTATTCATCTAAGAGTAAAGCTTATAGATGCTTTAATAAAATATTGCAGAAAATTGTTGAGAGTACAAATGTAAAGATTGATGAACAATTTAGAGGAACTTCAAGGTATATAGACTTTGAACCAGTAACAGAAATTATGACAAATGAACCAACAGTAAATCCACCAGTACAGAATGATGATCCAGTTACTCTGGTATCATCAGAGGATACCATAGTAATTGAAGAACAACAACAGACTAAGACACCCTGATATGTAAGACTGAATCATTCTGAAGATCAGATAATTGGAAGCAAATTTAAAGGAGTCATGACTAGAGGAAGATTGGCAAATGAAGAGGTATGTCTTATTTCTCAAATTGAACCATTATCTATCAATGAGGCATGTGAAGATAAATTTTGGATTAAAGCTATGGAAGAAGAATTAGGACAAATTGAGAAAAATAATACTTGGACATTAGTTCCCCAGCCTGAAAATAAAAATGTAATTGGAACCAAATGAGTATTTAGAAACAAAATCAATGAAGATGGTAAGGTTGTCAGGAAAAAAGCAAGACTAGTGTGTAAGGGATATTCTCAGAAAGAAGGAGTTGATTACAATGAAACCTTTGCACCGGTAGCCAGAATTGAGGCAGTTAGATTATTCTTGGCCTTTGCAGCTCACAAGGATTACAAAGTTTATCAAATGGATATTAAATGTGCATTTTTTAATGGAGATCTTGAAGAGGATGTCTATATTGAACAACATGATGGATTTTCTTTGATAGATAACAATGATATGGTTTGCAGATTAAGAAAAGCTTTGTATGGACTAAAACAAGCTCCAAGAGCCTAGTATGCAAGATTGGATAAGTATCTTTTAAAAATTGGTTTTACTAAAGGAAATGCAAATAGCAATTTATATTACAAAGTAACTAATGATGACATTTTGATTATGGAAGTATTTGTTGATGATATAATCTTTGGAGGAGAAGATGGATTATGCAAAGAATTTTCTCTTAAAATGCAGCATGAATTTGAAATGTCTATGATTGGAGAAATAAAATTCTTTTTAGGATTGCAGATTTTACAGACTGATTAAGGCATATTTTTTAGTCAATCTAAGTACTTGAAAGAACTACTCAAGAAATTTGGGATGGAGAACTCTAAACCAGTAAGCACACCTATGACTACAAATGACAAATTATCTCAAAGGGATGAATCTACACCTATTAATCCAATTAGATACAAATCTATGATAGGAGGTTTACTGTATTTGACACAAACCAGACCTGATATTATGAATACAGTATGTATAGTTTCTAGATTTCAGAGTAATCCAAAGGAAAATCATGAATCAACAGTAAAAAGGATTTTCCGGTACTTACAAGGCATAGCAAATCTTGGATTATGGTATCCTAAAGATGAAAATTTTGATCTATATGCATACACAGATGCAAATTGGGCAGGAGATGTGGATGATAGAAAGAGCACCACTGGAGGAGCATTCTTTCTTGGAAAGAGATTAGTTTCTTGGTTAAGTAAGAAACAGAGTTGTACATCTTTATCAATAGCAGAATCAGAATATGTTGCAGCAGCAACAAACTGTACACAGGTACTTTGGCTTAAGCAAATGTTGAAAGACATAAAGGTAAAATGCAAGGAACCTATTACTATATATTGTGATAACACTGCAGCAATTGATATATCTAAGAATCCAGTATTACATTCTAAAACAAAACATGTTTCTATCAAACTGAATTTTCTAAGGGAAAAAGTTGAAGAAAAGGAAATAAAACTGGTTTATGTGAATACTAAAGAACAACTTGCAGATATTTTTACAAAACCTTTGCCTAAGGAAACTTTTGAGTATCTCAGAGATCAGCTCGGAGTCTTACCTCCACCAGTAGAGACTTAGACAGTTGATGATTGTCATCAACCGACAGAATTAAATGGACAAATCTTTTATTCCGGTATTTGATGAGGAAGCTACTTCTCAGGGGGAGCAGTTGGTACATTGAATTGGTTGGTATTTTGTATGAACTTGACCTTTTTGTGACTTTGGCATTTGATGTCAAAGGGGGAGATATATATGGAAAAACATTAAGGAAAAATATATGAAAAAATGCATTATCTTTTTTTAAGGAGAGATTGGTATTGTAAATAAATCTTTGTATAAACATATATTACTCCCAGGGGGAGAATTGGTTTTTGTACTTGGCATTTCTATTTTGGCACTTTGATGGTTTTTCCATCTTGTGTTGCCATCAATACCAAAGGGGGAGATTGTTGGTATTTTGGTATGGTTTTGTCATTGTGTCAACACCTACTAAATACACCTACTTTGGAGATCCAGCAACATTCACCGGCAATCAGTAAACTATTCAAACAATCACCGGTATATGGTTAACCGGCAGGATATAATGTTCACTGGTACCTGCAATGACATGGAAGACACTTGGTAATGTTGAAGACATCATGTGGACACTTTTCCTTGAAGTAATATCATTGGTATATTTTTATCTGCATATTTGCTTTTACCGGCAAATAGGTCCAGGTTATCTAGGGTTACACCGGCAGGTTTATCTTTTCTAGATCAGCATGGCACGCTATGGAGATGATTTATTATTGTTATAAAAGCATTAAGTTGACATGTTCAATCGGTTATTGCATCAGATATTGTATTATTTGTAAAATGTTTTATTGTAATATCTTATAGAGCCGACCTACTAAAATTGGTCTTAGGGTATGGTATAAATGTAAGATCTTATTTGTAAGATCAAATGTGGAATGCGAAAAAGATTTAAGGAAGGATATATGCGAGATCAAGTAGAGATATACATGAAGACATCATTTGAAGGTGAAGTTAGGTTTTTGTAGAAGTATATCAGCATTACACCAGTACTGAATCCAGCATATGAAGATGCTATTTTGTGCAGTACATTCTCATTGGATTTAACCATCCAACTGTAGTCAGTGTGACTCCCATTTGTGTTTGAGCAGTGAGCTCTAGGCTGTTGGCCTTTTTGCATGTGCAGACCCCTCTTTGTACACTTACTATCTGTAGTAGTATCATCTGATTGTGGGTAAGGTTTCCCACCATGGTTTTTCCCCTTGCAGGGTTTCCACGTACAAATATTTGTGTCATGTGTTGTGGTTGATTTTGTGCTTATGTTTCATGCATTAATTCTTACCGGTACAACATTTTCTGTTAACATTGTTTACCGGCACATCTAACTGTTTTACCGGTATTAAGCAATAAGTTGGTTAATAAGATTTTGGTTTGAATTTATTAAGACAACTGATTCACCCCCCCCTCTCAGTTGTCCTCGGGACCTACAGATGGTTGATGCACTTGTGTAAGAGGAGTTGTGCGTCTTACAGTTGCGCGAGAGGCATCCAACCACATAGGGGTTGTGCGATTGGTTGACCGAGGTCGAGGTGGATTATATTGTAGCGACTAGCCTATACAATATGATGTATATGTCCGTGATTCGGATGAATCACGATTTGATTACAACATTGGCAGAGCACTGTTATAGTGAGACATGCATGTTTCACTTGGTGCAAGGGGAGATGACTGTGACACTGGAGGATGTATGGCGCATCCTACATATTCCCATTCGAGGTGAGCTAGTGACATATGACAGAGCATGGGGACCCTTGTAGTGTAGAGATTTTTTGAGGAGGATGTCTATATTGATGATGGATCGATAGCCTAGGAGGACATAGCCACGTTGTATGAGCCATTACCAATAGTGCTATCAGGGATTGTGGGGGGACTACTATGCCCAGATCAACAATCACATGGACTTGCTATTGGTTAGGGTCAGGTGATTGAGCAGATGATGATAGAGGGGATCCAGTTTGCATGGGGACCGTGCATGCTGGCACACTTATATCAGGAGCTTCATGAGGTAGTATATCGCAGGAGGGGCTCTTTGGCAGTGGGAGTCACACTGCTGCATATTTGGGTGTGGGAGCATCGACCAGTTACCTGACCAATTAGTCTGAGATTTTAGGTAGTTGACCAGCCATATGTATATATGTATAGTGGTATGATGAGCCTGCCCCACCTGGGGAAGTTAGAGTGGTGGCGGTGGGCACTAGATGATCTGGATGCAGTGATTTGGAGACCATATATTGAGTGTGAGCCCTAGGAGGATGATGCAAAGGTGTTGCCATATGTGTTCATGACCTAATTCCACATTGGGAGGACAACCTACCATGTGGAGAGATAGTTGCCTGGTAGACTTTTGAGATAGTTTTGACAACAGTAGGGATTGCCTAGGGGATCAGGAGAGTATGCCAAGGTGGTCCAAGAGAGGTATGCATGGGGGCCAGTACTACCTTATGATCAGGCATTAGCAGAGTTTCAGATGCTACAGGCTAGACTATGGGATTTACAGTCAAGGATGGTAGATGCAGGGGTGTCGGAGGAGTATATGCAATATATGGCGGCTCATCCGATTCCTCAGATATCAGATCTGACAGAGCCAATTCCAGATTTTGAGAAGGGTAGGGGATGGAGACAGAGGAGGAGAGGAGGTTGAGGACCTATAGTAGATGGACGAGGGAGAGGGGATGGTGGTGATGGAGGAGGTGGTGATGGAGGAGGAGGAGGGGGGATGGTGGAGGTGGAGGTGGAGGAGGGGGGGATGGTGGAGGTGGTGGATTCAGAGATGGAGGTGGTGGTGGTGGTCGAGTTTAGTGGAGAGGGAGAGGCAGTTTTCCAATGCGGATATCACAGGGACCTTTGATGCAGGGAGGAGTTAGATTGGGTTGGAGAGGTACGAGGGAGAGGGAGGTACTGATGGATAGAGGGGAGGGAGCCATTGGAGATCTTTGAGACCATATGATATTACATTTGTAGACTGGACTTACAGTAGCCAAGACACAGGTGGAGGATCTGGAGGCGGAGGTTGTAGCTAGAGATGTGCAGCTATTTGCATGAGAGCCAGAGCTGGCTGTAATGCTACGGGAGAGGGATGATGTGGTGGAGAGAGTGATCTAATTGCAGGAGAGAGTGTGGGCCTTGGAGGGAGTGCCAGGACAGGGGTCGTCTATGGAGGCTTTGGTAAGGGAGGTTCGGCAAGCACAGGCTGAGATAGAGTATTGGCAAGGGTTATATGAGCAAGTGGTGCCAGCTAGTCAGTGAGCACTGAGCTATTCATAGATGTGGCAGGCTAGATCAGAGCGGTCTCAAAGGATGCAAAGCAGTGGGGGTGTGATGGGTCCTCTATGGAGAGATATGTTAGGTGGTGCAGGAGCTAGTGGGGGTTTGATGGGGCCTCCACGGAGAGATAGATCGGATGGTGTAGGGACTAGTGGGGGAGCAGGTGGTGATGGTGGTGTAGCATCTGAGAGAGCATTTTGTATATTTTGATATTGTCATTTTGGACTATACCTTGGATGGCTCTTGGTAGCCAATTTTGTGGACTTCATTGTACTCTGAGATATGAGATGATATATATGAGGAGATCCCATTTTTTGTGATGATATGCATTTTGATATGTATGGAGTTTATGCTTGATGGTGATTTCATGAGTTATGCTTAGATGGATACTTGTTCTTTGCTATATGTATGTGTTTATGAGATGATTCCTATATGCATGCTTTATGATGATCTATGCTAATATGTGGATGCATGTTGATACATGTGTGCAATGATTTTTTTGGGATAGAATGCATGATGTATGTAATGCCATGATGGTTATGTATACATAATAAAAAATGATTATTTATGATGGTATAGATAGTATTTTATATTTTATATTAATACAATGATGGGATAATGTTATGCAATGATGTTAATGTAATGCTTTTGAATGAATGATTTATTTTTGGATATGCATCTAGATGGTTTAAAAATGAATGTATACGTGGATAAACAAATGTAAAGTACAAATGTTTAAATGATGATTTCTAAATGGATGCATATGTATAATGTATGAACCAATGTTTGAGACAAATGGTTTTATGATTCTAAATGTCAAAATATGATGAAGTAAAATGATAATGTGATGATAAAGCAACTCATGAATAACTGCATCTTAATGCAATTAAAAGGGATAATGAATGCAATCTAATGAATCCTAAGTGAGATAAAATGAGTATAAGAATATACTAAAATGGATGAATGAATGCACTTGAACTAATGGATAGATAAATGAATGTATGCAATTATGGAAACCTAAACAAATGTATGATACATAAGTGTTGAAATGATGATAAATGATGATCACTACCTGATATTTAAATGAATGTATAGTAATGAGTAATCATGGTAGGAAATGCAAATAAGGACAATTATTTATGTAAGTGAATCTAAATGTCATGAGGGTAATAATGAAAGGATATAATGATACTAGTGCAAGTAAGATGAAAATGAACTATCTGGGGTAAAGTGCAACTAAAAGATATTAAATGCATGCTAATGAATGGATAAAGAGTAATGCAAATGCAACTAAAATTTAATGAAATGATGATGGGATGATGATAGATGAATGCACTTGATGATGCACTTGATGATGTATCAGAGTACTCTGTCGCGATTGTATCCAAAACCAGCTCAATTTTCACATAACTGCTCATTTTTAACTTTGTTCACACTTGCATGCAAAATTATGTATATTAATAACGAATGAGTAAATGGATGGACGGTATGCAACATAATGCAATATAAACAGATGAGATGAAATGACGATCCATAGTGCTTTATTTTTCATCATCGAGCTTGTTAACATCTTGTAAGAAAACACAAGGAACTTGACATAATGATTCAAGATGACCTGAGTATGCCTTGCATGGATTTTGATATAGCAAGTTAATACAAGCAACTTGATATAATGGATCAAGTTGACCTGAGTATTGCTTGCTGAAAAGACAAGGATTATCTCCTTTCACGCATGACTTGGATCGTCCTCCTTGATCTTTTGCCAATCATATCTTGAGACCAATTCATACTGTAATAAGAGATAAAAACCTTTATCCACTTTGGATGAGCTAGGAGGAACCAAAGAAAGAGCATTGTACCTATAAGAAAACAACATATATAAGAAATAAAGAATATGGACCCTCAAGAACGGTTCATGCTCATATGGTCGAGGTATATGCTGTAGTCAGCAAGCCGTAGTGATCTATGACTATATTTCGCATAAGATCACATAGCTTAGTGAACTTCCCACATAGACACCATTAGTACATGCCCTAGTTACTTCATCAGAATAATTCATAGAAGATACAAAAACAAAATTGTAGGAACCTGATATGAATAAATAACCCACAAATCAACCAAGTATTTGATAGCTTAAATAGAATTTTCTTGTCAAAGAAAAAAAATGTCATTTTGTCTTTGTTTTTGGTAAGGAAGGATGCATCCTTGTGTAGACAGTTTGTGTGTTTAATGTTAATTGTATGGTTGATCGGATGAGTGGTCATCATTTGATTATTTCACAATGTTTGCTTGGTATCTGCTTTGAAAAACGTATGTACAAGGTGTTGCCATGTTTTTGTTTGTTTGATGTTTTCTGATGTTTTTGGATTTTGTGAGTGTTTTGAATGTTTTTGGATTTTATGAGACAGTTTTGGGTGAAGAACTCAATGAATCACAAGTAATGTAGAATCCACTTCCATCAATAGGTTTAAGGGTATTGCCCCCAGTTTATACATGACTATGAAAAACCGGGATGCAAGACGCATGAAGTACTATCTGTGATTGCAAATCAATAACAAGCCATGGTTTTGACTGATGGATGTGTGGATGCAATGAATGTGATCACAACAAGTCTGAAAGACAAGGGAGCCATAGCCTTTATGAGTGGCACCTGTTTGCTAGGTTTTTACCATCATACTTACCCAAGGTGCCACCAGAGTGGTTGTTCACCGTTTGGATGCATGATTTTTCTTTAGTATTTTGATGTTTTTGTATTTTCTTCAAGACATTTTTCTAGATGTTTTTGGTGTTTTTTCCGGTATGTATGGGAGCCTGATGCTCTATGCAGGTCATGTATAAAACTTTTTAACGTGCATGTTGTTGATTGGATTTGCTAGCGGTTCTCCTTCTGAAGTAGCCAACTAATACGCCATGGACCCAAATACAGCAGTGATAACATATGGACCCAGCCAATTTGATTCAAACTTTCCCTAATGTTCTTTGTTTGGTTGGTTACAAGGATTTTCTTAGAGAACAAGATCACCTACCTCAAATGTGCGAGGTCTAACTCAATGATTATAGCTTCTGCTCATGCACTGCTAATAGGCCTTGAGGTGATTGTATGTAGCTTGTTGCTTCTCATCAAGTAGCTCTAAATCTTGAAGATGTGATACTCTGTATGCTTCATCATCTATGAGATTGTGTAAGGAAACCTATAGAGATGGTATCTCAACCTTGATAGGTAAGATAGTTTATGCGCCATAGACTAGTGAGTAGGGAGTTGCACCTATAGGGGTTTGAATGCTAGTTCGGTATGCCCATAATGCTGGACTCAATTGAACGTACCAATCATGACTGGCATCATTGACTGTCTTCTTGAGGATTATTAATATGTTTTTGTTTGATGCTTCAGCCTGACCATTGCCTTGTGGGTAATAGGGAGTGGAAAAGCAGTGTTGGATGTGGAACTTCTCATAGAGCTCACGGACATCCTGATTTTTGAATGGAAGATCGTTATCTATGATGATGGATATGGGTACACCATACCGGCAGATGATGTAATTGAGGATGAATGAGGTGATCTACTTGCCGGTGACTTGGGTAAGTGGAACAACTTCGATCCACTTTGTGAAGTATTTGGTGGCGGTAATAATGAATTTGTGGTCGTTGGATGAAGATGGATCGATTTTACCCACAAGGTCAAGGCCCCATTGACAAAAAGGCCATGGTGTTGTGATTGGTTGCAATTCCTATGTTGGTGCATGTATCAGGTCTCCATGAACTTGGCATTTCTTGCACTTTCTGACAATGTAGTAGGAGTCTTTTTCCATAGATGGCCAATAGTATCCAGTGCACAGGAGTTTCTTGGCTAGTGATGGACTGCTTGCATGAGTTCCACAAATTCCTTCATGTACCTCTTCCAAGGCCTTTGTTATCTCATCTTGTTCCAAAAATCGAAGGAGAGTACCATCAAGACTGCGTCGGTATAGGGTTTCAGTAATAATGGTATATCGAGCGGTTTGGTGAATGAAAGTTTTACGTTGGTTATTCGATTGGCTGGGAGGAAGTGTGTGATCGCAGAGATAGGTGTAGAACTCACCATACCATGGGGATTCGGAACCGACAAGATGACATATCATCTCGAATTTGGGGATATCATAAGGGAGAATCCAAAGCTGTTCAACCAAGAACTCATAACGTGTTGAATTTTTTGGAAGATCTAGAAGAGATGCAATAGTAGCCATAGCGTCAGCAGCTCGATTATGATCTCTTGGTATCTGCTCAAAGGTGATAGTAGTAAATGATGCCTTTAGACTATCCAACAATTTGTTTGTACGGCATGAGTTTGTCATCTTTAGTCTGATATTCATCAGTGGCTTGTCGAATGACTAGTTGGGAGTCACCATATACTTGTAGTTCTTGTAACTTCCATTGTATGGCTAGCTTGAGTCCTATGATCAAGGCCTCATATTTAGCTATGTTGTTTGTACACAGAAATATGAACCTGTAAGACTTCGGGATGCTGTCACCTTGAGGTGTGATAAACAAAATGCCTACTCCCGAGCCATGCCTAGTGTATGAACCGTCAAAGTAGATTTTCATGGTTGTGTTGTTGTGATCATGAATATCTCTTCATCTGAAAAATTGGAAATGAGGGGATAATCGCCTATGAGTGGTGCATCGGCCAACTGATCTGTAATAACTTGGCCTTTCATAGCCTTATGGTCCACATACTCAATGTCAAATTTACTTAGAATCATCACCCATTTGGCCAAGCATCCTATCAATGCCGCTTTACTGAGTAAGTATTTGAGTGGATCAATCTTTGCAATTAGTTGTACTTTATGTGTTAATAGATAGTGCCTCAGTTTAGTGGCTACCAAGATTACTGCTAGGCAAGCTCACTCAATAGCTGTGTAATTGAGTTCATAGCCAACTAGTGTGTGAGAGATGTAGTAAATAACACACTCTTTCCCTTTTACATTGTGTTGTGCCAATAGTACACATAATGTTGTATTTGTTACTGATATATAGAGTAGTAGAGGCTTACTTGGATCCGGTGGGATCAGCAATGGTGTATTCATGAGATAGTCTTTAAGCATCTGGAATGCTTGTTGGCATTTGGTATCCCATTGAAAGTGGATGTTCTTGTGTAATTGGTGTGTAAATGGGTGACACTTATCTGCTAGTTGTGCAATGAATCTTTGAATGGATTGTAGCCACCCTTGTAATGTCCTTAGCTGACTGATGTTCTTTGGAGGTGGCATGTCCATGATTGCTTTGACCTTTGCAGGATCAACCTCGATGCCTTTGCTTGAGACAATGTATCCTAGAAGCTTCCCTAAGGTTACTCCAAAGACACATTTCTTTGGGTTGAGTCGAACATGATTTTGTTCCAGTCTGTCAAATATTTTCTCTAATATGTCTCGATGACCTTCTCTTGTTAGTGATTTTGCCAGTAAGTCATCAACATAATCTTCCATTATGGTATGCATCATATCATGAAAGATGGTTGTCATTTCTCTTTGATAGGTCGCTCCTGCATTCTGGAGACTGAAAGGTATTACATTCTAGCAGTATGTGCCCCATGGACATGTGAAGGTTGTCTTATGTTGATCCTCTGGTGTGATCTTTATCTGATTGTATCTGAAAGAGCCATCCATGAGTGAAAGCATGGCATGTCCTGCTGTTAGGTCCACTATTATGTCGATGTTTGGTAGGGGGAAGTCATATTTAGGACATGCCTTGTTCAAATCTCTAAAGTCTGTACAGATACGGATGCCCCCATTTGGCTTGTCGACAGGCACAATATTGGATATCCAATCTGTGTAATCAACTGGTCTAATGAAACCAACATCCAGGAGTTTCTTAAGTTCTGCTTTGACTAGTACTGCAATCTGAGGATGCATTTTGCATAGCTTCTACTTGACAAGTTTGGCTCCTTCTATTATGGTGAGGTGATGCATGACTAAATCAGGATCAAGCCCAGGCATGTCTGCATATGACCATGTGAAGTTGATTTGACGATTCTAGAAGAACTCTACAAACTTAGGCTATTCCTCTAGAGTTAAAAGAGATGTCAAATGTATGTGGTGAGGAGTTTCAAGAGTCCCCACGTTGTATTCTTTTGTTTCCTCAATGAGAATTGTCAATCAATCCTGCTGTGTACTAGAAGGGAGGAAGTCAAACCTTTCATCCGCAAGTGCCTCAGAGAGATTTTCACCATTGGATACGCTCTTTCTTTTTACTTTTGTGGGATCAAACAGTACCACGGTGTGGTTTTCACTGGAAGATCCATGTTTTATTGTTATATTTTTGCAGCTGAAAGGTTTGGCATCCGCCCTGAAGTATGTTGCGTTATTAAGTTCAATGGGGAATTTGGCTTTATGATCCCTGCTTGGTATGTTATCCCGTAGTTCCAAAAAGTCAATGATCACCTCATCATTTTGGAAGTGGTCAAGACATGGGGGATTAGGTTGGTTCCATTCGATGAGTTCAGGATTGATAATGGGCATTACTTCATCGATTAGGTTTAGTTTGTTAGATGTGTCGATAAGGGTTAAGACATTGTAGTGAAGATCATTGATGGTACTCTCCCTATCAGAATCAGGCGTAGGATGTGACATAGGGTCTGTGGAAGATGTTTCTAGCTCAGGAACCCAAGAGGTCTTTATCTGTGCTTCTCCGTAAACAGGGATGTCTTTGTAGGGTGGAGGTGGTGATGTGTCTTCCTCATCTAAAGTATTAAGCTGGATGGAATCAAATTCCCATTCATATGAGTTGATCTCTAAGTCACTTTCCAATATCCGATTACTATACCATACCGGGATGTCCTTTGAGTTAAATACTGCAAATGTGATGGGTTTTGTAGGTGAAGTGATCGGTGTTGCAGGAAGGATTATGGGGATTATTGAATCCGATACGGCGAGTATTGGTAGTGTTGACTCTGCTACTTCTATTGGAACTGCTGGTGTCGTAGATACTATTGTGAGTTTTGATACAGTTGCCACTGCTAATGGTGCTATTGATGTTATTGTTGTTATTGATGGGATCGCTGGTTTGATTGGTGGGATGAAGGGTGTTGTAGATGGTTTTGCTGGGATTTTTAGCCTCGATGGGGCAGTTGCCATGGCTTGCGATGCTGCTTTTATAATCAAAGGTGACCTCTTTGTAATAGGCTGATAGAGTGGTTTGCTAGGTTTTCCTTTGAATCTGGTCTTAGGAAGAATCTCCTTTTGAAATCCTAGGCCAGTATTATCTTTGGGCTTTAATTCTGGCTGTAGTGGTTCATGTCTTCCTTGCTTACAATTCCCTAAAGCACTTTCACCATCGTATCCCATTCTTTGCATAATGAGAAGGCCTTTTCCATACTGATCTGTGGTAAGCTTAGCTTGTGGAATATCGGTGACGATGGGATCTTTATAGATCCATTCTACTAAGTCCTCATCTTTGGTCTCTTCTTCTTGACTCTTTCCAAGGATGAATGGCGTCAAAGTACATGCTGGATTGATCAGTGGCGTTTGAAGTAACTGTTGAGGTTTACCATGTGTTCTAGGAGAAGTAGGCATTTGTCCCACACAAAAGAGTTGGCTCAAATTGTATTACCTAGGACCTTCCTCTGCTATTTTCATTTTAAGCTTCTCTTGCTTGGGTATAGTGGCGTTTGAACTGGAAAGAGAGGTTGGACTTATGTATGATGTGGAGGAGATGGCTTCTTTGTTGTTAGGAATGGTAATCTCTGGTTGATGACTGATATTATGACAATATGCAAAGGGGTTTACATCTCCCAGGATTGTAATCTCTACACCATTATGCAGGAACTTGATACACTGATGGTAGGTGGATGGAACATCTTGCATGGTGTGTATCCAAGGTCTTCCTAACAATAAATTGTATGGCAGAAGAAGGTCCAAAACTTGACAGATGATGTGTTTCACCATAGGGCCCACTCGGATTGGTAGCACCACAACTCCTTTGGATGAATGCTCTGCATCATCATAGGCTTTGATTGTTATCTTCTTGCAGGGATCCACTAATTCAATTGCATATCCAAAAGTTGTGACTAATTGTAGAGTACAGATATTCAGGCCTGCTCCATTGTCGATCAAGACTCGCTTGATCCTATGTTGGTTGATAAACCCTTCAATATGGAGTGAGGCATTATGAGGTTGCTGGAAGGAGAAGTTGTCACTTTCCAAAAAAGTGAGACAAGGTGATGATCTTAGATTTCCAACCATGGCTTGGAATTGATCTGTATTTAGGTTTGCAGGGACTGACGCCTCTTGGAGAGCTTGATCCAAGATTGTTTTATGGGATGGAGATAGGCACAATAGCTCTAAGATAGATATCAGTGTGGGTGTTTTTTCTAACTATTCCACAAGGTTATACTACTTTGGGATAGATGTGGTACCTTGTGGAGCTGCTTTTATGGCAATCTTGTTGCAACGTGTAACAACATTGCAAGTGGAGCTGGGATTTTTTATGGCAATAGTTGCAATTTGTTCACTGGCATCATACAAATGATTCGCAATATAATTATACACGGCTTGCGTATAATTGGTGGTATCTGTGTTTCTCTATGAAGTGGAAGGACCCCTTTGATCTTGTGATGGAAGTGCATTTTTAAACATGAGATGACCATTGTTTGTTGTCTTTAGGTCATGTCCTTCGATTTCGATTTCACCTCGGTCAATAAGATCTTTCAATCTATGACAATTGCATGTCTTATGTCCTTTCCCTTGATGGAAATCGCAATGTTCAGTATCCCTCCACCATGAAGGTTTGACTTGAGGTTCATAATTTGATGTTTTGGGTAAGGTTACCAGATTTTGAGAAACCAACTGTCGTAACACTGTTTCGATGGGTTCCCCTAAGGGAGTGTATGTTCGCTTTGGTTTTTGTTGATGTTGTCTGGGTTCATCTTGAGATGTGATGCAGCCTTGATTTGGAGGAGAGAATGTGTTAGTCTTAGGTGGGGGATTTTGTCCTGCAAATCGAACTACAGTTTGTGCACTTTTGATAGTTCTTGCATCCACAACTCCGTCGTTGATGACATTTTTGTTTTTGTTCCAGAAGTTTGGTTTGTCACTAGTGAAGCATGGGCGAGGGCCATCCTTTGGCACATTATATATCTTGATAAGCCCTTTTTTTATGAGAGTCCGCTCACATTTTAAGCCTTTGGTGATCATGTCATTGAAAGAGTCTGTGTCTTTTACGTCAAGGTGAAATTCCATTTCATCATTTAAGTTGGAAATAAATATTTCCACTAGTTCTTGTTCGGGTAACTAAAGAGAACGTCTGCTAGACATTTGACGTCATCATTGTAGAAAGACTGAAAATAGCTCACCCGGTTTTTGTTTAGTGTTACATAGATCAGCCATGGTGATATCACATTCAATGTTGTGTGAGTAATGTGCCAAGAATTTATGGACTAACTCTTCAAATGTCCTAATGCCACCTGGTAATCTGGAAAACCATGATGTGGTTGTTCCTCCCAGGCTTTGGGGAAAAAGGAGCATTAGGTATGTATCCTTGTATGCCACTTCGAGGCAAACTGAATGGAATTCTCTAACATGATTCCGAGGATCTCCTTTTCCTTTATACTTTTTGAACTTGGGTGTTTCGAACCCTCGTGGAAAAGGTGGCACATGAAGATTCCTATCAAAGGAATAGGGAAAAATGTCATTGAGTGAAAATTGATTGGTTTTTACACCACTATGAAGTTGTTGGGCGAGATTTTTGACTCGTTGCCGCAACATTTCTATGTCATTCAGAGGAGGAGGAGGTGGGGGATTACCTTGATGAAGGTTGTATCTGATATGTTCTCGACCTCTTTCATCCTCATTATGACTTTGGCATTCTGATGCTTGTCTTATTTGTGCAACATCAAAGTCAAAGGGTAGTTTAGCCCCCTCTTGAGCAAGTCTTAAAAAGTGAGCATCAGCATTACTCTTGAGTATCTCATCAAAAATTCTATTGAAGAGAGGGTTGTGTTGCGCCCTTTCTATTGCTGTAGGAGTAGGAGTGCCTGGATTTTCATCATTTATATTTCCTCCAAGGGCTTCTTGGAACTCATTGATATTTTCTTCCTCTTCCTCTTCAATTTTTTGTTGTCTAGATCGTGATCTGGTATGAGCCATTTTGTTTAGTTTTTTGTTGAAGTTGGGTAAAAATGATGATGAGTTGTTGATGAAATGAGAGATTTATGGTTGGTGTGGTGTGTTGCATATGGAACTCTAGCACTTAAAGGTAGATGTGACCAAAGTTTTCTTCTTGATTTGCTTGTTGTTTTTGATAAGGTTGGATGTGATAAGGTTTAGAGGAATCTGAGATGTGTTACAGACTCAACTACCTAGTAATGAGAGGATTCACTCATAGACTAGTTTTAATCTGCATAGAAATGTCTCTTAGGACAAGTTTATCCTAGATGTAGAGACACTATAAAAAGTGATGTTTTGTGTTTGATTCAAGCAATATTAGAATGGAACTTAGGACAAAAACCTTTGGGTGTTTTGAGAGTTGGAATGGAGTTGATGAGATATGGATATGATAATGGATGAAATGTTAACTTCAATAAAAGCTTTGTGTCACATATGGGACAAATTCTTCTTCTTCTCCTTTGGGAGTTGGTGGTTCTTCTCAAGCTACGTTATATGTGATGCAAATATCTGGAAAGAAGTCAAGATTGATCTTGCCTCCTTTGTTTTTGTGATAACTCAAAGCGCAATATTGCATAAAAGCTTGGCTATTTAATGACTCTTGATCAAACCCATTTGATTTCCCTTGAAGGTAAAGACGCATGTGACGTAAGAAGGCTCTATGAGAGAAAAAGATTTGTTTATTAAGATAGAAGAATTTCCTCCTTTTGATAAGAGTCTTTGAGCTCAATGGTCTTTTCTTCAAGTTGATGTTTTGATAAAGATTCTTCTTTCTCAAGACGTGAAGAATTGTCATATAGTTTGATGCTTTTGTTGTTGTTCTTTGTTTTTAATCTTTTTGCTAGTATTTGAAAATGTTGTGTTGGATGAAAACTTTTTTTTCAAACTGATTTTTAAGTTTTCTTTGACAAGAAAACAAAGAAAGCACACAAACACAAGAATGTTGCCTCAAAAGGCACAAATAGGTGTGGGTCTAGATCAACCCAATCCTTTGAACTTTTAATGACCCTTTCCTTCAAATGTATTTTAGGTGTTTCCCAAAGCCTGAAGTTGGCTTAATTTGCACTTGGTCTTTGACTAAAATGAAAACACTTCAAACACTCTTTATCCCTAAGGTCAAATGGCCAGTTGTGATAAATTCAGCCCACATCTTGATATTTCTTTGACTTTGGTACTACATACCTTATGAATCCTATCGTGGCAGGTAAGGACGTGATATACTAAGTCTTGCATGCGCATAACAAATAGATGATCCCTATGATGGGGGATGATAGTTCTGATACTAATTGTTAAGTATAGATGCCAAGCTAACAAGATGAGAGGGGGGGTGAATCATACAAACTTAATCTTCAATATATTCAACAGATTCAACCTTGGTAGCTTAAACAGATATATGTAATCAAAACTGTAAAACATGGAACCTTAAGAACACATAATCATAACAACACTCATAACACTAGATTTAACGTGGAAACCCAAATAGGGAAAAACCACTGTGGGATTTCAGACCCACTAAGAAATATACTCTTCTAGAGTATGCTCAGTTAAAAGCAAATCCTGTTAAAGATTACAAACACATTGCTAGATGTGACCCGGTTAAGGGATTTCCCTCAAATCTATTAGGATCTTCACCTTGTTAGAGGTGACCTTGTTAAAGGGTTTCAAACACTCAATCAGAATGTCACCTTGCTAGAGGGTTTTACAAATAAGACTGTTAAGTCCACTCGGTTAAGAGATTTTCTGTCACTTCACAAAATAACAGTAATAAAAATATATCTGCAACTTTGCATCTAAAATGTTAAAGCAGATTCTTATTTTCTCAATACAATCTAGTCATAGGACTTATCTTGTCCCTCTGCTGGGCTCTATACTATGTTAATCAACAGGTCTTCAAGCTTCTGTGCTCGGTAATCACTATGTAGCATCCATGTGCTTACACTTGCCCACATACATTGTTTATCAACAGTTCCTTATTTATAAACAATTTGCTAACCGCTTAATCTCCTTGATCACATATCCCATGATCAATCATAGCCATTAGATCTTCAAACTTGACCAGGTTCAATGTATCCTTCGATCTGAAAATGTTTTACCTCGCCTTGTAACTTGCATACATTTCTTGGAACTTGTGCTAAGGTATTGCGGTTCAATCTGAGCTGTAGATCTTTCTATCGATCTTCCATTGCCAAAGATTGTTTAACAAACTTCATGCACATCATACCAATCATTTAATCAATTCCAGCTCATCAGCTTCCTTCATTAAATAATGCTTTTAATCATTTAATGCATTCTATTATAGCTCGGTTGCAACTCGGTAAATACTAAACTTCACTCGATAGACATTCTGCCTTCATTAACCGATAGCAATAACCTTAGGGTTTACCGACTAGGTTCCTTAGGGTTTACCAACTAGGTTCTTTGCTCGGTAACATAGTATAGTATTAACCTTACAATCAACAACATATGTAGGATATCAAAACAATCTAAACATCATGATCTCATCATTGTCTAACTCGGTAATAGTTGCCCATTGATTAACTTATTTCTCCCTTTATTCATCACAATCTTTCTGTGTCTTTTACTGACATCTTTATACTCATCAAATCATACTTCTTAAGATATGACAACATCATACTGAATTAGAAAATCAATTTCTTCACATCAATGACAAAATAATAATATTAAGATAGTAAACATCCTTAATCGGTTATATCCATAATCATCAACAACCTTCTCAATATCCTTATTGAAATGCCAACAATCTCTCCTTGTCTGTTATAATGCAAACAGTCTCCCCCTTTGGCATTGATAGAAAAACCAATTGATTTGACCTAATTGATTCGGATTCAGATTATTGTGAGATTCTGAAATGCTCTCCCCATGTCATCAGACTTCTCCCTCATACAATAGTCTTCTCCCCTTTTGACAACAATGCCAAAAAGTAAAAGAGCTAAAACATGATTTCTTCCACTGAGAAGTGAATTCCTTGTTGTTATGTGTCAACTCAGTCTCAGTCAGAGCATTATGTCTTCAATTCCTGTAACCTGTATTTGTTTTCTGCACACCTTTAGAAAATCTCCTAAAGTGTGTAAATAAGAATCAATCCACACATAATATTCTGTAGATTCATCGAATTGATGCTTTCACCAAACTCTGTGAGTGAGTAGAAGATAGGGGTAGGACCCCTAAATTACTTCTCAAATACTCAAAAGTGTCACTTGGCAGTGGCTTGGTGAGGATATCTGCTATTTGTTCCTTTGTGCTAACATACTCCAACACCACTTTCTTCTCTTGAACTTCTTCTCTAAGATAATGATATTTAATAGAGATGTGCTTTGTCTTAGAGTGCATAACAGGATTCTTTGAAATGTTAATGGCACTAGTATTGTCATAGAATATAGTTACTGGCTCGGTAACTTTCTCATTTATACCTTCCAACAGTTGTTTGATCCATGCTATATTAGTACAATTCAATGTTGCAGCAACATATTCAGCTTTTGTTGTTGACTGTGAAACACATCCTTGTTTCTTCCTAAGCCAACTAGCTAGTCTTTCTCCTAAAAAGAAAGCTCCTCCACTTGTGCTTTTTATGTCATCAATGTTGCCTACCCAATTAGCATTAGTATAAACTTTTAAATCAAAGTCGTTTCCTTTCTGATATACTAAGCCATAATCCTCAGTACCTTTCAAGTATCTGAAAATTCTCTTGATTGTTGTCATGTGTGTTTCCTTGGGATCTACAAAAAATCTTACAACTATACCTACTGCATGTGCTATGTCTGGCCTGTTGTGAACAACATATTGTAGCTTTCCAATCTTGGATTGGTAAAGTGTCTCGTCAACAGATGCAGATTCATCAATCTTTGATAATTTACAGTTGGTAGTCATAGGAGTACTTACTGGTTTTGAATCCTCCATTCCAAATTTCATCAAGATTTCATTTATGTACTTGGATTGAGTAATGAAAATCTCATCTTTCATTTGCAGTATCTGTAAACCTATAAAATACTATCTCACTAATTAATGACATCTCAAATTCTTTGCTCATTTCATTTCCAAAGTTCTTGCATAAAGATTCATTTGCACAAAAGATAATATCATCAACAAATATGGTTGAGATTAGTGTTCCATTTTCATCATTCTTCATGTACATATTTCTATTTTCACTTGTTCTTATAAAACCAATCTTGATCAAATAAGAGTGCAATCTCTCATACCATGCTCTAGGTGCTTGTTTCAAACCATATAATGCTTTGTTCAATTTACATACCTGATCTTTATTCTTGTCTTCAACAAATCCTTCAAGTTGTTCAATATAAACTTCTTCTTCTAATATACCATTCAGAAATGCAGATTTGACATCCATTTGATATACTTTGAAATTTTTGAAAGCAGCATATGCCAACAATGTTCTTACTCCTTCAAGTCTTGCCACAAGTGCAAAAGTCTCACCATAACCAATTCCCTCTTCTTGAGCATAACCTTTGCAAACTAGTCTTTCTTTATTTCAAATGACCTCACCTTTTTCATTCAACTTGTTTCTGAAAATCCACTTTGTATCGATAACATTTTGTCCTTCGATCTTGAGACCAATGTCCATGTGTCATTCTTCTTGATTTGATCAATCTCTTCTATCATAGCATTTATCCAGTCTTCACTATTAAATGTCTCTTTCACTATCCTTGGTTCAAATTCAGATATCAGACATGTGTTCTGTCTCAATTTGTTTCTTGTCATCACTAGATCATCCTTATCTCCTATAATCTGACTTGATGCATGATTCCTTCTGACATACTTGGCTAATACAAGCTCGGTAGGCTCTGTATGATCTTCTTCATCACTCGGTAACTGAATATCCTCTTTATTTTCTTCAGTAACTCTCTCGGTAGGACTTGTCGGTTGAACATAGACAAATTCTTCATAATCTTTTGGTTCCTTAGAATTTCCTTCATCATTTCTTTCTGCAAATTCATCAATTTTCACATTTGCACTTTCTACTATTTTGTTAGATGATTTGATCAAACATTTAAATGCTTTGCTTCTAGAAGAATAACCAAGAAATGTTCCTTCTTAACTTTTTTGATCAAACTTTCCATTTCTATCATCTTTGTGTACATAGCATCTACTTCCAAAGATTTTGAAGTAACTTACATTAGGTTTCTTGTCATACCAGATTTCATATGGTGTCTTCAAAGTTCCTTTCTTCAGTTGTACTTGGTTTAGGGTGTAAATTGTTGTGCTTATTGCTTCTCTCCAAAATGTTTGTGGCACTTTCTTTTCAATCATCAGGGTTCTGGCACAATCCACAATAGATCTGTTTCTTCTCTCATCTATCCCATTTTGTTGTGGAGTTCTCGGTGCAGAGACTTGTCTTTTTATACCATGATCATTGCAGAATAAGTTGAACTCATCAGAGGTAAACTCTCCACCTCTATCTGATCTAAGACATTTCAGTTGTCTTCCTGTTTCATTTTCCACTCTTGCATTATACCATTTAAACATTTGAAAAGCTTCTGATTTTTCTTTTAAAAACATAACTGACATCATCCTTGAATAATCATCCACAAATAATATGAAGTACTTATCACCATAATAACTCTGAACTTTCATAAGACCACAAAGATCAACGTGCACAAGATCTAAAATTCCCTTAGAAGTGTAGGACTTACTTGTAAAGCTTGATCTTGTCATCTTACCCATCTGGCATCCTTAGCACATAGCATTCTCAGGTTTTTCCAAACTCGGTAGACCTCTTACTCAGTGCTTCTTACTTATTTTGATCAGATTATCAAAATTTACATGACAAAACCTTTTATGCCATAACCAGGTATCATCTATCTTTGCATAAAGACAATTATTCCGAGTTGAGTCAAGGTGAAATGTGCTACCTTTTGTTTGAGTCCCGGTAGCAGCTAACTTTCCATGCTTGTCATGAACTTTGACAATTCCTTTCTGAAATTCTATTCGGTAACCTATGTTGTTTAGTTGTGCTACACTCAACAAATTATATTTCAAACTTTCAACCCAATAAACATCATTACATTTAGCATTGTCAAGAAGTGTTATGGATCCTTTACCTTTTACCAGACATGGTGCATCATTACCAACTCTTACATAACCTCCATCATAATCTTCCAACATAACAAACTTGTGTTTATCACCTGTCATGTGATGTGAGCATCCACTATCTATGATCCAAGAATCATTAGTATTTATGTGAGATATTAAAGATTTTTCTTCGTACCTTTCTTCATCCAATCCATCTTTGATAGCCACATAAACAACTTCCTCTGTATCAGTTTCATCTGATTTATCATCATTGGATTCCTCATCAGCTATTAGACATGTCTTTTTATCTCTTCTTCTGAAGTCTCGGTGTCCTCTGTAATGATTATCTTTCTGTCTGTCATATCGGTAATCTCTCTTTTCACTGGATTCTTTGTCAGGGCAATTAGAAGCCATATGTCCTATTCTATCACAGTTAAAACATTTCAAAGGCAACTTTCCTTTGTACTTACCTTTTCCTCTCGGTAGCCTTCTAGCTAATAGTGCTTCAAACTCTTCTTGCTTTCTAATTTCTTCATAAAATTTGTGTACCTCCTCCATGTTTTTGCGAAATCTTTCACTTGCTCCACTATGATTCCCTTCAGAGTACTTATACTTTCTATCATTGTAATCATCAGATTCATCAAGATGAAAAGAACTAAATGCAGACTCAATTTTATTTACCGAATACCCACTGTTATCAAAGTTACTTAACTCAAATGCATGTAGCTTACCAATAGTAGCATCCAAATAAACTGGCATATTGGGTACAGACCTCAATTCATTGATTGCAGAGACTCGGATTGCATAAGTTGGTAGAAGGGTTCTTAATAACTTACTTGTGACATTCTTCTCTTCAATGGCTCCTTTGATTTGATTGACAATCTCCTTTAACCTTGTACTATACTGGGTTATGTTCTCACCTTCATTCATTCTCATGGATTCAAGTTGTCCTCTTAGATTATCCACTTTTTCTCTTTGAACATGTTCATCACCACCATACACAGATATGAACTTGTCCCACATTGCCTTGGCATCATTGCAGCCTTCTAGATCATTAAACTCTGAGTCGGTCAATGCAGATGTTATTTCAATCATTGCTTGAATATGTTCTTGCTTTGCTTTTATCTCTTCCATTGTCAATGGATAGGTTCTCGGTGTCATGAAATCATTCTCCAGATAATATACAGCATATTCTCCAACTCCTAATAGGTGCAGCTTCATCCTTTTTTGCCATGTAGAAAAGCTTGACTTGCTCAGCTTCGGTGCATCCCTCTTATACATCTTTGGATCTTTTCTCAAGTACCTTTAAACTTTTCCTCCTAAGTCCAAATCTCTGATACCAATTGATAGTTCTGATACTAATTGTTAAGTACAGATGACAAGCTAACAAGATGAGAGGGGGGGGTGAATCATACAAACTTAATCTTCAATATATTCAACAGATTCAACCTCGGTAGCTTAAATAGATATATGTAATCAAAACTGTAAAACATGCAACCTTAAGAACACATAATCATAACAACACTCATAACACCAGATTTAACGTGGAAACCCAAATAGGGAAAAACCACTGTGGGATTTCGAACCCACTAAGAAATATACTCTTCTAGAGTATGCTCGGTTAAAAGAAAATCCTGTTAAAGATTACAAACACATTGCTAGATGTGACCCAGTTAAGGGATTTCCCTCAGATTTGTTAGGATCTTCACCTTGTTAGAGGTGACCTTGTTAAAGGGTTTCAAACACTCAATCAGAACGTCACCTTGCTAGAGGGTTTTACAAATAAGACTGTTAAGTCCACTCAGTTAAGAGATTTTCTGTCACTTCACAAAATAACAGTAATAAAATATATCTGCAACTTTTCATCTAAAATGCTAAAGAAGATTCTTATTTGCTCAATACAATCTAGTCATAGGACTTATCTTGTCCCTCTGCTGGGCTCTATACTTTGTTAATCAAGCAAGTCTTCAAGCTTTTGTGCTCGGTAATCACTATGTAGCATCCTTGTGCTTACACTTGCCCACATACATTGTTTATCAACAGTTCCTTATTTATAAACAATTTGCTAACCGCTTAATCTCCTTGATCACATATCCCATGATCAATCATAGCCATCAGATCTTCAAACTTGACTAGATTCAATGTATCCTTCGATTTGAAAATATTTTATCTCACCTTGGAACTTGCATACATTTCTTGGAACTTGTGCTAAGGTATTGCGGTTCAATCTTAGTTGTAGATCTTTTTGTCGATCTTCCATTGCCATATATTGTTTAACAAACTTCATGCATGGCATACCAATCATTTAATCAATTCCAGCTCATCAGCTTCCTTCATTAAATAACGCTTTTAATCATTTAATGCATTCTGTTACAACTCGGTTGCAACTCAGTAAATACTAAACTTCACTCGGTAGACATTCTGTCTTCATTAACTAATAGCAATAACCTTAAGGTTTACCGACTAAGTTCCTTAGGGTTTACCGACTAGGTTCTTTGCTCGGTAACATAGTATAGTATTAACCTTACAATCAACAACATATGTAGGATATCAAAACAATCTAAACATCATGATCTCATCATTGTCTAACTCGGTAATAGTTGCCCATTGATTAACTTATTTCTCCCCTTATTCATCACAATCTTTCTGTGTCTTTTACCGACATCTTTATACTCATCAAATCATACTTCTTAAGATATGGCGACATCATACTGAATTAGAAAATCAATTTCTTGACATTAATGACAAAATAATAATATTAAGACAGTAAACATCCTTAATCGGTTATATCCATAATCATCAACAACCTTCTCAATATCCTTATTGAAATGCCAACAATCTCTCCTTGTCTATTATAATGCCAACAGGGGGATTCATCACTTTCATCGAGCCACAAGTGACTTTTCAAAAAGCTATGTTTCTACCCAAGGAAATATGTATGGTGAGTATCTTGGGAGCAAAACCATCTATGCTCTTGCACTGAATTATATCACAAATATCCTCAATCAATAGAATGGGTGGGCTACTACTTAAAGGTGTTTAGTAATTTTTGATGTTTTTGGACATAAGTTCATTCTGCAGTGACTCACTTAAGAGCCTTGTAACTTGTGGTGGGGCCCATTTGTCCTTTCGGCAAGTTACACTATAGGAATAGCTATACCCAAGGCTATAGCTTTCGCTCACACCTGATTTCTATAGTGGCTCGAAGGATTTACCGCGCGAGGTCATTCCCAAGAGTGATGTGTCTCTTGGCAGGCCTCTCTTAAAAAGATAAAACTTGAGTGTTACTAACACTTTTCTCTTGCACCTAGGACCACGAAAGCCAAGGGAGAGGATAGTGTGTGTTAGAAGTAGGACCACTCGACAAACTCCTTTTGCACAAGTGTGCCAAACACAAAATACACTTGTTCTTTTTAACTTGTCATTGCAATGATGTTTTATCTATTTGAAGATGTTGCTCCAACAACCATGATGTTCTTTTTAACTTCAAAAGCAATGTGTTTGAGTAAACTAGAATTTGAAATCCTAGTCAACTGGATTTGAAATACGTTTGCATGAAGTAAATCACTTTGAACTTTTAAAGGAAAAGTGGCTTGTTCTTTTTAGATTGCCCAAAAAGAAGTGTTGATTGTGAATTTTCTTAAGTTTGATGCAAGAAATGAAATTTGTTTTGTTGATTTTAAGCACCAAAACAAAAATGAAGCCTAACTTGCAAGAAATAAAGTTTGATTTTTAGAGCACCAAAAATGAAGTGGACCTAACTTGCAAGAAATGAAACTTTGTGTTGTGAAATTTAAGCACTAAAGGAAGATGGATCCTAACATGCAAGAAATGAAATTTTGTTTTTGTGATTTTTAAAGCACCTCAAAGAAGTGTTTTTTATTTTAAGCTAAAAAAAGTAAGTTATTTTAAAACCTGTACATGAAGCAAACAATTAGAAAAAACCAAAAACATGGTGGGCTTCCACAAGCCTAAGAAGATTTATTTCATCGGTTACATGGCATTTTTTACAATGTTTTGTTACAATAGCGCTAGTCTGTGTGAAAACAGAAGTGCTATTTTAACACAAACACGCTAAACTATTACAAAAGCGCTAAAAGAAAAGATGTCTACAGTAATACAAAAGCACCAATATATAAACACACGCGCTAATTAATTCACAAAAGCGTCAAAAGATATGCAGAAGCGCTACTTATTTGTCAATAGCACTATTGTAAGAACAAAAGCGCTAGAAGACAAAAACACAATAGCGCTAACACGTGAACAGAAGTGCCAAAGTGCGACCTGTGTGTCAAGCTAAACAGTCAAACAAGTTAGTTTTGTTAAAAAAATATATATTTTTGGGTGTTTGGATTCACGTCGGGTTCACCAAATGATGCTCTGCAAAATACGCAATGGCTAGACTTAAGCCTATGGTCTAATAACACACAAACACACAAGAAACGGTTAGTGTTAATCAACCAAAAACTAACCTAAGCAGGCATATCAAAAGAGACACTAAAAACATGAAGAAATATTTAACTAGGAAAGTAAATATAACGAGACATCTTCAAATGCCTCCTAACATGCTCCTAGCTCCTTCTCCTTTGTTCCTCTCCTTTCCAAGTTCCAAACTAGTGTAGCTCTCAGCAGCTTTTTGCACTATGGATGCTTATGGAGGTTCAAGATTGAAATGTTTACTCTAAAATGCTATGCAAATGTGGATAAAAACTAATATTAGATGGTATGGTGCTAAAATGATTTATTTTAGGCCAAAATAACAATATATTAGTGATTTATGCTAAATGCTCTCTAAAATTCTCTATAATTTAGATGCATACAAGTTTTTGGGATCTGGACTATGAAGAAATGGGCTCTATTTATAGGGAAAATGGAGCAATGGATGGCTGAGATTGAGTAATCTCAACAAGGGTCGGGATTGAATGATATTCAATCCATTTGAGGACTTTAAACCCAATCCCAGGATGACAAGTGTCAATGTGAGATAGGTTGAGAGGAGAGGGAATAAGCATTAAATGCTTGACATGACCTGGGAGTTAACTTGGGAGTTAAGGTCAAGGTTGGGTTGAGTGAATAAATTCTTTATTCAAAGAATAAAGTCTTTATCCAATGGATAAACTCTTGTGAAAGGGCAAAAGGGATAACCATGGTCAAAGCAATAAATGTTTGAGGAGACACATGAGTTCAAGTTGAATTAACCATAAATGGTTATGTAAGAGTCATTAATGGTCATGTAAGAGCCATTAGTGGTTTTGGAAGACTTTAGAGGTCAATTGTTGAACACACAAAGCATTAAATGTTTTTCAAAGACTTTGGAGTCTTTGAGAAGTGGCTCCAAGTTGCTTATGAATGTGACAATAATTAGGGGATGGATTAGGTTAATTAGGAAAGGGTTAGAAGAATCTAGAAGGGGGTTTAGGAGTGCACGTGGATTTGGTGGGTGAGGGAAAATAGGATTTTAATTAAAATAAATTTAATTTATTTCAACTTGTGGTTGCAAGTTGCATTTGTAGGAAAATGCAAGTGGGGGGAATAAATGATTTAAATAAATGTTTTATTTAATTTATTTAAAAGAGGGAAGAGGATTAAATTGAATAAATAGGATTTATTCATTTAATTGATTGTGAATTTGGTTGAAAGAATTAATTAAAATAAATTGAATAATTTATTTAATTAATAGGAGAATGTTTGAAGATGAATTAATTAAATATTAATTTAATTAACTGATGGCTAGTGGATTTTTAATCAAATAAATACGAAATATTCATTTAATTAAAATGGACAGATTTATGTGACTACAAGTAGGTTTCAACATCCCTTAGTAAGTGAGCACATCATAAATAAGTGAGTGCATCAAGAGGTTTGGTATATTAGTTTATCGATATATAGAAAAGGAAACATTTTGGAGTGTCAAGGAACCAATCCACCCCCATTTGACAAAAAAGGCCATAAGGTGTTATGAGTTATATTTTCTTTGAGCATTATCAATGGAACACAACTTGGACATGTGTGTAAACTTTGTAATCGCGTCCATATTATATATCAATAAAATTCTATCATAGGAAATTAAAGTAAACAACAAGAAGAAATAATATCTTAAAGTTTATGTCAATGCGAGCCTCTATTTATGCATATTTATAATCAATACAATATGATGTAATAAGAAATCAATAGATCGCATGATCAATTACAAGATCATACACCTAACAACTCAACATAAGATGTTATTAAAAAAATGGTATTATTCCTTCTTCAACTAATTCAAATCAAAAGGTTGGTAAAGACAAAGTGTCCTTGAAAAAGAAGTGTTAAGGGCTCTCCTATGTCACAAAATAATGATGTGAATAAATAATTATGTTTTTGTCAAAATTAAACATGGATACTGCATATGTTAGTCTTATTGTTGAATATGCACCTACTTTATGTGTTTGAAAAATAATAAAACTTAACACACATCATATTGATTTATGGTATACATGTGTTGTGAATTTTAATATAATTCTAGAATATTTCAAGGTTATCAAATGCGCGTCCGGAGGTATTATGTGTAATGTCAAAAATTGCATACCCTTTCAACTTCACTCTATATTTGTTGTCCACTTTGGTGTCCATTCCCTTAGTGTTTTTGTAGGTTCATGTATCCCTTACATTAGCCTTTGTTCTTCCCATGGTGCTTAGGCCTTGTTTCTTGTGGTCAATTTTTAGTGTCACTTTTATGTTAGCTTTATGTTCTTTTAGTCTCTCACCATTATTGAGATCAAATGATAGAATAGGGTACACATTGTGTTGTTAAGAATATGGTGCACACCTTGCACAAAAAATATATTTGCATATGTAAAATATTTATTTATTTTTGGCGCATCTTAGGTGATGTGTTTAGCCACATTAAATATTTATTTGGGTCCACTTGTAAAGTTGTATGCAACATTGATTAGATATTTTATGTGTAGGTTGCATATGGGAAAAACATTTAATATTAACAAACTTAGTACCAAAAAGTAAATGTGGGATCAATGGTTTTATGTACTCATGGTTTTAAGGCATGCAATTTTCCCTTACCACTTAATTGTTTTGTGTGAGCTTGATTCTATAAAGAAAGCACAATTGGCTAGTTAGTGGTTTCAACTTAGTTGTTGTAGTATTGAATATCGTTATGAAGAATGCATATGTGAAGCATGGCATGGGATGTGTGGATACATTCTTGGATACACGAAGAATACATTGGAGGAGCTTGATGTTTTAGAAGTATTCACGAAGGCTTTATGAGTGTATTGTGATATTTTTATTGCCAAGTAATGCATTGAGTGTGCATGCGTGTGGAGGCTTATTTTTTGTCTTAAGGATTTTCTCAAGGTATATCTTGTATTATGTCTTTGATCTTTGCATATAATTATTACGTACGCTTGTATATGATTTTCTCTCATAGGGTTATGTAGGAAGTGGTTTGATCAACCCATATGATTTTCCTAACATGTGCTAGCATCTTATGACAATTTCTCATTTGATGGTTGATTTTAAATATTTTTCCACTTGTCACCTTCTCAAGTCAATGAAAATGACTCAAAATGATTCCAAACATCTTGTCAAACCTCTCTTTTTTCCCTCTCTTCTTTTTTGAATCTAATCATTATCTCTCTCTCTCTCTCTCTCTCTCTCTCTCTCTCTCTCTCTCTCTCTCTCTCTCTCTCTCTCTCTCTCTCTCTCTCTCTACAAATTTTCACAACTCATACAACATTCCTTTTAGCTCTCTTGTTCTCTTGATCTTCCTAAATCCTCTACAAGTGATGTTGTTCTTATTTCTATTTTTTATTACAACTTTTTTTCATTGTGTTATCATGCACCTTGGCACTATCACATCCTATCAACCTTTTATTTTACTTGCTATTCTTATTTCTAGATGCGTTTTAATTAAGAACGAATAATATTTTTTAATATATTTATTTTTTATTGGTTATTGCAAAGATAGAAATACCAAACAAAGGCTTTGACTAAGGTAAATCCCTAAATAGTCCCTACCATTTTTCTTTTCCTTTGCACTTGCAAGTATCTTAAAGACACTCAACAACACAAAGGTTTGTTAATGCTTCCTTATTTGTAAATTCATTCATATTGTTCATTTGGGTCATAAAAATATTATCATTTAGTTTATTTCTTTATATTTTCATTGTATAGCATTTGTTAGTGCATGTTTTCGATTAGTTTTACAAACTAGGCCAACAAGATTGAACTTCTATGTTTTGTAGAAGCTTTTCTATATTTTATTTGTGTGGATGACAACACAACACATAGATACATGCAACGTTTTGCATCCTGAGAAATGACTTCCTTCTTTTGGCTCCAAGTTCCTTTTTTTTTTTTCTATTTTCAACTCTATAGTTTATTTTTGTAAATTATTATTTTATTTTCTAGACAATAATCTTTTATTAGTTTCTTCTATCATTTTAGTTAAATAAAACTCTTTCTTTTAAAACACTTCTAGATTTTAAGTTGTTTTATTAAATAGTAATAAATTAGTGCAATTGTAATGTCAAAGCAGGAAACATAGTCTAGCTAATATAGTTTAGCTAAATCATATTTTTTCCTCTTTTACGTTATGGACAATGTTGAATTCAAAATAAGTCTTTACCTATTGGCTAGTCATGTGATATTGACAAGTTGCCAAATCAATCAAAATCATTTTACACTAAAAACCCATCAAGTCCAAAAATGTTGTCATTGTGGACAACAAGGACATACATCTAGTGACTATTTTGATCTACATCCTTTATTATCATGTGGTCAACACACACATTCTACAAAATAATGTTATATTAGAGACTACACACAAAATAAATGAAGCATATGTATTTTGGATGGATAGATCATCTCCAAATAGAAAACTAAGGCTCACCTATTATCAAAATTCTATAGGAGAGTCCAAACCACCATTTTAGGTGATAACTTGTCTACTCTTGATGTGGATATTGTTGTTGATCTAGTGGATAATAAATTTGGCATTACACACATTATTAACCATTTGTATGAAAGCTTATTGATCTTTGTACTCCCAGTGTGAATATTGTTGTTGATCTAATTGATGATGAGCTTACCATTACAAATACTATTGATACTTGTACTATTGAGCGACAACCTACCAAGAGAATTATAAAGTTGAACTTAGTTCCCACAAAAGATAATTATGTAATTTATACTTATGATTTCCAATTCTAATTAAGATATAGATAATGAGCAAGGGTAGACTACCAAATGTGTAGCTCGGTATATTTAAGTTTATGGGTATTGCATCTTGTTGATTGCGCTTTTAATCATATTATATGTTGAAAATTTGAAAGAGCGGCTTACAAAATCTTCCCATTAAATTAAAAACCTAGAAGGACAAATAAATGCAACCTTTTGATGGAAACTTGAGAGAGCATCACTAAGTTCTATATCTCTATATAGAGGTTCACATATATTGTCACCTTATGTTGGTGGACATTACAAGTTGGATTTTGAGTTTTTCAAAGAAGGTACTTGGTGATTTCTTGCATTGCCCATTGAGGATTTGTCATTGTAGCATATCGTCACTTATCTATATATATGATTCTTGATGAATATGTATGATGAAAAATCATCATATGCCTTCAATTTTTTTTGTGTTTTTCCTTGCTATGAGCAATTTTTTTCTCAACGTGTGTCTTCAATTGAGAGTATCATGGACAATAAATGGCTAACATTTTCCAACTTGATAATAAATAAGTAGTCTGGATCATTTTGACACACATTTGGGTTAATCATAGGCACAAGTAGCTTGAGTTCTCCAAATTTCTTTCTTTGGAGATACAAGTGACAAAGATAACAATTATTAAGAACCTTATGAATAAGGTACATGAATATTGTTATTCTAGTTAGTGATTATGATTGTTGCTTTTGATAACTAATATCACTATCGTCATCATTTATAAATCGTGCAAAATTATTCTTATTGGACAAAACCATCAAATGATTATAACTAGCATAGATATCTTAAATGCATCTATCTAAAAGACATTGAGAGATATCAATCTCGAGACACCTATACTGAAATTGTTATTGAGAATAGATAGATGCCATGAGTTGAATATCTCTCAAAATCTTTTAGATAGATGTATTTAAGATATCTATGCTAGTTATATTATAAATTAAATGTGTAAAATATATACGAATATTTTATTATACTATTATAGTTTAATAATCAAATAATAATTACTCATTTAATAGTGTACTCACACTAGTTTTATTAAATTTTTATACCACAAAATGAATAAAAATTAGTTGATATATATTATTTATTTATAACAGAATGTAATCCTCTTGATCAAAATATTAGTGTCTTCTTCAACGAACAAAATACAGTAAACCATTCTTTAACAAATAATATATAAATAGTAAATTAAAAAAGATAGATCAAATTTTAAATTTTACATTTTTTATCTTAAAAATAATTAAAAAAAATATTATCTATATTAATATATTATTTAACCTTTTTCAATTCTAAAAAATAATTTAAAAAATATTATCTTAGAAGTATTAAAGTACAGAAAAATTATTTAATCGTGATTTATTATTTCTTCTCTTCTCAATTGGTATTTTTTTTATTACACATTCTTGATTGTGCACTTTTGTTTGAAAAGTTATGAACTAATTTATTTTATACATATATGACTATTAATAATTACTTTGTCCCCTACATATTCTTTATAATGTCTTTTCATTATTAATTTAATATATGAGGACTATAATTTATTTTTATTTATTTTTAACTAGCTCACATTCCACTTGCCACTGGTCATGCCTCTTGACTTAATAAACAGACTTATTATTATTGCATGCAACATGTGTTTTGGATTAAGGTAAAAATAGGTTTTGAAGGGGCCCTAAAACCCTTTAGAAAATTATTCTAAGAGGTATAGAATCAGATAATAACATCCAAAACAAAATGGGTTGCATAGATAAGCATAAGAAACAACAGCCAAAGAGACAGCGAAAGCCCAGCTAGATGTAAAAGACAACAAGGAGACCAAACCCAGACACAGACAGAGCCAGCAACCAAAAAACAGAAAACAACACAGACCCAGTTACATAAGGCTTTTGGGGGTCTCAGTGACCTCAGCCTCAAGGACATTCATAGTATCGGCAACATTCTTCATAGCTTTGTAATCCACATTCTGAATAGCCACCTTTTTCTTCATATTCCCACGGGTCCTTTTGCAGGGTCCTTCTCCACCTTGAGCTGTCTCAGCATCATCCCCAATAATAACAAAAACCCTATCCGGTTGCTCCAGACTATTCGCCATATTATTCATAATCGCAGACTGTTTGACAATTTTGTGACTGCTTACCATAATAGTTTTGAGGGTGTCCTGGATCTTGTTATAGCCTTCCTCAACATGGGTAATATGATCCTCCAGTCGTTTATTCAGTTGATCAACCCCTTCACCCATCTTCTTGATGTAGTCCATAACCGACTTCTTCTCAGCCTTAGTCCAATTCCCCTCATTATTTTGATTACCTTGAGTAGAACCGGCAAGTATCGCTTCCATTTTGCTTCCCCGGGCTCTTTGGTTGATCCTTATCTCCTTAAGTTCATGGAACAACCATTTGAACATGCTAAAAGTGTCAATAGCATTTTCACGAGCCATGCCCAACACATTATCATAATCCTCCCTCTTATCGTTAAGCTCAACACTTTGGGGATGAAGGTCTTCAATACCAACCGCCCCCACATTACCAATCTTCTTATTGGAAGGAGAGGTCGGGACATTAGGGAATTTAGGGTCCTTACCATCTTCTGCCTTCTTGCTAGAAGAGGGGAAGTCATTCTCAGCAGAAGTAGAGGAGGAGGACATAACAATGTTTTTTTGCCCTTTGATACCCTTCCTCACCCTAGGTTTTGAACTCGAGGGTTTTTCAATTTTAGCTTTTTTCAGGGGAAGGGAATTCTTATCAGACCCAGACCTAGAGGCTTCATTGTCAGAGTCACCCGCACTAGTCTCATCATTCTCAGAAACAATGTGGATATATTCATCAGGGGGAGGAAGAGCACGAAAATGGGCATCAATAAGGACCAGCAGGCCTTCGTGCAAGATGGGAAACTTGGAAGGGTTCTTACGGTGGTCACTAAAATTAACCCTAAGAGCATACATGAGATAGAAAGGGAAAGACATCTTCACACTATGGCGAAAATGATTCAATATAACAAAGTGATGACCATACACCCTAGTATAACGACCATCCAAAGTAAGGTAATTCATGATTACATTAAGAAGCTTCTGCCAAAAAGACTTAATGACCGCAATGTCATAGTAACTAGTCGTCTTTTTAACAATTTTGGCCCGCTCTGCCTCCTTCCTAGGGAAATTCTACACAACTTGCTCAGTATACACTCTATCTCTATAATACTTCATACCCTCCATAGATAACCCTGTGACCTGTGCAATAAGGGCTTCATCAACCAGAACCTTCCGACCATGCAAAACAATCGTTCCATCCTTCCAGTTTTGAGCAAAATAGTTCGTGACAGCCTCTGATTACGCCCTTGTAGCCTCTCAATGTAGGGAGTGAACCCCCCTTTCTCCAAAATCTACCATAGCTTATTTTCATTCTTCAACTACACATAGCTAGGGGGCTCAATTCTTTTTCTTGCACCACCCATTCTATCTTGCTCTCTGTAACAGTCTCTGCAAAGAATTTTCAAAGTGAAAGTAAGACTCTGGAAAATGTTTAAAATCGCCCACAAAGCATGCAAAATAAGTTCACATCAATTCTCATGTCCTTTTTGGCCACCTGTCTCAACAAGGAAGGTATCAATAACTCTAGAAACACTCGGAGTCATTACGGCACAAGTTATCATTAAATTTACTCCCTTGACTTTGTTTGTGGAACAAATGCATAGAAAATTTCGAGTCCAGTCTGTCACCACGGGTCCAACTAAGTTGGGCTTTACACGCCACTCCTCTATTGGCAAGGAAGTCGGTCGCCACATTGGCTTGTCTGTATGCATGAACAATAATGCATCTATCAAAGGTTTTAATAATATCTTGTGCCTTCTTCATCCATATATCAACATTCCAAGCTGGAGTAGATTTGCCATTTAGGTAGTTGATAATATTCTTTGAGTCCCCCTCAACCCAAACAAGCTTAAAGTTGTTATGTTTAGCAAGTTTTAAAGTGTGATAGGCTCCTATAGCTTCTGCAACATTATTAGTATTTTTTCCAAGAGGGAGAGCAATAGCAAAAATGAAGTTGCCATAGTGATCCTGTATCACCCCTCCACAGTCAGCTTGACCAAGGTTCCCTCTAGCCGCACCATCAAAATTGATTTTCACCCATCCTTGGGGTGGAAAGTTCCAACTAATGTTGTCCCTAGGATTGACCTTAGATTTGACCAAATCAAGAAGATGACCAAAATCTCAATCCTTGAAAACATTGGCTTCATACTCCTCAAGGATACCACTTTGAAAAAAAACATTGGAGCTAATAGTCGAGAGATTATCAGAGATGGCTCTACAATATCAGGAGGGAAATGGATATTCCTGAAGATACAATTATTACGTTCTTTCCATAAACCTCATGCCATGTGAGGAAACACAAAGGACCATAGCTTCTTCAAGAGAAGATTTCTTGAGGGCAGGTTCTATTGGCGAATGAACTCCTTTATGGCCTCCGGGAGAATCCAGCAAAGACCCCATTTTTGAAGCACCATACCCCAAATCTCAAGTGTAAGAGCAATGTAAATATAGATGATCAAGAAATTTACCATCCCTCATACACAAGTAGCATATATTTGGGATAGAAAAACCTCTCTCAACAAGATTTTCCATAGTTAAAATTTTATTAAGAAAAAGGAGCCAAAAAAACATATTGACCTTAAGAGAGAGGTCCTTGATCCACACCTTAGAACACCGAGAAACATGGGGTTCATTAGAGCAATCCACAAAAGCAACATAAAACTTCCCATTAGAAGTGAATTTCCAAATAAGCTCATCTTCCACACCATCCTCCAAACCAAAAGAATTTAGGGAAAGTTGCTAGTGAGTAAAAGAAGGATTAACACGGGAAAGATTCACCCACTTACCCTCCTTCCAATAGTCAACCACCATTAAGCCAAAAGATGCAACACAAAGATCCCTTAAAGATCCCAATGTAGGATCAGAACAAGCAAGTGATTCTTGATCCAGCAATCATCCCAAAACCGGATTCTTCTGTCATTCCCCAACTTCCAATAAGCTCCTCAGCTAGCCACTTCCCTAGCCTTGAAGATATTGTTCCAAAGATGAGACCCAGCGGGGATATGAAAAAAACTCAAAAAATCTTGCAAAGAATGAACATTAGAGAGATTTATTGTGCCATAAGGTGTTACATTCTCTTCTACAGTCATAAGATCTCCAGACCTGTTTAGCCAAAAGAGCATTGTTAAAAAATTTAAGGCTTCTAATTCCCAATCCACCATATCTCCTTGGCTTGCAGACATTCTCCCAAGCAACCAGAGGGATTCTTTTCTTTTCTTCAACCCCAGACCAAAGGAATCTTTTCTGAATTTAATCAATAATTTCGGCAAATTTAGAGGGAATCTATGCAACATATGTTAGTGTTGTCATTGACTTCTTGTTATTTCCACTTATCAGTGGATATTGTTGTCAATAATATACTGACTTATTATTGTTGCGCCACAGATTTAGTGTTCTGCTTATCGATGGATATTGTTCTCTTTAATTTACTTATAAAGATAGTTATATCATTCAGTTCATTTTTGAAAAATATATCGTTACTCATCGGCTGCTAATAATGCTATATCAAATGAAATTATTGTCATGATTATTGCCTTTTGACATAACCATCCTTCTTATCATCACTGATCAATAGCATTCTGTCATTATTGTGATATGTATCATCCTTGATCGGCACAGTGTTCAATAGCATCGTTATTCATACTGATCAATTAATAAAAGCATCTTTATTGCTGTCATAACATGATAGGAAATATCACTAATCATAATAAAACATTTTTTTGCAGACAGGATATTTAAGTCCTGTAATGGCAGGCATGATAGTTAGCACTGTCGTCACTTGAAACACTGGTGTTGCCATTGTGGGTATACAATAGTCTTCAAGACTTGATAATTAAGTAGAATGGTTGGTTAACAGTTCTCATTCACCATAGTTGCATTTTATTGCATTAAGGGTACGTTATCATTCTAGCAGAGTTATTTATTAACAATGTCAAAGTGATTTATATTATAGTTATCGATAATAAGCAATCTCAAAATTAATAAGAAAAACACATATTACAAAATTCATGGTGTACATTTTAACTTACACTCAATGAAATTATGATGGGTTTAAACATAAAAGCATCAGTTATTTCTTTATCTTTTTCTTTTGTTAAATCCTACATTTTTTGAGTTTGCTGAGAAATGCCAATGAAATATATTTTCTTCCATGATTTGTGTGACCACCAACAAAGAAATTAATTTCTAAGGTTTTAAGTATTATTTTTTGAGTCACAGATATACAACACACCCATCAACTACACATCTGGAAAATTTCATATTTGACCAATGCCAATTTTGGATCAAGGAAAATTGTTGGACATGGTGTGAGAAAACTACCATTTGCCATCCAACGTAATCCTATAGCATTTGAAAGCAAATAGTGCCGTATAAATTCAGCATACCAAATATTATTTATGCTCAACTTGGTCTTCTATTAAACATGGCCAAGGTGTAGAAATGCAAAGTGAAACTGATTCGATAACTATGATATAATCAAATATACACAGTGAAGGACACGGTTTTATAAATACTCTCATGGAAGTAGTAGTAGTATTGCTGCCAATTGTGTTCACTTGTGGAGTGAGATATATAGCAAACCAGTCTACAAGCCACTGTACTACATTGAATTACACTTACGTAGGATTTTGTCTTCACATTAACAGAAAAAATCTCAATGTTTGATCTTTAATTTACGCACAGAAGCTTAGTCAAAAGAAAGGTTCCATTATTAAAGCTGGAATAAATCGCTTTCAGTTTTGATTCTTTCAAGTTTTGGCCTGCATGTTGCCTTTACCTCCATAATTTCCATGACATACTTGCCTCATTCTTGTTTAATGGATGCAAATATATGGTTTTTAAAATTAATATAAAAGTCCCTGGGCGAATAACACATGCATTTGCCAAAACAAAATTAGTAAGAAATGCTCCACTGGTGAAGGTTAGTGTGGGTCTCTAAAGAGCCTCGAGACCCTTCTGGGGATAACGTAGAGGACAAATCTCTAAATTAATATATATGATAAAAACAAAATAATACAGAAACCACAGTTGAATCCGTGCAATTTGTACGTCTTTTAGTTTGATCTTCTCCTACATAATTTTTCATTGTCATGAAATAGTATTGGCTATAACAGTAGTACCCATATGGTGAGAAAAAAACATTTCATTAGTTTCCTTGCATTATTATGTAAGTTATGGGTGTTGGGTGGTAAGCAACTTGTAGAAGTACTAACAAGAGTTAGCATGGACAAACCAGGTGGTTGTCTGGCCCAACTATTTCATCAATTAGCAACAACTTGGAATGTGTACATATTCATTTAGGATAATGCACGCTACATAAAACTGCATCGAAATTCATCCGTTGCAACAGTGAAGTGTGGACAATTAGCAAAATAAAGATGCTATTTTCAAACTTCATGCGTCTTATGTGACTCTCTCAACCTCAAATAAATAAGATCTCCTACAAGTATTAGTGCTTAGTATATATATATTACAGTCCAGCTCTAGAACATTCCCTTAAAGGCTTAAACAATGCCATCCATTCCCACGAACAATTTTCCCATGAATAGCAGGTACAGTAGTTGAACAAACTCCAGTTTCGAATAACAAAAATATATACAAACTCACTCAATAGTAGGTGGAAAGAATACATTTGTATACAAGTAACTAATGTTAAAAATCTGCAAAGATCCTATGATACTGTCAGGAGTATTATGCGGTAGGCAAGAGACCGCAGCAGGTGCTAGAGAGGAGAATTTACAGAAGAAAAACAAACAAAACTTTATTTAGTGAGGATCCTTGCAATTTCAATCGTAACATTGTTGAACAATGCAACTCCTCAGTCACTCCAGTTGTCTTCATCAAATAAAGATGCAGGACCTCTTGAAGGTGTCTCATCCTGCATATCAATCCTCCAACATACAGATGTCAGGATATGTTCATTTGAGGCTCCATATATGCTCATATATATGAATTCTACCAGGCATACTACAAATTCATGTGTTTACTTCAGTTTTAAATTGAACAAGATGGCAATATTAACACAAACACAGATTCACAAATTGTATTTATGTTAACTTTCTGTTGAACAAGATGGTGATATATGGACCCCTAGGGCTTCACTTAGGAATTGAACTTGGACCTCACTTATACACATGAACCCACAAACTGAATGCCCTCCAGCTGTGGACTATTGTAACAGCTATATTAAACAAAGAAGCTTCTACTAAAGGTGATATACCAGGAAAACTAATGCCTTTAAATAAAACATTGAAGGACAATAATAAACATTTTGAGCTCTGCCTATAAATATTTCCCTGCCTAACTTTTGTTGTGAAATGCATATCTGTTCTAAATGATTATTAGATATTTATTGTAGACAGCATAAATGATATAGCCAGTCACGAAATACCTCCATCACATACACACTTCAGCAACCTTAAGCAAGAATGTTATTGCAAATAAACAAAGGCAAGCAAAGGTGTGCAGCCATTTCCTGTTAAAGGGCCTTCTAGGGTTGATCCTAATCAGACTACAAGACCATATGATCAGTGTACACCACCTGAGATAGGTTGGATTAAACTTAATTTTGATGGAGCTGCACAGGGTAACCCGGGAAAGGCCAGGGCTGGATGCATTGCCAGGGACCATTTGGGAACCATATTGGCAACCTGTTGTCAAGGCTTAGGAGAGACAACAAACAACATTGCTGAAGTGAATGCAGCCTTTCTTGCTATTCAATTGGCAAGAAGGTTGAAGGTGAGGCACCTGCATTTAGAAGGGGACTCGAAAATCATAGTTCAGGCGATAGCTAAAGGAAATGCGATACACTGGCAGATTGACAAGATGGTGCATGTCATCAACAATCACCTTAAGGAATTTCCAAGATTCAAAATCTCTCATGTTAGAAGGGAGGGAAATCAGGAAGCTGATGAGCTATCCAAGGTGGCAGTCAACCTAGCACAAGGGGAGTACAAATGGAACGTTAATAGAGCGCATGAAATGGTAAGGAATTAATACTACCTCTATTCCAACTGTTGACATTAATGATGCGATGTGAAGCTTGAGTAATTGATTGAATTGTAAAGGATCATGGGAAATGTGTATGTCGTATCATCTAGTACGGAGGAGGAGGTGGCAGGATGAATTTGCAGAGGATGTATTGGAGAGGAAATAGCCGGCGGGTAAACGGATGACTCCACTTCGGCATATTAATTCCAAGCATTAATGCCTGGCCAACTTACAAATGGGAGGTGCAAAGATCAAAAGATTTCCGTATAATGCAAATCGCCTAAGGCCAAGCAAGTTACTAAGTTTAAATGAAGGACGGCAAGTTGGGAGCAGTTTTTTAGGTGTAAAGGACAGAAAGAATTCATTTCCATCTTCATCCAGTAGTGTGTTTGTGAAGAATTGGCAGGCAGAGAAAACAGAGCGGAGAAGGAATGGAGGCCAACTTCTCGCTGAGGATGACCAAGCAGCGGGTGGCATTTGGGGAAGGATAACAGACGAGCAGCTGGCAAATATCTTCTTTGTTTGAAGATAAAACATTCTCACAACGGTAAAGATAGTGCTGGGAGACGAGTTTCTCAACGTCGAATTCAAGTATAGAACAAATGCCCATGTTCTTGGCGTGGTGTTTCAAGCTAGAGCCGAAGGATGGTGTGGGGAGGATCATGACAAGGTGTGTCAAGGAGTAGATGTAGGGGTTTGACAGCTTGATGGCGATGGCTCGTGACATGAAGGGTTTGGTGTGCCCAAGAGGAACATGGCTGCATGTGAGTGAATACACTCCACCCCTGCAACCATTTCTAATCTGGAGTGCGGACTGCAATAAAGAGGTGAGAAGAATGTCAGCCCGAATTGGGTTGCAGAGAGTGAACTTCTTCATAGATGGAGTGGAGGCAAAAGAGCTCAGGTTGGAGCAGGCAAAGAGGTGTTCATACAAGGAGTACTGCATTGAAGAAATAAGAGGCACATCCAAAGCGCAGACGTGGTCGACCAGCAAAGCCAAAGGGGGCGAAAGCAGTCAGGATGTTGTTGAGGGGGGAGTAGATGTGAACCTGAGATAGTCAAAATGCAGCCGTGACTAATGCAGTGGATGGAAAAGGAAAGGCGGTAGCAGAGGCAAGTTAGACAGTGGGCTTGGTCCCATTTTTTGGATTTTGATTGTAAAGCATATTATGGAAAGTTGTTAGGAGTTAGCTAGACTATACAGATAGTATTTAGAAGGACTGGTGTATGCTCAATTTGCAGACAATGTTAAACTTGGATGTAAACTTATTTTGGATAAATATAATACTCAATAACCGATCGAAAAAAAAAGGTGTGCAGCCATTTCAATTTACACAAAGTTAAAAGTAAAATTCTCATTTTTGCAAATGTCAACATGTTGCATCTTGACACATTTTAAGATGACAAACGACAAAAAAAGAAGAAAAACAGAAATAAATCTATCAAACTACCCTTTTACACAGTAGGTTTATGTTCTGTGTACATTTAAATTTTTAATCATAGTGTTGGATTTTGCACATACTGGCAAGTACTACCAAGTCCTAATGTGAGGCATCAGCTGCGAGTCTGCAAACTTGAATTGCCAGGTTACCAAGTTTGACAGCAGGGCCAGCAAGTTTGAGCACAATGATCAGACTCGCAAGTCCCATCTGTCAGACAGCAAAACGCACACTTCAAAGTTCAAACACACTTCAAATAAGTTTAAATAGAGCATAAAGGATCTTTGAAAGACCTAAGTGGCTTTTTATTCAGACCCCTTACTCCACTCATTAAAAATATGATTGTTTTCTGAATTTTATATCAAGGGGTTTTTTTATGTATTTTTTTCAGTTTGCTGAGTTTAGCTGAGTTTTTCCACCAATCCCGAGTCCATGTCAAAAATCATCTTGCCAAGCACTCGTATCCCAATCTTGGAACTACTATGCTTCATATGAGTTATTGATCCATAATGGTCTGTAGTTGCAGTTGTTTTATCATTTCATGTCTAAATTCCTAATAGATCTGCATAACTAATTTCCACAGAAAATCAAGTGTAATGATAAAGATCATCAACAAATTGCAACCTCAACTTGCCAAGTCATCAAGTTTGACAGCAAGAATCATTAGTCTGTAAACACTGATAAGACTAGGAAATACCATCTGACAGACAACAAGATATACACTAACACAAAAACAAACAAAAAAACAAAATAAAGCTTAAAAGGTCACTTTAGGTCTTTGATCAGATTCGTCAGTCCCATCTGCCAGACAACACAAAATACACTTGAAAGTTCAAACAAAAAATAGAATAAAGCTCAAAAGGTTACTTGTGACTTTTTTAACTCATTTTACCCACCCATCACCCTCACTCACTCAAAACCTGATTTTTCTGATTCTTGTCTGAGGGAGCAATTCTTCAAGTATTTCCATTGATTCCAAGTCTTGAGTCTAAAATCAGTTTGCTGATTATTCACCGTGTCTGAGTTTCATGACAGTGTTTTAAGTTTTAAACATACAATATTACTATGTGTAAAGCAAATAATTATTGTTCCATAATGATGGTTATAGTTATTTTGTCATTTCATGTCCAAATTCCTAAAAGATTAGGTCTTTGATCAGACTCGTGAATCCCATCTGTCAGAAAACACAAAATATACTTAAACCAAAAAAGGATTAAAATAAATCTAAAAAGATGACTTCTATATAGAAAATACCTCTTCAAGGGAAATCACAGCAGGAGGAGACCATATTAGAATTTGTCGATCATTACTACCACTATATAGCTCCTGCAAAATAATCAACAATGTATTTCTTAAACTCATAAAATTTCATGTAATTAATGCATACAAAAAAAAAAGTTAAAAAAAAAAGTAAAATTTCAAAGTAATAACATGATCATCATCATACTGAAAGAGTACTCTAAAGCTTATGCTGCATACACAAAGAAGCATCCAGTAAACTAGAATTAAGATGCAGAATGAATCAGGATTACTGGGACACATTTTGGGCAATGATATAAATCATCATATACTGCTATTGTGAAACTGATGCAGCATATTCAAAGAAACGTGATGTAGACTAAAAATTAAGATACAGACCACAACCCATACAATAATCTGGAGCCATTTTGCAAACAATTTTGAGTCCAAATGGACTAAGATATGATGGAGGCAAGCTATGTACCATTTTCATACTCCAGAAGATCTAGGTAGCAGCTTGGCAAAGGTGGGTCTATCCACCAAAGTGATTTAGCATGCAAAGGCCCCAAACAGTGTCCATTATTTCCTCTGTTCCCTTTGTGGTGCAAGGGGCAGTTCTCAAGGCATCCATAGGAGGAACAAAGCACCCATTATTTTTACTTTACCTTTGTGTGTGTGTGTGTGTGTAGCGATGTGGGGTGTGTGGGGGGACATGGAGGATGGGAGACAGAGACAGACCTCCTCAAATTTCAAAGCATGTGATAAATTGGGCCTTGCCATTGTGCTCTGTTCTTTCAGGTTCTGTGCTCTCTTTTTATATTAATGATACACAGTTCTTGTAGCTGTTCTCTACATTGGTAATTCCTAAAGGCTATAGCTAATCTAACAAAGCTATTCACACTTGTTTAAGCCAAAGACAACTGAACCATAGTTCATCACAACGAATATTGATATAACAAGGATAGGTACAGAAAATCTCCTGTTCTTCAGAACTAAAAAATGTTCAAATAAACACACACAGCAAATAATAATGTCCAACAATGCTGTCTAGAAGAATTCTTTTCTATAGCTTAAATTGTCAACTAACATAGATTCATAGATAGCTGAAATATTATAAACTAATTACACCCAAAGGATAAACCCAGAGAAAATCTTAATAGCAGATTTTTATATGTATAAATATTATTTTCTTTTCTGAAAATACATATACTCAAAAAAAGCAATATAAATATTTAAACTACCATCTCCTGCATATTTTAGTTCTTACTCTAGCCCCCAAGGAGTGAAAAGAGAGTCAAAGATTTGCCCTATATATCTTAGTTGAGAACCTCCATTAGAAGGCGGGAATAATAGAATAGTAGGTCCCTTTAGAATAGTAGGGGTAGGCGGCCCCATAGGGGTGCGTAGAGCATTTTGAATTGACAATTGCAATGGTTACGTGCCCAGCCTATCTGCTTTATCTAGACAGCAGTCAATTCAATCTATACGTAACATTGCTGCTTGCTAGAATAGTAGGGGGGCGCTCCATAGAATTATTCTATACAAGATATTCTTTTGAACTGGCTGTTGAGTGCCCAAAATAACCTTGTTGCTGTCCTGTAATGATGAGTGACTCGAGGGTTTCTGACCTCATGAGATGCCACTCTAAAAGAGCCTAAGAATTTTATCTCAAGAAAACCTGCTGCTGTAGCAGCATCCAAGTTCTGAAACAGAATCAAGTTAGTTTGTTTTGTAATGATCAATGAATGCCCTTCCTCTTCCCAGAACTGCCTATGTATCCTCTAACTCCAGCAATCCAAAATTAATGGAAATTAATTCTTTTATTGTGAGTATCGAACTAGAACTGATTGAACATATCTCTCCAAAATTCCTGGCAGTTAACTGATCAGTTATTATCTCATTAACTGATGGGAACTGCAAGTACGTCCAGTCATGAGAAAACACAAAAGCAGCAACCCCCTTCTTTAAACAGCAACTAATAAACTGGCTGAGTCAACCCCTTTCATAGGAAGACCCAGTCATCCAATTCTGGCAGACCTACTAATTCAAACTGCTCACAAGGATTAAATCAAACTCCAATCCTGTCAACTACTGTGAGTCAAAAAGGAGATATTACAACCCCCTATATCCCCAAATTTGCTTGTCCTCAAGCAAGATAGTGCAGGGTGATAAAGTATGTCAGCAATCAGCAGAGACCTTTCCACTGCACGATAAATTCAGTCCATGCACAGTTTCAAAGCCGTGTTCGCCGAATTTTCAGCTTCAGGTTTGAAATTTAGCAAACTTATAAAAAATGTATGAAATTCACAAAAATTCGTAGGATAACAGGCAGAGGTTTTTCCTTCGGCAGATGACCAATTAGCCACCTTAGGATATTTACTAAATCAAAACCTGATATTAGCCACCTTAGGATATTTGGATGCCCTGTTTATATTCATGTACCTAAGGAGAAAAGATTAAAATTAGAGCCTTCTGGAAAAAGGGGAATCTTTGTAGGATATAGTGAAACGTCCAAGGCTTACAGGATCTATATACCTGGTCAAAAGAATATTGAACTAAGAAGGGATTTGATCTTTGAAGAAGACTTAGCTTTCAAAAGAGCCCAAAGCTCTCTAGACCCTGAAGTCTATATCGCCACCCCCAGCATAGATAAAGATCCTACTCTTGAGCTTCAGAGGGAGATTCCTGAGGAAACTATAAGTGAAACTCAAAGTCCACCTAGAGAAGATCTCAAGAAAAGACCACTATGGGCCACCAAAACTGTAGCAGAAGCTCAGAAGTTTGTTGCTCCTTCAAGAACCTTCAGGGAAAGCAAAAGACCTAACAAATTCACTAGCTATGTTGCCCTTATGAATGATCTCTCCAAAGTCGAACCAAACAATGTATCAGAAGCTCTTGAACATCAAGTATGGAAGGATGCCATGTCTGAAGAGTATCAGTCCATTATGAAAAAAAATGTTTGGGAGATTGTTCCTAGGCCAACTAAAAAATCTGTTGTTTCATCTAAATGGCTTTTTAAGATCAAACATGCTGCAGACGGTAGTATTGAAAAACACAAGGCTAGATTTGTAGCTAGAGGTTTCTCTCAAAGGGAAGGAATAGATTATGAAGAAACTTTTGCACCTATTGCCAAATATACATCAGTAAGAGCTGTACTATCCATTGCAACAACTAAGGGGTGGAAAGTACACCAGATGGATGTTAAGACAGCATTTCTAAATGGTGAGATCTTAGAAGAAGTCTACCTAGAGCAACCTGAAGGGTTTGAAATTTATGATGCAGAGTCTCATGTGTGCAAACTCAAGAAAGCTCTCTATGGGCTTAAATAGGCTCCCAGGGCCTAGTATGAAAGAATTGACACCTATCTCTCAGGACTAGGCTTCTCTAAAAATGATGCAGATCCTAATCTCTACTACAAAAGAAATAAAGGTATTATGCTAATGTTGATTTTATATGTTGATAACTTATTAATCACAGGAAATGATTATCTTATAGATCAATGCAAGAAAGATCTATCCAAAGAGTTTGATATGAAGGACTTAGGACTCCTTCATTACTTCCTAGGATTGGGAGTATGGCAGAATTCTGACAACATTATACTAAACCAAGGAAAGTATACCTTGGATATATTGAAGAAATTCGGAATGCTAAACTGTAGGCCCATGACCTCTCCTATGGAAACCAATTTACATAAACTTAAAGAAGCAGCAGCAGAGTCACAACCCACTGACTCTACTCAATACAGACAGATAATTGGGTCCCTGATGTACCTGGTGAATACAAGACCAGATATCTGCTATGCAGTTAATGCCTTAAGCCAATTCATGTGTGAACCTAAGGAGATACACCTGGTTGCAGTAAAGCACATCATGAGATACCTACAAGGTACTCTAAACCTTGGTCTCAAATATGAGAAAGTTGACATAAACCTACATGGATTTATAGATTCAGATTGGGCTGGAAGTGTAACTGACAAGAAAAGCACCTCAGGGTGTTGCTTCACAACCATGATATCTTGTATCAGCAGGAAACAGTCCTCTGTAGCTCAAAGCTCCGAGGCAGAATACATTGCAGCTTCTATGGCTGCTCGAGAGGCAGTATGGCTTAGAAAGTTGCTTGTGGGGTTGTTTGGAAAACCTATGAAACCCACTATTATACACTGTGACAATCAGAGCTGCATAAAACTTTCAGTTAACCCAGTGTTCCATGACAGATCCAACCAATTAAGATCCCATACCACTATGTGTGAGATATGGTAGACAGAAATGTAATTCAATTAGAATATGTTTGTACAGGAGATCAAACGGAAGATATTCTGACCAAACCTCTTTCCAGGGTGAAGGTTGATCACTTCAGAAAAGGTTTAGGTATGATAGAAAGGTAATTTGCTTTGTAATCTGTATTTACATATCAATAAGATGTTTAATGTGTAAACTTCTTTGTCATGTGTTGTGACCATTTCACACATCGCCCCATCGCAAATGGGGACCCCCTCTTTTTGCTTGTTTTTCGCTCGTTTTTGCTTTCGTTTTTAGGGTTTTGTTAATTAGTTAGTTGTCTGGATTTAGGGCCAAGCCTTAGGGTTTTAAATTTTACCTTTTCAAGCCAAAATCCAGTCGTTTTTTGAGAGCTTTTGAGCTTCTTTTCTAGAATGCAAATTTTGAATGCAATGAATTCGCCAAAATGGTCTAATTTTCAATTGGAATGTTAATGCAGAGCTTAAATTTGTCTAGCGGTTGGCCGTCAATGTGAATTTTTGTCCGATTGAATATTTTGACCAAATTTTGACTTTTTTTGATTTTTGATCCTGGGCATTGGGATTGATTGGTTTTCGCCTCGTGAAGTGTTAAAATGTGAAAAATCATGTTATTTTGGCCTGTAGGAGCAAAATCGCTCCTGTCCCTCAGTGAAGGACGGGAGCTCATTTTCAAATATCTCATCGTCCTTGCAGAGTCCAGACAAATTTCGAGTTGGAAGTGATGGAGAACGGCGAGATCTTTCCATTGAATATAAATTGAAGATTTTCATGAGCACAGAAATGCCTCCAGGAGGAAAATCGCTCCTGTCCCTCAGTGAAGGACCGGAGCTACAATTCAAATTTCGCCTTGTCCTTGCAAGATTTTGAAAACTTAACAATTTGAAAGGGTCCGAAGGAAGATACTTTGCCAAATGAATATAATTTGAGATGCAAAAACGAAGGAGAATGACCTATATTGACCAAATCGCTCCTGTCCCTCTCCAAGGGACCAGGGCGAGGTACCTTGTAGCTCTCGTCCCTCTCCCAGGGACCAGAGCGATTTCCTTCATTATGCAAAATCCAGACAAGGGTTAAGGCAAGTTTACGTTCAAAAACAAGGGAGAACATGAGATGAATGCATTGAATATAAATTGAAGATTTTTGGGACGTCCATAACAGTGTTAAATGCCTAGTTCGCTCCTGTCCCTCAGGAAGGGACCAGAGCGATTTTTGTTATAAATGATTTTCTTGCCAAGTTTCAATCGATCCCAAGGCATGAATGAATGGAAGGACGCATTACGAACCCGTTGAATATAAATTTGGAAGCTAGCAAAGTGAAATGAAGACCACAAGAGCAAGTTCGCTCCTGTCCCTCTCCAAGGGACTAGGGCGATACAGTGAGTATGTTGCCTTTCCCTCAAGTTTAAGACCGATCCAAGACAAGGAACAAGGTGGCAGGAACGTCTTAAGACATTTTTAATCAAACACAAGCATCAAGGTCATCACGTTGGAAGGATTTGCGCTCTAAGACCCCAGATCGCTCCTGTCCCATGTGAAGGGACCAGAGCGATATTTCCATTAAGGCATAGATTTCAAGAGACAAGCAAATATCAAGCTACCCCAAGGATCGAAAGGACGTCATTACAAGCATTGAAGATAATTGTAAGTTGAAACAAACAAGAACAAGCTCGCAATAATGAATTTCGCTCCTGTCCCTCAGGAAGGGACCAGAGCGATATTGAGTGTATTGATCAATTCATGCAAAATCACGTTGAGTCAAAGTTTTTTCAAGGTCACACGAGGTTCAAGACATCTTTTTAAAGTGACATGCAAGAGTTTTGAACGTCCAAATGTTATTAATCAAGCTAAGGAGTCTATATCGCTCTTGTCCTTTGGACAAGGACCAAGGCGATTATTGCAAAAACACTCATACTTCTTCAAAGGCAAGTCAAGGCGAGGATGGACGAGGTAAAAGGACATTTTTTCGAAGACGATAAACGATGAACCATGGTCAAATGTTACCAACTTGAGCTCAAAAACGGAGAAAAGACATGGATCGCTCCTGTCCCTCTCCAAGGGACAAGAGCGATGATCCTTATAACATCAAAGGTACCTTGCAAAAGCAAGTGGGACGTGCGCGGAATGGACTAGCAATGATGTTATTCGCCTAGCAATGGAAGTTCGAAGGTCAAAGATACAAGATGAACGTGAAGACATGGAGATCGCTCCTGTCCCTCTCCAAGGGACAAGGGCGATGTTAGGCAAAACACATGATATTCTTTGAAAATCACGTTAAGACAAGGACGCACAAGGTTTTAAATGGCATTTGGAAGATGATACAAGGAAAGGATCGTATCAAAATGGAGAATTTCAAGCGAAAACCTTAGGATCGCTCCTGTCCCTCTCCAAGGGACCAGGGCGATAATGGTCATGAGATGCACTTGCTCGCACAAGAAAGAAATTCAAATTCGAAGGACCATCAAGTTGATCGATTTTCAACATGGAGATGAAGGAGTTGAACGTTGAAAACGCAAGAATCATGACAAAAATGGTGAATCGCTCCTGTCCCTCTCCAAGGGACCAGAGCGATGAGGTACGTCCCTTTATTTTCATATTTTTGGCGCCAAATTAAACAATTCAAATTTCCTTAAATGCTAAATCGATTTAAAATTTGAAAATCTTATTTATTTAGCATTTAATATGGCGTTATCTTTTATTAATTATTTTTTGCCTTTATTAAAAAATCGAAATTTTCATCTAAAAAACGCAAGGCATTAATAATTAATTATTTAATTAATATAAAAATCGATTTGAGCGCTCAATTAGGCAAGTCGGCCTTGTTATTTTATTGCAAATCATTTAAAAAATGGTTTTATTTTTATCAAGTCGGCCTTGAGGGTGAATTGTGATGTGAGCGCTATATAAAGGGGGATAAAAACTATCATTTCTACATCATTATTTTTACCTTCCTTCATGCGAATTGAGGAAAGCAAAGGTGGTGCGAGTTTCATTCATCCAAGGGTGGCGCTTAGTTATCCAAAGGTGGTGCGAGTTTCATTCATCCAAGGGTGGCGCTTAGTTATCAAAAGGTGGTGCGAATAAGAAGACCACGTCGAAGGTGCGAAACTTGGAGATTTGTTTGTGCGAATTTGAAGATCCATCTAAGACCACGCCAAAGGCGATAATTGAAGATCACGTTCTCTCCAGAGGTGGCGAAGTCAATTTTGAGGAGATCATATTGAAGATTACTTTATACCTCAATTTTGCCTAGGCAAATTTTGTTTTTGCATTCTAGAGTTAGCTCTCTATCGAGGTATGGCGACCCCAAAGGCGGGAGCATCAACCAGTCGCTCGGCTCTCATGAAAGAAGATCAGAAGACCGAAGAAGTAGAGACCAAGATCGTGTCTAAGTGGAGCAACATTGGAGATACAAACTTGGGGAACTTTAGCACGAAGAAGTTCCGGGAGGTCCCTTACATCGGCAAGCCATCACCTGTCGCCCGGAGAATAATAGAGAGTGGCATCATTAAGGCGGCCGGTTTTCCTCCAGCTATTCAGTGCCACGAGTTGATGATCGAGTGTGCCCGTCATTACAATCCACAGTCCAGGACAATTGTGTCCAATGAGGGAAACACTTTGGCGTACCTTTCAGAGGAAGCCATAAGTGAAGCCTTCCATCTTCCAGAGCACAGGGACATGATATACAAGAGCATTGAAGGAGCCAGATCAGTGTACGATGATGATCCAGATGCTTGCCTAAGCATAATCAACAAGAACTGGCTACTTAAGAGTCGTCCCCGTCTGAGCAAAGTACCGAACACACCACACAGGATTGATTTCCAAGAGGAGTACAGAGATTTGATTACCATGCTCAACAGAGTTACAGGAGCACCTCATGCCTTCTATTTTGAGAAATGGATGTTTTACTTCATCCAGGTGATTGTTCAAGGAAAGGGTACGATACATTGGGCTAGGATAATTAGCCATTGCTTAGACGTACAGTTGAGAAGACTCAGGGCTACTAAGTCCTTCCACATGAGTTCATACGTCATCTATGCCTTAATCAGGAGCGTTGAGTACGCAGGACTACCTCACAGAGGAGTGATTGGAAGAGGACCCGGCGAGGTCAGAGCTTGTGAATCCTATACCTACTTGCATCATCCACCAGGGAAGAACTACAAGTTAGTCAATGATACTTTCACGATGAACATCACAAGGACGTTGCAAGGAGGGATTCACAACAGATTATCTCAGGATGCCCAGGAATTCATCAAGAGGTACGGTGCTTGGTTCATTCAGTTTCCCAAGTTCACTTACATTAGAGTGCATGGATGTCCTTTACCTCCATACATGTTGCCGAGGTACCCGACAGACAGAATTGTGTTACTTGAAGTAACAAGGCAGTTGGCAGCATATGTGAAGGCATTCAGACACAGACATCAGAATGGAGTTCAGGTACCTATTATTTTGGGTAATTCAGTTGAGGTATGTCCCAATGTCTCAGCCATGGATGACGCAGAGAAGGAGTTAGCCTTGTATCCTTTTTCATCTTTTGCTTGGAGGAATAGTTTTGATCCCCATGGACATTTAGAGGAGACGGTCGGTAGAAGATTTAGACATGAGCACCAGATTGAAGATTTTATGATGAATCTCCTAGATGATCTCGAAGTGAAACGAAAGATACATTCTAGATTGCCTTTGGATTTCATCAGGAAATGTAAGATTTACAGAGTAGCCGACCAAGCTCAGGACAACGGCAGGCACATCCAATCTTCATATGATAGAGAAAGTAAAACAATTAGTTTGAATTGGAATGAGCCCGAGGCCGTGGATTTAGATGATTTGATGGCACCAGTCTTGTCTTGTACTCGCAGATGGGTAGACGTTCAGCATCAGAAGTTAAGAGAACAAGGCATAGCTATGTCTTTTACTTTGGAAGAGAAACCAGCCGAAGGTGGAGCCAGTGTTAGTGAAGGCAATCCTAATCCTAGGAATTCAGGTGAAGGTAACCTTCGATGTGCCAGTGAGGGCAATCTCCATTCGAGAGGTTCGAAGAGAAAGGAAAGATCAGAAAAGAAAGAGTCTTCCAAGAAAAAGCAAGGTGCCAACAAAGATCAAACACCAGGTACTTCTTCCAGACCAGAAGATGGAACAGTTCGAGTGGAAGAGTCCATGGAGTCAATGGTACAGAATGACAGACAGGAGGAAGGACAGGCACAGCATGTTTCATCCGATGGATCTCTCCAAGACTATGATTTAGAAGAAGATAACGAAGTAACATCTCCTCCCAGACAAGAAGAAATAGTACATAAAGAAATTCAAGTTCAAGAGACAAGATCAAATATCCCAGATTGGTTGAAGAAAAGATTGACTAAGGTGATCGTAATTGAGGACGAGGACAGTGCAATTGATTTAGAGAGCCTTGTTGGACGTTCACATATGACAACAGAGAAGAAGAAGGCCACAAAGATGTCCAAGATGATTCGAGATGAGACTGGATCTAGAAAACTGCAGATAGCTACACCGGCAGCAGACAAATATGAGGGTGAGATCCTAGCAGAAGACTATCATATACAGACTATTGAGTTAGGACCATCCACAGCAGAGCAGACTTTAGATGATGCCACCGACACATTTGAGGCATTGAAGGACAAGCTTAGAGAAGAAGTAGAAAAGAATAGAAAGCTTGAGAGAGAGAGAGGTGCATGGAGGACATATTTCAGTCACATCAATGAACCTTTGGGACGTCAGGATCCAGTTAGATCACCATTGCAGGCATTGCCCCTTCAATCGATCAATGAAGCAGAAAGATTCAGGAACCTGGTCCAGCGTACATGTAGTTGGATGGATAGATCTCACACGGTGGCCATTGAGTTTGTTACAAGGATGTCGAAGATCACCCATCAGGCTATCCAAGTTCTTGAGATTATTCACAGATTGATGGCAACAGTAGCTGCGTTTGCCCATACCAAGGACGTTGTCATCCCTGTCTTGAAAGTTATAAGACACACATCCAGAAGAATTTTAGCACAAGAGAGGATCTTAGAAGGTGATTCTCACAGTTTGTTTCAGTGGTCAACCTTACTCCATATAAAGAGTGTTCTCTTCGAGGACATCAGTGTTAGATGTGGTCAAGTTGAGGAGGTGATCAATCCGATCCAGGACAGAGTATTTGAGGTACTTCGTACCATTCTTGGCAGAAGGATCGAGGTCGAGACAGATGTGGATTTACAAGAATTTGAGGATAGAATCAAGATCATCTTTCGCAAGGACGCGGATGTTACAGATGAGCAGTATGATCAGATGTATGCCACCATGCTTCTGATTGATAGAACAAAGGAACTTGAACCTACTTGGGACACAGCTCTTCTAGATGCATTTGATCAGGTTATCCACTTAGAAGAGAGTATCAAGAATCTTCCCGAGATTCCAAGCACAGAAATCGAAGGAATCGTGACAAAATTCATTGCATATGCTAAGAAAGAGAATTGGAAAGGGAATAAGATTCTAGATGAAAGGTTGTTACAGATGACATGACATCTTATTTCTCATTGGTTGATACCTCCTAGGTTTTTGTGCCAAATTTAATATTTGGCTATGTATTTAATATTGTTCAGTAAAAAGGAGGTCATTTGTAACAAACCCTAATTAGGGTTTAGGTGTCATGATCTTGTCCATTGATTTATTTTCAATCTGGACCTTTCATTGTAACTGGGGATGCTATTTATACCCCCATTTTTCATTTCATTTAGTAATAGTACAATAGTAAATAGTGAATAGTGTAAGAGATAATAGTTGATGTAATAGAGAGATTAGAGTTAGAAGCAATTTTTATTTCGTAGCAAGATTGAGTCTTGAAGAGAGAAATTCAAGCAATTGTTGTATATGATGACTTGGAAATCAATAAAATATTGAAGTTATGGTGTTTTGTTGCAAATTTCTTAAGTTATCTTCATGGTTGTTGGATGTACTTGAATCACGCTCAATCAAAGTAGTTAGTTAATTTGAAAGACTAAGTGTGAGATTTGATATTTGGTAGGATTCGCAATCCAAACCACTAGCTTCTTGCTGATTGTAGGAACGCCTTGCGTGGTCGACTGGAAAACATTTTGAGTCCTTAACCTTCAAGCATTTTCGTATCTAGGATATGTACCTTCATAGTAGTGTCCTTGGTCTTTGATGCATTGAACACCATTATTACCTTAGAAGATCGCACTAATTTCAATTGAGTTGTTATCTTATGGCAAAATTGAAGTTGGTTGAGTCTTGCCAAATCTCATTCATGCTAAGTCGTTCATAGGGTTAGGCTAGATTAGACTTCCTTAAACCCTGTCCTTTTGCCATTTTTTGAAAGTTCCTTTTAGATTAGTAAAATCTTCGAGCCTTTGGAATCCGTAAGACGCCTTGGAGGAAACAGCAAATCACATCATACCACTAAAAAAGCTTGTCCACACGTGGAGACCCCACTAAAAGAACCTTGGAGTCCATCTAACTGATCCTTTTCGCAAATCTTCAGCAGTTAGAGACTATTTTCTCAAGAGAGGATAAGATGCCTGTCGGTATTTTATTCTGTGTATGATTGTGTATAAAATACACGTCAACAGAATTGGCGCTAGAGGGAGGGTTCTTTAGTTTCAAAGTTCGAAGTCCGAAGATTTTGAAAAGAGAAAACATTGCAAACATGATCATGAAGTACGATGGTGTTGCCGAATGAAGGACTGAATCAAGTAGTGCAACCCAATTTGCAAGTAGGCAATACCCAAGAGGACATCATTTCCGAATTGAATCAAGTAGCTTGGAACGCAAGGAGAAGTCAAGTCGAATATAACAGAGTCAGAATCATCCTAGAGCAAGAGGAAGATAGAGCCGAAGAACATCAAAGGGTCATAGCTAGAGATCTTCGCAACCAAAGGAACCCACGATAATCCTTGCAAGACTTCACGCTGGATCGCATTGGTTCATTCTCGCCCGAGAAACATCAAAGATTGTTGAGGTCCACACCAGGCGTCAAGAATCTAAGTGAACTTCAATTTACTTCTAAGGTGAAGCGAGCTAAGAGAGAGGACACTCCCAAAGAGTTCGAACTAAGATTGGAAGGATCTCCTGAGTCATCACAAGTTCTTCAAGAACAAGTGCAAGCGGCAATCCAATCTAGTATCCAAGCAATTTCACAAACAAGGAGCCAAGCTAGTTCATCAAGTTCAGTTTCAAGGAATACAATGGCTCATCGTGCTCCACCTCCACCTCCTCCTCCTCATGTACTTAATGGTGCGACTTGGCTAGTCAACAATCCATCACCGTTGGAATTCGCAGTTTACCATGATATGCCGAAGAATCCAGAACACTTTTGCTCCAAGTTCAATGTTAGTGATTTCCATCGCACGGCAGAAGATCACATCAAGATGTTCGAGGACCTTCTTCGTAACAGACAAATTGAATATGGAGATGTGGCATGTAGGCTTTTTCCCTACTCATTGGGAGAAGAGGCATACTTTTGGTTTATTCATTTGCCTACAGGGTCCATCAGGACTTGGGGCGCGATGAAAGACGCATTCATTGCTAAATTTGGCATCCCAACTATGCCAGCGGAGTTATACAGACAATTTGTTGAGGTTCGAAGGAGAGAGCATGAACCTATTACTTCCTTCAACAACAGATTTCACCGAGCATACACAATGCTACGTCCTCCTTATCTTATTGCAGATCCAAGGGAGATTTACTATGGAGCCTTAGATCATCTCACAGCTATGTTCGTAAGGACACATCCGACTCCGAATGATCTAAATGCGGCTTATGCAAAGGCCATTGAAGTGAGTAAGCACATGGGACAGAACATCACTGGACCACTACTACATATGGGACCCGTCGCAGCACCTAACCAGATGCAGGCAGTTGGCACGGCTTTGGCCAACCAAACTCCAGTCATGAACCCAATTCCGCAAGCGACCTATCCAAGCGTACAGCCGGCGAATCAGTTGGTCCTTCACCCAGGAGCTCCAATTTCTCAAGCCCCACCCGCTCAACCGGTGTACCTGCAAAATGCTACAAATTCGTCAAGGACACAAGAAGAAAAGGATGAAATGAAGGAGTTGATTGAGCAAGTCAAGAGGCTGTCAACCGAGGTAACCCACCTGAGGAATCAGAATAATCAACTCCAGAGCATGCAGAGGGCCAACCATGGCCAACACACGAACAATCAGAATTTCCAAGGGAATAATAACCAAGGATTCAGAAACAATTATCAAGGAAATAACAATCCAGGTTTCCAGAGAAGACCATGGAATACAGCTCCAAACAATGGAAATGTGGTGACGCCTTTGGACAATCCACCAAATGCGCAAAGTCAAGAGAACCCCTCTTCGAGCAAAGTGTTTTTAGCCGAGGCAGCCTTGTCCAGTTGGTGCAGACTCCACAACACAAACCAACATTCCGAGTTGCAGTGTCCTGAATTCAAAATTGCAGCCAACATTTTCCAACAGGAAATGCGTACCACCAATCCACCTGAAAATCCTCCCACCACAGGGTACGAAATTGTTCCAACCACGCAGTATGGTCAAGCCATGATCGTTGAAACCTGCAGATATTCACAAGAAGAAATTAGTCAAGTGCAAAATGGGAGATTTCCTCCAGAATCGGCCAATGGACCGATGGTACCACCAGGATCTCAGTTTCCGCCAGCATCTGCAAATGGACCTGTAGAGGATTCAGAATACTATTTCCCACCATTGAACGACAGTGTCTTAGTAGAGGGAATAAAGGAAGTGTTTCACCAATCATCAGGAGGAGTCAACCAAAGAGTTTATCACAGGAATCAAAGGAATCCTGAACCTTTAACAACATCGATTCCCCCAAACAATTTTTCAACTCCGCCAGATCCCCAAGCCAGCAATGTTCCAGAGTACCCGCAAAACACTCAAGAATACAGACAAAGAAATATTTCACCTCCCGCGGGCAATGAAATGAAAAGATTGGCCGCCTTGGTGTTAGATGAACTTAAGAAAGTCAAGGTAAGTTTACCACTCTATGAGTTGCTTAAGGTGTCAGAAATTAAAGAGGCAGTGATCAATAGTTTGAGTGAACCTAGTGCAACAAGGTCAAATGTTCAAGCCACTATCAATGTGACCCAAGAGCAAGCTGTTGACCAAGGACAACCCGAACAAAATGAGTGCATGGTTCAAACTATAACCTTCCCAGCTAAAAAGGAAGATATGTTGGAAGGAAAAGTATTACTCAGAAGAGGCGAGACAAAGAAAGCTCAGCCTATAGTCAAAGAGAACCTCACTACTAACTTGGTTCTTCCCGAAAAGGAAGTCGCAATCAAGAAAGATGTTGTTAAGAGGGATAAATCTACAAACAAAACCAGTCACTCGAAAGAGGAGAGCCTAGCAAAGGAAGATCACTCAAAGATCAATCAAGTTAAACATCAAGAATCAATTGAAGAAAATTCAGCTCCTTCTCAAGGAAAGGACGAACCGGCCCCGTTCCTGTTATCAGTCAGGATATTTGGAAAATTATTACACAATTGCCTTTATGATTCCGGAGCCTCAAGCAATGTCATGCCTTTAGCCGTTTGCCAAAGACTTGGAATAACTCCCGCACCCACCAAGAGAAAGGTCACTCAGCTTGACAAGACAGAAGTTCCAGTCATGGGAGAATTGAACAACATTCACATGCAATTGGCCGCGGATCCAAGAGTCCAAAATTTTATAGATATATCAGTAGTGGATATTCCAGATTCATATGGAATGCTCCTGAGTCGAGATTGGTCCCGAAAATTGAATGGATATGTATCGACCGATTTCGCACACATGTGGCTACCATGGAGAGGAGTCCCGAACCAGATTAAAATTGATAGCACCCCAAGGTTAAGGTTGATGATAACTGAATATGGGGAAGACAATGAAGTCCTATTTTTAGAGTCCGACCTAGGAACATACAAGCCAAAAGTGGAGGAGATCTTGATGATACAAGATGTGCGAGATGAGGATACCCAGCAAGAGGTCATGGAATCGACGGAGATGGTCATTGAAAGCGATCAAGGATCCGACCAAGAGGACGAAGGCATGTTCGAAAACTTCAGGAGGTTCGTACAAAGAAACATCCAGCAAAGTGTGCAACTTGGCAATCTAGCATCCGTTCGAGATTTGCTTCTTCCGAATTGGTGTAGAATTCACAATGCCGTCCACTCAGAATTATCTTGTGCTTTATGCCAGACCGCATTGGAGCAAGTAAACAAAAGAGTCCCGCAGACACTAATTATAGAAGAAACTCAAGATTCAGAGAATGAGAGTTTTACAGAGACCGAGAGTTCTGTAGAAGATGAAGTTTCGTCCGATACAACAAATGAAAGTCATGAAAGTCCAGAAACAGACAATCAAGAAAATCAAATATGGACATTAAGGTTCGACGGATCTAAGTCCAAACAAGGATCCGGAGCCGGATATGAATTGATTAGTCCTAAGGGAGAAACATACCTTGCCGCTCACAGATTGCAGTTCCCTTGCACCAACAACGTAGCAGAATATGAATCTTTGGTTCATGGATTATTGTTAGCCATCCAAAAGGGAGCAAAGATACTGCAAGTATATGGAGACTCAGAAATCGCAATAAGGCAAATCAGGAAGCAATATGTTTGCCATGACAAAAGGCTAACTAAGTACAGAAATCGAGTCTGGGATCTAATTGAAAGTTTCGATGCTTTCAATATCAATTCAATTTATAGACATCAAAATCAAGTGGCCAATTCACTTGCACAGGCCGCAAGCTCATTGATTCCATTAGCAATGGAAGGATTAAAGAGGTTTACAATCGAGTTAATATCAGTTCCTTCAGTCCCAGACAACATTACCAATTTCCAAGTGTTCGAAGATGACAAGCACATTCTAGACTTCCTAACCAGCACGGATGTCTTCTTAACACAGATCATAGATGAAGATGAAGTAGGTGAAGCTGAGTTCGATGCCGAAGGAGTCCTGAACTTAAAGACAAACACTATTCCGAAAGGAATGGTTGAATTAGAAAGGATTTTTGATCCTGACAAGTTGAAAGAAAAGAAGAATCACAGCGTAGAAGGCAATATGTGTGACGCGATCAATCTAGGTGACGAGACACAAGTTAAGAATGTTTTCATTGGAAAGTCCTGCACAGCGACTGAAAAAGATGGAATCCTAAAGAACATGAGGGACTTCCCAGATGTCATCGCATGGAGCTATGAAGATCTTAAGACCTACGACACTGCAATTATCACTCATACAATCCCGTTGAAGCCAGGAAGCAAGCCATTCAGGCAAAGACAAAGACCCGTCAATCCTTTGTTGGAGCCACTGATATACCAAGAAGTGAAGAAGTTACTCACAGCTAAAATCATCTTCCCAGTAAGACACTCGACGTAGGTCGCCAACCTGGTACCTGTTAGAAAGAAAAATGGAGAGATCAGATTGTGTGTTGATTTTAGAAATCTCAACAGAGCGTCAGAGAAAGATAACTATCCGCTCCCATCATTAGATGAAGTATTGCAGATCGTCAATGGATCGCAGATGATGTCCTTTCTAGATGGATATTCAGGATACAATCAAGTCCTAGTCGAACCTGAGGATCGACTGAAGACTGCTTTCACTACCAAATGGGGAACATTTGCCTATAAGAGAATGCCTTTTGGACTCGTAAACGCCGGGGCCACATTCCAGAGAGCTATGGATATCGCTTTCAGAGATTTAATTGGTAAAAGCATTATTACATATATGGATGATATCACAGTTTTCTCTAGGCAAAGAGAAGATCATGTGAACGACTTAAGAACAGTTTTTCAAAGATGTAGAAGATACGGTGTCTCCCTTAATCCAAAGAAATGCATATTTGGAGTCACAGAAGGAAAGCTTTTAGGACATGTCATTTCAGAAAAAGGAATATCTATTGATCCTGAAAGAGTGAAGGCCATATCTACTATCAATCTGCCAGCAAGCAAGAAAGAGCTCAAATCATTTTTTGGCAAGATCAACTTCGTCCGAAAATTCATTACCGGATTTGCCGAGATTGTCAGGCCATTGAATGAAATGTTAAAGAAAGATGCAAAGGTTGAATGGACTCCGCAAGCTAGAAGGGCATTTGAAGAAATAAAGACCGCAATCATGGAAGCGCCAGTTTTGATTAGTCCTGATTATCTCAAACCATTTTATTTATATTCCTTCGCTTCCGATTACACTTGTGCCGCCATTCTCACCCAAAGAAGTGAAGAGAGGGATGAAAACCCGATTGCTTTCATGAGCACCCCGTTGAAAGATGCGGAACTTAGATATCCAAACGTTGAAAAGCAAGCATACGCATTAGTAAAGGCAGTAAAGAAATTCAGACATTACCTCCTGAGAGCCAAGATTTATGCAATAGTGCCTGATGCGGCAGTCAAGACTCTTCTCATGCAAAATGAATTAGGTGAAAGAAGAGGAAAGTGGGTCGCCATTATCCAAGAATTTGATATTGAGATACAGCCCATGAAACTTGTCCGAGGACAAGCTTTGGCGCAGACATTGGCAATAGATGGGCCAGGATTAGTCCAACAAATTTATGAATTAGAGGATGTCACACCTGATGAATGGTACAAAGATATTGTGACATATTTGCTTAATCACAGATGTCCTGCTCATATGACACCTACACAAAACAGAGCATTAAGATTAAAGTGTCAATATTACATGCTTCAAGGATCTGTTTTATACCGTAAAAACTATGAAGGAGTATACCTGAGATGTGTTGGCAAAGACGAAGCAAAGCTGATAATTGAACATTTCCATTCCAAGTTTGGAACCGGACATGGAGCCAACCTCGCCACAGCTCACCAGATCCTAAGAGCAGGATATTACTGGCCTACGCTTTTTAAAGATACATTCAATCACATTAAGACGTGCCACACATGTCAAGTCGCAGCTATTAGAGAAAGAAATCCTGCCATGCCACTGAATCCCGTGATTGAAGCCAGGCCATTTGCTAAATGGGGAATGGACTTTATTGGTGTCATCAACCCCGCATCCTCAGCACAACACAAGTACATCATTACAGCTACAGATTATTGTACCAGATGGTCAGAGGCACAGGCACTTAAGGTTTGTTCTACTGAAGTTGTAATCAAGTTTCTAGAGGAGAACATAATCACGAGGTTTGGATGCCCTTATGCGTTGGTTTGCGACAATGGATCGGCATTCACATCATTGAGATTCTCAAATTGGGCTTTTGAGTACGGGATAACCCTCAAGTTCTCATCGAATTATTATCCTCAGGGTAATGGATTAGCAGAATCCACCAACAAAAATTTGCTCGGTGTTATCAAGAAATTATTAGAGAGAAGTCCCAGAGAATGGCATACCCAGTTGAGATTTGCTTTATGGGCGGACAGAATCAGAACAAAGAACGCATAAGGCATTTCGCCTTATTTTTTGGTTTATGGCCAAGACCCAGTCTTCCCCATGCAACTCAGGATTCCGACCTTGAGATTCATTCAGGAGTACATGGAAGACACAGATGCAGTGCAAGCCAGGTTGACACAGTTGATGAATTTAGAAGAGAAAAGAGATCAAGCACTAGAGACCTTTGCTAAACACCAAGGAGTGGTGAAGAGATGGTTTGATCGACAAGCAAGAGTCAAGGCGTTCCGAATTTCAGATCTCGTCCTGTATTGGGACAAAGCACATGAGAAAAGAGGAGAACATGATAAGTTTGATAAGCTTTGGAAAGGCCCTTATCAAATTTCAGAGATATTGGGAGATAATGCATTTAGGTTGCAGACTCTAACTGGAGAAGACATCCCGTTGCCTGTCAATGGGAGATATCTCAAACATTATTTCCAATCCTAAAATGCCAAGGCCTTCCCTTGTACATAGTTAGTTTAGTTTGCTTTCGTTGTTTTCCGTTTGTTTGTTTTCTCGCTTTGGTTTGCCTTTTGTTTTTTGTTTTTAGTTTAGGTGTTTTTTGTTTTTAGGTTAGTTGTTTTGTCCTGAGGGGTATCCATTTGACATTGGGTGATTTTGTTATGTAACGCTCTGACTTCCTGCTGGATTGTTGGATGCATTTGGAAAATCATGAGGTCTTTTGGAATTACCAAGGGAGTTTCTTTTAATGAAGCTTTGAGTCAGGACGTGTTTGCATTGAAGTAGATTAGCTTATTGAACTCACGTATTTTTGTCCTTCAGTTATTATATTTTCACATACTTATAATCTCCGAGCCATTATGGTTTACAGGCGAAGCTGTGATCAGTGAAAAATCTAAAGTCTAGCTTCAGCGCCACCGCAATCCTCAAACCCTAGTGAGTTTTCAATACTCACGAGCCAAAGAATTGACAGAACTGAAAAGCAGTATCAAATGAAAAGATGAAAAAATGAGAAAAAATCAAAAGAAAAAATGAGCTAAAAGGAAATATCAAATTGGCTAAAGGGAATTTACGAATAACTCCATCGGGGCTATAGACGCCTGGCTGGCAATGGAGCAATGTTCGTGAGCTTGCGGCGATAACCTCGTCGGGACTATGGACGTCTGACTGGCAGCGAGGCTCTATCCAGGATGCTTTTGGAGTTTAGACAAACTACGTAGCTTATCACAGGGGAACCTGGAGATCATGATTGTCTTGTTGAGGGGAATTAACGCATTTGCACACACATGGGTAACTGTGGACTTGATACTTTGTCTCAATATGATGGTCTCTTCTTGTGAGTGTTTCTTAACTCCTGGATTTGTTGAGGGAAGTTTTCTGAGTTTTCTTTTAGAAGGATTGATTCCCAAATGTTTTGCAACATTTCTCAGTGGTGTCGCCAGATGTTGTGACCATTTCACACATCGCCCCATCGCAAATGGGGACCCCCTCTTTTTGCTTGTTTTTCGCTCGTTTTTGCTTTCGTTTTTAGGGTTTTGTTAATTAGTTAGTTGTCTGGATTTAGGGCCAAGCCTTAGGGTTTTAAATTTTACCTTTTCAAGCCAAAATCCAGTCGTTTTTTGAGAGCTTTTGAGCTTCTTTTCTAGAATGCAAATTTTGAATGCAATGAATTCGCCAAAATGGTCTAATTTTCAATTGGAATGTTAATGCAGAGCTTAAATTTGTCTAGCTGTTGGCCGTCAATGTGAATTTTTGTCCGATTGAATATTTTGACCAAATTTTGACTTTTTTTGATTTTTGATCCTGGGCATTGGGATTGATTGGTTTTCGCCTCGTGAAGTGTTAAAATGTGAAAAATCATGTTATTTTGGCCTGTAGGAGCAAAATCGCTCCTGTCCCTCAGTGAAGGACGGGAGCTCATTTTCAAATATCTCATCGTCCTTGCAGAGTCCAGACAAATTTCGAGTTGGAAGTGATGGAGAACGGCGAGATCTTTCCATTGAATATAAATTGAAGATTTTCATGAGCACAGAAATGCCTCCAGGAGGAAAATCGCTCCTGTCCCTCAGTGAAGGACCGGAGCTACAATTCAAATTTCGCCTTGTCCTTGCAAGATTTTGAAAACTTAACAATTTGAAAGGGTCCGAAGGAAGATACTTTGCCAAATGAATATAATTTGAGATGCAAAAACGAAGGAGAATGACCTATATTGACCAAATCGCTCCTGTCCCTCTCCAAGGGACCAGGGCGAGGTACCTTGTAGCTCTCGTCCCTCTCCCAGGGACCAGAGCGATTTCCTTCATTATGCAAAATCCAGACAAGGGTTAAGGCAAGTTTACGTTCAAAAACAAGGGAGAACATGAGATGAATGCATTGAATATAAATTGAAGATTTTTGGGACGTCCATAACAGTGTTAAATGCCTAGTTCGCTCCTGTCCCTCAGGAAGGGACCAGAGCGATTTTTGTTATAAATGATTTTCTTGCCAAGTTTCAATCGATCCCAAGGCATGAATGAATGGAAGGACGCATTACGAACCCGTTGAATATAAATTTGGAAGCTAGCAAAGTGAAATGAAGACCACAAGAGCAAGTTCGCTCCTGTCCCTCTCCAAGGGACTAGGGCGATACAGTGAGTATGTTGCCTTTCCCTCAAGTTTAAGACCGATCCAAGACAAGGAACAAGGTGGCAGGAACGTCTTAAGACATTTTTAATCAAACACAAGCATCAAGGTCATCACGTTGGAAGGATTTGCGCTCTAAGACCCCAGATCGCTCCTGTCCCATGGGAAGGGACCAGAGCGATATTTCCATTAAGGCATAGATTTCAAGAGACAAGCAAATATCAAGCTACCCCAAGGATCGAAAGGACGTCATTACAAGCATTGAAGATAATTGTAAGTTGAAACAAACAAGAACAAGCTCGCAATAATGAATTTCGCTCCTGTCCCTCAGGAAGGGACCAGAGCGATATTGAGTGTATTGATCAATTCATGCAAAATCACGTTGAGTCAAAGTTTTTTCAAGGTCACACGAGGTTCAAGACATCTTTTTAAAGTGACATGCAAGAGTTTTGAACGTCCAAATGTTATTAATCAAGCTAAGGAGTCTATATCGCTCTTGTCCTTTGGACAAGGACCAAGGCGATTATTGCAAAAACACTCATACTTCTTCAAAGGCAAGTCAAGGCGAGGATGGACGAGGTAAAAGGACATTTTTTCGAAGACGATAAACGATGAACCATGGTCAAATGTTACCAACTTGAGCTCAAAAACGGAGAAAAGACATGGATCGCTCCTGTCCCTCTCCAAGGGACAAGAGCGATGATCCTTATAACATCAAAGGTACCTTGCAAAAGCAAGTGGGACGTGCGCGGAATGGACTAGCAATGATGTTATTCGCCTAGCAATGGAAGTTCGAAGGTCAAAGATACAAGATGAACGTGAAGACATGGAGATCGCTCCTGTCCCTCTCCAAGGGACAAGGGCGATGTTAGGCAAAACACATGATATTCTTTGAAAATCACGTTAAGACAAGGACGCACAAGGTTTTAAATGGCATTTGGAAGATGATACAAGGAAAGGATCGTATCAAAATGGAGAATTTCAAGCGAAAACCTTAGGATCGCTCCTGTCCCTCTCCAAGGGACCAGGGCGATAATGGTCATGAGATGCACTTGCTCGCACAAGAAAGAAATTCAAATTCGAAGGACCATCAAGTTGATCGATTTTCAACATGGAGATGAAGGAGTTGAACGTTGAAAACGCAAGAATCATGACAAAAATGGTGAATCGCTCCTGTCCCTCTCCAAGGGACCAGAGCGATGAGGTACGTCCCTTTATTTTCATATTTTTGGCGCCAAATTAAACAATTCAAATTTCCTTAAATGCTAAATCGATTTAAAATTTGAAAATCTTATTTATTTAGCATTTAATATGGCGTTATCTTTTATTAATTATTTTTTGCCTTTATTAAAAAATCGAAATTTTCATCTAAAAAACGCAAGGCATTAATAATTAATTATTTAATTAATATAAAAATCGATTTGAGCGCTCAATTAGGCAAGTCGGCCTTGTTATTTTATTGCAAATCATTTAAAAAATGGTTTTATTTTTATCAAGTCGGCCTTGAGGGTGAATTGTGATGTGAGCGCTATATAAAGGGGGATAAAAACTATCATTTCTACATCATTATTTTTACCTTCCTTCATGCGAATTGAGGAAAGCAAAGGTGGTGCGAGTTTCATTCATCCAAGGGTGGCGCTTAGTTATCCAAAGGTGGTGCGAGTTTCATTCATCCAAGGGTGGCGCTTAGTTATCAAAAGGTGGTGCGAATAAGAAGACCACGTCGAAGGTGCGAAACTTGGAGATTTGTTTGTGCGAATTTGAAGATCCATCTAAGACCACGCCAAAGGCGATAATTGAAGATCACGTTCTCTCCAGAGGTGGCGAAGTCAATTTTGAGGAGATCATATTGAAGATTACTTTATACCTCAATTTTGCCTAGGCAAATTTTGTTTTTGCATTCTAGAGTTAGCTCTCTATCGAGGTATGGCGACCCCAAAGGCGGGAGCATCAACCAGTCGCTCGGCTCTCATGAAAGAAGATCAGAAGACCGAAGAAGTAGAGACCAAGATCGTGTCTAAGTGGAGCAACATTGGAGATACAAACTTGGGGAACTTTAGCACGAAGAAGTTCCGGGAGGTCCCTTACATCGGCAAGCCATCACCTGTCGCCCGGAGAATAATAGAGAGTGGCATCATTAAGGCGGCCGGTTTTCCTCCAGCTATTCAGTGCCACGAGTTGATGATCGAGTGTGCCCGTCATTACAATCCACAGTCCAGGACAATTGTGTCCAATGAGGGAAACACTTTGGCGTACCTTTCAGAGGAAGCCATAAGTGAAGCCTTCCATCTTCCAGAGCACAGGGACATGATATACAAGAGCATTGAAGGAGCCAGATCAGTGTACGATGATGATCCAGATGCTTGCCTAAGCATAATCAACAAGAACTGGCTACTTAAGAGTCGTCCCCGTCTGAGCAAAGTACCGAACACACCACACAGGATTGATTTCCAAGAGGAGTACAGAGATTTGATTACCATGCTCAACAGAGTTACAGGAGCACCTCATGCCTTCTATTTTGAGAAATGGATGTTTTACTTCATCCAGGTGATTGTTCAAGGAAAGGGTACGATACATTGGGCTAGGATAATTAGCCATTGCTTAGACGTACAGTTGAGAAGACTCAGGGCTACTAAGTCCTTCCACATGAGTTCATACGTCATCTATGCCTTAATCAGGAGCGTTGAGTACGCAGGACTACCTCACAGAGGAGTGATTGGAAGAGGACCCGGCGAGGTCAGAGCTTGTGAATCCTATACCTACTTGCATCATCCACCAGGGAAGAACTACAAGTTAGTCAATGATACTTTCACGATGAACATCACAAGGACGTTGCAAGGAGGGATTCACAACAGATTATCTCAGGATGCCCAGGAATTCATCAAGAGGTACGGTGCTTGGTTCATTCAGTTTCCCAAGTTCACTTACATTAGAGTGCATGGATGTCCTTTACCTCCATACATGTTGCCGAGGTACCCGACAGACAGAATTGTGTTACTTGAAGTAACAAGGCAGTTGGCAGCATATGTGAAGGCATTCAGACACAGACATCAGAATGGAGTTCAGGTACCTATTATTTTGGGTAATTCAGTTGAGGTATGTCCCAATGTCTCAGCCATGGATGACGCAGAGAAGGAGTTAGCCTTGTATCCTTTTTCATCTTTTGCTTGGAGGAATAGTTTTGATCCCCATGGACATTTAGAGGAGACGGTCGGTAGAAGATTTAGACATGAGCACCAGATTGAAGATTTTATGATGAATCTCCTAGATGATCTCGAAGTGAAACGAAAGATACATTCTAGATTGCCTTTGGATTTCATCAGGAAATGTAAGATTTACAGAGTAGCCGACCAAGCTCAGGACAACGGCAGGCACATCCAATCTTCATATGATAGAGAAAGTAAAACAATTAGTTTGAATTGGAATGAGCCCGAGGCCGTGGATTTAGATGATTTGATGGCACCAGTCTTGTCTTGTACTCGCAGATGGGTAGACGTTCAGCATCAGAAGTTAAGAGAACAAGGCATAGCTATGTCTTTTACTTTGGAAGAGAAACCAGCCGAAGGTGGAGCCAGTGTTAGTGAAGGCAATCCTAATCCTAGGAATTCAGGTGAAGGTAACCTTCGATGTGCCAGTGAGGGCAATCTCCATTCGAGAGGTTCGAAGAGAAAGGAAAGATCAGAAAAGAAAGAGTCTTCCAAGAAAAAGCAAGGTGCCAACAAAGATCAAACACCAGGTACTTCTTCCAGACCAGAAGATGGAACAGTTCGAGTGGAAGAGTCCATGGAGTCAATGGTACAGAATGACAGACAGGAGGAAGGACAGGCACAGCATGTTTCATCCGATGGATCTCTCCAAGACTATGATTTAGAAGAAGATAACGAAGTAACATCTCCTCCCAGACAAGAAGAAATAGTACATAAAGAAATTCAAGTTCAAGAGACAAGATCAAATATCCCAGATTGGTTGAAGAAAAGATTGACTAAGGTGATCGTAATTGAGGACGAGGACAGTGCAATTGATTTAGAGAGCCTTGTTGGACGTTCACATATGACAACAGAGAAGAAGAAGGCCACAAAGATGTCCAAGATGATTCGAGATGAGACTGGATCTAGAAAACTGCAGATAGCTACACCGGCAGCAGACAAATATGAGGGTGAGATCCTAGCAGAAGACTATCATATACAGACTATTGAGTTAGGACCATCCACAGCAGAGCAGACTTTAGATGATGCCACCGACACATTTGAGGCATTGAAGGACAAGCTTAGAGAAGAAGTAGAAAAGAATAGAAAGCTTGAGAGAGAGAGAGGTGCATGGAGGACATATTTCAGTCACATCAATGAACCTTTGGGACGTCAGGATCCAGTTAGATCACCATTGCAGGCATTGCCCCTTCAATCGATCAATGAAGCAGAAAGATTCAGGAACCTGGTCCAGCGTACATGTAGTTGGATGGATAGATCTCACACGGTGGCCATTGAGTTTGTTACAAGGATGTCGAAGATCACCCATCAGGCTATCCAAGTTCTTGAGATTATTCACAGATTGATGGCAACAGTAGCTGCGTTTGCCCATACCAAGGACGTTGTCATCCCTGTCTTGAAAGTTATAAGACACACATCCAGAAGAATTTTAGCACAAGAGAGGATCTTAGAAGGTGATTCTCACAGTTTGTTTCAGTGGTCAACCTTACTCCATATAAAGAGTGTTCTCTTCGAGGACATCAGTGTTAGATGTGGTCAAGTTGAGGAGGTGATCAATCCGATCCAGGACAGAGTATTTGAGGTACTTCGTACCATTCTTGGCAGAAGGATCGAGGTCGAGACAGATGTGGATTTACAAGAATTTGAGGATAGAATCAAGATCATCTTTCGCAAGGACGCGGATGTTACAGATGAGCAGTATGATCAGATGTATGCCACCATGCTCCTGATTGATAGAACAAAGGAACTTGAACCTACTTGGGACACAGCTCTTCTAGATGCATTTGATCAGGTTATCCACTTAGAAGAGAGTATCAAGAATCTTCCCGAGATTCCAAGCACAGAAATCGAAGGAATCGTGACAAAATTCATTGCATATGCTAAGAAAGAGAATTGGAAAGGGAATAAGATTCTAGATGAAAGGTTGTTACAGATGACATGACATCTTATTTCTCATTGGTTGATACCTCCTAGGTTTTTGTGCCAAATTTAATATTTGGCTATGTATTTAATATTGTTCAGTAAAAAGGAGGTCATTTGTAACAAACCCTAATTAGGGTTTAGGTGTCATGATCTTGTCCATTGATTTATTTTCAATCTGGACCTTTCATTGTAACTGGGGATGCTATTTATACCCCCATTTTTCATTTCATTTAGTAATAGTACAATAGTAAATAGTGAATAGTGTAAGAGATAATAGTTGATGTAATAGAGAGATTAGAGTTAGAAGCAATTTTTATTTCGTAGCAAGATTGAGTCTTGAAGAGAGAAATTCAAGCAATTGTTGTATATGATGACTTGGAAATCAATAAAATATTGAAGTTATGGTGTTTTGTTGCAAATTTCTTAAGTTATCTTCATGGTTGTTGGATGTACTTGAATCACGCTCAATCAAAGTAGTTAGTTAATTTGAAAGACTAAGTGTGAGATTTGATATTTGGTAGGATTCGCAATCCAAACCACTAGCTTCTTGCTGATTGTAGGAACGCCTTGCGTGGTCGACTGGAAAACATTTTGAGTCCTTAACCTTCAAGCATTTTCGTATCTAGGATATGTACCTTCATAGTAGTGTCCTTGGTCTTTGATGCATTGAACACCATTATTACCTTAGAAGATCGCACTAATTTCAATTGAGTTGTTATCTTATGGCAAAATTGAAGTTGGTTGAGTCTTGCCAAATCTCATTCATGCTAAGTCGTTCATAGGGTTAGGCTAGATTAGACTTCCTTAAACCCTGTCCTTTTGCCATTTTTTGAAAGTTCCTTTTAGATTAGTAAAATCTTCGAGCCTTTGGAATCCGTAAGACGCCTTGGAGGAAACAGCAAATCACATCATACCACTAAAAAAGCTTGTCCACACGTGGAGACCCCACTAAAAGAACCTTGGAGTCCATCTAACTGATCCTTTTCGCAGATCTTCAGCAGTTAGAGACTATTTTCTCAAGAGAGGATAAGATGCCTGTCGGTATTTTATTCTGTGTATGATTGTGTATAAAATACACGTCAACATCATGATAGGACACTTTGGATTTTTATCCCCTGAGTTCATATCTAAGAGGTGACGATCTCTGAAGATAATCAACACTTGTATGGAGACATTATAAGGTGACGATCTTATAATGTCCAAAACAGTTATCATTTCAGATGTCTGGCGTGTCATGGATGAGCCATGATTGTGTTGTGGTAAAACATTTATATGAGACGTTAGTGCACCTACCACAACTTGGATAAAGATGAGAATTGAATATTTTCTCATATGATTATCCTTAAGTATTGCGTGCTTAGGCAATATTGATATCACATGCTAAGGTGATATCCTATCACCACAAGATTAATGTGATTGACACCTTGTATCACGTGTTTAGGTGATACTTCATATCATGTGATTAGGAGATATGATTCCCTAGAAAGTTAGATTGTGTGAAGGAATGCTAACTATCATTTGAATTGTGATGCTTGATATACTACTCTCATTTATCTTACCTAGCTAAGAGGGACTGTTAATGCATGATAGCTTCGGTAAGATAAATGATTGAATGAGAGATAAATGAAGCCTCTCATTCAATCATTTATCATATCGATAAACCATCAAGAAAAACATCAAGCTATTATTCATCTGATAATCATTCCTATCTATATCGAATCTACTTAGTAAATCAATATCGATGATCTCTAATGGTTATTCGGGTTAACAATGTATTCTGATTTACATCGGATATGTTCCTTGAAATAAACAAATGATTATCAAGTGCTTTCGGGTGGCAAAGTATGCACCGCTTGGGATGTATAACCGTTAGTTAGTGATCAGTGTCAATTAACATAGACACCGATTCCCAATGGTTAATATACCACGCCAACCCCATCGTAAATACCGTTTAACATATACACAATGTTACGTGAACCCCGATTAGTATCGGGTTGGTAATAAGTTAAACACCGATTGATAATACATGCCAAGGGGTGCGATCAAGTAGTGTCTTGATCGGTCATGTCCATAAGACATGACCGGTCAAGGCACTGCTTGATCCTCCCTCTTGCATATATATATATCATTTGATATTTGTGAAGAGGATATTGAAATCGAAAATACTCCTCACCTATCAAATAAAGAAGATAGTTAGATTCATAATAGAGATAGAAAATTTCATAGACATAGAGAATACATTAAGAATACATCTTGCATATTGAATTGTATATTGAACAATCATTTACAATATTAATATATGGATTGGTATATCTATGCATTGTGACTATTGCAAGGAGTCACCGTGTTCTACTAAATGAATGAATCTAATGAGTAGAGCACATTAAGAGAACCAATAGGGGGCCGAAAGCCCTCATCATCCTCGCTCCTATCTTCCTCATCAATAAGGGAGTCAAAAGTGATATCATGCATGGGATTAGTATTTTGGACATCATTATTCTCACCATAACCTTTCCCTTTAGTGTCAGCAGCAACAAAAACATTGGCTAAATGAGCAGATATCCTTTCACCTTTAGCCATCTCGGCATAGACCTCCTCTAGGGTATCATTAGCCTTAAGACCAAAGGGTTCAAACTTGGCTTCAATATCAAGTTTTGCATCCCCGGATTTAATCTCGACATTCTTTTTACCAATATTAGGAGAATATAACCTGCCATTATTCTTTTTGAGAGACAAAAGAATTTGCTCCAGTGAAGACCTAGAACCTTTAATAACCTTCTTACCTTTACCTTTCAAAGTCGAGGTACAAAACATGGGACCCTCATTATTAGTATCAACATAATCTAGGCCCGCCGAGTTTTTGGCCAAAACTCGACGAGTCTGAGTCAAAAACTCGACCGCCTGCGCCTGATAACGCAAAACGGCAGAAAGGAGATTCATTTTGTGTTTTCTCTTTTCTCTTTGCTTTCTAACTTTTCAAAAAAAATTATTTTGCAAATGCTTGGTGGCAAAATTGGGGTGGAAACACCCCCCATCTCAAAAAATTTGCCCTCAAAGTCCTATGTTAGCCTTGCAGTTCATCCAATTGTGAGCGCAATTGGAGCTTGTTTGAAGCAATCCACACGAAGAAGAGGAGCAAGTTAGTGCAGAAACGCCTCAATGACCTTGTCTTCGTGCAATATAACCTTCGATTGCGCATAAGGAAGGTAGAGGAAGTAGAAGGTGGTCCAATTGACTTGGATGATATAGATCCTTACCGTGATTGGGCATCACAGGAGCAGCCTCCATTGTTTTCTTGAGGGTGAGATCACGAATTTGGAGAGGCAGGCTATGGAGGAGGAGGGGGGTGGATTTGGTTTCACGCTGGATGACATTGAGGAGGAAGAGGATGAGGATGAGGAGTCATTGCCAGTGCCACAAGAAGGTGGAGACACAGCTTCAGCCATGATGGATGATGAGCCAGCCATACCGAGCGAGGAGGCACAAGCACACACGCCCACTGCAGACTTCTAGGACTAGACCCTCTAGATCTACCTCTCCCAAATTTTTTGCTAGAGCTGGGAAGAGGAAGTTGTAATTGTAATTTGTAATGATGTATTTACTTTTCGTTTTACAAAAACTATTTAATATATTGCTTTTAGGCTTCCAACCATCAACATTCCTCATAAGGATGCAATTTTGTAGACACTTTGCATTTAAATATATCTAGAATCAGCTTGTTTCTTTTGTGTTGTCATTTATTGACTCATTGGATGCATCTTCTCGTTTAATTTTGCAAAAAAAATGCATTTTTTATTAAATTTAAGCGTGTTTTTAAGTTGCCGAGTTTTTCGCCGAGTTTTTTTCCCAGGGGCTTGGCGAGTTTGCCGAGTGGCGAGTAGTTCAACTTTGGGTATATCTATGCATTGTGACTATTGCAAGGAATCTTTGTGTTCTAGTAAATGAATGAATCCAGTGAGTAGAGCACATTAAGAGAACCAATAGAGGGCCGAAAGCCCTCATCATCCTCACTCCTATCTTCCTGATCAATAAGGGAGTCAGAAGTGGTATCATGCATGGGATTAGTATTTTGGACATCATTATTCTCACCATAACCTTTCCCTTTAGTGTCAGCAGCAACAAAAACATTGGCTAAATGAACAGACCTCCTTTCACCTTTACCCATCTAGGCATAAACCTCCTCTAGGGTATCATTAGCCTTCAGAACAAAGGGTTCAAACTTGGCTTCAATATCAAGTTTTGCATCCCCAGATTTAATCTTGACATTCTTTTTACCAATAATAGGAGAATATAACCCGCCATTATTCTTTTTGAGAGACAAAAGAATTTGCTCCAGTGAAGACCTAGAACCTTTAATAACCTTCTTACCTTTACCTTTCAAAGTCGAGGTACAAAACAAGGGACCCTCATTATTAGTATCAACATAATCAAGGGTAGTGTTTGGGTTATCCCTAGCATAGGAGATTTTTTTCTTTCCCTTTAAACCAATAGGCTTGGAATTAGCAAGAGCATTCACATTTTTCATACCCTAATCAAAGAAAGGTAGAATTTTGTCAAGGGAGAGACATTGGCAAAAACAAGGTTGCATTTCTTTTTGCCTTTCTCGGGATACTTACCAACTAAGTCACAAGGTTCAAATTCAAATTCAAAATCGACAGCCATGAAATTCGAATGAAATTCGACTTGGAAAAAATCGAAAAAAAAAAAATCGGATAAAATTCGCCTTATATAATTTTGTTTATTTTTAAATATATGTATAATATATATAATATGCACAAAAGGGATTTCTTGATTATATAATATGCACAAAATGGAATTCTTGATAATATTTCAAAAATTTTATAGCAAATGCAAGGTGTCAAGCCTAGCATCCTGCTTGCCATCAAGGAAAATTAAGTGGGTTCGTAAAGTGATATATATAATATGCAAAAAATGGATATATATAATGTGCACATACTTAAACTTCCGAAAAATTATATATTATCAAGAAATACATCACCCCCGACCCAACAATTGCAAACCCTGCGACCTATGTCACCATGTTTGAATTTGAGTTCAAGTAACTTGACATAAATTCGCCTTATATAAATTACTATTATTTTTAAATATTTAATATTTTTATTCAATATAAATAAAAATGATAAAACAATAAATAAATCTAAATCTATTTAATAATAATGAGTAAATTAAAATAACATATATATAATATGAAATCTTTAATCTATTTAATATTAATAAGTAAATTAAAATAACATACATTTAATGTAAAATATTAACTTAAATATATAATATTTTTATTTAAAATAAAAATGCTAATATAATCAATAAATCTAAATCTATTTAATAATAATAAGAAAATTAAAATGACATAAATTTAATATGAAACTTTAATCTATTTAATATTAATAATTAAAATGACATACATTTAATATGAAATCTTAAGAACCAAAATCACAAAAGTAAATTTAATATGCCTTCTTGCGTTGAAGGCATTACCAGTCGAGTCTGCGAGGGACAAAGAGCTTAACCCTCAAAACGGACAGACGTGGCTGAGCGGGGAGTATTCGGCGACCTTCAAACCTCTGAGAAATCCGTCAAAACCTCGACAAATATACCCCAAAAAATGCTAACGTTTCTACCATACGAATTTTTACATGAACGTTTCTATAAACACCCGCGACCCAGCAGTTGCCGAATTTATGGACGAATTTAAACGATTTTTTAATAAAAGTTTGAAATTTGATTAAATTCGAACTTCACCCATGAAAATCATCGTATTCTGTGACTTACCAAGGTACTTGGAGGGAGGCATAACAATTTTAGACATGAAAGGAGTCAAATTTAAGTTATATTGGTGAGGATGAGAATTAACCCTTTATGGAATGGTAGGTAGCTCCACCCTCAATGGGACAATAAAAAGAAACAAAAGCTAGCTAAGTTCTTATGCCTCAAGTGGTCTAATAAAGGAAAGTGGTAACCATGCATAGTTGAAAACCTGCCTTCCAATAGTATTTGATGATGTGGAAGCTGATCAGAGCTCAGAACGAGAGTAGAGCAACATGTTCATAACCAGTTTGATGCCTAACCAAAGCATCACCATCCTTCAAGAAGGAATCAACAAACTATTACTACTATTGTTCTAATGCCCATGGATTTGCTCCTCTAAAGGTTGAGCCTTGGAAAAGTTTGCTAGGTGTGGTGATTTCCAAGGTTAGGAACTTGTTTCTGGCAACTTGCAATGAGTTGGGTTCTAGAGCCTTAACTAGGCCTCAAAGGGGTTCTTTCAACCCTTCCATGAAAAGGATCACTAGGTGCCTCTCGAACACATTAGGTCTCATTGCTGCGATCCTCTAAAATTCAGCCACATAATCATCCACTAAGCCTTGGTGGCATTGTTGCGAACTACCACAGTATAGTTGTGAGCTCCTTGAAGTACTCTTCAAGGTCTTGCCTCTCCAATCTATCAATCAATTTCTCACAAAATTTCTCATATGCGGTGATATGCCTGCAGCTTCAGTTACTAGGCCATGATACCACCATCCGTGTACAACCCCTTTCAATTGAAGGACCCCAAATTGCACATCCCTTGTCGTATTCATGGTAGGAACATCAATCAAAGCAAAAAAGGAGAATTAAATTGAGGTGAAATAAGTTGGTGGAGAGAGAGCACAATTATTTGTGCCTACTAGAGGAAAGGACAACATTTATTTCCATCAACTCTAATGGTGTAAACAGAGTAAAAGAAGACATGGATACCACATGAAGAAGGTAGAGGAGGTATGGCATCCCTTGCTACTACAATTAATCCTTGAAAAGGGTTGGTAGAGGGGTTTTGGGGATATTTTACTTGCTTGGAGAGTAGAGTGGGAGTAGCTGTAGACTTCCCTTAAAGAAGATGGAAACCAATTCTACCATTGAAGGATTTACTTGGCCATGAGATCTTTGTCTATTTGAAGCCCAAAGTGAGTTGCCATGATGTCATGCTTCTATCAACAATGCTTGTTGTGAGGTGGGGAAATGTGAAGCAGATCTAGGAAACAATTGGAAAAGGTTTAAAGGAGAGTGCGATATTGTTGAAAACCCCAAGCTTAATCCTTCCTCTACTTCATGGTGTGGATCCATCTCATGTTAGATATCCTCTAAAGGATCTCAGTGTGCATAAGAAATCATCTCTAAAACAGTATGGCTATCTAAGTTGCTATCTAGAAGAAGAGGTTGTGAGTTGAGGCACTCCCTTGAACATATATGTACTCACTCAAGTGAATATTTATAGTTAGAGGTTTTGAAGCTCCCCTAAATATGGTGAAAGGCGCAATTGAAACATTGGACGCAATTTTGTTAAAAGTTGCCACCCACCTAGAGGGAATGGACAACGTGAAGAAGGCTCTCATTCAAAAATTAAATTATTTAGTAGGAAGCATGGTTAAAGCTGGAATAGGGGGTATTGGTGGTATTGGCAACACCACAATTGCCAAGGCCATGTATGATGAAGTTGTGTTGATTTTGACATTGCTTCTTTGCATTAATGTTTGCACCATTACTGCAGAAACTGTTGGGCTCACTAAACATGATAGAGAGAAGACCTATGACAACCTCCAAGACATTTTTGCTCTTTCCTAACTTATAGACTGTAATAGCAATGAAGCCCATAGTGATTGTAAAAGGTGTGGCAAAGTTGGACACCTCACTTAATAGTGTCAGAATTTCTCAAGCTATCATGCATCGTATGGAGGCCCCACAAGTCATCTTATATTTGTATTTATGATGATTTTCATGAAATGACATTGATGGAGTAATGAGATATGATTAATATTGATACTTCTTTCTTTAATAGTGATTATTGTTACTAACCCAGAAATCCAGGGGCAGTCATGTTGTGGGACAAGTTTGTTATTATTTTTCTTGAAGTTGTAAGGATTAAAGGTGATTCTTGAATTAAGGAATATTACTGCTTTAGGGTAAATTGTAACCCTAGTTCAGTTGAACTAAGATAGTTATCTGATGTTTTAGTGTGATGCTAGTGTGTTGGCTGTGAGGAATATTCACACTCATAATTGTACAGTATATTGTATTTGGCTATAGATAGATGATTTTAAGCTTGATGTATATATTGTAATTGGTTTTTTTGCTATAATTGGTGGTGGTCTTCGAAGCCAGTATAGGAAAGTTTACTGGATATTATAGGATTAGTGCCTTAACCTTGAGAAGCTAGACATGAGTCCTTGTAATGTCCCATTTTGGGATATTCCTAAATTTTGCCCTATAACACCGATTGAGGTATGAATTATACTAAGGAAGTGCAACTTGCCTCTTTATATCTCTACTTAGACCTTGCAACCAGGTTAGTTATCATTATAAAAGATGAAGAAATGTATAACCAGCAATATCATAAAGAGAGACCTCATCATCATTACATAATGTGCATGTGGGATTCAATAACACTTCCCCTATATCCTATATCCTCATTATGGACTTGGAGTCCCCTGGAACATCATATAAAGCAGCTCGAGCTTACTCTTTTCCATCAAGCCCCAAAGCACAAAATGACACCCTTCATTCGGTCTCCTGGCCCCACTAGGGGTTGCTCTACTTGAATGGAACCTTGTGCTACTTGCATCCCTCATATGTATTCTACTGTACCTTCCATAATGAAATGGTTGGTTGGATGAAGTATTAAGGAATCTATATTATAATTTATTATGCCTAATATCATAATAGCAATGATAGACATTTAAAAACATATATTAATAATATGTTAATTACTTCATTGCTACATGGAAGACAAGATAGCAAATCAATACGATCTTTGTCTATGCATTATCTATAATAACCAATATTTGTAAATATATAAATCTGCCAATTATTATTATAAAACCTGAAGCTACTTGCTTCTTCTTGATCAATTGCTTTCTTTCTGTTGTTCGATGACTTTCCTTCAACATGGATCTACCTTTTATATCCTTTGAGGTACACAAAAGGTGGTGTCCTTAACTGGTTGCAAACCTTTGGAAGAGACACCCCTGCACTCATGCCTCTTCCTTGTGGTTTGTTAATCTTAATGACATTATTCCTTAACATCCTTCACACATGCCTTCATAAGGCAGATTGCCGAGCATTTGTTTATATAATTCATTTGTTGCTTAAAGATCTTTGATTCATCTTAATTGTTGAGTTCCTCTTTGATCCTATTTGTTTGCACACTAGTTATTTTGGTTGATGATGTATTATTATTCTTTACCTTGATCGCTGCCTTCTGTGGATTAGAACATTGTGAATTGATGCAATGCTAATACTTCTATTTAGGCAGGGAAATGTCAGTCGGTCCTTCCCAGGATTGTGTTGGGTCTCAAATCAACAGATTGGATAGGTTCTAAGGAAATGCCAACTCCTATGATCAAACCCTCCAATTGACTTGGCCAACTTATAGAGTGAACCTATTTGGTTGTTAACTCTCTCACTTCAGGCTCTACAGGACCTAGGCGGGTATACCTATTCACCAGTTGTCTTTAATGACCGGTGCTTTTTATAGCAGATTAAGTGTCCTGATCTGGTTTCCTCCTATCTCAGAATGGCATAAGTTCCTAGGATGGAGATATAGCAGATGAGTTCAAGATTGTTGTTGTAGAAGCTATTCGATCTATGTTTCTTACTTAGTTACTCCTGTTGCTTTAAAATAACATATGATGAATATGGTGATAAGTGTAATCTGTAAATAACCAGTGCCTTCTTCGCTGTTTGGGCTACAGAGTCATTATATTTTCTTTACTGTGCGAACTTGTGAGACAGTTTTTTAACCCACCCCTTTATGGACCTGTCGGTTATTATTTCTTTTGAGATCAATTGAATGCTTATATCATAAGTTGCTTGAATGAGTTTAACCCTACCTTTAAGGGACCATTCAAGTAAGCACTGCGAAGAACAATTATAATTCACAAGCAGAACTTTTATTTCAACCTTATAACATACAACATAAATTTCATTCGAAGAATATGAATAACCTTATCTCTTTCGATAATATCACAAGTGATTGCCAAAAACAAAATGAAATAATCCACAACACATACGCAAAGAAAAACGACTGATCATAGCATGTATTCCATCAGAATTTGTATAACAAAAAACTTACAGGCTGTCATACATTGCTATCTTGTTCCTATGTATCTCTTGTTTTCATATTACAAAAACCTCTCTCACATATATATGAGAGCAAAAGTCATTTATGAAAAGACGTGTCTTTTCAAAATACTAATTGTTAGTTTGAATATTCCTAACAAACTTAAGTAAAAAGAGATTAAGAATTCCTAAATGATGAATATAATCATCTTCTTTGAAAGTCTTGATCTTAAGACTCTGTTTCTTCAATTCTTCTCCTTGTGAAAGGTATTCGAAGATCATCTGGTTGACAGTAGGGGCCATGTCTTTGCTTCGGTTCAACCTTGACAGAGCCCGATCCTTGATGTTTACAAGCTCATTCCGCAAATCTTCCATGGACATTACTCCTCCTCCTTTATAAAACGAGGGCATTCCAATAGGGCTCCCATCATCCAATTCTTTAAGATCTCGCTTTAGCATATCTTCGAATTTAACATGATCTTCTATATATGAAGTCCCTTCAGCCTTCTCCTCTGGCGTCATCACATCAACACTGCTTATCACCTCATGCAATCGTGCTTTTAACCTTTCATGCTCTCTTAATGCTTTTATGGTTCCAATGTACACCCTCCAGTAATGTTCGACATGTATAAGCATGGTGTTGAATCGGTGTTCAATGATGTCGTTAACCAATTTATCCATCTTTTGCTGGATATTATTTACCTGTTTGGTAGCCTTATCTGTTTGATACTTCCAATACAGAGCATCAGAAACATCATCCAAGCTCTGTCCTGTGGGATATGAGGCATATTCATTTAAGGGAGTCCCTATCTCAAGTTGTAATATTTTCGTTTGTAACTTTTAATTCTCCTCTTTAGATTTTTCATACAAGCCCTTATAGGTAATATTTTCCCTGACCAAAAACTCTGTCTGATCCATATTTAATTTGGCTACATCCAGGTTCAACTTTGCAGTGACCCTAGGGTCAGTCTTTCCAACCTGATGAATCATGAGGTGTCCAAAGGTTTCTTCGATATCCACAATAATTGGCCTTTTTCCTTTCGGATATAATGCCCATTGTAGGAGAGCCTTTTGATCAGGATCATACCCGGAGCCTAGGAACAATTTATCTATCTCTTGAGGCAACACTTGTTGATTCAAGTCCTGCTTCTTCAAGAATCCGTCAAACAGAAGTGCTGAATTTATGTCCCAACCAGAAAAGATGATAACACCAGCCTCTTTTAATATTTTCCTCCCTTTCTCAGGGGTCATATCTTTCATGAGGGTATCGATTTCATCCTGTAGTCTTTTCATCTGTTCTTCTTCTGGTCTTCCAACCATGCTTCGTTTCACATGGGCCCCTTTATACTGGTACAAGAATGAAAGGAATTCTCTCGAAGAGGCGAATCTGTCATCAGCAACAAAGTCTTCATGCTCTGTCATCCTTATATCAACTACATCTTTAATGTTGAATTCACCAGTGTCCACATCCATCTCTGCTTCAAAACCAAGGGGATAATCTTCTCTAGGAGAGTCAGCAGGGATGCTACTAGCAACTGATTTCGGTGACATGTGAGCCAATGGTTGACTATCCTTTTCAGTATTGATAAAATGAAGGAATTGTGGGGGCACTCTATGCATAATCTCTACTTCATGTTGAAGTAGCCTTTTGGCTATCTCCAAAGGGTCTTGGAGGTTTCCAAGTAAGTCTCCATCCACCATCCCCCTTGCTCTTTTCCATTTGAAGGCTTCCCAAGTCATTTCGCTTCTTTCTCTCAAAACCCTGGCCTCTTCCCTTTCAAGGTTCTTGATTAAATCATCTGGCATTTTAGCCACATGTATTCCGGCTTTTAGTTTTTGTGACGTCCTGGCAGCTCTTATATATCCCTCAGGATCAAAGTTCTCTCTAGGATCACCCAGAGTCATGCCATAATAATCTAATTTATTCTGAAGTAAATGATAGCTTTTGGAACTTTTAACAATAAAATCAGAAAACACCAATAACCCTGGAACAATGGATTGTTTACCAAAATCCGTAAGATGTTTAGCACTGATAGCAGATAATTGTCTCACAATCTCTAGGCTAGCCACCCTGTTTGGTACTGTAATTGGAAGCATGTATGGCTTTCCTTCATACCCAAATACCCTGATTTCTGTATGATTAATGTGGCAATACCAGTCACCCCAATTGTGATCAATCTGAGACTCTGGAGAGAAGTCTTTTGGCCTGAGGAATTTCTTAATTTCAGGGGACAGAGTATAATCTCTATGTTGTCCAAAGGCCGCACTAAGGGGTTTCACAAAATATTCCTGAAAGTGCCAGTATTGGTTGTTCATGAATCTTTGATCCCATGCAGAAACCCACAACTGAACTGGTTTCTTCAAACCATTCTTATCATAAGCTCTGATGCAGAAATCATCTGACCAGAAATTGATTTCTTGTCCACAATAAAGAATGATGTGCATCAATAAAGAGTACAATGAGAAATGGACATTCACAAGGTCTCCTTTCAACTTTTCCAACCCATGATTTAGGGCATCTGCAACATAAGTGGCATAGTCAAATGACCTAGGGTCTTTCGATTGTAAATCAGCACACAGAACCATAACCCCAATATCCATGAGAGGATGAGCCTCTAAGCCTAATACTTGGGCTGCAGCATAGTATGTATACTTAAAATACGGATGGAATTGGTTGACATCAAATGGCACCTTGTCATTTTTGCTGAATGGAACAAAGGACCCGTCCACTTTTGGCCGGTGAATGGGTAATCTCCACGTCCTGTAGATGTCTTCCAAGTTAAAGAATTCTCGCGATAGTTTTTGCATATCAATTTTCTCTTCTACTTCCCAGTCTAGATCAAATACCATATCAATAGTCTGTTTGTTAATCACCACCAAGGGATTCCCTCGGTAGTCGCATATGGTTTTGGTTCTTGGATCATAGCAATCTACCAGAGCTTTCATTAATTCAACATCCACAAATACATTCGGGACTACCAATTTCCCTAAGTTTTTCTTCCATAGGTTATTTATGGGCTCAGGAGCATCCCTTCTCTTGTAACTAAACAGGAACAACTCATGTCCTCTGATTTCAGTCCATATGTCTCCCAGATGTTCAAATCTATCCTCCAATCCTTCTTCTTCACTCTTGATCTTTTTAGACCTCACACTGGATGTCGGGCACTGGTCTAGCAAATCCTGAGTCAAAGCTCTACCTTCCTTTTTCTGTCTTTTGGGCTTCTCTTCAGGGTTTAATTCTTTCCCTTTTCTACTTTTTTTAGAAGAAGAAGGTTCCATAATTTCAGTAAATACGAGAAATCACACTTACTTGGAGAATTGTCTAACTCTTCTGATTGTCGTTCACGAGCTTCAACAAATTCCTTGCAACTTTCAGTCTCTTGGCATCAATCTGGTTCTTATGAAGATTCAATCAGTTCAGCTATAATTGCATGGGCAACTTGCGCACAGTTAATGTCTCTGCATCTATAACGGCTATTCAAATGTTTAAACTTAATTGCAAATGTGACATTCTTCACTTGGGCTTTTAACTCTTTCGCGGGAAGTACTGTTCAACTGAAATGATCGTAAATTGAGTTTTCGATGAAACCCTTGTCTTCGGCCGAATACTTTGATCTTTCATCGAAAGCTCACTTTCCTCGATATTACTTCATCAGCGAATAGCCTATGTCGAAAAACCATTTTCTAGTCTCCTCGAAATCATCTTTTCCTCGATGAACTTTCTTTCGATGAGTCATTCGTAAGTTTCATCGAAATCATATTTCGATGAGTTCTGTTCTTCGGTGAAAGTTCATGCAAGCTCTTCGAAAGTCTTTTTTCTTCGATATCCCCTTTATCGATAAAACCCCTCTGTTTTTGTTCGATATAATGTTATCGATGAGATTTGCTTTTCGATGAATGCTTTTTAAGTTTCTTCGGCAGTTGTATCTCCTCGACTTCACTTTTTGCTTTTTGCCTTTTGCTTTTCACTTTTCGATGAAACCGGAGTATCGATGAGCGGCTTCCTTCATTTATCGAAAGTGATATTCCGTCGAAGACATCTTTACGTAGTGTTTTACACGTCATGCTCTATTTCGATGAAAGTATTCTTTCGGTGAAACTCCTTTTGAGATGCTCGATATGATATTTTGGCCGATAATCTTTTAGTTTTCACGCCTATGGGAAGATTTGTTTTAATTTCAAATATAGTGTTCAACAGATTGCTTGCCCTCAAGCAATTTCAAATTTGGATGATGGAAGATCTCTTCTCCTTCCCGCGTAGCATCTTCTATAGGCAGGCCTTTCCACTTGAAAAAGAATTTGGGAATAGTCTTATTTTTTAATCTCTTCTCCCACATATTGAGCATGGTTTTAGGTTCCAAAATTAATTTACCTTCATCATCAAGTGGGGGTAGTTCCACACAAGGGTAACATGTTGCCCTAACACTCTTTTGAGTCGGGATATGTGAAAGACATTGTGGATTCTACTGTTCTTCAGCAATTCCAATTCATAGGCTACTTCACCTACCTCCCTCGGGATCTTATATGATCCATAAAATCAGGGTTTTAGCTTCTCCGCTCCGCTAACCTTGATTGAAGACTGCTTGTATGATTGCAGTTGTAAGAAAACCAAATCTCCGACTTCAAATTTTCTTTTCATGCAATTTCAATTGGAATAGATCTTTTGCTGGTTTTGGGCATGTTGTAGATTGTTCTTGAGTGTGTTCATGATATCCATATTTGCTATACGAAATCCTTCCTTGACCCTTGGTACTCGACTTTCTTGGAAAATCAAACTTCCAGAAGAGGTCGCCTCATATCCATACAAAACCTTAAAGGGGCTCATTTCAATTGACATGTAGTGGGTGGTATAACAATACTCACCAAGGTGCAACCACTTGACTTATGCATTATGTTATCCTGTGACGTAGTTTCTCAAGTATTCTTCTACCCACTTGTTAACAATCTCTATTTGTCTATCTATTTGGGGATAATAGCTTGTACTGGGTGTGAGTGAGTTCGGTCCTTGCTAGACGGAAGTGTTCTTGCCAAAATAGGCTAAGGAACTGGCTATCTCTATCATTGACAATGTTCCTTGGGAGACCATGTAGTCTAAAGACTTCCATAAAGAAGACCTCAACTATTTGTGGAGCTCAGAAGTCAATAGATATTACCATGAAATGTGTGTACTTGGTGAGGCGATCCACTATTACATATATAAAATCATTTTCTTGAACTTTGGTTAACCCTATTATGAAATCCATAGAAATAATTTCTCATTTTTTATTTGGAATGGGTAAAGGTTGTCGGAGACCTGCTGGGTGTTTTTGTTTGGTTTTGTTTCTTTGACAAGTTATACATTCTTGTACATGTCTAAGGACATCCTTCTTGAGGCCCTTCCAAGAGTAATTTTCCCTTATTTGTTTGTAGGTTTTATAGTACCCCTAGTGACTAGCTAAAGGGTTGTTATGGTATTCCTTGATCATCGTGTCCTTCATTTTTGAAATTGGCACAAGGAATAACCTATTCTTGTACACGATAAGCTCTTCTACTACTTTGTATTCCTCATTGGGCATATTTCCTTCTAGAATACCATTAGCTTGTGGGTCCCTGATGTATTCAGCAATAATGTCATTCTTCCAATCTGCTATGATGCTTGTCATGGAGTTCAAGTGAGGTAGTCATGACAGGGCATCTGCTATGATGTTGTTTGTCCCTTTCATGTATTTAATATCAAAGTCGTAGGCTTGTATCTTGCTTACCCAATTTTGTTGCCTATCATTTAGATCCTGATTCATAAAGAATCTCAAGCTATTATGATCAATTTTCAAAGTGAACCTTACACAAACCAGATACTATCTAAACTTGGTTAATGCGTTCATTATGGCTAACATTTCTTCATTATAGATGGAGAAGTGTTTCTCGGCCTCGGTGAGCTTGTGGTTTTCAAATGCGATTGGATGCTTGTTTTGCATAAAAGACTGCTTTGAAGCCTTCCCTAGAAGCATCACACTCTAATTTGAAAGGTAATGTGAAATCGAGAATGACTAGGACAAGGCACGATCTCATTATCTCCTTTAGTTTCTTGAAAGCTTGTTGACCCACTTTATGCCATGCAAAGGCTCCCTTTTTGGTTACGTTCGTGAGTGGGTGGCAAGTTTAGAAAATCCCTTGACAAATCGTCAGTAGTAACTACATAGACCCACAAAGCCCCTTAGATGTGTTAGGGTTCTTGGTTGTGGCCATTCCTTAATGGCTTTAATTTTTTCTTTGTCCACACTTACTCCTTGTGCATTGATTTCATGGCCAAGGTATAGATCTTGTCTGGCCCAAATTTACATTGGATGCTTCTTGGTGATTCTTGTTCCAAAATGTTTAGAACTTCCTCAATATGTTTAAGATGTTCTTCTCATGTCTTGTTGTAAATAAGGATGTCGTTGAAGAAGATTAGTAGGAAAATCCTTAGTTGTTTTTTGAATACATGGTTCATGCATGATTGAAAGGTTGTGGGGGCATTGGTCAAGCCAAAAGGTAGGACAAAAAATTCAAAGTGTTCATAGTGCACCTAAAAGTTGTCTTGGGAATATCTTCTTTCCTCTTTCTTATTTGATGGTAACTAGACCATAGATCGATCTTGGAGAAATGTTTTGCTCTGTGGATTTCATCGATTAATTCATCAATTCTTGGGATGGGGCAGCAATTTTTAATGTCTTTTTGTTTAAGGTCCTATAATCTATAGTATACACATCCTCATAGTGCCATTGTTTTTCTTAACTAGAACCACAAAGGATGCAAAAGGGCTAGAACTAGGTTGGATGTGAGCCATCTCAAGTAGTTCTTTAATGGTTCTCTCAATCTACTCTTTGAACTTCGAGGGGTATCTGTAAGGGGTAGAGATCATAGGTTTAGCCCCTTCTTCCAATTCTATTATATGTTCAAATCCTCTCTTTGGGGGTAGTCCCGGGGGAATATCCTCAAATACCTGCTTGTGTTTGTTTAAAATGGGTTGGATATCGAGGTGGATTGACTTGCTTTGGGAGGAAGTCCTGTCGAGAATCATATATTGTGTGGCCCACTCTCCTTGTCCGTGTCTAAAGGACCTCTCCATCCTTTTGAGACTATTCTTGGGGACCCGTCGGGTAACCCTCTCAAAGTGACTTCTTGTCCATTATGTTGGAAGCAAATTTCCAATTATGGGATGTCCATAATGAAGTGCCCCAAGGAGTGTATCCAAGGAGTACCCAATATCACATCGGCATCTAGAGTTACCACATAAAAGCCCTCCTTTATGGGGTGCTTTCCCAAGGTGATTTCTAGTCAAGGAATTATTTTGGTACATTAAGCCATAGATCCATTAGCTAGGGCTACTATAAAACCCTAAAAGTCCTTGGTTTCCAATTTCATTTTTGCAACTAGATTCTTGTTAGTAAAGTTGTGGGATGCTCCACTATCCATGAGAGCAATTACCATTTGGCCCTTTAGAATACTTTTGATTCGAGTGGTCGGTGTTTGGAGGCTTGTGAGATTGTCGCTAGGGTTCCATGTTCTTCCTCTTCTTCACCTCGTCTTCTTTTGCAAGGATTTTCTTTTGCCTCTTTCCATACTTATTTGTTAGACAAGGCTTCCATATTGCATGCTTAACTTTTCTTTTCGTATTTGTGTCCCGGTCTCCATTCTTCCTTGCATCTAAAACACAAATTTAGGTCTTCTCGTCGTCTTTTAAGTTTGTCTTGATTACAAATGTGCCCTTGTTCCCTTTTTTTCTTGCACTTGAAACATAATCCCTTTTTCAAGCACTCCTTTTCTTTGTAAGGGAGAAAAGATTTTTGCCCTTCGTCCTTTTTATAAAAAGGTTTGATTTAAGTGTTCGAAAGTTGATTCTTTGTGTGGTATTTGTCCTTTGTAGGTGTGAAGTCCAATTTTAGTGCTTTTTGTATTGCAACCTCAAGTGATATAGGATTGAGGGCACTTACCAAGCCACAAATAGTTTCTTTTAATCCCTCAACAAATAGGTAGTTTAGTCTACTTTGAGATACTTTTGGTACTATAACTGAATTTTTTTTTGGAATTTAGTGGCATGCTCTTCTATGATTCCCTATTGCCTTAGTTGTGTAAGTTCTCTAAAGTACCATTCAGGGTGTTTTTGGTCAAACTTTTGGATAAGTTTTTGGGTGAACTCATCATAAGTTGTTATGTGTTGTGGCCTTGGGTAATAAGGCAATGATGCCACCAATCATGGGATGTTCCCTCTAAGTGTAGTATGGTAAATTTTATGGCATTTTCTTCCATCATGCGGCTAAGTAAAAGGTAGGTGTCCAACTTTTGGACCCATGAACATGTCATAGACTTCCCAGATCCATCAAATTTGGGGAGGGTCATTTTACTAATCCTTTCTTTTAAGTCTTTGTTGGGTTGCCCTCTTCTCTTATTAGGGGCAATTCACATTTAACATCACAATAATACCTAAAGGAGAAATCCTTCTTCACTTCAGGATCTAATCTTGAGTATGTTTTTGCAAGTTCTTACACATTATCAATGGTTGGATTGTTTGCTTCTTCCTCGACCATGTGTTCTTCCCTAGGTAGGAAGGGGGGTCTTGTTGGTCTAGGGGTTGATACCTTTGTTGAGTTGTTATTTTCAGAGTGGTTGGAGTGGGTATCCCTCCCATTGTTTTGGTTGGACCTAGAATTATTGTTATTCAAGTTTTGGATGGCTTGGAAGAGAAGTTGGGTTCTCTCATTTTGTCCATGAGGTCTTGAGTGAAAGTCCTCAATTTGTTGCTCATTTGTTCGCTCATGGTGTTGTTGGGTGTAGGGTTATTGATGGATGCTAGTTTCTTCCTTTCTCTTTCCAAAGCCCTTTGAGCCCTTTGGCTAGGTTGCATCAACTAAAATTTCATAGGATGGCAGGAACAAGGCTTTGATACCAATTGTAATGTCCCCTTTGGGATATTCATATATTTTGCCCTAGAACACCAATTGAGGTATGAATTATACTAAGTGCAACTTGGCTCTTTATATCTCTATTTAGACCCTGCAACCAAGTTAGTTAGCATTATGAAAGATGAAGAAACATATAACCAGCAATATTATAAAGAGAGACCTCATCATCATTGCATAATGTGCATGTGGGATTCAATAACACTTCCCCTATAACCTATATCCTCATTATGGAGTCTCCTGGAACATCATATAAGGAACCTCAAGCTTACTCTTTTCCATCAAGCCCAAGAGAACAGAATGACACCCATCATTCGGCCTCCTAGCCCCACTCAGGGTTGCTCTATTTCAATGGAACCTTGTGCTACTTGCATCCCTCATATGTATTCTATTGTACCTTCCATAATGAGATGGTTGGTTGGATGAAGTATTAAGGAATCTATATTATAATTTATTATGCCTAATATCATTATAGCAATGATACATTTATAAACATATATTAATAATATGTTAATTACAACATTCCTACATGGGAGACAAGATAGCAAAAATCAATAAGATCATAGTCTATGCAATATACATCATACCCAATATTTGTAAATATATAAATCTGCCAATTATTATTATAAAACCTGAAGCTACTTGCTTCTTCTTGATCGATTGCTTTCTTTCTGCTGTTTTTCAACGTGGATCTGCCTTTTATATCCTTTGAGGTACACAAAAGGTGGTGTCCTTAACTGGTTGCAACCCTTTGGAAGAGACACCCCTTCACTCATGCCTCTTCCTTGCGGTTTGTTAATCTTAATAACATTATTCCTTAACATCCTTCGCATGTGCCTCGCTAAGGCAGATCGCTGAGGATTTGTTTATATAATTCATTTGTTGCTTAAAGATCTTCGACTCATCTTAATTGCCGGGTTCCTCTTTGATTCTGTTTGTTTCCACACTAATTATTTCAGTTGATGATGTATTATTGTTCTTTACCTTGATCACTGCCTTCTATAAATTTGAACATTGTGAATCGATGCCAAGTTAATACCTCTATTTAGGCAAGGACATGACAGTCCTTAAGGCTTTTATATCGTTGATTAATATTTTGTGTTGTAAATTAGACAAAGGTATATGAGCATGACATCATTCTTTTATCCTTGTGCTAAAAATCACCCTTTGAGTTCTCTATGTGTTGAATATATTATGATGGCTATATTGTACATTGTTGTACCATAAATATTACTTGGTCTCTACCGTTGACAATTATTGCCTCATTACATTATATCATGACAATTTGGTTATTACCATACCTTGTGTTATGGTACTAATGAACTTCTTGTGGATAATGTAAAGTTGCTTTAAGGTCTCCTATATAAGGCCTATGGTAAACATATCAAAGGAAAAGTACGAGAGGAATGATGATGGCATTTATTAAAATATGCCATTCTTGAGTTATGCATAAAGAAATAATATTTTGATATTGCTATAACATCATGTTATAATTCCAAAATGGTTGAATTATGTTGTTATCATAGTCATGCCAATTGAATGCATGCCTTTAAAATCTCATGGATATAGTGCTGCCAACTATCTTGGGTGTTGTTGATGGGTATTTTATGACCACACCAACACAAAATAAAGTTTCCAAAGGACGCTCTATCCTCTCTTGAGCAAGACCCCTTGTATGCTAAGATTGCGAAGATCATAGAGGCAACTCTTAAGGTTCCTACGTGAACTTGTGACTTTAAGATGAATATATCTCGTTTTGTATGTTGTATTTTGGTAATCCAAGGGGGACTTTTGTTGTTCTTTGATCACAATGAGAACTTGGAATGATGCACTCTCCAGGAATGCATGGTACGAAACTTTATGATGGATATATCTTGTTTGGTATGGTGTATGCTCGTAATCCAAGGGGGACTTACACTTTTGTTGTTTTTTTATCACAATGAGGACTTCTAATGATGCACTCTCTTAGAATGTATGGTACAAAAGATATAGCAATGAAGTTCTCTTCTTTGGATTTTGGATCACGGAATTCAAAAAAATGGAAAAAGTGGATCGGGTTAGGAATTCTACTCTACTCCTAAGAATTCAAGAGATGGTGAATGATTGGGTGAAATCAAGCCACACTTATGTTCACCAAAAGAAACAACTAGACAAAGTGGGTGCAATCTTCAAAACAGTGATAACTTTAAGAAACCCCCCCTCAAAGAAACATATAAAATATTGGCGAATTTTTATTTATTTTGAATAAAAATAATAATTTTTATTGGCGAATCTTTCATTTTTAAAAGAAAAATATTAATTTTATTAGCGAATTTTTTTACATCAAAATTTTTTGGTAGAAAATCTTGGCAAATCTTAGAAAATAACACAAGTATGCATTAATTACTATTGCAAATAATTTCATTTAAAAAAATAATTTCTTATAGAAAAGTAGATGCTTAAGGTGGAAATCATTAATGAGTTTAAAGGGTAAAGACTACTTTATTTAGTGTCTTCCCAAGCATGATCAATATCCTGGATTAAACTGAGGATGGTCAAAATCCTGTTGTACATTTGCACTAAGTCTTCAACGAATGTATCTGCCCCTTTGTGAATTTTCTTCAACCAATCTTTAGTTCCTTGAGCAATCACCTTCATTTCTTCAAGGCCTTCAACTGATTCCCTTGGACGAGCAATGGGTGGAACAAATGTCTCATCTTCCTGCCTAATTGGCTTCATTAGGAGTTGCACATATCCACCTAAGGCTTTATGGTTAATCCTCAACTTCTTGCACTTTTCTTCGAATTTCTTGATTTGATCTTTCAATGCTTAAGTGGAATCATCAAAATATTCAATGACTTGGGCTCTTGAAGTGGGTACTAAATCAATCTCTGTCACATCATACTCCTCTGGAGTAATCTCATCCCTCATCTTGTTTACTCCAAGAACAACAACATGCAGAGTTCTTGATCCTGATTTTCCTCTTATCATCTAGAAGAACTTCTTGGCTGTCTTCTTTTCTTCTGGGCCTTTTTCTCATTCGGCTCTTTAGCCACATTGATACTTTTGATGACTGACTATGCACTTCCATTTGTTCTCATTGCCCTAGCAATGTTTCATCCTCAAGAAAATCTCCATTGGGAAGGGGAAAATTGGGGTCCCCCAAGCTTTCCATTTTCACTGTCATATCATGCTGATCAAAGAAATCCATAAGTTCAAATCTTTATCCTGAGGGGATTCCTATTCAAATTTTTCTTGGTGGGAAGGTTCCATGGAAGCATTTCCACTCTACTTGTCAGGTACACTAGACTCAATCTCCATTTGGCTTTCATTCTTGGGAAAAGATATCTTTTCTCTTGTAAATAGGTCCACTTCTATGCTTGGAGAACTGTTCAATGATGGCTGGGTGTGTTGGTGTACGTTTTATTATTCACCGAACATTAGAATAAAATGTCAAGGACACTCTACCCTCTCTTGATCAAAATCACTACGTATGCCAAGATTGCATAAGAAAGACCACACAGCGACTCCAAGGTTTATATATGCAAACAAGAGACTTTGTGTTGGGTAGCTACCTTGGTGATGTATCGCTGAAATACAAGGGGGACTTAGTAGAATGGTTCACAAGTTTAGGAATTAGACAAATTTGTCAATAAATGCTCTTTTCTTCTCTTTTTTTTTTTTTTTGATTTTCGGATTTTTACTTTCAAAAAAAGGATAAAAGGGATACGGGTTCAGGAGGTCTATTCTACTCCTAAGAAACTTGAGAGACGGTATTGACTAGGTGAACTCAATAGCCACACTTTGCTTCGCCACACCTAGGACAACTACACAGTGAGTGCAATCTTCAAGGGATGTGTTTATGATTTTCACATCATGAATAATGACCATCAAATCGAACAATATTTATCCAAATAGAAGTTAAGCATCCACAAAGTAAGCTCAGACTAACATTACACAATGAACAAAAATCATTTGTTCATCAAAAGTATGAGCAGAGATTCACCACAAATCAATACTTATCAGATTTCGCATTCCATTTAACAACTTAAAAGCAAATTATAATCTATTGTGTTGAAGAAATTGTAAACCATGCCAATCATTCAGATAAAAGAGATTACAAGGCCTAGAAGCACACAAGCAATGTATTATCCAAAATGACCTCTCCCAACATTTTATCAAAAACCTCACTCTCTCCAAATGAGAGGAGGAAACCTTATATAGGCACACGAAATTTTTGAATGGCCGAGATAAAACAGTGATCAAGGGCCCAGATCGAAAGATTAAAACCCTAATTAGGGTTTCCCAAAACTCAACTAGTTCAAACAAAAGAGATCAAGACAAGTGGCACAATTGCCATTTTCACTTAAGTGGGCGTCCAGTTTCCTTTTTGGAAGGTGCAAATTCAATGTATCTGGACGCAAGCAGTTGAACCTCCTCCATGGTGACATGTAGGAAGTTACTAATCTAGTAATCAATCATGTCCACGTCATCAGTACATGTGGTGAGAATGCTCTCCCAGTCACCGACCTGTGCTAAAAAGTTCTCATCAATGAGCAAGAAGCTCAAGACTCTAGTGAGATCTTCTTTGAGAATCAGCCCTGTGAAATTAAAGAAATTTCCTTGAATCTTGGCCTTCGGATTCTCTGTACGTAAATGCTTCTTGCGCACTTCATCCTGCCGCAGTACCTCAGCTGCTACAAGGAAAACCTTGTCCAAAATACCCTGGATGATCTTCTCTATTTCCACACACTTAGCTTCTGATTTCTTTAGAGATTCAACTCTGGTAGTCAAAGCAAAATACCAAGTGTTGAAGTCATATATGTCACCAAGTTGAATAACCTTTCCATCAATTATATCCTATTGGTGAAGCCCTCTAATGGTCTTCAAACACAAGATTATTTTGTTCTGAATGTCTTCAATATCCTCCCAAGCTTCAGATATATCCTGGATTCTGCTTAAGAGGGATGAGGTGGAGTCATATGCTGATACTAAATTCTCAACAAGTATATCAGCACGCTCTAAGGCATCAGAGGTCCATCCTTTGACTTCTCTAAAAGTTGTTCTCATATCCTCATAGTCTTTCATTGATTCGTGTGGAAGGGGTATGGGTGGAGTAACTGGTAACTCCTCTCGATCAATAGGCTTTGTCAAGTGTTGAACATACCTTTTCCACTGCTCATTTTCAGCCTCTAGCTTATTTCTCTTCTCAACTTTCCTTGTTTAACCTCTCCTTAAGGGTATTCCAAGAATCATCAAACTCCTGCACTTCTTCGATTTTGGTGTCTTACCCAAGCTTATGGTAGTGATCTCATATTCCTCAGGAGTGATATTGTCCTGAGCTTTATCTACTTTCGGCAATGCTACCTGAATGGATCTGAATCCTACACTGTCCCTTTGGATCAAAGAAAACTTCTTAGCTAGCTAAGATAGTCTCTTTTCATCTGGCTTATTCAACTCAGCCAAGAGTGATGTTGTATTATCTTCTTGATGAACTTCTTGAGGAACCTTGGCTTTCATCCTCTCTTTCAACCAGAGTAGCTGGAAACTTCTTTGTCCCTCCCTAGGCACGCGTATCCCCGTATCCGTTCCCGTATCCGAAACAAATACATATCCGATATAGCCTGGATACACATTGAATATTGTACCCACATGTGCCCAAAAAACCTTGATTTCCAACCATGCTAGATACTATGTGATTTGATTTTTAAAAAATTTGATGGAAATCTTCCTAAATTTAATTTTAAAAAACTTCATTCATACATTTTTTTTTAAAAAAGGTATAAACAAAACCTACACCCAATGGGAAAGACAAATGTAATGTTTTGCTATTTGAGTGACCCATTTTTTGGATTATCTTCCAATGCAACTCTACTAATTTTGCATATTGTAAAATGTTAAATGAACTTATCATTATTTATGTAGCAATCATGTGTCTCTATTGCTTTTGAAGTAATGAAAATCTGCTCGAATAACTTAGAAAATTGTGTTAAATATATGTGTATGTGTTTTTTTATGAATGATGTATCCATATTGGGGGTCTTTAAAAATAGTCGTACCCGTATTCGATACTGTATTCGTATTTGTATCCATATCCGTGTCCATGCAACTTTGCTTTCAACCAATCAAGGATGGTTGACTATTCCATACCGCTATCATCAAAATTATCTTCAACTCCTTTCGTTGTAGAGATAATGCCATCTAGGAATTCTCCTTCAGGTTCCGGATTCTCTGCCTGTAGAACTTTTGTGGGAATGGGCTCTTGAATTCGTTCCTCAATAATGGGAGAAGAAATTTCCATCTCATTACCTCCCATTTCACTGTCTAGCTCTTGTTCATCAATCAAAATTCTGATTGGAGCCGTGGATGAGGCGTTGATAGTTGAATGGCCTTCCTTAGACTTTTGTCCCCTGCACACATCCTCTTCTCCAACAACTTTCTTTCCCTTTGCTCTTACTGAATTTTCAGTAGGTTGCTTCCTCTTCCTTGATCCAACACTTTATGGATTCCTTGGACCGCTAGATGTCACATCGTGATTAGTAGACATGGATTCATCAGTCCCCATGAGATCATAAGAGAAGGCGATATTCCTTGCCTTGAGCTCCTTTGTCTTCTGAGCTTCCCACCACTTAGAGTATTCAATCACGGGCCTCATAAGATCACCCGAATTGGATCTCTCAGAATCTGTCCAATCAACCCCAGGCAAGAGGCTCGATTTTCAGGTTGGCATAGTGTGGTTGCTCGTATTCATTTTCTCCCTCAAGTTGATCTGCCACTCGGAAGACTTCAAATGACCTGATCAAATTCAATGGGATTCTAGACCAGAATCTATTCCTTATCTCAAAGTTGTCGGCAAACGTTGGCCCAATAATCTTCAAGGTTTGGCCTATGCTCAAACTTCACCATCAACCATTCTCATCTAATAAAAAGGATCAAAATGACTCCTTGTTGGTACTGTAGGAATGGGTACCATTGAATCTCTTTGTCAGCATATGTGGCAGCCTGGGATGATGGACAAGACTCTAATCCTTTTCCAACATTAAGAGGAAAAGATGCTCTTGTCTTTTGCTTTCCTGTCTACACAATTATAAAAGTCTCCAATTGCCTTATTACCTCAAGTAAAACCATCATGTTTGTGGGAAACATGGGCAGCTTGTATGGGGATCCGGCGAATCCTTGAATTCGCAAATATGTGAACCTGGGGTATTGGATATACCAATATCCAAATCTGCTAATCAAATCTCGACTCCTGAGAGAGTGGCTGATGAAGGCCTTCCTGAAAGGTGGTTGTGATATGCATAAGGAATGCATCATTGACCCTCTTAAAATAAAATTTCTCCTCTAGGTGCAACTGTGAGTAGCAATCATAAACAACGAACTGGTTCTCCTTGTTTCCCACTGCTCCTCTACACACTAAGCCTCTGTATCTATATGTTCTGGCCAAGGAATAGATCAAGTAGGAACTCATGTAAAATGTTCTATTCTTCTCTAGGTTCCTAAGTTGATAATCCAAGTTATCACTGATGATCCTAGCCCAGTTGATCATCTTCACGCCAGCTGTAACTTAATGGATAAACTAGTACATCCATGGCTCGAAGGGAGCATCTTGCTAGCTACCCATAACTCCGTTCAACAAGACAATAAGGTTGCCATAATCCTCCTTAAAACAGGGTCTGAGAAGGGTCTTAGGCATCTTTGACATACTCTTCCTTGGCTTCTCCAACCATGAGTGGTTGATGTTAGCTTCATACTCTTCTATGTTGTCTTCATATAGTTTGGTTGCCTCCTCTTTGGTCATATAGACTGTGTTGTGGTATTCGGGAATACGGAAGGCCTCTCTTATTGCCACTTTTCCTATATTGGCGAGCACTCTACCATCAAGGGCTACAATCTCTCTATCCACAGGGTTGTAGTGTTTGGAACACCCAGCGATCAGCTGATTACACTGGACTGCAGGAAGGAAACCAGCAGCCTGCACAATTCCATTTCTCGTCATTCTTCGAGCAATCGGAGTGGGTAGCTGTGTGTTTGTGCCATGCATTCTCTTCTTGAACTCACGAAGATTGATGTGTCCAAGGTTGGTGTCTCCAACCTGCTTCCACTTCGAGTTCATCTTGGATTCTGAAGGGGAGTCCTTGTCTACCTGAAACTTCATTTGAATTTTTCATGATGATCCGGCTCCCAAGGTCATCCAAATCTGCAAAAATTAAAGAAGATTAAATTAAAACCTTCATTTTGGGTGTGAATTTGGAAGTTTTAAAAGCCAAGTAAACTTTGATTTTTCACTTAGCATTTTAAAGGGGTTTTCAACACTCGGATGTTCTTGAAAAACCTTAGGAAAACCCTGAAATACAACCAAATTTAGGAACCATGCGCCTGATTTTGATCAAAATCAGATCCGAGAATGAGAAACTATGTCCAGAACTTGACTAAGTATGCATCAATATCTAGTTCAAGGGGCAGAAAATAAGAAAGAATGGAAGGAATTTGTAGAAAATTAGTTCTTTCTCTTGAAAAATCTTGAAAAATCAGGTTAAGAAACCTGATAATCTTCCTTTGAAACCAAATTTCACCTTCAGAAAAGATAAGAAAGAAGGGAAAATGCTGCTTGTGATGAAAAAAATCAGAGGATGCACTTCGAAATGTTGCAAAAATATTCCTCAAATTGTCAAAATCTTCTTCCAAACTGTGTTTGAACCTTCGAAATCTTGATGAAAACCTTCAAACCTGCATAAAACCCTTCAAGGACTTCCTAATTTTCTCTCCTAAGTTCGAGCTTCTTGTGAATGAATGAGAGAATGAAATGCTATTTGTATAAAAACCTCATGAAGTTCGAACTTCCAAGTTAGAAACACAGAAATTATTTCCTGATTTGTTTCTAATTGCTCTTTAGTCTTTTGAGTTCCAAAAGAAAGTTTCTATTTTGATTTTAGTTGAGTTGGAATCCTTTGGGCAAGTTCGAACTAAGAGTTTCAGTCCAAAAGAAAGTTTCTATTTTGATTCCAAGTTCATGGATCGAACTTAATCTTCAATCTTTCAATTTTAAAAAACTTTCTAAAATCGATCCTTAGTTCGAACTTGGATAAAATATCTTGCTGACAGCCATGAGAATATTCTTTCACTCCCAATTTAGCAGGTTTGTTAAGTTCATGAAGGTGGACTTGAGGAGGTTCTTGCCTTTGTATCTAGGCAGACTTCATGAGTGTTTTTTTCCATTTGCAAGTTGTAGGGCGGATTTGGTTGATTCTCCTCCCAATGAGAGCGGACTTCATAGGCTTCATGCCCCTTAGGTAAGTCGGACTTCATGTGACTTGCTTCCTTAAGTAGTTGTTCTCTCAACCCTTGGGTGGACTTCCCTGACTCTTTGCACCTCCTGACTTGCTTCTTCTTTCACTCTAAGGCAGACTTCACCACACCCTTGCATTACACACCCTCTCCCTAGGGCGGACTTGGTTTGTTTCATTCCCTCCTACTATACTTCAAGGTGTACTTAGACATATCTTTGCTCTTCACAAGGCAGACTTGAGGGGAGTTGTGCACCTTTATGCATGGGCATTCTTCCTTCATTTTGTGCACCTCTTTCTTAGCGAAGTTCATAGGACTTGTTCCCCTTTGTATGGGCAGACTTCCTTGACTTTATGACCAAGCCAAGGCGGACTTGATAAATTTTTGACCATGTGAACATCAAGAACATCCTTGCTGGGCGGACTTGAAGAGAGTTGATCCCCATGATAATCAGATTTGAAAGCTTCATAACTTGTGCACTTTTACTCGGCTCATCTTGAAATTTGAAAATCACACACCATTTTACCCTTGAATCCCTCTGGATCCCTAAAGTTTAGGAACTTAGCTTTTTCAAACAAAATAGTGCAAACCCTAGATCCCCTTTCCAAAAATAGAAAAAGCAAGGTTCCCTAAAAAATAGGAATTTTTTTCTAAAAATAGCCATTTCGAGGATCGTTCTTAAAGTGCCCAAAATGAAACTTCCTAAAAAATAGGAAAAAGCAAAAAAGCAACACTTTCCAAAAACAGAAAGTTGTCCAAATTGACCCAAATTAATTGCAATCTTCGTCCTTTGGACCTTCTAAGCACATTGACGATGTCTAGACTTTGTTCTGACCATGGTTTGCATAGACTGACTTATGACTTACAAAACTCGGACCTTTCAAAACTGACAAAAATGGGTGTCGGGAAGGTTGCGAGGCTCTAACAAAAACCCTAAAAAGCAAAAGCAAGGAGGGTCCCCATTCTCAATGGGGTGATGTGTGAAAAGGTCACAACAAGGTGTCACTATCTTCTGCTTCGAGTTTGATCCTTTACTTGGTGCATTTTGCTTCTTTGCCTTCCTTGAACTTGGACATTCAGCAATCTCCTTGCCTTTCCTTTGACTATTATGTCCCTATTGGCCTTGTTCATGCTCATCCATATCATCCTGTGTTTCCTCGATAATCCCATCTGGAGTAGATCGTGATTCAAGATCTCCTATCAAATCATGTCAATTGGGTACCTTGGGCCTGGAATCTGCTAACCTGTCTATTAACCTATATCTTGGTCCTTTTAATCACTTGTCTTGTCAAAGCGTCAAGTTCAAATATCTTTGGATTGGTCCAATTTGGTGGAAAAATGGGCTTGTTCTTTTCCTTCTCAAAGTCTGGATGCACTCTATTTTCATCCTCTCTTAACTGATTAGGCACCGAGAAGAGTTCATACGTTCGCACTAGCTTCAGCAGCAGTCTAGAAAACATTCTTCTTCTAATCTCAAAATCATCTCTGGCGTTTGCCCAGTAATCTTCTAGGTGTGCTTTTTGCCAACGTCTCTAGACATTTGCTGTCTTGATCTTGTTATATGGATCAAAGTTTGCCCTTGCTATGTATGTGGTTAGCTCATAGTAATGCAACTCCTCAACTTACTTCTCCGTTGTTGAAAGTGACAAACTTCATATGCATCTCCCATGATGAAGGGAAATTATAATCATTGCTTTTTCTTCTTCTTCTAAATTTTGTTGTATATTGTCAACTGTCTTGTTACCTCTAGTAGGATTATTTTATTTGTTGGGTACCTTGGTAGCCAAAGAGGATTGCCATCAAACCCTTGGACTCTGATATACGTGAACCTAGGAAATTGGATGAACCATGCACCATACTTTTCCACCAATTTTCTAGCCTTTGAGGATAACCTCTTGTGAGAACCTCCTTGCAAACTCCTAACAATATGCATTGAAAAATGCATCGTTCACTATCCTATAATGATTGGTGTTGGCCAATTGTAACTAAGGAAAGAATTCATATACTTTGCACTTTCCTTCACCTTGTCCAATCAGCCCCTGGCATATGAGTCCATCATACTTCTGCATTCTAGCGATCAAGTAAACTAAGTATGAACTCATGTAGAAAGAACAAGTTTGCTCCAAGTTCCTCAACTACACATCCAAGTTGTCACTTATGTATTTGGACTAGTCTATAGCTCTAATTCCATGTATAACTTCAGCAATATAGAAGAACATCCATGGTTCATAAGCGTAGGTATGTTGACTTCCCATTAGTCTATTTATCAGGACCACCAAATCCTTGTACTCTTGCATGAAGTCCATTTTGATGAGTTGTTTGGGCAGTTTAGAATGATGAGGCTTAGGCTTCTCCATCCATTTAAGGTTGACAGTAGCTGCACATTCATCTGCTCTTGCATGGTAGAACTTCAATGCATTCTCTTTATTCTTATAGTCCATGGAACGGTATGTGGTAATTCAAATGCCTCTAAGATCGCTCCTGGAGTGAGGTTAGCCAGTAACTTGCCATCAGGAGTTGTGATCGTTCTTCTCTTTGGCTTGTAGTGTCTTGCACATTCAATGATCAATTCTAGACATCGGATGGAAGGATGAAATCCAACTACATGGGCGATTCTAATCCAAACCATTGTTCATGCCACTGTTGAAAACTACGACATCATGCCCGAACACCCTTCGCCTGAAATCTTCTAAGTCGAATGTCTCGAAGTTGATGTCACCAACATTTTCCCACTTTGACTGAATTTTGGACTCGGGAAGAAATCCTTTCACCTCCTTGATTAGTGCCTATCTGGACTCAACTGTGACCTTGATTTCAACCATTCAATTTCCTAGAATTCCAAGGATAAATAATGTTAAATTTATTTTCTTTTTTAAATTGGAAATTTTATCAATCCATTCTATGGTTTAATCTGTCGTCACAATGATTAATAAAATATAAATCCAAAATTCTTGACTGTAAGGAAAAATGAACAAGTCTATAGCGTGGTATTGGCTGGAATGACTGCATACTTGGAATTCCAAAAAATATAAATAAATAACTAACCTTGCGAGGAAGGAATTCCAAAATTAAAATAATGAAGAAAAAACACCTTGGTCAAATTCGCTCCAAATTACCCTTCTCTCCAAAATCGCACCTGCTCTTCTAGCTATGAATTCCCAAGTTGTGAGGTTAAAATGAATTACCAGCTTACCTTTATAGGTGATTTTGCATCTTGAATTCGCACCTCTTCACCTTATTAGTCGACCAAAGGAGAAAACAATAAGTTTCATTTAGGGATAATCAATTTTGATCAGAAAAATCAATTTTCTCCATGTGCGGACCCCGCACCCCAAAATCATTAAAAAAAGCATTAAAATGTTAATTATTTACTGCTCCACGTTTCATTTCTTCCTTGGGCGGATTTTAGGCATGGTGAAGAATTTTGTTCTTGTGGAAAATTCCTCCTTAGAGAAGAATTTGCACTCCTAGGTGCACTTTTGGCTTAATGGAGGATTTTTGTGCTTGCGGAAAATTCCTCAAAGAAGAATTAGCACTCCTAGGCACAGTTTTGGCTTGGTGGAGGATTTTGCTCTCGCGGAAAATTCCTCCTCAAAGAAGAATTTGCACTCCTGGGCGCACTTTTGGCTTGGTGGAGGATGTTTGCTCTCATGGAAGATTCCTCCTTGGAGAAGAATTTGCACTCCTAGGAGCACTTTGATGCTTGTGGAGGATTTTTCCGTTTCAACAAATTCCTCCTTCGTTAGATTTTTATCCTTATGGGCGTAGTTTAGCTTGGAGGAAGGATTTTTCTTCTGCACTTATTCCTTTTACGCTTTACATTTCATCTTCGTTCTACTGGACTTGAATTTGGATACTTGTTCCATTTACAATCAACGTTCACATGTTTGCTAAAAATAACAACTGCTAAAAATTTAAAGGTTGTCCAAATGCAAAATTACGCCAATTGGAGACAAAGTGAAATTTGCTAAAAATAGACACTAATAAAAATAGAAACTGCTAAAAATAGAAAGTTCATGAAAAACACTCAAATTTCAATGGTAAGCCATTTTTTTAAAAAAATCCTTAGTCAAATTTCACCTTTTCAAATGCTTTTGATCACAAGCCTCTTCTTTCAGAACCAGCAAGACAAAAAACCTAAAATTGATGATGTTCTAAACTTGATCATGTTTAGTTTATTTGCATTCCCCTTTAACGCTTGAAATTGTGAGTCACAAAGATACTGCCAAGAGACGTAAAGAAAATGATTAGGTGAGCCAAAATGAGGGGGTCCCCATTTGCAATGGGGCGAAGTGTGAAAAGGTCACAACAGGTATGACTTGGTTGCTATTCATGCTTAAAGCTCTTTCAAATTTTTTTAAAGTTTTATGTGGCCTTGCTGATGTAGGGTTTTGTTTAAGGATGTCATTATAAGATATGATTATGATATGTGATATCATTGAGTCATATTATAATAAGACATCACACAAAGCCACATTAGGCATGTATAATTGTGGCATTGTGGAGATGTTTTGACAGTTGTCATCCTATGATATGATACAAGACTTATTTTATATTGATGATGTTATGTGTAATTTTTGTGTATGTATTTGGTTGAAACATTTTGTTCTCATATGACACTATTGTCTAAGGTGTTTCATTTATGTTGGATGATATTGTAATGCTTAGCTAAATATAAAGATGGTTGATCATTTGGGCCATTGTATGTAGAGGTAGTTCAAGAACCTTTTTCTTAGTACTAGGCCACCATACCATATTGAACTGCTTTATTAGAGTAAAATCAAGTATATTTGTGTTTTGTTTTGTTTACTTTATCTTCCTTGGTTAAGCTAGTTCCTAGCTACCTTGGTGAAATTGTTTGACAAGGCTAGGAATTCTTGAGGCATATACCTTGATGTATGTGACGAAATGGTTGTGCCTAGTATATATATAGATCTCATATCGAAGTGGTTGCACGTAGGCAAGCCTCGGCCAATGAATGCCCTTGTGACCCAAGCCTGTAGGGGAAGGTTTAGGAAACAGCTCTAGGAGTTGGGTTTGTTCCTAAACTTGATTATCTCTCCCTCTTTTTTATGCTTCAGCTTGAGGTTGAAATTGATATTAGAGGGTGGTGAACACACCTTCCAATTTATATGTCTCCGCTATATAGGTTTGCATCAATAGAAAGTAACCTATTCTATCAAAGAATATCTAGTTTGAGGTTTATTGTGTTTCACTTTCTAAACATAATCCAATCCCACATGAGCTTCTAAAGTCATTGGCGTTGTGGTTTGTCTTGATGTGAACATGCAAGAAGGCCTCTAGACTTGTTGAAGCTAAAATTATTAGTTGTGTTGGGCACTAGGGCATTGTGTCTTGATTAATTATAGACATGGCTTCTAAAATATAATCCAATCCCAGATGAGCCTCTAGAGTCATTGACGTTGTGGTTTGTCTTGATGTGAACATGTGAGAAGGCCTCTAGACTTGTCAAAGCTAGATTTATTAGTTTTGTGTTGAACACTAGGGCATTGTCATGAGGCCTATTCTTCTAAGAAATAAGAGCATGATAAACTTGGCTTAGACATGGCTATGATGAATTAAGAAATCCTACTAACTTTACATTTAATGATGATGTTAAATCAAGCCATTATGATTTGAGGATGTGAATGACTCTTATTAGGTATAAATGGAATTCTTGTTGTTAATATGCACTTGGGTCTACGTTGAGTTTAGGATTGAGTTCCTTTAAATGGCCTTTGCCAACTATGGGCAATTAATGGTAGTTATTACCAAATAAGGTAAATTGTTTTTCCCTTATCCATACTTGTGGATAATTGTGTGCTAAACTTTATGATTGGTGATATGCAAAAATGTTATTCACTCAAGAGTAGGTTATAGTTTAATATAGGTTTAATTTTTGTTTAATAAATAATGTGTTTCCAAATAACAATTGAATGTAAGTGAATGCAATTGATTACTTTATCAGTTGGTACTTGTTTATGTATTGGTTTGAATAAAGGCCAATTCCTGGGGTTCAATGTGTTACTTGTGTGATGGATTTTGAACCTAATACCTATAGGACCATAGTATAATGTAATGGATCCCTTTGGGATAATGTCACTAGATTAACTACACTAGGGTGTAAACCCTTTAGACAGTATGTTTTAGATCAGCATTTGGTACTTTCCAAATGTCAAAGTTGAACTAAGATTGATAAAGGAGCTGACTTCTTGGCATCACAACTAGGGTTTTGAAGGATACACTATGAGGGCATAGGTAGAGTATAATTGTTCTCTTAGTGTAGCTTGTACCTATCATCTTGAGGTGATCATCAAAATTATAAATCCTATGACCCACTTATAAATAAGCTTACCACTACTCTAGCATGATAAGAATCAAGAAGCATGTTGTTTCGAAAGAAGCATTCAATTGTATCATAGCTAAGTCGGCTTTCGCTAGTAGCATGCAAGTGATAGATGCCAAGAGCTGCCCAATCATATAGAGTTTAGATAGGCTATCATCAGTGGCATGCAAGCAATGGATGCCAAGATCTACCTATCTCAAGGGTTCAATATTAGCATTCATGTATCAAAAGAAATGTGTGTGCCTCCTATGTTGTGTTTGCTTGAGGTATGGTCTTCAAGGTTTTAATTATTAAACCAGTCCAAGCGATTGATAATATATGCACTAGTTTTGGGTCAGGGGTAAGAACAAAAGACAATCTAATTACATAACTTATCCAATTGTATGATGATATAGATGATTAAAGGGGCTCGGAAATATTATTACTAACTAGTAACTACTCATGTATGTGTGTCATTACACTTGTGACCTTGCCAATGATGTAGTATGGGATGTGTGTCTCATTGTCACAGCTAACATTGAACTCAAAAAAAGATGAGATCCATGGTGTAGTATGGGATGCACCAACATTCCTCTTTTTCGCTCAAATGTACTTATAATTTTTGTATTACTGAACCAAGTAAAGGGGAAGATATTTACAATCAAATTGCCACCACTTACCTTTTTGCCAACAAATCACCATGTGTATGTATAAGTTGGTCCCTATGTGGATTGTGTATATGAAGTCTTGTTATTTTAATATGTGAACTATGCCACCTCTAATTCCAAGAAAGGGGTATGTAGATAGGACCATCTCGAATGAACCCTCAAAGATTAGGTGTAGATCTAGGTCTAGGGATTTGGCTTGTTATGTGAGCTTATCTTATTCAGTGAAAGATTGTAGTTTGTGGTCTACAACTACTACCATTTCTGTGGTTGTGTAAGGTTATGAAACTAGCTCTTCTAATTGGAAAGAAGTTGCTTGTTGGATCAAGAGGATATTGAAGGTGTAATGAAATGCAAAAGAAAAAAAACTGGTAGTAGCTAGGGGTGATTATTATAGCAAATTTGATTGCTTCTTCTTCATAAATCAAGCTCAATGAAATAAATGTGTCCCTCTTTTGAATCCAGGCTCTACTTTGTATCTAAGATTTTGTAGGACCCATCAAACAATGGGGCACTGAGATTTCCCAACCTACTTTGTAGGTCATTATAAGGTCTGTTCGAAGGGGTCTTAATTGCAATTTTTGTTCTAGTTTGTCTTTAGAGTACAAAAATTCATGATGGTGATATCTGCCCAAAATTCTGCACTCTTTGCCCCATGTTCTACATTAATAGCATCCAAATCCTCTTCCTGCTATCAGTTTATATCTTCATTTTATGTAACTACTTCTTTCTGCAAAAACATGACCTTGGGTAGATCTATACCTATAGCTGATTTTGATGGGATATTTGGATTCATGGCTACAGGTGGAGATGCCCCTTGTGAATCATTGGCTGATGGCGTAGTAGCATGATTAGTTTCCCTACCTTGTATATTTTGAATGATGTGCTCAACAAGCTGTTGTTGCCCATTCCTTAAGGATTTCATACATCAAAAAATTCCCACTTCTCTTCCTAATTTGGCATCTTCCCTGTCACTTGCTAAAACTCTAATAACCCTAACACTTGCTGACATGATTTACAAAAGTCTAGAAGGTTTGGTTCTTTTCTAGTTTGAAAGTTTTTTTTTTGGCAATTATTTTTTTGTTTATCACAGGCTGGCAAGATCACAACTCTGATACCACTGAAATATTTTTAACTAATTACACCCAACGGATAAACCCATTAAATATGTAACAGTGAATATTTATATGTACAAATATTTTTTTTAAATATAGATACTAAAAAAACACAATATAATAGTTTAAACATTAAAGTTTAAACCATAGCAGCAAAAATCTTTTGGAGGAAAAATGGGCAAACTAAAGTATAAGATTTTTTTAAAAGATCCAAGATTTAATGGGAAAAAATCAGATTTAAAAAAAAAAAACTTAAAAATTGTTTAAAAAGAGACAAAAACTACCAGTTTTTCAAATTTAAAGGCATTTCCATTGCATAGAGAGAGCAAATAAAATAGAAAGTTTAGCCCATGAAATGTCTTAAATAGAGAGTTTGTTATCCCATGAACAGTCCAAATGAAAAGTTTGTCTAGAATAGCAGAATGCAGTGCAGCTTTGTTAGTACATGATTCTTTGGTAAGTATTTTATGAAGGTGATAAAGTTATTGCTAAGTTAACAATAAAACATTCACTTGACAATATGTGAGTGGATGGTAAAATGTTACAACACTGCATCCCAAATTATTATTAATATCAAAAGAATGCTTTAACAAACTCTAAAACCTTCAAAAGCTTAATAAGACCTCAAAACAACTACAATAAACATGTTTGCATCCTAGAAGGACAAAAGGACAAAAGAAGGAAAAAAAAATCAAGTATAAAACTTCAAAGAATATATCATTCAAATGAAATTTTAATCAATCGATAAAAGAGAAACCACTTCTCATAACAGGTAGAGTCAAATGGTCATGAGTTATGCATCTTCAAAGATTCAAGATACAAAACCAAGTCACATTCAAAAACTTTGCTTTTAAGCCAAACCTTCAAATTTAGTAGAAGTACTAACTCATGTAAAGTAGAAGTAGAAGATAGACAGAAAAAACATTTTAGGATAGATATGCATATACCAAACTAAGCATACAAAATCACAATGACCAAGATTTTGATGTCACAAAGATTGGACATCTTGGTACAATACCAGGTTATATATAAACATCAGGCTGATGTTTTTATGCAACCAAGAGTTTAGTACCACAACTTGAGAGAAGGATAAAATATTATGAAGACAAAGATGATCTACACATAACATTACCTCTTCACTTCTAGTAATGAAACTGTGTAAGAAAAATGAAACTATAGCATTGTCATATTCATCAAGCAAAGCAACGATATGACAGAATACCTAAATTAGCATTAAATTCATGCCACTTAGGCAGGAATATGGCTTATTTCTTTTTGTAGAACTAATTTACAAGGCTAACACTGTAGATAAAGATAGACCATTCAATGTTGTTTGACCTAATTACCAACCAATCTTCACAATAACAATTTAGTTGTGAAAAATCAAGATAAGAAGTAGACACAAAATTAAACCATGATAAAGTAGGCATAAAATATGAAGTAGACACAACAATCTCAAATATAACCTCGGAATGTAGATCATTCACCTATCATAATAGTTTAATACTATCTCTTTGGATGAAAGCCCTACCAAAATAAAATGCATTTCACATTTTTTATCTTGTTAATTTATATAGAAAGATCCTTATGATGTGCACATCTAAAAATTGATTTAACATTCAATGTAGATAAAAAGTAGGCACAAAATTAACCATGTGTGACAGTGTATTGACGATATTGACATAAATCCTAGCGTCTAAATATAGATAAAATTAAACCATGATAAAGTACACACAAAATATGAAGTTTAAACAGTGAGCTAAACTGTAACCTTGGAATATAGGCCATTCACCTATCATGACAATAAAATATTATCTCTTTGGATGGAAAGCCCACCAAAATAAAATAGATTTAAAGTTTTTTATCTTGTTAATTTAAATTGAAAGATCCTTGTCGAAACACACTAGAGTATTGAGAGGGGGGGAGGGGGGATGAATCAGTACGTAGACATTTCTTCAATTTGATCAGCAACAATTCATCAAATGTAATTAACTAACTGCAAGAAGAAAAATACAGAAGCACACAACCATAACACCAGATTTACATGGAAAACCCAACAAGGGAAAAACCACAATGAGAAAGCTACTTAGATCTACTATCTAAATCCAACCTCACAATAATATAAAGTTAAACAGGAGTACAACTATGTTTTAGGGCTACAACTCAAGGAAGCAACAACTCCCTGAATTACACTTTTGTTTAGAGCAGCAACTCAAGGAAGTATCAACTTAAACACAATTTTGGATTGAAGTATGACTAATTATGATGGCTCAATTCCACTGGATGGTCAACAATGTTTTGCTTTCTATCATCAACTGCTTTTGACACACTGCCTGCATTCACCCTTTTTCATTCTTCACACACTCTTACTCATGCCTTTCAACTATATCCTGATCTTCTATTTATATATCCTCTACAGGCTTCAGAACATCAATAAGATCGGCTTCAAGATAACATGTAGAGGAGACATTAATTGTTTTACCATTTGGCCACATGATATACCATCCGCAAGTATTCAAAACATCAATTAGATCAGTTGTAAATGAAACATGTAGTGCACTACCAATCAGCCACAAATCACATATGCCAAGAGAGATAACACGTTGCACTTCAAAACAAGGTTCAACCGAGCCCAAAAACATCTCAATGCAAACTTTCAAATTGGCACGAACACAAGGAAATATGGCACAAGCATGAAAACTATGTCCTGACAGCCCATTAGCCATTAGTCACCCAGGGTGATCATCATTAAGCTTCTTGCAGTACCGAGAACATGGAAAAACTTCATGCACTTCAAATCTTGAGCACTTATGAAATATGTGGAGAGTCCACATAGATTTATATAGCTGAAATGAACAACTCTCTGCTATGTACAGGTGAAAACAAAGCATACCAGTTCAACTATATCACTTGGCATTTTGAAAACTGAACTTGCGATACACCTAAACATCTGAAGCTTGAATAGAACATATCTTTGACATCTCTGATCGTGTCCTCTAAACTGCTTGACCCTATCGTTTGGTACCATGGAATGCAGTGCATCCCAACTTGTCTTCTGGGACCCTTTGCTCTGCCTTAGTATATTCTAGTACACAGTCAATTCTAAATTTCTCTGTGCAAGGGAATGTGACTTGAAAGCAAACTTAACTTCTAAACTGCAAGGCAATATCTTGCCATGCGGGAGAATGCAGACCAGATTATTATGTCATTGCCTTAGAAGATAAATTGATAATGCCTTAGACAACTTTTCTACAATTTGCCATTATGTGAGATACATCAAACTGACAGTGGGTCATTGCAAATCACTTCAGAAATGTGTAGTTACTATCGCATCTGACTTAGACATCAAAATTGATTATCTTTAACATAGAACTCATCAAAACATTGACACATCAAATATGCACTTGATACACAGTATAGATATGAACATCAGAAGATAAGGTACAACTGTGTGCTATTGATACTTACTCCGTGTCCTCCACAACATTGCAAAGCTTAACTGCCCCATTATGGGTTGGTATTAATGATAACAAGTGGATACCATAACTGCACTAGCCTCCCCCTTAGTCATGTCATAGGATATCATGGGTTGACATCAATGACAACACACTGTTACCATATCTGCAACACATTCATCTATCATAACAATAAAATACTCTCTCTTTGGGTGGGAATCTGTTGTGACCAAATCACACATCGCCCCATCACAAATAGGGACCCCTCTTTGCTTTTGTTTTAGTTTTAAATTAGAATAGCTGTGCGTCTTCTTTTAGAATAAATCATCATGAAGTGAGCTTGGGCGATTCACCTTTTAAATTCAAAATTCAGCTAAGGCATTGAAATCAAGCTGTTCTAGGCTAGGAACACCCAATCTAGGCTAGAACACCTCATCCTTTGACCAAACCCACCTGTTCTAAGCTAGAACGCCTCGTCCTTTGACCAAACCCACCTGTTCTAGCCTAGAAAGCCTCGTCCTTTGACCAAACAGTCATAGAATGCCTTGTCCTTTGACGAAACCCACCCGATCTAGGCTAGAACGCCTAGTCCTTTGACTGTGATGATCTGTGAGAGGAGCGATTTCTCCTAGTAAGCCAAGTTCGCTTAAGGTGAAGAGAGATGATGCCGCCTTGAACTTCAAAACGATGTGATTCATTTGATGAATGCAATGAACAAAGATGATGATGTATGTGCAAGGCATGGCATTGATTTGGTAACTTCACATCGTGCGTGGCATGAATAGATAGCACCTTTTCAAGATTAGACCTTCACACCACCATATTGTCCATACATAGCACATTCGATGAAAGTTTCAAAACTCAAGAATGATTTCAAAAATGAATGTGATGTGTTAAATAAATGGACATCTGAGAGGAAAGCATTTAAAAACTTGGCAACCATGACTTAATTGGATCAATGCAAGACATTTGATCTGATATAGCCGGTTGTTTTCATTTAATTCGAATTTTTAAGTTCTAGATGCAGGCTATAAATGATGATTACAGCACATTCAATACATGCTGATTGCATTTACAAATGGTTGCAGCGCATTTGCATTTTGGAATTGGGTTTTAAAGTTCGAAGTTTCCTACATTTGCATTAATCGAGCCTCATTCAATAAATGACATCTTCATTTATGAATTTATTGCAAGATGTTCAATTTAGAAAAGCGATTTGTATCGAATGGATACCACAATTTTGAATAAGGCGGTCTCATTTAAAATCGAAATTGATAGCTATGCAACATTGAATGAATGCAACCAGGATGCCTCATTGTTTTAAATGCATCATATTAAATGGAAGTTATCTGGCGGCCTGTGATGAGGTATTGCTAGCGATTTTTTATTGATCATTTCATTTGATCTATATCACCTTTAAAGATAAAGAGCAGCGATCCAATCTTCAAATGCAACATCAGCGAATTCATTTATTGTTGACCACAATCTTGATCAAGACCAGGCGTAATTGTACATCGAATTATCTCCCAAGGCAGAGCCATTGTAACTGTGGAAATCATCGCATCCATTAGCAACGATTCCTTAAGGTGAAGAACGATTATCCTAAGCTACAGCGAATTCATCTTATTTTGACCAGAGAATTAACTTCATTTTGAACAGCAAATCTGATATCTTAGGACAGCGATTTGATCATACATATCAGTCTAATTTATCATTGATAGAGAGGCGAATTCATTTTTACAAATTCATTCTTTGTTGATCAGATATTTTTATCAAAGCAAAAGATGAAACTACTGAGGCGTCAAATTTGTTCATCTCCCACAGTGAGTTGACTTTTCCAAACGGTGAACCTGTCATCAAGGGGAGCGATATTGCATTTATCAGCGACGGTGATCTAATCATTGATCAACAAGCAAAGGGAGATTATCAATTCTACAAAGGCATTGCCTTGATAAAGTGCAATTTTGCCAAGTCATCAATCAAATTGAAGTTACCAGCCCATTTTAGATTAGTTTGCAAGTCTGAGACAGCTTAGTTTTGTCAAATCAGATCTTATTTTAAGGCTAGTGTATTTTGTAATTCACCAATTTCAGTCATAAATAACTCCTTAATGAACGTTTGAACATCTTTTGATTATTTACAGAGATTCATTACTAGTAAGAATGATCATTTTTATGTTAAGGGTTAGAGTTGTCACCCTAGCGTTAGATCTTGTCCTAGGTCATTTGGTTTTGTTTGCAAATCAAGTATCATTTCACAAAAGTAACTTAAGCATCTGTCACAGGTGAAGGATAGCTGGAGCAAGGCAAGCCCTCATCTGGGAGGATTTGAAGAATGTCATAGTGGAGTCCAAAATAACATCATTTTGGGGCTGCGTGGGAGATCTCAACCTAGGTCAGATTGACATGAACAAGTTTCAAGGCCCATTATACACTACCAAACCGACAGGATACTCCCAAGGCGATGATGGACAGTGCCATTGTGAAGGCAGCAGGCTTCCCTTAGGCAGTGCAGTGCAATGAACTCATTGTGGAATGTGCTAAGCACTATGATCCAAGCAAGAGAATGATAGTAGCACCAGATGGAAGAGAGCTCGCCTACCTTTCCAAAGATGCAATCAGCGAGGCTTTCCACATACCAGAATTCAACAACATGGTATATCAAAGCAAGGATGCCGCAAAGGTAGTCTATGATGTTGATCCCGACAAATGCCAAGAGATAATCAACAAGTATTGGGTACTCAAGAGTAGATCCATCAATCTAAGCTTTCGGGCAAGCTCCATAGGATTGACTTCAAGGAAGAGTTTGGAGAGTTGATCATGCTTATTAGTCGAGTCTTCGGGATTCCACAGGCCTTCTAGTTCAGACATGGATGTTCTACTTCGTGGAAGTCATTTCGATGAGAAAAGAAACAATCAAATGGGCAAGGATTATCAGCAACAACATTGATGTACAGCTCAAGAGGCTAGAGCGGACAAGGACATTCTACATGGGTTCATATGTCATTTATTCGCTCGCCAAGGCTTGTGAATATGCAGGATTAACATACAGAGGTCCAATTGGTACAAGATCAAGGCAATTAAGAGCATGTGAATCTTACACCCTGTTGCATTACCTTAACAAAGCACACTACAAGAGAGTGAATGATGCATTCACGAGGGCATTACAAGGAGGCATTCATCAGAGGTTATTCATAGAAGCAAAAGAGTTAGCAGAAAAGTTCAGTGCATGGTTCATTCAATTTTCTAAGTTCACCTACATAAGAGTTCAAGAATGCTCTTGTCGGCCTCTTATGCTACCAAGATAGCCTACTGACAAACTGATATTGCTTGAATTGGTGAGGCAACTAATGGCATACACCAAAGTATAGAAGAACAAATTGAAGACGAAGATTTCATTTCCTATTTCATTAGGACGATCCTTGGAGGTATGCCCATCCTTGCAAGCAGCACAAAAGCTAGATGAAGAGTTGAAATCATTCCTCCTAATGCCATATTCTCCTAGGGATAATTTTGATCCCTACGGCAACATCTAGAAGATTACTGGAAGGAAGCACAAGCACAAGTTACAATTAGAAGATCATTTCATAAATGCACAAGATGATTTGGAGATAAGAAGGAAAATGTGTTCAAGGCTACCCATTGACATTATCAGAGTAACCAATATTTTCAACATACAAAGGGCAATGGAAAGCATCTTCTACTAGTATATGAGAAACAAAAAAACAAAGAAGTGAAAGTCAATTGGATAGATGTAGAAAACATAGATTTGAAGGACTTGTTGAAACTGATCCTATCCAACACAAAGCGATGGCAAGAAGCACAAACCTATATATTGAAAGACAAAGGCATTCATGCAACATTCCAAATGATGGGAGAAGTAGTCTTATGACGAAGAGATGGAAAGCGAAAATCAGAATGAAAGTGCCACTCATTCATCTCACTCTGAGGGATCCAAGCAAAAGGAAGACAATGTAGAACAGCATCCAAAGAAGAAACACAAGTCAAGTCAAGCACCTCGCCCTTCTACCAGTACCTCATTTGTACACCAAGTAGAAATGAATCCAGCAGTTGGAACGGGCGTCGATCATGGAATGAATTATAGAGGAAAACAACAAGTGGTCCAAGACAAGATAGCCTCACCTAGGCCAACCAATGACAAAGTAGGCAATGACACATATTTGAACATTGAAGATGAAGAACAAGAAGTCACATCTCCTCGACGAGAAGAACAGCAAGTAAATGAGATACGGGTTGGGGAAGAGAGACCGGCTATACCTACATGGTTAAGAGAGAGGTTATCAAAGAACGTGGTTATAGAAGAGGAACAAGATGATTTTGATCTAGGTAGCTACTTGGATAGAAATCAAGAACATGAGAAGAAAACAGCCACCAGGATGTCAAAGATGACAAGAGATGAAGAAGGATCTAGGATAATACAAATTACCATTCCAAGGGTAGACAAACCCGAAGATGTGATTATAGTTGAAGAATATGATTTGGAGACAATCAATCTAGGTCCTCCCACCACTGATCAGGCATTGGAAGATATGAATGACACAGTGAAGATAGTCCATGACATGCTCAAGATGGAAGTAGAGAAGAATAACAAGTTAGAGAAGGAGAATAGTATTGTAATGTCCCCTACCTGATTAACATAATTAATCTATTTCAATATACTGAAATTGATTGAGAGACTAATCATGAAGCCACTCATTGATATTCTTCATCTTATTAGTTATTAACAAGTGCTTATTTATTTTCCTAATTAGATGATTTATTTAATTATTCATAATTCGTAATACATGATTTATTAGACCCTGCTACTACTTCAATTTTAAGGGAGAAGGGTCTATGTATGTTACCAAAGCACTTAGAGACCAAATACAATAGGTTCCCTCAAAGTTTACAGATCCAAGCCCTTACCTACCTTGGGTCTATACCCTCAAGGCTTATGGGTCGTTGATCCTGTTGACGTGTATTTTGTACACAACCAAACACAGAATAAAATGCCTAAAGGTACCTTATCCTCTCTTGAATAAAGCCTCTGAATGCTGAAGATGTCGCGAAAAGGATCAATCGGGATGACTTCAAGGTTCTTTGTTGTAGGATCTCTACATGTGGATAAGCTCTCTGTGGTATGATGTGATTTGCTGGAATCACAAGGGGACTTACACTTGATAACTGAACGTCTGATTTGCTTTGAATATTACTGGAACACAAGTTTTTACTAGCTTTGATTTGAAAAAAGGAAAAAAGGACGAGGGTGAGAAAAGGATCTAACTCTGATACTAAGAATGTAGGAGCAATGATTGATCTTTGATGAAATTCTAACTAAATCTTGTTTTGACATCCCAGGACCATCTCCCCAAGGTTAGTGCGATCTTTGAAGGAAAGCTTTATGATGTTCAGATCATCACTACAGGCATAGACACCATCAGGCTAATGCATATCAATGAAGAAGCGACAATTGAAGTTAAGCTTAAGCTGAATGATTCCAGTTGACTACACAAGGCAAGTCTGCAATCAACAAACTGCTAGTAGTATGGATATACGAATTTCACCATCAATCAAGCACATTTCTTCCACTCATCTAATAACATGAAATCAAATATGAGAAGTATAGAGACCATGCAAATTGTCGAATCGACCCATAAATTTCACCATTTCTTCAATGAAGCTTTACAAGTCTTTTACAACAACATCTTGGCAACAATCTTTGCCTTCTCTCTCTACTCTACTCTAATTGCGATTCTATCAACTAACTAATTCACTATTCTAACTACTCTCTAACTGTCTTCTCTCTAACTGCCTTTACAAAATGAAGAGTCGAGGCTTATATAGTGCCCACAATACAATTCGATGGCTAAGATCAATTTGAGATCAATGGCCAAGATTCAATAATGAAAACCCTAATTAGGGTTTGTTACAACCATTACATAACATTTAATGCTTGACCAATGATAAAATTATATCTTTAGGACACATGTCTTCTCTGGAAAATTCGACCAATAGATAGCTGGGGTAGGTACATCGAAGTTTGTGCCACCTTCCGTAAGTTAGGTACATTGAATCTGGACATGCTGAGGTGGACCAATCCGACTGCAGAAGTGATGACTGGGATGCCACCTCGTCTGACACTTGGTTGATGCTAATTTGATGTTGCTGAGAAGCTAGCTTTAATTAACTCTTCTGAAACTATTTGCTTCTTCAACGAACCCTTGCTCTAACTTCTTTTGTCTTTGATGTGCAGGATGATTGATGTACCTCGCCTTGGAATGCTGGATTGGAAGAAGTTATTCCTGATGATGCTTGACCGAAGAAGGTCATCTTGTCGATGCTAGACTGGAGGAGGTCACCCTTATCCTTGCTTGATCGTCTTTGATGAGAACCTGCCGACTTGTAGATCCTCCGGGCTTTGGAGTCGCCATCTTGATACCTACACAACATTTCAAAATTAGTAATATATCTTGAAGTCTAGAAATTAGGATTCAAAAGGAAGATTTAAGATTTTAATTAGGAAACTTCATGATAAATCTAGAGTTATCATTTCCTAATTAACCATGCAATATTTGGACTTTTCTAAAAAAAGTGCCCGAAAATCAAACCTTGAACAAGGATGCTAGGATAGTTTCGCCATACCTCCTCTTGAGTATTAAACTCTAAGAAATGATGCAAAAAAAGGATTTTGCTAGGCAAAATTTAAATCAAAATTCTCCCTTGGATGAATTGCGCCTCCTCTAGCTTCAAAAAGAATAGACTCCACCCTCTTTGATCTTCAACACTTAGTAGAATGGATTTCGCTCCTCAAATAGCTCTCCAATTTCGCACTTAGGAAAGGATGAATGAATGATTAAACTTGAACAAAGCATCACCCATATATAGAGCGCTCACCTTGATTCCTGTTGAGGCCGACTTGACAAAAAGAAATGAAAATGAAATAAAATCCCCCTCAAAAGAAGGCCGACTTGCTTGTAAAAGCAAATAAATGTATTTGAGCGCTCACCTTCATTTAAAATTTGAAAATTAATTTTAATGCCTCCAAAGTGGATTTTTTATTATTTCAAGGCCTAAAAATTAATTTATTAAATTAAAATGCCTTTAATTTAATGCGAATTTGATTTAGCCTTTCCAAAGGCCTCAAAGTTAGCAACTTGGTGAATTTTAAGGAATATCAACGCTCAATAAAAAAAAGAAGGATATCACCAATTTCGCCCTGGACCTTCAATGAAGGTCAGGAGCGATTTTTCAATCTTGCTCTTAATCCTTCATCTTTTGGATTCCAAATTGCTTCCAAGACATAAAATATAGTCTCTTCTTCCTATCTACACAAGATCTGGTCTCAATTCCTCAAACAAAGGAGAGGATCCTGAAAAATCGCCATGGGCCCTCTCTGAGGGTCAGGAGCGATTTTTTGATTTTAGGCTTGATTATCCACCATTTTTCATTGAAACTTCATTCATCACTAAGCAACATCCTTCCTTTATCCACTCCATCCAAATTTGCTTTGTTGTTGCAAGGTAAAATGAGGATTTTCAACAATATCGCTATGGGCTCTCTCTGAGGGTCTGGATCGATTTTTTCGCTGTGGGCCTTCACTGAGGGTCTGGAGCGACTTTTCATTTTCTGACCAAAATCATCAAGTTTCAACGGCAAAATAATATTCATCACGCTTTTGGAGGTTTCTTCCCCTTATCCTAACCTTGCCTTAGCACCATTTTGAAGAAAACATGCATTTTTTGAAAATCTCGCTGTGGGCCTTCAGTGAGGGTCCGGAGCAATTTTTTGGTTCTAGGCAAATTCCTTTATCTTTTAATCTTCAAATCACCTCTAAGGCATAACATATCACGTCCTCCTCCTGTCCAAGCAAGATTTTGTCTCAATTCTTCAAACAAAGGAGAGAAAACTAGAAAATCGCTATGGGCCCTCTCTGAGGGTCCGGAGCAATTTTTGTAATTGCCTTCAAAAATTTGATTCTCAACGATTTCTTTTCACTTCAAGGCTTTTCAGACATCATTTCAAACCCATGCCTAACCTTAGCTTTCCTCAAACTTGGGTGAAAAATTCCCATTTTAGGCTTCTCACTGTGGGCCCTCTCTGAGGATCCGGAGTGATTTTTCGCTATGGGCCTTCAATGAGGGTCAGGAGCGATTTTTGAATTTTAGGTTGATTTCTTCTTGTGTCGATCCTCCAAATTATATTCAACGGATAGAACATGCTTTCCTTCATCCCTTCCAATCATAAAATCACTTTAATCTTGCAAGAATAATGCATATTTGAAAATCTCGCTATGGACCCTCTCTGAGGGTCAGGAGCGATTTTTGCTACTTGGACCAAAATGTTTCACTTTTCATCTAAAAATCACTTTGCCAAGGGAGATATCGTCTTGTTCTTTGCTATGAATAAAAAATCATGTCCAAGAAAGGTCCAAAAATGTGCACACAAAGAAAATCGCTGTGGGCCCTCTATGAGGGTCAGGAGCGATTTTACCTTTCCTGGGCAAAACTCCTTCAATTTATCATCTTTGATCAAGTCTGGATACTTCATTGTGCTCATTCTATCCTTCACCACGCTTTTGACCTCTCAAATCGACCAAATAAGGCTAGCAATGACCCTTAGGATTTCTCGCTGTGGACCCTCTCTGAGGGTCAGGAGCGATTTTTATGTTTTCAACAAGGTCCTTTATTATTTCAAGTCAAAACTTCTTCAGGCGGGTGGAGAAAGTCATTTATTTCCCTTTCATGCTCAAAACTTAGTCCTTTTCCATTGCAAAATGAAGTGAATCAAAATCTCGTTGTGGGCCCTCTCTGAGGGTCAGGAGCAATTTTTGAATTTTTGAACTCTCTGTCAGGATAATTTTATGGAATATAGCATTTAAGTATAAGAAAGAAGAAATTCTTATACTTTAAGTTATATTCCATATATACTTTCAGGATGTTTGAGAGTGGTTTCAGACCTCCAGGAGTTATATTGCAAAATCTAGTTTTTGGAGGTTTTTCAGTTTCCAGACTTAGTCAAATTTCAGGATCGGGACATTCCAGACTTAGCCAAATTTCAGGATCAGGACTTTCAGACTTAGCCAAATTTCAGGTTCAAGACTTCCAGACTTAGCCAAATTTCAGGATCAGGACTTTCAAACTTCATCACTTATCAACTTGACCTCACTTCAGTAGAACCTGCTATCCAAGTGATCCCCTTGGCGACACTCGAAAGTGCAAAGGCTAACAAACAAAACCCTAAAAGACCTAAAAAACAAACCCTAGAAAGCAAAAAGCAGGGGTCCCCATTTGCAATGGGGCGATGTGTGAAAACGTCACAACAGATCCCCACCCTATCTTGGGACTTAACCTATTGCTTGGATTTAGACTACCCCTCTTTGGAACATCTTATTCCCATCTTCTTAAATATTGACAATAATAACATGATTTAGACTATAAGTATACTAATTTCTTATGTATTATGAATATATATGAAATTAAGTATGACTGTCATACATATTGTAGTCCATATTAATATTACTATTTATTCTGCATAAGAACATTATCAGACTTCAGATATTAAGCATACTTATTAAACACATCCCCATGCATACCACCAAGAACAAGGACAGTTCTGATCTGATCTAATCCATGGTGCTGTCACTGGATGCTTTTGCTTCCTTTCCTTTATATCTCTCAATGTGAGGGAGAGGTCACACCTCTTCATCATGTATGCCCTTTGGCGAGAGACACACCCTTTGAAAGCGTGCAACTCTTCATTATTTCTGCCCTTTGAAAGGGACACAACCTTTCACAATCAGATCTGCACTTCTTATTCCCCAATTATCCCCTCTTCAAATGAGTTCCCTCCTCCCTTTTATACCTCATATTTGGGGGAGTCACAACTTATCATTTCATGCCTTTTGAGGATTCATTAACTTTAATCAAATCTTAATTATATTCTTTTATATTTTTATTTTTTTGTATTTTTATTTTATATTATCATTTATTATTAAATTATATTTCAAAGTGGGGACATTACAAGTATATTGAGAGGTTACCTCAAGCAACTCAAATTTCCGCTAAGGCAACATGATCCATCAACCTCATTATCACCATTACCTCCTCCAGATGCAGTTGATGATTTTGAAACGATAAAGGCATCAGCACAACTGATGGATGCTTGGGTTACTAAGACATATAGAAGAGCAAAGACATTCATAAGGGAATTAGTGAAGATATTTGACAGAGCTATGGCAATCCTTGAGAGAACTCAAGCACTTAAAGTGGCATATGATACTTTTATCTACACCAGAGACTTCACCATACCTATATTGCAAGCAATGAAGGCTACATCAAGGTATACACTGATAAGCGAAGGGATACTAAAAGATGGGCAGTCACTTGATTTTCAGCAGTGGAGTAACTTGCTTCGCATGAGGAGGCTTATATTCAAGAACATTAGCGGTGGATGCACCCTGGTGGATCAAGCAATCAATTGAATACATGATAAGATCTTGGAAGTGGCTGAGATTATTCTTGAGAAAGGAAAGAATGAAGGAATTGACATTGTTGCCAAAGAATCGATGGAGAAAGTGAAGATTATCTTCCTTGAACCAAATGAAGCACCTTCTGAGAAACAGCTAGATGTTATCCATTCATTCACCGTACTTGCTAGCAAGACAAGAGACTTTGTACCAGATTGGGAGACAACTTTCACTTCGAGCTTGGATGAAGTCAGTTACCTAAAAGACCAACTGAAGAACCTACCTTCAGTCCCAATAACCAAGATAGAATCTATGACGTCCAGATTTGTTGAATTTGCAAAAAGAGAAAAGGATAAGGACAACAAGATTCTAGAAGAAAGTTTGTTATGATCTTATGTGTAAATCAATTTTCCTATTGGAGGATTTTTCTTCGTATTTTGTGCCAAATGGATGCCATATTCCCATTGGCTGTCATTTGATGTTTTGCAATAAGTTAGGTATTTTGTTGTAACAAACCCTAATTAGGGTATAGGTGGCAAAATTTGGGCCCTTGATAATGATTTAATCTTGGCCATCCATTGTAATTGAGAGCTCTATATAAGCTCAGCTCATTTCATTTGTATCTCATTAGGAGAGATTAAATTTTTGAGATCACAAGCAGAAATTAGAGAGAAGATCAATCAAAAGACTCTGAAGAATTGTTGCTTGATGTTTCAGAAATTAATAAAATCATTGAAGTGTTGGTGACTTATTGAGTTTTGGAGCATTTGCTAGTTTCTTCATTCCTTTTGTGAGAGTTTATAATTGAAAAAAAAACACAAAAAATTAGAATAGAATTTACTTTGGAGCTCGGCTGCCCCGGCCATCGGGTCAACTATCTATAATCGACTCGACCACCTACCAGTAGATAACATTTATGCTCCAGAAGACCGGACTCGATGAACCACTGGAACTATTCCGATCAAGAGGAGTCTTCATTTCCGATCGAGATGCCGATCAATAAAAACTATAGTTCCCGATCTGCATAAATAGAGTCTATGCCACTCCATGAGTATTTTAGATGAGTGAAAATACATGTGCATGATTGATAGTGAATCTCTATTATCCATACCACTAGTAGTTTGTTGATTGCATACTCGCCTTGTGTGGTCAACTGGAATCATTCAGCCTAAGCTTGACTTCAATCACTATTCATTGTTGACATGCTTCATTTTGAAGGTGTCTATGTTTGAGGTAGTGATTTGAAAATCACCAAGCCATCCTTAGAAGATTGCACTAGCGCTGTGGAGATGTTCATAAGATGTTAAAGCAAAGCTTAGTTGAGCTTACTTGAGATTGCCCATCATCTTGCATTCTTAGTTTACAATAGCATTCCTAAACCCTACTCCTTTTTCATTTTTTTTCACATCAACAATCAGTAGAAGTAGAAAGAGCGATATTGCAACATCATTTGAAGAATGTCATACCATTGAGATTGAATCAAGATACTACATAAGTCGCCTCGCAAGTACAGCAAATCACATCATACCATTGAAGCTATCCAACATGTTACAACCTAACATCGAGAACCTTGGAGTCATCTCATGCGATCCTTTTGCAAATCTTCAGCATTTGAGAAGTCTTTATTCAAGAGAGGATAGAGTGCATTTGGTATTTTATTCTGCATCTCATAGTGCATACAAACACCATCAACAAAACCCCACCAAAATAAAACAGATTTAATGGTTTTTATCTTGTTAATTTAAATTGAAAGATCCTTGTGGTGTGCACAATGAAAATTTTATTTAACAAATTATTCATCTATTTGCATGCACTGGTTGAATTTTGTGTAAATACAATTTATATGGTGTGAAGTTATAGAATGTGTTTGCAGCAGTTTTACCACAAAAAATTGTCTACCTTCAACTCAAAGGCATCACCTCCCAACTCCCTGCAAGTTTGCAAATAGTTACGCCTAATATAAATGTCCCAACGAGCTCCCATTAGTAGTCGTGCCTTAAAAATATCACACAGCTACGTTATTCATAAAATATTTTGCCATTTCACAGGTTTTGAGGGTTTCACAGATTGGTGGGAGATTGATTAAGGTTTCAGACAATTTAAATGTGATATAAACGTGAAAAAATGTTGAAAATGCAATCAACAGTTTTTAAAAAGACATGATATTTTGGGGGAGGGATGGTGGAAATTGTCCGCAGGACCAATTCAAAAAAAATCAGGTAAAATCGGGATTTTTTGGAGATTTTTGCTTCTATGATTTAAATTGCTTATAGTCACGCCTCTCCACATATTCCTTGCTGTTGCCTGGTATAACTGAGTGCCCTGAAAGACCTTGTTGCAGCCCTGTAATGACGTGTATCTTAAAGGGTTTCCATCCTGATGAGATGTCATTCTAAAGGAGCCTAAGAGTTTCATCTCGAACAAACCTACTGCCGTAGCAGTGTCCAACTTTTGAAACAGAATCAAATTTGCTTGTGCTGTACTGATCAATGAATATCCTTCCTCTTCCCAACACTGCCTACATATCCTCTTGACTCCAGCCATCCAAAGTTAATGGAAATTAATTCCTATATTGGGGGTATCTAACTAGAATTGATTGAACATATCTCTCCACAATTTCTGGCAGTTAACCGACCAGTTATTATCTCATTAACTAATGGGGCTGCAACTACACCCAGCCATGGGAATAACATAAATGAAGTGACCACCTTATTTAAACAGCAACTATTAAACTGGCTAAGTCAACCCCTTTAAAGGAAGACCCAGTCACCTAACTTTAACTGACGGACCTACTAATTCTAACTGCTGACAAGGATTAAGTCAAACTCCAATCCTGTCAACTGCTATCCAGTACTGTGTTTGCAAGTCAAATACGTAATGTTACAGTAGCATGGATAATATTACTAAATGCAAAAAAATTCAAATCTTCAGCTATGCCACTCAATTCTCACACTGATAAGTGTGAGCTGATATTGGGCACCTGCTGTATGACTGACCTTAATAGGAGAGCTAATTAGCATAAAACTATGCCCTAGAAAATGCTAAAGAGAGCTACAATGTTTGGCCAATTTGAACCTGTTCATTACAACAGGTGCAAAAATTGGTATTTCTTACTGATAGTTTTGTTTATCCCACAGTTCCAGGACTCGGAGAGTCCTGGCAAGTCCCTAGCCGAGTGACCCTAGCCGAGTCTCAGGGTTTTGGGACTCTCTAGGAACTCACTCTGGGCAACACTCACTAGAAACTGGTTTTTTGCAGAGTCTTGACAAGTTTTTTGCCGAGTCCCGATTCGGGTCAGCCTTGCCGAGTCCGCGCCGAGTCTGAATCTCGTTTCTATGGTTTATCCAACCTGTTACACAACTGTATATTAAATAATAATTAATAAACATTGATTAAGGTTAAAATCAGTGTTCCATGGGAACACATCCAAAAGTGGGTTAGATAATGTTGCCAATGTCCCAAGGAATTGAAGGGATGTCCCCCTTTTTCAGGACAAGATTGCTTGCTCCATTTTGTTAATAAAAATAGAAAGTAACTTCCTATGGGAAAAAAAAGTTCAAAATGCATAAAAAGTTAGAACAGGTAAGATTGTCAATTTACCATGTATTTTTCTTTTTAATTTCAATTACTCTTTAATGTCTTTAATTTTTTCTAATAGCAGTCTCCCAAATTCAGAAAAAACATTGCTGTCACCACATCTGTGTCCCCCTTCCCGCAAACTCAGATATCCCATCAAAGATTAACCCATCCAACTACTAAAAAATACAGCCCGATACACTTGCGATGCACTAGAATTCATGCAGGTTAATCCACTATCTCGAAAATAAGACTATTATGGGAAAACAACAATCCTGAAGATTTTGTGTATATCTATGTTAAATACTGCGCATGCATGCACAGATACTAGTAAAAGAGAAGATGCCAAACAATACAATTTTTGTCCAAGCCACTTTAGAGGCCAAGAATAAAGATAAAAACAGTAGATATCATCGAGGATGCACTTTAGAAAGAGGAAAAACAGAAGTTGAATGCCCACTTCTTAATAGATGGGCTGAAATCTCCAGTGCTGTAATCTAAGGAATCCTTGAGGAGAGTACTCAAACTTAGAATATGAATAGTGTCAAATGTCACAAGACATTTGAATAAAAGAGACTTACCTGATCCTGAGAGTTAAATGAACAGCAATTTACAAAGTCATAATGACCATGATATGTAGAGAAAAGGCGACCACTCCATACATCATATGCCTGCAATGACTTATATGCTGTTAACTTTCCAGGTCTTGCTACTGAAATGCTACTTACTCTTTGCCTTGATAAAAAAGCAAAAAACTTCGACTATAAAATTGCATAGACTACTACTACTACCTTTATAGATGTCAAACATGGAACAAAGACAAGTGATGAATTAGGAGTAACAGCTAGTTGGATAGCTTTACTTGGTCTTATTCGTGTGGCCTCATAGTTTACTAGTGTATTGCAACCAGATTCAACATCCCATAACCTTAATCTTGAATCCGTACCTAAAAAGATGCACATATAGATATTTCAGAGAGAGAAAGATTCAATATATTATATTTATGATCAGCCTCCCTTTATACTTTGCAATGTAGAAAGACAACCACCAGATTCATAAAGATAACCAAACTGATGACTACCAATAATCTCTATCAGCGTATTAACAACTACCAACTGCACAAATAGGTAGGAAATATTAATTACCAGGAAAAATAATTAACCACAAAACAAAAAATTTACAAATGTTCTTTTTATTACTTATAAAAATTGATCATCAAATCAAGAACATCAGTATAAGAAAAAATCAGGCATTGGTGAAATAGAACTATAAAAATCATGCAGATAGCAAAACAAAAAATCCATTTGATTGAATTGGATGTGCATAAGTGAAGTACATACTTCACTTATTTAAATGGTCAATTACAAAGCTCATTCTACAAGCATGCTTAAAGAATGAACATAATGAAAGAGATGGTAATATTATTTTCCTAAGAATGTTGTTACAACTATTAAACAAAGACAACCCAAGTGAGAATCACTTCAAACCATAGCACACTTGCACCTAAGAACTATCCACTTGGTTTGAACCTTCGCAGCCCCAATGTAAGCACTCCAGGTTACCACCCTGCCTACACCTACTATCATACTGATTGCTTAATAACACCAAGGAGCCCATAAGATATTAAGTACTAACAACTCAACATGGACGATCCAATTCAGTTAGCTGAGGTACTAACCACTAACAGCTGAAAAGACTTAATTGTACTGACTTGACGCTCTCATGCTCTTTCAATCTCATATATTTCCATCCACTGCTATCATCCAAACCAGAAATTTAACATTCAAGCCACCCAATATTTGATTGACATATCAGAACCAGAGTACACTGGAGAGCCATTCCCAATGTTTTTCAAACATTTCCCAAACCAGGGAAGTTGGGGGATGGGAGGGATGGGAACAGAACATTTCCTCCTGGTCCCATTCTTTTTCAAGTACATCTCCAAGACATCAACCCAAAGTAGGGGTCATTTCCTAGGACATACCCCTTTTGTGGGAACCCTATGGGGATGACTTGCCATCCCCAATGCCCCTGTGATTTTTTTTTGTTTGGATTTGTAGGCTGTAATTGTGATTCTAAGCTCATTTATACATTGAACTTTCAAACCATGTAACTTTCAAGTTTCAACTTTCAGTCTTTTGTCAATATAAATATATTAAATAATTGAAAATTATATTATGAATGCTTTGGGCCATTATGATTACCAAATGGACTATTAGATCTCTTTTCTTCACTTGCTTTAAGCTATTTTAAATTATTTTTTTGAATTGGATATCAATTACAAATATCTTGCTCATTCAAGCATCAACATGAGACCAATACAAGCTCCTTACAAGCAAACACATTAGAAAACACTTACGGAACACCAAGAGTCACTAATTAGAAATCTAATTTTATTTAGAAACCACCTCCATATTAGAAGCCAGCTATGAAAGACCAAGAGTCACAACTTAGAATTCCACTTTCGATGTCCCTATGGTGAATTAAACTTGGGTCTCTACAATGAAAACCCAATGTTTTTACCAATTAAGCTCAACCCCTTTGACAATTTTAAATCTTAAATATAAATATTCTTAATATTATTTTGTCCCCAGAATTAGGGAAAATTTTTACCATACCCAAAACCCATACCATGTTCCTCCATTCCAGAAACTTTTAGAAGCAATGACCAGAATCCTCAGCAGAGGAGGCAATTGTCTGCTCTCAACCTCCACTTTCATCAATCACAAACCAGAGCTTTCACTTAGTAGTGACCAATGAATCAAATAAGACCAGCAAAGATGAGCTTTGTCATTTCTTGCAATATCATGCACAGTGGAGGATTTAAAGGTCCAAATTTCCAGCAGAAAAGAAAAATGGCTGCTATCTCACATAGCAGTCCCCCAACAAAACTCTTTCTGAATGGATGAAATGGAAACATGGATGTCTCCTCAAATGGAAAGCAGTAATACAAAAATTTAGAGGAGCTCACTCAGGTCCTAAAACCCTCTGGTTGTGGAATCAGAGCAGCAAAAAACCTTTAACATCAATGTGTAATGGCCCATTTCTAGTCAGTTAACCTATGATTTGTCATTAGCCTATTCTTAGGCGATCTCGTGGGCTAACCAGGACATTTAAGGGATCAGGAGAATATTTGGCCTGGCAAATTCAGTTTCAGGCCATTCCGAGGTGATTTGAAATGTTTTTGAGGAATTTACTATTTATAGTAGGTCAGTTGTGGGCTAGTTCAATGACACTAGAGACTTCATGGACGATCTTCAGGTGGATGCCATTAATTTATTTGACTGGTGTTCAATTGACTATTTGATTATTATATATTTACGATAAAGTGAGATATAAAGTTAAATTAAAATATTTAACTTTATCGTTATTTAATAAATGACTATAGTGGGGACAATAAAGTAATATGTTATAAATATTAAATGTCCCCTTTCACTAAAGTACATGGCACACATAAAGAGGAGTTAACTATTAAATAAAGGTGTTTCTTTTATCCCACATTGACAAGATGAGTGAATGGACTCTCTTGAGAGAGTTATTAAAGAGATTCAATAGTTCTCTTTCAGGCAGGCTGGATTGAATATGAAATTTATGCAATTGTTTGGAGAGTTCTTTTTCATGGGCTTGGAGGACGAAATCCCTCTTTGCTAACAGTCTCTACGCTGTTGGAAGACACGGTCTGGGGATTTAATTGGGCATTAAGGTAAAATCTGATTAAGCTGTTCATTTCCCATTCAAAGGAGTCGCAATCATTCAGGAGAACGATTTGAGTTGTGTTTGAAGCGTATTGCTGTTCACCATTTCCTATTAGCTGGCTGTGCTTGTTGAGAGTTTGTATATAGTGTTTGGGGCCGTACAAGACTGGTTAGGTGTCATACAGGCCTGAGAGACAGCTACAGGAGGGCCGTACAGGACTGAGAATCAGCAGCTAGGGTGATGGAAAGCCTGAGACCAACCGCAAGAGCACCGTACAAGTCTAAAAACAGTTTGGTGAAGGACGTCAAGGGCATACTACTGCCGTTAATACACTAAACAGCAATTCAGGTATGCACAAATACTTTGTACTGCTGGTACTAATTGAGAACATCCAGAGACAATCTGCTGATGATGTATTTCTGGGTTCAAAATAGTGAATACATATTTGGGATTGGTGTCAATGTTGCTGCTGTAGGTTGCATTTCAAACATTATTTATAGTGTCAATGCCACATCCATTTGCTATATAACTTCCATTATTTATAGAACTGAAGTTAAAATCAGTCAGTCACCAAGCAAAATGAATGTTGGAATATAACTTTGCTAGTGTTTTAATGTGATTGTTATTAACTGGAAACAATATCATTTCATGAATACTTGAGAACTGTTTGACAAAATTCCTACTGGTAAATTTTGTGCAAAAATTTGGTTGCAATTTGGCATAGACTACTACACAATGGACATCCCAATGATGCCTAAAGGTTATTTTATTAAAGATTTCTACACTAGGCAGGAATGACACAGCGCCTTTCAAGAAGGATCATTGTCCATTCAAAAATCCCATCTCTTCAAGCAACAATTGTCACCTGTATTCAATCCAAATGAAGATTTTCTAAGCACCATCCTTGTATCAGTCAGACTCCTGCTTCCTGGTGAACATTCACATTAAAGTTATAAAAGATTAGAAGAACCATACAAAACATGTCACAGCCTCAATTGACCATAAAACTAAGTGTAATAAATGTTTGTCTATCATATCTAGTAATTAGGTGGTCTTGCAGGTAGTGATATCAACAGATGGTATTCAAAGGCCAAGATGGTGATTTTCTGTCTGCCTTTTGCAATTGAAGCTATGGTATTACTGGGGTAATGAATTGAGAACTTAAAATAAATCCATCCAGCAAACCCTGTTTTTGGGGGATAACTATCTCCTATTATGGGAAGTAGCCACTTAACCCTCACTTTGCCAAACAACAAGGAGATAAAATCATAACTATTGTCAAAATCAATATATCAAGCCATGCATTGATGTTTAGTATGATACTTCCATATCATCTCTTGTGAACTGAATATAATAGAATTATCAATCGAAATATATTTGCTTTGGTATCATGTAGTCCTTGTCATGTCTTTAGCATCACAATGAGACATATGCATTAACAAGTGTGAAGAAAATACGAGCTATAACAAAAAGCAGGTATGATGTTTAAACAAAAATTAAATTAAATGATGACGAATAGGAACCAAGTTCATCAAAACTTTCAAATGGTTGCAAATGTAATGTATTAAGAACCTTACCAGCGCTAAACAAGTGCAGCCCATCATTTGTCATTTCCAATCCTGTCACTGCACCATAATGAGCTGTTGCTCTGTTCTGGGTGGATAACATGCCAGGATGTTGTCTCTGTGATAGAGAGCCTCTTGTCACTCCTTTACCCAAAGACATAGAAGATTGTATCCCATTCCCGAGGGACCCTTTTCTTTGTGCTGCCCTAGCCTTTGTAGAAGTGCAATTGCTGGAAGCCGGGGGCTGTACTAATAGACCCATAATAGATGTGTTGTTAAGAGAGATAGATTATAGAAAAAAATACTTAAGAAATTGATCTTTATGATCATTACAAATGGCAATGTAACTGCCAGTTATACCTTGTAATAAATGGTACAGTACAATCATAACTAATTACAAATATATATACATAAGATGAAATGTTAACTTAAATCAAGGAATATAGTTTGAAGATTAACAAGCTTTTTATATTTCAGGTGAAAGATTAAATAGGAGTTTGAGACAGAGTTCCTGAGGAATTCAACAGAACCTACGAAAACGATGTGTTTATTTCTTCTACCTAAAAAGTCTTTCTATTTTGCTTGACACATAAAGATAGAGGTGAAAAGGAAGTACTTTTTTGGCTTTTGCAGTAGAACTTTTAGGAATAGGTGGGCGCCTCCCAGTTTGAGATTCTAACTGGTCCAAAACACGGAAACATCCTGCTCGTCTAATATCCCAAAAGCGTATAGAACCATCACAACCACCTGTTGCTAAAGTCCATTCATTTGAAGCAGACCAATGTAAAGCCCAAACCCCATCTGCCAGTACACTCATATGCTTAGTAGTATACAATTACAAGATATTTGTTTTGAAAATGAATATTAATATGACCAAATAAGGTTATTAATGCAACCCTGTGAAAATTCCAAGTGTTATGACAAATGAATATACTCATAACTACACAAAAATTAAAAATAAAAATAAAAAAGCAAAAGGTGTTAACGTTGTTTTGTGCTTTCCTTAATCAAAATGGTAATAATCATCGTTTTTAATGTTATGATCCCAAATCTGATTTTAACAAACTTGAGAATCTGAAATGGTTGCTATAACCACAGATTTGAAACTTAAATCGTAACTGAAATTTGAAATTATGCATTTTCTCCATGTGCTGTAGAGTCTTCAATCTAAAAGTGATGCTCTGAAACTAAGACTCAGAAAACTGCAAACACCGAAATAGTGAAAAATGAAATCTGAAACTTCTGAAAATATGAACAAATTTTAAGAAATTGGGAATAGGACAGAACTTTGATATTGCTGAAAAGTTGAAAATAGACTAATCAGTAAACAGAAGTTTCAAATTTCAGTTTTCAGTATTCAAAAAGTTAATGCACAAGAAGCTCAATACCAGCCACTGAAAGGACAAGATGGAGACAAAGAAGGAGAAAGAACTAAGTAAAGATGTTATCTCTTATGGAAAGAACTAAGTGGTAAAAACGTTACATCTTATGGTCAAGTCATGCCTGTAATTCCTGACGCATGTGAGTGAACTGTCCCACATGATGCATCCCTTCCCAATTATAACCCTATTTATGTAACTCGGGTCATGAGTCAGATGAGAATTTCAGTGCCAATAGGAGAACTCCTTAGGATTCGCACACATAGCTAAACAGTTTTGTCTTACATCATTGTTGTAAAAGAGACAAACCAAAATGCTACTATTCCCAATGGTCTAACAAACAACGAGAATGCCAAAGAGACTGTAAAGGTTTACTTAGGGAATTCCCTAGTCAATAGCCAAACCAATGTTGACCCTTTCCATACCACCTTGCTGATTAATAGATGGTTAGTTCACAACTGCATGTTGGACTCCAAAGCTTCAAGCAATATGATGCCTCTCCATGTTATGAATGATCTAGGTCTTTAAGTATCCAAGTCCTACAGTAAATGCTTTGCCATGGATTCCAGAGTGGTGGATGTTGTGGAAAATGTAAACGTCATGGAATTCCAACTGGTTGCATATCCAAACAAGTCATTCTTGCTGGATATAATCATTGTGGATTGTCTAGCCAAATGGGTTATGTCGTTATCTAGAAAGTGGGCAGCTTCAATGGGAAGTAGTGTCATAAGCTGCCATTCCATTGCACAGGGAAGAAGTCAAGCTGCACAAGGAGAATAAGATATTGCACATTGTTGAAGACTGTTACAAAGCCACTAATGAAGAGCTATAACTTGATGTTGGTCCTAACCTCTTCATTGGATATTGTGATGAACAAAAGTGCTGAACCTCCTCTTTTCTTTACTCATGTTATTGATGTGAATGTTTTGTGGACCATTTTTTTATGGTGCATGTTCAAAGAATAATTCAGGTGTAGGGGTTGTCTTAGTCTCACCTCACGGTGAACTTTCCAGGTATGCATTCAAGTTGACTTTCTAATCTACTAACAACAATGCACAGTATGAAGCTCCCAATTTAGAACTGAATATTGCTCACAAGTATAGAAATAGATGCTAAAGGGTTCTTAGAGACTTAAGAGTTGATTGCCTTCCAAATAAAGAATATCTATGCAGCGAAGGATGAAAGATTAAAAACGTATAGGAATGTTGTTTTGGACACCATAAATTTGTTTGACGCAGTTGGTATTGAATGGATAAACAGATAAGAGAACACTACTGCTAATGCTTTAGCTGTTGAAGCATCCAAATTTGACTTGAAGTTGGTTCTTCTCCATTATCAATGTAGCATTGAAGTACTTACAAGCCTAAGTATACAGGACAATATCTATAGTTGGCAAGTATTTGATGATACTCAACAAATAAATAGGTCCCTAAATTGCATGGATGGATTTGAAAGCCAACTAATCGAATGATAATGTATGGTTGAGGTAGAGGATGGCAAGGAAATATTGTTGAGTAATGAAATCGTACAGCTGAAAACCGACACCATTTCCAAAGGACTATTAGTGTTAGAAAAGAATGTTTGATAGTGTTAATTGCTATAAGAGTAAAAGTAAATCCATTGATGAGAATAGCCTTGAAGGTGTAAATCTAGATAATGAAGCTGCGCCTAAAATGATTTACATTGGTAAGAGGTTGAAAGCTGCTAAAAAGCAAATGTTGATTGCATTATTGTTAGTGTTTAAGAAGTGTTTTGCAAGGTCCTATGAGAACTCAAAGATTACAGAAAAGACATGTTCCAGCACAGAATTCCTCTCCAGCCTGATACAAAACCCTTTAGTAAAAGTAAAAGCCAATAAATCCTACACTTGCTCCCCAAATGTGAAGGGAGTCGATGAAATTCAAAGGAGGTATCGTCAAACCTATCCAACATCCTAAATGGGTGTCTAAGCTTGTTTTAATCAGCAAGAAGAATGGAGAAATGAAGTGTGGACTTCAAGAATCTGAACATCAAATCTCTCAAGGATAACTACCCACTTCAAAGCATGGAACACCTATTGCAAAAGGTAACTAGATCGTAAATGATGTCTATGATGGATGGATTCTCTTGATACAACCAAGTGGTGATCAAGGAGTTAGAGCAACACAAGATTGCATTTACTACTACTTGGGCACTTGTGTTTAAACTAAGAATGCCATTTGGACTAAAGAATGAATCAACTTTCCAAAGAGCAATGAATATTGCCTTTGTAGGCCTCATCGATGAAATCATGGTGGCATCTCAAGATGACCTAACAACCCACTCCAAGGAAAGGAAAGATCATTGCAAGCACTTGGAGGCAATTTTCAAAAGGTGCGTTAAATATGAGATTTCTTAAATCTACAAAATGCATATTTGGTGTGGAAAAAGGTAAGTCATTGGAACACATTGTATCAAAGGATGCTGTAAGGATAAATCCAAAGAGAGAAAGAGCAATTGATCTCATTCTCAAGCTTCAAACAATCAAAGGTGTGCAATTCTTCTATGAACAAATCATTTTTGTTGAAAGGCTCGTCCCTAACTTCGCCAAGAAAACCAAGCCAAATATCGAAAATGTTAAAGAAAGAACAATCAATCACGTGGAGTGAGGAACTAGCTAATGCATTTGTGAAGATCAAGGAAGCTCTTAAAGAAGCACCGGTCTTGGTGAGTCCAAACTATTCTAAGACTTTCCAGCTCTTCTCATTTGCTTCATTCTATACTATTGTTGTCATGCTACTTCAAAAGAACAAAGATGGACTTGCACAGTTCTAACAAACTTCTTCCATTTCCCCTATTCAAGTAATATTGTAATATTTAGTTTATGATGGTCAATTAAGTCATGAGGATAGACTTAAGAAATATTCTTTATTCTTTTAGTTAAGTTCTCATCCTTTGCTTTTTTAGTTGTTGGTCTTATCCTTTACGAATAGATCTTTTGTAACTCTTATTTAAGGAGACCTACACTCGTTTGTTAATAGTGAACATCTTGGTAATCATTTTGCCTCTTGTATTTTTTGTAATATTCCATCCATCTCCTCCAGTTCCACATGTTTTTCCTGCATCATTTCCAATCTCTCTTGTGGAATCCTTTTCCACCTCCAAAAATCCAAACCTCTGATTCCCCAATGCTTTCCCACATTTTCTTTCACTCCCCTTTTACAAAATACTATTGCACTTCCAAACTTCTTCCATTTCCCTTCACAGTTTCCACATCATTTTCCCGCAAAGTTGCCCAATGCCGTTGTCGATCCTTTAATCCATTTGGAGAGTTCTTTTGGAGCTCAAGATGTTCTTTCCTCTGGTTTTGCATCCTTTCCCCACATATTGTCTCACATCCTTAATTCAAAATTTTCATCCATTTGTAGAGTTTTAATTGACTTTTGAACTTTCATTCCCATGCCAAGTTTTTACCTCCAATCTTACAAAGAAACCCCGCGCCCCTCATTTTTTCACCTATCCCCACTTTCCCTCCAATCCTTTTCTTGCAAACTTTTAGTAGAATTCAAAACTTCCATTCCAATGTCTTGTCTTGACTTCGACTTCCACATCAAATTGTTGCAAAGGTTCCCAATGCTTTTGTCATTCATTTCTTCCTATGTAGAATTCAAATTACTTTTGGACTCCAATTTTCCACCTAGACATCCTATCTTAGTCTCCAATTCAATGTCTCTCCCACATTTTTCCATATCAATTCCTCTACTCATTTCCCCCTTCTGCAGAGTTTTTATGGACTTGCAAATTTCCTATGTTAAGCCCAATCCTAACATCTTGTCCCCCATTGAATCCCTACATTTCCTCCCAATTGCTTCAACCAATCCCCAAATCTTCCCAAGTCACCACTACTGATGACTCCTGTCATTGCTCCAAGAGAATTTTCATGCAAGCTCTAGGATGCCCATTCAATGGATTCTATGAGATTTCAACTTGTCTAGCATGCCACATTTATAACCTCTAGTTCTTTGTCAAACTCTTGCAAGTGATTGGGTGAACAAAGAAAGTGCTATATATACCAATTTTCTTGTCACTCAATGGGTCGGTCATTTCTACATTCACGCAACCACAAGTGATGAGGATTGTCTAGGATTTCAACTCGTACAAGTCCAATAGCCTACAGAGTAGTATGTTTTGTAAATCCGAAAGAGGTAGTACATTTGTATCTGATGTCTATAAATGAATGTCTCCTTCGCCATTTGTAGATCTTAAGGAAAATTTCTAAGTAACGAATTATGATAAGCCTTCTATTGAGTGACAAATTGTGACAAGCCTTCTAGCTTGGGGCTTCCTCTTGCCACATTTACTAGTATGATCATAATAAAGATTTGATAAATGCCCAAACATTTTAAGTTATTGCAATCCATGTTTGTAATGGCCCCTTCTTTATTGCACATGGATTTCTAGAGTTTGAAGAGTAATAATTAAATAATTACAATTGTTTGATATCATATCTCTATTGTTATTTCAATGTGTTCTTTCTTTTGATAAACTGCGACTCTATAACCAAACAAGACACCAATCTTGAAATTTATGAGCCACCAAACACTCAAAATGAAAAACATCTTTCACCAGTGGTTTAAAAGTAGGATTAGTAGTTTGTACTTTGCACGCAATCCATGATTCAATGATTCACCCAAAAAAGCATACGTAGCGAACCTTAAGAGTTCTCACCTAAGAACTCATGTTTTTGCATACATTTATCCTGTTTTTTTGCAATGATCTTTACATATACTTAATAGAGATTTTATGTGCATTTAGTTAGACTTTGGTATAGTGACAACTTTGGCGCCAAGAATACATTGGATACTATTGTATCAATTTCAGTTTGTTTATTTTTAGTTGTGATTAATTTTGTTGAGGATACTTCTAGGAACACTCTCTTGAATCTAGTTGAGCCTAAAGTGAAGGAGAGTGAATACACACTCTACAATTGGCCCTAAACCACTCAAATTTTGTTGATGAGCTCATCAATCCCCCTTTAGGGCAATATTTCCCTAGACCTAAAGCGATTGATTCCTTTAGAGTGTGAGGAACAATTTCGGGTACTATTGCATTAGTAAATACTAAATTTTTTATTTTGTAGTTCCATTTTAGCTCTTGTAATTGTTTCAATTTTCATTATCACAACCTTTAAGTTTTATCATCTGTGAGATGTATAATATAAGATAAAATGAAATTAAAGACATGATATTTCCATAATCCATTGTAGCGAATATGAAAGATTCTGGATTAAAACTATGTAGGAGATTTTTGCATTGACATTTTAGAACACTCTCTGTGATCCACCATAAAGATGTGGAGAGCAAAATGAAATGTTTGTAATCTCTATTGCCCAAGCATATCATAGTTACTAGGATCAAATTCGATTCATTCAGAAGATCCAAAAATACAGAAATCCAAAATCTTCAAAAAGGTTCAGAAAAAAAACTGCTTTGAAATTATATTTTATAGAATGTATAAATAATAAAATTTCATAGCAATTTATGAGCAGTGAACTGAAAATAAAAGAACATAATAATATGCAGAAATTATAAAGAAAGTTTCAAACTTCTCTAGAATCAAACTATAGAGTGACACCTATCAAAGTATAAGAACAACAATTTTTTTAATTCCAATGAAAAGTTGACCAAACTGAACTGGATTTGGTAACACAAAGGTATTACACAAAAACTTCAATGTGAACCTTTGCATTGTCATGTGTTAGGTCATTCTATAATCCAGGTATTCAATGAGTATTTTATCGTTCCAAAAATAAAAACTGTCATTTTATACTCTAGGATGCAACACATTTTTTACTCTTCTACATCAAAAATGATCTTCTTGCATTATTCAATATCATAATAGTATTCCCAGTACAAGTATCCACAGGAGGCTAAGTTGCCTATCTCTATGAAACAAATATAATTATTGCAATTTTGCACCCATCCTGTGTTCAAAACCTTAGTTGTATTACACAAAGAAGCAATAGTCGGGAAAAAATCCCGATTAATCGGCAATCGACGCTGCTCCCGATTAATTCCCCCAAAAAAAGGGAAAAATCAGTGACCGATTGTTTGTCAATTTTCAACGATTCTTCCAGTTTTAATCGCAAAAAAAACGCGTCCCCGGGTTAAAATCCCCCGTCCCCATACCGGGGACGTTTCGGGGACTTGGGGACGGCTAGGGGACGTCCCCCCGCCGTCACCAAAATTGCAAAATTTGTGGGAAACGTCCCGGAAACTTGGGGACGACAATGACTCTCAAAGGGGACGTCCCCCTGTCCCCAATATGGTTTGGGGACGTCCCCCCGTCCCCTAACCGTCCCGGGGACAGCCAGCCGTCCCCCTTTTCCCAGCACATTTAAAAAACAAAAAAAAGACTCAAATGCTCAAAAAAACATTTTTTTATTTTATTATAGGTCTATAAAATTGGATTTTCATTAATATGATGGGTAAACATGTCTGAATCACTTCCAAAAGCACATAGAAATAATGAGCAGCAGCCTGATAATAAATTTCACAAACACTTAGAACGCAGTAGTGCGTAAAAGAGTGGTTGTAGGTCTGCAATATTGGACTTTTCACAATTATGAAAGGTAAACAGGTCTAAATCATAGCCAAAAGCACTCAGAAATATGAATAACAGTTTGGTATAGAATTTCACAAACATCCAAAACTTTGTAGTGCATAAAGAAGCGGTTGTAGGTCCTAATAGAAATGGAAGACTATCAAAATATCCTTCAACCAGAAATAAACAATGAACTACATGCAAACAAGTGTTGGCATATTGACAATGTATTTTCAATTATGAATGCATATTGAGTATTGACAATGAATTCTGAACACAAATGTGGTATGTTAAGGTTCTATAATGTACATATACTTGCTTTATCCATGTTTTCATATGAATATAATGTATATATACATGCTTTATCTAATTTTCATATGAACATTTAAAATTTCACTATATATTTTAAATTTTCCCTATATTTTATATAGCCGTCCCCCCGCCGTCCCCAAAATTGGCAAAAAAATTTGCCGTCCCGGAAACTCGTCCCGCCGTCCCCTGCCGTCCCCGTCCCGGAAACTCGGGGTAACATAGTAAATTTTCAATGAAAACCCCAGTTCAAAACTAATCATTGGTATTAGATTTTCGTTAAAAGCATGTATTTTCAAGTTCTCTATACATTTGCATACCTATTTCATTTAGATATAAACAAACTTTCCAGCTTTTTCCTTATTGTTTGAATTGGTATAAATGTGGCTGGGAAACTAATTTTAAATTTTTTAATCAGATATTCTTGGAAATTAGTTGTGTGCATTACAACACCAGAGCAATTTGACAAACTGTACTGTTGATGTCAATCCCAGTTCATATTATCACCCATGTAGATTTTTTCTTTAACTAGAGCAACAGAAAATGGATGCGCATAATCTGTATATGGTATATAAAATAGTGTACAAATTCCAGATAAAAATTCTCAAATATTCTCCGCACCTAATCTAATCAGCATCTTTTGCAATATGCTAAAAACAAAACTACTGAAACCTTGACTCAATGATCAGCCCCATGCTGGTATCTATTTGATAAAATTGCCTTATTTCAAAATATTCAATGCGCGCCTTCAGAATTCCACGAGAACTCTCTAACATCTTCTTTCTAATCTTTTTTAACACATTTCATGCTACCATTTAAGTTGGAACAGAATTGTCAGAAAAGGTCAACAATGTAACATAAAAAAATTGCCAAATCTGGTTCAAGCCTGTCCCAGAATAGATACATTTCAACAATGATAAATTTTAGATCTCCAAATGACCATATCAAATAAAATATGAAATCACAGCCAAACAAAATTTTAAGTATACCACGGTGGCCTGACAATGTATGAGTGAATGCTCCAGATGCCATATCACACAAGCGAACTTGAACATCTTCTGTTCCAGCTGCAATTAGCATATGAGTTGTTGAAACAGAAGACATTGCAACACCATGAACCTTTCCTGGCAGCTTAAATTGAATTTCCACCTGGAAAATCATTTAAATTCATAATCAAGCTAAACCCAGCATATATTTATCAGTGAATATTTTGAGATAAACCAACAGAAAACTAAATGGAAGACTAATAAAATTAAGCCCCTTTATTCTGTACCTGGGTAGTATTTGTGTCCCAAACTTTAATATGATGATCAAACGAACCAGTAACAAAAAGGCCAGTATCAACAGGATACCACGACACTGATGAAATTCCATACTGATGCCCATATTCCAACTGTTTATCAACTACAAAGAGTGATTTATGCTTTGCTACCAGTCCTCCTCCATCATAATCTGTAGCCTGTTGAATATCATAAACAGCAGCTGATCCATCTGACGCACCAGATAAAAGGTAGCGACCCTCTGTCAAGTCAATCTGTCCCCATTGTTAACAAATACTGCTTGTGTAAATTCCACTTTGAAAATTATAGATTATTCAGTCTAAAGAGGAACATGGGTAGGAAGAGTAGTAATCAATTTACAAGCCACTAGAAACATTAAGAATGAGTAGACTCAATGGGAAACCATAAAATGATGTTCTTTGTTCACAAGTTCCAAAACATATACAAAGACGGCGCATATAGAATGTATGTTTTAAAAAGCATATAACTTGTTGTAGAAAGCATTGAAATGTATTAACCTGGATAAAAGTTTCCTAGTACCATGGAATTTGTTTGAACTATTATTTAGCCAACACTTGACTAAAAACAATTATATTGAAGACCAAAACCAGAAAATTTTCCTTACTTTAGAAACAGCACAGTCTGTTTTATTCAACACAGCAACATTTTTCAATAGCCTTTATCTGAAAAAACAGTTGCATATTCAAATGTCTAGATTTGACCATGCACAGATTCAAGAACACCATACAATTTTCAACCCATTTGGACATATTTTCTATCCAGGAGGTCACTTGATACATAATAGGTAACTATTATTTTCATCTCCAAATCCAAACTTCTAGAGAAAAAAATTAATCGAGTCAGAATATTAAGTGTTGGATACTGCTACACCTCTACCCAAAATATATCCAGTGCACTCACTCAAGGATGTGTCACATTCAAAATCATGTTAAGACAAAAAGGAATAGAATGAAACAGGAAAATAATGCATGCAGCTTTACCTACAAATTTCAGCCCATTTGGACATGTTTTGCATCCATTAGATCACTATCTAATTGAAAGTAAGTATAATTATCATCATCAAATCCAGACTTTCCAGAAAAAGATTAGCCAAGACCAAAAGTATATTTTGGTTATATACTTCTACCCCTCCCTAAAAATGTAGCAAATATGTTCATATACAAAATCATGCAAAACCAAAAATAATAGAAGAAAACAGGAAGATGAAATTATAAACTAATCAAGCCATGGAGCAATATGCTTTGACATATGGTAGAAGAAGATTTACCACAAAAGATAAGCAACACAATACGTAGTGAAAAAGTGATTCAGATTAACAGCAACAATCTGTGTATATGAAATTCACTTAAACTCATTAATTGTGAAGGATTTCATTTATAACCTCAACCTGGCTTGCATGAATTGATAGAACATGTTTGACTGCAACATTTACAGACTGTGAGAGAAGGTGAATTTTGCAAAATGCAGATAGGTCACCTGAAAAGCTTACCTCTGGATCCTGAAGATGCAAAAGAAACAAAGATGAATGAATCCACCATTAAGAATACAAATGAAAAACAAGCGAACTATAAAATTGCCCAAAAAATACCAAAAACTGTCAACCTCGTGGATAAAAGATCCATCATAGGATGAGATATTGATGAAAGGTCCAGTGGCATTTTCAATCTAAATCTATTTGAAATGATCAAAAAGTACAGAATACTGAAATAGCCTGAGGGCAATTGAAAGAAAACACAAAACAATTAATATAGGGCAATGGAAACAAAGTTATTGGCAAGTAGAAACAGGAGTGCCAGAAAGATGACACTAGCAATTCAGGATATCAATTTATCTATAAGTCAGCAGGTTTTAATAGCCTTTACCAAAATTCCAATAATCATTACTAATGCAGTCACACAGGAAACAAATCATGGCCCAAGAAGTACCTGAATGCTATTAACAGCACCCTTATGTGCACTGATAATTTCTTTCTGGTTAGCAAGTTCAAGACTGCATATTCTTCTTGACTGTACCCTGTTAGCCAACAAAGCAGGTCTTATCCTCCCCAACTCTCTATCTTTCACCTCCTTCCACATTTGCAATTCGTGTGTTTCATCTTCTGTGATCCTCTTCCAAGTTAAATAATAATATTCAGACTTTCATAAACAATTGTTTTATTTGTAAAGATATATGTTATTCAGATTCGCAAACCAATAAATCATGTCATGCAGGTGTTTGAGCAATGTAAAATTTGAAAGGAGAACATGCTTAAGTATAGGCAAGCAACCTATAAGATATTCATGTTTCAAAGGTTGCCAGTCACTAAATGTTATACAGGTAACAAATTTACAGGATTCATACTTGTTCAAGTTTTAAGAACCAGCAATACTATATATCCAGAATTTAGTCACACAAACATCAGAATACACTAAGTCAATTAATTCACATGAAATTGTGTCATAGTGGTCAGTGAATATAGGTGCAAGTACTAACGCTGGTGTATCATTTTCAAAATCCTAGCTGAGGGCATGCCTGCCTGTGTGTTACAATATTTCACAATTTAAATGAACATGAACAATTAACTATTATAGAAAAAATCATAAATTAGATGAGTTAAAATGCCAATGTTGAATACAAACTTCAAAAAATGATAGAGAGCCGAGCCTTACTTTAAACTGAAGCTGAATACATATTAATGTGTACATGAAGTTTTTGAAAAATTTAAACGCTGATATGCACTAAGAATTTGGTATTTAAAATAAATTGAAAATTACACACAAAATTCCAAATTAGTCCATTCTACCTGAAATTTCAACCTTAATCACTACATTCCCCCAGTCTTTTCATAATTTCTGTTTTAGGAGATGTATGTGTTTTGAGTTGTTGTCAGGGTTGTTAAAGGTTTAATTATGTTGTTAAAGGTTTTCTTCATTCCATTTGCTTTCTTTTCTACAAAGGGGCTCATAGGTCCAACACAGGAGACAATTCAAGAGGCATTGAAAGATGCTAATTGGCAATTACCTATGTTCCCTAAACCACTAAAGGTATGACGATATCTGACATGAACTTGGACAATATACAGATGTAACCACTGCTTAGGAATCTCCCTGCACCTAAAATTTTGTTCTGAATTTGCAAGTTAAAGAATTATTTTAATATGACCCATTGATAGCTGCAACGTTTCAAAATGCGACAGTAGTTTAAGTTTTCATATAAAAGAACCAAACAAGTTTAGCTTGATTGTATACAAGGTCCTCTCAGAAAATTAAAAAAAATAATTGCTTTCAAATGGTTAAATTCTATTCAAATGGTAATAAAGTTAAGCTCAAAAGATGGTCCAATGGAGGAAGAGCTTGTTCTTCATGAAAATTTGTGAAACTTGTGAACCAGTGCACCCTAGGGACATGTAACATCCTGTTGGTGTTTGTCTTATCATCTACCAAACATTAGAAAAAGATACCTAAAGGTATTCTATCCTCTCCTGAAAAATCACTACTGATTCCAAGGTCTATATGTGCGAACAAGCGACTTTAGTGGGATAGCTACTTGGGTAGTGTTTGCTGAAAATCTCAAGGGGGACTTACGTTAACAATTGTCTTTGAAGCTACTGGACTTAGACGGATTTAGCAATTTTAGGCTCTCTTTTTTTTTTAGATTTTCCGAGATTTAGACTTTTAAAAAAGGGAAAAAGGATAGGGTATGAGAAAGCTGATCTAATCATACGAACTCCGGAGACGGTATCAACTGGGTGCTCTCGGGAAACCACACTGAGGACAACTACACAAAGCGGGTGCAATCTTCATGGGTTGTGCTTATGATTGAAATATTGGCATGCACAGAGGATATGCTCAGACTAACTTTGCACAGTGAGATGGAAATCATCCATTCACCAAAAGTATGAGCAAAAATACACCGTCAATTAACACTTATCAAATCCTTCGTTCAATTCTAATAACATGAAAGAAAATCTAAATTAACTTTAACTAAGTGTTGAGGAAATTGAAACCATGCCAATCATTCAAACAATAGAGATTACAAAGCCTTAAGAGAAAGCGCACATGCAATATATTATTTGAAAATGACCTTCACGCAACAATATGTCAAAAACCTCACACTCTCCAAAAGAGAGGAGGTAGCCTTATATAGTTTTTCAAAATAAATGAACGGACGAGATCAAACAGTGATCAAGGGCCTAGATTGAAAGCTACAAACCCTAATTAGGGTTTCCTAAAACTCTATTAGTTTGAAAGAACGAGAAAGTGAGAAGTGGCACAACTGCTATTGTCACTGAGGCGAGTGTCCAGTTTCCCCTTTTGCATATTCAATGTATCTGGACACGATGAGCCTGACCTCCTCCATAATGACACTTGGCAAGTTGCTAATCTGGAAGTCCATGATGTCCACATCATCAGTACATGTGGCGAGGATGCCTTCCCACTCAACTGCTTGGGCAAGAAAGTTCTCGTCAATGAAGAGAAAACTTGCAACCCTTGAAAGATCGCCCTTATCAATCATCCCCGAGTCTTTGAAAAAGCTCAACTGAATTCTGACTCTCAGGTTCTCTGTCTGCAAGTGTTTTTCTCGTATACTCTCCTCCTTCCAGATCTTTGATGCTACACGAAACACCTTACTCAAAATTTCCCTGACACTTTCCTCTGTCTCAAAGCACTTAGTCTCGGATTTCTTTAGGACTTCAATCCTGGTGGCCAAAGCATAATACTAGATGTTAAAGTCATATCTATCCCCAGCTTGCATGACAGATGCATCCACCAAACTCCGTTTTGACAAACCTCGGATAAACTTCAATCGCGGAAGTATTTCCTCTTGAATTTCTTCAACATCTTCCCAATTTGCAGCTAGGTCTTGAATTCGGCTGACTAATGAAGATGCCGACTCATGCGCTGATACTAAATTCTCTCCAAGTATGTTAGCAAGTGTCGAAGCTTCTGAAATCCATTCCTTGGCCTGTGTGAATGTGCCCTTCATGTCCTCGTAATCCTTCATTGACTCTTGTTGAAGGGGCTGCAGAGGGGAGACCGGTATCTCATGGTTGAGTGGCCTAGTGAGATGGAGAACATATTTCCTCCACTGCTAGTTCTCTTCCTCAACCTTCTTCCTTTTCTCCTTCTCCTGGGCTAGACTCGCCTTGAGGGCATTGCAAGAGTCATCAAAGTACTGGACTTCTTGGTCCTGGGTAGGCTTACCCAACTCTATAGTGATGATCTTATAATCCTCTGGGGCAATATTGTCCGAAGTTTTTCCTTCCTTTGGCACAGCTATCTGAACTGTCTGAAACCCTGCACTATCCCTCTGAATCAAAGAGAATTTTCTGGCTGGCTTAGGTGGCTTGACTATGACTGGTTCGTTCACCTTTTCTAGAAATGTTGTTGTATTCTCTTCAGAATGGGTTTCCTTGGGGACCTTACCCCTTATCCTTTCCCTCAGCCAATCAGGAATGGTTGACTGCTCCACAGTATTTTGATCAAACCCATCATCTGTCCTTCCTGGTCCAGTAACTATACCATCGAGGAAAACTAATGGGGGCTTAGGCTCTTCAACTTCTGTGGCTGCATTTGAAACTTGTTCCCTGTCTAGACTTTGGACAGCTTCTTTCATTATTTCCTCAATTGAAGGAGAAGGCACTCTCACTTCATTATTCACCATATACGAGTCCATCTCTTGCTCTTCAACTGCATTTTGATCCGGCACAGCAAACGCAGTACTCAAGATGGAATGACCTTCGTTGGACTCCCGTCTCTCCCTGACAATTTTCTTTCCTCTGGGCTTTCCAGAGCTTCCCACTAATTCCTTCCTCTTCCGGGACCCAACACTCTCTAGATTTCGAGCATTGCCTGCAGAGATACAAGGGTTGGAGGACAGAGAGTCATCCACTCCCATTAAATCATAGGTCAAGGCCACACCTTTAGACTTCAATTGTTTCGTCCTCTCAGATGTCCACCACTTAGAGTATTCGACCACCGACCTCATGAGTCTACCAGATCTGACTTCTCTCCCTCTGACCAATCGATCAAGGCTAGTGGCTCATTCCTCATCTTCTCAAAGCCTGGTTGTTGAAGCTCAAGGTTGTCTTCTACTTGATCAGCAACTTCAAATACTTTCGTTGCTCTTACCATGCTCAAGGGAATCCCTGACCAAAATCTCCTCCTGATTTCGAAACTATCGGCTACATTAGCCCAATAATCTTCCAAATCCGCTCTGTGCTCAAATGCCATCCCTTTGACCCTTTTCATCCTATGGAATGGATCAAAATTCTTTCTTGCTTTGTATTGGTAAAAAGGGTACCAAGCCAGCTCTTTCTCAACAGTGGTAGCGGCTTGTGATGACGAGCACGTCTCTAGTCCATTTTCAATCGTGAGAGAGGAGGTTCCTGCCTTCTTCTGCTTATCTCTTTGAACTGTCAAATATCCCTCTAATTGCCTCACAACCTCTAGTAGCATGACTCAGTTGGTAGGGTAAGCTGGGAACTTATAAGGAGATCTGGAAAACCCCTAAATTCTAATGTAAGTGAACTTCGGGTATTGAATATACTAATATCCGAATGTACTTACGAAGTCCATAGACTCTTGAGAGAGTCTCTGATGTAGTCCACCTTGCAGCGTCCGTGTGATGTGCATGAGAAATGTGTCATTCACCCTCTTGAAATGGAACTTTTCTTCCATGTGAAGCTGGGGATAACAGTCATAGACGGGAAACTGATTTTCTTTGTTTCCCACTTCCCCTCTGCAGGTGAGGCCTCTGTATCTGTAGGTTCTAGCCAAGGAAAAGAAAAAGTACGAGCTCATGAAGAAGGTCCTATTCGCTTCCATATTCTTCAGTTGGCTGTCCAAGTTATCACTTATCATTCGAGCCCAGTCTATTATCTTAACTCCGTTCATTATTTCGTTTATGAAATAATACATCCAGGGCTCAAATGGAGCGCCTTGAGGATTCCCCATTATCCTGTTCAGCAGGACAATCATATCTCCAATATCTTCCTTGAAGTACGCCCTTACCAAGCTCTTCCTCTGTAGTTTGGAGGCACCTTTCCTTGGCTTGTCTAGCTAGGAATGATTGACGATGGCGCCATACTCCTCCAAATGATCCTGATACATGCAATCAGCTTCATCCTTGGTTACGTACACAACATTATGATATTTTGGTATTCTGAAGGCTTCCCTGATGGCCTCATCGCTGATGTTTGCCAACACTCTCCCATCTGGTGCGACAATATCCCTACTGACAGGGTTGTAGTGCCTAGCGCACTCGGCTACCAACTCAGTGCACTGCATGGTAGGGAGAAAACCGGCAGCATGCACGATGCCACTTTTCATCATCTTTCGCGCGGTCATGGTAGGCACAAGGTTATCTAAACCGAACATCCTCTTCTTGAACTCCCTCATATTGATATGCCCGAGGTTAGTGTCGCTAACATTCTTCCACTTCGAGGTCATTCTCGACTCAGGAGGAGCATCCTTGTCTACTTGGAACTTCATCATGCCTAAAATCGGCAAGTAAACATGAAGCTTAAGTTAGAAATCAGATCTTGAATTAAAGAAAATTGAGGCTACGAATGGCTAAGTGCTTGGAGATTTATTTTTTTACTTCACTTTCATACTTAGCCACAAAAATGGATTTTTCACATGCAAACTCTTCAACCTAAGGACATTTATGATTGCAAAAAAGGCCAAGTTCTATAACTTCAAAACTCTCCTTCCGTTTAGTCAACAAAATGACTTTTTCTCACTAAAAATTTGAATAAGTCCACAAAAGTTACTTCCAACGAATCTGGAAAACTCAGAAAAATGCAATAAATCTGCATTTTAAAACCAACTTCACCTTCGAATGAATGAGAATAAGGCTAGAAGATAGAAGAAATCTCAAGAAAACTCAGAAAAAATATTGACGAATCTGCCTTCTACCAGCTAGTTCCACTCCAAAAATCTGCAGATACTTGACAAGAATGAGGCTAATAAATCAGAATTCCTCAAGAAGCTCGCCCAAACTGCAAGAGATATCCTTGCAACACCAAAATTTTCTTCCAAATAACCTTCAATCTGCGAAATACTTCTCAGTATTTTCCTTAGCTTGCTCAGAAAGTTCAAACTTCTTGGTGTGAGAATGAAGAAATAAAGAATGTATTTGTAATGAAGTTGGTTTCGCAATTAGAAACACGTAAATACCATCCAACTCATGTTTCTAAATTCAACTTAAACCTTGGGAAAGTTTCTAATTCAATTTCGAGTTGTGCTGTCATCTCTTTGAGTTTGAAAATCTTACTCTTGTGCAAGTTTCTAAATTGTTTTGCCACTTCATATTCGAACTGGGCCTATAGATTGGCATCTTCCAAAAGGTTTCTAATTTGGAACTCAATCTAAAGATCGCCTCAATCTACAAATATCTTCTTTCTAATTTTGATTCATGGTTCAAACTCAAGTTTCCATTTTGATTTCCCAGCTCATTGATGTTCAAATATCTCTTTTTCAACTTTCTAAATTAGTTAGCAATTCGAATTCTAGGAAGATTTGATGACATCACTAGCATTTGAATTTGATTTTGGATTTGTTGTTGACTTTGTTTGACTTCCAAGAGTAGGGCGGAGTTTTAAGACTTCAACTTTATGCTTGATCTTCTAACATGATGCTTGGGTGGAGTTTGGAGGTGCCTCTATCATCATGTTGGAGTTTTGCTTGCCTTAAACTTCTTCCATTCCATCCATTTTGAAGGCTTCCCATTTCATGGCAGACTTTCTAATGCTCACTCTTTTAGGCTCTCACCAAGGCAGACTTTACTCATGTTTACTTCCTCTAGGCTCTCACCAAGGCGGACTTTACGCATGTTTACTTCCTCTAGGCTCTCACCAAGGCGGACTTTACGCATGTTTACTTCCTTTAGGCTCTCACCAAGGCGGACTTTACGCATGTTTACTTCCTCTAGGCTCTCACCAAGGCGGACTTTACGCATGTTTACTTCCTTTAGGCTCTCACCAGGGCGGACTTTTAAAGCATGACTACCAAGGCGGACTTTGAAGACACCTCTTCAAGGTGGACTTTGGAAGGTTGTCCACTTCGAGCATGGCGGACTTTTGAGCCTCTCCATCACAGGGCGGAGTTTTGGAGGCATAACTACCTTCATCATCAAGCTTGGGCGGAGTTTGAAGAGATCGCCAAGGGGACGGACTTTCATACTACTTCCCAGGGCGGACTTTGAAGACTACTCTACAACTTCGTGGAGGGTGGACCTTCAAGGTTGGCCAAAAATGAAACTTCCTAAAAAAGCAAACTTTCTAAAAATAGAAAGTTGTTCAAATTCGTCCAAATCAATTGCGATCTTCGCCCTTTGGCTTTTCTGGGCACTTTGACGATATCCGGACTCTAGTATCACTTGGCTTGCAAAAACTAACTTTCAATCTCTAGGACTCGAACCGTTCAAAACTGAGCAAGGCTTGGCAAAACCGAAGCAGAAGGCCATGGGCAGTAACAAAAACCCTAGAAAGCAGGAAAAGAGAGGGTCCCCATTTGCAATGGGGCGATGTGTGAAAAAAAGGTCACAACACATCCTATTGTTTGTTAATATAAGTTTGTAAATATTAGGGTTATTGATTGTTGCCTAGGGTTTTTAGGCTTTGTTTGTGTTAGTTGTTGGAGTTTCCCTTCCCAGTATGCACTTCCACCCAACTCCGTTTTTTTAATTGTTTTTCATCAGAGTTTCATACATAACTGTCTTGTCATGCTTTCCATCTATCCTCTGCTCTTTTCCTTGTGTTGTTGGATAGAAATTCTATTGTAATAAGGAAAGGATCAGGAGTTACATCTGTTATTTGTTGGGTTATTGTTTAGAATGCAATGATAATAATGTGATTAATACAGTGATTAAATCTGAGTGTGATAAGATCTCAATTATATACTGAAACACAATATTATCTGTCCCAAATACTCAACAATTAAAAAGATATTAACATTTTGCATGCAAAGCTTTTATGCAGTTCAGTGACAGAACAGCCAAATATCATCAAAGGGAAATTAGAAAGCAAAGTCGGTCTTTAGAAAATTCCGAACATAAAATTATGTCAAAAAGAGAAAAGAGAACCGATATGGATGAGAATCTCGATGCTTGAACTCAAAGAAAGTTAGATTTAATGCCTGATATGATGGCACAATTACTTCACAAAATGGACAATAATGTGTACAAAGATCAGGCTGATGAAGGAAGAACTTCTGGAGCAACTAATCTAGATCCTACTCCTATCAACACCCTAAGAACTGTCCTTGTGTCAGCTGCAAGACCTACCCAACCTACTTTCTTTCATAAGGAGGAAGAGGTTCCTGAAACTGAATCTCAGAATTCGCTAATTGATGACATTGGGGCTTGTCATGAAGAGTATTTAGATTTGCTAGAGGAGATACAACATGATATGTCCCTCACAAACTTTAGGAACATGAACAAGTCTCGAAATAGCCTTAGACCTGAGCCCAAACACAAGGCTTTCAAAGAGATATGTAGCAAGCTTTGGGGAAGATGACACTCTCAACCTATGATGGATTTAATAAATGCACTACTCGTGTGGGTACAAAAGCTGGACACACACCTGTCTCTCAGGCGCAAGTCTGAAATGAGGCAATTAAATTCACTACCTTGTATTTGGAGTGTACTGCCCATGAAAGTTAGTAACATGGAATGATCACTAAAGTTCATGGATCCATCAACTCATATGATAAAGTCTGCAAGCTACTAATAGAAAGGTTTGATAGGAAGGATCCTAAGATCCACTTTAAAGAATTGACTCAGCTCAAACAATATAGTTCAGTGAAAAGTTATGTAGCAGAATTTCAGAAGTTGTTTCTAATGGTGCTTGATATTACGAAGAGAAGGTTGGCTATGGTTTCTAACAAGAGGTTAACTGAGAATCTCAAAGGACAGGTTAAAGCCTTTGAGCCTCCTTCCCTACAAGAGGCAATCTAACAAGATCTGGCACTTTCAACTTCAATGCCAAGGAAAAAGTTTCAAACAAAGAAATTCCCTCCAAAGAAGCATTTTCATAAAACTGTATAGCAGCCCAAGAACTATCCATCAAGGCCAGATATGGAAGCAAAGAATAAATTGAGGAGGAGGAAGTTATGCTTCAGCTACAAGGAGCCTTGGTCACCTAGGCATAGGTGTCTCTGGGAAAGGGGAACTGCACTACATTGAGGTAAGATCTATATATGAATTGGGTCCTGAATAGGTTGATTTACAAAGTGACGAAGAAGAACCTGAATTGGTGATTGAAGGAGATTGATCAAAGAAGGTGGTGAAATCCTAGGAGGCACTCTTGCTAAACTCTCTAGTACTCCAAGGTACAATTCTTTTCAATGCCATGGTGTTCTACAAGGTCAAAGGGTTACAGTATTCATTGACACAAGTGCTGCTCATAGTTTCATAGATGGGGGACTGGTACCAAAATGAGGTCTCAAATCAAAAGACTTTGAAGCTTTCAATGTGATGGTTGACAATGATTTGTCTATCCAATGCTCTAGAAAGATATCTCAACTGAGTCTAAACTTGGGGGGATGTAATATGAAGGATGATTTCTATGTTGTCAACATAGGAATCATGGATATGGTGTTGGGTATTGTTGTCACTTGGATTTGCACCCTTATTGAACCTATTGTTCACCAATCCAATGACACAATGGGAATGATCTCAAAGCGTGGGACCCTTGCAGTTGAGATCAAACCTCTAGAAAAGGCTGGCTCTTTTCTTAAACCTAGATGCAGTGTGTTCATCCAGCTTAACACAGATAAAACTGAAAGTCTAATCCTGTCCTATTGATTGCAGAGGGAAAAGAGAGAAGAAAGAATGCTGGAAAAGAAAAGGAGATGCACCAAGATTTAAATGAGTTTCCCTCTCAATCAGAGCAGCACAAGGAATCAATGAAATTTGCCAAAACTCACACAAGTCTCTATTCAGCAATTCTTACAGACATTGAGCCAGAGGTAAAACAAGCAATTCATTGCATCAAAGATATTCAGCCAGTTACATTTACAAACAATATCAAAATTACAAGTCTCTAGTCATGATGCTAAGAAGGGACTGAGAAGGAACTTTTTAAAAATGAGGCTCAAAGAGACTCGTGTCCCCTTGAAGAAAGGTGTGCAAGTTGTCAAAAGGCCATGAAATGGAAGGAAACCCTGCCACAACTTCATCCAACTCTCTACAAGAACATGTCCTTTTTAATATGATCTACACAACTGGGAGGCATGAAAGACCATTCTCCATACCTTTGCGAGACTTTAGCATTAATGATTTATGGGTTTGAGTGCAAGAATCAAAGAAAATGCCCATGAAAATCATTGCAAAACGCAACCTGGAGATGGCATTATGACAAAAAGGGGTCTATGAGCAATAACTGCAATATGGGCACCATTCTTTTCTTGGATTTGTGCCAAAATGTATTTAAAGCCTTTCCTGAGCTCCCTTGTATCAAAATTTGGTAGTTGCAAGCATTGGCATGCATTAATGGCATTTCAAAGTGGTAAGTGGAAGAAAGCACGTCTTTTGGAGCAGCCTTGTTGCTATCAGCACACTATCTGACAATCGCTTACTCAACCAACCATTGAACTTGGGAAAGGAACATAAAATCCTCCAATGCCCCAATAAAAAACCTCGACATTCATATTGTTAGACCATTGAGCCATAATCGAACTACATGCCATGCAAAGGGGAATGAGACACTGTGAAAGGGTGATGAAATCTGCATGATGTCACCAAGGGGAATGATGTCACCAAAGGAAAGGTTAAGTTTCAAACTTTAAGGGAAGGATGGAAAGGGATGTCAGAAAGGGGAATAGTAGAAAATCTAAAAGACTTAGATAAATTTGATGTGGACCAAGAGAAAAGTCAAGATGTCCAGCTTTCAAGGAATGCAAATCTAAGATGACAAGTTCGATGGGGATGAAGGGATGGAGAAGTTTGAAAGTCCGAAAGATAAAGGGCTTTCGGGGAATTAGGGAAGGAAGGGATGGTAGGAAGGCAAGAGAAAGACTGAAACTCCGAAACTGATAAATACTTAGCCGAATTTCGACAAAGTTTCAGACCATCCAAGGTGCATGGAAAGAGGAAGCGAAATAGGGGATGGCTGGAAGTCCAACTCCAATAGGATACATAGAGCAATCAATGGAGTCTCGGATTGTTGGGGAAGCATGACCCGAATGACAAGTCCGATGGAGGTGGATGGATGCATGAAAAAATTTGAAAGTCTGATGGATACAAAGGACTTAGGCTTTTAGAAAACTTGCAGGCTTTGGCAATAGGGAATGCTAAGGATTGGCAGCAATGCAAGGGAAACACTGACAATCCTAAAGGGCGACAAACACAACACTTCAACACAATAATATTCTGACTTCAAGGATCGAGGAGACCGAATGAAGGTTATGAGTGGAAGAAGAAACCTGACAGCCCGAAAGGTCCACAAACTCAATACTTAGATAGTTTACAAGGTTCCTGGGAAGGGTTTCGAGAGCAATAGGAAAGGCATGCAAGGATAGATACCACGAAATTTTCACAACTTTCACACTTGGCTATTTTTGGTATTTTCAACTTGGGCAACTTACTAAAACGTGAAAGGGGAAAGAAACCTAACAACCAAAGGCACATATTCATGTCGAGATGGCCCATTTAGAATCTCTCTAACCGGTTATCATCAATGAACAATGAAAGGGGGCATGAAATGTCAACAAGTATCTAGCGGTTGACTCATTGGGAGAGATCACTTTATTTCTAGACCATGGAACTAAAGTTTCAGCTTGAAGAGAAAGAAGTAGTACTTTGAGGAATGACGAATGGAGCACCAACAGTTGTTTCTAATTAAAGAATGGAGGAAATCTTTCATAATGGGCAAGCAACATGAGTAGCTCAATGCTCGGTGACTATAAAAAACTCTTCTGCAAGCGAGAGAGCATTTCATGTAGATGTACAAAATATCTTGAACAGTCTTAGTAAGGTTTTCAATGACATTTCACCAAGGAGACCACTTGAACGAGGTTATGAACATGTCATTGGATTGAAGGGCACTAAGCCTGTTGTGACCACCCCATATTACCATCCCCGAAGGTATAAGGAGGAAATTGACGAGGCAACAAAGGAATTATTGGACACGACGCATTAGAATCAATTCAAGTCCTTTCATGAAGAAGACTGCCACAATGATGATGTGCATTGACTACAAAGTATTGAATAAGAAGACCATCAAAAATCAATAGCCAATCCCCGGGATCAATGAGTTGATAAATGAGCTTCATGGAGTTGTTTATTTTTCAAAGATAGATCGTAGATCAGGCTGCCAAAATCAAAGTTTGCAAGGAGGATATTCATAAGACAACCTTTCAATGTCATTAGAGGCATTATGAATTTCTAGATATGTTGTTTGATTTACTAAATTCTCTAGCAACCTTCCAATCTTGTATGAACCAAATTTTCCACAAGCAATTGACAAAGTTGGTTTTTGTCTTCTTTGATGACATTCTTATCTACTACAAGACATCAAAGGAGCACTTGAGGAATATTGATGAGGTGTTAGGAATTCTGGAAATACTAACTTCTTTTGCAAAGGAGTCAAAAATCGAGTTCACCATGATAGAGATCTTATATTTGGGGCACATCATCAATGCAAAGGGAGTGCAAGTTGATATGGAAAAAATCAAAGCAATTCTAGATTGGCCTTCCCAAAGACTTTAACACAACTGCAAGAATTTGTGGCCTTTCTAGAAGGTTTGTTAAGGGGTTTTCTCAATCACTTGCCCCCTTAACTGATCTAACTAAAAAAAACTTTCACATGTGACTAGGTTACACGGAACATTCAACAAAATGAAAGAAGTAATGAGCTCATGTCCAAATTAGCTATTCTAGATTTTTTTCTTCCATTTGTTTTGGAAGGCAATGCATCAAGAGTGAGAATTGGAGTTGTTCTTTCACAAAATAAACATCCCATTGCAATTGAGAGTTGTAAACAAGAAGGTGGAGAGGTGATTCTCGATATATGATAAGAAAATGTTGGCTATTATGCACCATTAACTAAATTCAAGCAAAGCATGGTCAGTGGTCAATTTGTGGTTAGGATTGATCACAAAAGCTTGAAGTATTTTCTCAGTCAGAAGGATCAAAACGAACAACAACTAAAATGGGTAAGCAAACTTCAAGCATATGATTTTGACATTGAATTTGTTAAGAGTAAAGAAGAATGTGGTTGCAGATGCATTATCCAAAAAACCAACTCTAAGTTCAATGTCTCATATATTTGCTGATTGGAGAGCTAAAACCATAGTAAAATATGCTAAGAATGTATTTGTTGTTGATATTCTACAAGGAAAAATGTTGGATGATAGGTACACTTTATCTAATGAACTCGTTCTCTGCAAGGGAAGAATCTACTTGGTGCCAGAATCAAGAATAAAAAGAAAGATTGAGAGCAGCTCACTATATTCATTGGCAGGTTACCTTGGGTAATTCAAAACCTATAAACATATTAGGGAATGATTCGCATGGAAAGGACACAAGGATGATGTCCTACTTGCATCTTAAAATCTGTTGTTTGTCAACGACATAAATTTCAGCAAACATTCCCAGCAGGTATTTTGCAACCCTTAACTATTCCAGAGAAAAAAGTGAGAAACAGTTTCAATGGATTTCGTCACCAAACTTCCTAAAGTCCAAGGTAAGGACTACAAATATTTTGTTGTAGATAGGCTCACGAAGTATGCACATTTCTTTGTTATTTCTAAAGATTGTAAGGCACCACAAGTTGCTGATTTGTTCTTTAAGGAAGTGTTGAGACTCCATGGATTACCCAAGAGCATCATAAGTGACAAAGATAATCAGTGCTTGAGCTTGTTTTGGCAAGAGCTTTTTCAATTTGCTGGAACCAAACAAACACCCAATTCTAGCTAACACCCACAAACAAATGGGCAAATGGTGATTGTAGACAAATGGGTGGAATGTCATTTGAGGAACTATGTTGTCAATCAATAGAAGACATGGATTAAATGACTCCATCTAGGGGGAGTACTATTTATACCTCACATATTACATGTCAGTCAAGATTACACCACCATTCATGGCTTTGTATGGGTATAAAGCTCAAAGTTTTGTTGACCTTGTTTTGTTTCACAACGAGCTCCAAAGAGCAAGTGATGTGATCAAACAGAGACAAACATTATGAAATCACTTAAGGATAATCTCCATCAAGCTTAGAATCAACAGAAATTATATGCAAACCACCATAGAATAGAGAGAATATTTGAGGCAGGAGACATGGTGTTTGTAAGATTGCAGCCACACAAACAATCTTCTTTAAGGCAAGCAAATCTAAGAAACTTAGGCCTCATTTCTATGATCCTTACAGAATTCTGAAAATTTGCCCGACTTGGAGCTACCTAAGGCACTTGACAAACATATTGTACCATTAGAAGAGTTACCTCCATTAGATGAAGAGCGCAAGCTGATTTTGGTCCCTGAAGCAATCATGGATACAAGGAGAAGGAAGCCAAGAAACCAAAGCACTAAGAAGTGCTTCATTCAATGGATCTCCCTGTAAAAGATGCAACATGGGAATGCCCTCAAATACTAGAGCATTTGAATCTACAATTGCTCGAGGACAATTAATTTTGAGCAAGGGTGACTTGTAATATGCCATTTTCCTATTAATATAACTTTGTAAATACTAGGGTCATTCCTTGTTGCCTAAGGTTTTAGGTGATCAATATTCTGTGTTTGTGTAAGTTGTCGAAATTTTCCTTCCCAATATGCACTTCTACTAAACTCCACTTTTTCTTTGTTTTCCATCAAGTTTTGGACTTACCCATCCTATCATGCTTTCCATTCATCCTCGACTCTTTTCCTTATGTTGTTGGACTTTCAAATTGGTCCATCCCAATATGCCTATTGCTTGATTTCCAGCACCCCAACCAATGGTATGAGTCTTGTGGTATCTCCAACTCCCAAACTCCGATATTCTCGCCTTTATTTTATTTGACCCCAACACATGTTGTAGCATCATTACTGGTCTATTTTGGCACCATAAGTTATTCCACCTAGGTCTTCCCACCCAAGAACATTGTTCAAAAGTTAAAGGTGTGGATTCACATGTACACAGGCATTAGAGGATGAAAATGACATTACTTTCATTTAATGAAGCGATTACAATATGAGACCAACATTTCTATGATCTGGTATCAACCATCGTTGTGGAGGATATAAAAGGGAATGCATCCATTCATAGAGACCTTTCTCAATTTCTATATACAAACACTATTGGAACCCATTTTGAGCACTTGTGTTCAAGCGTGTGGATCTGAAGATGAAAACCTGCAACTCTATCCGAGGTCAAAGGATGAAATCCCTTTGATTTCAAAGGTCAGAGGACACCACCTCTTTGGCTGAAGGACGTTCTAACTCAAAATTCGTATTGGAGCTTCATTTGGTGACAAATCAACCACATTGTACAGACTAGTTAATGTCTTCTCTGGATACGCACACAACAATTTATCACTGTTCATTGCTGTTGTTGAAAATTTGAAGGTACTCAAAATCTATTGCAATAAGGAAAGGACCGAGACTTACATCTGTCATTTAATGGGTTACTGTTTAGAATGCAATGGTAATAATGTGGTGTAAAGAGTGATTAAATCCAAGTTTGAGAAGTTCTGAATTAAATACTAAAAACTGATGTTATTTGTCCCAAATACTTAACATTTGAAAAGGGTTTTAAATCAATATAAAGTCAGGTTTACATAATTATTTTGGATCGGAACATTACAACGTATTGGGAACAAGGACATAATATCCCTCCCTCCCCTGTACTCATTTTCAGTAATTTTCTAGGGATGGGATGACTCCCCAATTTGAGGACATTTCCTAGGACATCCCCTTATGGAGATTTCTGATTGAGAACAGCCTGCCATCCCCAAAGTCTCTTTGAAGCCCTATGGATGTCAAGACTTCATGGCCCACCCACAAGGCCCCCCAACCTAAACATTTCTATTTAACAACTAAAAACCCTATCCCATATTCATTTTATGTTTTCTTTATTATTATTTGCACTTTGCATTTTTGCAAGCAAGAGGAGGAAGGAAAACTGGAAATAGAGGGCGAAGAAGAAAGATTTATTTCTTTTATTTTTGCTTACTTTAAGCTAATTTTAATTTGAAAATTTTAAATATTAAGCTTTTAGTATTACTTTATTAGTTTCTCTCCACCATCCCCAAAATCTACGAGATTTTTTGACATTCCCAAAACCCCATCCCACTGTCCTGGAAACTCGCAGGAACATAAATAAAAAAATGTCTTCATGTGAACTCACAACTACATTTTAATGAGAAGCAAGTAGAGGAGAGAGAGAGGGAGAGAGAGAGATTGTCCTATGTGAGGAAAAGTTGATGCTTAAATTTTATTTTGGAATTAATGTCATATTTTTTATTCTCAGTTTGACTTATTAAAATTAACTGGGTGCTGGCATCTCACCAGTAATTTTTCCAGGTCAACAGCCCTTTGATCTTACATAGCTTTAGCAAAAAATAAAAAATAAAAGCCCTCTAGCATTTCACAAATTATGAATTTACTTTATAAGGGAAAAATTTACGCATGATAAAAATCATAATGAAAGTGACATCTAATGATCACTACCCATTTCCAACAGAAAAGGAAGTGCATTAATTGGCAACAGGCAAGTGAAAAGTAGCAGTACATCATGGCAAAAGATGGATGACATTGCCAAGTTGTGTTCCTTAAATACTCAACTGATGATTCTTGTAGCTACTAAGAAAAATAAACATTGAAACGATATAAGAGAACTAGCAACTATGCAACATGGATCTTTGTTTCAGGTTTAAGATGTTAGATACCACCAATTTTACATCGAATTGTCATCTTTAGTCTCTAGGATATTTTTGGATTTTATGCAGCACCATACTCCAAGATTGGCTTAGGACAAGTCATGAAACCATCATCTTTGTTTCAATTGTTGGTATATTTTCTATTTCTACTGCTTCTCTCAGTGTTCTTCTTTAAGAATGGTCTTCAATGCAAGAAAACTGATGTTTTCTAAAAATATGTAGGTTTTCTATCTTCTGAGTGCTCTACTAATACTAATGATATATTTACAGAGTCAAATAGTCACCTCATGTTTCAATTACCTGGTTTGGATGACCCGTCAAAAGTTTCTCCTCTGTAAGGTTTGTCACATGAGCACAGAATGAAACCTCGGCTACTTAAATTAGGCTTTGTATAAAGCTTCGCTGATTCAAAGCCTTTCTAAGATTGTTAACCAGAATAAAAGTAGACTTATGCTATCCTCTTTAAAATTTGTCAAATCTATTACCAGTTCACTCATGTTTCAGCCCAAATTCAGGTCCAGTTCATACCCAGTCCGAATATTAGTCCATTTTTCCTATGGATATGGCCAAGGTCCTGCCAAACAGACCCAGATTCAACAAAGTATGCTCTGCAGCATTATCATGACATTCAAGTTTGACAAACTGACATCAAAATGGTATTTTTAATTTTTATGGCAATTTTGTTTATTAAATTATTATATGCATCTTATGTAGTATTTTGAACTCAATTCCTGTTTTTCAGCTGCAAGTATGCATATATTTATGAGTCAATGACTTTTATATGTCTGTTGTACAGATGTACCCAAAACGAGCCCAACCCCAAAAACAATTGCTGCACTAGCATACCTGAACCACCTGCACCCAAATCCAAACCAGTAATTTAAGAATTTGACAATCTTATTAAAGATTTCTCACACACATGGTAGCAATGGACATCAAAAGTTTACGAGGGGAAAAACAGAGTTCACACAAAATGCAATAAAAATGACAATTGCAATGCTAGCCTGCTGGCCAAGCACAAGCATTACCCAATAAAAACTATGGATTAAACCATGCTGGCTATGTCATAGCCCACAGGCAATACTGGCCTTCTCGGGTGACCAAGCACGAGCATTTCTGATCAAAGACCATGGATTGAACCATGCAAGCTACACCATGGCCTGCAGACAAGAAAGCAAGCAGCCATGAAGCACCTTAGCACTCACGTTGGTGACATGCTATGCCATCAGCACATCACACTAATGCATATGTGGGAATTTGTGAAGCGACAAAGGTTGCCAAAAAAGGCAAGGACCAGAGAATACTTAAGAACAAAACATCATAGCTTATAGAGTTGTACTGGTGAAAATTGCATACCTGTGCCTTTTTCCCTTGTGTTTTGAATCCACTCCAATTAGAGTGACCTGTACGCAATAGCAAGTGTACAAATAATGTTTTCTGCTCAGAGTGGGCACACAACTCAAGCCTTGTCCATTCCTGTGGGCACACAACTCAAGCCTTGTCCATTCCTATCTGCACTCATTCCCAGGGACCAGTCTTGATCCTCAGTTTTACCCCTTTCCTGCGCTGGATCAGATCCACAGTAACAAAGGTGATCTCAGTCATTTCCACCCTCAGAGAAACGATCCTTTTGTTTTTTAAATTCAAATTCCAATAGGCTGACTTTACCAATCCTTGTATGCCAACTCAAAGCACAAATCCATCTGATCCTTGGTGTTTTATTAAAGGGCTAACTCTGGTTCATTTTAAGCATGCTAGATCCAATCATCTCCTAGTGGCAATTTAGAGTTGCCATTTACTACTTGAACCCATTATTAGGTGCATACTATCAGAGTATCTGCATTACACAAGCATTTAGGGCAATCCTGCATGTTTGAGACATTGAATCAATATCTTTACAGGGTTTGACAGAAAAGAGTAATTATCCCTGCCAAATACAAACCAGAAAGCACAAGAACCAGCTTTTATGCAGGAATAGTTTCAGAACATCAAGGTGAGCTAAAGCGACAATTTAAAAATTAGCGGGGATCAGATCCACGGACACAGATAAAATCCATGAGCCATATCAGATCTACTCTTGCGGAATGGAATCCACAGTCACGGAGATTCAGATAAATTGGCAGAGCATTCACTGATTCAAAGCATTCGTCTGAGCATCTCTGGTATTTCTGCATTATTGATGAATCATCATCCGACATCTGTCACAATTATCCAGCTAATAACTTCCATTGGTTTTTTCCAATTTCTGAAGCATTTATTATGCCGAGAGGCATCTACAATGACATCAAAATGTCCATAAATAAATCCATTTTTGAAACAATTTGACATGCAAATGACGGATAAATACATGAAATATGCCATGTTTTAGTTTTTGTGGAGGTGTTATTCTATTACTCCAAATAAAATAGAATCCTCACCACTTGTCTCCAACTAGATTCACAACTTTTTGCATGCAGGAGTTTAATGGATTTGTATTCTTGGTGTTTAGTATTTTAGAAGAACATTTACTTTACAATGATTCTCTTCTATTATAAGATATCTTTCCGCATATTTTACATATATTTTTTTAAAATAAGTATACAAGTTTATTATTTATCATTCCAAGCTCTAAAACCCAAGGTAGAATCTGAAAAGGATTTTTCATTTTCCTTTTCAAAACTAAAACTAGTACCGCACATTGAATGCATATGCGCAATCAAGCCATCGAGATTGGACCGGCAAGATCCTAATCAGAAGGGGTTCAATTTTTACAGCTTACCTATATTAAACAAAATAGAATCGTATGCTCATGGCCTCAGTAAGAATCATAAAGAGATTAGGGAGGCTTCAAAGTCATTGAACCAGCTAAGCATATTTGGATAAATTGTTATCTCAATCAAATTATTTCATGTTTTCTACAGAAACTCTTCCGTCTACATATTATCAAAGTATCGTGGATTCTATGGCATAAACTTGTGTCATAGTGTTATTTTGTCATCCCATAATCATTTTAATTTTTTGGGCATTATTAAAATATTCGTTGCATTTCCTTTATTTGTCCGTTCTATTATATTCATTCCACCAAAGTACGACAAAACTTAAATGCTTAAGCCCAATTGGAAATAATTCGAACTCTCCAGTAAAGGCACTGTAAACCTAAAGTTTCTGGGAGCTTGAAGACTGCTAGGGTTTGGATTGAAGAAGAGAGTAAAGAAATTTAGCTTCAAAATCATAATAATCTCTACAGAACAAACAATCCCAGCAGCTATTGTGAAATTAAAAGTAATTATTCCATCAGGGAGGATTTAAATTCAAGAAAAGACGATAAACTTTTTGTTGAGCACTAATGGAGGGGTGAATACAGCCAGCATTCAATTATGTATTCACGAGAATGTCGAATCGAACAGGTGATCTAAATTTTAACAGGCCAAATCAAATTGCCGCATAATTATGAAGTTGAATCACGTCAAACATCCGATTAAACAGATTAAAGCGTTAAACTGAGAAGAAAATTTGCGCTACGTACATCGATCAAATCGTATTGGAAGATGCTTTGGAATGCCCCGATTTATGCGCAACAAATTTGTTAGGAGTACGAGCGTTTTGGATCCGGAAATTATAAACCCCAGCTTTTTCAGAAGACAAAGTACGCTACAGTTTTTGAGATTTTTTTATGTATATTCCATCTCTTTCACACCACGAGCAACTCTTTCTTTGTCTTTAATACGCATCTCGTCTTCTTTAGGCCACGTCATTGTTTTCCAACTATGATCGATGGGTGGGTTGGCTGATTGAAATTCATAATCATACATGGGTGGGTTGGCTGGTTGAAATTCATAATCATACATTTTGGTGTTTCATTGGGAGTATTGCTTAGTTGGATAGGGATGTAGCTCAGGTTGGATAACCTTAAAATTGTGTGCGCTTAATTTTGTTTTAAATTTAAAATTTTCATTAGGAATGTTTGTTGATTTTTTTATGAACTAGTAATTGTATCTTAATGTGTAATGGGTATATTGAAAAGGTGTGGAAGGTTAATTTAAAAAAAAATTGTTCTACATGAAGTCAATTAGTAGGTCATTTAGCAAACAATGTTGTTTGTGCAATAAAGGTCTAAATGGAGAAGTGATAGCCTCAAAACAACTATGCATCCACTTATAAGGATCCAACCACAATTAAAAGAAAACCTCTAAATCAAGAAGATAATCATATTCTATTACCAACAAACTCATGTTATGTTTGTAATAGAGAGAGAGGGAAGGGGGGGAGAGGAGGAGGGGAGAAAAAGATGGCAAGATAGAGGGGAGAGGAGATAGAGATAAGGGATATATAAAGAGAGGAAGATAGACGTAGAGATAACGAAGGAGGAGCAAGACAAGGAGATAAAGAGAGGGGAGAGGGATAGGTAGAGATGGAAGAGAAAAATATCTAAAGAGGGAGAGAATGAAAGTGGGAGAAATAGAAAGATAAAGATAGAGATAGGAAGTGATATATAGAGATATTGGTGGAAAGAGGGAGAGATGTAAGGGTAGAAAGAGATAGAGAGATAATGATAAAGAGATAGAGAGAGAGATGGAAGAAGAAACGTGGAGAGATAGAGATAGAGAGGCAAAGAGATACAGATATAGAGTTCTAGGAAGAGGGAAAGAGAAAGGGAGAGAGATGGAGACATGTCTAGAGAGAGATGGAGGGAGAGGAAGGTAGAGGTAGAGATGAAGATAGAGGGAGGGAGGAGGATGGGGAGAAATAGAGAAAGAGGGAGGGAGAGAGGGAGGAGGGGGAGAGGGGGAGAAGGGGGTGGGGAGGGAGAGATAAAGATGGAGAGAGAAGGGGGGAAAGAGATAGAGAGTTTAAGAGATAAATAGTGACAAACAAACAAAAATAAGTAGAGATAGACAAATAAAGATGGAGAGAGATAGATAGACAGAAAGAGAAACAAGAGAGATAGAGAGAGATAGAGATAGAGATATGTGTGTGTGTGTGAAGAGAAAGGTTGAGATAGAAAGTGTAGTGTCGTAAATTGTCACTGGGTCAATTTACACCTCATGTTTGTGCCCCTACTTTAGCATGTCTCCCCCTCATCTACTATTTGTGTTTGTTCAATGCCTTAACTCTAGTTTTTATGTCATATGCATCTACCAAATGACTCTTTGGAGGGGTTTCCTCCTCTCTGGGCCTAAATTTTGGTCCTTCATTGAGGAGGACTAGGGTGCTAGCAACTTGGTCCTTGATTGAGGAGGACCAGGGTGCTAGCAACTTGGTCCCCCTCAATGGGACCCATTTTTCAAGTGGAGGATGGGACCTATCTCTCTAGCGGGCAATGAAATTGGTGGCTCTATATGACTGTTGGAGGTCAGCCTAATCAATAAATTGACCTAGGATCTCATATATAAAGACATTTGATTAACCTAATTTCATCCTAGCAATTTTATCCAAGCAATCAAGCATTCAAGCATTGAAGTGTTCATCATCAAGCATTTCTAGAGATCTTCAAGGTTGCATTCCTTCATTCAACCATTGTGGAGAAAATTACATCATTCATATGCAAGCATGTGTGTGTGATTGGGGTTTTGTCATGTTCATGCCATTTCATACAACATATGTGATTACATTCAAGAAGCAAAGCATCATTATCAGTCATTGCATATTTGAGGTATATCTTTCCATTGTTTATTTCAGTATTTACAATATTCCATTCAAGTTTAATTCCTAAACCAAGGGTTTGACTAATGCAAACCCCTATTCCCAACCTATTTCCCTTCTCTAGTGTGCGCAAGAATAGGTACAGGGTTGCAATCTTCAAAGTTGGCTTTATTTACAATAATGAATCGATCCCTCATTCAATTGCGAAGGACCAGAGCAACCACCATTTCGGTCCCAATAAATTAGGAGCTCTTTCTAGGAACAAGTTTGAATATTCTTACATTCCTCATATCCAGGTTCGTGGCTCGATTTGATGATTGTAGCTCATTGTTTATGCATTTTTTACTTCAATTCCAACACATTTACCCTAATTTCAATACCTTCAACAATTCCATTCAACTCAAGGGAAAGAAGAGGCACATTCAAGATCCTTAGAACTAGATAAAAATTTAGATCTATCTAATTCCTATCTTTCCCTAATGTAATTGGTCCCCAAGTAAAAATCAGCGATTTTCATCCTTCTTATGGTGGAAACCCTAATTTTTCATCACATTACCAATAGATAGATAGGAGGATAGGGAGGGAGAGATGGGGAGAGAAAAAGGGGAGGGAGGGAACAAGAAAGAAATAGGTAAACCCTAGAGAGAGAGAGAGAGAGAGAGAGAGAGAGGCAATGGAGATGGATGTAGATAAAGATATGGATAGAAAGAGATAAAGAGAAGAGTGAGAGGGAGATAGATGGATAGACATATAGAGAAGGAGAGATGGATGGAGAGAGAGATAGAGAGACGAAGAGAGGGGGATATATATAGTAGGGGGAGGGAGGGAGAGAAACAAAGAGATGAGAGAGGTGAAGTACAAAGACATAAAAAGAGAGAGTGATAGGGAGAACCCTGGAGAGATGGGGAGAGATAAGAGGAGGTGAGAGAGAGAGATGGGAGAAGAGAGGAAAAGAGAGAGAGAGAGAGAGAGAGAGAGAGAGAGGGTGGGAGATGGAAATATATTATGATAATGATATATAGAGGTGGGAGAGGGATATATATATATATGTATGCATATAAATACATGTACATGTGTGTGTACACATGTACATGTATGCATATGCATACATATACATATATACATACACACATATATATACATATGTATGTACATACATACATACATACATATATATGTACATGCATGCATGTATACACACACACACACATATATATATATGTATGTATATATATATATATACATACATATACATATACATGTGTGTATATGTATGTATATATATACATACATATATACATACATGTGTGTGTATATGTATATATATATTGTATATAGAGAGAGAAACTTAATATTAACAAATACAAATCATTATAAAATTAAGCATAAATATAGTTTAATTCCTAAATAAATTAAATTGAAAAAAAAGTAAAATGGTACTTTAAATAAAACAATATAAAAATAAAAATAAACTATGTAAAAATTGAATTTAAGAAGAACAATAAAATGAAACCTAATAGAAAGGTAAAATATTAGTTGATTTCATCAAAAAATATATATATCATATTTTGATATCACAGATTGTGGAATTTTTATATTTTTAATGTTAAATATTGCTAAAATTGTTTTAATTTTTTTAATCTAATATTTGTTATTTATTTTTGGTTGGTAAAAGGCCTAAGTCGCTATTAAAAACCATGTACCTTTAACAACGGATTACCTGATTTCCTCCTCCTCGGTCCAAAATGTTTCCTACAAGATTATTAGAAGCTTGACAAAGTATATTGTTTAACAAATGTAGTAGATTAGAATAATTGAAAAAAAACGGGAAATGAAATGTATACAGATTTATCAAGCCTTCTGCAACTGAAATCCATAAACACAAGGCACGAATGAAGTATCCTTCTGCAAACTAAATCCATAAGCACAGTCCACAAGTAATTTAAATATAGCCTGTATAAGGTATATCATACTTCATAGCTCAGTTAGTTAGATAAAGCTTGACTATGGTTACCAAAATCAGTAGGTATGACCCACCAATCTAGACTAACCGATCATACAGAGTAAATTTTGTTAGAGCCTTTTGATTGTAACAGATGAAGCCTATTAGCTTAACCAGAAGATAAATGAATGTAGATAAATCAAAATTAGATTCATCTATAGAATGAAATCCGTAAACACTGGGTACAAGTTTCTTCAAAAGGCATATAAAACAAGAGAACTGCCAACCAAAATCCATATACCTAGGCCAAAAGTAATATAAAATTATCTTTAATAATAATGTATATCAATCTTGATAGCTATATTGTTCTGAAGAAGCTAAACTATAGCAACCAAAATTGGTGAATATTACCCACTTGTTTATACTATCTGAATATACAGAATAACTCCAGGGCTATCATACCCTAGCCAGAGGAATTAAAATATATGCAAGTGCTATATATAATTGACAAAAGGCCCTTCATAGTATCGTGATTTGGCAGAAAATACCATTGTAAGGGCAGCTAAACCTAGAGTTAACCCAATATATATTATATGATACACATAAAAAACAAAGTACCTAAAGCCTTAACACCCATAACATGGACTGCTCTATTTTGGCTGGCTCCGATCCACATATACACAATCTCTATGAGGAGGGAGTCTCCTTGCAGCTGCATTGGAAAATTCAATGTTCTCCTTGGCTATAGACGATTTACTCTTTGAGTCTCTCTCTGAGCTTTTTGTCCCTCCACATAGATGACAAGCCCTAATCACCACAGGTGGCAACACCTAAAACCTTTCCAGTTCAATGTCTGGGAAATCCTATGGAGCTTCAAATCCTTCTGCCGCCATATAATCTTTCCACCACTTGGTCCTGAGGCCACCTTCAATTTCAGCCATTTTTGGATAAAGTCTATATTGTGTGCGATTGAAGGATTTCTTTCTTCGAAGGTTTACTTGTTCTTTAACACCATAATGAGACGCCTTGGTACCATTCTATCCAGACCTAGAAGCCTACTCCCCCTAAGATCCTCATAGTCTTCCATATAGGGAATCATGAGGTTTTTGTCGACGTTCTGAATTGCGGTTTCTAATCCCTTCAACAGGTCTCTTTTAAAGACTTCTTTGCAAAGTTGGACCACCTCTGATTTAGGAATTTTCATAACCAAAAGAATAGCTACAAAGGTCGCAGGGATATCCCAATTAACCTTGAACCTGAAATCATAATTGATGGTTTCCTCCCTCATGATTTCTTTCATGGCTCGACTAGCTAGATCATCCATTTTGTTCAGAATTCTGCTCCACCTCTCCTGCTTAATCCTTCCCCTAAATGGCATAATCCTCTTATCATCCTCTGGTAGCAAACATATGTGTGAATCAATTACCACGCCCTAAAAATCTATACACTCATTCCTACGGAAACAAGAGAAGACAAAATGGCAAGTATCTACAAAGGTCTAATTAAATGGCACTAGGGGAAAGGACCTAGTAGTTGTGCACCCTAACTCCATGCTTCTCAAAATCTTACTTGGAAATTTCAAATCACTTCGATTTTTTTACAGCAGTTTACTTGGCAAGTCCCCTGCTTATAACTAAGGTTTCAAGGCCACATCATCAAATATGATGCCACATTAGCATGCTTTTTGCCAAGGTGTCCAAAACAGCTCCCCAAAAAAGTGAGACCAATAGGCGTGCAAAAGAGACCCCAATAGTTGTGCAGCTGACATGGCATCACCTGATTGGTTGTTTTTTACAATATTAGTAAATTTCTTAACAACTATTGGTACATTTCCTAACAACTGTTGGTACATTTCCTAACAAAAATTGATATTTTTTGTTTCAAATAATAGGTTTTTTTTGTTCAATTTTTGGAACAAAAGGTATCAACAACCCTCACAACAATTGGTACATGCTCAACTATTGGGTCCTTTCCCCTATTTGCCTTGAAAAAAATTGCTAATATTCTTGTAACCAACAAAATCCTTGCCAAGTACTTAGGAATGTGCAGGAGTATCATGAATTGGGACGTTAAAGTTTGTGCTTAAGCATTCATCATTATCTTCCAACTTCTCAACTATCTCACACATACCGCATTAATATTAGCAATTCATATAGTACGTTAGTTGGCCAACTCAACAGTTGCTCATAATGCTCTAAAACTTATCCCATCGAACCCGATCCATATGACCCTACACTAGATTAAACTAAGAAAACATTCTAGTATTCCTTAGTGTTTTATCCTCAATAGACATCATCGTTTAATTAAATTGTGTGCAAGGTCTGTACTAAGAAGACCAACTATAGGCCCGAGTCTTACTCCAGCTGGTCAGTTACACCTGCCAAGAATTGGGAATATTTCATCAAAGGCCCCATCAGCTCCTCTGTTAGCCAATTTGTCTGCTTTCTCATTCCCTTCTCTCTATCTATGATTGATTGGAAAATTCTTCAAATGAATTAAGGATATATAAAGCTCTTACTAATAGGCTATTAAGTTTTCAGTTTGGAGTTTCCCCTATTCTAATTGCATTAATTATTACGGTTGAATCTCCTTCAAAAAAAAAAAATTTAATGTTTAGTTTTTTCCCTGATAGTAAGCCTTCTACTAAAGCTTGGATTTCAACCATATTGTTGGTATCTAGTCCAATAGACTTATTTATGCTGGTTGTCTCCTCACCAAGCTAATTGTGATTAATGCATCTAATTCATGTAGCTCCCAGATTGCCTCTAGAAGCTCCATCAAAGTTTAGCTTGTACCATCCAGTCCTAGGATGTTTCCACTTGGCTTGGTCCCTTAGGTTGGGCCTATTCTTGTTTCCATTTCCAATGAAAGGTGGGATTTTCAGCCCCTACCATCTATTCCTTGTTAATTCATCACTACTAGTAAGAACTACTTCCTTTCTTTGTTGAGAGAGTAGTCTGCTATTGGTGACTTCCACTATGGTTGATTCTAGTTTATGATAAACTGCTCCTCATTCAAAGACTTTTCTTTGAAGATCATTTTGTTTCTTTCCTTCAATATTTCCCAAATCAAGATGGAAGGGGCTATTGTCCATAAAATACTATACACACCGTATTGTCCAGTGTTGGCCAACTTAGAAGATCATTAAGAATAGTTGTTGACCATCCCAATCTATTGTATATCCACTTCCAACAACTATTGGTGAATTGGCAACCCAACAAGAGGTGATTTATTGATTCTTCCTCATTCTTGCATAAAGGACACCTTGTGGGACCTCCAAAACCCAATGTAGTGAACCAATCTACTGTTAGAATCCTTTTTTGGAGGGTTGCCTAGGCAAATACACTTGCTTTAGGTAAGCAGTTGTTACTCCAACAGAGTTTAGTAGGTATAGAGGTTACTGGGTGTTGTAATTTCTTGTTCAAGAGGTTGTAACCTTCTTTAACACTATAGGATCCTTCTCATATGAGCCTATCTTTTCCCCTTCTAAAAGATTTTTTTTTTCTTCTAATAGTTTTTTAAAAGACTCTACTTCATGTTTGGGATTTCCAATGCCAACCCTAGGCATGGTCTCCATTTGGGAATTCCACATAATCCTTGACAAATTTACCCCACTGAGTTGATAATTCTTCCTTGATCCGATTGAAATCTATCAGGTTGTCTAAGGTAGGATATCCTCCCCAGGAGTCCTCCTAGAATAATGTTTTGTCTCTTATTGCTATGTCCTAGGTTAATTTCTCAATAATAATGTATTTGCATTTTAGAAGGAAATTCCAAGTCCCAGAGCCTTTGGGGGGATGCAATTCTAAAAATACTAGTTGGATCATTACTCATTAGGTATTTTTGTTTCAAAATTCTTACCCATTTTAGATTGGGTTCCTTGGGCATTTTCCAAATCAGTTTTGCACCTAGTGCCTTGTTTTGTTTGATCTGATTTTTCAGACCAATCCCCCCTTCACTGATTGGTCTACAAATTATTAAATATTTCTTAATGAGAGATCAAATTTCAATCATTCCACGAAACTAAAAAAAAAGTTATTGAATATTTATATTCTCTCAATTATTTAAATTATTTTATATAAATAAAAAAATATCTTTAAATTTGATTTTAATGTGTAAAAAGATTAAAAAAAATTAACAAAATCTAATATAAGAAAGTAAACATTTGTACAGTCTGAGTTGGCCCAGTGGTGGAAAAGTTGTGCTCAAGTTCAAATCCCACAAGTAGGTAGGGCATGTACACCCTAATTGCTCCGGCCCACTACCAATAAAAAAAATAGAAGAAAGTAAGCAAAATATAAATGAAAACAAATGTATTCAATTTTATCTTTCAATTATCTAATTTATTTTGTATAAATTAAAAAACTATCTTTTCAATTAATTTTAATGTATTATTGTGTAAAAAATTACTTTGTAACAAAAATATGATATAATATTTAATTATTTTAGATTATTTTAAATTGAATTTTTTTTCAATATTTTCATGCTTACACGACCTAAATTTGTCAATGTATAAAGTATAAATGCATAGAAATAAAATTATATACCACAAAAACCAAAATATAATAATAATAATAATAATAATAATAATAATAAGAGAAGACAATGGCATACAAAGATCTTAGTAATAAATCGATCTTTGTTAACGTTAATGAATGTCTATAAAATAAGCTTAATAAACTTTATCCCAAATTTGTGTTTTACTTGGGAAAAACTCTCAAAGGTTCATGAAAAGAACGTGAGTAATGAAACTAATACTAGTCTAAAATTAGTTTATTCTCATATAAAAAAAGTGGAAGGTGGATGGTGGATAATAGTTAAAAAAAATGAACAGATGAGATGATTTCTATTGTCTTTGCATGTTTAAGGAGCACTCTCAATCATTGATCCTTGAAATTTGGTCGTCGACTTCATACAAGGAGTTCCTTTGGTGTGATCAAAGATATTTATCAATGTTAACGTTGAAAATTCAAAGAATTTTTAGAATATTAGTGAGTGACACTTTTTTTGAACTGTTCAAATTAGTTTGATTGAGAAACTTAGCATTGAGTGGCTTCAAAAAAATGGAAAACACTATAATTCACATAACTCTTAAAACGGAAATAATCATTGAAAACCAATAGTTTAAAGTATAACATAAACAAACATAAAATCAAGTAGCTAATGTTATAAAACCAACACTAGGAAGGAGGTCTTGATCATCAAGGTTACCATACCCTCCATAAAGCAAGTATTTTCCTTTTTCCACTAGCTACCAACTACTGAGAGTTGTATCTTCTCTCTCCTTAGGACTATTTTGCTTCTATGAATCTCAAATACAAAGAAACGTTCAACACTCATCAAAGGTGAAATGGTAAGCTTTTAGGTGGGGAAAATTTTCCCAGTCATTAGGGAGGTTGCCTCTACCACAAAGAAGACACAAGAGAGCAATGAGCAAGTGATGCCCAACTACATTAGTGTCAACAAAACAAAGACTGATTTGAACATTATGTAACCAATCGCAAAGAAAAGATTTTATTATGATTATGAGAGTGGCATAAAATAGACTCTAAATGTTGCTACCCTTAGTGAGGGGGTCTATAGTAAGTAAGCAAAGAGGGTGGAACCCTAGCATCAATGCAAGGGCATTCTCCCAATGACGTGGCAAATTTTGAGGAAATAAAGTTGTGTAGTTGATACCAAAAGCTATGCAAAATAATATTAAGGATTATGGAAATCTTATGTCTACAATGCTTGAAGATTTTAAACTAAAAGGGGAAATTTATTTATCTAAACTTGAATATAAATGAGAATATAAGAAATCATTGATAATTTAGGGTGAATAAAAAAATTAGAATAAAAGATAAATTAAAATAACTATTTCTTTCTAGATGTACAAATAATATCCAATCTAAATGCATTCCATAATTGGGAGGCTTTGGTTAAAAATTTCACCTATTTCCCATAAAAAATTATGCCATGTAAAAATATTAAGTTGAAGATGCCACTAAAATCATGAACCAATTGCTAGTTTGTTTGCACATGAGATCAAAACCAAAAAAGGTGCATCAATATTTCAAGTTGCCTATATCATAGGAATCTAATATTATCAACACCAAGATGTTGGCTATTTGGAGGAATTCATTACGTGTTGCATTGATGATTGTCATTGATGTCAAAACTAGCTTTTTTGGTTGTCTACCAGATTCCGATAGAGTGGTTGGACTTTGATGATGATCAAGAGATTTGTCTTTGGTACATTCCAATTGGTAGAATTGGTTTGGTTCGGTCATTCATGTGGTTCAAATGCTTGTCACATTCAATTGGTTCGGGATATGGTGATCCGGAAGCTATCATATGTTCTTGTAAGCCTTTTGGTTACCAATAAGGGTTTTACCGACAATTCTTTATTGAAGATCTTTTGATGAATTTGATAAGTGGTGTCAGTGCAACTTCTAGAAGGTTTTCAGGATGTTGATAGTTATCATGTTCGTGTTCCAGTTGATTGGTGGTATTTCATTTGGCTTATGGTGACCTATTTTAGGTCTGGTCTTATTATGCTAGGTTATGGACCGGTTTATGTAACGTGTTGGTGGATGCTCCCGATGCATTACCGGTTGGATTTATTATTTTGGTTAATGTTGTTTCAGTCTTAGGCTAACTTGGTTTATCATTGGTTTGCAGGTTTATGTAATGGATTTATTGTATCATCTTTTAGGTGGCCGACTTATTTGTTTAGGTCCCGGGTTGGTATAAATATGATGTAAGATCTCTTTGTAGATCGTAGGTCAACGTTATGGGATTATCTATGGGAAAATAAAGTTGTAATCATATGCAGAAGGTTTGGTTGATCATAGGTGATCGAATTGGGTTTGTGTAAGAGGTTTAAGACCTACGGTATTGAGCTTAATTAGAACTATACTCAGGCATAGGAGATGCTATTCTTGAAGTTCATTCTTATTTCCGGATTGTAGTCTGGATTTCTTTTGTAGTCAGTGAGGCTCATTTGTGATGAGTAGTGCGCTCTAGGCTATTGGCCTTCCTACATGTGCAGACCTCTTATTGTAATCACATACTTACTGCAGAAGTATTATCTGACTGTGGGTAGGCTTCCCACCGTGGTTTTTCCCTTTACTGGGTTTTCTACATACAAATCTTGGTGTTATGTGTTGTGGAGCTTATGATTTATGTTTGTGCTTAATTAATATATCTTCTATTTCAGAATTTGGTTTATGCATTCCGGTAAAAGGTTTTGTGTGCTTAAATTTTTACAATATATTAACAACTGATTCAACCCCCCCTTCTCAGTTGTTCACCGATTATCCTAACAATTGGTATCAGAGCTTGGTCCTCTCTACAAAAGCTTAACCACTCGAGGAAGATCCTATGGAAACTAATCATTCAACTTCAATTGTTTACTGGAAGGACAACCCTAGGCTTGAAGGAACAAATTATAGAGTATGGAAGCTTCAAATGGAGACTCATCTGAGATGTCTTAGCAAGGAGATTTGGGAGATCACTGAGAAAGGCTATACACCTTATGATCTGACATCTAGCAATCCTCCTCCGGTAGACCTGGATAAGAACATTGAAAATGATTGTAGAGCTAGAGAATCCCTCTTGAATGCCCTTTTAGATCATCAGGTAATGGGATTAACAGACAAATCATCTGCAAAAGCTATATGGGATAAGTTGGAGACTCTGAATGAAGGTGACCCTACTGTTAAAATTGCTAAACTTGATGGTTACCGGGTAAGGTATGAGAACCCGAAAAATGGAAGAAGATGAAAGGTTTACAACTTTTATGGAAAGAGTTAATGAAATTGTTTTGGGAATTCAATGTTGTGGTGGATCTTTGAGCGAAGATGATATTGTTTCTAAAGTATTGAGAGCTTTACCATCTGCTTGCAAGATGAAGGCTACTGCAATTAATGAGCTGAGAACTATGTCTAACACTTTTGTTATATAGGGATACTTTGGTTGGAAAGTTATCTGCTTTTGAGCTTGAAGAATTTGGTCCTCAAGGAGTTGCAAAGATAGATTCTGCATTCAAGGCATCTACATCATCAACTGACAAGAGTGATTGGAAAGCATTATATGCAAAGGAACTGGAGGATATGAAAAATTAAGATGAAGAGCTTGAAGAACTTGAAGCCCTATTTGCTAGAAGAGTACCTAAAGGTCCGATATGAAGTAAGTATGAAGGAAAATCACCTTTCAAATGTTTTGCATGTAATAAGATAGGTCATTTTGCATCTAGATTTCCTAAGAGGAATTCAAGATTTGAAGAGAAATCTAGAAGATCTTTTAGGCCTAACCATGATTATCAGAACAAGCATAAGTACAGGAGGAACAAAGATAAATCATGCTACTATGCGGATGAGGAAGGTGCAGCTGATGACTTTGATGATGAACCGGTGAAGGATTCAGCTAGTGGATCCAACAGGAAAGGAATGGGTATTCTTGGCTATCAAGGAAGATACTTCGAAACCTATCATTCATAATGAACAGAAGGCACTTGCTGCTAAGGTTGAAGACAAGGATGAATGGGTGATAGACAGTGGATGTTCACATCATATGACTGGAAATTAAAGGAAGTTTCTATCTTTGCAAGAATTTGATGGTGGTCTGGTTAGATTTGGAGATGACAAAGCATGCATGATCAAAGGAAGAGGAACTATATCATTGGATGGTAAGAATAACATTGATAATGTTTATTATGTTGAAGGTTTAAGGCATAATATTTTGAGTGTAGGACAGTTGGTGGATAAGGGATTTCAATTACAGTTCAAGGATGGAAAATGCAAAATCAATAATAGATCTGGATTGGAGATTGCAATTGGTAATTAGACTAAAGGTAAAATCTTTCATTTGAACTCTGGTGAGAAGACATGTTTAATTGCACATATTGATGAGAGTTGGCTATGGCATTAGAGGTTGTGTCATGTGAATTTTGATTGCATTGTAAAGATCAATTCAACTAAGGCAGTTATAGATATACCGAAGATTGTGAACCCTCTTAATATGGTATGTAAGGAAGGTCAAATGGGTAAGCAAGTCAGAACTTCTTGTAAGAGTATTCAAGATAAATCTAATGATATTCCTGATCCTATTCATATTGATTTATGTGGTCCTGCTAGAGTAAGAAGTTTTCAGGGTGATAGATATTTCATGCTAATCATTGATGACTATTCTAGAATGATGTGGGTTACTTTTCTATGGGAGATATACGAAGCCTTTGAAAAGTTCAAGATCTTTAAAGCTATGGTTAAGATAGAGATGGGATTGAAAATTAAATGCTTAAGATCTGATTAGGGTGGTGAATTCACATCTAGTGAATTTAACAGTTATTGTGAGAAACATGGGATAAGGAGACAGTTGTCTGCACCCTTGGCATTGTGGAAAGAAAGAACATAACTATCCTAGATGCGGCTAGATCTATGATGATGGAAGCTAATTTGCCTCATATCTATTGGAGAGAAGTTGTGAGCATGATGGTTTACATAAGTTCATATCAAAGGAGACACCGATAAGACACCTTATGAGTTAAGGTTTGGTCATACACCTACAATTAAGTATTTCAGAAGCTTTGGTAGTAAATGATATATCAAAAGAGATGATTCCATTGGAAAGTTTGATCCTAGATGTGATGAAGGAATATTTATTGGTTATTCTAATCAAAACAAAGCATATAGATGTTATAACAAAAGATTGCTGAAAATTGTGGAGAGTGCTAATGAGGTGGATGAGCATAACAAAGATCAAATTAGAACTTATGAGAGAGAACTGGAAGTGGAAATGGTTATAACTGAACCAGTAGCACCTGTACTAGAACAAAATGTTGAACCAGTTACTCCAGTAGTATCAGAAAATTCAACAGTAACTGAAGATCGGAGCAGGGAATCAGAAAGTCAGAAAACTCCTCAGTATGTAAGGTTGAATCATTCAGAAGATCAGATCATTGGAGACAAGAGAAAAGGAGTACTGACAAGAAGAAGGTTGGCAGCTGAAGAGGTATGTTTAATTTCTCAAATTGAATCAGCATCAATAGATGAAGCATGTAAAGATGAATGTTGGATAAAAGCTATGGAAGAGGAATTGGATCCGATAGAAAAGAACAACACATGGACTTTAGTTCCCCGACCTAAAAATAAGAATGTTATTGGAACTAAATGGGTTTTTAAGAACAAATTGAATGAATATGGACAAGTTGTGAGGAACAAGGCTATATTGGTAGGTAAAGGATATTCTCAAAAGGAAGGAATTGATTATGATGAAACTTTTTCTTCGGTAGCTAGGATTGAAGCTGTGAAACTATTTCTTGCTTATGATGCACATTAGAACTACAAGGTTTATCAAATGGATGTTAAGTGTGCATTTTTGAATGGAGATCTTGAAGAGGAAGTTTATATTGAGCAACTTGATGGTTTTTCACTTTCAGATGACAAAAACGTGGTTTGTAGATTAAGGAAAGCTTTATATGGATTGAAGCAAGCCCCAAGAGCTTGGTATGCTAGATTGGACAAATATCTTTTGAAGATTGGTTTCACTAAAGGTAATGCTAATAGTAACTTATATTATAAGATCGCTGATGATGACATATTGATTCTTGAGGTCTTTGTTGATGATATCATTTTTGGAGGTGAGGATAAGTTATGTATGGAATTCTCTGATAATATGAAGAATGAATTTGAGATGTCTATGATTGGAGAAATGATATTTTTCTTAGGTTTGCAGATTACTCAAACTGATAGAGGTATTTTCATCTGTCAAACTAAGTATGCTAGAGAGTTGTTGAACAAATTTGGTATGGAAAATTCTAAATTAGTTGGTACCCCTACGGTTACTAGTGAGAAATTGAAAAAGAAAGATGAATCAAATCTGGTAAATCCTACAAGGTATAAATCTATGATTGGAGGTTTGTTATATTTGACTCATACTAGACCGGATATAATGAATGTTGTTTGTATTGTATCAAGATATTAGAGTGATCCTAGAGAGAATCATGAGAGTGCAGTGAAAAGGATTTTAAGATATCTGCAGGGAATAAGTGAATATGGTTATGGTATCCTAAAAATGATGACTTTACACTATGTGCATATATAGATGCAGATTGGGTTGGAGATGTTGATGACCGAAAGAGCACATCTAGTCGAGCTTTCTTTCTTAGAAAGAAACTTGTTTCATGGATCAGCGAGAAACAATCATGTACTTGTTTATCTACTGTTGAAGCTGAGTATGTTGTTGTTGCTACTAACTGTACACAAGTTCTATGGATGAAGCAAATGTTGAAGGATATAAGGGTAGATTGCAATGAACCAATAGTTATTCACTGCAATAACTCTATTTCTATTGACATATCAAAGAATCAGGTATTTTATTCTAAGACAAAGCATATATCAAACAAGTATAACTTTTTGAAGGAGAAGGTGGAAGCTAATGAAGTCATATTGGTTTATGTGAACACTAAAGAGTAGATTGCATATATCTTCACTAAACCATTGCCTGAGGAATCATTTTAGTATTTTAGAGATAGATTAGGGGTCTCTACCCCTCCGGTAAAGACTTGATTGATGCAGATTGGCATCAGTCCGGTATGCATTTATCAAAATTATTATTCATTCTGGATTTATGAGATGGTGCTACTACTCAGGGGGAGTAGTCAGCTGCATGGTTCAGAGGTTTTATGATTTTTCTTTGATGTTTATGTCAGATTTCTGGCATTGATGTCAAAGGGGGAGAGATATTCATGTGAAAAATAGAAAAACAGAGCTTAACAAAGATATCAATCACAAGGGGAGTTTGATATTTGGTTTAGAACTTCATTGTTATATCATCTTGGGGATATTGTTGGATGTCTTCCGTTGGGGGAGACTTGTTTGGTACTTCTTGGCACTTGGATGTTTTTCACATCTAGTGTTGCCATCAATGCCAAAGGAGGAATTGCTGGCCATTTGGAGGATTTGATTATGTGTTGCATTGATGATTGGCATTGATGTCAACACTAGCTTATTTGGTTGTCTACTGGATTCTGGTAGAGTAGTTGGACTTTGATGATGATCAAGAGATTTGTCTCTGGTACATTTTGATTGGTGGAATTGGTTTGGTTCGGTCATTCATGTGGTTCAAATGCTTGTCACATTCAGTTGGTTTGGGATATGGTGATCCATAAGCTATCATATATTCTAGTAAGCCTTTTGGTTATTGGTAAGGGTTTTACCGACAATGCTTTATTGAAGATCTTTTGATGAATTTGATAAGTGGTGTTGGTACGGATTCTAGAAGGTTTTCAGGATGTTGATGGTTATTGTGTTTGTGTTCCAATTGATTGGTGGTATTTCATTTGGCATATGACAACCTATTTTAGGTCTGGTCTTATTTTGGTAGGTTATGGACTGGTTTATGTTACGTGTTGGTGGATTCTCCCGATGCATTACCGGTTGGATTTATTATTTGGATAATGTTGTTTTGGTCTTAGGCTGACTTGGTTTATCATTGGTTTGCGGATTTATGTAATGGATTTATTGTATCATCTTTTAGGTGGCCAACCTAATTGTTTAGGTTCCGGGTTGGTATAAATATGATGTAAGATCTCTTTGTAGATCATAGGTCAAGGTTATGGGATCATCTGTATGCGAATAAAGTTGTAATCATATGCAAAAGGTTTGGTCGATCATAGGTGATCAAATTGGGTTTGTGTAAGAGGTTTAAGACCTTTGGTATTGAACTTAACTAGAACTGTACTCAGGCATAGGAGATGTTATTCTTCAGTTCATTCTTATTTCTGGTTTGTAGTTTGGAATTTTTTTGTAGTCAGTGAGGCTCCTTTGTGATGAGTAGTGTGCTCTAGGCTGTTGGCCTTCCTGCATGTGCAGACCCCTTATTGTAATCACATACTTATTGCAAAAGTATTATCTGACTATGGGTAGGCTTCCCACCATGGTTTTTCCCTTTACCAGGTTTTCCAGATACAAATCTTGGTGTTATGTGTTGTGGATACAAGGTATTTGGTTTATAATTTATGTTTGTGCTTAATTGATATATCTGCTATTCCAGTATTTGGTTTATGCATTCCAATAAAAGGTTTTGTGTGCTTAAAGTTTCATAATTTGTTAACAACTGATTCACTCCCCCCCTCTCAGTTGTTCACCGGTTATTCTAACACAAGATACATAAGATAGTTGTCAATAATAAGGCCCTAATAAATAAAAAACCAAACATAATAAACAAGCTTAGCATCTGCAATCTCTTTCTATACCATTTGAAAGTGATTGTCCCAAATAAAAGATGGAGATCAAAGAGACCATTTACTATTAAGCTTTAGAGTCATGGGTAGATGTGATGAAATCCATCTTTATCCTTTTATAGGATTATAACCATAAAAGAGAGTATCCACATACCACTTATTTTCCTTCCACCAAGGCTTAGTAGAATGCACTTATATTTTTGCAAGTTTTGTGAAGGTTCAACAAAATAAGTATCTAGAATGTTTCTTTGTCCATGAGATTGAAATTGAACTTAGCCTTAGCCCATTTCCAAGAGAGTTAAGTGAAATCAACCTTAAAATATAATTCTTGGAGATGTCTAACTCTTCTTCTAAAAATTATGACAAATTACAATTAATAAATCTAAGCCAATGACTTATCTTGAAAAGAAATGGTGGGAGACCACCATAAGGATTTTTAATTGATGGATAAAATATTACAAGATCTATCATCATTTTATATTATCCATGGTTCAATGGTTTCCTAGGCCATCCATATACTTTTGGCAACAAAAGTGCTAAAACATTTATAGGAACGTGAAAGATTGCAGGCAAATGAAACTAATATCATTTTAGGTGGTTATTGATACATAGAAGAAAACACAATGCAATAATGTAGAAAATTTTGTAGGATTTGTTTCCATCATAAGCTTTAAAAATCTTTTTAGCATAAAGTGAAATTCCATGTTTGTTATACCAATAAGACCTAATTTCCAAAGCCTATTGGAATGCAATAGACATATCATCTAACTTTGTAAAAAACTTTGTTGTGATCTAAATTGGCCCATATCAAATCCTACAAAAGAGTTTCAATCTTGTGGTATGAATGCTTGGACGGGACTCAACAAAAAGGTTAAGAAGTTAGACACTTGATAACAAGTACTTTAAAACACATCTAGAACTTACTAGCTAATGAAAGTAACTAAGTAATCTTGTATATTCATTATGACTATGAGGAAAGAGCCATTGAATATTAGACCAAATGAATCCATGTGTGTAGTCCTCTATTATGGTATTTTTTTATGCCAAAATTAAGAGGAACTTACACTACAACTATAAACATTAAAAGCAATGTGAGGGTCCATCCAAAATAAATATGAGACAAGGCGTTAATATCTCATAATTAGGTGGGTTGCTTTTAAGAAAACCTCTCATCGTTGAAGAGAAGTTATATAGGTTAATGGGAAAAATGAAGGATATATCCTATAAGGTATCAAGAAGTGAAAAAGGAGTTCCACCTCATAATGTTGCAACACATTTTGATGAAGTTCAAGACTTGAACAATAGACCATATGATACTATTAAGTCTAAGAGATCACCAATGCTAATAGATAAATATTTACAAAAAAGAGAAATTTTAAGGCACAAGACAAGGAAATCTCATACCCTTTGTGAAGGGATAATGTGCACTTCCATTACATACATTATGGTGTGAAATTTTCTATCTTCCACATGAACCAATAAAATGTGCATTTGCCTTGTTGACTAGCAAGGAAGAAGAATCCCCTAATGAGGAAGGTGGTGCTAATTATTATGATTTGGTAATGTTGATCAAGATGGTACACTTGCATATGAGTCCATTGAGAAGAATTTAATACTATGAATAAGGTGAAACTAATTAAATTCTTAGGTCATGGTGTATTTTCAAATTATTATTAATTACATATTAATGTTTCTAAACACCTAAGGGATCTTATCAAAAAAATAATACAAGGATATAAAATCCCTAGCAAAAGTAGTGATAGTACATGTATAGGGTGGACATCATTTGATAAGTAGGAAAGTTCCTATATGACGTAATGTGAATATTGTTATTTCAAGTAGGAATGACTCAAATGTTGAGAAAGAGAAGCAAATAGAAAAAGTGAGATAAGGAACACCAAAACAAAGAAAATGAAATGAACAATACAATAACAAGTTATGTAAGGACCTTCATATTATTAAAATATAAAATTTGCATAATTACAATTTTAGACATAATTACACATAATTACGAACACTCTTTGTTGATTAAACCATTTTGTTCAATATACAAAAAATTAGATACATAATGTTATAAATTTGACATAGTCCTTAAATACATGACCAAGAGATTCGTAAAACATAAGAAATTTATTTTAGTTGCAAAAGACTAGATGGTCGATTTATAATGAATATATAAAAACATAGTCAATAGCCTTCCTGATAGAGACTCCCAACATCTATCTCCCATGAGCATAACATAGGTGATAACTAATGAATAATGATGAACAAAAGATACCCTAACTGGTACTGAGAGGGGGGGGGGGGGGGGGGGGGGTGAATCAGTACATATAAAAACTTTTCAACAATCTTATGAAGCTAAAACAACACTAACTGGTTGTCTTCATCACTGAACTTAACCATGGCAATGCCGATTAAACACAGTAAGACTTTAGACATCATAGATTGATAAGTCTGAACACTTCAAATACATTTGATACTTGATAACTACTTCACCCATAAACATATGCATGTGGTGTGTCAACAATGCCATAACCATTAGCACTGCATGCATAACCACTTAAACAAAGAACACCTAATCATCACATGAAAAATGCACAACTCATGACACACATATTTTTCACGTGGAAACCCAAATGGGAAAAACCATGGTGGGGATGAATACCCACAAGCTTGTTTTTGAACTCTTTTGAAGCTCGCTCTATTAGGAGCCTAGTCCGGTTAAAGACTTTACAATAAGGTTATGCTAGGAACCGATCCTGTTAAAGATCACCCGGTTAAGGGATGGCTATATACCCTATTAAAGGTTGAAACCATGTTAAAGGTTACCTTGCTAGAGGATTTAAAGAACTCAAAGAACTTGAGTCACCTGGTTAGAGGATTTACAGTAAGCCTGTTAAAGCTACCCGGCAAAGGGATTTTCCTTCTGTTGAAATGGTTAGAATACAACAGGTAAAGCTTTGATCTGATAACAACACTATATGCTAAGGCAGATCCTATTTAGTTCCTCTACTCTGCAAGAACACTCTGCAGTTTTCTCTTACTGGTCTGGCAAGTATCTCATCACTTGGATACACACAAAAATTTTTCCAACAACTCGCAATAACAAACATCATCGACCTTATAGACAACAATTAGGTTGGTAGCATAAACCCTAAACCCCAATCTTTTTAGGTTTACAATACAGCGGTCCAATCCTGACAGTCCAAACACTTTGCATAGAACAATACAATTTCAAACATATCACAAGACAATCTACATCGTCCATTCTTCACCGCACATAGAAATTAGTAACTCATCACGCTTTCTTCTCATACCGCTAAGAAGAATGTTCATTCCTGAGGTAGACATTTAATGCAGTCGATCTTCACATGCAAGATCCTCAAGGAAATCCTTCACGTGCACAAAGTTGACGTGGCATCATGATCACATCTTCATCTCTTAGCTAACTCATCACAGAATGTCATCGGTTGCATCGCATAAGCAAGATTTCCAAACCAAAAACCCTAGAGCTGAGACTACCAACCGGTAGTCACACTCAGTGAAACCCCGACACCGGTTCACTACATCTCTTCATACCAGTTCCGGTTCACTTACACTTATTGACATCAATGACAACATACATTATCATCATATCAACATATCGGTTCATCATATGCCAACAATAACACTACTAGAGTGCTTTACCACCCAACCACAAAGCATTACTCTTCCTTAGAGTTCTTCATGATATGAAGAACTGTCAACCCTGCATGAGGATGCCCAATGACTCAAAACTAGCAAGGGATGGAATTTGGTGCAAATTAGTGTATCTACAATATAAGATGTTATTGTAACAACACTAAGATATGGAAGAGAGTGAAAATACAATGATTCAATTAGAAATCATATTCTAAGAGATCAACAAAAAGTTTGGCCAAAGATCTTTTAGGATTGATTATCTCAAGATGAGTTAAAGTAGAGACTTAAACCTCCTTGGAAACTCACCCTTCTCTTTTGATCCATATTCGCCACTCAACCAATACATAAAATTAATGCACATTTAAAACACTTATAAATGTATATAAAAGATCACAAACACATATGAGCAGATCACAAACACACATGAGCGTACTAATGAAGACAAGAGAACAAAAGTATTTACATGTGCAATAGTCTATGCAAGTCCACAAATCTACTAAAGAATTCATAGGTTTATAATATTGTATACACCTAAACATGGTCTGAAGATAATTAATTAAATAAGCAATTATTTAATTAATCCCCTTTCCTAATTTAATTGAATTCATTAGCAATTTGATTAAATTCTCGCTTTCATCTACTTATTAAAAAATTTAAGGATTTATTTAATAGGTTCATTTCAATAGTCCCCTTTGATTAATTAATCCAAATTAATTAATCCTCTCTCCATTTCAATCAATTCTTCTAATCCCTAATTAATTAAAACAAATCAAATTATGAGTTGTTGAAAATTAATTAGTCTTTTCCTATTATTTGAATTTTTAAATTCAAATTACCCACATGCCTCCTAACTTCTAACCACCTAACCTAACCATCCCCCTAACCTAGTCCATTCCACCTAATCCTTGGGTTTGCCTAACCCTATCCTATCTTGCACATTCTAACCTCCTTATCCTAACCTCCTATGGTGTGTATATTCTTCCCTTAAGACACATGACACTTTGGCCACATGTCTCCTCTCTTGGATACTTGCCCTTTTATGAGCAAGGCTCCTTGACACTTGTCACCATAGAGATGACAAGTGTCACTTCCTCCAACCTTTTCTTCAACCTCCTCCAATTTCATCCTTGATACCTTCAGACTCAATCTTGATCGTTGATTCCTGCCACCTCACCCCTGGCCTTGGAAAACCTATAAATATCCCCCATTTTGGAGCACAAAGGATCCCATCTCATTATCAATTTAGGCATTGTTACTATAGGCATATCATTTTTGAGCATTGTTATAGGCAGTTGCATCTTAGATTTAGCTTAATTTGATCATTTTCTAGCATAATTGTTGAATCATGTAGCTTAATCAATCTCTTTTCTAGCTTATTTACATCATCATCATGTTGGAATTCTACACTCACATGAGAATGGTTGATGTTGTCATTGATGGCAACCAACCGGTAACAAGATTCTACAAGTTCACCAGCAACGCAAACATCATTCATCGGCACCGACAGACACAACAATGTTCATTCATCGACATCTAGTTCACACCGGCAATGAAGCATACCGACACTCAGATCGACATGAGACAAAGTTTTATTTATGTATTGCAATGTAATTAATTATTTTTAAGCTGACATGATGTATTGTAAAGACTCATATATGTATAAGATCTTATAGGTCATTTTTGATATAGCATACAATGGCATTATGTAGAAGATAGGGAAAGGATTTTGTTATAAGGCAAATAGGTTATGTAAGTGAATATCATTCATCGACAAGGTTTTTGGTTATGGTTTCTGACAGAGCTTAAACCGGTACTAAATCGAGCATTGCAGATGCTATTTTGAGCAGTACATTGTCTTGGATTTAATTATCCATTTTGTAGTCAGTGAGACTCTTTCATTGAGCAGTGAGCTCTAGGCTGTTGGCCTTCCTGCATGTGCAGGCCCCTATTGTAAGTAATATTTATTCATATTGGCCAGTGAGTAAATATTGTGGGTCACAAATCTCACCGAGGTTTTTCCCTTATGGGATTTCCTCGCCAAAACATCTTGTGTTATGGTGTGCATTTATGTTGTCTCTGTTATTTCTCTTTACTACATTATTACTTGTTTACCAGTACATTGATTTAAGTTGCAAAGTTATAAATAAGTTCAAATATTCCATTAACCGGTTAGACACTAATTCACCCCCCCTCTCAGTGTCTTTGGGACTGTCATTACATCTAACAATTGGTATTAGAGCGTGGTCCTCTATTTGCAAAATCCTAACAACTTGAGGAAGATTCTGAAACCGGTATCGATGGAGAGTTTGAGAAAATAGTTGGAAGGAGCTCTTGAAGATTTTGATGCAGAAAAATTGAAGAATATCAAACTTGAAGATGATCTAAGGACTGCTAAGGAATTCATTAAAGGACTTCAGGAGAACTTGGTTATAGCACAAAACAAGAGGAAAGAACTCCATGAGAAAATGCAAAAACATGATGATGAAAAGGAAACTCTTAGGGATATTGCAGAGAAGCTAAGACAAGAGAACAATAACACGAGGAATGAAATGAAAGATTTAACTATGAGGCTATGTAAGGATATTGAAGAGAGGAAGAAGAATGAAGAAGACTTGACTAGAAGACTTAATGATGGAAGTAATGAAAATCTAAGACTTTGTCATGAAATAGATATGCTAAAGACAAATCTGATTCACATGCAACATGATAAATAGGAGCTTAGGAGACAAGTTGGGATTCTGGAAAATGAGTTGATCACTGCAAATGAACACAAAGACAAATTCAAGAAAAGTTTAGAAAGACTTGATGACACGCTGAAAAGATAGAAACCTGATGGAGATACAATTAGACTTGGATTTGAACATGGAGAAAGTTCTGGGACTGCAAATAATCAAGATCACAACAAACCGGTAAGACAACCTAATGCTTATAAATTTAATGGGAAATGTTTTAATTGCAACAAATTTGGTCATAGAGAAAATCAGTGCAGATTTAGAAATAATCAGAATACAAATTTACCCACTGGTCAATGTTCCAAATGCAATAAAGTTGGTCATAACTCAAAAAATTACAGAATGAAAATGAAATGCTATGTTTGTGGTAGATTTGGACATTTATCTAATCAATGCAGAACACAAACCTGTCAAGGATATGGAAAAGCTATTCAGAGGAATAATGTAACTTGTTACGCATGTAACAAGATTGGGCATATTGCAAAATTTTGTAGAAGCAAGACTATACCGGAGAACAATAAAGGATCTAATGAGAAGGGAAAAGAAAAATTAAATGAAATAAAGCAAGAATTTCAAAACAATGGATTAAGAAGAGAGATCAGAGAGTTGATGAATCTATCTTTGCACCGGTAGAATAAAGTAACCCTCCACCGGTAGGAGATTCTTCATCTAACTAAGGAATAATCCTAAGTGGGTATGGAAGAAAACTGAAAATCATGCATTCTACCCTCGATTGATGGTAAGAAGTTATATTTCTTCTTTACCGACAGATATGTTAAGATTTCACTTAACCAAAAAGAATTTAATACGGTTGTTGGAGAACATTTCGGTTATAAAGCACTGGAAAACCCTCATTTCAAATTCACCAAGCATTCAAGCATTCGAAGAGCGCAAAGAGAGAGAAAAGGCATTCTAAGGCGAAGCAGCAAGGTATTTTCAGGCATTCAAGGATTTCAAGTTAAAGGTATTTATCCTTCGCAATGGCAACTTCATCTTCTGCACCTGAATTTATTGCAAACCCTACTATGGTGGAAAACATTAAGCGCCCTAGACCCATGTTTAAAATCATTCCTGAGATTTTTAAGCAAGATGATTCCATCGAAGCCTTTTCTAAGATTATGAAGGGAGTTGCTTTTGTCGAAGACCCAAGGATTTATATTCACTGCAACATAGAGAATTTAGGGTCAAATGACTTGAGGAACATGTACAGAAATGTTATAAATGATTAACAAGGTTTAATCAAGCCAGAGCATAAGATTGTTGAGGATTTAGGATTTGTTGAAATTCTTAACATTCTTGAATTTCCGGATGAAATAGTTCATCTTGTTCTTAGAAGAGTTCATGGGGAGTTCATGTGGCTAGAGTTTGTTTTTAAAATCACTAAGGAGGCAATCAAGGTAGTTACTGGTTTACCCTCAACCGATACTAGACTTGACAAAAGGAAGAAAATACCAAACAAGGGTGTTATGGACCTAACTGGAGCTACATTTGACAACATATCTCTTAGGGTTAATTATATCAATGATGTAAATGTGAAATATGTGAGCATGGTATTTAGATATAGAGTTACACATACAAATAGGTTAAATTTTATTTCTATCTTGTGTATTCATAGTGCATATGACATGGTTAAGAAAAATGCTAAAATTGACATCTGTGAGTGGCTTAAGGATGAACTGATAGATAGCTTGAAAAAGATTAAGGGTGACAAGAAGGGAACATTCCATTTTGGGAATCTACTTGTGTGTTTAATGCTTTACTTCACAAAGAAAATACCCGGCATTGGTCACATGGACTTTGCATATGACATCTCGATAGATAGACGGATCATGGAAGCTATTACCGACATTGGTGCTAACAATGATGACATGGTAAAAGCCTACTTCAAAAACTTTCAAAGCAAGATGAAGGCTAGAGATAGGATACCGCAGAGTATTGTGGATAAGTATGACAAGCAAATCTGTTTTGTAATCAAAAGAGATGAAATATGGATGGAAGTTATTGCTCCTAAAACTATTTGGATAACAGAGATGTGATATGAAGTTGATCTGGATATCCTTGAGGCTTATGCTAAGACACTTCTTGATGCACCTTTGGAACATTCTGAAGAAATTTTTGGCAGTGCTGACACTATTGAGAGTGTTGTTTCGATGCAAAAGCAGCGAAAAAGAAGAGAAAAATTCATCAGAGATGCATCCCAAATGGTTAAAGAGGTTAAGGATAATGTGATGAACTTAAGTGGTATTTCTGCTAGTGAATTGGAAGGACTGGAACTGGTAGCTCATGTTTCACCAATTGTCACTTCTTTGGATATAGACAGTGGTAAGGCAACAAAGTTTAAGAGAGTTGAAAGGAAGAAGAGGAAACCCTCACTGATACTTTCTCCTTCTCCTAAAAGGATAAGAACATTAAGGAAGAAGCAACAGGCTGTAAGGGAGCCTAAAAAGAAATTAACTCCAAAGAAGAAACAACCTAAGGCACCGGATACCCTTACATTGGAGGAATTGATAAACAAAATAATACAAGAAGGTAATCTTAGTAATGTAAATAAATTTTATCATTCATTCAAGGATTCTGATAAGGAGACAATAGAGCAAAGCATTATTTTGCATCTTGACATCTACAAGAAAGTTTTGATTGAGGTTGTAGATGATCTACCTAATGACTTGTACATAAGATTAGAGGCTAAAAGAATGTCAGTGATGAAATTAGATAAAAAATTAAAGGTTGAAGCATTGTTGATGGTTCACCCTGTTAATTCTAGGGAGGAGATTGATGAACTGATTGTTGAAGTCAACTGATCAATTTTTGTGAGTGGTCACTGACAAGTTAGTCTAATAGCCGGGAGAGTGAAAGAGATAGCAGATGAAACTGCAGACAAATGGGATATATTTTTTGTTGAAAAGGAAAAGAAAGAAGAAAGGGAGAGATAGAAAATGGATAAGTCTTTTACTAAGGTATATCAAAAGGATAAAGGTAAAGGCAAAATTGGTAGTGTACCTGGTATAAAGGTCATAGATAACCTTTTCCCTCTGGCATTGGACATCCCACCAATAACTTCAGAGACATCAACACATACAGACAATCAACCAGATAAGGAGCCTGAAGAAGAAACTCATGATGATACTAATCCAGAATCGGAAATTATTTTTACTATGAATGTAGATACACAAGATATTAATATTGTTGTGGATAAAGAGACTACAGAGGTAAAGACAGTTGATGCTAAGAATGTTGAAATCTCTGAGTCACCGGTTAACACTGCTGACTCTCAGAACATTGAAATATCAGCAGAAGATAAGAAACTGGACACTGAGAAATCGATAGATATAGAGGTACATACACAAACTGAGTGTAGCGTCCTAAAATTGCGACACTTGCAATTTCGACTACATTTCGGTCTTCACGATGGCGACGCAACACGCAACCTGAATGGAGACCCCGAAACCTGATTATGACACTGAAAACTGCATTTTTCAAGCACCCTGGCCTGAACCTCCTTGCACCCTGCTGTCCCGGGAGGTGGGACCAGAGCGCCCAGCGCCCTGGTCCCCAGGACCATGGTGCCCAGCGCCCTGGTCCCTGGGTCCTATTTTGGGCCCGGCCTCCTAAGGGGTCTCGGGTCTTTTTGTTTGCAATTTGGAAATTAACTTTCCTGGTCGGCCTAAGGTCGGGAAAATCAGTCTATCAGCCCTAATTGACAAGTATATAAACTACATTTTTCTCTCTCATTTGGCATGAAGGGGATATGTGTACAAAGCGTGGAAGCTATACTCAAGCATTCAAGCATTCAAACATGCAAGCATTCATTCCAAGTCTCCATTCAAGGCTAAGTGTTGCATTCAAGTCAAGGATTCAACCATTGAAGAGGAGATCACATACTACATGCTACAACATACAACATACAACATCTATACCTTCGCACATAAGGATACAAACATCCTTAGAACAAGGTTGCAGGTACGCGGCTGAAATTGAAGATCTGGAATCCTTGTGCAGAGACGAACAGATCCCCCTTCGTTTCGCGGATTTTTCGGAGGACCGTGGCGCCGGGCGCCATCGTCCCAACAACTTTTGCTCAAATTTGCAGGACAACGCCGTATCGACATTTTACTACTAATTCCAGGTCCGCAGCTTCATCCTATATCCCTAACTCAGTTTATAAGCGAATCTTTCTCACTTTCTATGCATTCCTAGCTTAATTCTTCTATGCACATTCTTTACAAAAGAGGGTAGCCTTGCTGTCATAACCCTTGAAACACATTTAGCATCCAATCTTGCATTGTGTGGGATTGGATCTTGTGGGTTTCAACCCCTCTTTTGAATGTAAAGTCTCTCCCCTAAGTGAAAACCATCAACCCTAGTGAATCTCCCTTCTCTCTCCTCGGAGTTGGAAGAGGGGAGGGCAACTAGGGTTCGATCGCGATTTTCCGCTTTACATTTTGGTGAACCCGACGTGAACATCCTTTCGGATTATTCATAGTTAGATCTGAAAATTGGATTCTTTGATTACATTTCCATGTTTGATCTTTTGCAAAATTTTAGAGGTTAATTGCATAAAAACCCTAAATTTTCTTTTTAGTAATTGAACTTGCGAAATGTCTAAATGTTAATGCTTGTTTCAGATCTGCCCTTTTATTACAAATTATCAATTCATATCTATGCTTTAATTTTGAAAATTAAGTGGTTAAGTGTCAAAACCCTAATTTTTGAAACCCTCTTGATTCAACCTTTGTCCGACAATTTCACTAATCAAAACATCTCCAAATCAGCTGTAACTTTGGATTCCACAATAAAATCACAATATCTTTCATCCCTGAAAATTTGGAAAAAAGTTGCGAGGACCGTGTGCACTCCGAGCGCCATCGTCCCCGACATTTTTTCCGAAATTTCGGGAGCGAGATCTTACTGTATTTTCCTGCTAAAATCCAGAATTTTGGCTGATTTTATCAATTTTAACACCTTCAAAATTAAAGTCAAAGTTGGTCTTGTGATTACTTGAATTAAGGCTTCTAAACATTCAAAAATCATTGAAATTGAAATTTTGTGTCAAAATTGTGTTCTTACTGTCCTAAATCTGAAAAGTGTATTTGCATTCATTCGAAATTTCAGTGCTTTATTCAAATTCTTGCAATTTGTGACTTTTGAAATTAAGTACTTAATTACAACAACTTTAATTTCCGCTTTCAAAATTGAATTTTGCGTGAAATTGAGTCAATTTTCAAATTTCAAAATTTGCATTGCTCTTGACATTCCCTCTAAAATCATAAAATTCAAAATTTTGGTTTCCCTCTCTTTTTCAAAATTCAAATTTTTGCATTTTTTGACAATCTTGGTAGGGTTCAATTTCGAGATTGCAACTTTAATTTGGCCTATCTACAGATCGTAAAATCACTCAATTTTTTCAGATTAGCTCTAAAATCATCATACCTTTCATCCCTGCAAATTTCGAAAAAAGTTGCAAGGACCGTGTTGCACTCCGAGCGCCACGGTCCCGGACATTTTTTCCGAAATTTCGGGAGACTGTCGTGATTGCATTTAACAGCTTAACTCCAGAAGATTGGCTGATTTTACTGAAAATTGCTACCTCTAAATTCAAAATCTTCTCTCTCTTTCTAGTGCAAGAGTTTTACAACAATAAGCCCTACTTCCACTATTCCCGTTAGACGAAGCTGTAGAATTAAGTCTTTCCAAGGTTTAACTACCGAGGAGATGGAACCTAATTTGAGTAGCCTTTTTAACGAGGACATGGGTAATTCCTTTAATCCTCCTAATGATGAAGAAGCTCTCCATGAGGTTTCTGAAGAACAACTTTCGAAATTGGATAACCAATTTGACGATTTTCACCAATGGATGTCTCATGAGTATCCCGATAGTCAAGCTCTTCCTTTAATTGAGGGTCTAAAACGTATGCTTCAAAGTGATAAGAATGGAATTGATATTTTGCGTGGTATTTCACACATTGTGAATTCAAATGTGATGCCTATGAAGAGTTGTGCTAAAAATTTGGGTTATACACAACCTCCTACTCAAGTCAATCATTCTATTCCTTTGATGACTTCTATTGCTAGCGTACCTACCTTTACATCAAACATAATGGCTACTTCTATACAAGACATTCCTCCTGTGATCACTAGTCATGGGGGCAATCCTTCTTCTTCAATTAACCCTATTCCTTCATTCAATCCGACTTCTTCATACATTCCTTCAATGAGTGTTCCTATTACATCTTCACAAATGAACATGACGCAAGGGGGCAATTCATTTAACCCTTCCATTCCTCCTTGTAGTGTTCCCCTTGTCCAATCATCCCCTATGACTGACTATCATAGAGTCCCACCACCTTACTCTCTACCTTCTTTCAATAACATAACACCTCCATCTCAATCTAACACATCTAATATGAATTCTTCGACTGAAGCGACCATTAACAATCTTGCACAAACTGTCTCTTCTTTACAGCAACAAATTACCTCTATGAATCAATCTAAGTTTAGTGTGCCCACATTTGATGTTGCGAGCCCACTTTCTCTTGACATTGTTCGAGCTATCCCTCCTAAACATGTTGAAATCCCGCATTTGGAGCTTTATAATGGTAAAGGAGATCCTCTAACACATGTTAAGACTTTTCAAACAATATGTACTGATTTTGCTTATGACCAAAGGTTGCTTGCAAAACTGTTCACTAGAACATTAAGAGACAAAGCCCTACAATGGTATTGCTCGTTGCCTTCCTATTCTATTACTTCTTTCGAACAACTTGCAAATGCTTTCATTCAACAATTTCAAAACAATATAAGTCCTAAAGTTACTTTGATTGATTTAATGCATTGTAAACAAGGTGTTAAAGAAAAAGTGACTGATTTCATTGGTAGATATAAGCATTTGTATGCTCAAATTTCCTTTCCAGTGCCTGACAATGATATTCAAAGAATCTTTATTTCTAATTTACAAAAAGATATTCGAGACAAACTTCTGTTTTCTGAGTTTACTTCTTTCCAACAGTTGTGTGCAACTCTTCACAATTATCAATTGACTGTGAGTCAAATGGAACAATCACATCCTATGGCTCTGAGTGATAAGGGTGATAGCAGTCAACAACCATTTGGAAAGTTTAAACCGAACAGAGATTCCATCAAATTCAATGAAAACATCATCAACAACAATGTGAATGCAGCATCAGGTGTGCCTCCTATTTCTAAATTTTTCAAGAAAGAAAGAAAGTATACTCCTTTGAATGAATCATTGCATAGTATTATGAATAAGTTATTGGAACAAAATGTGCTTACTCTTCCTCCTATAAGACAAATTGATCCTGCAAATATTACTTCACCTTATTTTGATAACAAAGCTTTTTGTCAATTTCATCGTCAGCCTGGGCATGATACTGAAAAGTGTTTTTCTTTAAAGGGTAAAATTCAAGATTTGATTGATAATAATACTATTTCTGTTTCTGGAGTGAATGATAAAGGCAATACATCTGTAGCTCCTCCTAATCAAAATCTTCAAATTTTTACTGATCCATTACCTTCTCATACCTCTAATGCAATTGAGGCTAATGATTCCTCTCTCTCATCTAATGGTCTTGTGTCTATGACTCCGAATGTGATTAACTTTGTAGACCAGCAAGAAATCCCTAAAGAACCTTCCATCACATTTGATTCCAGTGAAACCATTAGGGCACCTGATGGTCCTTTATACATAGTTGCAAAAGTCAAGAATACACCTTGCCGTGGAGTGCTTATTGATCCTTCGTGCATGATTAATGTTATTACTGAAGAATTTCTTTTTACTTTGCAATTGAATCAAGTGATATATGACAAAACAGATGTGATTGTGAAACTATTTGATGCATTTTCTTCTCCTGCAATTGGTTCTATTACATTACCTATTGAGGTCCATAACAAATCTCTTGATGTGAACTTTGCTATTATTCCATCTTCCGAACAATTTCGTGTGAAGCTTGGCTATCCTTGGCTATCTTCCATGAAAGCTATTGCTTATCCTATTCATAAGTGTTTGAAATTTCCCCATAATGGTGAAGTTGTTACTGTCAATCATAGTCTCTTTAAACCAGCTGAAAGAACTTCTAGCGTTCCTATTGATTACTTTTGGCCTAAACAATTCCAATCTCTTCCTCCGCGAAGTGATCATCTTTTCAAATCTTATCAAAAGTGGAAAACAGATATGATCCTATCTCTAAGTGAACCTAGAACACCTAAACTTAATATTCCTATCATTCTTGAGAAGGAAGTTCTTCCTTTGAAAGATAAAACTAATGTCTTTCCTCAAGAAGATTCCCAACCCATCCCTATGGATGTGACTATGTCTATATCTAATAAACTTCCTAAAAGTAGACCTATCCCTCCTCGTCATGATGGACTTGGTCTCCTTCCTAAACCAAATATTCCTCCTTTATATGGAGCAGTTCCTCCTCCTTCCTTTTATAGAGAGAAGAGACCTTCTTCTTCTCCTATTATTCAACCTAAGAGACCACAACCTAAACACCCAAGTGATAGGGATGAGAACATTCCTCCTCCTCAATCTTCGCAACTTCCTACTAAGACTAGACGAAATCGTTCTGCACGTGAATGCCGGCGAAAGCGTCGTCTTAGAGCTCAAACTTTGCAATCTCCAAAAACACCTTCAACAAGCATTATTCCATTTTCTCCTCAGCCGGAAATTGAGCCGATATCTCCTAAACATAAGATGCATGATGGTCTTGATCCTGTGCGAGTTAAAGATCCTATTTTTATAAATCTTGATGATGATATAGATGAAAATGTTATGCATGATGAAAATGTTACTCCTCTTGCTTCTGATAGTGAATATGAACTTGTTGATGTTGATAACCATTTATCTAATGAATTTTCTAAAGCACTTATCCTAGCTCCTAGACAAGAACAACGTGGCTTGGAACATGAACATAGCCCTTGTTTGGATCTTGTGATAGCTCCATCTGTTGTGTTGGATGTTCCTCCTCTGGCATGTTCCTTGCCTTCCCGAAATATTGATCAGCAAGATCGGGGGGTAGATGACGTGCTAGACTAGTTACATTAGCATAGCAGATTCTCTCCCCCTCTCTTTTGTTACTTCCTCTATATGTTATTCTCATTCTTCTATTTGTCGTCCTTAGTGTTGTCTACTTGAGGATGATGCAAAGATCTCTCGATCTCTCTCATGTTGACTCAAAAGACACATGTGTTCCCTTCTTCTAGGTGACCTTCCTTGATTGGGGAATGAAGAACAATTATGCATACATATATATGATATATATACATGAATTATCATACAGCATACTGACCCCGAGGAAAGCGAAGTCACCTTGTGCTTTGTGTTTTGTGTCTATTATCCTTGGGCTTATCTCACACTTGGGGGCTAAATCCTTGCGATAACGTGCTCCTTTCCTTTCTCATTTCTTATATGTATCACTACCTTAAAGCAATCACCCCCGGTGAGGCGTGTGCGATCGCTTTAACGTAGGGGGGCATACATCCCGTTCATATCTTTTCAAGATACTTGAAAATTTCTTGGCAAATTTAACCTTGCCTTGAAAATTTTTGATATCTTTCTTGCATGACTCATAGTGAGGGAACCTTACTACTGACAGTCATGGTTCTCCCTCGTGATCGTCCCTTTTACTTTGTCAATCGAAGTCGTAAGATCCTTAGTCCACTGGGGGCTTGGTGTATCTTGCCTCCTTGACGTGGTGAAAGTCCTTCAAAATTGTTTCCTTGTACTTTACCGGAAGTATGAGCATACATACTCCTGCTAAAGTGGGGGCTAAATGTAGCGTCCTAAAATTGCGACACTTGCAATTTCGACTGCATTTCGGTCTTCACGATGGCGACGCAACACGCAACCTGAATGGAGACCCCGAAACCTGATTATGACACTGAAAACTGCATTTTTCAAGCACCCTGGCCTGAACCTCCTTGCACCCTGCTGTCCCGGGAGGTGGGACCAGAGCGCCCAGCGCCCTGGTCCCCAGGACCATGGCGCCCAGCGCCCTGGTCCCTGGGTCCTATTTTGGGCCCGGCCTCCTAAGGGGTCTCGGGTCTTTTTGTTTGCAATTTGGAAATTAACTTTCCTGGTCGGCCTAAGGTCGGGAAAATCAGTCTATCAGCCCTAATTGACAAGTATATAAACTACATTTTTCTCTCTCATTTGGCATGAAGGGGATATGTGTACAAAGCGTGGAAGCTATACTCAAGCATTCAAGCATTCAAACATTCAAGCATTCATTCCAAGTCTCCATTCAAGGCTAAGTGTTGCATTCAAGTCAAGGATTCAACCATTGAAGAGGAGATCACATACTACATGCTACAACATACAACATACAACATCTATACCTTCGCACATAAGGATACAAACATCCTTAGAACAAGGTTGCAGGTACGCGACTGAAATTGAAGATCTGGAATCCTTGTGCAGAGACGAACAGATCCCCCTTCGTTTCGCGGATTTTTCGGAGGACCGTGGCGCCGGGCGCCATCGTCCCAACAACTTTTGCTCAAATTTGCAGGACAACGCCGTATCGACATTTTACTACTAATTCCAGGTCCGCAGCTTCATCCTATATCCCTAACTCAGTTTATAAGCGAATCTTTCTCACTTTCTATGCATTCCTAGCTTAATTCTTCTATGCACATTCTTTACAAAAGAGGGTAGCCTTGCTGTCATAACCCTTGAAACACATTTAGCATCCAATCTTGCATTGTGTGGGATTGGATCTTGTGGGTTTCAACCCCTCTTTTGAATGTAAAGTCTCTCCCCTAAGTGAAAACCATCAACCCTAGTGAATCTCCCTTCTCTCTCCTCGGAGTTGGAAGAGGGGAGGGCAACTAGGGTTCGATCGCGATTTTCCACTTTACACTGAGAAACCAACAAAAGCATAGGTAATAACATAGAGTGAGAAACTGGCAGAAATTGTAAATAAAGAGGAAACAAATTATGGAAACAAGGAAGAAATTGTTAAGATAATTGGCCAAGTGTTTGATGAAAAGAAAGTCATTGTAGAACCAAGCATATCCACTATAGATTTTAGACCTACAAATGTAACAGATGTTCTTTTGGATTCAATTAAGAGGATCACAGAGTGCAACACCTTAGCATTTAAGGCTATTGATGATACATTGCCCATTTTAAAAATGATTGCACCGACATGTAAGGTAGATCATATTGATGGTTCTTTGAGTAAATTGGACGCATTGTCCAAATTTATTGCTTCAAATGTTCTAACTATAGATAAGGCCAATGAAGAAACCATTAAGGAAAAGGTGAATAAAGAAAAAGAAGAATTCTTTGAGAAAACTATCAAGGACTATATTAAGCATACCGATTCCTTATTACCAGTACTTAATTCAACAATTTTGGAATATAAGGATTTGTAGAAAGAAGCTTGCAAGCCTCACAACCTGACTGACAATATTGATGAGGAGATCAAGAAAACACAAAAGGAGATAAATGACATAGCAGATAATATGATAAGTTCTTCGGAACTTACCTCAGTTTTTTATCAAGAGATGGCAATTTTTAAGGAAAAGATAGAGAAACTAGAGCAGGAAAAAGCAAGGATAAGGTTGAAGGCCCGAGAACTGAAAAAAAAAACTTGGTCCAAGATTGGACAGTCTTATAACTTAGCGGGTTCAACTATCTAAAGCATTAATTCAAGGAGAACGATCACCAGAACAACAGATACATTATCTGACCAACATGATCCAGTAGACCAAAACCATTATTTCCAATAGTAATAAATTCATGCAGAGTCTGAATCTATTTTGGCATATATCTTTCAAATTGTACATAACCGGTTACAGGCTATGAGGTATAATTTTTGTATTCTTTGATTCTTTTTGACATCCTTTGTCATTGATGTCAAAGGGGGAGTAATATGGAGAAAAATGTATGGAGGAAAATGCACAAAAGAAATCACTTGATCAGGGGGAGCACACTTTTTTAGGGATCAGTTTTGGACTTCATTTTTTGACAACAGTTTTTGGATTTTTCTCATGAGTGTTGACATCAATGCCAAAGGGGGAGATTGTTGGAATTCTACACTCACATGAGAATGGTTGATGTTGTCATTGATGGCAACCAATTGGTAACAGGATTCTACAGGTTCACTAGCAACACAGACATCATTCACTGGCATCGATAGGCACAACAACGTTCATTCATCGACATCTAGTTCACATCGGCAATGAAGCATACCGGCACTCAGGCTGATATGAGACAAAGTTTGATTGCAATTAATTATTTGTAAGCCGACATAATGTATTGTAAAGACTCATATATGTATAAGATCTTATAGGTCATTTTTGATATAGCATAAAATGGCATTATATAGAAGATAGCGAAAGGATTTTGTAATAAGGCAAATAGGTTATGTAAGTGAATATAATTCACCGACAAGGTTTTTGGTTATGGTTTCTGACAGAGCTTAAATCGGTGCTGAATCAAGCATTGCAGATGCTATTTTGAGCAGTATATTGTCTTGGATTTAATTATCCATTTTTATAGTCAGTGAGACTCTTTCATTGAGCAGTGAGCTCTAGGTTGTTGGCCTGCTTGCATGTGTAGGCCCCTATTGTAAGTAATATTTATTCATATTGGCCAATGAGTAAATATTGTGGGTCACAAATCCCATCGAGGATTTTCCCTTACCGCGTTTCCTCATATCTTGTGTTATGGTGTGCATTTATGTTGTCTCTGTTACTTCTCTTTACTGTATTTTTACCTGTTTACCGATACATTGATTTAAGTTGCAAAGTTATAAATACGTTAAAATATTCCATTAACCGGTTAGACACTTATTCACTCCCCCCTCTCAGTGTCTTTGGGACTGTCATTACATCTAACACATCATAGCTTAATCATGCATATCATTAGCTTAATTAGACTCTTAGATCAATCTACCATAATCAATCTCATATTTGCATATCATTATCATTTTAAATCCCCTGTCTAGGTGTAGTCAAGTCACTGGGATTGCTTATCCAAATCTGAGAGCAAATCCATACTCGCATCTCTTAGGAGGCGATAGGTCGCTTTGTCATGGTTCATCTTTCATTTGTTTATTATTTGCTAACCATGCTTGTAATGATCTATTGAGTGTTTGTGTTGTAGCTACAAGTATCACACATCATAGGCACGACACCCACCGTGGGGCCGAAAATCTCATTTTTGGCCTCTTAACATCATCAAAATTTCAATCTAGCAAGTTTCTGGCTGGGTCTGATTCAAAATTTTGTACGAGTTCCCTTTCTATCTTGTACAAGCTCCTTTGTGTATTCGTACAAGTAGGTGAGAATTATCGTACGATCAGGTGAGAAATGTCGTTCAAAATTATGCTTCTGTGTTTTCAAAATAGATTGCATTTTAGGGTTTTCATGCTTCAATTTGATTATTACTAATGGTAACCTTGGCCTGTTTGTGAGTTTTTTGACAGCATAACTAGTTTTTGCAGGATGATTGTCGAAGATTATGCTTGTCAAAGCTTCATTTCATCCAAACATCATGACTACTAACGTATCTGTTTTGCAGGTTGCCTAGGATGACTCAACCAAACTTTGTGTCTTCTTTAAGTTTTCTAGGCACACTTATTTTGCTAAAGGAAATGAACAAACATGTCTTATGTGTTTTGATGATAGGCGAGTATGCTCTCACCTTTCTTAGGTGATTAGAAAGCCAGACTCATCTTTTGATTTCAATAGTGCATATCTTTAGCGGGCCTGCCCTCTGGAGGAGCCTATATGGCCAAAGCCATTAAGGCCGGTGAGAGGGGAACAACCTAAGTGGGAATGGCTAACGCCAAGTACTCCAACCCACTATAAAATAAACTCAATTTTATGAAAATCAAGTCAATGACATTGCTCAGGAATAGCTCTCCTCCCTACCTTCGGGTATATCAAACCTTGGTTTTCAAGGCTGGGAGACCTCTTAATTGAGTTTATACCCCAATGCTCCGAACAGATCCCTTACTAGTTTTGATTAAAATTAGAAGCTACTCGATTCACCTCTGAAATGGGGATAATCTTTGTGCAAGAGAGATAGTAACTCTCCCAAGACACTTTCCATATTGTGCCCCTATTAGCGTTTGGAGTCGGATAATACGACGTTGAGAATCCATTGCGTGAGACTTACTAGCCGTATTCTGATTAGCTATTGGGTGTGTACCTAAGTTTCCAAGCAAAGGTTTTCTCTCTCAGCCAACTTCCTTAGGTTGTGTGTTGTGCTTGAGGTCACTTATCATATCACGTGTTTTTTGTATCTTCTTCCCTAAAATAGAAAATCAGACATCTAAAACTAGAAAACAAAAGCAAAATATCAAACTTCATTCATAAAAAAACTGTCCAAACAAATTTTTTGTCTTTGTTATGTCCTTTTTCGTACGAGTTTGTTAGTTTGTCGTACGAAGCATCTATTTTATCATTCGGTCTAGTGAGAATTGTCATACGAAGCATTTTGGTAGAAAACTTTGTGTTATCTCTCATCATCTGGTCCAGTGGGAATTGTCGTACGAGTCAGCTTAGCAGAGAATTTTGTGTCATCTTTTATCATCTGGTTTTGTGAGAAAGCTTGTACGCGTTTATGTTTTTTGTCATGCAAGATTTCTAGTTTGTCGTATGAGTCTATCTAAATTGTTGTTTGGGGTTGTATAAGGTGTCGTACAAATTTATGTCTCTGTCTATCAAGAACTGTCTTCTTGCATGTCTTTTTCAGACTTGTCATATTTGCTTGGTCAGTTTACAGTGAGCATAAACACCTGTTATTTGTCATTCTGTTCTTAGATTGTTTTATTGGTTCGCTTGGTCAAGTTATCATCTATCAAATCCGATTCTATAAATAGACACCTCAAAATTTTCAAGTATTCATCTTCAACAAGTTCAAGATCTAAACATCTCAAAGTGCATTATCACCCTCTTCGATAAACTGATCACTCAAAACATAGTTTCTCATCAGGATCTATCATCCTCTATCATGAAACTACAATGTTTGGTCAGGACAACCTTGTCCCACATTGTAGTATATATCGTTCCTATTGGACTTGGTTTTATTAAAATCATCATCATTGCACTCCAAAACTGAAGATCAAAAAACTTGCAAACTTTTAAACACTTGAATCAACTTTTTGTGTCATATCACTCTATCATATTTACATTGACAGTTGATCACTTATCAAAACACCTTTTAGACAATCGAAATCCTAGCACAATAACTAACACATGTGTATGCCTATTTTAATTAGAGCACAAAGACAGAAGATCGCAAAGACAAAAATTGAAACATTTGAAATAGCTGAAGATCATAGCAACATGGAATACCAAAGAAAAATACAAGAAGAAGACATAACAAGTCAACATATCAGAGAAATCAAACAAGTCCAAAATAAAAATCCAACTATGTCAAAACCTCACAAGGACTCAAATGCATATTCAAAGAAAGGTGGCTCTTTTATGCAACTCTTAAAGATCCCTAAGGGATTTTGCTGAGGAATATCAAAATCATGCACCTATGTCTAGCAATGGCTCATCCCCCCATAACAAAATTGACTCTCCAAAGCCATCTATTTCTAAACCTCTTAAAAACTTGCAAGAACCTTCCATAGCATCATTACCAAACAATACACCCAAAGATGAAGGTCCCCAAGGGATATCCATAATGGCCATCAAACCTATTTCAGAGGATCCTATTCAAAGATCATCTCCTTCATATCCAAGCATTGATTCCTTGCAACATCCCCATAATGATCACTTGCAAATTGAATTCCTCATTCATAGAATGCTCGTTAAATGTGTCCTAATAGATGGGAGAGATGGCTTAAACATTTGCTCATTAAGTCTTGTCTGTGCTATAGGTTATTCAAAAGATGCAGTTGATCCCCAGAAAAAGATCACATTCAAAGCATATGATGAAGAAGAGTGTTCCTCTAAAGGAATTGTAATATTACCCATCAGAGTTGGACCTTTGAAGAAAGACCCAACCTGCCAAGTTCTAGACTTGGACTTACCATACGACATACTCTTGGGAAGACCATGGATACATGACATACAGGCTATTCCATCAACATGTCATCAGTGCCTGAAATCTCCATACAATGGGCAGGAAATCACGATCTCAACAAACTCAAATCCATTGTAGTGTTGTACTAATTTAAAACCAACTCAAGAGGTCATTGTTCCACATAACAGAGAGGCAACATCTTCAAACACAGAATCCAAAGAAAAATCATTTGCCTCAATTTTGTCAAGCATGGAAAAATAAATGCAGCTAAGAGATTGAGGGAACAACGAATATTTGCTATCATGGGAAAACAAACAAGAGCAACTTGAAATTGAAAGGGAAGAAGAAGATGTAGGTGTCGATATAGTTCACATGTATGCAAGACAAACATTAGGAACTAGCCCACTTGAATCAAAATCACATTCAGTTGGCTTGGACTTAATTGAGGATGATCAGGAGCTCCTTGCGTGAGGTCATTCTGATGAGAATATCATTCTAGACATGGAAATACATACTGAAAGCTTTGACATCTCTATCACAACCCCTAATATCTTTGAAACTATTCAACATGAGGATCCTTTATCCTTAATCCCTCCCAAACCTATGGACTAGGAAAATGAAAGACATGCCACCATTGATACCTTTCCTAATGACCATGCCATATCTTTATATCTTAATGAAATCGAACCCACAATAACTTTCACTAGGGATTTCGCTAATGTATCTTCAATTCAAGTGGGTGTCAAATCTCCTAGTCGCAAAAGTGAAAATCAAGAAAATAATATCAGGTCTATTGCTGAAAACCATTTTTTGGCAACATTAGACTGAGAAAAAGTAAAAAGAAAGGACGCATCTAATGGTGAAAACCTCCGCGAGGCACTGGAAGATGGGAGATTTGACACTTTACCTGAATACTATCAAGAAAGGTCATCAATTTTGATAGAATCAACATAGGCAGTTACCATTGGCACAAGTGATCTATATCCAACAACTTCTCTATCAGAACTAGCAAGGCACAAATACTTGGAACCCTTCAAAAGATGGCAAATAAATTTTACCTAGTCATATACAGACATTCCAAGGTTTGATCCAAATCTTATAATACATCACCCAAATATCAGTCTAGGAGCAGGCATCAATAATGGAACACAACAAGGATCAGGAGCAGGCATTCTATTCATCACACCACAAGGTCATACAATTCCAAAAGCATACAAATTAAGCTTTCCATGCACCAACAATACAACATAATATGAAGCTTTGGTTACAGGTATCAAAATGGCTATAGAATGGAACATTACACAACTTCAAGTCTTTAGAGACTCTCAACTCATCATCAATCAAATCGACGATGATTATCAAACAAGGGATGAAAAGTTAATGCCTTATAAGAAGATGGTTGATGATATCTAGAAATACTTTGTAGAAATAACTTTTCAATAGATTCTAAGGAATGACAACAAAGCATCAGATGCCATGGCAACACTTGCTTCTCTACTTCAGACACAGGAAAATCAAGAGCATTATGAATTCCTGGTGGAAGAGTTGTTCTACCCTGCTCATAATTGTCTTGATTCCCAAACTATATGTCACCTTATTGGGCATGATTCCTCCCACTATGGCCAAACTTACATATACGTGAAAGATAATATCCTCCCTCCTGACTTATCAAAAAATCAAAAGAGAGACTTTATTCACCAATCCTCCCATTATACTCTTGTCACAGATACCCTTTTTAAATGAGGTCTGGATGGTACTCTTTTAAGATGTCTTGAACAAGAAGAATCTGAAAAGGCCTTAAATGAAGTCCATAACGACATTCATGGCACTCATTCAAGTGGTCTTACCCTTTCTAAATAACTCATACGCTTGGGCTATTATTGGCCAACTATGGAATGAGATTCTTTTCAGATAGCTAGAACATGCAAACAATGTCAGATCCATGGAAATTTGATTCATACACTAGCTTAAGAACTTCATGCTTTGGCAACATCTTGGCCTTTCTGCCAATGAGGCCTTGATCTAGTAGGAGAGATAAATCCTTCTTCATCTAATGGTCACAAATTCATCCTTGTAGCTATAGAATATTTCACAAAATGGATGGAGGCAGTACATCTCATCAATATCACAGGAAAACAAATTGTTGCATTTATCTTGAGCTACATCATTTGTCACTATGGAATACCCATGACCATTATCATTGATAATGGGTGACCGTTCAAGAATCAGGATGTACAAGAACTATGTGACAAATTCAAGATCCAACACAGATTGTCAACACCCTACTATCCACAAGGGAATGGGCAAGTAGAAGCATCAAACAAAACTATTTTGAAAATCCTCAAAAAGACAGTGAATGATCCTGGAAGAGATTGGCATATTCAATTGAACCCTGCTCTATAGGCTTAAAGTACTAGTATCCACACACCAACATGTTCTATACCTTTCTCTCTTGTCTATGGATCATAAGTAATACTACCAATAGAAGTAGAGATACCTTATCTACGAGTATCATTAAAAGGTCTTATCCCAGATGAAGAATAACGAGTATCTAGATTACAAGAGTTAGAATTGATCAATGAACGAAGACAAAATGCCTTTGATCATTTAAGGCTATATCAGCAAATAATGTGCTGAAGTTATAACCACAAGGTCAAACTGAGAACATTTCAAGTTGGAGAACTAGTACTAAAGGAAAATCCACGAAACTAGTCAGATCGAGAAAAGAAAGGAAAGATTGAACCAAACTGGTTAGGTCCGTTTGTGGTCACATCAGTATTTGGGTGAGGAGAATATCAACTATCAACACAGGATGGGGATCAGCTCGAGGAACCCATCAACAACATGCATCTGAAGAAGTTTTATGTTTGAAAAAGCAAAAAAATCCCAAAACAGTGAAAAAGCAGAAAATCCAAAAAAAATCAAATATGAGAAAAAGTGCAATAAAAATAGATGGTGAAAACCTGGAAAACAGGCGCTATCTATCAGCTAGCTCTTCCATCTATTAGTTTATGCATCCTTATGCTTGCATTCATTTTCCATTAGCGCTGTTCATATCCATATTAAAGCCTTTGTACATATGCAGGCATCCCAGGTGGCTTCTCACCATGGTTTGGATCATTAGGTATATCATAATGAGTTTGTTTCTACGCTTGAGGCAAAATCCTACACCTAGCTAGGGGCAAAATTTTTGGATCAATTTGAGCTTAATCAAATAGGTATAACAATAATCAGGAACTCTTATCAAGCAAAACCTAAGACACATCCAACGTTGAACACAAGATCAAATTATAAAACATCAAACTATCACATGTTAGTCTAAGCACATCACACACTTTTCAATGGATGATATCTTTTGACACTAATTTTAGCATGCTTGTTCAACTTTTCTATCTTGATTTTCGCTATCATGATTTTTGAGTGACTCCATGATGTCTCTGACTAGAGGAACAAGGAAGGAATATGATGTTTTTCTTGTCTGTTGTTTGTAAATTAATTATTAATATGTGCAAATTTGTCTCAGGACATGATCATCGGAGTATCATCGAAGACATTTTTGATTTGTGTATAGAAATGGTTAATGCTACCTATTTTACACAAGCAACATTCAGGTCATCTTGGTTCAATTATACCTTGATGCTTGTGCTAACTTGCAATATCAAAATCGAGGAAAGTAGTGCTCAAGTCATCATGGTTTAATTATACCATCGATGTTTGCACCCACTTCCCACATTTTAAAAAGCTCAATGATGACAAAACGCAATAACCCAGTGACTAGTCTGGTCATAGCTTTGCATTTCATTTACATTTGCATTGGCATTTAGCTTGCATTTCATTCTAGCATGGGATCCCACATGCTCATTTTATCCAAGGTTAAATCTATCGCATGAATCATCAAGGTATCATCGTAAGTGTATACACAATCAGACTGATGACTCATCTCTCTCCAGATATTGTCGACCCAACGAAAATCTTATGTTCCCCCCTCAATAGAATCAACAAAAACATGTCTGAATCTTCCTACAACATGATATCAACAAAATGTCAGTTCTTTATCCAATCAACCTTATCAATTCTATCAATCGATCGCATCTAATTGATTCTATCATGTCTTATACAGGAGGCGGGTGATCGTACACACATTGATCTGGAACCACCTGCAGCAGAGGTATGAGGTTTATCTTTCCTGGAACCAAACGTTTTGATCAAGTCTTATAAAAGATATATCGTTCCTGAAAGCAGACCTTTGATCATCTTTGTCTTATATAGGAGGTGTCATTCCTGAAACCAGACTGAATCTCGATCTTATCAATCTAGTCAATCAAACTATATCAATAATCAAGAACCACATCATTGTGATAATAGAACTCGCACTTTCATCAACCACAATTGCAGGAATCATCCAATAATCTATCAGGAAATCAATTTCGCAAAGATCCAAAAAAAAAACACACGTCGAAGGTCAATTATCTCAATTGATCTCCCGAGGGGGCATCATCGTACCACACAATTAATGCACATTTAAAACACTTAAAAATGTATATAAAAGATCAAAAACACACAAGAGCATAATAACAAAGACAAGACAACAAAAGTATATGCAAGTTTACAAATCTACTAAAGAAATCATAGGTTTATAATATTGTATACACCTAAAAATGGTCTGAAGATAATTAATTAAATAATCAATTATTTAATTAATCCCCCTTCCTAATTTAATTGAATTCATTAGCAATTTTATTAAATTATCCCTTTCATCTAATTATTAATAAATTTAAGAATTTATTTAATAGGTTCATTTCGATAGTCCCCTTTGATTAATTAATCCAAATTAATTAATCCTCTCTCCATTTCAGTCAATTCTTCTAATCCCCTAATTAATTAAAATAAATCAATTTATGGGTTATTGAAAATTAACTAGTCTTTTCTTATTATTTGAATTTTTAAATTCAAATTACCCACATGCCTCCTAACTTCTAACCACCTAACCTAACCACCCCCCTAACCTAACCCATTCCACCCAATCCTTGGGTTTGCCTAACCCTATCCTATCTTGCACATTCTAACCTCCTTATCCTAACCTCATATGGTGTAGATATTCTTCCCTTGAGACACATGGCAATTTGACCACATGTCTCCTCTCTTGGACACTTGCCCTTTTATGAGCAAGGCTCCTTGACACTTGTCACCACAGAGATGACAAGTTTCCCTTCCTCCAACCTCTTCTTCAACCTCCTCCAATTTCACCCTTGATATCTTCAGACTCAATCTTGACTGTTGATTCCTACAACCTCACCCCCGGCCTTGGAAATCCTATAAATATCCCCCATTTTGGAGCACAAAGGATCCCATCTCATTATCAATTTAGGCATTGTTACTATAGGCATATCATTTTTGAGCATTGTCATAGGTAATTGCATCTTAGATTCAGCTTAATTTGATCATTTTCTAGCATAATTGTTGAATCATGTAGCTTAATCAATCTCTTTTCTATCTTAATTGCATCATCATCATAGCTTAATCATGCATATCATTAGCTTAATTAAACCCCTAGATCAATCTAGCATAATCAATCTCATCTTTGCATATTATTATCATTTCAAATCCTCCATCTAGGTGTAGTCAAGTCACTAGGATTGCTTATCCAGATCTGAGAGCAAATCCATACTCGCATGTCTTAGGAGGAGATAGGTCACTTTGGCATGGTTCATCTTTCATTTGCTTATTATTTGATAACCATGCTTGTAATGATCTATTGAGTGTTTGTATTGTAGCTACAGGTATCACACATCACAGGTACGATAAATATTATCTATATTTCATTTATCATTTGATAATAAGGTTCATGCATGAAAAGCTAGTTCAAGAATATGTTACACAACAAACTAAATACAATGTTTCCATTCTTGCTCAAAATGTATAAAAAGCTTATGAATGCTTGAAAGAGTATAGAAACTTATGAAAGCACATATAAGTATACAAAATTATATGTAGGCATTAACCATTACTTATCTAAATTGTTTACAGATTTGAATTCCATTTCAATCACAATTATTTTCAAGACAATCTCATCTCAAAGTAATAAAGACATGTAGTGGCTTTTCCACAATTCACTGGGAAACATCTTTTTAAGTAGAAACACAGTATAAGAATATCTTGATTGATTAAGATAAATCATTACTTTTAGGATATTTGCATTTAATATAAGTCTATAATGGTCTCTAATTAACAACACATGAATATTCTTCATCAACCCAAAAGAGAAATATGCCTTTAACACCAGCCCTATGTTATTCTTAATCTCCTTTTATACTACCATTAAATAGATCTATCTCTCTCAAGGATAACATGGTTCAACTCATTGAAACTCATCTTATAACATGGAATATGATATAATAATAATATCCACAAGAATGAAATATGATATATAATCAATTAAGATATTGGAGTGTGATCTTACTATTCTTAAGGTACCATAAACTATGTAAAGGGACTTAAACACTTCAAATACATACTAAGTTTCTTTACTAATGCAACATAATACTAATTACATGTCTTTTACTATATCAAACAAAATGAATCACAATTATGTCAACCTAATCAAAGAGTGCAAGTCATTCACTCTACAATTGAATATCTATTCAACCTAACCCTTAAATTAATGAATCATAAATTATCTTTTTTTTAATTCCCCAAAACATTTTGCATCTTTATTTATCAAAAGATCCAAAATACTTTTAAAGGAGTATTATACTATTGTCAAAAAGTATTATGCTAGTTAATTGTTCTAATTGTAAGACTAGATATATTTTATCCTCATCGATATTTCTAGTTTAATGTAATATGTGAAGAGGGGAAAAACAACAAAACAAGATTCAATGGTTATATTCAAATAAATCATTCAAAAGGTAAAACAAAACCATTTATACCTTGCTATTTTTACCTTCTCCTTTAGATTGGGCTTGACGAAGTGAAGATGTGCCCTTGTGCTCCACTTGTTTGGATTTTCCCTTCTTGATTGATGTGGATTTCTCTCCAAGATGCACAACAAAGATAAAAGGGATAGAGTGATAGGTACTTAAGTGATGGATATGGACTCTAAATGGATAATTGATTGTAATGGTGATACTCTTGATGGATTGCTAAAGTTAAAATGACAACATGAGATCACTTGACTTGGAGATGGAAAATGAAGGGGAGGAGACCCCAATTTATAGATTCGAGAGAGGATGAATGGATGGTCAAGATTGAATGGAGATGGAGGGTTGAGATCTATTTGAGAGGGAGCACGTGGATTAAGAGGACAAGCGCGAGATTCAAGAGATATGCCATAAAGGCATTTCTTATGTCCACACCTCTCAAGGTACATGAGGAAGAGCTCCCAAGTAGATTGGGAAGAGAAAAAGGAATTAAAATTCCTTGGAGAAATGGGAGAGGAATTTAAAAATTCCAAAACAAGAGATGTGTGGGAAGACTAAATGGATAAAGGAATTAAAAATTCCTTGGGAAGAGGATGCATGGGGAGATTCAAAGAATTTGAATTTCTTTGAAAGGATCAAGGTGATTAGGGATGTGCAAATGATTAAGGAGATTTATTAGGTGGCTTAATGAGTGATTAAGGAGAAAGTGAGAAAGTTAGGAGGATGTGACATAAGGAGAGATAATGCGTGGAGGAATATAAAATTGAGGAATGATGATAATCATGCTTCTAGAAGATTTAATTAGGCTAAGTGAGGACTAGAAGAAGTGATTTGTAGAAATCACATTACTTAAGTTAATTAATTAGAATTAATTAACTAAGAGGAATTTAGAAGAATTAATGATTGAGACGACTTTAGAAGAATGGGGAATAATTAATTTTGATAAATTAATTATAGGACCATAGTGATAAAATTAATTAAATTTGAATTTTTTTAATTTTAGGAAGAAAGGGACCAACACAATTAAATTAATTAATTATGTGGAGAAAAATTTAATTAATTTTAGGTGTCTACAATATGAAATCATGTCTCAATTGAGTTCTTTAAAGTAGTCATTTTATTACATAAGCCTTACCCTGTATAGCTTATTACAAAAGCCCTTAATCTCAATATAGGTACAAATCTTCCACCTTGAGAATCTTTTCTCCATAAGATAATGATTATCATCATATGATATTCTTCATTGGATCTTATTATTTATATCTCCAACCTAAGGTGTCCATCGAGATACCACATAATATCTTATGACTAATTTAATAAGAATTTAATGAATCATTATACAAAGATGAATAAATGTAAAAACATTAGAGATCATATATATTATAATCAATCTAACTTGTTATTCAAAGTGGTTCAATAATTATGATAGCTTATCTTTAAAATAATATTTGATACCTAAGTCAAATAGTCTTTCCTAATTTAAGATTGCACCTTTACTTACATGATGAAGGAGGTTATCGAATAAGGGTGATCTTACCTTTGCAATTTTGCCAATTATTATATTGACTTCATAATGCATATGACCATTATTTATTAAATGGTCATCTAACTATATAATAAATTCTAAGTTATCAAGTAAGTAAGTGAAATCCTAAATATAAATAGATAAAGAGCGATAGTCACATCTACTAGTCTTTGCAAGAATAGACTTTTTAATAATTAGTGCATGTTGACGTGAAAATGAAATAGAAAATAAGAGGTTTCTTTACTATGCAGAGATAGACTTAAATGCTTATCAAAAGTATATCATCAAATCATGGATCTTGTATGCAAAATTAAACAATTAAGCAAGCACACATAGTGTATAGTGCAAACATGGAACAAGAACCACTTGACAAACCCCTCATACAAAATCGGAGTCTTGTGATTTGATTTGCTCGAGGGAATTTGTTAAAAGGGGTTTTAAATTCTTCTATGTGAATAATTTGGTTAATTGTAATGCTAGAGATTTCTATAACATTTTATTTTTTCATATGCAAATCGACAAGAGTAAAGTTGGTGTAGAGGAGGGGATTTGCTACCCTCAAAGTGATAAAACTCAAGGAGCAAACCAACCTTCGCTACCTCACTAACTAATGCTCTAGTGAGCTAGGAAGATACAACAACAATAAAAAATGCTACACTTATGCAAAAATAATAGAAGTATATGCAATACTGAAAATTACTCTAATTATACAGAAATAAATACTCAACAAAATATAGATTTTACCAACAGTATGCTTGAGTCTCAGACTTAGGACACCAGGGCATTGCATATTCATCTGTACGAACAGAGAACCAGAAAATTGTCCGAAGATGTCTTGAATCTTCTCTGCAAGCTTCAAATATATTAATCACCTACACACATTCAGATAGGGGAAACATATTGGGGTTGTATAGGGGTTTGCCTCAATCAAACCCTTGTTTTGGTGTTTCCACCTCCATGAACAGTCAAATAGATAGATTTGGATAAAAGATAAATGACAATGAAATAGAAACAAACCCCGCTAATGGAGGAAAACCCTTATTACAAAGATAAATGATACAATAGAAACAAACCCCACTTAATGGAGGAAAGCCCCTATGATAAGATAAAAGATGCAAAAGAAATAGTCCTACTTAGTGGAGTAAATCCCCTATGAAAAAAGATATATGATCACTGATACAAATGCATTTAGATAAAAAATACATTCCAAGCTTAAAAAGCATGATCATATAGTGATACAATAGTTAAGAAAGAGGAAGAAGCGTCACATAGCCAAGACCCCTCTCTTGAGATGATAGCGTAATTGTATTGAAAGAGAAGATCAAATTGTTGTAGTATTGAGTGTGTATTTTGATAGAGATTCATTAGAGTTTCAAAGCAAGAGAGTCAAGAGTCAGTTCTTATGAAAATGAGGAAGAATGAATGGTTTTTTTGTTTTGCATGGGCGAGAGTGATTGTTTCAGATGCACACAAGCCAAGGGACACCCGTTGATAAGGGTCTTATGCAAAATATGCCACTTTGAGTTTGGGATCTTCTCAAGATGTTAGCACACTATGCAAACGTCTACACATTGCGTTGTTGTCCAACCAAGAAAGCCTTTAATTGATCTCAGGGGGTGGCTAGCACTATTCCATATTTAAGATCCATGACATCAGAATGGTTAATTCCTGATCACAGACCATTGTCATACATGCACTGAGCACAATGCAAAAGTGTAATAAATGCACTCGGCACGTAATTTATGACACTATATTTTGCCCCAACTTTAGTGAATCGATTGACTCTAGGGATCAGATACACTAAAGTAGTTCTGAAAGATAAAATTATTAAATTCATGTCGTGCATTAAATGCAGTAGTTACCTTAAGAAAAAGGATACTGTAGAGGCTGCAAAAATTAGCTAGGTGAACATAGATGATGTCCCCAACGAGTAACAAGTTAAATTACAACATTCATTGTGAAGATCCAAATATTGCAAAGATCAAAATTTGTTAGCATGAAAAATGGAAGAATCTACTTCAATGAGAAGAATGCTTAAGAAATTCTAATGCTAGTTAAAATGAAAAATCAGATAAAGGACGAGTATATTCCCCCTCGTGTTTTGCCCCAAGCAAGATGGGGAAAAACAAGAAGGGAGATGATCCAGACCCACCAATTTTTTTTTGCAAACTTTGGGTGAGAATTTGGCTATATACTCCAAAGGTGGGCCCTTGGGAGGGGTCATTTTCACTATTCATTACAAGTGTTTTCCCTAATATTTCTATAGAGCTCTAGCAAAAATACCATGCAGAGAAGAACATATGGTGACGAAGATCGAGAAGTTGCACACTATCATGGAGCGGGGCAACCAACTAGATGAGGTAAGCCCTGAATTGCATCTATTTGTTAAGTTTTGATCATTTTATAAAAAAAATGATTTTTCGAGCAGCGTAGGCGTCCCGATGTCGCACACAGGTTCAAGATCCGTACTGGCATCCCAGGGCAAAACTCTACATTGGGGTCCAGGTTTCGCACTGGCTTTCGGGGATGTTAGTAGCAGTAGCGTGCCTTATTGAAAAAAATAACTAATGTAGATTTCTTGCTGATGTAGGGATTGCTCAAGGTCTACGAGCACACATCCGACCACTTACTAAGCTTGCTACAAGATCATGCGAGTGAGCTTCCAGCATCGGATCAAATACGGTTGACAGGGTGAGATTCTGGTGAACCTACCAGATGTCGGAGTTCAGATTTCATGTGCCTATGCTCTGAGCACTGACAGAGAGATGGGATGTAAAACAATATCATTCCAACTACCTATGAGAGAGATGTCTGTGACATTGGTGGATGTGTATCGGATCATCGTCTTCCCATTAGAAGGAGGCAAGTTGGTATCCTTTTCTCATGAGCTACATAAGGAATAGGAGTGGGGCCTCGGTCGGGTTATCGATGCGACCATCCATATTTGTCTACACACACTTGGGCAAGGTCAATAGTCGATACCTCTCATCTACTGCATCATGATCACGACATTGGCCCTAAGAGTGATCACAAATAGATGTGGTTCAGAGTTTGTAGCAGGATTTGTCCCATTTGTCTAAGAGATGGAGGAGTGAGGGATAATTTATGCATGGGGGTGGAGCATTCTTGCTCATCTATACCATGACCTTGGAAAATACATGCACCATGTGTTTCAAAACCTCAACACATGCACACTACTCTAGGTTTGGGCATTTGAACATATAACTTTCACGAGACTAGTTATATTTCCTTGTTTGATGCCCCTAGATATGCGTTGGGCCCATGTGTATCCATTGTGATGAGGTGAGTGGAGGACAGGTGATTTGAGATATTGGAGGTTCATCATACATTGACTCAACATTTGCGATGTCATATGGAAGCTATACCACGATATGGCAGTGTGGAACACTAATCAAACACAACTCTCATGCATGCAATGTAATAGATTCCTCCTCAACCGATATGACCACATCATCGTGTCATACTATTAGTGTTGATGCATGTACTAGTTTGGACAGGTGTAGACCACACCCATATACATCCAATTGGTAAGGAGTGTCATTCAACATCAAGATATCCCTCGATCAATGATAGGAGATGCTAAAGACAACCCAGATGGGGGTGATGAGGATGATACCCTTCCTTAACTTGATATAGATGATATCGGTGTCACAGAGGGCTTTGTTGATTCGTTGAGCATTGAGGGTTTGACTCCCATCTTCCCCATATATGCACTAGAGGGAGATGTTAGGGCCCTTGGAGGGGATGAGGAGTAGGAGGAGAGACCGAGACAAGGCAAGGAGTGGCCAGCCTCAACCCAGTCAAAGCACCTACAGGTCCGTGAGCTCCTTCTCCACCATTGGGGCCACTAGCAATCATACCTCTGCAAAGAGTGTCAGTGGTGGCAGCAGGAGATGTAGGGGGATCTTCTAGTAGAGTGCCTCCTCGAGACCTTGACTGGTAGAGGGGTGATCTAGGTACACGTTTGATTTTGATATTATGTAGAAAGATGATTTTGATATAGATGATATATGTATTTATGTGTTTGTCATGTAGATGCTGACATCGATCTATTTTGTGATTTCAAAGGGCATCGCTGAGTGGCTGAGCTTCATCTATCAGTCACTTGTGGAGATCATCCTTGATCTATAAATCCAGGGACCATTCTTGGATGCCTACCGACCTCTCTAGTCAATAGGGAGACATGTCTATCTATTCAAGCTTGTACTGCAACTCAAGAAATCTTATGAGGAGGGTCGAGTAGAGTGGGTGTAGCAGGAAGCTCAATTGGCCACTATGATGAGGTAGAGAGACCAGGCCTAGCTAGAGCTTTGGTCTATCCTTGAGGAGAGAGACCAGACAGTGACACGAGTTGAGAGTTTTGAGAGGGCACATCATGCCTCATAGAGCTCAGTTGATGACCTCTAGAGATAAGTTGACGTTGCCCAACAAGGCTTAGTTAGTGATCTTGGTGACCCCATAGTGCATCATCTAATGGCGGATCTTGATGTGGTGAGGAGGTAGGAGGACACCCTCAAAGAAGAGCTTATGACACACATAGAGACCAGAGTGAAGCTATGAGGAGAGCTAAGAGGTCTCTAGACACAAATCACCTTTATAGCTAGATCACAGTCCACCTTCCTCTATCAGCCACCATGTAGAGATAAAGACCCACCAAGTCCAGCAGGCTCAGGGATGCATGTCCCAAGAGGATTTTGAGTCACATTTTTTATTATATACATATATTCTTCATAATGATGTACAACATTTTTTTTTGAGATGTATAGATAGACATATGTATGAAGTCATCACATGTTTTTGTAGTGATGTGACACATTGTATACTGTTATATATATGATCTTGATTCGATGTCCACATGTTTGTATCTTTATGGATACATACTTTTTATTTCATGTTATTATGTGTATTCTTATGTGATGTATGATTGGATTAGATAGCTTCATGATTTAATTTCACACATTATGTATGTATGCTAAATTAAATGTCATGATGATATAGATAGATGCATAGAATAAAAATGTACACATATGTTTAACACCTAATTAAAGGAATCAAACACAAGGATGAATACATCATAACACACATAGAATAGGAGCATGTTGATGAAGGAATGTCATAGCAAGATGGCCTTAGGAAGGACTATGGATCATGCTCATGCCACATGGATACTTCTACGCATAGTATCATCACAGATGCATTACCATCCATTTCAGACATACCATAAGTACCAGAACCATAAACAAAGGTGACAATGTAAGGACCTAACCAATTAGAGCTGAACTTCTTGTTTTGGTCAAGTAGCACATTCACATTTATCTGATTCTCATAAAGAACAAGGTCACCCACTTTGAATGTTCGAGAAAGAACATTTTTATTATACTGTTAGAGACTTCTGATAGGCTTGAATATGTTGAAGGGCCTTCAGACGACACACATCAAGCATGTCCATCTGGTTGAGACGATGAGTACAATAAGTGTCATCATTAGCTAATCCTTTAAGAGAAACCTGCAAAGAAGGAATTTCCAACTCTAAAGGCATAATAACATCAACACCATACACAAGGTTATAAGGCATTACCCCAATATCCATACAAACAATTGTGCAATAGGCCCATAATGCATAAATTAGTTGTGTGTGCCAATATTTTCCATATTTATTAATCGTTTTTCACAAAAAAATTTCAATGATCTTGTTTAAGGCTTCATCCTAACCATTAGATTGAGGATAATAAGGTGTAGAAAAGCCATGTCGAATGTGGAAATTTTCAAGGAATTGTTTCACCTCCTTGTTCTTAAATGAGGTATTGTTATCTAAGACAATAGTGGAAGGCAAACCAAAGTGAGAGATGATATTAGTAAGAAGAAAGTTACAAATATATTATGTCATAATGGACCTTAGTGGTATAGCCTCAACCCATTTTGTGAAGTAATTGGTGGATGTAATGATGAAGGTATGTCCTTTAGAAGAAGTGGGAGATATTTTTCCAATAATATCCAATACCCAAGTTTGAAAAGGCCAAGGAGAAGCTTGAGCTCGGAGTTCCTATGTAAGAGCCTGAATGAGATTACTATGTTGTTGACATTGAGGGTATTTATTGACAAAATCAAAGGAATCTTGCTCCATTGTCTGTCAATAATATCCCATATGTATTAATTTTTGAACTAAAGATTTACCACCAAAATGCCCACCACCAGATCCTAAATGGGCTTCTTGGAGGGAAAGGGGTATCTCTACTTTAGTCAAACATCTAAGAAGAAGACCATTGTAGGATCTATAATATAGAATATTAGACCATATGATGGAATGAGCCAAAAGCTTCCAAATTCTAATGCGAGTATTCTTATTAGAGTCATCAGGAAAACTTCTAGATTTTAGATTATTTTAGATATTGGAGAACCATTCACTTGAGTGTATGTGAACACACTTAAGACTATCAGGCTTGGGTTGATTATAAATAGTAGGGGAGAGAAGGCCTTACACCAGAAAGTGATACTCGTATGTGCTATAGTCAGGGCATACAAGGGAGGTTGTTCTTGCCATTGCATCTATGTGATGATACTCCCTTCTAGATATGTTGTCTATGGTATAGGAAAAAAATGCTTAAGAAGAGATAGAGTTAGATCTTTGTATTGAGATAATTTGGATTGTTTAGCTCAATATGCTCTCGTAATTTGATTCATAATAAGATCAAAATCTCCATGAATACGAATGTGCATAACGTCTGAAGTAATCATGACACACAAGCCAACAATAATGACTTCATACTCAATGGTGTTGTTTGTGCAATGAAATTCAAGTTGGAAGGAGAGGGGAACAAGCTTTCCTTCAGGTGAGATCAGAACTACGCCTCCTCCTACACTAGTTTGACATCTCAACCCACTAAAATACATTTCCCAAATAGGTTCACGCTCAATACTGAATACATCTTCATCAAGGAACAAATTGAAAGTAGGAAATGAATTAGATGAGGGAGCTTATGCCAATTGATCGATGACAACTTGACCCTTAATGGATTTCTGAGTTATGCATTTAAGATCAAATTTAGAAAGTAACATAACCCATTTCACTAACCTCCCAAAGAGATCGGCTCTAGTGAAAAGATGCTTAAGGAGATCATTCTTAACAACCACTAGAGTTTCTACATGAGTCAAATATTGTTTCAACTTTTGTGTTGCAAAAACAAGAGACAAATATTGTTTTTCCACGATAAAATATTGAGTCTTGTAGTCCACAAGACTGTGATTGATGCAATAAATGACTTTATTTTTCATCATCATCGTATTAGGCCAATAAGACCGTCAAAGCATGAGGAGATGCTGATATATATAACAGAAAGGGTTTATCTTGCATAGGCAACATTAAGATATGAGGGTTGTCCAAATAGTTCAATTGATGAAATCAAAAGCATTTTGGCACTCAACATCCCATTTGAACTGCACATTTTTCTTCAACAAATGTACAAACAAAAGGGTACAATCAACCAATTGAGACAAAAATCTATGAATTGCCTAAATCTTCCCTTTTAAGCTATGTAGTTATGAGATGTTTCTAGGTGGAGGCATGTTAACAATCATATCAATCTTATTCATATCAAGTTCGATCCCACAATGAGAGATAATAAATCCTACTGGTTTTCTAGCATTGATATTGAAAACACACATAAGAGGGTTTAGTCTCATCTTATAGAGTAAGAGCCTTTCAAAAATACGATGATGATTCTTAACATGATCTTGGTGGGTTAAGGACTTTTCCATAATATCATCAACATAATCTTCTAAGATATTATGAATGAAACCATGAAAGATCATAGTCATTGCTCGTTGATAGGTTTCTCTTGCATTCTTCAACCCAAACAACATGACTACATAAAAAAAGGTACCCTAAGCTATATTAAAAATAGTTTTATATTGATCTTTCAGATTGATAAGGATCTAATTATAACCCGAGAAGCTATCCATGAAAGAGAGAAAGGCATGGTTTGCAGTCAAATCAACTATGATATAAATGTTTGGAAGAGGAAAGTCATCCTTAAGGGAAGTCTTATTATTATGATCATGTCAATGCAAATACAAATATGCCCATCAGGCTTACTAACGGGAATACTATTTGAGATCCAAGGGGAATAATAAATAGGGTGGATAAATCCAACTTTAAAAGCTTCTCTATCTTAGTGTTAACTAGCAAGGAAACCCTCAGATTCATATGGTTTTTTTTATTTAATAGGCTTAGCATATGAAGCCAAGACGATATTATGGATCACTACAAACTCATTGATACTTGTCATGTCTTCATATGACTAGGCAAATGCATCATCAAATTGATGTAGAAGATCTAAGTGAGACTTTTTTTTTCTAGAAATAGACATCTACCAATTTTAATCACCTTCTCAGAAGATTTAGGATTTATCAAGACATCAGTAGTTTCTCCTTAAAGGAGTGTACTACAATCTTTTGGATGAGGAATAGAGGTATTTTCTCCATCGTAAAATATGGAAATTTCTTTGTTCGCACTAAGGACAAATTCCCCAAAGTATGCTTGACTATTAAAGTAATATGGGAACTTTTTAACCGACTACTGCCATTTGACATAAACGCATAATGTCGAGGATTAGCCTTGATCATGATCACTTGATTATTTGTAGCAAATTTAATGAAACCACGAAGAGTGGATGAAACCACCCCTAAAGCATGTATCCATATCCTAGAAGGAGATTATAGGGAAGTGGTCCTTGCATAACATACACCAAAGTAGGAGTAGTAACTAACCCAATATGTAAAGGTAGAATAATATTACCCAAAGAAATTTTATTAGTGTTATCAAATCCTTGAATAAAGAGAGAAGATGTTGCAAGGGCATTTGGATCCACTTTAATTTTCAGTAATCGGTCTACACTACAAACGTTGAGTGTCAAGACGATGTCAATGAGAGTTTGCCTAATACTTATGCCATTAATATATACAATTATCATCAAATGATCTCCAAGGTTTCTCACTTTTGGGGATGAAAGTTCATGCAGATAGAACATAATATTTGGTGTATCTACACAAATATGATCCATCAACACATTGACATCTATTGAATTAGAAAAAGAAGCTAATAAGATCTTTTGAAGATCTTCTTGAAGCATTTCTTGATACACCGGAGTTGTCTAGAGAAAATCCCACAATGAGACCTTAACAGGAGTAATACAAAGTTGCTCTACCAGATCCTAATTTGTAGGTTGCTTATCTACAAGCTTAGGTGCTTGAGGAAGATCAAGTTGAGAAGGTGGAAAAGAAGGAGTTCCTTGACCTACTTTTTGTTTATTCCTTCTTATATTATAGGTGTTCACAATAGCTTTATAAGAAGCATTCCGAGACTTAGCAAATCTTATAAATAAATCTGGAGAATTTATCTCAAAAGATTTACCGTATATAGATTTAACCTTCTTTGGTGAAGGGCTAGTGACCGTCACATAAATAGTCGGTGTCTTAGGCTTCCAAGTGAAAAAGACTATGATAAAATTTATGACTTTTCACTTCCTAAGGAAGAAGAACCTACATATGGGTTGATCTTAGAAGACTTTCGATTGAAAGAGGATGCCTCTAGAAAATCATCCAAGGCATCGTCCAACATATCAAAATCATCTTTCGAGAATGCATTATCGAATGCATCGAATTCTAAAAGAAAAAGATTTGATATGAGGCATTCACGTTAGAGGATGGGATTTTCTAACCTCTAAGTGATAAACCTCAAGGAGAAAACCAACCTTCACTACCTCACTAAACATGTGCTCTAGTGAGCTGATAAGATACAACAATAATAAAAGAATACTACACTAATGCAGAAATAATAGAAGTATATGCAATATTGAAAATTACTATAATTATACATAAACAAATACTCAACAAAATATATATATATATATATATATATATATATATATATATATATATATATATATTACTAATAGTCTACTTGGGTCTCAGACTTAGGATGCCAACACACAACAAGGACATTTGCGCACTACATTATCGTCTGTACGAACAAAGAACCAAAAAACTACCAGAAGATGTCTCGAATCTTCTCTGCACCCTTCAAATCTGTTTGTCACCTACACACATTCAGACATGGGAAAATGTAGGGTTTCTATGGGGGTTTGCCTCAATCAAACCCTCATTTTGGTGTTTCCACCTCCATGGACAACCAAATAGATAGACTTGGATTAACGATAAATGATAATGTAATAGAAAAAAACCTTGCTAATGGAGGAAAACCCCTACTACAAAGATAAATGATATGATAGAAACAAACCTTGCTTAATGAAGGAAAGCCCCTATGATAAGATACAAGATGTAATAGAAACAATCCCTTCTTAGTGGAGGAAATCCCTTATAATAAAAGATATATGATAAATGATACAAATTCATTTAGATAACAAATATATTCAAAGATTAATTTTAAGCATGATCATATAGTGATACAATACTTAAGAAAGAGGAAGAAGAATCACATAGCCAAGACTCCTCTCTTGAGATGATAGCGTAGTTAGATTGAGAGAAAAGAAAGTGTGTATTTTGGAAAATCTTTGCTTAGAGTTTCAAAGCAAGAGAGCCAAGAGTTTGTTCTTATGAAAAATGAAGAAGAATGAATGGTTTTATTGTTTAGCATGGGTGGGAGTGACCGTTTTGGATGTGCACAAGCCAAGAGACACACCAAGAAAGCCTTTAATTGAGCTTAGGAGGTGGATAGCATTGTTCCATCTTTAAGATCCATGACATCAAAATGGTTAATTCCTTATCACAGATCATTGTCATAAATACACCCGACGTAATGCAATTCTAATAAATGCACTAGGTGCAATTTGTGACACTATAACTAGATTTCAAAAATTTTGTCAGCAACTGGGAGCTATGGTACATTGTGTGGACATCCATCAAAGAATAATGAAGGTATATTTAAACTGAATACCGATGTTGAAATTAGATATGAATAGAAAATGAGTAAGTATGACCCACAGACAACAATTCGAAGTTAAAAGTCATAAAAGAAAAATTTGATATAATTGTTTAAAACATTTAATGGAATTGATACATAGAGGCATCACTTAGTGAACTTGGGTTATATCATGTGCGTTCATGGAATACTAAATAAACCCCCTATCAAAAAATATTTCCCGAAACTTCTTTTTTGTCACCCCCTCCCAATACACAACCTCAATTAAAAGCCGTCCTACTTTCGCCAGATATTGTGTTTTTTCATAGCCCGAATTAAAAAACCTCCCTATTTTCACCGATAGGAAATATATTGTACCCTCATTTTGGGATATTAAACCCCCCAATACAAATGCATGTGATATAATATTGCCTAGTTAGTGAAGCCCTCGTAAAGTGATATAAAGAGAGATTTACTACAACCTCAATGACAATCAATATAAAAGTTTTATTCATTTATTAGTTGTAATCTAATTTCTATATGTTTCAAATTACAAATATCTAATTTGGTATCTAGAGGAATATTTGCTTATCTAATATATCATTTCTATCATGGAGCAAAATTCTATGCTACAATTTCCCTTGTCTGGGCCTAAATGCGAATCGACATGCATCAAGGAATAAGCAAATGAATAGACTAAGAAGTGACACCTTTTGAACTGCCAGAATTAGGCATTCCATGCATGTTAAGATACTAGGTAATTTTGTGAAAAAGGTAGAATATAAATTGAACAAAATGATAGATGACAATCACCCATAAATGGTACGATATACCAGAGATGTATTAAAAGTAAATAGACCATATCTTAGAATCCATATCGATTCTAAATGAAATCTATTGAAATTTGGTAAAGACGAAAATAATTACTAACCAAAATCTTGTAACTATCTTTTTAAAGTTTACCTATACACATGACTACAGAGCTAAACCCGTGACTCAAAAGTTATAAACAAAGAATAAGTAGATTCTAAGGATTCGAATTACAAAATAATACTATAAATAATCTCATGTTCACTCATGATCATAATTAAGCAATTATTCAAGACGAATAGAAATAAATAATTAGGTACATACTATTAAGGGACTTCAATCCTCTTATTAAAGTTTTATTCATCTAAATATGGTAGTAGCAAAAGACAATAATGTCATGACAACTCTATAATTGTCATGATCTGGTTGAAAAATATCAAAGATGATCAGATTTAACATGTACATTAGTGGTGCCTCTTATATCAACTAATGTATTTTATTTCTTCTCATGATGTCACTTCTCATGATCAACTAATGTATTTTATTCTTAATATAAATGACTTAACTATCCCACATAATTCATTTGTTCCTAAATATAACCCCGTTGATGTAGCCATGTCATGAGCCAAATTGGAATTTTAGTACCAATAGGATATTTCCTTATAATCATTGAATACATGAAAAGAGTAACATCCTATATCACTATAATAAAATAAATTAAATACTTGATTTATTCACAAATGATGTTCTAAATGATTAATATGTTGGATATTGTTGTTGTGAGGATATGTTGTTGCAAATGTGCTTGTGCAGATTTGTGATTTCAGTAATGAAGTATCTCTAGTTGATTCAGTGTTGGTTTCATGATGTTATGTGGTGATTTCATCAAGTTATGGATTTTAGTATGAGGAATGATTTTTCAGTGATCAGTGTTGTAGTGTTCTGGTATTTGATCCGTTGTGCTCTAGAATGATTATATCTTGTGTTGCGGATTTGGGAGAGTATTTGGGATGTTCATGTGTGTTGATTTTCCTAGGTTTTATTGAATGTATTTTAATGTATATATCTGATTCAATCTGATACTTGCATTCTTGGAATTCTATGTGTTCTCAAATTGAATAATATTATACTATATATATTCCTTTAGAGAGGCATGTCCTTGAACGGACATGTCTCTCCTTTAACTATAATAATTTAATCAATATTATAATGTTTCATCAATCAATTATTAATTTAGAATAATATAATAGATTAATATTGAATATTAAATTTTATATGATTAATAATAATATAATAATATAACATAATAATATATTATTATTAATCAACATATATTATATGTATTCTAAATGATCATTCGATTGAAGCTACAAACATTAACACTCCCTCTTAGCTAGGGAGGATGATCAGACATAATGTGTAGTGATCTCCCATGTCAACACTTATGGACCTCACCATAGCTACACAAAACATAATTAACACTCCCTTTTAGCTAGGGAAGATAAAATCAATGCAAATGCATTAAGTCTAGATTAATTATGGAATAGAGAAAATATTATCTCACTATGATATCAGGAAGTATGGTATAAACAAGAATATCAAGGCACATGATATTCACCATAACTCAAAAATATCATCTCATGATATTGGAGTATTTGCATCAACCATATGATGCTCATCACAGGGGAGTATTTGCATCAACCATATGATGCTCATCACAGGTGTGAATTTGCCTCCGTCGGTGATTCTATTCACAAGCTCTTGCATGGATTGCCTCAATTGGTGATTCTATCCATAAGCTCTTGTGTGGATTGCCTCAGTCAGCGATTCTATCCATGAGCTCTTACGTGGATTGCCTCAGCCGGCGATTCTATCCATGAGCTCTCATGTGGATTGCCTCAGTCGACGATTCTATCCACAAGCTCTTATGTGGATTGCCTCAGTCGGTGATTCTATCCATGAGCTCTTGCATGGATTGCCTCAGTCGGTGATTCTATCCACAAGCTCTTATGTGGATTGCCTCAGTCGGCGATTCTATCCATGAGCTCTCACATGGATTGCCTCAGTCAGTGATTCTATCCACAAGCTCTTAAGTGGATTGCCTTAGTCGACGATTCTATCCATGAGCTCTCATGTGGATTGCCTCAGTCGACGATTCTATCCACAAGCTCTGACGTGGATTTCCTCAGTCAGTGATTCTATCCACGAGCTCTCATGTGGATTGCCTCTGTTGGTGATTCTATCCACAAGCTCAAGTTATTGTAAGATCGTCACCTTCCAATAACCTCAAAAATACAAGTGGAAATCATTTGGAAGTCGTCACTTCCTTATGATTTACACAGGGCCCATAAGGCATTAAATGATTTCATAGTATAATAATAAATTGAATCAAGTTTTACCTCATAAGTGTTTCACCTTCAATAGTAAAAATCCCTCTCAATCACTATGATCAAAATTGTCACAAGTTGACTAAACCATCTGCTCCCTCTGAAGCTCAAGTTCTTGTATCAACCTCTTGTCCTCTTTTGAAATGTCAGACTCCCTCTGCATCTAGTCTCAATCATCAATTCATTTATAAACATCAATTTATTTCTCCCTTTAATTCAATTTTATTGTGCTTTCGTCCTTAAGGTATGTCAGAGAGAGATTACAAATAGCTCATAAACTAAATTATCTCGAACAGAAATACCAATGATAGAAGCATACAAGATTTTACTAGCCAATATTATAGCATAAATTACAAACTCAATAATTCATGTGCCTTAATAAAACATGGAATACTTATCTTAAGTTTAAAACATTTCCTTTCATAAGGTGAGCCCATATAATAAATATCACGCATGAATCATCTCTCATCATAATTCCCTTTGAAGGATGTAGAACATTTTCATAATTTTGATCAACACTTTCATTATGATCTGCCACACACATTCGTTAATAACTTTTTCAATTTACCAAATGTATCCAATCTCTTTGGTGAGATGTTAGAAAATCTAATTACAAACATTTCCTCCAAGTTATAGCCAAATCCAATGGTTAAAACAAAAGTTATGACATTTTTCCCAAAATTGCTAACCCTAGGTAGGGTTTCAAATGACTTGCACCAAAGTCGTCATATCTTGCACAAAACTAAATCAAATTTGATGAGATAAATATATTTGAAAACTAGAAACACATATCTTTCCATCCATATATTATATTCCTCATTTTGAGGCCAACCAAGGGTCATACAATGGCATATTTCAGACTAAAAATTCTAGAAAAAACTAAATTCTCCAACCCTCTCCAACCTCCAAATTAAACTTCACAGGCCTGAGCTCTGATACCATGTTGATTTTCTCAGGTTTTATTGGATGTATTTTAATGTATATATTTGATTCAATCTGATACTTGCATTCTTGGAATTCTATGTGTTCTCAAATTAAATAACATTATACTATATATATTCCTTTGGAGAGGCATGTCCTTGAACGAACATGTCTCTCTTTTAACTATAATAATTTAATCAATATTATAATGTTTCATCAATCAATTATTAATTTAGAATAATATAATAGATTAATATTGAATATTAAATTTTATATGATTAATAATAATATAATAATATAACACAATAATATATTATTATTAATCAACATATATTATATGTATTCTAAATGATCATTCGACTGAAGCTACAAACATTAACAATGTCTATCTTCAATTCAAATGGTTCGTGATTTGGTTCTCCACAAGTTATCTTTCTTGTCCTAGTTATTGTTGTTGTGTTCTTGGGTATCAGTGTATTGATTGATGAAGATTTGATTAAGTGGTGTTGGTGCAGCTATTGCAGATGGTTCTAATGTGCTTGTTGGTGTTTCCTAATAATGTCCTATTTGTTTTGCTGGACCGCATTGATCATTGTGTGTGTTATTGAGGATCTTATGGGTCTAGTGACATTCTTCGTGTTATGCAACATTTTCAGTGGTGTAGCATGTTGCAAATAATCTTGGCAAGATTTCTGGTGGTGTTGCGTGTTTGTGGATTTGATTTGGGTCCATGCTATGTCGTCGTGGCATTGTATTTGTTTGATGGTTGATCTATGTATTGTGTGATGCAATTTTGTAATTAGGTCTTAAGGGTTGAGTTGACCTTGTAGTCAAGGTTGATGATTTGTATAAATAGGTGCTATATTCATTTAATTTGGATATCGATGTTGTGTCTCCATTATGAGAGAGTGGTGTATGTGCGAACAAGCAAATTCATCTTTCGGTGAGAAGTATAGAGCAGAGAGTGTTGCAGAGAAGACAAATGTGCTTAACCAGAACTGTCATCAAGCATTTGGATATGTTATTCTTTCAGTTCATGTAAACCGAATTGTTGTCTGAATGTTCTTGTAAGGTAGTGAACCTTCCCCGAGGATTGTAGCCTTCGAGGTTATTATATTTTGAGCAGTGAGCTCTAGGCTATGTGCCTGAATGCATGTGCATTCCCCATTGTAATATTTTCACATACTATTGCAGAGTATCATTTTATTGTGGGTAGGTTCCCACCGTGGTTTTTCCCTTAACCAGGTTTTCCATGTAAAAATCTTAGTGTTATGTGTGTTGTTGTTATTGTGTTTATCCTTGTTCTTGCTGCAATTGATCATATATAAAGTTGTGCTTAAATTATTAGATCCGATGAAAACTGATTCATCCCCCCCCCCTCTTAGTTTTCCTTCATTGTTGTTGCCAACAATTGGTATCAGAGCTAGATCCTTTAGAAGAAGCTTGACCGCTTGAGGAGATCCAAGATGAGAGAGCCTGAGATTTGATGGATGCAATTACACTGTATGGAAGGACCAGATGGAGTGTCATTTGAAGGATCTTGGAGATGACTATTAGAAGATTACAAAGGATACCTACAATATTCCTCAGAATGGTCTGGTTACTGCAAATGAGACCAAGGATGTTGGACATAACATAAGAGATAAAGAAGCATTGTTCAGTGTCTTGACCAATTCAAAGATGACTAATGTGATACGATTGCATATTGCACATGAAATTTGGGAAAAGTTAGAGACTTTGTATGAAAGAGATAAACATGCTGAAGTTGCTAAATTGCAGAGTTTGAAAGGAAAGTATGAGATGCTAAAGATGGGAGAAGATGAGAACATATCATCTTTTATCGCTAAAGTGAATGAACTTGTCATGAACATGAAATGTGCTAGTGGAACTCTTGAAGAAGATGAGATTGTTGCTAAAGTGCTGAGATTCTTGCCTCCTGCTTACAAATCTAAAGCTCCTATTGATGAGATCTAGACTGTGACCACTGTGACAAGTGACATGATGGCTGGTAAACTTGTTGCTTTTGAGTTGAGTGAATTTGGAAAATCACATGGTAAATTTGAGATTGCATTTATAGCCTTTGTATTTGGGAAGTAGAAGTATGATCTGGGAGAAAGTTCATCTAGGGTTTCCAGATATGAAAGAGAAATGAGAGAGATAGAAAAGAGAGTTGGATGAGCTTGAAGCACTTATTGCTCATAGATTTCCTAAGGGAGCCGGTAAGTATGATGGGAAGTTACCCTTGAAATATTTCTCTTGTAATAAGATAGGACATTTTGCTTCTAGGTGTCCTAAAAGAATGCCAAAGTATGATAAGCATGATAAATTTGATCAACATGATAGATATGAGAAGCATGATAAATATGATAAGCCCTATAAGCCTAACCAAAAGTACATATATTAGAAGAAATGTTATTATGCTGTTGATGAAGGTGTGATAGATGAAGAGTCTGAGAATGGGAATTCAAAAGATGAATTTGTATTTATTTCTATCAAGGAAGATAATCTGGGACCATTGGATTCTACAAGCTGCATTGTTGAGGAGAAAGCTTTGATTGCTAAGATTGAAGAGAAAGATGAATGGGTAATTGATAGCAGTTGTTCACATCATATGATAGGTGATAAAAGTAAATTTGTGAATATGGAGAAGTATGATGGTGGTATAGTAAGATTTGGAGATGATAAAGCTTGTGTAATTCATGGTAGAGGTTATATTTCTCTTGATTGTAAACATAATACTGATGATGTCTTATATGTTGAAGGTTTGAAGAATAATCTTTTGAGTGTTGGATAGATGGTTGATAAGGGATATTATTTGCAATTTGAGAATGGTAAATCCAAGGTTCTGAATTCCTCTGGTATAGAGATTGCATTATAAACTAAGACTAAAGGTAATATCTTTCATTTGAATGCTGGTGAGAAAAGTTATTTGATTGCTCAGATAGATGAAATCTAGTTGTGGAATAGAAGGATTTATCGTGTTAATTTTGACTGCATTAATAAGATAAGTTCTACTCAAGTTGTTAGAGATTTTCCTAAGATTGTGAAACCTTCTAATCTGGTATGTAAAGAATGTCAGCTGGGAAAGCAAACAATAATTTCATTCAAAAGTAAGCAGTATACATCTAATGGATTATTAGATCTTGTGCATACTGATTTGTGTGGTCCTACAAGAGTGAGACGTATGCATGGTGACAGGTATTTCATGTTGTTGATTGATGACTATTCTAGAATGTTGTGAGTTACCTTTCTAAGGGAGAAATCAGAAGCACTGGAGAAATTCAAGATATTCAAAGCTAAGGTGGAGACAAAGACATGATTGAAGCTGAAATGTTTGAGATCTGACAAAGGAGGAGAATTCACATCCGGTGAGTTTGATTCATTTTGTAAAAAGCATGGAATTGGAAGACAATTATGTGCTCCTAGAACCCCTCAATAGAATGGAGTTGTTGAAAGGAAGAACATAACTATTTTGGATGTTTCTAGGACTATGTTGATTGAAGGAGATGTTTCAAAGAACTTTTGGAAAGAAGTTGTTAGCACTGTTGTATACACATTCAATCAGGTGCATATAAAAGGTGATTCTGGTAAGACTCCTTATGAGTTATGGTTTGGTCATGTTCCTACTGTAGTGTCCATGTGTTTAAAATTCAATATTCCAGCATCCAACAATGAAGTTTTTCCTGTAAAAAACACACATGCAAATTAAAATCTAAACTAAGAACACACATTAACAAAATCAAAATCTGATTTAGAAACTAAACAAACCAATCTAAATAACAATTAAAAAATCTAATCTAATAACAAACTAATCTAATTAAAATGAAACTAACTAATTAAATTTGCATTAACATAAAAAACTATTTAAAATAAACTAAAAACTAATGAAATTAAAACTAAATCTAAAAAAACAAAACAAAATTAAAATATGAAAACTAATCACAAGTAAGAAGAAACCCCCTTCCATCTATCCAAAATACTTCTAAGCTAAACTCACAAGCTACATGAGCTAAAAAGAGGGGCAAATGAATATAAGATGGGTTGTTTTAAAAATCAAATGCTCTCCAGACATGCATGGAAATTGTGGCACAAAACAACAACATGGGAATCCAAAGCAATAAAGTATGAGACCTAGATTGAGAAAACATAACATCATCTGATCAACTTATTAAAACCAAACACATCCCCTACTTTCAGGTCATCTTGAACTTCTTGGCGACACATTTAGAATGGTGTGGTGTGCACAGTTCGACGGCAAAGCAGGACAAACTAGTAACTTCCTCTGCCACGATGGAGTCATGGTTGATTAGGGAATGAGCTATCAGCCTCTCTGTGGCTGTTATTTTAGGTTTTCCTATTTTAGAAAATGGTTTCTTTAACCTATGGTTAAAGTAAAAGTTTTAATTTTTATGTAAAAACTATGAGCCTGGAGGCTATTTAAGCTAGGAAGTTTGTTTTCGCCAGGGGCTGGAAAAACTTTGATTTTTCGAGCAGCAAACAATATATGTTTTTATGTGAATTTCTTTAAACTGGAATGACTGATTTATCAATTAAAATGATTATAGTGTGCAATCTTTGAATATGTGTGTTTAAAGATTGATGATCTTTCTTGAGAAATCTGCTATGTGCATGATAGCATTTTTTTTTATCAGTTAATTCTATGTTTTCAGAATTCATTGTTATTATTAATTGTTAGCAGATTCCTTGTGCATTGAGTTGTGCTGATCCCCCTTGTCTTGTGAGGCATGAGAGAGTATCAATTAGAATCAATACTACTATGGATTTGCTTTGCTCTGAATTTATGAAATGAACACGTGTGAGAAACTGAGTATGTGAGCTCTTATTTAATCTTCACAATATTCTCTATGTTTTATGTTGAAGGCAGTCCTTTGTGTTGATGGATGAATGATAAAGCCTTTCTATGCTTTTTGGTTAAAAGTGTCTTCATTTCAAAGGTTTTCTACGTAAAATTCATTGCAAATCATATGAGGAGCTTCCCTCTAATGCAAAGGATGGATTTTGATTAGTTCATCCAACTGTTGGTTTATTTATGTCCTTTCATTAAGGGGTGTACAAGAGTCATATTACTATTCAGAGAAAACAAATATTACAATTTCAAGAAAGGGACAAATTTGTTAACTAACAATACTTAAGCTCAAATAACCGATATGAAGGAAATGAACTCAAAAACTGATACTTATCTTTCTCAAGATACTTCATTAGGGTTTTTCCATCAATAATTTTATTATCAATGATGTCAACAAGATTCCTCTGATTACCAGATACCACTCAAAGCACTATCATGTCAGATTAGCGACACGATCCATTCAAATGAGGAGGATAGAAGATTTTTCTTTCAAATGAAAACTCCCTCTGACCCAAAACTCTAAACTTAATTACCAGAGGAAGGGGCACATGCATCAGATTTTGATATTTCAGGCTCACTTTCTTTTCTCTCACTCTTCTTTCTACAAAACAAATTTTCTTTGTTATTTGATTCACCATTCTTCATCACATTCTTATTACCAAATTTATTCATATTTCCATTCTTGCATTGATTAGCATAATGTCCGAACTACTTGCATTTGAAAAAACTAACAATCTTCCTTTAAGATCTTATCGTATGTGATCTGTATCTGCATTGACTGGCCTTATATCCATAGTTATTGCAAATGTAATGATATCCATGAAAGTTTTAATTCTTTGAATCAACTAGACTATAATTCTAACTCTCAACATGATTTCTACAAAGACTTTCTTTATGTCCAAACATCTTGCAACTATAGCATTGAATGCTTCTACAATTTGTTGCCTTGTGTCCAAATTTATGACATTTAAAACAATATCCATTAAAAGATGGGTTCCTTTGTGCATTAGGCTGTCAGACCAATGGTATTCTTGCATCTGATTTCTGATTCTAGGATTTCTTTTCATCTTCTAACTTCTTCTCTTCTTTAGCTTTGACTTTCTTTTTTTTCTTCTTTACCATTCTAATCTTAACACATACTGGGTTGGAAACCAAGTCCGGTTCTATTTGAATTAACTTGCTACATGCTGATGAAATCTTCCAGGAGCTTACTACTATCAAGGATCTTATTCTTTGCCTTCAAATTCTTCACTTCTTGTCCAAGCTTTCCACAATCTCTAGACTTCTACTTTATTGTCTCTTTTAGGAACTGCTTTGACTTGTATTTTTTCTTCAATATTCTACAATAAATCTTTAATAGTCTTATTCGCCTGTTTCAACTGATTGTTAACCTCCTTATGCCTCAATTTGAACTTCCAGGTTTTCTCTCAGCTTTTGTACACATTCATTTTCTACCTTCACATTCTCCTTCAATTCTTCATTCTTTGATTCAATGCTTTCCAAATCTTCAAGAGTTGTCTTCAAATCTTCATCCATATTAAAATCTTTTGCCTAGCATTAAGGTGCCATGACACAACCAATATGGATCTCCCTCAAGCAGTTAATCTTTCCAAGCAAGGGACCAAAGCTTTGATACCAATTGTTGTTTAGGTTGAAAGCACTGAAATATTGAGAGTGGGGGGAGGTGAATCAATATTCTTAGAGATTAAAAACTTTTCTACATAATTATAACCTTCCAAACAAAATTGACTGATATAAAGTAGTTAATGTAGAATAAACATGAAAAATACAACCACAAGATAAACACCGGATTTTATACATGGAAAACCCAAATGGGAAAAACTGCGAAGAGTGTTAACTCTCAGGAGAATATAACTAGTTATATTTGTGTTTACAAAGAGGGGTGGGTCATTGCCAAATTATAAAAATGACTCACTATCAGACTACTCACTGCAAATACAACAAATAGATGGCTAACTTTCAGAATGCTCACTGTAAGTAAAAGGGTTGAACTGAAAGAGATAGCATCTCCAAATGCATGGGATCAGTTCTAAGGTTAAGCTTAGATTACAAATCTCAAACTATACAACAAATCCGGTTAGAGATATTTGTACAACTGTCTTGCAGTAGGTTCGATAAAGGACTACTGCACCACTGCAATACTATCTGCTTTTGTTGTTTGCAACACATACTTCACACACTGCTAACTTCACTACCAACTTACGCACATCACACACCTTCACACACTTAGTCTTAGTTTTCTCTTTCTCCTTGATTATGCTATTACATATGTATATATATACACACACACACCAAAGGGTGCAAATAAAATATAGTGTGTCGGCCAAGCCCAACACATTAACAATATGCTTATGTCAACCTCCAAAAGACTTCTACGTGCTTCCTTTACATGCTCCAATTGCCAATGCATACACCAAGATTACCAGAATGGGGCAGGGTCATCTAGACCCAAGAATACCAACCCATTATCACAAAATCAAACTTAATATCTCCAAAATGTAGACTCCACGCATACCAAGAAAAGATGCAACACAAACTCAAAGAGATACTTCTGACAATTACTAAAGTAGCTAACATCGAGACACATAAATGATACCAAGATCAATGAGAACTCCTAACACCAGGATACTGGGATGAATGAGAACTCTAGGAAACCTCAAAACTCATCATCCAAAGCTATCCATAACATCTTACCTTTATCACACAACATAATGACTTCTGACCAAAATAATAATACTGCACCAACTACATAGATTCCTCACATACAACATTCACAACATCCATAACATCCAGACCGCATACATTGTTCGATCGAAATCCGATATTAGGTTTGACATCAATGACAACATTATTCATACAAGTCTAACAATCTCCAAAAATTTTTACTTCAACAAGCCTTGAGCTATATAAGTATATGTGGATGCTTGGTGAACAGTTTTCTCAAGTCCCAACAAGCCCCGAGCATTAGACTTTGCAAATATTAGGGTATAAAAGGTGTAAAGTAATCTCCCTTGACTTTTCCTAGTACCTTCTCACCTGTGTGAAGCTTTGGGCAAGGTATCAACATCCATTAAGACATAAAGGATAAGGAATCTTGACGAATGATGCTTGCTACCACCCATACTAAAAATTCATGCAAGTTGTGGATCCACAGACAAGGTGCATGGGAAATTTCCCAAATTTCCCAAAGAAATGTGGTCTTGAGGAGGCGATGAAATGCAGGATCTGCACAAAATGGTTTTGTTGAAAAGGCTTTATAAATTTCTAGCCAATCCCATTAACAGGGGTAAAGCCATATTTCATGAACTTTACCATCGTTCTCCTTGCTTGAGTGTGAAAAATGGGAGCTTTGGATCCGCGCATTCATATCCATCAAAGCATAGAGGACAGAGCAGTTTTAACAAATAATATGGATGAGAATGCCCATTGCAGAGATGTATGCAAAATGCCAAATCACATACAAGGCACATGAACCGTTTCATAGTTGCCTTAGAGAGATTGTCATCTCGTGGAATGCAGGTTGCACAATCTTCATAAAATGGATTTGTTGAAAGGTTATAGAAACTTTCAAGTGAATGCAAGGGTAAGTGTAAAATAAATTGTTAGCACCTCACAAAATGAGATAAAATTTTGCATTGACCCTCAAAGGCTTCATTATTTTCCCTCTACTATCTAGAAAAAGATCATATTATTTTCCCACTACTATCCAGATTATTTTCCCACTACTGTCCATTTACACCATAATCCTTGTCCTAGGAATCAAATATATGAAATCCATAAAAAACCCTTGAGTATCACAAAATAAAATATGGAGTAAAAAGATCTTATTCAAATCATGTTTGAATTATTATGCTTTCGTAAAGGACAAAATAAAATCCCTGTCATTAAGGATCCTAGTGGTTTTTTGCCAAGACTCCTTAAATGATATGACGAAAAAAAAAACATGTCAATATAAGACCAAAGGATGGAAAGATGCAAATTGTTCTTCACCAAAAAGAAAGGTCACATCGAAAAGAAACTTATTGAAGATACATGTCTCATATCTCATCGAAATGTAAGTATCAGTGTGACACTGAGGATCTGCGAAGACCGAAAGACATCTCATTGAAAGGAAAAGTCACATTGAAAAAGACTTATTGAGGAGACACATCCTATGTATTACAGAAATATTAATATTGGTGTGACACTAAAGATCTATTAAGACCGAGAGGAGTCTTATCAAAGAGTGATGTCACAGTGAAAGAAGTAGTGTGGATGAAGCATGCCAAGGTCTCATCGAAATATTGAATTGGATGTGATAGTGGATACCGAACAAGGGAAAAAGAGGTCTCATCAAAAGGATATCTCACATCAAAAATATGGAGAATATTGAACATTGATAAGAAAATTTGCCTAGTCTCTTCAACACAGAGTAACTAATGTCGTGCCAAGTAGATGTTATGTCCACATGAGTTTTCAAATTAGAGCACTTAATGACCATTCTGAGATAATTTTAAAATGACATGAACACAACTTCCCAATTCGGATTCAAAGGCTAATTCTATGTATAATTGATGACTGTAAGTGAATTCAAAGGCTATTGAGCTAAAGGTGGGGAAAATTTAGGGTCAGACACCATTAAAGAGCTTAGAATTGCTCATAGAGGTCCAAGTAAGTTTCTAAACTGGTGAATCATTGTGCATACTTGGTTGTTTTCCTTCTTTAAAAAATAATGGAAGCGTCGTCGAAGAAACCTAGGGCTAAGAAGCAAAAAGAAAAGGTAACATAGGAGGAAACCCAAGAAGAAATAAAAGCCAAAAGATATAAGAGAGAGGGTAGACACCTAAACCAAAATTTAATGGATCAATTCTCAGAATCTAGTGGTAAATCCAAAAGGGAAGTCCAGTTAAATCTTGATATGGGGTGACTAGGAGATAAATTTGAAAACCTAGGGGATGTGTGGACTTCTCAGAGGGGGTATGAGTTGTTCTTGTACAATTACAAGAGAAGAAACATAGCAGAGGTGATATGTCACCCATGGGTCTATAATGTGGGAAAACTGGTAGTCCCTAACATTTTCGTGAATGTGGATTTGATAGTGACCCTAGCTAAGAATTATAAACCACATATGAGAGCAATCTATGATGTTGTCGGGGAACCATTATTGCCTATAACTAGAGATTACATTTCTATGGAGTTTGACCTAGATATTTCCTATGATAGGCCAATTGACTTAACTATTCTAGCCAATGAATACACCGGACTAGAGGAAGTGTATAAGAGGTGGAGGCTACCAGCTCATAGACCCAAGGACAATGTAAAATTTAGAATATTTGATACAGATGAGAAACCACCATTTGATGTGGAATTATTGAAGAGTATTTTAAATATACTTATTATTCAATTTGCTAGGTCTTAGGTGTGGAAGCCAACCCACTTATGAGTACTACACTTATGGTACTGCACTTATGGTACTTACTGCAAACATCCAAACACATGATGCTTGCACATTTGATTATGTTTCATAAATAGTTGACCTAATAAACCATGGTTTGGAGATGATAAAGAACAATCCCAATGAAATTAATTTCAAACATTATTTTGTACTTATGCATATGCTCTTGTATGTTGGACAAGTGATGAATTTATGGATAGATGATCTGAGGGTTATGGAATATGATAGACAGGGTTTGAGAAAACCCATACAAATGTGGACTCTTATATGGGACAACAACTATTTGTGGTCTGAATATTTGTACTTTGAAGAAAAATTTGTCAAACCATTATATCAGCTCTTAGGCCACCCATGTCACTACATAATTACCCTAGAAATTCAAAAGTTCCTCAGGCCTAAAGATTATGATGAGAGGTGAATAGTGAATCACAATTGGGGAGACTTGTAGGCCTTTAAAGAAAAAAAAAAGGGTCTATGGATTTGAAGGTCCCCCTTTCCTACTGCCAAGAATATTTCCAAATAGGATTGCTTACCTGGAAATTATGAGGCAATTGGCTATTTCTAGTTCTATGCACCTCGACTTACATAGAAAATAGATTCTTATGCTAGGGGCATTGTGTTTTGGAGAATTTTTAGTAGCTACTACCAAGGGATATGAACTTATTGAGTCTAAGTTAACATATTATGGCTTGTCACACAGAGAGCCTAGAAAGAATTTTGATCTAGAGGGGTTTATCAGCCAAGCAAAGAGATCCCAAAGATTACACTCATATGAGCATGTGCCACTGGAATAGGATGACATTATTTGAAATGTTGATGAAGTAAATGCCATGGAGAAATTACAAGCATGTGACAAAGTCACCAAGACTGAAGAATGGAAGAAGAACCATAACCTAGTAGGTTTTGATGCTTTCTCAAATATTGAGGATCTTATTACCAAAATGAATGAGAAAATTTCTCATGTAGATGAAATAATTGAGGGGGTGCCGTCATATGTTTTCAAAAGAGATTCTCATAGGCCAATGGGGAGAAGCATTCAGGTTTTAACTCCTCTCATGCATCTGTCTCCATAACTTACCCCTATGATACAAAGTGATACTGAAGAAATATCTGAACAAAACAAAGGCTACATTCCAGAAGCCAATTTAGATCAAGATATAGTGATTGTGGTAGAGCCTCCCCCAATTTATGAAAGCGATGATATTAGGCAATTGGCTTGTAGAGAATTTATTTCAAATGATGAGTTTATTTGTACTCTAGAATTTAGGTCATTTTTTATACAAATATAGAGGAAAGCTACTGAGGCAAGAGGTTAATGAAATTATTTCTGAGAATGAAGATGATTTGTTAGAGAAGCTCTAGGAGGATGTAGATACAGAGATGAATACCATGACCCCTGCTAAAGGAAGGAAACTCCTGCAATATTTCGGTGTTATTATTGTACCTGGATGGGATATGAGTTTTGCCATTGTATTCAAAAACTTTGTAAGAGATCTAGATACAAAAAGGAAAATGTTGCCTAAAGATGTAGACAAAATATACCCTGGTTCTAGTTTTGATCCAGACAAGAAGGCCTTATTACAGTGGGTACTATACCCAAAGAATAAAATGCCTACTCTTGTAACACTGACAAGTTCTTTTTTCATATTATGGTGCAAAGAGTTAGAGAAACTAATCCCATTGTTACAGTAGATATGAACATCAACGTTGCAGTTCACTACAACATAGATAGAGCAATTGATCAAAGAAAGAGACACTTACGAAGCTAAGTATGGAAAGTCAAAAGATGAAAAGTTGCAAATAGAAGATAGGTTAAAATCAATCACAAAGGAATGAGAGCCCTCATTTGATAGTGATCAATGAGTGGTATTGGCATTGTAGGATAACACTTATTGGAGGCTAAGAGAACAAAAAATTGAGAAGATGCTGAAGGAAAAAAGGGCAACACACAAATGAAGTTGTTTATGATATGATGTCTAAGCTTGTTACACATTGTTTCAATGAGATGATGCTCTACTCTACCATTTATTGGAATACATATGCAGACACTTTTAAAGCTCTTAGGGAACATAGCAGGCTCAGTGACAGGATGAAAGAAAAAATGGAGGAATTAAGAGATCAAGCATCTTTAGATAATTCTAAAAAAGATCAAAAAACTTCTCGCAAAACACCAAGAGTTTCAAGAAGAGCTTGTGGAGGATATGAAATGCCTAGACATAGAAGACAAAGAGAGCCTCCTGGCCATTCTTCATGGTGGAGATGGTTCACTAATCCCATTGGACTAGTGGAGAGATATGCTGGCAAAAGAGATACCTCAAGCTTTGGAGAAGATCAATGATGAAATGCATATACTGGACAACATGAAGATCATCATGAATAGGTGGTATACAAAGGAATATGTCATGAGACATTTCATCATCAATATTGAAACTTAGAAAGAGTGGGATTATATTGAGAATTTGGGAGTTGTTAATCTTTTCTTATTAGAGGGATAAAGACAATATTATTTCTTAAAAAAGCTTTTTAATTAAGACATGTTGCTTCATCTTAAAGACATGTTGTTTCAAACTATATGGTCTTTCCTTATAAAAGGAAGTGTGTTTGTTTTTTTAAGATGATGGAAAAAACTTTTGAAGACAAGTAATCTATAAAAAAATATTTTCTCTTTATATTGTGCAATAAATGTTATTGAGTTCATTTGATATTCAATTTCACTTATTTTGGTTACAGTAACCAAGGACTCCTCAGATATTTTTTGTACATTATGATTATCTTATTATTTTAATCTATTATATCAAGGATGTTTTAGATTTATCAAAGAATTCTTTATCTTTATTTAGTTTAGTTAAGAGGCCAAAATTGTATATAGTTTAACTTGATAAATCTACTATAATTCATTGAAGGTAAATCCACCTAGGTACTAGCAGAGCCTGAAGTGAAGGGGTTAGTAACCATACTAGATTCAATCCATTAGTTGGCCAATGTTGATTGTTGAAATTGATCATAGAATTTGGCCACTTCTTAGAGTTTAACAAACCAGTAGTTTTGAGCTCAAACACAAACACCACAACCTATCCTACCATTTTCCATGCCCGCACCAATATGTGAGATTTGGAAAAGGGTGTGCACAACCATCGGAGTATGCACAAGGCATGCGAACTATTTCTATGCCTCAAAGAGATTTTATCTCATGGGACATAATGACTACATGCTATACACATAATACATTTTTTGAAAAGGCTCTAGAAACTCAAAAGCAAATGCATACACAGGTGCAAAGCCAAATCCAAGCAATTGCCAGCGTCCTCTCTGCCAGTGCATGAATGGGAGTTTCAAAGCAGAGCATTCAAACTCATTTGAATACCTCATTCAAATGCCTCAAAATAATTCACAAAATAGATATGACTTGGCTTTGAAAACAAAATGTAATCTGAACAAGACTAGTTTAATGGAAAGGGGTAAAATATGTAGATAAGTGAAAATCTTTCACACAAACAGACAATAATAAAATGTAGTTCAAAAGATAGATGAAAGGGGCAAAAATATTCAAAAATGAGGATTTTGTGGAGGTGAGACGTTTTAACAGAATAATCTTACCTGAGAGATAAAAGAGAAAAGTGGACATGAATATTTAATGAAAGGGAGTATAAAATATCTTCACCTTGATTTGAAAATGATTTTACAAAATACAGAAACAAAGTTTAATCTACAGATCATAATGTTGGTGATAGAGGTGCATAATCAGTGGACAATAATTCTTACTCAAGTGAATGTGTGAAAGGTAAAAATAGTTTTTCACTGGGTGAATGTTTCTACTAAAAATAAACGTATGTTCACTAGTAAAGTAAAATTCATGTACATAGTTTACTAATATGGATGAAGTATTCATTTGAGTGATAAAAGAAATTAATCATTAGGACATAATATATGTCATTTTTATTCTCTTAGGAAAATATGGTCACATAAGAGGAGATTAGGGAGCCTAAAATAATATACATAATTGAAATATGTTCAATGAGTGTTAAAGGGTCTGGAAAGGGATTTGAGTGGGTAAGCATACAAATGAAGACACATGTAAAGAATGAAGGCATTCTAATTGTCTTATTATGAAAGTATATTGTTTACCCAAGGAATGAAATGTTTTCACCCAAGAGTAAATACTTTTGCAAAGGGATCTAGGTGGGTGAAATTGTAGATGGAAGAGAATGGAGGGAATATTCTCAGTTGTGACAAGCACATGTGCAGATCAGATCAATAGGATATTTTTAGGAAAGATTGGGATTATTTTTATGGCAAATCAAATATGGAGAAAGGGACAATGTCTCATCAATAGAGATAATCTAGAGTTATCTCATTTCTGGGGGCTCCATTCTCCATTTTTGACATATGTAATTGTTTGTACAAGTTTATTTAGAATTGGGTTTTATTTGAAGTTCTAATTTTTTCAAAATGTAATTAATTTTATTGTAATAACCAGCAAGCTAGTTTATGTTTTAGGAACAAAGCACACTATAAATGTCTCCTGGAATGTATGTTTCTTCTTTTTAAATCAAGGATATCAAGGATGTTTATGATTTTCACTCCACATTTATTGTAGCGAGTTTCCAATTGTTTAGATATGTTCAAGGAACAGATTAAATTTGTACTCAATTGAATGCTGGAGAAGTTTGTAATACAGTCCAGGATTAATAAAGTAGGTTTTCGACATATACAAGAGAGATCTCATTGTTGTAATACAAAAGTGACTTAAAGATCACTCGTTTTGTGTTTATGTCATTGTCATAAATGGTTATATCATTTTGAATTTGTGAATCGATAAAGGACTGGCCAACTAGGTTTTCTTGTGCAAGCCCTAGAGTGACCCAAATTTCAAAATATGATAAATCTTTGTTTTAGTCCTTTCTTGTTTAATAAATTATTATAATTATTTGTTCTCCATGCTAATCAATGAAGTTTGCCCAATATCTGAGCCAATTTTGATTGAATTTTATCTTTCTTGGCATATTTTGGTGAGAACATAATTTGTTAGGCAATACCCAGTTGAGTGTATGATTTAATCCTTAGGTATTGCTGAAAGGGTTACCCCACTAGGTCCTACCAAGCCTGAAGTGTAGGGGAAGCATATGTTTCTTATTAATTGGCCAAGTTTGGCGTTAAAGCTAGTCATAAAGCCTGGCTAGTTTTTAGGTTTTAACATTTTGTTGATTTGGGGACCAACAATCCCTTCATCAAGATTTCCATGAATGCAACTATTATCCAAGGTCTTCAAAAGTAAACAATGTATAAGGAACCATCAAATTTTGACACTGGTCAGGGATTCCACGAAAAAGTGGATTCTCCAAAACTTCATGTAAAAATTAATGTTCTAAACTCTTAAAATCTCCTTTGGCATCGAGATTTTGGTTGAGTTTGTCTTTGTTGGGGTTTCCACATAAATAGGAAAAACCCAACACTCTTTCAAATGCATTGAAATATGAGTAACATGCTACTATTTTGATTCATCAAGAAATTTAAGGTTTGTTTGAAGTTTCCATGGAATAAAAAATTCTCTGAAAAGTAGATTTCCCCAATTTTTTGTGAACTCTGCCGACTATTAATCCTTAGTCATTTCCATTAGTTTGAGGGAACAAAATCGTATACTTGAATATGCACAAAATCTAAGGCTTGAACATGGTTAATTTGAATGTTTTGAACAAATTTTATCTTGTTTTGAATGATTTCTCACTCATCTCACATCGTTTCTTGGGAACTTAGGGTTTCAAAAAGAAATTAAACTTGTTTTTTCTATGAACCCTAATGTGGTCTATCTAATGTTGCACTCTCAATTTAAATCAAAGATTTCCACCCATTTGAATTGCATGAAACTCAAATACTTTGACTTTAAGATGCAATAGTTTCATACGGTTTAAAATCTCATCCCCAAATTTAGGTAAAAAATGGCAATGAACAAGTGTTAAGATTTAAAAACCTACCTTTCTTAGGGATTAGAGTGTGACTACACGAGTTTGTTTGGTCGATTGAAGGTGCTCTTGGTAGGCAAAAAATCACATTAGCACTAGCTCGTAGTGGATCATGATTGCAGATGAGTTCCAAATTCAAAAGAAAAGTGACAAGAATAACCAAAAGGTTTCATAAATGTTGTTTATGATAGAAATGTTGGCACACACCTTAAAAAAGAGCCTTTTGAAATTTTGGACTTTCGACCCATATGAGGATTTTAGGTTTTCAATTTGGTCTTGGAATTTTGGGTTTTAAGTCACCGCATCGAATCTTGGGATTCAATGCAATTGAAGGAACTTCAGGGATTCCATGAAGACATGGATTCCCCAAAATTTTAATTTTCCCAAACTTAGTGCCTCTGCTAAGCTCTAACTTTTCCAAATGAGTTTTTCATCACTCCCCATTTCAAAATTTGACTTCAATGACCTTAATTATTCAATCTCAACAAGGACTTATCAATTTTACACCCCCAGGACCTAAAGACAAGATTCTCTTAGATACCCCTAGAGGGGAAGGATTGGAAACAATAGGTGAAAAGGCAAGGGAAGGAAATGGGGCCCCTATTGCAGATGGTGTATGTGTGTGTGTGTGCAAGAAACAACATATAGGACATCACATGAATATTTGAATATGAATAAAAAACATTGTTAAACCCTTTTTTTGCTTCTTTTTCACACTTTCAACCATTTTTGAAGGTCTTAGTACAATATCAAACCTATTTCTATCTTAGAACCTCAAAATAAGTGATTTGATGGCTATTTCAATGAAAGAATGAAATAAAGTAACAATGATCTCAATAAAAGGAATTTCAATTAGTTTTGCTAAGATAAAATCCTTTCTTGATTGACCACCATTGAATAATGTTCACAAAGTAAGAAGTTTTATGGGATAGGTCTTAGTACTTGATATCAAACCTCTTTCTATCTTAAAACCTCAAAATAATTGTTTTGATGGCTAATTCAATGAAATAATGAAATAAAATAATAATTATCTCAATTAAAGGAATTTCTATTAGTCTTGCTAAGAGAAAATCTTTTCTTGATTGGTTGGATTTAATAATGTTCACAAAGTAAGAAGTTTTATGGGACTGGCATGGTACCATAGTGTAGTGTCATAAAATTGTGACCCTAGAATTTTTTTACTACACTAGGGTCCTCACATGCGCGAGATCGAATCCTTTGGCCTAATCGGAGACTGCTCAACCTTCAAAATCAGGTTCTTCTTTGGCCTATGTACCACCTCGTCTGCACTCTGCCCTGGAGAAAGGGGTAGGACAGGGGTGTGGCGCTCTTATCCCCCCTAGGACAGGGGCATGGCGCCCCTGTCCCTGCCCTATTTTGGGGTAAGACCCTTCCTAGGGCTGCATAGAAGGTTGTGCAGTGAGCAGGTAAAGTCCCTCGATGTCAGCCTATGACAGAAATCAAATTCATTGACATGTATTTAAGGGGCATTTGTCCTCTCATTTGCATAAGTCAAAGTTCAATAAGGTGGAATTCCAATAAGGTCAAGTTGCATAAGCGATCGAGCATTCAAGCATTCTTTTCCAGCATTGAGCATTCTCAAGTCTCCCTTCAAGGCTAGGTGTTGCATTCAAGTCAAGGATTCAACCATTGAAGAGGAGAATGATTCCAACATTCAATTCCACACTAAGAATTTCTATCAACATTGCTATCACAACCTCCCTTGAGGTGATTTATAATTCTGTATTTCATTTACATCTACTTGCAAGTACTTTCTTTCATTACTTGGTTAATTCCAAAACTAGGTTTTGACCGAAAGGCAAACCCCAAATCCCAACCCATTTCCCTCTCTTTTATGTGTGTGGATTGCAAGTGTGCAATTGTACTTTCAGATTTAAGATCCATTTGCAGAGGCAGAAAAACCCTTTTCATTTCATGGATTTTTCGGAGGACCCTGTACATTCCCGCCACGGTCTGGACAACTTTTCCTCAAATTCCCAGGGCGACTTTGTCTCGACATATTACTACTAGATCCAGGTGCACAAATTCATCCTATATTCCGATCTTAAATTATAATCAGTTCTTTGTCACTTTTGTACTACATAATTCAATCAATTCCTTTCCATTTCAAATAAGGAAGAGGGGATCAACTTATCATTCCCATTTCACTTAGAATTATATCTTCTTCTGTGGAGGATTGAATCTAGTGAATTCTCCTCTCCTCTTCTGATGTAGCTAGGTGAAAATTGTTTGAAGGGAAATCCGTAGTGAAACCCTCATCTCTCCTTGGAGGGAAAGGGTAGTTTTCCTCTTGATCTCTCATTCACATTTCACCACATTAAATTTTGGCAAACCTAACGTCTTGCATGCTTTCCTTTGAACAAAATTTCATATTTTTCATTTTCAAGTTTAAATTTTTTGCAAACTTAGTGGTTAAATCGTTAAAAACCCTAATTTTTAAAATTAAAATTAAACTTGTGATTTGTAAAAATTGCTTGTGGTTATCTTAGATCTGAAAATTGTTTTGTGTATCAAATTCAATTTCCTCATTGTCTTGTTCAATTTGCAAATAAAATTTACCAAATTAAGAGGTTACTTGTTGAAATGCTAATTTTCAAAAATCATCTTGAACTTTGCAAAAATTGGATTTCCATTTAATTTTTCAGATTTTCGATTGTTCTCAGACTTGTCTTCATTCCTAAAATTCAAATTTTCAATTTCCCTCCTTTTTCCCAAAATTCAAATTTCAAAATTAGGTGGTTAGGTCACAAAACCCCAATTTTTAGATTTAATTGGATTTTGTTCAAATTTCAAATCAATTTCATTCACATTCAGATTTCTAAACATTTTCCAAGGTATCCCTATCCATTAGGTTTTACCATTTTCAAATTTGCAATTCAATTCCTCTTTTTCTTCAAAACCCTAATATGGTCTTATTTTACATTTGAACCTTCATTTTGCCCATCTAGAAATCATAAAATGAGTCAATTTTTGGGGGTTATCTTTGAAATCATCGTAATATTCATCCCTGAAAATTTTGGAAAAAGTTGGTCAGACCATGTGCATTCCCGCCACGATCCACAACTTTTTTCTTGAAATTTCGGGAGACTGTTATGACTATATTTAATAGCCTAAATCCAGAAGATTGGCTGATTTTGTCAATTTTTTATCCCTCTAGACTCAGAAATACCTCCAAAATTCAACATTTCAAATTTCAAGAAAAATTTTAAAATTAAGAGGTTGATTATAGTCTACCCTGATTTTAAAAATTCTAATTTTAAAATTAAGTGGTATTCCCTTGGCCCTAATTTTAAAATTCCAATTTCCTTTCATTTTTTGAAATTGTCTCATCCTCTTCCTCTAACAAAGTTCAAATTGTGTAATCATTATTTTCTTAAATGTTGCATTAATCAATTTTGTAAGAATTGTTCCAAAATTCAAAATTCAAATTTTCCCTCTAGTGCATGAGTTTTACCACTATTAGTCCTACCTATCCTATCCTCGTTAGATGAAGCATTAGAATTAAGGCTTCCCAAGGTTTAATTACCGAGGAGATGGAGCCTAATTTAGGTGACTTCTTTAATGAGGATCATGCAAATTCTTCCCATCCTAATCATGTGCCTATTTACCCCATTGATGAATCCCATGATGAAGAAGAAGCTTTAACTAGGGTCTCTATAGATCAACTTTCCACATTGGATAATCAATTTGATAGCTTTCAACAATGGATGTCCCAAGAATACCCTAATAGTGAAGCTCTCCCATTAATTGAAGGCCTTAAAGGCATGATTCAAAGTGATAAGAATGGATTTGATATATTGAATTTTGATTCTAATGTCATGTCTATCAAGAGTTGTGCCGAAATGCTAGGTTATTCACAACTTCCAACACAAGTCAATCCTTCTATTCCTTTGACTACCCTTATGACTAGTATTCCTACTTTTACCTCCAACATCATGGCTACATCAACTCAAAGTGTCCTTCCTACAAACATTGGTAATGGGGGCAATCCCTCTTCTTCATTTAATCCTCCATCTTTACCTATGTCTTCCATAAGTATTCCAACTATTCCTCTACCAATCAATATGACACAAGGGGGCAATTCCTTCAATAACTTTGTTCCTCCTTTAAGTGTCCCTTTTCCTACCCAATCATCACCTATGCCTACTTATCATAATGTCCCACCAGCTTATTCTCAATCCATTCCTTCTTTCAATAACATCACACCACCTTCTCAATCAACTATGTCTAACACCAATTCTTCTACTGAAATGACAGTTAACAATCTTTCTCAAACTGTGTCTTCCTTACAACAACAAATTGCTTATATGAGTCAATCCAAGTTTAGTGTGCCCACATTTGATATTGCGAGCCCACTTTCTCTTGATATTGTTAAAGTTGTGCCACATAAACATGTTGAGATCCCTCAATTGAAATTCTATAATAGAAAAAATGATCCTCTTACGCATGTCAAAACATTTCAAACCTTGTGTACTGATTTTGCTTATGATCAAAGATTGCTTGCAAAATTGTTTACAAGAACACTAAGAGATAAGACTTTATAATGGTATTTCTCTTTGCCTTCTTATTCTATCACTTCCTTTCAACATCTGGAAAATGCTTGCATCCAACAATTTCATAACAACATTGGTCCTAAAATCACTTTGACTGATTTAATGCATTTAAACAAGGTCTTAAAGAAGAAGTTACTGATTTCATTGGTATCTATAAGCATTTGTGTGCTCAAATTTATTTTCATGTAGCTAATAATGATATTCAAAGAATTTTCATTTCTAATTTGCAAAAAGATATCAAGGAAAAGCTTCTTTGGTCTGAGTTTACTTCCTTTCCACAGTTATCAACTGGTTGTGAGTCAAATGGAGCAATCCTTTGCTATGGCTCCAAGTGATAAGGGGGAGAGTGTTCAACAACCATTTGCAAAGTTCAAACCAACAAAAAGATTCATCAAGTTCAATGATACAATCAACAACAACAATGTGAATGGTACAACAGGTGTGCTTTCTATTTCTAAATTTTTCCAAAGAGAGACAATTTACTTCCTTGAATGAATCTTTACATAGTATTATGTCTCAGTTGTTGCACATAAATGTTATCAAACTTCCTCCTATAAAACAAATTGATCCATCTAAACTTGTGTCTCCTTATTTTGATAACAATTCTTTTTGTCAATTTCATCGTCAACCTGGTCATGATACTGAGAAATGTTTCACATTAAAGAATAAGATTCAAGATTTGATTGATAATAATACTATATCTGTGGCAGGTGTGAATGATAAAGGGAATAAATAAGTAGCTCCTCCTAATCAAAATCTTAAGATTTTCATTAATCCCTTGCCTTCTCATACCTCTAACGTTATTGAGATTGTGCCTAATTCTTTCTCTTCTGAATAATTCACCTCTATGGCTCCAAACTTGGTTAATATGGTAGAAACACAAGATACGCATAAGGATCCTTGTATTACATTTGACCCCAGTGAGACCACTAGAGCACCTGATGACCCTTTATACATAGTTATGAAGGTTAAGGATATCCCTTTCCATGGTGCCCTGATTGATCCCTCGTGCATGGTTAATGTCTTAACTGAAGAGTATCTTTCCACTTTACGATTGCATAAACCACTATATGATGCTTCTAATGTGGTTGTGAAGTTATTTGATGGATTCTCTTGTCCTACCATTGGTTCTATCACCCTTCCCGTTGAATTTCATACTAAATCCATGGATGTTGACTTTGTTATCATACCCTCTTCTGAGCAATTCCGTGTGAAGTTGGGCTACCCTTGGCTATCTTCCATGAAGGCTATTTCTTCTCCAATCCACAAGTGTCTGAAATTTCCTCACAATGAAGAAATCATAACTGTGAACCATAGCTTATTTCGTCCATCCGAAAGAAGCCTCGATGTTCCTATTGATTTCTTTTGGCCTAAATAATTTCAATCTCTTCCATCAAGGAGTGATGCTCTTTTTCAATCTTATCAAAAATGAAAGAAAGATATGATCTTATCCTTAAGTCAACCCATATCTCCAACACTTGACATTCCTATTATTCTTCAAGATGAGGTTCTTCCCCTCATGAATAGAACTAATTTCTCTCCTAAGGAAGATCGTCAACCTATTCCTATGGATGTGACTTTACCTTCTCTTAAGGAGAACAATAATATTCTTCCTAAGGTTACACCTATACCTCCTCCTCATGATGGACCTAGTCTCTTTCCTACACCCAATATTCCTCCTTTCTATGGCATAGTTCTACCTCCTTCCTCTTATTGAGAGAAGAGGCCCGCTTCTCCTCTTGTTCAACCACAAAGACCTCAACCTAAACCTTCAACTATCAAGGAGAGAAACATTCCCACTTTTTCAAATGTTCCTCCTCCTTCTTAGACTTCCACTAAGACTCGACAAAATCATTGTGCGAGAGAATGCCGACGAAGACATCATGTTCGAGATCGTGAAGCTATCCCTCAAAATACTCAATCTTTCCAGACTCCAACAGTTGACATGATTCCCTTTTCTCCCGAGAAAGATGTTCAACCTACATCTCCAAATCATAAGTTGCATAAAACATGTGATGATTTTACTCCTATTCATGTTCTTGCTCCTCTTTCTCTAAACTTTGATGAAGAAATGGGTGAAAATGTTAATACAACTCCTAATGCTTTTGATATTTAGTATGAATATGTTGATGTGGTCAAGCATTTATCAGATGAGTTTTCACAAACCCTAATCCTAGCTCCTAGAAACAAACAAAGTGACTTACAACATGAGCATAGTCCTTGTTTGGATCTTGTGATAGCTCCATTTTCTATGCTCGATGTCGTTCCTCTAGCGTGTTGCTTGCCTTCCTAAAATTGTGATCAACAAGATTGGGAGGTGGATGTTGTGCTAGATTAGAAATATTAGCATAGTAGATCTTCTCTCTCTCTCTCTCCTTTTCTTTCTCTTTTGTTACCATTCTTCTATGTGTATCCCTGTTCTTCTATTGTTCCCTTAATGTCTACTTGGGGATGATGCGAAGCATTGACATCTTTTCTTGATCTCTTTCATGTTGACTCAAAAGAAATCCTCTCTTCCCTTTCTTCTAAGGTAGTGTCCTTTGGGGAATGATGATTATTATATGCAAATATACATACATGATATACATGAGTTATCATACAGCATACTGACCTTGAGGAAAGTGACACCACCTCATGTTTTATGTTCATTATCCTTGGGTTTATTCCTCAATTGGGGGCTGCATCCTTGCAATAACGTGCTCCCTTCTCTCTTTTGGGTGTATCCTACCTTAAAGCAATCACTCCCGATAAGGCGCACACGATCGCTTTAACTTGGGGGCATACACTCCGCTCATATTTTCCTTCTTGATACTTAGAATTACTTAGTAAACTGTTTTTCTTTGTAATCTTTGGTATTCTGGCTTTCATGACTCATAGTGAAGGGAACTTTTCTACTTCCAGTCACGGTTCTCCCCTTCTCGATCTTCCCTTTTACTTTGTCAATCAAAGTCGTAAGATTCTAAGTTCGCTAGGGGCTTGGCGCATCTTGCCACCTTGACGTGGTAAAAGTCTTTTAATCTTGTTTCCTTGTACTTTACCGACAGTATTAGCATACGCCTATACTCCCGCTAAAGTGGGGGCTAAATGTAGTGTCATAAAATTGCAACCCTAGCAATTTTCGGCTACATTAAGGTCCTCACACACGCGAGATCGAATCCTCTGGCCTAATCGGAGACTGCACAACCCTCGAAATCAACTTCTTTTTTAGCCTCCGTACCACCCTGTCTACACTCTGCCCTAGAGAAAGGGGTAGGAAAGGGGAGTGGCACCCTTGTCCTCCAAGGATAGGGGCATGGTGCCCCTATCCTTGCCCTATTTTGGGGCAGGACCCCTCCTAGGGTTGCATAGAAGGTTGTGCAGTGAGTGGGAAAACTCCCCCGATGTCGGCCTATGGCGAAAATCAAATTCATTGACATGTATTTAAGGGGCATTTGTCCTCTCATTTGCATAATTCGAAGTTCAATAAGGTGGAATTCCGATAAGGTCAAGTTGCATAAGCGATCACGCATTCAAAAGAATTCAAGCTTTCAATCATTCTTTTCCAGCATTGAGCATTCTCAAGTCTCCCTTCAAGGCTAGGTGTTGCATTCAAGTCAAGGATTCAGCCATTGAAGAGGAGATTGATTCCAACATTCAATTCCATACAATCATTTCTATCAACATTTCTATCACAACCTCCCTTGAGGTGATTTACAATTCAGTGTTTCATTTACTTCTACTTACAAGTACTTTCTTTCATTACTTGATTAATTCTAAAACTGGGGTTTGACCTAAAGGCAAACCCCCAACCCCAACCCATTTTCCTTTCTTTTCTGTGTGTAGGTTGCACATGCATAGCTGTACTTTCAGATTCAGGATCCATTTGTAGAGGCGGAAAAACCATTTTCATTTCGTAGATTTTTCGGAGAACCGTGTACATTCTCACCACGGTCCAGGCAACTTTTCCTCAAATTCGTAGGGCGACTTCATCTTGACATATTACTTCCAGATCTAGGTGCACAACTTCATCCCATCTTCCGATCTTAAATTATAATCAGTTCTTTGTTACTTTTGCACTACATAATTCAATCAGTTCCTTTCAATTTCAAATAAGGAAGAGGGGATCAACTTATCATTCCCATTTCACTCAGAATTTTATCTTCTTCTATGGAGGATTGAATCTAGTGAATTCTCCTCTCCTCTTCCAATGTAACTAGGTGAAAAGTGTTTGAAGGGAAATATGTAGTGAAACTCTCATCTCTCTTTGGAGGGAAAGAGTAGTTTTCCTCTTGATCCCTGATTCACATTTTACCACATTACACACAGGAAGTTCATTTTGAATTTTTAAAAAATTCTCAACCTCATCATGTCACTTCAAAGAAAGAAGTGTTAATTTGAATGAAATGATAAATGTGAAGAAGCCTTCAAAATTATAAAAGAAATATTGACCTTGTATTTGATTTTGAGAGTTCCAAACCTTGAGGGTCATTTTGTTGCTATTACATATGCACCAAGATAGGGATTAGAGGGATTACTTGTGTAGGAAGATCAAATAGTATCCTACAAGTCCAAGAAACTCCATTCATGTGAGGTGAATTATGTACCACGTGACTTAGAATTATTGACAATAGTTCATGCTCTTTAGGTTTGGATGCACTATCTACTCAAAAAACACTTCAAGTTAAATATTGATAATTGAGAACTTGAATATATCTAAACACATCCTAATCTAAATATACACTAGAAACATTAGTTAGAAATCTTATATCAATTACATAAAATACAAGGAAAATAGAGTGGTTGATTCCCTTAGTTGTCATGACATATTTTGATTAAGGTGACTATCAGAATAAGTTTTCAAAATTTAGATTCTTAAAAGGCTTAGAGTTGGATAAGTATTATAATTAGGTAAGGGCGGTAATTGTAGAAAACCCTCAATATTTAAAATATGATGGTTTTAAATTTGAACTAATCCAATGGTTTATTGAATTTTAACAATAGAATATATGTTTTAATTATAGGAGATTTGTACTTATGAAATTTATGCTTGGCATCCAAATTACTTTCAAGGGTATTGGAATTCATGGGTGGATAGGAATGATATGGAGTTATTTTGGATGAGCTCATGTAGATGGATGGTTGTAAGGTTCTCAAGGATGTGTGCTTTTATCAATATTGATTTATGGTAGGGTAAGTGGATAATGGGGTAGGGGTGATATGGATGGTGGATGGAGGGATATAAGGTACAAAGATGGATGGGAGGGATGAAGGCTTTAGTTTTTGGATATAAGGATCCAAAATAGATTTAAAGAATGGGGAATGTTTATGTTTGCATTTAGATGGAGGAATATAAGGTTTAGTAGGGGTACCAATTTCTTGAGAGTGAGCTATGTAGCCAAGGTCATGATAACTTGGATTTTTTTTTGAAGGTGTTATAATATACCTTGTTCATGGATGTCTAACCCTTTTCCTTGATAATGCATGCTTTGAAAAATATTTTTAGCAATGTGATACTTATTTCTTTTGAAGCAAGATAAAAGTCCATTTGGAGGTGGATATGGTATGGAAGGTATGGTAAGCTCATAAAGTAAAACATATTGGATGAAAGTGAAGAACCCATTTGATAAGGGGTTTGTGAACATCTTGGGTACAAGTGATGGTATCTTGAGGAGGATTAGGATCATGGGGGGGATTAGGAGGGGTTTTGGGATCTTGAGGCATATATGGAAGATTGTGGTGAGGAGATGAAGGGATAATTTGATATTTACATGGAAAGGGATCATTGGATGGAGTAGAAAGAGTTTTTTTCTCTTACTTTTAAATAGGATGATTGGAAAGGATGGAAGGGATATCGTGATATTGATTAGGAAATAGATTATGAATGGTACTTGGAAGGATAATTTTCTCTTGAGATGGAAGGGGGCCATCTTGGATGCAATGAAAAGGGATGGTGGGATCATCGTGAGATTCTAAGGAGATGGGGACTTTCTCAACAATTGGATGGAATGGGAAAGATTTGGGATCTTGATCCTAATTTATTTTAGGAATTCTTTCTTCATATTTTGGATTATCCTCTTGACATAAACCCAATTCTAGTGAGAGATTATGAGTTTGAATATAAATGGGGGATATTTGGAGGGATTCCATGTTTTGTCATGATAGGGATGTATTTTAAATAGGACTATTTGGAGTGTCTTTGATTGGAAGTGGAGTGAATGGTGGCATTGGTTATAGGATTTTTGAATCACATGAGGGATTAGTATCGATGATTCAAGTAGCTTGTATTCCTATTGTGGATAGCCCCTGAGGGTAAACTAAAAGGGTATCATCATTGGATTTATTGTTTGATGGAGATTGTGAGGATTGTTGTTGTGGGGATGAAGGAATGGTGGGAGAAATGGAGGCTACTTGTGGGCCAACATCTTGATGGGAGGTATATATGTCATTAGTGTGATTGTTTGGGGATAAGCCATTGCTACACTTAAGTGGATGATTTTTTATCATGCTTGGAAAATGTATCTTGAAATAGGCTTCATTCCTCATTAGGTCAAATATTAATGTTGTTCAATAGTAATGTCAATTTGGCATTTTTGTTTTGATTTTTGGAGAATGTTTTCTAGAATTTGAGAAATGTATGAGTGATTTTGAGGATTTTTCTTGGGGATAGATGTCGGGGTAAGGTTAGGTGATTTTTTGATGGTAATGATGGGAGATCATAGGTTGGGTTGTCTGGTTGAAATTGGATGTGAAGGTTTGGCTTGTTTGAGGTGTAGGTGTGCATGTGGATTGTTGGTTGGGTAAAATGTTGTTTTGGTAGATGTATTTTTTATGCGTAACTTGAGGGTTTGGGTTGTATGTGTTTGGGTCGAAGGTATTGTTGGCCCAATTTGTCATTGTGTCAAAAGATCGATCTATCAATGCCCGATACAAACGATAGAGATATGGATCGCATGGGAGGCAATTAGTCCCTTGTCACGAATCCTGAGGGGGGTGCTGATCATTTTACCAATAAGTGTTTTATTGTTATTGTTGTTATTGAGGTATGCAATTTTGGTTGAAGTTTCAGTTTAGGTTTGTTGGTCAAGGTTGGTTTGTCATGTGTGTTTGTGAGATGGTAGGTGGTATGTTGGGTTGTTGGTGAGATAATTTGTGAATTGTAATTTTTGTAGTGATGAGGAGGTTTTGGCTTTGCTAATTTTCATATTTTCAACTTGTTATTCTAAAATCCATAATTGTTGAGATAATATCTCTATTTGGAATGGTAAAAGATGGATGGTGTTTAATTGAGAATAGTAGGTTTAATTCAAAATTTTCAAACATTCCCCCTTTTACGCATCCACTTTGGGATATGAAGAATCATGCTTTGGGCACCCAAGATTGGAAGGTGAAAAGTTGTTTGTTGGGTGATCCAAAGAGTCATTGAGGAGTTACAAAGATTTTGGGAGGCTATAGATTTGAATGACTATGGGTTAGTGCCCATGTTGGAGTCATTTGAAGGAATTGATATTTTATTATGTCTCATGGTTATCCACTTTCCTAGGCGTGGGTTTTTTCAAGTGGTTTTCAACCTCTTGTTTTGGGTTACCACTGTGGTTTTCCCTTAGTTTTCTATAGATTGGAGCCATGATATTGTAGTTTTGTATGAGATATTTTGCAAGTATGCAGGTGCTATAGGGTATGGTTGGCAAAGTGAAATGCATTATTGTAGTTATCTCTCTTTTGAAGATTAATAATTTACTTGCCCTCTTTCTCTAGTGGAATTTTTTTCCCAAAAGGGTTTCTCCACATAAACTTGGTGTCTCATTTGATTGTTGATTTTTGTATTGTGTTTATTGTTGAAATCACTTTCATATTTCAGATTTAATTATATAATTCTTAGATTTGTAATCACACAAAGAAGTTAAAAGTGAAAGTTTCTTCACCTTGTTTTCAACATGGGAATTACTATTCGGTAATATCAAACTCTTTCAATATTGTAATATGTTGGAAGGAAAATATGACAAAAATTCTCTATCTTTTGATACCATTCCCAAGTTCGCTTCATCAAAATCCCTTCATATTTCCAAGTTGCACATTTCACCTTGACCCTTTGGTTGACCACACCCTAAAGTCCAAGATCCACTCCTCACACAACAATGTGAGCCCATTACCTTTCTTTTCAATGGATATCTTGTTTACAAGGACATAGAGGGATTCAATCCTACATATTTGCACAAATATGAACAATTGGTTTCTTGTTTTAAAGAACAAAAATATCCCATTCCCTTGCACATTTGCAGCTAAATAAACTATAAAGGAAAAGGTCTTAGTTTACATGAGCAAGGCCCCCTGATAATGTTAAACACGCCTCTTTTTATCTTAACAATAGTAAAGTGCATGTTGTTCCTAGTACTTTTGAAGAGCTTTCCGCCATGATATTATTTCATGACAACACCATCCTCACCATTCATCTTGATCTACAACACCTCAAACTCATTGATTAGGGCCAAAATGATGTTCCTACCTTGGATACATTTTAAAATGATGGGGCCATCCTAGATATTACATAATTATGTGACCATATTCCCCTAGGGTATCATAAGCATGGATTTCAAATATTATTACTTTTATTTGAATACTTTAGAGAATAAGAAGATCTTTTAGAGGAACCATAATAATCCACACTTGACACAAATACACCCTTTGATAGTGAGTTTCACCTTTCATTGGCTCTTTCCCCACTTCAAGATGGGTCACCTCTCCTGGTCAAAGAAGTTGTAGAAATAAATTTGGGTGTAAAAGAGGCACCTAAGTTGACATAGATTTTAGTTGCTTTAGACCCTGATTTTCATATAGGCATCTCCACAATAGTTAGAGATTATCTATATGCATTTGTTTTGTCTTACACTAACATGCTTGGCTTGGAGACATCCTTGTTTGTGCACCACCTTATGGTACAAATTGATTCCAAACCGATTGCTTAAAAACTAAGAAAAATGCATCCTAAGGTGGCTCTCTAGGTACTAAAAGAAGAACTTCAAAATTTCTAGATATCAAATTCATTCAGCCTATTGACTAACTAGAGTGGGTATCTAATGTAATCCTCATAAGCAATAATATCAAAGGAATTATGACATGCACATATATAAAGGATATATATAAAGATAAATCCCTAAAGGTGATTTCCTATTTCCAAATATTGACATGATAATAGATCTAATAATTGTCCATGAGATGTTGTCCCTTATGGGTATTTTTATAGGATATAACTAAACTCAAATAGTAGAATAGGACCAACAACAATCTTCATCACCTCCTAGGGAGAATTATCTTATAGATTCATGTAATTAAACCTAAAAAGAATTGGTGCTAGATATTAGAAGGCCATACATATCATATTCCATCATATGTTGCATGATATTGTTGAAGATTTTGTGGATGATATCCTAGGAAAAATCAAATTCAAATAATATCACCCAATCATCTTGTGTCATATCTTCTAGAGGCTCAAAGAGTGTATAAGGTTAGATTAAATATAAAGAAATGCATATTTGGCATCAAATTAGGCAATCTCTTTGGGTCCATTACTTAGCTAGCAAAAAATTGCCATCCTTTCTCACATATACTACAAAACAATGCTAGCTTTGAATGGGACCAATCATTGCAATTTTTTTTTGAGGAGATTAAGGAATACTTGTCCAATCCTCTAGTACCAATGATGACTATACCAAATGGTCCTTTGTTTCTCTACATCTTGGTTACACAACATGCCTAGGTGCTCTCTTAGCATAAAATAATGACCAAGGTAAAAAGAAAACTGCTTATTACCTCAACATAATATTGGCTGGATTTGAACTCAATTACTAATTTATGGAAAAGGATTTCCTCACAGTAGTATTTTTTACACAAATTCTTCAACAGTACATTCTTAATTCTACCTCTTATCTTATTGCTGAAATTAATCCAAAGAAATACTTGTTATCAGGATCAACCCTCACTGGTACAATGGCAAAGTAGGTTATGTTCATTAGTAAGTTTGATATTGAATATGTAAAGAATAGGTCAATCAAGGGGAAGGTTATAATATATCAATTGTTAGAGGCTCCCATTCAATATTATCATCCTTTGATTGTAGAATATTTTAGATGAATCCATCCTTCACATTGAAGAATATTGTAGTGTTGTAGATTGCACCTTGTGTGATTTTACGCTACATATTCACCTTCGCTTTACACTGATTGAAGATCTTCTTCACCTTTAATTATCCTTTTATCCACATGGCTTGCCTAGTTAGCCTTTTCCTTGGATTTTTCCCAACCTTGTTGATTGTTTGACTCATGGACACTTGTGCATCGCACGAAATTCCCTGGAACCATGCTAGTGTCTCACGAATCTGTAGACAAAAGTTGGCCATTTGAGCGTTACACTTGTGATTGATAGAGTTTGTAGTGACTCTTCCCATGCCTTCAATCTTGGTTTCATTCCCAAGCCTCATATCTTGCCTTCAGAGCTTCATTTTGGCTCTCTAGACTCTTTGAATGATTTCTCTAAGCACTCTAAGATCTTGAAGGAAGCAATAACAATTCTTTATTCACAGTCTCCAGCACTCTTGGCTCTTTGGCACACATCTCTACTCTTTCATTTACTTCAGACTCTAATTATCTTGATACTCTAAGGAGAATCTCCTTCTTCTTCTTCTCCATTCAGAATGCTCTTCACTATGTGTATGAAAGGAGAGTTTCTTTCCTCTTGTATATCATCATTTTAATCTCCATAGCATTTCTATTGTTATACCTCTCATATCTGTTTTGGTTATCTATTTTATCTATCTGTCTTAGCTGTAATGGAGGTGGAAGCACCAAAGCGGGGGTCTGACTATGGTATACCTCTATGCATATCACCGATGTTTTCTCTCTTTCATGTGTGTAGGCTTCATTGAAGAAAGTATTTCTTTTCTAGAGGCTTCAATTGTGGATCAACTGTGAGATATTCCTCTCCTCTTCTCTTCTTTCATATTTAGCATTGTTGTCATTTTTTCTCTCTATCACTCTTTTATTTAGCTTAAAGTCTACCTGAAATATATATATATTTGTCACTCTGTACTTTATGTGTATGTCTCTATGCTCTTTCTATATGAGACGTTAGTGCACACACTGTTGTCTTTGACTCGTGTGCACATCCTTGGGAAAAGACTATGCGGAGGTTACCAGAGTGTGATCTATCCTTTCAAGTTTGGTAGTTTGACAGACCTCCTACTCAATAAATTATGCTTATAGGTTTGGGTAGTTAGTTGTCTGTATCTCTTGGCTCTCTAGAGCACCATTTTAGTGAGGTGGAGTAGCCCTATTTTCTCTTTGAGTTTTCATCACCTTGAGGGTGTCAAATTTTCTCCACATTTTGGTGACCTCGACATGAAGCGTTTGGATGTTGTTTCATGGTGTGCGTGCTCAATCTGTTTAAAATTTACCTAAAGTAAAAAAAGAACACAATCTTTCTAAAAAAAACTCTTAACCAAACAATGTAATACTATATGTTAGGACCCTTTATTGTACACTTGTGGAGTGGTTGAAGCATTGTAGAGGTTGTCTATGAGCTTTACAACCCAGACTTCCACTAAGGCTATTGCGAGGAGGACTTCCAAATAGAGTATCCTTCCTGATCATTATAGTCCTATTTGACTTGGTTCGATGTTCACATACATGCTAGACCCAAGTGATATTTTCACTTCTTGTCCCCTTAAGAGTGTTATGATGAGGGGCTCTTCTACACCAGGATCACAAGATACTACCCCTATAAATAGTCCCTTGGGATCTCCTCCTACTATTGACCATGACTCCACAATCACTAATTCAGTTTGATTGAATTTAATCATTAGATAACCTGAGAGACTTCAAAGTTTTCTTAAATTGGGAAAATATTCTCCCCCAGGTTGGGAATGTGATAAATACTTTGAGAGATGTAAATCTCAGATAGCAAAGCTTTGCAGATGTTGAGGGTATTACCCTTATTGTTAAATATCATGTACCCCTTATAGATTCTCTCTCAGGATATTTTAATGCTATTGGTCCTCAAATTAATGTTGACATGCATGAAGTGATAGTACACATGGTTGACACTAGACCTACAACTACTCCTTTGATTCTTTAGCATCAATGTCTCTAATATTCCCTTGGGTTACATTGGTATGTCCAGTAGCTCTATCATTGCTTCTGTTATAGCTCACACTACTTCCATTTGTGCCAACACTAGGACTGGTACTATCTTTGGTGATGGTACTATAACTCATTCAAGTGCTAGTGGAGGTGGTAGTCATAGTACTTGTGTGTGAGAAATGAAGGCGACATAAACGAAAAAGTCTGATTCAAAAGGCCCACACACCAATGAGACTCTTGGTACAAGTTATTGAAACTATATTGAAATAGCTCAAATTCCCAAGGGGTGTCCCATTGTTCTCTATCTCATAGGATCCCTAAATTCAATGCCTTTGCTCCCATATCACTGAGCAAAGTGACTTAGGAATGACAACTCCAAGAATGAGTGATGTTTGATTATTATGCATGAGTACATTCCTAGATATGTATGATATTGAAACTATGATGATTAAGCTAGCATAAAGATGATGATAATATTATCTAATTATCCTAGCAATGATGTAGTAGTCTAACATGGATATTCTATGATATTAGAATGCTTCTAAATGCTCATAAAGATGATTTATCAAAGAGAGACTAAAATGCTTAGTTAATTAGACTATAAGTTTGATGCATGAAGACTTGGATATCTTTAGCAAAATGACTATAAGTTTGATACATAAAAACTTATATATCACTAGCATAATGACTATAAGTTTTATACACAAAGACTTCTATATATCCAAATGAGAGAAAGAGAGCTCTATTTATAGGAAAAATAGGGAAATGCATCGTCGAGATTGAATAATCTTAACAAGGGCCAGGATTGAAAGTTAATCAATCCATGCTTACAATTCTCACCAATGAAATGGTGACAATTGCCAACAAGAGGTTTCTTGAGAGGAGATGAAAGAAGCATTAAATTCTTGATAAGACATGGAGGTTACCTTAGGAGGTAAGGGATAAGGTTAGATTAGGGCTATCCAATGGATAAAGCTTTTACCCAAGAGGTAAACTCTTGTGCTAGGGTTAAAGAAATAACCAAGGTTAAAGTCATGAATAATTGATGAGACCCTTGGGTTAGATGAGGGTTGAGTTAGAGCGAAAGTCTCTAATCATGCAAGAAGGTTGAGTTAACCATTAATGGTTATGTAAGAGCCTTAAATGGTTTGGAAGACTTTGAGGGTTAACTTGTTGAGGACATAAAGCCTTTAATGGTTTTCAAAGACTTTGGAGGCTTTGAGAAGTGACTTCTCTTTGCTTAGGATTGTGAAAATATTTAGGAGATGGATTAGGCTTAATTGGAACTGATTAGAAGAATCTAGAAGGGGTTTAGGAGACAAGTGGGAGATGTAGGAAAATGCAAATGGAGGGAAAATGATTTTAATTAAAATAAAATTACTTTATTTCAATCAAATAGATGCAACTTGCATAAATACAAGTGGGGGATTTTAAATAAATAAATTAGATTTATTTATTTGCAAGGATCAATTTAATTAAATGTAAATTTAATTAAAAAGGGAGAAAGGAGAATTAAGTAAATAAAGTGATTTATTTAATCAAAGGCTAGAAAAGGCTTAGGTGAACTTAATTAAATAAATTCAGTAAATTATTTAATCAAATAGATGAATATAAAGAAATTAATTAAATAGAATTTAATTAATAAGGGGAATGGGGTTAAAATGAATATTAAATATTCACTTAGGAAAGTGGTCAGATTTATACGTCTACATTTTGCCCCTCTTTGAAGTGACGTGTGTGCACATGTTGATTCAAAGAAAATTTGTTGGATATGCTGTCAAAATTTGATTGATATGATGCCCCAGATTTGATGAACGATATTGATGATGCCCCCTCGAGAGATGAATCAAGATTTTAGTGAAAAAATGTCAAGTTGATGAGTGTTTTTGGATTAATTGCAATTTGAGATTATTGACTGTGTTGAATGCACATTATTGATTCATCTCCCGAAAATGATGTTGATAAGGTTAAAAATGAAAAAGTGAGGAAAATACATGCCCTACTTATTAACCTTGTTGATTTTACCCTATAAAAAGGTAAAAAGTGATTTTGAAAAATCATTTGCACACTTGTCTCTTTACGATTGTGACATTTGGAGCTCTGACGATGATGTCAATTTTATACTCCTCACATCGATTTGAGTGCGTCAGGTGACACGAGAGACCCGCCGCCTATGGCCCACTAGTAAGTGGTCAAAATCTCCCTGTTTTTGATTGATTTTGCTTATTTTGATCATATTTTTCAATTTTTGCACTAGATTTTGTCGTGTTAGCACATAGGTTAAATTGTGTAGCACATACGATAGACATGTTAGTGCATAGGGTTAACCTAGGTAGGTTAGCGTCTGAGTAGCATTTGGTAGCACACGAGGAGGATAGGTTAGCACGTAGAGATCTATAGCGCATAAGGTCTACATAAAGGCACATAAGATAGATTGGGTAGTGCATTGGGTAGTTTAGCGCATGCGGCTAGAAGGGTAGCGCAGTGATAGTACCAATTAGCACGTGGGGGGATTTAGTGCATAGAGTGTGAATTCTAGCACATTGATAAAAAAGAATAGCGCATGAGTTGTAGCTTAGCGATTAGGAGCCTTGGTTTAGCACGTAGGGTCCAAAGTTGATGAAAAAGGGATGATGAAGAAATCACTGTGAGTCAAATAGATTAGATAGATGTCGTAGATGTTGATATGTGTCTATTGATTGTTTTGTTATGGTTCATGAGCCAATGTGAGTCCTGCTTTGTGATAATGTTTGATTTATGATATGCTGGTGTAGGGTGATTTGAGTCTTTAGCTGTCAATATGAATTATTATCGATATGGAGTGTCAAGTTGATTTATTTTTTTATGTGGATCTTGATTTTGAGTTTGATATGGATCTTTGATGTTTGTCTTTTGAGTTAATGTTCGATATGAGTCCCGATTCTTGATTTTGATTTGATTCCTGATTTGATGCTTTCGATATGGATCTTAATGTTGCTTGCGTTATGATTCGTAATTTGATTTTCGATATGAGTCTAATTTGATGCTTGCAATATGGATTTTTGATTTGATTGCTTGCATTATGAGTCATGATTTGTGTTATGGGTCCTAATTTGATGTCTGATATGGATTTTTGATCACTTTCTCGATATGGGTCTTGATGTTGCTTGCGTTATGAGTCCTGATTTGATTTTTGATATGAGTCTCGAGTTTTGATATGGTTCCTTGCTTGATTTTTCAATATGGGTCTTTGATTGATGTTGTGTTCTTGAGATGCTTCGTTGTTTCAAGTTGATTTTGCTTTGATTGGATATATCATATAGATTTGGGAACTGATGATGGACACTTGTTGTTTTGCAGGCAGAGCTTGGCATGCTCCAGTCTCGAGAGTGATTTCTGAGACCATGGTCATAGATTCTGTGCTTATCACAGGCTAACAGAGATGTGATTGAGAGATGTATCTGGAAAATGAGGTGTATGATAATGATAATGTTGTGAGACAAATGCAAGATTAAAATGATGTGCAACTAATGCATGTTTTAAGAATGATATGCAACTAAATGCAAGATTAAAATGATGTGCAGCTAAACGATCACTTTAATTTTGTCATTGTCATTCATGTTTAGTCACTTGTTTGTGCTCTATTTTTGTTTGTCATCATTGAGCTTTTGATATGTTGGAATTTTATACAAGCATCATGGTATAATTAAACCATAATAACTTGAGTAAAACATACAGGGATGTTTTGATATTGCAAGGTGGCACAAGCGTCAAGGTATACTTGAACCAAGACGACCCGAGTGCTGCTTGCATAAAATAGACAAGATTTGATCATTTGCATGTGCAAAGTGGAAAATGTCTTCAATGATATGCTTCCAATCATATCTCGAGACAAATTTGCACCATACGAATGATTTCCTCACAGACAGAAAACACAAAGAAAAATATCAGATTCCTTCATTGCTTTTCTACTTGAATGCATCCTCGAGTAGCTCCGGAGATATAATGATTCAAAAATTAAGATAAAAAATAGTCAAAACCTCATGCCATATGTTAACAAAGCATAATTCAGAAAATCATCCATCATGTGTGTGTGAAAGTGGCAGTTTGATAATGTTCTTGTTTTCTAGCTTGATGAGTAGTTGTTGACATTGTTTCCCTAGCATGTTGTGATCCTTGTTTGTTTGTTTGTTGTCGGGATGCTTGAAGTGAGAGGAATGTTTCCCCTTGTCATGCCCTGCCAGGGAACCCGGTAGGACAAGAACAAAAGTTCCAAAATATGCTACAATTTTTTTTTTAATATAACATACATCTACCACCTCTAGAAAGTAAATATACTTAATGCCCTTACAAGTTCCCTTTAATGTTCATCAACATAATTAAAAGATATAATAGCTTAACACATAACATAATGTGCATAAAATAAACATACAATGATCTTCTTAATTATGAGCATGATATAATATTTCACAACACATTAACTTTACTATCTATTGAATACGCTACAAATCTTTTATCATTTCATTTGAGACCAAAGTAAAAGTACATAACAATCCCATTCCCACTATAGAATGAATAACTATCCTTTGCATCATTTTCCCCTTGATTATTATTTACAACATCCATACAATTAATACTTTTCATTTGACAACAACATATATAATAATGCAATTACAATTTCTATTAATGCCTTCTACTCAATTTTCATAACAACACAATAAGATCATAAAGGGATAGGTTAGGAAGGGTAACATAACTTTTATAAACATTGTTTCAAATACAAAGTAATCATCCCTTATCATAGTTCCTATAAACTACCCTCCCTTTTACAATGTTTTTCATAAAATTACATATTTATTATGAGGCCATTCATGGCTTACAAATAATATTTACAATATTTGAATGTACTAGCTCAAAAGAAAGGTCTTCAACATCTTCAATCAAGAATCAAGAAGCATCATTGAAAGAGATCATGAACACACCTCAAAAAATATTTACCACCCAACCACGTGGAACCACAAAGGTCCACTCCCCCGCGCTAGGAGATAAAACCAAGGTCCACGCAAGTACTAGGGCAATACTAAGGCCATGAGACATGTTTCCCCAAAACAATAAACAAGAACCACATATCACATAACAACATCAAATAACATCACAAGAGAGAGAGAACCATAACACCTACTAGGTGGGTGTCATCATATAACCTTAATGTCGGGATCCACCTTGCCTACCATGTACCGTGGTCCCCTCTCAAAAGGATCCACCTGGCCTGTAACAATGGTCGTGGTACTCCAACAGGCCTATATGGACTAAAATAATCATTTATCTTGTATTAGTGTGTTATAGCCCAACCCAACCCAAGTTCATTTTTAAAAAGGTTATCACTTGAATTAAACCCACTTATAGGATCTCCTAGCAACCACTTTGGGTCCTGGTAACCTATAGTGAGCCACCCACATAGGGTATCTAGCTACCCTACTCAAACATTTATCAAATAAAATAATAATAATTCATCTCACACAATAAGCATATAAGTTCAAGTACTCTCCCATGTCCTCCAAATCATAAGGATGAGTCTGACCCTTATCTCTAAGCCACAATCAAGTATGAGAAGGAGGTGGCCAATGCATAACATATATAAAAATTTTTATTTTATTTTTATCATGAACGTCTCACATACATGAATTAGAGGTCTTTAAAAATACAGGTACCTACTATAGAAAACACCAAAACCCTTAAGAAGGAAAAGCAACCCAAAGAACAACTCAAAAACCCATAAAAATTGAACCATGTTTCCATAGATATTTATCTTGATAATGGTTTGAGTGAAGACTAAAATATATTTGAGAAAATAGTATAATGATTTATATTTAATTTTAGCCTCAACCAAAGATTATAATAAAAGTTTAAATAAATTTTCTTAAAACTATTTAAAACCCTATTTGATAGAGTTGTGTAAAAGAGTATGTTCATAAATTCATTTTAAACCATTAAAAGATGAAATATTTTGGATTATTATAATATTTGGAGTTATCTTTCATATCTATTTATTTTAGAATCATTTGGTTTTAGTTTGAGGAAGATATTTGATGCCCTAGTGACACAAACAATGAATTTGTTTGAGTTTCGATTGACAGAAAATTAGTCTCGGTATGGGTAACTTAACTTTTAAACTAACTGTGGGATTCTACTAAATTTTGGATATGTTTTAGATCGCCTATATTTTTACGTATTCACCGAAGCGATTTGACAAATTACATCCATAGTGAAAGTTATGAATAACAGAATCAGAACTAACAAAACTGGGACAATCACAAGAATGGAAATCCTGTTTGTTGGGTTGATACTTGACACTCTAATAATAGTTGTTGGTTGAAATATGAAATTTAATTATAGATGTATTTTTATATTTGAATCACTACAGATCATAAATAATTTTTATATATATAAAAAATAAAAATAAAACTAAAAACAAATACAAGAGTTATTACTCCCAACATGACACTTATTTTCTCCAGGTTGAATTTCCCAGCCAAAGCATATCCCTTACACAAACAAGGAAAGAAGAAGAAGAAAGTATTTCCAGAATAACACTCAGATTTTTAAATTTAAATTTTCATCTAATATTTATTTAAATTATGCAAGCATAGCACAAGCAAGCCATATGGATTCTTCCTGGAATGAGGCCTACCTTGGTTCCTGCAGAGAAAATCCTTTAAGAAAGAAAAAGCAAAAATCCAACCTCTTCCTGTGTAAATCTCTCTTCCTGCTCCTAAACCTTTAAATTCCTTCTGATTACCTTCCCGGAAAATATCAACTCCCTTCTCCAAAAATACAAACTTCAATAAATAATACCAACTTGTATAGTTGGAGAGGTTGTTTTACGGGAAGCAACCGTTCCAACCTCTATGGTTGGTGTCTACCCCAACTATAATGATAATAATAATACCTCTAATTGAAATATCAATCTAAAGTTTGGACATTCATATGGTAGAGTTTACTATTCTCATGATTTGTGTTCATTTAGTTGTCAATCCAGGAATGTAAAACTTAAAATGGGTTTGCAAAATATATGCACTAATCTCCTTAAATGATTATTCTTAATTACTGCAAGAAAGGTAGGAATGGAAATCATAAAAGGCTAAATGAAAGCTTTACAAAAATCTGCTGAAAAGATCTAATAAGAATAATAGGAATCACACCATTCTGCCTTGGTTGTAGGAACAGTCAAAGGATCTATTTCCAGTGGCTGCAGGAACAGTCCAGTCATGAACTTCTACTGCAACTAAGTAAAAACTAACTTCAATAATCATAAACACAAGATCACTCACCAAGTGGGCCCCCTTGGATGAGTGATATCAAACTCTCAACAAAGAACTATTAGTAGATTAGAATAACATATTTTTATTCATTTTTCTTGAAAAACGATTACATATTCTAAAAGAGAAAAATTCAGAATGCGTGATAAAAACTCTGCTCAATCCCTTTCCATTCTGTCTAACTCTCAGAAAAGAAGGAATAGCTTATTATAAAGAAAAGATAAACTACAATGGACAACACCAGTTATGCCTAGAAGAAGAGGCGAATAGCTGTCAGATGAAGGGGATAACAGAGAGCTTGGCTGCAGGAACTGTGGATCTGAAACCGAACCACAGTCTTTGCACGCCAAAGAGATATTTTGCAAATTAAACATGCACTAGAGTTAAACTCCCATGATGAAGTACAACTGCTCTGATTATGCCATAGATTGCGCTCGCTTGAATCTCCTTCAATTTGACCTCCAGCTATCTGAACGTGATTCTCCAGTCCTTAGGCGTGAAAGAAAATTCTCCACCGCGGCATCAATTATTATCTGCACTAAAACAAAAACAATATACAAGGACATGCATATGTATCTTACTTAACTAATACATTCATTAACTCATATATGAAATCATCCTAAATAATCTGCATATCATAGGGACAAACCATTTGGCTGCAGGAATAAATTGGCATGGCTGCAAGAATTAACAGACAAAGTTCAAACATGATTTCTTAAGTTTAGTTTTAAAACATGGATTACATATAGTCAATTCAAAATATTTTACTATCACAATGCAACCCAGAAGATACCAAAAACCTAAGAGTCCTGATAAAAAAACATGGCAATACACCGACTTATCATGCCCCCCAACTTTAAGGGTTTGTTGCTCCTGCAACAAAAGGAAAATTTCTGATTTTTGTTGAAACTCTGAAATCACCAGCAGTGTCCTATCAGGTTCCCTTGGAAGACAAATTCCAATAAAATCCCTTCATCTTCTCCAACCTGGACCATCTAGTTGTTTCTTCCACATCTACATCATAATTCTATTTTGTTGGTTGACATGCCAAGAGTGGCCACATAAGGATAGGAGGCTGAAATATTAATGGTAACCAATTATTGGATTTCTCCCTGCCTAGCTGTATGTACTTGGAGGCTCTCTGTATAGCTACATGAAAATTTTGTAATGAGTAGGGTTCTCCCAGGGTGAATTCACAAAGCTGGTTCCCACTTTTGCCAATGAAGGAATTTGGCGAAAGTGGGAACTTCAATTTTCTAGGTGTTCGAGCGAAATAGTGGTATTCGCTCGAACTACCCCTGGGAGTTCGAGCGAACCACGTTGCAGACTTGGGTTCGCTCGAACCACGGGTGATTTTGTACGGGCCAAAATCAAGCCTATTGGTTCGAGCGAATGGGGGTTCGCTCGAACCATAATGGATTCGAGCGAACCCCATTCGCTCGAAGTACTGTTCATTCGAACCCTCTAATTTGAGGTTTCTCCCAAAAATTTTCAAAATTCTGAAGAATTAATGACTTCGGAGCTCTGGTTCAAAGCATGAATGAAATAATCTTGATAACCCAAAAATATTAGATTGTAGTACTCGGAGCAAGCTTTCCAACGAGTATAATTTTGTTATATTTTAAATTTATTATGTTCTTGTTTTTTTAATTTTATGGAAAATTGGTTTTTCATCGAACATGAACTTCTCTGTTCAACGCATTGGGAAAAATAAGAAACTAATTCAAAAAAATTCTGAAAAATATCTATGCCCCTGGTATTGATGTCTTCTTTCTAACAGAAAAAAAAAAAATGAATTTCAATTTATATAGAACAAGTTATGTGTTCAAACGTAAACCTATGTATAAATTATGACTAGTCGGACTTCAAAACTTTATAAAATGAAAAATATTGAACATATCACTATAAAACCAAATGCAAGCCCTGGATATTGATGTTACAAACCAAAATTTGAAAGAATTGAGTTTTTATCATTTATAGAAAAAAAGTTATACGTTTCGGGGGGCACCTCACTCTTAAAAAATGTAGTTTGTTGTAAAAAACTACTTTTCGAGGGAGATGGAAATTTTTTAAAAAAATCATTCAAAAAATTTTGAAAAAAATGTATATAGAATCTACAAACAAATGCTAGAAATCACTAGTTTACATCATCTTCAAATTTTTAATAGTTTAAAAGTTATAGTTCTTGGAAGTTGAAGATTATTTTAAAAATGTATATCTTAGTGTCAAAAGTGGCAAAAAAGTGGGAACCATTATTGTGAGTTCACCCCCCAGTTTTAAATGATCTGGTAGATGATTCCAGCGTTGAGTTAGTCCTTCTAATGCTGTTGTCCTTTTGGTATGAACCAATTGCTCATACGCTTGATAGACTTCCTCTCTCATTGGAAGTACTATCCTACTAACATCATCTCTTATTAGCAACTTTTGCCAATCATAATACAAAACCCTGGGTGCTTCTGATTCCCTCCTCAATGGCAATGGACAGTCAAGTTCCAATTTTTTAAACTCCCTAGGTTGTGGTCCTATAATCATTTCATTTTGTATCCAAGACATTAGAGCTCTGAGATGGATATCCCCAATGTACAACAAAGGATTCCATTCTCTGTCCTGGGGTACAACATAATTATGTAAATATAATTTACATAATAGATTCCTTACAGAATGTGGGGAGGTTTGATAAGCATGATAGAATTCCTCAGGTGTTTCCAAGGATGGATTAAGATCCCTTACTATGTAGTTTAATCTGAAATTCAGATACCGTTCTTTCAAGTGCACTGCATAAATTCTTGGGGGAGCCCTACACTGCATTATCTCAAGAATCATACCATAAATTTCTTCTACCTTAGTCTCCAATTCTTTAATTCTATTATCTTTTTTCTCAATCTCTTTTTGCTTCTTATTAATTATCCCTTGCAACCTATCCTTCTCTATTTCCCATTGCCTAAAGAATGTTAAAGCAATTGATAAACTAGTTAGGGATGAAGGAGTTCTTATGGGTCCTACCTTAGACTGTGAGATTTCTTCAATAACTTCCTCATTTTGGATTGGCATATCTCCCATGTTTTCTTCAGGTTGTTGTGGAACATCATCAATAATCTCCTCACATTGCAATGCCACTAAAGCCAGATTTGCAAGCTTATCCATTACAATTTCTTCCTGAATTTCTTCTTGGATTTCTTCTCCTGTAGGATTTTCTTGCATTTCCTCTTCTTCAGGGTTTTCATGAATTTCCTCTTCTGTAGGGTTTTCTTGAATTTCTTCTTCTGTAGGGTTTTCTTGAATTTCCTTCTCTGTAGCATCTTCTTCTTCTGAAGTTTCTACTACAATCACCTCTGCTGGATTACTCACTGGTTGAGTCTTTTGTGTCCTCCTTCTTGTTCTCCTCACATACACTTTTGAAACAGACACAGGAGTTTTTGTTTTTGTTCGACGCCTCTTGGTTGCAGGAGGGATATGCACTTCCTACGGCTAGATAACAAATTCTTCATCTGACTCCTCCTTTTCCAATTCTTTTCCTTCCCTCTGCAAAACAGGTGAACCTCCTTGAAGAGAGGTAGAGGGTTGTCCTTTGATTGACTCTGCTTCAATATTTTCTTCTAAAATAATTGCAGCTCCTTCAGCAACCAGCAAACCCTCATCTTCACTAGAAAGACCTTTTGGAACTATCTCTTCTTGAACCGACGGATTATTTTCAATAGGGGCTTCATCTACCCTAAATTGCAGAATATCTTCAAACAAACCCCATTCCATCTGTGAAACATCTCTCAGGGACCGTTGTACCAGCAACTTCACCAGTCCATGATGGCTAACAAAGTTATTTCCATATTTTTTAGTCTCCTTAGCATTTATAGAAATGAGATGATACAAGAAATTTGGGACATTAACTCGCCGGTCATGATGCAGATGACTAAGTAACTTGAAGTGAGGTGAATGGAGATTTGAATACCGTCCTTCACAGGTAATATATTTCATAATATACAGAGCTACCTGAGGCCATTGTGCTGGCAAAGAAACCCTTCTAGTCCCTTGCCTATCCACCATTAAGGGTCTGTCAGTAGGAACTATGAACTCTGCCCTGACACTCCTTGCATCCTTCGACTCTGGAAAGAGTTCTCCTTCCTACAGCAACCCTGTGACCTCTACAATTTTCTGCTCTATAGCAAATACCCTCAACCCCTTAACTATAGCTTCTCCTTCGTCAAAAGAATGCATAAATTCTGCAGCTATTTCATCATTGAAATCCCTGATTCTTAAGAAATAATCTAGCCAGCCGTGGTTTTGGAAATAATGCACACAGACAACATCCTGCAGCAACCCTTCATGGACAATTGGTTCATGGCGAATCAGATCACCACCCATCTTTTACTCTGATAATTTTGTAGCTTCACCAAAATGTTTGACAGATTCACAAAAGCTATAATCTACATATCTTAAATTTGGCAGCAGAAGTTATTATTCACTCGCGTGAAATAATAATCATCATAAGTAATGTCAGTTAGGAAATTAGTTTGGGATAATAAATCTTACTGGGAAAAAGGACCATAAAGTACCCCCCCCCAACTTAACCTAGCACATGTCCACACAGGCTAACGAGATTTTGGGTTTGGAGCGGATTAAAACAGAATTAAAATCATAACGATCTAATAAATGCAAAATTAAAATAAAGTACAATATACACGTACCTGCAATTGGACAAAAATGATGGTGAAATGAAATGAAGTGACAGGTAAGAAAGTGAGATGGAGTGTAGTGGATGGAACTTTATGTACGGAGAACAATATTCCTCATGGAAATATTTTATTATGATACAGTAAATATGTTCACTGCAGAGGCTGCAGGAACATCACCCTTATCAACACGCTCAAATGCAACATGAAGCTCATGAATTGATATCGAAGCATTGACAGTTGCTGCAGGAACCTTGCCAGTTGCTGTAGGAACTTGTATTTCATTTTGAGGAGCAAACTATTGTAGGAACTCTTCTCTAGTAGCTGGCTTGTGATAAAGTCGTAGTTGGTGTCCATTCACTAAGAGTTTAAATCGAATAGGATCTATTGTGGACAACCAAACTGCTCCATTGTGAAAAACTTCTTCTACCTCATAAGGACCCAACCACCTATTTAAAGTTTTCCCATAGCATCCTTATATCTGGAATCATACAAGAGTGCCCAGTCACCAACTTTGAATTTCTTTTCTCTAATATATTTATCATGCCATCTGGCTCTTTGGTTTTGAATCAACTCCATCTGTTGAACAATTATCTTTCTCCATTCATCAAGAGCATTTAACTACTGAATGCATTCTTTCTGTGCTTCAGACAATGTCATATTCAGTTGTAGAGCCGTTCTCAATGTTTTATGCTCAAATTCAATAGGCATCATTGCTGTTTTGCCATAAACCATCTCAAAAGGTGTGAATCCAATTGGTATTTTCCATGTTGTTCTATATGCCCAAATTGCCTCTGAAATCCATTTCGACCAATCTTTCTTGTGAATAGACACTGTTTTTATAAGAATAGCCTCAAGCTCTCTATTGGTAACTTCTACTTGGCCATTAGACTATGGATGATATGGAGTAGATTTCCTATGTCTTATATTGTATTCATTAACCAAAGCTTTTATCAATGTTGATGTAAATTGAGGTCCCTGATTTGAGACAATTTCTCTGAGTACTCCATACCTTGTAAATATTTCTTCATAGAGAAATTCAGCTACCTTATTATCTCTTGCATGTTGCATAGCTCTAGCTTCTACCCATTTTGTCACGTAGTCTGTACTTACCAAGATATAAGATTTGCCATTAGAAGGTGGATCAATGGGGCCAACAAAATCTAATCCCCATTTGTCAAATGTTGTAACAGATATTTGAAGGTATAGTGGCATCTCATCAGATTTTGTAGGTATGCCCATTCGCTGACATCTGTCACATTTCCTTGTGTACTGAGCTACATCCTTGTGTAGTGTAGGCCAGTAATAACCAGTATTGAGTATTTTCAGTGCTATCCTTTTGGCAGCAAAATGACCTCCACATGGCTCATCATGACATGCATGCAAGATGTCATATGTTTCATCTTCTCTGACACATCTTCGCATGACTTGATCGGGTCCAGTATAAAATAGACAATCAGCAATCCATGAAAAGTTAAAACTTTTTTCAACTAGCAACCTTCTTTCCTTAGGAGAAAAAGAAATTGGCATCTTAGCTGCAGCTAAATAGTTGGCAATATCAGCATACTAAGGAGTATGAGCCTATATGAGAAACAAATGCTCGTCTGAAAAAGTGTCATCTATCATTGTAGAGTCTTCCTGCAATTGAAGACGTGAAAGATAATCTGCAACAACATTAGACTTCCCTGGCTTATCAACAACTGTGATATGAAATTCCTGCATCAACAATAACCAGCGAGCCAGTCTACTGGTGATGGATGGCTTATTCATAAGATATCTAATTGCAGTATGATTTGTATGCACAAATATTGGATACCCTGTAATATAGTGTCTAAACTTGTTAAGGGCATATATGACAGCTAGCATTTCCTTTTCAGTAACTGTATAATTCAATTCAGGTCCTTGCAAATTCTTGCTGATATAATATATTACATTTTCCAACTTATCAACTTTTTGTCCTATCACTGCTCCTACAGCATAATGAGATGCATCAGTATGGATTTGGAATGGTAGAGACCAATTAGGTCCTTTTAGAACTGGTGCTTGAGTCAAAGCATGCTTAAGCTTTAAAAAAGCTTCATTGCATGCCGAGGTCCATTTAAATTCTGCATCTTTAGTAAGCAGTGTATATAAGGGACTTGCAATTTTGCTGAAATCTTTGATGAACCTTCTGTAGTATCCAACATGGCCAAGGAAACTTCTCACATCTTTCTGCTTCATAGGGTTATTAATATGCTGAATAACCTCAATCTTTGCTGGATCCACTTGTATGCCTTGTATAGATATATGATGACCAAGGACTATTCCTTCTTCCATCATAATGAAACACTTTTCACTATTTAGAGACAAGTTGTAGTCTTCACACCGCTGCAAAACTTTAGAACCATAGGTTGTAAAGTCATCCATGTAAATTTCCATTATGTCTTGAGAAATATCAGAAAAAATACTGATGACTGCTCTTTGAAAAGTGGCTGGAGCATTACACAACCCAAAAGGAAGAACAAAATATGCATAAGTGCCACATGGACAAGTAAATGTTGTTTTCTCTTGATCCTCAGGAGCTATTTGCATCTGATTATAGCCACTAAATCCATCCAGAAATGAAAAATATCTCTTACCAGCAAGAGAATCCAATACCTGATCCACAAATGGAAGTGGAAAATGATCCTTCCTTATGGCTAAGTTCAAAGCTCTATAATCAACACATACTCTCCATTTGCCTCCTTTTTTAGGAACTATCACCAAAGGTGATACCTATTGACTATCAGAGATAGGATAGATAAACCCAGCTTTCAACAATTTTTGCAATTCTTCCTTAACTATCTCCTTCAGGGCAGGATTTACTCTTCTTTGAGGTTGTCTGAGGGGGCAACACTCATCCTTTATGTAAATGCGATGAGTACAAACTGCTGGATCAATTCCATTCATATCCTTGTAATCCCATGCAAAGGCATTTCTATGGAGTTTTAGCAAGTCCACCAGGCTATCTTTCTGAGTATTTGCTATATTCTTGTTGATATTCAAATATTTATTCAATTCAACCTCTATCTTGATAGTAAGATCAATCTGATTTATATTAGAAACATGAGAATATGACAATTCCTGCAGCAACAAGGTATGGAAGATGTCAGTGGCTGCAGGAAAGTCCAACCCTACAATATTCAGAACCAATTCCTGCAATTCTTGGTCTTCTATTAATTTGTTTATTAAGACCTTATAAAGGATTGATTCTTCATCATATAACTGCATGAGTGGCACTCGATTAATCATCATAAGGTGATTAATAGAGTTAATTTCTTCAGATTCCTCTCCCAAAATAAGCCAAACAGCCTGCTGCTGCTTAAGCTGAGGTTGTGTAGGGGAATACAAGACCAATGTTTTTGTGGAACTGCCATCTGAAATAGTCATGTCTCTGGATCTACACCCAATATATGCATCAGTTGTGGCAAGCCATGGTCTTCCCAAAATGATTGGATATCCCCCCAATGTTGCTTTTGGGGATAAAATCATAAAGTCTGCAGCATATTCCCAGGAATCTAGAATGACCACTATATCTTCTATCATACCATCAGGTCTTACTGCAGAGCCATCAACAAGTTGAAGAACTGTGGGTGTAGCCCTTAAACTATCTATCTCTAGATGTTTCATTACTTCCCTTGTCATTACATTAATGGCTTCCCCTAGATCAACTAAAACATTTTTTATTTGACTGCCATTAATGACTATACTCACAACAGGACTACCTGGACCAGAATACTTTGGAATAGCAATTTTTTCTAACATAATATTAGCCAATTGACCCATAACATGAACTATTTGTGGATCCTTTTTCTGTCTACCAGGTTTCTTTAGGCATGCCTCTCTTAATGCTTTATCATATATTGGAACATCCTTTATTGCTTGCAGCAATTGAATTTTAACACAAATGTGCTTCAGTTGATCAAGAATATCAAAGCTTTGTTGTTGATCAGTTGAAACTTCTTTATCCTTCAATCTTTGGGGAAATGGTGATAATATTTGATTCTGAGGTATTACATCATTAGGATGAGAGATTGGCTGCTCTTCTTGTACCTTAGTAATAACTGACTAAGAGGGATTAGGTAATGTTGTTCCAGATCGGAGGTGAATATCATCTAGTGATAAAGAATAGGCTGGGTATTGATTAGCATCAGCTGAATAAGCTTGTTGTTGTTGCTGAGATTTGATATTTGGATTAGGCAACGGTTGAGTAGGCAGCTGTGTTGGCTTGGGAGGTGGTGTTGTGGCTACAGGAGGTGGCATTAAAGCAGGAGGTTGTAGCTGCTGAGCAGGGGGCTGATATCCAGAAGATTGGGATGACCATGATGGGTTTCCCCTCCATTGAGAGGTAGGTTGCCAATTCCCTTGAAACTGGTTCCCTGCACCCTGAGGTGGATACCAGTTTCCCTGTGGCTGCTACAACTAGGGTATTTGATTAGCAAATTGTTGTCCTTGGCCTTGTGATCCATACCAATGTGGATAATTACCAAAATTTTGAGAATACTGTGGTTGCCATTGGTTATTTGGTGCATAAGAATTACCACTATAACCAGAAAAGGAAAGTGGATAAGGTGGCATACCTTGTCTCTGAAAATTTGGTCTTCTCTGAGCAACATAGAAGACTTGTTCATCCTCCCCTTGAATTGGTTTGAACTCAGATACTTCAACATTTGCAACCATGTTACATCTGCAATCTTTCTTCCGCTGCTTACAATGAGGATAAAATTCTGCAAGAAATGCATCATCTTCCTCATGCTTCTTCTTGGCTGCCAATGTATCCAATTGAGTAGCCATATTGTTTATAATATCCTCATTGAAATCTTTTAACAAATGACTAAGTTCCAACCTAGAAACTCCATTTCCAGATGATGATGATAGTGCTCCTGGCTTAAATCTCCTATTCTTCTTAGAAGTAGATCTGGAATACTTTTTGCAAATTTGTCCTATTTCAGCCCAAGTAGATTGTGTAATGTCACCTCCCCCCATTAGATCTAAGTAATTGGTGCATTCATCACTAATACCCCTCAAGAATATCAATTTGAAGGAATCTTCATTCAGATCAGTACTATGCTTGGACTTCTTGACACTAAACAAAAACCTTTCCAGATAATCCTCAAGGCTCTCATCTTCAGTTTGTGTCATTCTAAAGATATCATCCCCATGACGATCAGTGCCTCTACATAATCTTTGTATTTTGAAAGAAACAACCGTTTCATTCCATCCCATGTATTGATTGTGCTACTACCCAAGCTCATGAACCATCTCAAGGATGACTCCTTCAAAGTGGCTGGAAAAATTTTGAGTCTATGGGCATCTGTAGTATAGTCAAAACTCCTACAGAGAACATCAAAATCAAACAGAAATGTATCCGGATCCTCTGTGACCAACCTATAGAACTTAGGAAGTGAAGATGCTGGAATGTTCTTGAGGTTAGTATTATCATGCTGGTCAAAGATGGGAAACTCAAATGTTGGACCAAGTGGTGGTGGTGGATTATTTCCACTAGGAGGTGGGTTCCCTTGCATTGGACTTATGGGGGTTATTACAATAGGCAATTTTTCTTCTTGTGGACCAAAAAGGAATTGAAGACTACCTTCTAGAAATTCGGACTCAAGGTGATTCAAATTTTGTGGGACTTGATACAGCTCAGAAAAAAGGTTTATATCTGGAAAAATATCTTCTGCATGAGTAGTATGAGTGGGTAAAAATCTACCTTTGGCATCTCTTCTTCTATTATGCATGCAGATTCATGAAATTCAAACAATTAACTAGAAACTAAAATAATCATAAAAGGCTCTTAGCTTGACACCATCCCCGACAACGACGCCAAAAATGTCTACCCCAACTGTAATGACAATAATAATACCTCTAATTGAAATCTCAATCTGAAGTTTGGACATTCATATGGTAGAGTTTACTATTCTCATGGCTGGTGTTCATTTAGTTGTCAATCCAGGAACATAAAACTTGAAATGGGTCTGCAAAATATATGCACTAAGCTCCTTAAATGATTATTCTTAATTACTGCAAGAAAGGTAGGAATGGAAATCATAAAAGGCTAAATGAAAGCTTTACAAAACTCTGCTGAAAAGATCTAATAAGAATAATAGGAATCACACCGTTCTGCCTTGGCTGCAGGAACAGTCAAAGGATCTATTTCCAGTGGCTGCAGGAATAGTCCAGTCATGAACTTCTACTACAACTAAGTAAAAACTAACTTCAATAATCATAAACACAGGATCACTCAACAAGTGGGCCCCCTTGGATGAGTGATATCAAACTCTCAACAAAGAACTATTAGTAGATTAAAATAACATATTTTTATTCATTTTTCCTGAAAGACGATTACATATTCTAAAAGAGAAAAATTCAGAATGCATGATAAAAACTCTGCTCAATCCCTTTCCATTCTGTCTAACTCTTAGAAAAGAAGGAAGAGCTTATTATAAAGAAAAGATAAACTACAATGGACAACACCAGTTATGCCCAGAAGAAGAGGCAGATAGCTGTCAGATGAAGGGGATAACAGAGAGCTTGGCTGCAGGGACTGTGGATCTGAAACCGAACCATAGTCTTTGCACGCCAAAGAGACATTTTGCAAATTAAACATGCACCGGAGTTAAACTCCCATGGTGAAGTACAACTGCTCCGATTATGCCATAGATTGCGCTCGCTTGAATCTCCTTCAATTTGACCTCCAACTATCTGAACGTGATTCTCCAGTCCTTAGGCGCGAAAGAAAATTCTCCACCGCGACATCAATTATTATCTGCACTAAAACAGAAACAATATACAAGGACATGAATATGTATCTTACTTAACTAATACATTCATTAACTCATATATGAAATCATCCTAAATAATCCGCATATCACAGGGACAAACCATTTGACTGCAGGAATAAATTGGCATGGCTGTAGGAATTAACAGACAAGGTTCAAACATGATTTCTTAAGTTTAGTTTTAAAACAAGGATTACATATAGTCAATTCACAATATTTTACTATCACAATGCAACCCAAAAGATAACAAAAACCTAAGAGTCCTGATAAAAAAACATGTCAATACACCGACTTATCAGTTGGTATTATTTATTAACACTAATTATAATAGTTTATTTAAAATTTAATAGATACCCCACGTAAATAAGCATACTAAATACTAGATGGCTAATAAAAATCTCAAATAACACATATAGCTCAACGGTAACTATCAAGACTCATACAAGAGAAGTCATAGGTTCAAAACTCATTGACTAATATAACATTATTTTAAACCTCAATCTTTTAATTTTATCCTCTTTTTTTAATATATAGAATTAATAAAAATAAATCTTATATTACACATACATACAATTTTATATATATATATATCTGTGTGTGTGTGTGTGTGTGTGTGTGCACCCATATATGCGAATATATATGTATATATATGTTCATAAATATAACATAATAAATCTTTATTACTTTTGTTTCATCTTTTTAATGTAACATAACATAGACCACTTAAATCATTTAATGTGTAGGTATCCTATCAAAGAAATAATCAAACATTATATAAAAATCATTACGAACAATATAAATCAGAACCAATCAAAATACTCAATAGGTTTACTTGTGGGAACCTTGGTGTTATCTCCGCAACAACAACATTTGAGGATTTAGAGGCACGCTCAGACCTGTGTAGCCAGGTGGAGTCGATGCCCAGTACTTGCAATCCTGCATCACCGAAATAAATATCCATATACAAATGATAAACAAAGAGGGGGAGTGCGACATCGTGTGGGTCTCCGTAGAGTAACTACGACTACCTCCCCTCATCCTACAAATATCTCATATAGTAATCTATTCCAAGCATGGTTGGGTTAGAATTGTTAGCTCGAGATAATAAATATAAAATATAGGAGCCATATGAAAAGATTATCATAATGAAATCATGTACATAAACCAATGAAACCCCTAACTCACTAATGCATCAGATAACATACTGAACCATAAAGGTGCAAATATAACTAAATATGTCTCATCATCTACTCTAACAAGGAAATATAGAGTCCAACATCACCAAATATAACAAATAATGTCCATGCCAAGAAAAGTCGCTAGGGTGGGTATTACACCCCTAGTCACATATATTTATCGATATGGATATATACGTTGATCACCAAGCCATGGTGGGATATGATATTGATAAGCGTTTTTGGATAATCAAGGATAGTGACTATGCTAAGTATGTCCGGGATAATGCTGTGTGAATAAGTGTTCTGGCGATGGCTGTTAGCTGAGACTTGGATGGTTCAAAGACATGAGCACTGATAGATAGAGTCATTCTCTCACAAATAGCGTCTGTTGCCAGGTTTTCACTACTTGGTTTTTATTGCACTTTTTTTTTTTTGGTTTTTTTGTATTTTTTGATTTTTTTTGCTTTTTCTCGCTTTTTCCGTGCATTGGACAACTCAAGTGTAGAATTTATTCAGATGGATACTATTGGTTGGCTTGCCGAGCACATCCCCTTATGAAGTTGTTAACTGATAGGAGCCTGTTCCATAGGTCGATATGATGACAAAGGGACCCAACCAGTTAGGTTTAAACTTCCCCTTCTTTTCTCGATCCTGTTGATTTCTCAGATTTTCCTTTAGCACAAGATCATTGACTTTGAAAGCCCTTGGGATGACTTTATGATTATAGCTTCTGCACATTCGCTGCTGGTATGCCTTGAGATGGTCATAGGAATGTTTTCATTTTTCATCCAGAAGCTCTAGTTCATGCAACCTGTTGACTCGATATTCCTCATCTGGTATGAGGCCCTTCAAAGATACTCTAAGAGATGGAATTTCTACCTCAAAAGGCATAATTGCTTATGATCCATACACCAATGAATATGGCGTAGCCCCTGTAGGTGTCTAAATACTATTCCTATATGCCCAAAGAGTTGGATTGAGTTGTACATGCCAATCCTTACCCGCATCATTTACTATTTTCTTGAGGATTTTCAAGATTGTTTTATTTGATTCCTCTGCTTGACCATTCCCCTATGGGTATTAAGGTGTGGAGAAGCGATGTTGGATTTTGAATCTTTCACATAGCTCTCATACGTCTTGATTTTTGAAAAAACGCCCATTGTTGGTGATGATAGAACTGGGAATGCCATATCTGCAAATGAGATAATTGAGAATAAATGAGGCGATCTATTTTCCAGTTACAGTGGTCATTGGGACTGCTTCAATCCACTTTTTGAAATACTCTATTGTAGTGATAATGAACTTATGTCCATTTGAAGAAGGATGAATTTTCCCTACTAAATCAAGTCCCCACTAACAGGAAGGCCAAGATGTGGTGAACGACTATAGCTCCTGTGCTGGTGCATGGATAAGATTGCCATGGATTTGGCACTTAGGATATTTCTTTACAAATTGATAAGACTCTTTCTCCATTGTCAGCTAGTAATATCCCATTCTCAGAAGTTTCTTAGCGAGAGTAGGACCACTTGAATGTGTACCATAGATACCCTCGTGAAGCTCATGTAAGGCAGAGTCAGATTCACTACGATCGAGCTATCAAAGAAGAGTACCATCTAGACCTCGATGGTAAAGTGTCTCAGCGGTTAAGGTATAACGAGCGGCTTGTCGGATGAAGCTGCATTTTTGGTTGCGAGATAGGTCGAGTGGAAGGGTATTGTTCTTAAGATAATCATAGATTGTCTCGTATAGAGGGGAGTCCTAACCGGTTAAGGCATATATAAATTGGGATGCGGAATTGTCATAGGCTGGGGAAAACAATTGCTCTACCAGGAACTTGTAACGACTCTGTTTCTCTGGAATTTGTAGAAGTGAAGCGATAGTGGCCATTGCATTGGCAGCTCTGTTGTCCAATCTTGGGATTTGCTCAAAGGTGATGTGTACATAGTACTATTTAAAATCATCCACCATTCTCTTGTAGGGCATTAGCTTATCATACTTTGTCTGATATTCATCGTTGATCTGATTGACGACTAATTGAGAATCTCCATAGACTCTTAATTCTGTGATTCTCCATTCCATAGTCATTTTGATTTCTCTCACCAGGGCTTCATATTCAACTATGTTTTTGGTGCATGGAAACATCAGTCTATAAGATTGTGGAATTGTGTGTCCTTCTAGAGTGACGAACAAAATGTCGACACCCGATTCATGTTGTGTATAGGATCCATCAAAGTATAGGGTCCATTGTTTGGGTGTGATAGTGAGTACATCCATGTCCAGAAATTCCACTTGCATTGATTGTTGATCTGGTAGCTGTGCTTCAGCCAGTTGATCTACAATTACCTATCCTTTGATAGCCCGACATTCTGTGTACTGGATATCAAACTCACTGAGAATTATGACCCACTTAGCCAATCATCCTGTAAGAGCTGCCTTGCTGACTAAATACTTAAGAGGATCAATTTTTTCTACTAGCTTGATTGTGTGAGCTAGCATGTAGTGGCAGAACTTTTGAGAGGCGAACACCACGGCTAAGCAAGCCTTCTCAATGAATGTATAATTTAGCTCATATCCATTTAAAGTTCTGTTGATGTAATATATAGCACGTTCCTTGCCTTCCGGATCTTCTTGTTCTAGCAATGGACCCAATGATACTTCAGTTGTTGATATGTAGAGAATGAGCAACTTGCCTGCTATTGGTGGTACCAAAACTGGCAGATTCATTAAATATTGCTTGAGTTGGTGAAATGATTCAACACACTTGTCTTCCCATCTAAAAGGTATATTCTTATGTAGCAGATGATTGAATGGTAGAAATTTTACTGCTAGTTGGGCTATGAATCGCTTGATAGACTACAACCATCCCTGCAAAGATCTGAGTTGGATAATGTTCCTGGGAGGTGGCATCTCCATAATGGCTCGTACCTTCGCTGGATCTACTTCAATGCCCTTTTTAGACACAATGTAGCCTAATTGTTTGCCTGATGTGACCATGAAGACACACTTCTTAGGGTTTAGTCTGACCTTGAATTGCTCCAATCTTTGAAAGATTTTATCTAATATGCCCAGATGTTCTGCCCAGGTGAATGATTTAGCCAACAGATCATCCACATAGTCCTCCATGAAGGTATGCATCATATCGTGGAAGATTGTCATCATGGCTCTTTGATAAGTTGCCCTAGCATTCTTCAAGCCGAAAGGCATGACGTTCCAACAATGCATTCCCCATGGACAAGTGAATGCAGTTTTATCTTGATCCTATGGGGAAATCTTGATTTGATTATATCTAAAGAAATTGTCCATTAATGATAACATCGTGTGGCTTGTTGTTAGATCCACAATTATGTCAATGCTTGGTAAATGAAAGTCATCCTTTGGACATGTCTTGTTGACATCCCTAAAATTTGTGCATATTTTGATGCTTCTGTCAGGTTTTGAATCTGGTATAATATTTGAGATCCATTCAACATAGTCTATAGGTCGAATAAATCTGATGTCTAATCACTTCTTTAGTTCTGCTTTGACCAATAATGCTACATGCGGATTCATTTTTCTTAATTTCTGCTTGACTGGCTTAGCTCCTGGAGCGATAGATAAATGATGCATGATCAGGTTCGGATCTATTCTGGGCATATCAGCATAGGACCAAGCAAAATTGATTTTCTTTTCCTTGAAGAATTTGATAAAATCTAGTTGCTCCTCTTTTGTCAGTGATTCTGCTAGGTGTATGGTTTTGACTGTTGCTTCAGTTCCAATGTTTATTGATTGAGTTGGTTCAATCAATATGGGTGACCTTTATTGATAATTTTTAGGAAGTGTGTCAAGTCTCCCATCTTTAGGTTCCTCAAAAAGGTTTGCACCGTTAGATGCGTCCTTTATTTTTACTTTTTGGTGATCTAATGCTGCCATTAACTAGTTTTCAGCTTTAGATCCCTTGTTTCTTTCATTTTTGCAACTGAGAGACTTCGCACTCCCCTAATTGCAGATATCATTATTTTGTTCGCTGGTAGAGCATGTTTCCGGGTTGACTGAACATAGATACTGGACAATGGATTCATCATCTAGTAAAATTGGTATATCATGGTGTTCAGGTTCTTCCCAGTCTACGAGATCATGATATATGAGTGGTAAGGAGTCATTTGGTGGGTTGAGACAAGTGTCATGATATAGGCATCATTATAGTTGTTCGGGATAGAGGTTGGGTTTATGATATTGTCAAGGTCTTCGATGGTATTATCTTCGATGTAGCTTTGTTCGTATTGCCGCTGCTCATTCTCACTAGCCTCGTAGATATGTTGTGGTCTGAATTCAAGTGGTCGAGACTCTACGCCTTGTCCCTCCTGAGAAAGGGGTGTGTATGAATGGATGGTATCTACCTCAATATCTTCAGTAACATCTGAATAGATACCCCATTCATATTCATTAGAATCAGTTTACGAATTACTGTCCCAGAGTATCTCGCTGCTTCTAACAGGTATGTTGTATGGTGAGAAAAGATCTCTAACAATTGATACTAGTCTTGTAGTTTTTTCTGATTCGGAATTGAAGCCTGCTTGTACCCTTTGCATTTGTTCATACATTGTTTCCCTTCGGTGAGTAGTAATTTCTTCAAGCAGTGGCTCTACCTTGGTTTGATCAGGTTCTTGCACATGATGCACTTTCTTATAAGAGGCTTCTTCCCTTTGAATGACTAGTTCCTCTTGTCGTTTCTCTTTTTCCTAATGTTCTTTCTCTTTCCTTGTTGTTTCTTCTGCTTGGTGTAGTGCCTCTTGCCATGAGTTTTCATTATATTTCTTCTTTGTTCTCTGTTGAGGTTTCTGATATTTATTTTGCTTTTGCCTAGGTGGTACATGTTGTCCATATCCTAGTCCTATTTTGTCTCTTGCAAATTGTGAAGGAAGTTGCAAAGGTTCTGTAATGCCTTCTTGACGCTTGCCTATGGGTCCTTTGTCGTTGTATCCCATCTGTTGCATGATCCAGAATCCTTTTCCATATTATTGTGTTGGTATGGACACCTCTATGGTAGCAGCTCTGACTCCTTCTTCATCCTTGTATAGCTAACTATGGATGCCTTTCTCTTCTGATTCATTGGCTAGTGTGACCAATTGGATAAATTTGCCATCAAACTTGGTGATGGGTTGTGTTGCTTGATGTGTTGATGTAAAAGGTTTCCCATAAGATTTTGGTGATGTTGGTAATTTTGATAGACATAAGGGTTCAAAAGAGTATTCCCCCATATGCCTTGATCTTTGATTGTCATCTTTTGTTTGAAGCCTATAGATAAAGACTTGAGTTCTTCTTGATGATGATTGAATGTTGAAGAAGCTTTAGCCTCCCTGTTGTGTGGAACTAGGCTATCTTGAGCTGCCCCCATAGCATTGCAATGCTAAAAAGGGTTATTATCTGCAGATATAGAATTTTTCTATCCATTGTACGAGAATTTGATACAATGATGGTATGTCAAAGGCACTTATTGCATTTCATGTATCCAAGGATGACCCAATAGAATATTGTATGTTAAGTCTATGTCCAAGACTTGGCACATAGTGTCCTTTTGTATGGGTCCTACCTAAATAGGTAGTATTACTATTCCTTTGGATGACCTTTCTTCATCATCATAGGCCTTGATGGTGATCTTCTTGTTTGGGTCAATGGATTGCTCAAAGAAGCCCAATGCACGGATAAGCTTTAAGGTACAAATATTGAGACCAGCTCCTCCATCTATTAACACTCTTTTTACTCGATGTTTATAGACTAAGACTTAGACATGGAGCAGAGTGTTATGCAGATGATTCAAGGAGACATCATTGTGTTCAGAAAAGGTAAGGTTATGAGGCCCTCTCATATGAGCCACCATGACTTGGAATCGATCAATGTCCAGATCTTTAGGAATGCTTATTTTGACAAGTGCTTGCTCTAATATATCTTTGTGTTTTGGCAAGATTTTGAGAAAATCTAGTATGGATATTTGAGCGGGAGTTCTCCGTAGTTGATCAACTAAGTTATATTGAGTCTTGGGGATAGTTATGGATGTTGATGTATTCCCTTTCAAGACGTATTTTTGTGCTTTGGTTGTCACATTGATCAACGCATGTTCTTGTTTGTCCTTGATTTTTATGACATTTACTTGGTTGTCATTTGTCGATATGTGATTGATGGTGTTATTGTATAGGCGATTTATACGAGCTCCTCTAGTATCGTTTGATGTTGAAGCTCCCCCCTTGTAATTTGGAAGAGGATTTTTAAAGGCACCATGGTCACCATTTCTTTTATGACCATCAACTATTAAATCTCCTCTATCGATCATGTCCTGAACGATGTTCTTAAGCCTCATGCAATCATTTGTGTGATGTCCTTTGTCTCGATGAAAATCATAGAAATGTGAGTCATTCCACCAAGGTGGTTTGACCTGGGGTTCAAAGTTGTTCATGGCTAGCAATGTGATAATCTTATTCACCAAGAGTTCTCGAAACACTGATTCTAAGGTTTTCCCTAATGGTGTGTAGATGCGTCTATATGGGAAAGCGTTGGTATTGCCTCTCTGGTTTGCATTATTCCTTCAGTTAGTGTTGTTGCCTTGGTTATTGTTGTTGCCTTGGTTAGTGTTATTGGTGTTGTTGCCTTGGTTATTGTTGTTGGTGTTTTATGTTGAAGTTCCTTGATTGGTATTTTGTGGATAAGTGTTAGTGCTTTGATTAACACTTTTTTTATTTTTGTTGGATGGCGGGTTACCTGATAAAGCTAAAACCAGTCGTTTGGATTTCACATTAATAGCATCAACCACCCCATCATTAACAATGTTTTTGTTCCTTGTCCAAAATATAGATTTATCTAAAGTGTTTTTGTTGTTTTGATTGTTAAAGGGGTTAGTGTTTGATGAGTTAACTCCTTCCTTAAAGAACTTCAATGTTCCTTTCTTGATACAGGCTTCCTCCACTTGGATTCCATTTCTTATCAACTTGGAAAAAGATGGTATGAATTGGAGTGTGAGTTGATAACTCATCTCACTATTTAGATTATCGATAAAGATCTCCATCTTTTCCTTTTCAAGAATGTCTGAAGGATATCTCAAAACCATGCATCTCCACCACTGAAGAAACACCATGAATATTTCATTGTTCTTTTGTTTGGTGTTACATACATCCAACATGGTGATTGCGTGTTGAATGTTATAGGAGTATTGCATGATAAAATTTTTTACCAACTCATCAAATGATCTGATGGGAGGTGTGAGTTTAGACAACCACTCCATGGTTTCCCCTCCCAAACTTCTTGGGAATAGTCTCATTAAGTAAGTGTTATCATGAGCAAACTCTAGGCTTATGGTACAAAATTCTCGAACGTGATCACGAGGATCACTTTTACCATTGTACTTGTCATACTTTGGTATATCTGAATTTGGGGGAAAAGGTACCATGTTCAATCTCCTATCAAAAGGATCAGGACAGATCTTGTTCAAGGAGTATCACACCATGGTTCCTTGTTACATGTGCTGCATTTGCCTTTATAGTGTTTGGATTTGTTGTGTAAGAGAAACCATAGGTGCATTTGTACTTCGAGGGAGAGCTTCCTCTCTTTCATTAAGATTGTCCCGATTGCAAGCATGGTTGTGTTCATGGGTGTTGTCTTGCTCGTGTATGTTTTCCGAGTCATGTGTTTCTTCTTCTCTTTGTTGGTCTTGATAGGCATAATTTCTAGACCTTGTTCTTAAAATTCTTTCGTCTATATTCCTTAAGTGTTCGGTATCGAAATCTTTAGGAAATTTAACTCCTTTGCTAGTTAGCATGAGTATATATTTTTCCTTGTCTGCTTCAATAAGTCTTTCCATGAGTTTTTGGAATGATGTTTTTTCTTGGCACTCTTTGAGAAGTTCTTCGATGATCTCTGTTTCGCCCATATTTGCATACTCATCAAAAGTACTGGATAATCTTCTACCCATACTTGATTCTGGTTGTGATTCTCTTTGTTTGTTTCTCTGAGATCCAGTGATAGTGGGCATTTAATATATTTCTGTCGTGATGAATTATTTGTCTTCTATGGGAGTTCTGGGTGGTGTTGGCGGTTCAGGTCGAGCTTCGTTATATGTGATACAGAATTGTGGGAATAAAGAGGGGTTGATCTTTCCTCCGATATTTAGGTGTTGGTTGAATGTCACTTTCGGAATGTAAGCCCTACTTCTCAAAGGATCCTTGTCAAAATCGTTTGTTTTACCTTAGATATACAATCGCATGTGACGCAAGAATGCGCGATGTGATGCAAAGAGTTGACGATTGATATAGAGAAATTTATTCCTTCTCGCAAGTGCCTTAGAAATAGGTTGTCTCCTCTTCAACTTAGTTTTGTGATGAAGACTTGTTCTTCTCAAAATACGAGGAGTGGTCATACATGAATGATCAAAGGTTGAAGTTGATGTTGGATTTGGATACTTCGTTTGAATACTCAAGTTTACTTTATCAAGTAGAGGTTTAGTTAGATTCACCTCCACGACAAAGTGTGTCAAATGATATGGATAAAGTCTCCTGATATGGAAACTTGATTTGACAACTTAAGGATTAAACTAGGTATGTGTTTTTGATAGAATTTGTTGGATGGTGAAACTTTGATCACTATTTCTGATACTTCCTGATTTTGTTGGATGAAGTCTTATCTTAATCTAGTTGATGCTTTGAAAAACTTGTTCTAAGAGTGTTTTGTTGAGTTTGGAATTTTTCTTACTGATGATCGGATTCGAAGTTTTGCTACTGAGTTTGCTAAAAGACCTGAAAGGGTATGTGAAACTGTCGATAAAATTCTCCCAAGTTGCCTGATTTGCTCTCTGTTTTTCCTAGTTTTGAGCATGCGCCAAGACAAAGACTGAATGCACTAAAGAATGTTCAAGATTCACTATAGAAATCTCTCTATGCATTATGCTGCCTCTCCTACACGCTAGTTTAGACTGTTTGAAAATAACTTCTCTGGATGGGTTATGCGTTGATATGTCCTGTTTATGCGCTATAGCACTATGATATGTCTTGAATACGATACACTGATGTCTAAATGCACTAGATTGATGCTGAAAAGTGCTACTGGAAATTTTACCAGTACGATACTGATTATGTGCTAATTTGACTAATGAAAGCACTAAGGTTTGGTTGAAATGTGCTACTGAATGGTTGCTACGCACTAGGATGTTGCTCTTATGCGCTAATTGTCCTGATTTCTTTGTTTCTGCTATTTTGAAAACTAAGACTTGTGATTTTGATGGATGATTTTATGAAAATAACTTGAGAACACGACACATAGAAGAGATAACAATTTTTGCCTATGCTAAACAAAAAGTGTAATTTCTGTGAGGATGTGTTCAAATCCCCAATGTTTTCACTAGTTTGGATAACAAATAAGACAAATCAAGCAAACTCTTTATTCAAGGGTCATCAACAACATCATAGCCCACTAGTCTCGATACTCCATCAGCTCAAATAACCTTGTCACCCCTTAGGGGGTGCCCATTTTTTTGCCTTTTGCCAAAAATTAACTCAAAGTGAATTGCTTCACAATTGAGTAGTTATCTTGGGAGATATATGGTGAGTGATATTGGGGGCAGATTCTTCCCCACCCTTGCACCATGATATTGAAGATGTCTAGTCACTAACTCGGCTCAAAGCTTCTAATGCTAAGGTTTTTAATCAGGCTTTCGTTCGGTCTTCAGTGATAAAATCCCTCGGGAGGCTTCCCAACCTTTAGAACAAAGGCTTTATGTATCTTAAAGATACTAGGGGAAGGCTAATCGCTGATCAAAACCGTTGAAGGGGACTTTCATCAACCTCCACATTTGATTATAGTGGGTTGGAACACTTTATGATAAAGTTGTTTCCCACTTAGGTCATTCCCCTCTCACCAACAATTAATGGCACTCTAAGAGCAACTTGGGAGGGCGGGTCTGCTAAAGGATTTAAAATGCTTGAAGTAAAGAAAGCTTTTAAGAGTGGTTTGGCTTTTTGATCACCTAGTTAAGGGGAGAGCATATACCTTCCACTTTCGAGACAAAGAAAACAAGTGTTGTTTTTAATCTTCAAAGCAATGATTTTCTAACTTTCTATTTGGAGATGTTGCTCCAAAAAGCATGGTGTTCTTTTTAACTCTTCATAGCAAAATGTTTTCTATCTAAGAAAGTGAAATCCTAGTCAACAAAATAAATCATGATGTTTGGTCAACAAAAGGAAAATCGCGAAATGAAAAACTCCTTTGCTTTGCACACAATAATAAGTGAGGTTCTTTTTATCATTTGCAAAATGAAATGAGTTCATTTTTTGCACCAAAGGAAAATGTTATTCTTTTTACCCTTTGCAAACTAAAAAGCAAGTTTGTTGTTCTTTTTAAGCCCAAATTGAAATGTTTTTCCTAACTTTGCAAGAAAATAAAGAGTTTGTTTTATTGTTCTTTTTACCTAACAATGAGATTCTTTTTAAACCCAAATGAAGATGTAGATTTTAAGCCCAAAATGAAAAGATGAGATTCTTTTGTTTAAAACTAAAGGAAAATGAATTCTTTTTACCCAACCTGAAAATCTAGAAAGAATTAAATTCCTACTTTAACTTCTTCTAAACCTGCAAGAAATTGTCAGTGACCTGCAAGAAGAAAAGTTAGTGAAATGCCAAATCTTTGGGTGGGCTTACACAAGCGTAATTTTTCCTTACTTTGGTTACAATTATGATTTCTCTCTGTCAGAGTCACGTGCTAGACTTCTGCAGAGATGCGCTATCGAAAGTCACAGATGCGCTACATAAAGTCTCCTATGTGTTACACTGGTTACCGAATGTGTTACAATGTTGTCCAATCGTGCAGAAAAGAAACCGAATTGTTATGTGTAATACCCTAAAATTGGTCACCTAAACCATGGGCCCCTAATCTCGACAACATCACCAAGGTCCTAACCAAAGGCAATTAAATCAACTTTTAGCACACAATTAATTAATTCTTCAATCATTAAATGTCACATGGCAAGTGAATTATTTTATATTAATTAAATATTTATTTAATTAATTAAATCATTCCAAGTAAATCATTTTGATCAATTATCCTATTTAATTTATTAAATATCCTAGCATATTTAATTAATTAATAAATTTGCCATTAATCATAAAAAAGGAATTAATTTATTACAAAAGAGGAATCAATATGCAAAGAAAGAGTTAAATTGAAAATAAAATAAAAGAATTGAATTGAAAGAGAAATCAAACTTGAGATATTATTTCTTCTTCTAAATTGAGAACTTGAAATTAGAAAAGCAATTTATTGAATTATTAATCATTCTCTAAAATTGGAACTCAAAGCTTTTGAGAAAAGAAGTTCAGTTGCATTGAAAAGACTTTTTTCTTAAATAAATCAAAGAAATTGCATGGAATTACCTATTTTTATCTCAAGTGCATGGAATTAATTGAGTTATATCTCTAATGAAAACTCAAACTTATAATCTGAATGCATTTCAATCAAACTATAATTGGAATCTATCTCAAGATTAACTGAATCTGATCTCTCAATTATTTCAGTTATCCTAAATTGTGCTTTTTCTTGAATAATCTCAACTGATCATTGCTAATTGATCTTGACCTTTGATCTCTCTTGTGATTCTCTATAAATTCAACCTTCATCTCTCATTCAAAATACCTTGGAGATTTATTGTTATTATATAGTTTTTGCTCTGGAGTCATTAAAGATATTGTGCTTGTTTTTTGAGATTATTGTATCTTAGTTTAGCTTTTTGCATATTTAGTTCAATTATGATTGCTTGAATTCATATAGCTTACAATTCATACATGTAGCATAATCTTGCATCCATTTAGCTTAATATCATGCTCATATAGATTATCCTTCATCTTGGTGTAGTCTAGTCACTGGTATTTCTTATACAAATCTAAGAGCAAGTCTATACTCGCATCTTTTAGAAGGCAATTGGTCGATTTGTTATGGTTTTATTATTCATGCTTATATCTGTGTAACCATACATGCAATGACTCAATTCAAGTGTTATGTCTTACAGCTTGTAAATACTCATTCCACTTTTCACACACACATTTATGGCGCCTCACCGTGGAGCATAAGAGTACATCTTTTCAGCCTCGAAGACTAACTTTTTCTTATTTTTTAGATTATTTTTTTTGGATTTTTGTCAGTACAGTTATTGCGAAATATCGTACGATATTTCCCATATACCCGAACGAAAAACTGCAGATATCGTGCGATATCGTACAAATTATCGTACGGCTTTGTGAGAATCGTCATACGGTGTTCTGTGTTTTTGGGTTAAAAGCATATTTCATTCTTCGGGTTTTCTTATTCAATTTTTGATCATACTAACGCTGACCCTGGCTTGTTGTTCGTTTGTCTAAGGAATTTTCACAGCCTAATCATTTTTTGCAGAATGCTTGTCGAAGAATATGCTTGTCAAACAAAGACAATATGACTACTGATTCATTGTCTTTGCAGGTTGCCTGAGGAGATTTGAGTAAACATTGTGTATTCTTTAAATTCATTTTTAGGCACATATATTGCTATCTAGTTAATGAACAAATTTGTCTTTCATTTTTTAAGAAAATTCTGAGAGGTAGGAGAGTATGCTCTTGTTTGCATAGACAATCAGAAATCCAGACCCTTGAGGATTTTTCTAAGTTTGAGATTTGTGTACTTTAGCGGGCTGCTACAGTGCGAAAAGTAATCACCCTGTGAGAACGACCCAAGTGAGTACAGTCAGACTTGGGCATTCTAACTCACTATAATAAATAGGCCTCTAATTGATTAAAGTCTTAGAGGACAGGATTATTTGAGTTTTCTCTTTGAGGTCTCTCATATCGAGCATTTTGTAGGGCCTCGCAGTCTGAATCATGTTTACATGACTACAACTTGTTTCGGTACCTTGTTGGGCTATAGACCTCAATCATGCTTGCGTGACTTTAAGGGGTAATTTCGAACAAAATTCCTGACTAAGAACAATAAGATAGAGGCTACTTGGTTCACCTCCGAAAGGGGGGATAATATTTGTGCAAGAGAGATAGTAACTCTCCCAAGATACTTTCCATTTCGTGCCCCCATTAGTGTTTGGAGTCGGTTAATACAGCGTTGAGAATCCATTGCATGAGACTCATCGGTCATATTCTGATTAGCTATTAGGTGTGTACTTGCATTTGCAATCAAAGGTTTTCTTCTCTCACCAATTTCCATAGGGTTAGCATGTTGTGATTGAAGTCATTATACATATTGCATGTTTACTATGTTTTCATCCCTAAAACTGAAACTGGAATACCAAAGCTGGAGAAAACAATAAACAACTTAGTGGTCAAAACTCTATCCGTATCAAAAACTAGTCTATCTTAGTGGTCAAAACTCTGTTCGTGTCACAAACTAATCTATATCAGCTATCAAAAACTCAGTCCATCTCAAAACTAGTCATTGTCAGTCATTGAAAACTCTGTCTGTCAAAATTTTGTCTCTATCCAGTAAATTATCGTATAGGTCTTTTGATTTATCGTCCTGCTACATAACTTTTTTGGTATGAAAATTCATCAAGCCTTACAGTTTGACGTCTGAGCCTCAATCTGTGTCGTATGAAATCTGATAAACTGTCGTCCTGCTTAGGGAAGTATCGTCTGAGCCCTGGTCCTGTGTCGTATGAAAAAACATCACATTCATCAGTTTGTCATTTGAGGTATACCCACCTCTCGTACGAACCTAGGAAACAACTCGTACAAAATTTTGTTTTCATCGTCCTGAAGCTATTAAACTGTCATCTGGTCTTGTAAACCCTATCGTACAAAACTCTGATTTTGTCAGTCTAGAACAATCAAACTTGCCTAAAAATAGTCTACAACAAGCATAAAACTGGTTATCATCATTTTGAGCATAAACAAATCTAAACAGTGTACTTCTATCGTTGTGTTGCACGATTTTGTCGATCATCTTTCAGCTAGTTCAATCAACCATTTATCAAACTTAAGCTACTTAGATAAACGTCTTACATATGATAAATCATTCTTGAAACCAGACTGAGTCTTAGTCACTTCTCTTAAATCAAACTAGGTAACTTAGATCACATCTTACACGGGATAAATTTTTTCTGAAACCAGACTAAATCTTCATTGCTTCTCTCAATCAATACGTTAAACGAACAACTAGCTCTAAATTTGATCTTGACTTTTGCACCACAAACAACTCTAGGCCACATCAGTCAATAAAAATGCCTACTCAAACCAGAAGTTCTCGTAAGAAAGCCGATAGAGGCAAAGGACCATCCTTTTCATATCAGGATAATCCATTTTACGTAGAGGACCCTGTCACTAATAAACCTTCATCATCAGATATACCAGTTTATGATCAACCCTTGTCTCCCACCATATCTGGAACAAAACAAGAAAGACAAGTTGCTAAACATAATACTTATGACAATCTCAGTATCCAGGCTACTGACAGTGATTCCTCATTAGACGAATCTGAAGCCCCTGAACCAACCAAAACTGATATTCATAAATGTCAAAAGGATAAAGATTTCCAAAAAATGATGAAGGTTATCATGGTTGGAGAAAAAGAAGACTATTTTGTATAACTAGAAAAGCAAGGCGCTAAACTTCTTATTGGTTATAACATTGAGGCCCTCATCACTAAAGAGGAAGAGACACCCTTAGCAATGGTAAACAAACAATTGCAAGTGTTATGAACTGAGATCACATAACTGAAAAACAAGGATAAATCATCAAAACAATATTCTCTAGACATGATATGCCCATTTTCATTTGATAAAAACCTTTACATGCCTTCATTTCCTTCACGAGTGGAGATTCTGAAATTTGACAAATATGATGGCAACTCAGATTCTCAAGACCATGTCAGAGAATTTTGTGCTTTATGTATGGAGTTCATGCACAAACAAACATATCTCCAACGACTTTTGCCGAGAAATTTAGGAGGGAAAGCTATGGAATGGTTCTCAAGCCTACCTATGGGAATCAAAACTTTTGAAGAATTAATCCAATTGTTTCTACAACAATACTCCTATAACATTCATCATCCGGTCACTATGATAGAGCTTTGCAATACCAAACAAAAAACAGGAGAGCCCTTTCTCACTTTCCTCCAACGTTGGAGAAAGATGTTCTCTAGATATTCACGACCTATTCCAGATTCTGAGAAGATGGGTATCTTCATCAACAACTTGATCCCTGAATTTAAATACAATATCCAAATGTAAGTACACCCTTCATTCAACAAAATGGTAGACAATGCCCTTAGAATGGAAGATGTTCTTATAAAGAAAGGAGATATCTCACTTTGGAAAGAAACACAACAAGGTTTTAGTTCCAAAGAAAAGAACAAATATTGGAAATATGGCAAAGACAACAACAGAAACGTTGTTAATGATGGAGTGGTAGACACTGTTAAAGCAAAATAAAAATCCATGATATTTAATCTGGCTAGTGGCACGCAAGCACTCAAAGCAGATGAAATTGGAGCAGAAAATCCTCCAAAGAAAGTAAAAGAGTGGTTTAAAGACAAACCTTGGCTTTCGAAACCTAAAAGCGACTTCACTCCTCTGGAAGAATCATACGAATCTGCTTTCAAAACTTTATTGGCAAATGATTTGATAACCTTTCCAAACAATTCTAGGCCATATGATCCCAAAGTCAAACCAAAATGGTGGAGAGAGAATGAATACTACGAATACCATAAAAAAAGGTCATAACACAAACAATTGCATGAAGCTCATGCATGAGATTCAAGATCTCATTGACGCTGGCAAAATTGTTGTTGGAAATCACACAACTAATGCTGATCACAAAGCTTTTAAAGATCCATTACCTGTTTATGAACAAGGTGATTCCTCAAAGTCAAAAGGAGGTGCCAAAGTTAATTACACCTATACCAGCAATGACAATGTGATCAACATGATTGGGTCTTCCCAAGGAATCACAAAATGCAAATGTTGTGACCCGTGCTCAAAAGAAAGTTACTCTCCAAGGAGCTAGTTCTTCAACTCCTGCTCAAACAACATCAAACCTACCAACTTCTTTGAACAGACAAATAGATACAACCATGGCTTAATCCAAATAGATGGCTTCATCATACTCTCCTGGTTATATCATTGTCGAACAATTGAAAAGAACGAATGCTCAAATCTCCATCTTTGAATTACTGTAAATATCTTCTGCTCATAAAGAGATCCTGGACAAAGCATTGCTCAATACTAATGTCCCAAAAGATTTAGATATCGATCGGTTTCAATATATGGTGAGTCACCTGACTTTGCCTCATTATCTCACTTTCTCTGAAGAAGATGAAAACTCACTGAATTATCCACATAATTAGCCATTGCACATTGAAGCTATGATCCATAAACACCAAGTTAAACGTGTTGTGATAGATGGAGGCGCTGGGCTGAATATTTGTACCTATAATCTGCTTACATAGCTGGGCTTCTCTGAAAATGTCATTGATCTGGCCAAAAAAATAACAATCAAAGTTTATGATGAAGAAGAAAGAACCTCTAAAGGTCTGGTACTATTACCAATCATGGTAGGACCTATAGAAAGAGATGTTATTTTTCAGGTGCTTGATCTCCCTCTTTCATACAACATCTTACTGGGCAGGCCATGAATTCACGAAATGAAGGCAGTTCCATCTACGTATCATCAGTGCTTAAAATTTCCTTATAATAGAGTTGAAGTCAGTATTCTCATTGATACAAACTCTCCCTGTAATGCATTGACAAAGAGTGTTGATACCTTTGTGCCTCATAATAGAGCAGCCTCTACAATTGAAAGTTTAGAAACCTTGATGAAGGACTTAGAAAAGAAATTGAAAATCACAAATACTAGCATGGATGGATACAAGATAGAACCAACAATTATCTCAAATGCCTCTCTTATACAAGATGGATTGGGCCTTCTTCTTAACCAACAACGGTCTCAAATGCCTCTCTTATGGAGCATGATGCTATTGTTACCTTCCAAACTTCTATTCCCAGTTCCCATTTATGCTATACCAACTTGTGTGTTAGCGTAAGCATCATCGACGAATGATGGATGAGGAGAGTGAAGTGACTTTGAAGGCTAGTACTGAGTTACTGATGTTCGCTCCTGCCTCTGCTATTTTTTAGCCTACTTTCATTCCAACTCTTGTTGTTCCCTTTCCCATCATTTCTACCTCGTCTTTCGTCCTACTCCCATTTACTTCAAGGATTATTAGGAAACACCACCCTAAGAAAGTCCAAGTCTTCATCGCTCCCTGCATGGATCCTCCTCTCATCACCTCTTTCCTCGATGTACCTTCGGTATCTTAGCCTCTCGACATGTTGCATACATAGGTGGCTTCCAATGTAGCCTTGTGTGATCCTCTATCTTCACAACCACATCTTCATCAAATCTTTCATGGGATCCTTAGCCCACTACGATTGACTGGAGGTCTATGTCTCTGGTACTACCTAAGCACAAGTTTAAATAGGGTCCCATTCCAAAAAATCATTGTAAAAAATCAGCTCTGATAATCTTTTCATCTATTCCATTGTCTACTGGAGTTCCTATTTCTTTTTTTGCTTTTGTCTATTTTGTTGAGGAGGTTCTTCCTTCTCTAAAGTTTGTCTTCGCCCCTCTTCCAAAGGCTGGTGGTACAAATCCTATTTCGTTGCCTCGAGCCAAGTCACCTGCCTCTTCTACTAAGGGGAGTTTGTTTGACTCCTTAGAGGATATCTTGATGCTATCTATGATCTTCACATGATTGTTGACCCTCAGCTCTCAAGAGCTTTTGGATGAGAATGTGGAAGTTGCCTTGTCCTTGGCTCTTGCTATTGGTGTTGCGCCTGGTGCTGCCCTTGTTGTTGTTCCTCTTTAGGCTCATCCCTCCTCCCCATATGCTCAATATTGGGAGGATGATGACCTATTGGTGAAGGAACCATAGGACAATACCTCCTTTTTATTTATCTTTTAGAATAAGGTGTGCTTGTTTGTGTTCCCCTGTACTTGCTTTATATGTATATTCCCTCTTGGAGGACCCAAGTTACTCTATTGGTGCTTGTAAATGGGAGATTGTCTATCTTTATCTGTTGTGCTCTCATAGAGGACTCGAGTTACTCCATAGGTAATCGAAAATAGGGAATTTTTTGTTGTAAACCTTCTTCTATTTGTCATATTTTTTGTTTCGATATTGGGGACTATGCAAAGAGTTGGGGGAATTTAGACTCTCTTCCATGTTGACTCGATTTTTTCTTTTCTCTTTGTCTTCATGCGTCTTCTTCATATGATTCGTAAAGTTTGTCACCATGATGAAATACTCATATGCAACTATATACGTTGTCTCATTTCACTGCTATGGGTTCTGACACCGAATTAGCGGATCTCCTTGTGCCTTTATGTTTTGTTGATGTTGTGGGTCTTATGTGTCATTCATCGAAGATGACATTCCACGAAAACATCTCATTGTGTTGATGTGACATAACATATCTTCTCCTTAGAATGACATGCATTCCATGCATACGAATTATAAGGGGGGGCTTTCATATCTCTTTCTCTATATCTCTACATTATTCTACATTTTTGCATTTGCATCATGATTATCTCCACATCTTGTTTATCTCATGATCTTTTTATCATTTGCCTTTGTGGGGGCCAAATCACTTGATCTTTTTATCATTTTCCCTTGTAGGGGCCAAGCCACTTGATCTTTTTATCATTTGCCTTTGTGGGTGCCAAACCACTTGGTCTTTTTATTGTTTGCCTTTGTGGGGGCCAAACCACTTGATCTTTTTATCTTTTGCCTTTGTGGGGGTCAAACCACTTGATCTTTTTATCTTTTTCCTTTGTGGAGGCCAAACCACTATCTAATCAATCGTCGATTGATGTAAGCCACCCTATTGTATGGCTATCTAGCATAACACAACTTACTACCCATACTGATGCATATTTTTAAATCACTATCTTGTTATCTCAGTGCCTGATCATATCAATTTTTTTACTTTTTTGTCTAACATGTTTGTCAACTGCTGACATGTTTATGATGGAACAACCTAGCAATATCTTACGAAGGTTCGAGACACTTCCCTGGGGGAAAATTCGGTTAGATGACTCTGCTTCCCCTTCATTTCTTGATAAAACCATTCTAACCTTTATCTTTACTTTAGCTTCACATCTTTTGACAAGTGATATGCTTGCCAAAGTAAGGGCATAATGTAGTGTTGTAAATTGCACATTATGTAATTTTACGCTACATAAGCACCTTTGCTTTATGTTGATTGGACAACTTCTTCACCTTTTTATCCTTTTATTTGTATGGCTTGCCTAGTCAACCTTCACCTTGGCTTTTTCCAAAATTCGTTGACTATTTGACTCACAGACACTAGCGTACCACAAAGACATCTGCATTCCACACTAGCATCCTACGAATCTATAGATTGAAAGTGGTCGTTTGAGTGCTATGCATGCAATTGGCAGAGTTCATAATGCCTCTTCTCACACTCATTGACATCAATTTCATTCCCAGGCCTCATATCTTGCCTTGGGAGCTTCATTTTGGCTCTCTAGAATCTTTTAATGATTTCTCTAAGAACTCTAATATCTTGAAGGAAGCAATAGTAATTCTTTATTCACGGTCTCCAACACTCTTGGCTCTTTAGCACACATCTCTACTCTTTCGTTTACTTCAAACTCACAATCTTGATACTCCGGGGATAAGCTCTTCCTTCTTCTTCTCCATCCAGCAAACTCTTCGCTATGTGTGTGAAAGGGGAGTTTCTTTCCTCTTGCATTTTATCATTTTAATCTCCATAGCATATCTATTGTTATATCTCTTTCATATATATTGTTACATCTCTTTCATATCTATTTTGGTTATCTATTTTATTTATCTTGGTTGTCTATGGAGGTGGAAACACCAAAGTATGGGTTTAACTGTGGCAAACCTCTATACATAGTCCCAACATTTCTCTCCATCGTGTGTGATTTCATTGGAGAAAGGATTGCTTCATTGGAGGCTTCAATCATGGATTGACTAAGAGGTATTTCTCTCCTCTTCTCTACTTTCATATTCAACATTGTAGTCATTTTCGCTCTCTATCACTCTTTTATTTAGCTTAAAGTCTACCTGAAATATATATATTTGTTGCTTTGTACTTTCTCTGTACATCTCTGTGATATGTCCGTACGAGAGGTTAGTGTGTTGCGCTGTCATCTTTGACTTGCGTGCACGTCCTTGGGTAGAGATTATGCAGAGGTTATCAGAGAGTCTATGTAACCTGTCCTTTCAAGTTTGGTAGTTTGACATACCTTCTACTTAAAAAAATTTGCTTATAGGTTTGGGTAGTTGGTAGTTTGTATCTCCTGGCTCACTAGAGCATGAGTTTAGTGAGGTGGTGTAGGTCTATTTTCTCCTTCAAGTTTTCATCACCTTGAGGGTGTTGAATTTTCTCCACAAATCCAAACTACGGACATTATATTTTGATGGATCATTCACCTCACATGGATCAAGTGTTATCATCATTTTCATCACCCCCAAGGTGATTTCATCACAAACATATTCTACATTAGCTTTCCTTGCATAAACAATAATAGAATATGAGGCATTGGTATCCAATATGAAACTAGTAGTACAATGGAACATCTAGCACTTACACGTCTTTAGTGATTCATAGTTGGTAGTCAAACAAGTTAATTATGACCTCCTTATTAAAGATGACATGCTTGTAACTTATAAATTCATGGTAGATAGTTTTAGACAATATCTGTTTGATATATCTTCTGAGCAAGTTTCTTGCATCAATAAAAAAGTTGCTAGTGCAATGGTCACTACTGCATCTCTTCTTGACATGACTGATAAAGTAATAATGGGTATCACTTTCTCATAGAACAATCCCTCATACCTGCTTATGATTTCTTAGTTTGACATGATATGTGATATTGTTGGTCCCAACACTACCTGGTACATTGACATTTATGCCTATCCAAATCTAAATAATTCCTCTAGATATGTCATTCACTAAATGAAAATCCCTTATTCAATACACATCTTGTTACAACCTCCTTGGAAACACCTCTATGTTGACATTTGATTGAAACGATAAAGACTATTGCTGAAATGATTGATTGGTGAATGTGATGAAGAGATTGAGATTCATGTTTGATGACTAAGTCTTGTGTTGTCATTGATGGCAACAATGTTTTTATAGTCATCTAAGTCTTGGAAGCCAACTGGTAAGGTATAACCGACACAAAAGACAGTTTACCAGTGAACCGACAAATAGGTCCTCAACTGGTAAACGGGAACAATGTTGCATTCATGCAACCAGTGCAGGTGATTCATGAAGAGTTGGATGATGTGGTTTTAAAGAAATGATGGAGATAGGTATTTGGAACTATGTTCATGACCTCATTGGTAGATTCAACTGGACAAGCAAGATTTGATGTACAAAGTAGACATTTTGATGAACACTTAATCAACAGTGATAAAGTCATTTAAATCGGTAAACCGACATAGGTTTTGTCTTGTTTTTGATTTCTTATGTTGGTGGCCGACATAAGTTCAGCGTGCAATGTTAGTTTGTGTAGATTCTTTGAACCTAGGGAATTGTTCCAAGGTTGTAGCTGGCTAAGAGATGTTTATAAAAAGTATGATGATGTATCAAGTCCGTGTGTGTATGTAAGAGTGTGAGATCATTAGAAAAGGATGTGAATTTGATTGTGCGGTGATTAGTGAAGCTTTGTATTGATGCGTTATTGAAAATTTTGAGGATCTGAAGTGGATCTTATCAGACACTGAGGTGTTACATGAAGATCATTTGACTGTTGTTTTCCTAACAGTTTGCAGCAGTAAAATCCCCTAACCGAGTAGGTCCTAACATGCCTTAATTTGTGAATCCACTAACAGGGTAGCTCTATATCAGAGTTTTAAATCCTCTTTCAAGGCTCATCCTAACAGGGCTCATCATATTAAATCCCTTAATCGGGTGAGTCCTAACTGGGTCTGCTCCTAATAGGGCATATTTGTAAGACCTTAACCGGTCAAGATTTCTATTCCACAGATAGTGAATCTTGTGGGTATTAACTACCACCATGTTTTTTTCCTTTTGGGTTTCCACGTATAAATCTCTTGTGTTATGTGGAATTTGTTTTATTGGGCATTAGCTTATGTGGTGATATTCCTCTTATGCTTGTTAAGTTTTAAGTTGTTTAAGTTGGTGATCATATTCATATTGTTTTTGCTTGCATTGATTCACCCCCCACCCCCTCTCAGTGCCTTATAAGTTTATCAATTGGTATCAGAGCCAAAATTCCTTGAGGCTTAACCGCTTGGGAAGGATCCCTAAGCCCGACATGAGGGATATGAGTTATAGAGAGATGTCTAATAAACTTGTAGAAACTAAGGAAACCCTAGAAACATTGAGAGGCAAGTATAAAGCTTCACTTGTTAAGAGAAGAGAGCTAATTGAACAACTATTGGAGGTTTCTGAGAGCAGTTCTTCTGATGAAGCAAACATAGGTGCATTGGTTGATGAAGTGGAGAAATTGAAAGATGAGAAGGCTAAATTGAGGAGAGAGCTAGAATCCATAACCATCTAGATGAGTCAGGAACTTGAAGCAAGGAGGGAAATAGAAGACAAGATCAAAGAGAAAGAACATGAGATCTTTAAGTTAAATTAGGAAAATGACACTCTATATGCACACTGGCATGAGGAAATAGAAGAAGAAGAAGAAATAAAGGCATAACTGGATATGAAAATGTCGCTTAGAGAAACTCTTATGGAAAGGAATGAAGACCTTACACAGGAACTTGCTGATGCTAATGAAAAACTTGCCAAGTTTAACAAAAGTTCTACCATGCTTGATGAAAAAATCCAATCACAAAGGATGAAAGGTGATACAACTGGATTGGGTTACAATACATTTGAGAAAGGTGAGTTTTCCAATACTAAGGACAACATGCATGAAGGTAAACCTGCACCTAAGATTCAGAAACCCACTGGTAAGAAATATTATAAGCCTATTTGTTTCAATTGTCATAAGCTAGGAGGTACTGCTAATGTGCACGTAGAAGCAGATTTGATGTTACTAATTGTTATACACCTAATACATATCAAGGATATAAGTCTAGAACTTTTAATAGATATTTTTACACTTGCAACATGCATGGGCATAGAGTTTTTGAGTGCAGGTATGGAGCAAATAATCCGGCACCTCACATGAGTCAAAGGTCTGTTGGTGGTTGGCAAATAACCTTTAATGAACGAAGATGTCCTAACTGGCAGAGACCCTATGCCAACCGGTCGAGTCCCTACGAGATGGAAAAGAGGATGAATGTGGTTTGCACAATTTGTCATAACTATGGTCATGTAGCTATGAACTACAGAAGAAGGACTGATAGAGGCAATGCTGGACCTTGGAGAGCATCTGGTATGGCTTGTTATCATTGTCATAAACCGGGACATATTGCAAAGTTTTGCAGAGCTAAGGTGAACCAACTGATAAATCATTCTTTTGACCGAAAAGGGAAGATGAAAGTTGATGTGGAGGAGACCATAGCTGAAATGAACCGAATTTGGATAAAGAAGGATGATGAGAAAACTGAAGACAAACCATCAGAAGATCCTAATTCTTCACCTAGTGTGGAGAACCCTTCACCGACAAACTAAGCTGTTAAAAATCTTAGGGGGAGCTTAATGTTAGAGTTGTTTAAGAACCCCCTGAAGAACCATAAGGTATGTTAAATCTGCATACTTTGATGCATTACGATATTATGAAGTGATTTTCTGATCAAACTGGTAGGTTTGATACCGGTTTGATGTGTTATGAGAACTGGTAGTATGTTGGAAGATATTTTAGGGTTTTACCGATAATGACATTTAATGCGGTAGATAATGGGCAAATAAAAGGAACTTTTTGAATGTTATTTGTCACATTGCATTCTTGTGGGCACTCAGAGAGCGAATAGAGCAGAGCAGAGTTTGTGTTTGCAACATTGACAGAGATTTAAAGTGATCTGGTGTGATTTGCGATCGACAATCGGTGAGAATGCTTTGTCGGTGTTTGGAACCCTAGTGTAGAAGCAATACAAAAGTATTTATCCAGAAATCTTGTTACCTGCTTATCTTTCTAAATCATTGAAGATGGACACCCCATATCTAGTTGATGTTACCGATAGACCCCGTCCCAAATTTAAGAGGCACCCATTTAAGTCTGAGGCAATTGATCTTGCCAGAGACCTATCCGGAGTTCCTTATGGTGTCTTACATGTTGAAGATGTTAGATCGTTTTATCATTGCAAACTGGAGGATCTTGGTATTGCTGCTATTTTTTATTAGTATAGAGCATTGTGTGATAAGAATGGTATTTTGAAGGAACAATTCAAAAGGGTTACCGAGAAAGGGTTTCACCATGCCCTAAACACCATTGATGATTTTAATAATGAGCTTGTAAGATATTTTCTTAGCAGAATTCATGACCAGTTTATGTGGCTCGACCGACCATGTAAAATTTCTAAGGAAGCTATTCAGGCAGTCATTGAACTTTGTGCCACCGGTGAGGTTCCAGTATTGAGATTTGTTCCTAAGAATGATGTTGAAAGGCTAACAAATTGAAGATGGGATGGAAGAGAAATGACGGTGAGTAATATCAATGATCCAACAGTGAAATATGCCTCAATGGTTATCGGTTACCAGATCTATTACTCTAGCAGGATGAACAACATCCGTGTTGCTGCTATTCACACTGCCCATCGGATGATAAAAGACGATGTTGATTATGACTTGTCAGAGGCATTGAGAAGTCAATTGATGTTGAACCTAGAATCCATCAAGAAGGATAAGAGGTTAAGGTTCAAAATTGGTCAATTAATTCTTGGTTTATTCTTTTACTTTCAGAATTATTTCCTCAGTATTGGTGATATCCAATGGATATATGACACTCCAACATTGGTGCAAATAAATAATAGCATAAGAATGCTTGGTAATGATTTTGGCAAAGATTGCATGGGGATATTTTAAGGACTTTCAAAAGAAAATGCATGCAAGGGAAAGAATACCGACATAGGTTGTCAACTGGTATGTAAACACAATTTGCTTTATGGCTAATACAAATACTTGCATGATGGAGGCAACTGAGCCCCAGACTACATGGGTTATGCCCATGGGATATGAAGTGGACAAGGATATTCTAATTGCATATGCTGATCATTTGCTTGCCCAACCGGTAGATACAACAATAGAACGTTTTGGCACTTACAAGGAGAAATCCCTTCAAGTGCATTCATAACTTAACATACTGGTAATAGCTAAGAAAGTGAGAAAAGAAGTGGAGGCATTTGCTAAACAACAAGGTTTTACTAAGGAGGCCATTGCAGAAGCAAGAGCAAGACATGCTACACAACAAGCAGGAGCATCTAGTGCCCCAACCGGTACCAACACCGATAGACAAACAAGGAGTATAGTGGTGAAGGAGACACCTATAGAGGCAAAGAAGGAGAAACCTTTTAAGATTCAATTCAAGAGAAAAGGTAAAATCATTGAGCCCCTTGTGCCTAAAGCACCCAAGGTGAAAGAAGTTTATAGGAAGAGGAAAAAGGAGCAAGAAAAGAGACTGGCAGCTGATGAAGAAGAAACCGAATCAGAAGGTCAGAAGAAAGCCTTAAGAGCTAGTGGTAAGAGATCAAAGGATGTTGGAACTTCCACTGTTAAGATGGTAAAGAAAACGGTAACTAAGCTTACAATTTTTGAAAAGATGTTTATGCATATTAAGGAATATGGAATTCTTAAGGACTTGAATAAACTGTATGATAAGTTTAGTGAGGATGATCAAAGACAGATAGAGGATGCAGTAGTTTATATGATGAATAAATATAGTAAAGCCCTAATTGAATTGCAAGGGCAGATTCCAAATTATTTGTATGAAAATCTTGAGGCTAGATGGAAGGCAACCATAAAACAGGATAGAGAACTCATGTAATACATTCTTTAAAATCTGTAACCTGAAGCTACAAGAGAGGAGATAGATGAAATTCTGGTAAAGGCTAAACCATCTTTTAGATCCAAGAAAAGGTTGACAAGACTATTAATTGGTGAGACCCAATCAGTTCACATGGAAATAGAGCAAATATTGAAGAAGTTACTGGGTTTGATTCTCGAGGAGGAAGATCAACCGGAGAAGTTTGAGATAAGATATTCTAGACAATGTTGATATCAGTGACTTTCAACCTAATGAAATTGTAATGGTAGACCAACCGGTAGATGATCAACCAGTGAACACACAAACTGAACCTGTGATTATCCCTGATGATGATGATACCGGTAATAATGATGATGTTGATGCTATTGACAATGTAGATGTACAGGATGTTGATGTTCAAATGTCTGAGCAACATGAACATGAATAGGGATAGGAATAAAAGAAAGATGAGGAGCCACCGATAGTAACTCAAACTATTGATACACAACCCCCACCAGTACAGGAAACTGAAAAGGATAAGGAAAGTGAAAAGAAAGAGGAAGTGATAGAAGATAAGCCTGAAGATGCAGAGAAAACTAAACCTAAAGTGACACCTTTGTCACTTGATTCCGAAAAGAAAATTGTAGATGAAGATGATGATGATGATGCTATAAGCATCAAATGACCACTAGACATGGACAATTTGAGCTCAACTGAGTTGATGGAGATTGCAATTGCCATGCAATCCCGGGCCAAAAAGAAGAGGATGAAAGAGCAACAGAAGGAGGCAAAAACAATAAAGAATGTTGTTGAGATTTTGTCAAGTCTCCTACCAGAGACTGATACTAATAACTTTGCCACTCCTACTGATAAGCTTGGACAACTTGTTTATGATGCTGGAGAGCAAATGAAATCATTTGAAGATGCAACTTATGTCAATGTTGAGAAAGATTACAAGAAGAAGAGAACATAGCACTTAATGACTGAAATTGATAAAGGGAAAGTTGCTCTTACTGTCAATAAGGACTATTTAAAAGAGGCACTTGAAACCGGAGGTAAAATCCTCTCAACTGTTTCTAAATTTCCATTGTTTTGTGCTGATTTGAAGAAGAAGAAGGAGGAAGCTAAGCATGAACTTGAAGTTCTTAGTGAATCATTCAAGCCCCTTAATGACTTTGCTATCAATTTTGGAAAATCGATTGTTGAACTACAGCATAAGCTGAAAGCTTATGAAAATGAATAGGTTAAGAGGATCAGATCATTGCAGGAATTACAGACACAACTAATACCGAAGCTGGAAATCTTGCAGAGAGCTTATAAGAAAACTAAAGCCATCCTTGCAACATCAGAGATGAGTACCATAAATGCCATGGAGGAGCTTGCTGGATAGATAAAGACACATGTGGAGATTACTAAAACTATTTTGGAGACATGGCATAATAATTTGAAACAATTAAAGTCTCATTTTAGTGATGCTTTTTCTAAGATTGCATTGTAAAGACATTCATATATGCTAATGGAATTTTGATGCACATTTTGATGTAACATGTATTTATCTTTCATGTATTTACTTCTTTGTTTGGCATTGTTGTCAAAGGGGGAGTTATAGTTGAAGAGTCAGTCAAAATTTTGTTGTATTCATCATGGGTAGTAGTATGAGTCTTGTAATGGTTTTAATTTTGTAATAGCATGTAATTGCTAAGGGGGAGTATGTGTAGAGTCAATTTTTGTATTGCACACTTGGTTGACAAAATTTTTCCTAAGTGATGCCATCAATGCCAAAGGGAGGGCATGTTGGCATTTGACTGAACCAGTAAAGACTATTGGTGAATGTGATGAAGAGATTGATATTCATGTTTGATGACTAAGTCTTGTGTTTTCATTGATGGAAACAATGTTTTTGTAGTCATCTAAGTCTTGGAAGCCAACCGGTAAGGTATAACCAGTTTAAAAGACAGTTTACTAGTGAACCGACAAATATGTCCTTAACCGGTAAACATGAACAAAGTTGCATTCATGCAACCGGTATAGGCGATTCATGAAGAGTTGGACGATATGGTTTTAAAGCAATGATGGAGACAGGTATTTGAAGCTATGTTCATGACTGCATTGGCAGATTCAACTGGACAAGTGAGATTTGATGTACAGAGCAGGCATTTTGATGAACACTTAACCGATAGTGATAAAGCCATTTAAATTCGGTAAACCGACACATGTTTTGTCTTGTTTTTGATTTCTTATGTTGGTGGCTGACATAAGTTCGACGTGCAATGTTAGTTTGTCTAGATTCATTGAACCTAGTAAATTGTTCCAAGGTTGTAGCCGACTAAGAGATGTTTATAAAAAGTGTGATGAGGTATCAAGTCGGTGTGTCTATGTAAGAGTGTGAGATCATTAGCGAAGGATGCGAATTTGATTGTACGGTGATTAGTGAAGCTCTGTATTGATGTGTTGTTGAATTTTTGAGGATGTGAAGCGGATCTTATCAGACATTGAGGTGTTACATGAAGACCATTTGACTGTTGTTTTCCTAATAGTTTGTAGCAGTAAAATCCCCTAATCGGGTAGGTCCTAACATGCCTTAATTTGTAAATCCCCTAACAAGGTAGCTCTATATCAGAGTCTTAAAACCTCTTGCAAGGTTGATCCTAACAGGTCAAATCTCCTAATAGGGCTCATCATATTAAATCCCTTAATCGGGTGACTCCTAACCAGGTCTGCTCCTAAAAGGGCATATTTGTAAGACCTTAACCGATCAAGATTTCTATTTTGCAGATAGTGAATCTTGTGGGTATTAACTCCCACCATGGTTTTTCCCTTTTGGGTTTCCACGTATAAATCTCTTGTGTTATGTGGAATTTGTTTTATTGGGCATTAGCTTATGTGGTGATATTCCTTTTATTCTTGTTAAGTTTTAAGCTGTTTAAGTTGGTGATCAGATTCATATTGTTTTTGCTTGCACTGATTCACCCCCCCGCCTCCTCAGTGCCTTATAAGTTTATCACTCTACTATAAGGGCTATGATGATACTTTTCTTAGATGAGGTTAACCTAGCTTTTTAATGAGTCCATAATTGCATTTGTGGTGCTCATATGAACTCTATGATCCTAGCCAAGAAACTCCTTCATATAGGATATTATTGGCCTGCCATAGAATCATATGTTTGCCAATATGTGAAAAAACACCTTACTTGTTAGAAACATGGAGACCTCATTTATGCACCCTCGCAAGCTCTCTAGCACATTACTAGTCCATGTCCCTTCTATACATGGAGCCTTGGCCTCATTGGAAAGATTAATACCATCTTCTCTAGTGGCCATAAATTCATTATTACCGTTGTTGAGTATTTCACCAAGTGGGTTGAAGTAATTCCATTCACTTTCACCATTAACATCTAAATGTTAAAGGGTGAAAGCACAAAATTGTGTCATGTATTTTTGACCAACTAAATAGTTTTGAGATAAATATTTTTGCCCTAAATAGTTTCAAATGAAATAGTTCCGCCTAAAACCATGTGGCATATATGTGGTGCATACTTTAGGTGAAACCCTTTCACCCAAAACTAAAAAATAAAAAAAATTATCGTTAAAAATTTGAATTGTGATTAAATTTGTGTGTAAGGTTCCCATAGAAACCCTATCAGCTAAAACTGTATATGTGGCTACATATGTGACAAATTAACCCCTCTTTTGGAGAAAATTTTAAAAACTTCAATTTCAAATTTGGATTTTCCAACTAAAGATATTTTCATGAAATATCTAAAAATACCCTTTTGTAAAGCTTAGAGTTTGGAATCCATATTTTATATTTTGATTAGTTTAATCATTTTTTTATACTTACTGCAAGTGGAGTTTTTATAATAAAACATGAGTTAATTAAAAATAAAAAAATATTAAAATTTTGATTTTTTTTTTATAAATAGTGTGCTAGATGAGAGATCCTCTCCAAAAGGGTATAAGCACTAGATGAGATATCCTCTCCAAAAGGGTATAATTTATTATAAAGGTTAGACAAAAGTTGACGTCCTATGAAAAAAAAAAGTTTTCACTTTGTCTTTATTTTTTTTTTGTGATGTTCCATCAACTTGAGTTTTTTGAATTATTTAGCAATTCAGATTCTTCTCTTAAATTTACAATAGTATATCAAATCAATTTTTAATTTTCTTTTAAATTAAAAACATGGACTTCATCAAGATTTCTATGTTTCATTAGTTTATATTATTTTGAAATTCAAAACATAAAAGCCACTTTTATATGGTCAAAGTTGGAAATTTGTATTTGTGTTGGCCATTTCATTTAAAAAATTGACAAAGTGTTCGTACTTTTACCCCCAAATTCATCATCGACTATCTCATTTGTCATTTTGACATTCTATCCACTATCATCATAGACAATGACAAACATTTCAAAAAATATGAAGTGCAATCCCTTTGTGAGAAATTCCATATCAAGCACAAGTGGTCCATACCATATTACCACCATGAGAATTGTCAAGTCAAGATGTCCACCAAAAACATTAAAAAAATTCTCAAGAATTTTTTTGATGATGTTGGGTGTGATTGGTATCTTTAGGGCAATCTCATTCTTTGGGCCTAATGTACTAGTATTCACACTCCCATAGGGTCCACTCCATATTCCCTTGTTTATGGTGCCAAAGCAAGCTTGCCAATAGAAGTTGAAATACCCTCTTTGCATGTCTCTTTACACAAACTCATCTTAGAAGAGGATTATTGAGTGGCATGATTACACAAGCTAGAACTCCTTGAAGAGCATCATCTCGTTACTCTCAATCATTTTCAAAGCCTACTAGCATAGATTGTGTCATGGCTATTACAAACACATCCACACTAGAGAGTTTGAGGTTGGAGACCTTATTTTTATAGAAAATTAGAAGAACATTTCTAAAGAAAAAGAGAAAGGAAGTTTGAGTCAAATTGATTGGGTCCTTATGTCATCATTACAAAGTTAAGATCAAGAGCATATAAGCTATCTAAAGGCCATGAACTAGACGTGCCCACAAATATTATCCATCTCAAATGCTTCTATGCTTAAACCATTAGCACTACTCTTCCTACAATAAAAAATATAAAAAATAGAAAACCAATAAAAAATTCAAAAACTAAATAAATAAAAGAATAGTAAGAGAAATAATTTTGTTCAATGGTGAAAACCACTCCTTGTGATGCCTTGGGCAAGTATCATGATGAAAACCTAGCAAATAAATGTCATGTATAATAGGCAACCACTTTAGTCCACGAGCATGTGTCATTCCATATTATCCAAACCATCATATTCCACTGATACCATCATTCCTCTTATCTTGAATCATTCACTCAAATTCTCTATCAATCATTTGTTTTCATCCTTCCATTATTCATCCCACCCTTTCTATCATCCCCTCCACATATAATACCTATTTAGGCCATCCTCCTTTGTTAGATTGCTCACCTACCAACACTTTATCTCATTTTCATCTACCCACTTCCCCCCTTACCTCCAACCATTCAATTACCTCCCTCTATCTCTTCCATTCCATCTTTATCCTTATTCACTCCACACCTTTCTTTGTTTTTATGTTTAAATGAGGCATCCCCTTGGCAATGTTTCCTGAGGAATGGTTGTCACAAATATCCCCATTGAGGCATAATTTTTCCACCTCCATCTATTGTCACACTCACCATAATTTAGTCCTTGTTCAAAATCCTTGTCACCCTCCCTTCATTCTCCCATCCTCCCATCCCACTTATCATCTTATACCCCTTGGCTTCAACATTTTATTGGATAGCACCTTGTGTTTTCTACATGGTTTTGATTGATTGTATACATAATTTTGTGTTCATGTTTGTTTGTTTGTTGCATATAGTGCCAATTCTCCAAACATCACACCATCATGATTGCCCTCATCCTTCATATGATGGTGTGTTTTGACATGGATCACTACATTACTTATAGCTTCTTTACTTTTACATGTGTTAGTCCATGTTTCCTATTGTCCTATTGATCCATCCATCACACAATCATGGTCGCCTTCATCCTTCATACGATGGTGTGCCTCAACAACATGGTTTTTGGATCCCTATGCTATTTGTAGCTTCTTTATTTTTGTTTTTGTCTAGATGCACATAGTTCATCATCACCCTCATCCATTATATCATGGTGCATAACACTAGTGCTATAGCAAATAACAAGTTGCTCTTTGCATTGAAGTTACTTTAAAAACATAAATCCTTCATCCATTTTTACCATCTTCAATTTATCCATTCTTTTCTTTCCACCCAAACATGTGTCATTGTAGTTGCATTAATTCCTTGTGAATTATCTTCATCAAATATTTACACCCATGCAATCTAGAATCCTATCATCCAAGCAACATCAATGAATATGTTCAATCCTCATCTATCATCAATTCTATATCCATGGTATGTACATTATCCCAATTTGACTTCTCTCAAGTCTATCATGACACATTTTTCTTATCATTTGTCTTTTCAAAAGACCTCCAGAGCTCAATTTTTTTTCCAAAAGCTCTCTTAAGGGGGCACCACTTCCATCACCACCCTTGAGCGACTAAGGCACACTGCCATTGAAACTTCATCCCATCTTACTTTTTATTCTTTTTTGACTCAATGTCACTTAGTTGTGACATTGTATCAAAGATGGACAGAATATAGACACCTAAACATTTTCCTTATAACCCTTATTCTAATCAAACTAAAGAATATATCACTTAGTCAAATCCCTTTCACTTTATGTTCTCCACTTAATTAATTAATCCCTTTTCCAACTCACATAAATAAATAGTTTTATCATTATTTACACCTATTTTCCACAGCACATGGTTGAAATAATTAAATTATATTATTATTTTATTGTGGCTATATTCTCTCCAACTAATTCTAAATATAAAGGGGTGCTAAGTATGCTCGTCCTCCACATCCCTCATAGTTGCAATATTCTCTCCACCGATTTTCAAGAATTAAGAACACCTTAAGTACGCTTGCCCCTTACATCCCTCATAGTTGCAACTACTTACTAATGTTAATAAATGCACACCAGCTCTTCATATTCTAACAGTCTCCATCATAACCTTTCGATCTCTACTCAATCTTAGGGAAATCCTTTCAATTATCCTTCATCGTTGATCTCACACACTCATTTCACTTCATTACATTCATGTTTAAGTTAATGTTGTCAAAATAGTATCCTCTTGCACAATAACATCCACATTCCAACCAATCGCTTGGAGCAAACTGTATTCACAATAGAATTTTATCGCAATGTTGCTTTGATTGTTTGTGTTATTGCTTTCTTTTGGATTCTTTTGTGAGCTCTATTTGAAGTTTGCCTTGTTTTCATTTGCCATTGCAATTTTGCATGTGTTTCCTATTTGGTCTCCATACTAGTGGCTTATAGCTACAACTCAATTTTGCACAAACTCATGATTGCCAATGGTAAACATAAGCTCCAAAAAACAGTTGGATAATTTATAGTGACACTCAAGCTTTCTGATATTTTCTGGAGGAGCCATATTTACGCTATATGTAATGACAACTTTGTGTCATCACTAAGGAAAAAGGGCTTATACTGAATAGAATCTGCGAAGTGCATTTTTCTGCAATCATAAAATAAAAGAACTTTTCTCATAAACAATGCTGTTAATATCCGTCTTGCCTTACACTGCAGATTAACATATTAATGAGAATGGAAAGTACTTGGGTTGTCCGAATTATGAGTTTCAACTACATGCTTAGACATTAGTAGGTATTTCTGTTTCATGTACTCCTCCTTAACTTGATTTCCATTTGAAGATTGGGACTACAGACTTCCTCTATCATGGAATTTTCAAAATGGGCCCTTTTGATTGCATTTGTATATACATGGATTAGATCTGGCCCCAGTTGTGATGTGCCCTCTCTTAAGTGGCATCTACTTCAGTTTTTATACACCAACTACACAAAAGGAGAGACAATATCAATGCATAAAGACAAAACAAGATTTTACTTTTTTTGTGATTTGCCAGTGTAAACCGAAGGAATGAATAGGCACTGACATGTAATCATTATAGATATAGAGGCATTGATGCGGGGGCATCAATGTTATGCATTTGGTTACTTTTGTTTTTTAGGTTGTTTTGGGCGTGTTTGAGTCCAATAAGGTCTAATAAGATCATTTGAGACCATTTGAAGTCATGATCCATTTTGGAGTGTTTCATGACAAATTGTCAAAAATGCCAAAAATATGTAAAAGTTGTCATGTCAAAAATTGTCAAAGTTGTCAAAAGTTGCATCTTTGGAAAGTTTTGTGTATTTGATAAGTTAGAAGTCCTTCCTCTGCATCAGGCATCCACCATGTTATGCTCTAATAATGAACAGAAGTCTATCATGTTTCAATTACCAACCTTGCAAGAGGCTTACCTATGTTGTTTAGGCAGAGTATTTTGTTTCCTGAATTCTGATTAAAATTCACTACTTTCCTAGTAGCAATTTCTAAGGGATCTGATTTTGTTCCCCTTATTGTCTATTCCAAATTTCCAAATTAGTTAAAAAATGTGTGGAATAATACCTTCAAGATCAATTAAATAGATATTGAATTTTTGAACCAGTAACCACAGAAAATTATTTCAACAATTGCACAGAACTATTTAACATTGTGTACACTTTTATAATGCTAAAAACACAATTAATCGTTTCCCGTTTAATGATAAGGATTTGGGATGTGGTCCAATCAATAAGTTATTGATTGTTGACTGGCAGACTTTACTGTTTGCTTTGCAGTATTCCACTGTGGACTTCATTTGCTTAATGCAGGTTCGTTCAACTGTCTGCCAGGCTATGATCTAATCTTAAGGTCAGGCACTTATCTCCAAACTATGGTTCAAAAACCTGTAGGGCATGCCCTCTGTATTACTGCAGGGTGTGTACATGATGGAGTTAACTTAGCAAGTACTGGCAATCTGACCAAGGCGTGAAGTGCTCATTAGCTTCCCCGCTAAACCATACTGTATACTCTATTCTGAGAGAGTGGCCTACTCCTCAATTAGCAGGCCTATTTACCATTTTAAGAAAATAAACTTCTTAAACCGATCAGCTCTCAATAAATAATCAAATCCAATTAAAGTACCATAACTGCTATACATTCTTAACACTATCAATTTTCTTATGGAAACTTACAATTTGATGGATTTTTCTATAGAAGGCAGAAATCTTCACTTGACTTAAAATTTTTAAATCTTTACATCAATAAAATAATGTATTTGTACCTTCTCATGTCTCCTTGCTTTATGTGATGGTTACTTCCCTATATGGCTATAGGGGGGATGTTGTCCTGCCTTATGGCAGTATGCCTGTTGTAGTCATATTTGGTAGTTTCTTCGCACAAAGTCCGGAGGTAGGAGGGGTATCTTTGGTTTGGATGGTGGATTTTTCTTTGGTTTGGAGGGGTATCTTTTGGTTTGGTTTGGATATCTTGGTTGGCGGGCTGTTTTGAATTTCTTTTGTAAGTTTGGGATCTCTTTGGCTTATGGCAACCATTACATATTAATCAGTACTTGTACGGCAGGGGTACTTGCATAATATCTGTTTGATCCTCTGTTTTTGGTAATCATTTTTCGTTGCGACTGGTTGTTGGTTGCGTTCCCATCAGGCTTTCGTACCTTAAGCACTTGGTTTTTTTCTCTTCACTTCATTTGATATCATGATCTATCGATGATTAGTTGTTCTAATGATTGGGGATATTATGCTATTCGCTGGCTTTATCATTGTGTGATCATCCTCATATTAGCAGGTTTCTTTCATGATGTGATAATTACGACATGGTGATCCCGTTCTCAGTTATATTGATTGTTGGTGGGCACTTATTGCTTTCATTCGATCTTTGTCTTGCTTTTCACTCTAACATCATGTTCTGTTTTCTATGGAGAATTCTTGCCAAATTTGGCAAATGGTGGCTTTTTCTGAGGAATTGGAAAGAGCAGTTAATGTGGTATTGCAGAGGATTTCTTATTTTGATATTATTCCTTTGGTTACTACTTTGGATTATTCTTTGGTTCGGTCTCCTCCTCCTCCCTGAGGGTCCTCAATATCCTTCCCTTTTTTTTTATTTGGATCTGTCTATGTTTGCTCACCATATTTGTGATGGCAGGATCTCTTATTCTTGGTTCTCTCATGGCTCTGAGTTTTGTTTTTTTCAGAGCTTTGGATTCTTGTGGTGTTTAGACAGGCTGGATTTTGGGGTGATGGCTCTGATTTTTGGTGGACATTCTTGACTCCATCTTCAGATGCTCCTGTTAGACTGATTCTTACAGCTTCCTTTATATCTAATGCGGATGGCAATGCATTGCAATGTATTAGGGGGGTTTTGGTATGCCTATGGGCTTTGTGTAATGGGTAGATAGGCTTATGTTTTCTTGAGCAATACTGAAGGGTTTTCTTATTGGTTCTTTCCCTTCAGTGCTCTTTGAACTAAACACATGTAAAAATATATATAATCAATATAATTTTAGTGGTCTCATCCACTTTTATAAAAAAATAAAAATAAAAAAAATCCAAATGTTTATATCATACTGCCATATATCTGAAGTAGTAAGAACAACCCAACCAATTTTCACGCCTGAATCTTGATAATCATTTTTAGCAATTACTGAGTGTGGCAAACTTATGTTCAAGAAGTACTTTTAAAATCAATGAAACCTCCTTTTTTGGCTAATTGAATGAAACAAATAATTATTTAACTAAGCAAGAAAGAATCTTCAATTGCAAGATCAACATTCATCAGATTCACATGACTTCAGTTTCCAACTGCAAATGTTTTTACAACTGTGAAGAAAAAGGAAAAATCATAGAGAATGCATTTTTATCAAATATAACCTCATCTGCAGAATTGGCTAATTAGCAACATCCATAAAACGATAAATGATAAGTACTTCAAAGCAAGTTTCTCCAAATTCATATTGGCCTCATGTCTCCGTATTATTCTGAACATTTTCTGTTATTTCAAATTCTCTGTCAACTTGTTTCACATTATTCTCCGATTTCATTTCAGTCTGCCTTCGATTATCATTCATTATGGCCTCTAGATCCTCCATTCTCCTTTTTACTACTACTGTGCAGAGAACTGAAATGCATGAGAAAAAAGAAAAAGTCATCAGCACGTTTACAAGTGTGAAGTACATTATAGGATGAAAATGACAGAATACATTATCATTCTAATTTCTGATTCAAAACACTCGAGGGTGAAGAAACAGATGGAGCAACGGTTTACATAGTGCCAAAGTTGTACAGCTATTTGTAAGGGCAGGCACTCCCTCCAGAGAAACATGGATGTCAGAATGGAAGAGGTGCATAGTACCATTTGCCAACATTTTTTGAGAGCAACATAATATAGTAGGACTGGTGGGGTAAAGAAGAACCACTTCAGTCAATGAAAGTGTCTAAGTGATTTGAATACAAGGAATTTCTTCATTTTTATGTTCATTGCATGGATTCAAAGGTGTAAAACAGGGTTCCAAGTTGCAAAGACACAGAATTGGTGGAGAAAGGATGTTTATTGATATTGTCATGACCCCAAAAGACAGAGCTATAAGGCATTGTAACATCTGCTAATAGACCGAGATAGTGGAATTAGGAGCTTTTTGCTGACTCTTGCTGGAGTTTTCACCCTTCAAGGGTTTCTCAAGAGTATATATTTTGTTGCAGTCTTATTTGTGTGTGCTCTTTGCAAGTTTTTACCGTTGTTTTCATATTTCCTTTATGTTGCTTCCTGAAGAAACATATAGTATTGTGTTGGGCTTGCATTGGAGGTGTTAGATGATGTTTTTTAAGGTTTTAGTCGAGTTGACATCAAGATTATCTGTAACTGGTGATCGCTAGGAGACTATCTCCAGAGTTTCACAGATCAATACCTGGACTGCATTCTAAATTTTTAACACACCTAGGAGATGACAATTTCAAAGGTGAACATCATGTCTCTTGGGTCTTGGTAGACGAGCTCTCTGTTGCAGAAGCATCAATACATCAAATCTGGGGATCTTTCCTCTCAGTTAATCACTTTAGTAATAAAAACTTATGGGGAATAGTGAATGGAAATGAAACATCACCTACGGATGTAAATAAGTTAATGAATTGACATTAAAAAAATGTAGAAGCCTTAGATATGTTTGGTCTTGTTCTATTTGACATTGAATTACATAATGTACAAATGGTCAACAGAGATTTAGGATAATTAGAATAAAATGTTTGGAGCAAAAATATTTAATGCGAAGTTTTCTCTAAAACTTCAAAGTTAAGGCTCTAGTAGACGATGAAGATGCCAAGGCAACAATGTGCCTTCAAAATACATTAATGTTATTTTTACATTCAGTCAGATTACTTCTCAAACCCTAAAAAATGTGATTGCAATCCTTTTAATGAACGAAAAAAAAAAAAAATGCAAAAAAGATAGAAGTTGTATCTCAACATGAGTATGTATTAAACTCACGAAGCAATGGTAAGAGATTTGATAAAATCATAGGGGAAATTGAATGTTATTATTGTAATAAAAGGTTCACAATTTGGACTCGTAAGAAAAAGGGTCACACAACTTGGAGGTTTTTCATCATCTTAAAGTCAGCTTCTAGCTTAGAGATGGTGCTTTGTAGAAGAAGCATATGTTTTTTGTTTCCCTTTTTGATGTTGAAAGAACAGAAAAATGCATATATTGTGAAGTTTGTTTTTGAAGACAAGAAGGGATCTATTGAACTCAATATGGATTGTTGCTTAGATAGTTTGGGAGTATGTGGATCTTGGAATTATACCTTTCAAAGGGTGGTCATGAGACAACATGATGGAGCACTATGAATGTAGCTCAACATGGAATGTTGTCTAATGATTTGGGAGATTTGGGATTTAGTAGTTTGGGGAGGTCATAATTTGGAAACTAGAATTTAATTTAGGAGCTACACCCTTTCAAGGGTAATGAGGCAGCTTGATAGAGTTTTACTTGGCTTTGGAATTGTTTTTCAAAGAAGTTTCTAAAAAATATGTATTTGTTTGTTTCAATCAATATGTTTTCTTACGAAAAATGTAAACCTTGAGGTGGAGTGTTTGAATATTAGTGTTTAGGTACTGTAATGAAGTCATCTTAGTGACATGTTGTTTATTATTCATATTAAAAATAATTAATTGCATCCCCATAAAATGATAGTTTGGGAAGTTATATTTGAAGGACGGATGAGTTCGATAATATGATCATTATTTGTGTTTCTTCTTTATTATGCAAATGTGAATACCCTTTTCATTAATCTTTTAATGGAACCCTAAAAAGTGATTCTTTCCATTTACCTTTTATATTGGTTATTAACTTTATACCCAAATTGTGTGCCCCTTCATTTTGACCTAATGACCAAACTCAGTAGTAAACCTTAACATGCCGATCCACCTAGAACTAGAGCATAAAAAAATAAAGATCCCTTGTAGAGGAGGTTTTTAGTGACGGCTGCAAAGGGGGGACTGTGTTTGCAATAACTGCTTGATAGATTTCATTGCAACGATGCAACCTACAAGTGGTCTTGAATAAGAATAAATTCTAAATTATCTGATAATTTCCCAATACAATATTCAATGGCAATTTCGGAGGAGGCTTGACAACCTGTGATGTAGCTAAAAGTTCCATATTGTATGGGGTAATTTTACTGCAAAATGATCCTAAATTTGATTAGCGTCACCTGCTAAAAAAATTGGGAAGCCCTGTCCACGAAAACACCATCTAAGAGGCAAAAGAGCTAAAAGATATGTGAAAATTGTTTAGTTTAATAAATATCAACAAGTGCAAAGTGGCTCTTGCAGATCTCTCAATAGCATTTTGAGTTCAAAACACATAGCAATCACAAATTCCCATGTTTTCTCATCCGGTTCTCTTAGGGCATGAAATAAGGTCTTTTAAATGAAATGCTCTTTTACAGTATATGGGTTGAGTTGTCATTGTAGCCTAATCGAATAATAAACACAACATTTCTTCTCTCAGACTAAGTATTACTCTCATACGGGGGAAGATGTTAAGCAAGATCAAACGGCCACAGTTCAATAAAAAATCAATGAAGAAACATAACTTTTTAACCCGCAAAAGAGAAAGTGCAAATGGGTTAATCATTCAACATTTTAAGCTGCAGAAAAGCGGAAAGAATAGTGTTACATGAAGAAATAATCACCTCCCAAAGTTCCAACTGCCCATACCCACAGGATCCTCACACCAGCGTTCTCCCCGAACATTTTATTTAGCGCAAGGGTAAAATACTGAGGTGCCTTTCAGTTATATTTTCCGAGCTGGACGCTTTTAAACCCGAAACGTTTAACGCAACATATATCTCCATAAAATAATATACTTTATGCCCCACTTTAGTTGTACCAAATAGCCCAATGTGCTCGTGGGCTACATAATCACAAAAACTCGTGGGTATATATGGACAAGATACTCACAAGCGCTAGGACATTCTGGGGAGGGCAAGGCAATGGCATCCTCTTGCAACCCATTTAGGACAACAGGTGTCTCCAACTGTATTAATGCACTGACCTCTTCGAAAAGGATTCCACCTTGGAGTCCTTGTAATGGAGGACGTCCCTGCTCTCTAACGAGTTCCAGAACCCTGATAAGGTGCAGTGCCGAAACTAATAATTCCAATATCGCATTTAAGACTTGCAGGAATTGCAAAAAGCAGTTTGATCCACAGCAGAACCACCCTCGTGCATGTAGCTACCATACTGCACACTTTGGAGGTAATCCCTGTGGTCCATAGTGCACAATCTCGTGTTTTAGGAAACATGTCTATACAGTATATTAATGTTGTAATTGAATCTTTGATTTTAATAAATATGGTATTCCTGGTATTGCTAAATGTTGGAAATTGATTTGGTAGAGTGGATTTTCCTTCTGGTGACCACCTAGCTTGAAAGTAACATTTCATAGGCCATACCCATCTGTAAGAAGCCTTTATTGTTGTGTTCAAGCTTAGTTCTGCGTCGTAGTAACCAGCTCCCTGGTGCATTATTCTGTCTTCTAGGAAACATGTCTATACAGATGTTGTATGCGCTTCTTTAATTTTAATGAGTATAGTAATCCTGGTATTATCATGTTAGAATTTGATTTGATGGAACGGATTTTCCTCATGGGGATTACCCATCTTGAAAATAAAAATTGATCGGCCATAACCATCTGGTAAGAGGCCTTTATTGTTGTGTAAAAGCTCCGTTCTGTGCCCCAGTAGCCAACTCTAGATATATCTTAATTGTTTAATTGTTGAAGAGGCGATTACTGTGCTTGGCTGCTCTACGGCTCCTGAGTCCAGCAGCGTTTTCTTCTTGTGGACAGCTAAGAAGCTCCAGCATGTGTGGCTGCAAAAAGGGATGAAGCCAGGTGCAATCCAGGGGTAGCTTTTGGGTACCATTCAGATGTTCAATCCTTGATGCGTATACATGACAATAAATGTAGGGTAAGAATGTGAACAGAAGATTAAACACCGATGAAGGAAGGTTTCGAGACTGAGATCCTAAAGAATGTTGATTTGTTGAACATGGAATCAGTTAAGCAAGATGACGAGATGTACAGGTGGAAAGATCTGTATTCACTGTTCTTTGAGATTTGAGCATATATTTGTCATTAGTGCTAAACCCATTATAAATTTTCTATTCAAATGCCTGCCCTGAATCAATCCTTTTGCAATAAGAACCTGAAACAAGTCTCTAGTCGTCAAGGGAATTCCGAGAGGAAGTAAACAAAAATCGAGCGATGGGCATCACCAAAGATATTCCCAAAAATTGGATGAATTTAGTCAGATCATATAACTTTTACGTAAATATCTAAGACAATCTCCAGTTATATTCACCTCCCTGCTATACCTTCTGGAGATATTTTTCCTACGAAAAAAACGATTAAAATTTGTATATCAGCCTCTACGAAGGGCATCATGTCAAACATATCAAAAGATGTGGATATTTTAAAGATTTACTATGTATTCTGAAACCCTTTGCCCACTTGACTGTGCTTAGACCATGGGGAATGCATAACTTAAAACCCCCTCAGGACCAAAACCTGCATCTTGAAGATGGAAAAAATAGATCTATATTGTCAGGATCACTAAGGCATATTCAAGTAAAAGCTTTATAATCAAAAAAAAAAAAAGCAAGGAAGAACATTTAACACAAAAAACAAGAAGTTCAAAAGACGAAAACCTTTGGGCATGCATCAAAATTCCCTTTGCCCACTTGACTGTGCTTAGACTATGGGGAATGCATAACTTAAAACCCCCTCAGGACCAAAACCTGCATCTCGAAGATGGAAAAAATAGATATATATTGTCAGGATCACTAAGGCATATTCAAGTAAAAGCTTTATATTCAAAAAAAAAAAAGCAAGGAAGAACATTTAACACAGAAAACAAGAAGTTCAAAAGACGAAAACCTTTGGGCATGCATCAAAATTCTTGCACTGTTATCCCTGATGGCTAGCTTCTGGGATTATTATCTGAAAACTATTGATTCACGTTTTTTCTTTCAATCCTATTTCAAGATCATTGACATGGTAAATCATCAGATAACGGACTCATGAAAGTGTGACACCAGAGGTCATCGATTTCATTCATATGTGTTAGCCATCAATGATCACATCCAAAAGAAGGCCATAATTTTTTTAAGATCTTTTGCTGTCCTTTGACACGGTTACTGTCACCTTTGTTTTCTTTACCTTAACAACTTGTTCACTCAAAGAAATATGTAATTATGAGGATACTAAGGTACTGTCCAAAGCCCATCTATCAAATTTATTGTCTCGCCAGAAGCTAACAATGCAGCTAAAGGCAAGTGTAATTAGGTGAAAGAGGACATATTACCTTGCCGGCAGGCTCCTTGGCACGTACCATGACAAAAGAATATGTTATCCATGGGCCATAGTATTAATACTTGGACACAGCTTGGATTCGCAGAACATTTTAGGCTTGGACTTGGCATGGGGCAAAACAAACCTCTATATGACTTGACAAATTAAAATACCATGAATTTCGAACAGAAACTCTGAAATAAACTTTGGAGTAGCTACTAAAATCAAACTCATCAAATTAAAAAGTGTCAGGTACACAAGGCTTTTGTTGCAGGGTCTATTATTTGTTTTAACGGTTCATGATGTAGAGTTTTCAGTTCATTTTTTAAAGATATATATTTATACTTTTGTAAAATAATGTGGATCCAATCGTATGACTCAATGAACTGAAGGGCAAATATGGCAAGTATACTGGCAACTTGGCAAATATGAAAAGGCTAACAAATAATATCAATCTTGTGCACATTCACCTTCCAATGATTTTTTATGAATTGATAAGAAAAATGCATTCTCTACACAGGGAGCAAATAGGGGTTCATTATGTGAAGGTTTTGTTTGTCTCAGATATCACACTTATCTTTGCAGACATCAAATACCATTGTTGGCCTCCGTACAAGGGTGGCCATCAAATTTAACCTTTGGAGATAACAGTACTTTTACAAAGGCCGAATAAACTCCCAAGTCAGCCGGGGTGAGGTGGTGAAACTCACTGCTACCATCTCATCTTGTGACTGTGTGAGCCTGGCAGAGGCACAGAATCTCAATACTATTTCTACTTGACATCAAGCCTTTCAAGCTTTAATGTTTTCTGTCTTTGTGATGCAGGAGCATCCTGCCTGCCCGTACCAGAATGGTAGCATCAAAACAAGGTATGGGCATCCAACAAATGGATTTGTAGAGAAGTCTTTAGACACTTGGCAGGTGTAACATCAAATCCCATAACTGTTCCCAGCATCCTGCCTGCCTGTGCCAGATGGCGTAAAAGCCAAATTAGTTACCATTTTATATGAAGCAGGGAAGAGGAAATGCATTGAGGCAGGACAATAAAAGATTACAGAACATACATCGGTGGGGAAGAGAAGTGGTGGAGCTGCAACGCAAGGTTAAGAGGCATCGTGGGAGGGGAGCGACCCAAGACAAGGCTTGTGGTGTGGCTGTGAAGAAGTAGAGAGGGGATGTGTGTGTGGGTATGCAGAAGGAGAGTAACGTCGGCCCAATAAGGAGAAAGGGAATCAGCCCAAAAACAATAAGAAGACATAAGGTTGCAATGTAACGCCTCAAAGTGGAACCCGATGAAATTAAAACACCAGGCTTGAAACGGTTTGCAATTTCATTAATACCATATAAGTTTGTAGAAGCATCACGGTGTGAGGTTGTAGTGAAGAGGAAGGAAGGGTTGCACAGCACTGGATGAGGTGTGTTGGACTGCGCAGCATGGGAGAGAAGATGCGATAAAGAGCATGAAGAAAACCAAGCTCTGTGTGAACAAGAAAGAGGAAGGCTGCATGTGGAAGGAGACAACTGTGTGGGAATTGAAGGATAGTTTACTGAGCAGAGACAAACTGAGAATGAGAATTGGAGAATGTGCCAAAAAATAAAAAACCAAAGTAAGCAAAGGAAGAAAAAGAGATAAAATGTGCAGATAGGACATAGAGAAGTGTATGCAGATGAAAGAGTGAAATTCTGTTTAGGGGAAATCACTGGAAAGCAAGAGGCCAATGGAAGGTCTATATATGTAATTGTTAATTCATAATTTGATGTGAATTGTTGCAATCTGTGTGTTAGTAAAAAACAGAGAGTCTCTGTTTGCTAATGTTTGAGTTTTGAGGTTTTTATAAAACAGTGAGTTTTGTATTGCATCACTTTGTGGCCAATGCATCTGGACTTGTTATAGATGTTTTTTGTGTATTTATCATTTTGCAAATGTGTTGAAGTGTTTTGGTTGTATTCTGAATACTCATGGCTTCTGTTCAAACTTGGTTGATGGAAGCTCTTTGGAGTTTAACCTTTTGTCTGGATGGGATATGCATAGTATACAACAAGAGAGATTACATCTATGTGCTCAACAGTAGTGAATCATTTTTCCTGCTGTAGTTTTGAATGGTAGTTTCATGGTGTTTAGCTCTATGGTATTCCCTTCATATTTGCACATTTCAATAGTCTTTCCTTATTGGCCATCCAAGTGAAAGTCAAGTGTGTGTTTATCTATTCAATTGGGTGCCTTTCCAAAGAAAGTGGTTTGACCTTCTGGACAAGGACCCATTTTGTAATGTCCCCATCCTTGACATTATGCTCATTGTATGTAATTACTCTGCAGATTAGGAACTCAGACACATTAATATTAATAATGAATAAAAGCAACAATGTGAATCTGCAAATCGATTTCAGATCATATTGATATCATGATCAGATTCTTATGATGACCATGGAAGCTATCAATCAGAATAGATGAAAGACAATGTTGAAACCTATAAGATCGAGGTGTAGATCATTCCTATCTTATTGTGATCCCAAGGAAGAAATGCAGATCGTACACGAAGCCTTCAATAGATTATTGTTCAAGAAATACTTAAGCAAACTAATAACAAAACTAATCATAATGAAGAGGCACATATGAGTCACTAAGTGCAAAGGGTGCGATGGTGAGATACAACTTCTCACATCAAGTCCTATCGAAAGATATGAAAGGCCATTGTGAGATCTTCCAAAGTGGGGAGAGGAAGATAGACGGAAGGATGTTTATAAGAGGATAAAAAATCAGCGCTTCAGAATAGCGACGGGATAGACATAAAGTTGCGGAACCGAAACACGATCTAGGAATTAAACCAGTAATCCATATTCAACATCAGGAATATAATGTACAATCAGGCCAATATACCATTATAACTGGCAGTCGATTTCATCTTCTACGTATTTGAAGACAACTCATATGATCACATAAAGTTATTGAAATTCTTTTGTACTTCATACGTATACAATCTAAGTTATATCACACTTATCTCAAGAATACAACCAGATCGCATTCTCCTTAAGATTAAATATAAGAAGACTTTATCAGATTTTATCATAAGAAGAACTGTATCAATATTGGTAGCATTCGTTTAATACAGATTGGACATTCATCGTACCAAATTAGGATCAAAGGGTTACATCAGACTATATAGAAGACAGATTACACCGTATTCCTTACCAGAAAGAGAATTTGGTGTATTGTATATAAACTGTTGTGAATTCCTCAAGTGCAAATCTATTTTATTGAAGAAAATCATTAATACTTCCATTCATACATTCGATTCTGTGGAGTCACTCTACAAATCGTGAACAATCCAAGTTAGGGATATTTAATCTTTAAATATAAGACAAAATTTAAGAGGTCCAATAACTAGGGACATTACACATTTCCACAAGTAACAAGTCATGCTCTATTTGTATGGGCTTGACATACAAGAACTACACTAATGGAAGTGGGTACCATTCCATAAATCCCAGCTTGATCTTTTGGTGAAGGATCCATGTCCATGAGTAAGAAGTCCCATGTTCTCTGTTTTATATCTTGTACATGCATGCCTGATAAGTCTATGCAAATTCCTATATAAACATAAGAATTTATTTAGTATCATTACATTTGCTGAAATTAGTTTATTCTTATTTTCCTAGGCACATGTTGATGTTAGTTTCTTCCCAGGGGAAACAAGGAGAAAGTTTGAAAGTGTGCACACTGGGGGGACCATGAATACACCAGATGGGGGCAAAATATCTCAATATTGGCACTGTTGTGGCTCTGAAGATCCTTTTGATGTCGGATGTGTTGCAGCACCTCATTCTTCATATGATGACTAAGATTTCATGTTATTTGTAATGGAAATAGTGATTCTACCTGGTGCAGATTGAACCTCTGTTCTCTGCAAGCAAGTCTCAGTAACACTGTTCAGTTTTTCAGTTATCCCCGTGATGTATTCTACTTCTGCAAGATTAAAAAACCCATACATTTTATGAAAATACAAAATGAACAGTAAATACATATTTCTATTTATAAGCCCACCATATGCAAAACAGATTCATCAAATCAAAGTGTATATGTTCAGTCCAGAAAACACAAGCAGCAGCATTAACTTATCTTTCATCAAGCAAAAAAATGAATTACAGATTGGAACCAACAATCCTCCCCAAACTGAAAGATCAACACCCAAAATCATCCTCACAACACGAAAACCCAAAAACAGAGACTACCTGAAACAGCAGTTATATCCCAGAACCCCACAAACAGTTACAAAATAGCAAAGCTGACAGATAGTGGGAATCAACATTTAAAACAGCCGTTGCATTGGTACTCCAGAATCATTAATCCTTTGGAATCCATTTCTTGGTCTAGCATTTCTAAAAGCTTTTATTGTTTTGTTACAAACTAAAATTCAAAATTTGATGGGAACATTAATTTGGAAAGGTTCGTATTAAGGGTGCGGTCCCATGAGGGGGCTTAAGCTTCTATTTTCATGGAGCAGGAGGTCCCATGAAACAAAAAAACTTATGCTACAGGTTTATTTATAATCTTTTAAAAAAAAATAGCAGCTCCTACTTTTTAGGACTGCATATTTCAGCGGGTGAAATTGGGGTGGGGCTAGAAATTGCCCCACCAGCTTAGGGATGATATCTGCCACTTGTCACATATTTAAGTTTAGATTGCTGTTAAAAAATAATTTTGGAGGGAAAATAAGTTTTTTAAATTGTTTTTCTCATTGCAGAAAGAATAGAAGACAAAGCTATGTATCGATGAGACCACCAGCTTTCTTAAATTAAGGAGCTTAAGTTTTTAAGCAGAACTGTGCTACAATTTCATGGGACCACCTGCTTAAAAAAATCCTAAAAAACCTCTGCAGCACCCACTCTACTTTTTAGGAAGCCCCCCTCCATGGGAGCCCAGCCTAAGTCTACCCCGGTGATCGTTATATTGTAAATAAACTACATAACTTGGGGACGCGTCCCCGGGCTAAAATCCCCCGTCCTCGTATAGGGGACGTCCCCCCGCCGTCCCCAAAATTGCAAAATTTGTGGGAAATGTCTCAGAAACTTGGGGACGGCAGTGATTCTCAAAGGAGACATCCCCCGTCCCCATTTTCCGACGTCCCCAAAATTGCAAATTTTGTGGGAAATGTCTCAGAAACTTGGGGACGGCAGTGATTCTCAAAGGAGACATCCCCCGTCCCCATTTTCCCAGCACATTTAAAAAAAAAAAAGACTCAAATGCTTAGAAACAACATTTTTTAATTTTATTATAGGTCTATAAAACTGGATTTTCACTAATATGATGACTAAACATTTCTGAATCACTTCCAAATGCACTTAGAAATAATGAGCAGCAGCCTGGTAATAAATTTCACAAACACTTAGAACTCGGTAGTGCATAAAAAAGTGGTTGCAGGTCTGCAATATTGGACTTTTCACAATTATGAAAGATAAATAGGTCTGAATCATAGCCAAATGCACTCAGAAATATGAATAACAGCTTGGTATAGAATTTCACAAACACCCAAAACTTTGTAGTGCATAAAGAAGTGGTTGTAGGTCATAATACATGCAAACAAGTGTTGGCATATTGACAATGTATTTTCAATTATGAGTGCATAGTGAGTACTGACAATGAATTCGGGATTATGAATGCATATTGAGTATTGACAATGAATATTGAACACAAATGTGGTATGCTAAGGTTCTATAATGTACATATACCTGCTTTATCCATGTTTTCATATGAATATAATGTATATATACATGCTTTATCTATTTTCATATGAACATTTAAAATTTCTCTATATATTTTTAAATTTTTCCTATATTTTATATAATCGTCCCCTTCGCCGTCCCTGAAAACTCAGGGTAACATAGTAAATAAATCAAGCAAGGTTATTGGTCTATGTGGGAGATCAGTAGTTTGTTTTAAGAATGCTTTTCATTGCTTTACATTTCTAGTTTTGGCTGGGAATAAAGAAATGTGAGTACTTTTCCTTTTTGGCCTTGTTATTAAATATTAATCATCCCAATTTTGTACAAATGATTCATCCTTGGAGCCTTGCTATGCATTTAAGGAAATGAAAATACGTGTAGTTAGGGAACATGCATTTTATTGAAGAATAACAACAAAGAAAAAGGGATTAAATTCATGGCAATGGCACCATGCTTGCTCCTTATACTAGCATCAAAACAAAATGGAATACTTTTGCAGTGGCAATCTTCTATATCACAAAAACTTGTTAACACTTAAGGGCTTGCCCTTAGACACCAACAAGAAATGCTTTCGAACTTTGGCTACCTAGAGGTGTGCAGCAACTATTAATAATGAAGTATTTCAGTCTTCTTTGTCTGTGTAATGGTTATAACTAGATAAATAGGGCATGCTTATGGAATTCCGACTCCAGCAACATATATGCCATGATTATATAGAGTACAAGGTTCTGTCTCAAAAACCTTCTACAATCATGGATTTTCTCTCTTGGAAGTAAAGATTTTAATCGTCAAGGACTTTTTTGCACTCAATTGAGTCAACAATTGGTGTTTATTAAAGCTATGTATCGGAAAAATTGCATTCTAACATTTTTCAACAAATATGTAAGCTTTTGAAGCATATAGCATTTGCCCCTCTGATTTAAAATTTTGAGATTTTGGGATTTATAATGTTAGTGTCACCCATTAGAGTCAATTTTCTTATTGTTCCTTGCCAATTTATATCAATATTCATTTCTGCTTGACATAATTGTAACCTATGGGGAGAAAGTTGAGCTCTTTTCTCTGCGTTTATCCATCAATTTGATATCACTATTCCTGTATAAAAACAATAGCAATTAGCTGCAAAAACCGTTAATCTACAACTAGAAAATGCCAGCTTTCTTCCATGTTTCATGGTGTCTGTAACATTTAGGATTTCAGGGCCCACTACCATTTCATTCTGTTCAATGTGCATTTCATAAACCATTTAATGGTTTGTGTTGTGGAAGCCTGGAGTTCCTCGGAGCAGCTCAATTTGGTCGCTATTTTAAACATATTTTTTTAATGATGCTTAGCATTGAGAGATAGTTCATTCTTTCCTATCATTTCATTTCTGTATGAGGCGTTTAGAAAATTTACATTCATTTTTCCGACTGATCTTGGAAAATTGTCGTTCTAGACTATAGTAAATGAGTTGCTTTCTGTTCCAAAATAAAAAATAAAGTTTTTCTATGTTATTTCTACTGCTATTGTCCTCCTTTGCTCCCATTTTATGTGAAAATTCTATATAGAATCAGTTCCTTGTGATAAACAACTTGTTACCAAGTCAAATGTCAGTAAGCTTAAGATTGAAAGTGATTTACACAGAAGAAACACACAACAATGATCGATTTTCTACTGCTATTGTCCTCCTTTGCTCCCATTTTATGTGAAAATTCTATATAGAATCAGTTCCTTGTGATAAACAACTTGTTACCAAGTCAAATGTCAGTAAGCTTAAGATTGAAAGTGATTTACACAGAAGAAACACACAACAATGATCGATCTTCTAAAATACATATGCACAACTAATTTCCGCAATCCTTGGTTCTCTTTAACATTCATATCCAAGCAACCACAGTGCAAACAACAATTGTGAATAGATGTGGCTGAGTCTGGGATTAAGGCTTCCAGATCATGAACCATCAATTCATTTGAGAATAACATCTCTACCCTGCCAAGGTCCCGTGATGATGAAAATGAGAGGGTCGTGGAAATAGTAACGAGTGGGAATTGTTGTGCAGAGTCAAGCAACCTTTAACTCATCGTTTGGCATGGTAATGACATACAATATGCTGAATGGCAGAAAAGTAGATCTCCACTGTTGTACCAACTGTAGAAGTTATCTCTAGCTATTGTTCGTGGAGCTCAGGAGATGTACACAGTAAATCATGTTGAACATGCTATGGGAAAATACAAAGAAGAACCCTCATACATTCAGTAGAGAGGAGATAGCAAGGCAGGTTCTACCACTCATCATGAATGGTTATTGTACAAAGAATACAACGAAGAGCTTACTAAGGCTACGGTATTCCCCATGGGCTGAATTGTCAGGGGATTGTATGACATTGAGAATCTGTGCTTGTGTGAAATTTTAAATTCGAACTTACTATTTGTCTTTGTTTCTTTCTAATTGAAAGTATAGCAAACAATTGTACTACGATAGAAGGTGAATAGCTATAAGAATTTGTTCATGTACAACCACTTCAACTGCCTCAAAGGTGAATTATGATTTGGCCACGTAGAGATGGACTTCCGTGTCATTGATGGTACACACGGTGTTTGATCAATTGGTGTTTCACATTGTTACTCAAGTTGTGAAGTTGATAGTGTTATGCAACACACTTGGTATATGTTACGTAAATTGTGCACTCAAATATGAGAGATTTGAATATGCCTTAAAAGTCTGAACTTGACCTTGAGGTATTTATGAGCTAGGTGACGACTTTGTTAAGTTTCAAAATTGCAAGTCCACAATCTTAAATATGTTTGTCACATTTTCAAGGCTAGATGTGTCTTATAGGATGTGAAACATATGTTCAACAGATTGAGATGATCAAGGGCCTACAATGAGAGCAGGTAAACTCTCTTACTCTTTGGGCTTAGCTAAAATCTAGAGGGTGTTCATAGAGGTCTCTTTATTAGGTTTTTCATTAAATAAAATTTAACATAATAATAAAAATCAATAGCTATGTTCAATTGTATACTTGTTTTTAATAATTGTTGCTAGGTTAAGATACTACTTTAAACATTGACCGGTAGATAAACTTAACAAGTTTGTTAAACAATATGCATGCAATCAGAAATGATAAAACAACATCCACAATAAGTAAAACATCCACCATAACACAAGTGTTTATATGTGGAAAACCCAAATAGGTAAAAACCATGGTGAGATGGGACTTACAAATTAACTATCAACAGTAATAGATAACTGACCGGTTAGGGTCTACAAAAATGCTCTGCTAGGAGCGAATCCTGTTAAAGATCCCAAAGCTTAATTAAAAGCTATACCCTGTAAAAGTTAGTACCCTGTAAGAAGTAACCTCTGTGGAGGATTTCTGAATCCAAACTAATGGATCACCTGGTTAGAGGATTTGAACAATGAAGCTTGTTAGAGCTTACCCGGTTAGGGGATTTGACTGTTGTAGTGGTTAGAAAACAACAGATGATGTGATCTAGTAGTAGCACAACCTGCTTGTATAGATCATGTTCTATGCACTTAACTCCTCTTTTCCAACATACTATGTGACTTCACACTTCTGCCTTCGCACATAACATATCACTTTCACTCATACAAAATAATTAATTGTGATGTCAATAAATAGACATTTAGTTTTCATGTCGGCCTCAAGAAATCATAACACAATTACCTAGGTGCAGTGTATCTGGTCAAGTGATCGTAACTCATCACAAAAATACCGCCAAAATTTGTCGGTAAGGATAACTCATCATGACTTGTGATAACTCATCACACAATCAACGAATATTGGTTGGAACAATCAATACCGATTGGAGTTAAATATATAAACCGTTATCCTTGATGCTCCTGTGATAATCTTTGTTGGATCTCCCTGTTGATACCGAGTTATGTATAACCACTGGTTATCTCCATGCATATACCGGTTATTACCAAGTACCGGTTAGATATAAACCTCTAGTATACCGGTTGTAGTGTAAACAACTATGAAGTTACACCAGTAGACAATATGAACATATGTGTGTGTATGTGTTTCATCAATGACAACATATGATGAATTCATTACAATCATCATCAAGCCAATAGTGGCAACACAACAAATACAAAACACCTAAAAGGAAACCACTTATGATAAATGACACATGGATCAAAAGATTGAAGGTATGGGTGTTAACAAAGCTATAAAGCATAGCTATGGGGTAGACCTGCAAGAAATCCCATTCCACAAGGCCAAGGAAAAATTGCCACATTCATTTGCATCTATCATAGACAAGCCTACTAAAGGAGTTGATCTCCCTCAAACTAAAAATATTTCCATTTGCTAGTTGCAACAAATTGAGTCCTCTATTTGCATGTATCAAACTATAAATATTGTTAAATTAAAGATCATCTCCATCGCTAATCTGATTACTATAAAGCTACCACAAGTAATAGGTTACAAACTTGTTTTGTGATGTAACACTTATGCTTCCAACAAAATATGTGGATGAAGTTTATCTTGCACCACCCCATTCTCTACCCTCTCTATCTCTATTGACCTTATTAAGTGAATTGACGCAAAGACAAAAAAACCTCAAACTAATAATGCAAATAAAAGCATACTTGAAAACCTTACTCAACACTAGGAATGAAATCATCTTGCACTCCAAATTGGAACACCTAAAGCACATGTACACTATCAAATTGAGCCACAACATGTTGATTTTCCTATTTACATATGTGTTTCAACTTAATATCTTCATAACTTGGATGTTAAACCCATATAAAGAACTCAAAATTCGGAACACCATTTATCTACAACAATAAAGGTTCAACCTATAAAAAGGAAATCCTCATAATCAATTGCATCTATATAAAACACTTAGACAATAGTGAACTAGCATACATCACTATCACATATGTTGGTGCACTCCATTTTTAGATCAGACATTTGATCCACATTTTCATTATCTTCAAGGGGTGTTCATAGAGGTCTCTATAATAAGTCTTTTTATCAATAAAATGTAACATAATAGTATAAATCAATAACTATACCCAACTATACAATAATTGTCTCTAGGTCAAGAGCAAATAGCTACTTCAAACCTCTATATAGTTGATAACACACCTTGCATATACATTTGTAGATAATCAATAGTTTTGTAATCCCTTAAGATGGTTTTTGTTAATGTTTGTATCCACTTTGGGAAGCTGCAAACACATTGTAAATGGTTATCTAATGTTTTTAAAGCTTTAGTTTGATTGTAATATTTACTTGATTTGTATTGTCAAACCATAAACAACATGCATTAACACAACTAATTAGAATAAGGATATTATTTAAATTAAAAAATGTTTGGTCTTAAACTATTAAAGACTTGTGATTGTTTACTTGGGAAATAGAGTCTTAACAACAAAGAAGAAGAAGAAGAAATACACAACATAGCATCAACATAAAAAGGTTTACAATCATACGAAAACTACAAATTATAACATACTTAATCATTCATGACTAGACCTATAATGATCCATATGGATTGAAAGAATTGTTGGGATTATGATGTCTCAACCTTTAAGCCTCCTAGCATTAATTTATTGGATTATATTTGGTGTGTATTTCATTATATCCTAAGTGTAAATTTTATAGGTTTAATATCACTTTGTGGGACCCGAATGGGAGGAGAATCCTACATGCTAAGTGAGGAGAGCTCAATATATTGCCACTTGTCACTTGGGCACTCATTTGGAGAGAGGAGTTTGCAAAAAATTCTTGGAGGCACACTTTGGTGGCATGTGCCTTAACATTGTTGAATTAACTATGACAAGATCCTATTGTTTAGGAAGTTGGCACCGATCAAGTTTTGAAATCGCTAATTAAGTTGGAGTTATGCATAAATGAAGTTTCTATTGTTGGTATTATGGATATGTTGCATTGGTTTTGTCGTTGATGTTAACACTTATCAACACTTATCCTTCTGGAGATCTTTGGTTATGTTCACCAACAAGTTCAATGACTTATGCACAGTCATTGATATCTGGTTCATCGACAGGTTATATTGTTCATCGGCACTGAGGATGACTTGTTATCATCTGGAGACCACTTGGTTATGTCGAAGACTTGGTTTGGACACTTGGTTTTGGAGATTTGGTTATTGGTCTAGTCGGGTTGACATATTTGTTGTTATCGGCAAATTGGTCTAGGCTATGGACCGACAAGCATTATCTATTCCAGATCAGCATGACATGTTATGGAGATGGTTTAATCAATTAATATTGTTGTTGAGCCGACACGATGCATCGCATCTTGACTTACTTGTAATAGATTTTATTATATTATTCTTAGTAAGTCGACCTACACATTTGGTCTTAGGTTTTGGTATATATGTAAGATCTCAATTGTGAGATTGATAGAGGATAGAGGATGAGAAAAGGTCTTATAAGGTTGTGATATTCGGTATATGCGAATATAAGAAGAGCTACTCACGCAGACATCATTTTAAGATTCAAGGAAGGTTTGAAGGAGACACTCAGAGCTTAACCGGTACTGACTCCAACATTGGAGATGCTACTTAGAGCAGTACATTATCATTGGATTTAATCATCCAATTGTAGTTAGTGTGACTCTCATTTTGTGATTGAGCAGTGAGCTCTAGGCAGTTGGCCTATCTGCATGTGTAAACCCCATTTGTATACACATACTATCTGCAGTAGTATCATTTGATTGTGGGTAAGGTTTCCCACCGTGGTTTTTCCCCTTATAGGGTTTCCACGTACAAATCTCCGTGTTATGTGTTGTGGATATTGTTTTTCTTTTTGTTTCATGCATTAAGTTTCACCAGTACTATTATTGACTGTTAATCTGTTTACTGACATTAAGTTTGGTTTACTGGTATTAAGTATCAAGTTTGGTTAAAGTATATTTGGGTTGAAATTAATAGACGACTGATTCACCCCCCCCTCTCAGTTGCCTCCGGGTCCTAACAATTGGTATCAGAGCCTAGTCCTCTTTTTGCAAAAGTTTAACAACTTGAGGAGATTCTATGGCAACTAACTATTTCAGGAAGCACAGTTTGAAACTTGATGGAACTAACTATGGTATATGGAAGATTAGAATGGAGACTCATCTGAATTGCATTGGAAGAGACATATGGGATGTTAAACAGAATGATTATGTTGGTCCTACACCAAATCAACCTAATCCACCAACATTGGGTAAGGATCAAGAGAATGATTGCAAAGCAAGAGAAGCACTTTTGAGCGCCCTGTCAGATCAACAAATCATGGGATTATCAGACCGATCTACTGCTAAAGCTATTTGGGATAAATTGGAAACATTGAATGAAGGAGATATCACTATCAAAATTGCAAAACTAGAATGCTTCCGGGTTACGTATGAAAATTTGAAAATGGAAGAAGATGAAAGAATTTTTGCTTTTATGGAAAGAGTTAATGAAATTGTTTTGGGAATACAATGTTGTGGAGGTTCCTTAAGTGAAGATAAAATTGTTTCTAAAGTTTTAAGAGCATTGCCACCGGCATACAAAATGAAAGTAACTCCTATTAGCGAGTTAAGAACTATGCCTAATGCATCAGTGACTAGAGATACCTTGGTTGGAAAACTTTCAGCATTTGAGCTTGAGGAATTTGGTCATGTTGCTACAACTAAGATAGATTTAGCTTTCAAAGTGTTGTCCTCGATTTCAGAACGACCAAAATCGTGAGGCAACCCTACGAAACTGGTCCGTTTCGTACCTTACGACCTTGGGGAGATCTTGATCGACTCTGTCGGTTAGCTCATTTAGCTTCTTGCTTTTCTTTCTTAGTGTTTTCTAAGTTTTTCTAAGTTTGCAGTTTTACCTGCAGTTTGGACTTTAAAGTCCGAACTGCAGGGTCTTTCTTTGTAAAAACTTGTGCACATCGAACTTTAAAGTCCGATGTGTACATGTTTGGTTTTTAGCCTACAGTTCGGACTTTAAAGTCCTACCTGTAAGTAGTCTTCCTTTGCAGTTGGAACATAAAGTCCGAACTGCAGACTATTTGGCCGAAGAATGCATGTCAGACTTTAAAGTCCGACTTGCAAGGGTTTTAAGCCTGCATGTCGGACTTTAAAGTCCGACATACACTGCAAGTTGGTCATTAATGCAACATTAATAGTTAATTGAGGGGTTTATTTAAATCACTTTTGCGTTTTATTTCTTCATTTCCGCCTGTGCATTTCTCCCTCCATGCGTCTCCTCCTTCGTTTCACTCGCCATCTTGTGGATTCAATCGCTCCATCATCAGATTTTTCCAAATCACTTGTAGCGAAAAAGGTAGGGTTTTTATTTCGGGTTTCTTTTCTTGTTTTGCATTTTATTTTCCCGATTGTTCTTCCTTTGTTTTATTTTCTCTGGGTTTTGCTTGGTGTGTCGAGAGAGCAATCGAACTTTAAACTCCGATTGCCCTCCTTGTCTCATCCTTCTCCAACCTGCATGATGGGGTTTGAAACTCGATTTGCAACCGATATGGAGACTTCTTCGCATATTGGACTTTAAAGTCCGATATGCGGGATGATAATCTTCGCATATCAGACTTTAAAGTCCGGTGTGCGAAGAATTAAGGATTTGATTGACATGTCGGGTTTTAAAACCCGACATGTCAATCAATGGTTTTTCCCCTTGTGAGCACATCGGACTTTAAAGTCCGATGTGCTGGTTTTTCCAAATGGTTTTACCCTCGCACATCGGACTTTAAAGTCCGATGTGCAAGTTTTGTTTTCAAAAGAGCATGTCGGATTTTTTCCCCTGACTAGTTGTTTTTGGCAGTTTTACTCCCAAGCCTGTTTTGAGTCCCGTTTTCAATCCGATTGAGAAAAATTGATTTTGATAATGATGGTAACTAATCCTCAGTGTTGGATGTGGTCATCGCGAATGTCAAAGCTCCCTCAAGATAAACTCGAGCCTTCCACAAGTCAATTGGAATCTTCTTCGGGTAAAACATCAACGAGAAAAATGAAGTACAAGTACGATAAGTACTTGAATATGTACCCAGAGAATTCAGTGGACTCAAATATCAAGGAAATCAGAGATACTGAGATTGGACATGTTAGTATGCAAGAATTTATTGACCGAGTTGAGAAAGCTCATGCTCGCTTAACCAATTTGATCAAATCTGAGTTGCATAAATATGCATCCTTCCTAGTTGTAGCTCATGACACAGAATTTGTAATTGCAATAGCATATCACTTTGATCTGAATACAAGACAGGTGAAGGACGCAGATCAAAATGTCATCATGACTCTGGATAGTGTATTTTTCAATAGTGTTTTCAAAGGCTCTCCAGTTGAAGAAGTAGCTGACATTTCTCAAGAGAGTGCTCAAGAGTACTATGAGAAAAATAAAGTTAAATGCAAGAAAGTGGTCAACACTGTGTACCTCTCTGCTTCAAGACATTCTACTACCTCACGATGGCCCAAGTCCTTCCATAGGAGTGACTTCAATGAGGAATACAACGACATGGTTACCATGTTGTCAAGAGTGAAGGGTCTAAAAGACTCTCATTACTTTCAAACCTGGATGTGTTACTATATGAATATAATCAGGAAAGGGGTTGCGAGAACTGATGGGGGTGAACAAATCAACGATGCGCTCTGTGCTCAATTGAAGGAGGTCAAAGTAACTCTGAAATTCTACAATGATCTCATACCTGGTTTATGCAGCTACTTCAATGAGACAATATCCAGGTTTGTCTACCAAGGGTGATAGAAGATTGGTGCCAAAAATCAATGTATTTAAACACTTTGCTAGACTAATAGTAAACCGGTAAAACGGTTTAGCAAACAGACCGGTTAGCACAAATGCAAACCAAATAGCAAATAATGCATTCACCCACAGAAGCACAAACACCATAACACGAGATTTTGACGTGGAAACCCAAATGGGAAAAACCACGGTGAGATGGAACTCACAAGTAACTATCTGCAAAATAGGAACCAGACCGGTTAAGGTCAGACTGGTTAAGGTCATACAATGTTCTTTACCAGAACAGATCCTGTTAGGAATCTCAATCTCTATTAGGAGATAAGTCCAATTAAAGACTACCTTGCTAGAGGATTTTAGATCCACAAATGTGAACGACCTTGTTAGAGGATTTACAAAAAGCTTTTAGGCCTACCCCGTTAAGGGCTTCAGACTTGTCGAAGATGTGAGTAATCAACAAGTGGGTGATCTAGCTAATAGCACAGATTGCTTGGTTAGATCCTTGATAGCACGTTCCTAATGCATTCGAGCATTACTTCAGTCTTCTGCTCATTCACACTCTCACTCATTCACCACCTTAAACCCTAGCAACAACCTAAAACCCTAGACATGATGTCCTTTTAAAGGAATTTGATTTCATGTCGGTCCAATAGGATTAAAATACAATTTCCTAGGTTCAATGCATCTAAACATATCTGGTAACACTACACAAAAAGCACCGTTGAAGTGTCGGCACCGTCAAATAATCGGTGGATGGTAACTCATCACAAAATGCCAGTTGGTAACTCATCACAGAGTATTACCGGTTCATACAAAATACCGGTTTAAGCAAAATACCGGTTGTCGGTTTGACAAAATGAAGACTGGGAAATATGTGTTCTGCCGCTTTGATCCTTCGTACTGCTTGAGATCCTCGAACCGCTTGGCATACCGCTTCAGATCAGTAAAAACTTTCTGCTAAACACCAATAGTCTAAGGATTAAAATGCATCATACCGGTTGGGAACAATTGCCGGTTGAGCATAACTCATACATATAAAAGTGATCTAAATGCAAGTGTGTGTCCATCAATGACAATCACAACATAATCATAAAAAATGCCAACATTACTAACCATGTCCTCTAATGGAATGGTGACCGACACCACACTCCTTTTCTTGCCAATGGTGGCTTCCAACCATCTTGGAGCATTGGTAGATCCTTTAGGTGGCGGAGTGACCTGTGTATCTGGAGAGGTAAGGATTACCAGAGCATTCATGGGATCGTGTTGAGTTCCTATCCCTTCATTTGTATCCTCTTCTTGTATCTCAAGTTCACTTTGATCCTGTGGGTCCATTATTTGTTCAAGTTCTTCACTGGGGTCTAAATCCACCACGACTTGTTGTAGAATGGGCTTTCTACTCTTCTTTTTGCTTCTTGACCGGGTTACTCGGGTGGCTATAAGATTGGATGATGACCTTCCTGACCTTCTTGGCGATATTTTCTCTACGACGGGCTTTGAGACACCTGCAATATCAGTAATTTTATTAGTGGCAAAAACAAGAGATTGAACCAAGATGTGTGAATCACTTCTTGATTCGTGTGGGGATATGAAAGGACACTCCTTGAATTTTAGTTTCCTCAACCATCTCTCTATTCCTTTGACAACATTGAAGGTCCTTGTTTGAATGCTATCATCTCCTTTCATGTTCTAGTCAATTTCTGGAATTGGTTTCCCTTCAATCTCAGTACTGAACTCACAGTCCAGGACATCTTCCTCAGTATCTTCCAATACACCTGATGTATTAATTGGGATCCTCAAGACATATATCTGTTGCAACGTGAATCTTGACCACAACCTCTTTTTCACTTCATGCGCATCCTTGCAATTGTCCCAGTAATCCTCCATCTGGGGTTCATGGTGGAAATGACTGTCTATGTTAAGGTTCTCCCTTGCATAACCTTTGCTATCAAATCTTTGCCTAGCTACATATGGTTGCAGATTCATTCTTTTGAACTCCAGTTCCAGATTCAAAGCATCTGACACCGATTTGCAGCTGTAATACCCAAGCTCAACAGGAAAAACCACCTCGGATTCTCCCTTTGCCCCTAGTCTTTTATCTATATGGGCTAGCTGCCTGCTCACCTCTATAAGTACGAAGCTATCAAAGGCGTATCTGGGCAATTTGAATGGTTGGCCTTGAAAACCACCTACCCATATGTAAGTAAACCATGGAAACTGGATAAAGAAGCTTCCATAAATACTCACTAACTCCATAGCCTTTGCGGACATCCTTTTGTTGGCATCCCCCTGGAGTTCAAAGGCCAGTATTCCCGCAAAGACTCCATTCCATTTGTCAATTTGTTCAACATATCTCTGTTGTTGCAACAAAGGGTAAAAATCATAAACCCTCATTCCATCAAGCCAAGGTTCATTGGGTAATCCAGGCCAATCCCTTGTGCAGGCTAAAATATAAAACAGGTAAGAAGACATGTAAAACCCACTCATACCCACAAAATTGCTTAGTCCTTCGTGAAGCCTCTCCGCAATTACCTGAGACCAATCCAGAAATCTGTCACCAGATAGAACTACTTGGACGAAAAAGCACATCTAGTCTTCCCAATAGAAGGAATGTGAATTCCCTTTTACTCTGTTTAAAAGCACAACAATGTCCCGCACCTCAGTGATGAGGTGTTCTCTGGTTAAGGGTTTGGGTAGTCGTGATCCTCCTTTCTGAGCCCTCAAGAGAAAATTTTTGGCAATCACACTTCTGTACTTGCTCTTCTTCTTCGATAAATAGGCATATGAATTTCCAATGGTCCAATCCTCATACTCCTCCTTATGCGGAATTCCCATTGTCGCCATCACCGTTTCCCTATTAATATGGACTAACACTCCACCATCACTAGTTCTGATACATCTATTCTCAGAATCATATCTGTTTATACAAACCAACACTAAATCTGGACATGGCACGGCTAATGAAAATACAGCAGCTTCCACAAGACCACTCTTAACTATCTTCTCCATTAGCGACCCAACTTGAAGATTCTTAGCCCTTTCAAGGAAATTCCTCAAATCCGTATGAATAAAGGAGGTGTCTTCCATTTCCGACAGGATACTCACTAAACATGAGGTTTGGTCAAGCTTTGGCAGCACATGCCTCATTTTTAACTATTTATTCCCTTAACCAAGAAATTCTAACAACAGTACAATATGCTACCCCAACAATTTCAGATCTTCCCCTTTCCTATACTGGTAAGACTTCAGTGCACAAAGAAACACAATCATAGGAGAAGACAACTGAACTTACCCGATAATACCATGAAAACTGGGAATTCTTCTGGAGAACAGAACTGGATTTACCTTCGGCGCCTCCAATTAATTGAAGTCAAGTAGCTATGATCTTCCTAAATATGGAAATAAACTCATACATCTTTCTTTAACCAGACGGGCAAATATCAATAGGGCTGCACAAGCTTCGTCATGATTTACTCAAACATGCGAAGCAACGGTGAAATGACAAACTTGACACCTTCTTAATTATCTATCACTTCCGCATAGGAAATTTGACATTTTCATGATTACTTTCCACATTTAGAATTTCAAAAAGCCGATTAAGGGAATATTCCTTCTTGTTGTGTCGCTTTTATTTCCACCACAAAGCTTTCCCGGATTAGTTTTAAAAGAACTTATGAACCTTGAACCACTTGAACACGAGGTTCAATGGTTCAAGTTCATTTAGGTAATAAAACGATAACGGTCAGCACATAAACAACACCGAGAACGAGCGACAAATAAAAATGAATAATTAAAAACAAATGAACTTTGAACCTTTTGAACCGCTTGAAATTTTGGTTCAAGGTTCAAGATTGCATACCGACTTAACATAAAAGAAAGACTCGTGCTCGTCATAAAACAATACATTGCCATGACCCACTAAAAAGGCATTTTTGAACCTTGAACCCTTGAACTGCTTGAACACAAAGTTCAATGGGTTGAAACCTTCAATGACCGAAGACCAAGTGAACGCGTTTGAAAATTGAAGACCGGAACGATTGATTTTTTTTTTTTTTTCTTCTCTTTTAGAATGTACCTTGAACCTTGAACCTTTGAAACCTTTTTTTAAGGTTCAAGTACAAAGAGAACAAATGACCCGATGGAAACAAAAGACACAAAAAGATAACCCGCAAATTGGAATATTTTATAAAAGAAAAACTTACGGGTGGACTAACAGATAACAAGCAAGTCCCCTTGATAGGTTAGATCAAAGACGCGCAGTTTGCTTTTGCTTCATTCCGAGAAAAGAAAATTAAGATGACAATACTTGTAGCCGATGTGTCGGCTTCCTATGGTCTATTGTTGGGAAGAAATTTCTGCAGAGATGTTGGGGGTGAGTTAAACATGGATATGACTGAGGCTCGTATTCCTGTTAAAGGAGTTGTCCAAAAGTTGCTTCTAGAAAAAGAATCAAAATATACTGTTGTCAAGTCTGACGATCAACGAGCATAGATTCTTTTCAAATCGTCAAGTATGGGTAATTATTTCATGCATGTTGATGATGGTTTTGAGGTGGCTCCTAAGAGTGAAGATCCCACTCCACTAAATGATGTTCCAGTTAATTGTGAAAGTAGTGTTACGGAATCAGAAAGATCTTCAACTTCACAACAAGAAATTCTCAATTTTGATACCGTCAACATTGGTAGTCCAGATGATGTTTGGACGCTAGAATTTGATGGCATCTGTTCTTCTACCGGATCAGGAGCCGGTATTGTTTTGGTTTCTCCTGAGGGTAATCTTTTCCCTTTCTCTTTCAAATTGCAGTTTGATAACACAAATAACACTGCTGAGTACGAATCACTCCTTTGGGGAATGAATGTTGCTCATGAGAAGGGAATCAAGAACTTGCATGCTCAAGGAGATGCGAAGTTAATTGTTTGTCAGGTCCGAAATTTATATCAAACTAGGAGCAATAGGCTACGACATTATCGTAACCAAGTTTGGGATTTGATTGAGGCATTCAATACCTTTGATATATCCGTTGTCTCTCATGAATTTAATGATAGAACGGATTCATTAGCAATATCTGCAACTTCTTTGGTTCCTCACAAAGATTTTTTAGGATCAACTTATGTTGTTGAGTTGGTTTTTCGGCCAAGTGTTCCTGACAACTCTGATCATTGGCAGGTGTTTAATGATGATCATCATGTAATAATTTTTTTATAGACCGCTGACAATTTCGATGATCTGTACTTTGAAGGTAGTCACTTCCCTTCAAAGGATGCAATTGAAAGTATTGATGCAGAAACGGGAGAAAATTTTCTGCAATTAAAAGGAAACCAGATCCCCAAGGGTCTAGTTTCTCTAGAAAAGCTTTTTGACAAACATGATCGTTATGTTAAAAAGCAACAAAGATCATCTGCAGGATCAATGGAATATGAAAAAGTAAATATTGGGACTGAAGACAATCGAAAAATGATCAACATTGAAAGTGTTGTTCACAAGAAGAAAGGCAGAAATTTGTTACATTATTGCAGCAATATGTTGACGTCTTGGCATACTCCTATGAAGATCTAAAGTATTTTCATCCCGAAGAGCTTCGCCATGACATTCCATTGAAAGCAAGTATTACGCCTTTCCGTCAGAAACAAAGGCAATACAACCCAAAGATCTCTGATACTATCTTTGTTGAAGTACAAAAGATGTTGAAAGCAAGGATAATCTTCCCCATTCGTCATTCTTCTTGGATAGCCAATATTGTACATGTATGTAAGAAGAATGGTGAGATTCGTATATGTGTTGATTTGCGAAACTTGAATCAGGCACCCTTGAAGGATAATTATCCTTTACCTATTATGGATCATGTCCTACAAGCTGTTATTGGAGCAGAGATGATGTCCATGTTGGACGGATTTTTGGTTTATAACCAAGTAGAAGTTATGGAACAAGATCAGCATAAGACCGCATTTACTACACCTTGGGGTACCTTTGCATATCGCAGGATGCCTTTTGGATTAATAAATGCAGGAGCAACCTTCCAACATGCAATGGACTTGGCCTTCCGAAGTTCTCTTGGTAAGTTCATTGTGGTCTATTTGGATGATTTGACTGTTTATTCTAAGGAACACCAAGAACATTTCTTTCATCTGCAACAAGTTTTAGAGAAATGTCGTCAACATGGAATTTCCCTCAATCCCAAGAAATCTGTTTTTGGGGTTACTGAAGGTAAGTTGCTTGGGCATATTGTTTCGAAAGAAGGTATAAAAATTGATGCGGAAAGAGTAAAAGCTATTCGTGACCTTTCCTTGCCAACAAGTAAGACTATTGTTCATTCTTTCTTCGACAAAGTAAATTTCTTGTGAAGATTCATTCCAGACTTTGTGGAACAGACTCGTCACATAGTTAATATGATGAAAGGCAATTCTCTCTTCAAGTGGACTCCTGAAGGAAAGCAAGCTTTCCATCAGATTAAGGAAGCCATGGCAAATGCTCCAGTCTTGGTATGCCCAGATTATACCAAAGAGTTTATCATGTATAGCTATGCATCAGATGATACTTGTTCGACTATACTGATGTAGAAAAATAATGAAGGCGTAGAATCACCTATTGCATTTATGAGTTATCCACTAAAGGCTCATGAGCTGAAATACTCAAAAATGGAGAAGCATTCTTTTGTCGTGGTGAAAGTGGTAAAACATTTCAGGTTTTAAATTTTAAATTCACATGTCATCGCTCTTGTTCCTGATGCTATTGTCAAGTCGATTTTGACGCAACAAGAGTTTGGAACTAAAAGGGGCAACTAGGTTGCCAAGATTCAAGAATATGATATGGAAATTAAGCCCACTAAGTTGGTTCATGGAAAAGGTCTATGTCAGTTGATAGCTGACAACAAATCAATTGATGAAGTGGTGCTGGAAAATGAAGGTATGAATCAAGATCTTCCTAATGTTCTATTTGTTAGCACTACTGATGAGTGGTATTTTGACCTGGCATATCTCTTAACATATGGAGATTGTCCTGCACACCTATCAAGGAAAGAAAGACAAACCCTGAAGCTTAAAGCAATGAATTTTGTGCTATGGGACAATGGTTTGTACAAGAAGGGTCTGGACGACAATTTCCTGCGCTGCGTAGACAAACAACAACAAGTAAGATTACTTCAAGCTTTTCATGATCTTGCTTGTGGTGGACATTTTTCAGCTCCTGTCATTGCACATAAAATCTTGCGTGCTAGATACTATTGGCTGACATTGTTTAAAGATACATATAGTTGGGTTCGCAAGTGTGAGCAATGTTAGCAATTTGTTGGTAAGCCCAAATTAGTTGCGCTTCCTCTTAAACTAGTAGTAATTGAAGAGGCTTTTCAATAGTGGGGATTCAATTTCATCGGACCTGTCAATCCAACATCTAGTGTGGGTCACATATACATTCTCACAATGACAAATTACTTCACCAGGTGGGTGGAAGCAATCCCAACCAAGCAATATACCTCGGCGGTGGTTTGCCAATTTTTGAAGGAAAACATCGTTTCAAGATTTGGCGTTCCTCATAAGATAGTAGCTGATAATGCTTCATGTTTTTCATCTTATGAGATAATTGACTTTTTCTTTGATCATGGTATTACTCTTTCACACTCATCTGACTATTATCTGCAAGGAAATGGTCAGGTCAAGTCAAGCAACAAGAATCTGGTTACTATTATGAGGAAGCTTGTTGATGAAAGACAACAGACTTGGCATAAAACTCTTTATGACGCACTATGGGCGGATCGTATAACTCCAAAAAGAGCAATCGGTATATCACTTTTTCAACTTTTGTATGGGTTGAATGCTGAGATTCCAATCACTATGGAACTTCCAGCATTCAAGCTCACCAAGGCCATTGAAGATGAAACATATCAAGATTCACTGGATAAGTGGATTATGTTTCTTTCTCAGCTAGAAGAAACAAGAGCAGAAGTGGTAGATAGGATTGTTGCACACCAAAGCCAAGTGAGGCATTGTTTGATAAGAAAAGAACTTCCCGTGAGTTCTCAGTTGGTGATCAAGTCTTGTTATGGGACAAGAGGAGGGAACCAAAGGGTTTGTATGGAAAGTTTGAATCTTTATGGAGAGGTCCTTTCACTATTCACAAAATATGTGGCAATCATAGCTATTTACTTGCATATGCAGATGGTACCTCATTCTCACTACCTCATAGTGGAGAACATTTGAAGCTCTTGGCTCAATAAAGAGCGATGTAAAGGAAGTTGTACTTGTTGTTAAATATGTATATCCTTTTCTTTTTAAGTCTTTTCGTCGCCTGACTCTATAGCCCAATGGATACATGCACTTGAAGTTCTGGATTCTACAAGCTTCAAGTGGTGCAACTTGTTCCCCAATCAGAGCCATCTGTTGTCCTCAATTTCAGCACGGCCAAAATCGTGAGGCAACCCTACAAAACTGGTCCGTTTCGTACCTTACGACCTTGGGGAGAGCTTGATCGACTCTGTTGGTTAGCTCGTTTAGCTTCTTGCTTTTCTTTCTTAGTGTTTTCTAAGTTTTTCTAAGTTTGCAGTTTTACTTGTAGTTCAGACTTTAAAGTCTGACCTGTAGGTAGTCTTCCTCTGCAGTTCGGACTTTAAAGTCCGAACTGCAGACTATTTGGCCAGAGAATGCATGTCGGACTTTAAAGTCCGACTTACAAGGGTTTTTAGCCTGCATGTCAGACTTTAAAGTCGCGACATGCACTGCAAGTTGGTCATTAATGCGACATTAATAGTTAATTGAGGGGTTTATTTAAATCACTTTTACATTTTATTTCTTCATTTCCGCCTGTGCATTTCTCCCTCCGTGCGTCTCCTCCTTCGTTTCACTCGCCATCTTGTGGATTCAATCTCTCCATCATCGGATTTTTCCAAATCACTTGTAGCGAAAAAGGTAGGGTTTTTATTTCGGGTTTCTTTTCCTGTTTTGCATTTTATTTTCCCGATTGTTCTTCCTTTGTTTTATTTTCTCCGGGTTTTGCTTGGTGTGTCGAGAGGAAAATCAGACTTTAAACTTCGATTGCCCTCCTTGTCTTATCCTTCTCCAACCTGCATGACGGGGTTTGAAACCCGATTTGCAGCCAATATGGAGACTTCTTCGCATATTGGACTTTAAAGTCCGATATGCACGATGATAATCTTCACATATCGGACTTTAAAGTCTGGTGTGCGAAGAATTGAGGATTTGATTGACATGTCTGGTTTTAAAACCTGACATGTCAATCAATGGTTTTTCCCCTTGTGAGCACATCGGACTTTAAAGTCCGATGTGCTAGTTTTTCCAAATGGTTTTACCCTCGCACATCGGAATTTAAAGTCCGATGTGCTGTTGATCTTCCCCGGATTGCACATCGAACTTTAAAGTCCGATGTGCTAATAAAATTACCCCGAACTTGCACATAAGACTTTAAAGTCTGATGTGCCAATCAAGATGTTTATCCTTGCACATCAGACTTTAAAATCTGATGTGCAAGTTTTGTTTTCAAAAGAGCATGTCAGACTTTTTTCCTCGACCTGCTGTTTTTGACAGTTTTACTCCCAAGCCTGTTTTGAGTCCCATTTTTGATCCGACTGAGAAAATTTGATTTTGATAATGATGGTAACAAATCCTCGGTGTTGGATGCAGTCATCGTAAATGTCAAAGCTCCCTCAAGATAAACCCAAGCCTTCCACGAGTCAATTGGAATCTTCTCCGGGTAAAACATCAACGAGAAAAATGAAGTACAAGTATGATAAGTACTTGAACATGTACCTAGAGAGTTCAGAGGACTCAAATATCAAGGAAATCAGAGATACTGAGATTGGACATGTCAGTATGCAAGAATTTATTGATCGAGTTGAGAAATCTCCTTCTCGCTTAACCAATCTGATCAAATTTGAGTTGCATAAATATGCATCCTTCCCACTTGCAGCTCATGACCCAAAATTTGTACTTGCAATAGCGGATCACTTTGATCCGAATACAAGACAGGTGAAGGATGCGGATCAGAATGTCATCATGACTCTGGATAGTGTATTTTTCAATAGTATTTTCAAAGGCTCTCCAATTGAAGTAGCTGACATTTCTCAAGAGAGTGCTCAAGAGTACTATGAGAAAAATGAAGTTAAATGCAAGAAAGTGGTCAACATTGTGTACCTCTCCGCTTCAAGACATTCTACTACCTCACAATGGCCCAAGTCCTTCCATAGGAGTGACTTCAATGAGGAATACAACGACATGGTTACCATGTTGTCAAGAGTGAAGGGGCTAAAAAACTATCATTACTTTCAAACCTAGATGTGTTACTATATGAATATAATCAGGAAAGGGGCTGCGAGAATTGATTGGGGTGAACATATCAGTGATGCGCTCTGTGCTCAATTGAAGGAGGTTAAAGTAACTTTGAAATTATACAATGACCTCATACCTGGTTTATGTAGCTGCTTCAATGAGACAATATCCAGGTTTGTCTACTAAGGGTGATAGAAGATTGGTGTCTTTCTAAGAATATTATGATCAACTTACCATCAAGAGTCAAGGCAGCCACTTCAGAAGAGTTAATGATGCCTTCTTTGCTATATGGAAGTGCATATTTGATAAGGGCATGTAGAAGCAAAGATTATCAGAGGCTGCTTATAACAGGGTATCTCACTTTGGATGTGTTTTTCTTCAATTTCCTACTTTCACTTACATCGGAATTGGATGTTTCTCAGGTGAGCCTTTTATTCTACCAATATTTCCTTCTGACAAGATCATTCTCATGGAGTTGTGTAGACAACTAATTTATGTGCATGAAAAACAATCACAAGCACATAAGACAGGGTTGAACTTCTCGGAGTCAATCGACAGGTACTCAGTCCTAACCAATCCTAAAGCCAAGAACATGGAGGAAGAAATGCAATGGAATACTATGCAAAGATTCAAGGCACGAAACAATTTTGACTTTCGTGGCATAAAGAACAAACAAATGACCATGGAAGACACAAATGACATAATAGACCCTATCTATTATGAGAAGAAGATTGTTGATTCCCCGCTTCCTCCTGTGCAGTGGTCGAAGAAGGAAAGAAAATCTATCACTCAAAGGATTTCTCCCATCCTAGCAAACACCAATGCATGGTTGATAAAGAATAATCTCAAGATGAAACAGTTTCTTGCCAGTTCAGGAGATGATGACAACAATGATGGCCCAACCGGCAAGACAGCTACAACTGAGACAAGTACAAAGAGAAGGGAAGATCCACAAGCACTATCTTCAGCTCTGGTGATACAATCTAAGGGGAAAGGTCCCAAGATTAAATTCACGGTTAAAGGTTCCAAGTAGGGTGAGTCATCATCGGCAGTACAGGGAGCAGTGACAAAAGAACCATAACAACCGCCTCCCAGTGAAGTTGAAAAAGAGAAGGTGGTTGAAGAAGGTGAAATTCCTCAACAAGAGGAAGCACAGGGTGAAGAAACATCACATCCATGTGGAGTTGATGCCCAGATCACTTCACAGGTACTGACTCATTTTGAGATGATCGTCCACTCTATTGATTCCGACTTTGATCAGGAGGATGGGGATTTTCAAGATGGAGATCTAAGTATGGGCATGGAGTAGTCAAAGGCTGCTCAACAGTTTTTCACACTAACCAATTTCTCCAATTTGGATGATTTTCCTTCAGCAACCATTGAATCTATGATGCTGGATTTTAATGAAGCCTTGGAAGGGGCACTTGAAGAACAATCTACAGTGAACTTACCTGTTACTACAACCATAACAAAAATTCCACCATTGGTAAGTACTGAAGTTGCATCCATGGCACCTTCAACCCTCCTATTAGTAATGGAAGAGGTGTCAGTAGCAACAAATATCACAACATCGACAAGTGTTCCACTAGATGCTTCAACATTGGTGCCATCAATAATGCTCATAACGGCTCCGAGATCTAGTCAGCCTGCTCATGAAACTTTAACTGAAAATCAGCAAGGAGCTACTATGGCCAATCCAGAATTACCCCCTTGGATGGAAGTAGTGGCCCCCAAGAGGAAAAAATGGGTAATTTCTCCAGATGAGTTTGACTTTGAGTGGTTGGTTCCTCCAAAGCCTAAGGGAACAAAGAAGCCAAAGATGGTATCTCGGGTGTTAGTAGACCCGACTTCTAAGAGAAAGTATGCTGAGGTTATGGTGCAATCGTCAAATAAGGACAAAGACAACATACAATATGAGGATTACACCATGCAGATCGTAGAGCTTGGGGTGGAACCACATGAGAGTGTTAAATTGGATTCTCAGACAGCCTTTGATTCTTTGTTGAGGAGATTGGACCAGGAGAGGGATGAGAAAAATGAATTAAAGTAGAAGTGTGAACAACTGACCAATGTTCTTCTAAAGGTCACACAATATTCTCAAGAAATTGAGCCCATAGGATCCTCAATGGATACCGAAGATCTTAAGAAGATTGAACATGTAGGAGCTAAAGGCCGAGTGATGGATGAGGTCAGAAGGCTCTCATATTCTAAGTTCAACAGTGGGACTATTGGCGGATTGTGAAGTAATCTAGAGTCAGATGCAAGGACTCAAAACTTCATTATCACAGGAGATTGAGAAAGTTGAGAAAAGTACTACCTTTTGGAGCAAAATGGAGGACTTCAGGATAGATGTCCTTGTTGAAAATAAGGTAATTCCCACAAGGGAAAAGTACATCCAGATCTTGTCATTGTTGTCTCATAAGAAAGAGACAATAAGGTTGATAATTGCAGAACTGGATCGAGAAAAGAAAGAAGGTGATGACGAGATTGATCTCATTTTTGCCAAAGTTGCCGATCTTCCTTGTTACTTATATGATGGCGATCAGAATCTCGTTACTGACGAAGCTATCACACAAGAATTCCTTACCTTAATAGATCACTGCATGGGACATGATTTCTCACTTGATACATTTGATAAGCTATTGGAGATCCAGGTCAGTTTTGAAGTCCTTGCATCTATTCTGAAGGAGGGGCAAAAGAAACAGGTAAACATTGAAGATGTAATTTCCCGCGTTCGAGTGATCACAAGTTCTACCCCAATGCCGGACGAAGAAGAGATGAAAGCCATCCTGGCCAAGTTTGAAGATTTCCAAAAATCAGGAGAGGAGAAAGATGAATAAAACATCCCCTTTTTGGCTTTTTCTTTTTATACAGTTGAATCATTAGATGCTGCTAGTTTTCTTGCAGCTGCACGTTTTCCTTATGCTGTAATTGTAGTAAAGTGGGACTGTGTAGTTGAATAAGTCAACTATGCCCACATTTTTCTCCATTTTTTCCTATTTAAGGAGGACCTCATTTGTAAATATTTATCTTTTTCATGCTTAAAAAAACTCTGCAGAATTTTTACCTCAACTAAGACTTTGGGCTTTTGTTGTGAAAATTCTATCAAGCAAATAAATAAAACAATTTTGTTGATCTCAAACTTTGTGTTGTATCAAGAAAATAGTTTATATGATTTAATATTCTTATGTCCATTGATTATATATGTTCTTTATTTCTTTGATCTTGAAGATATTGTTATGTGGGTTAAAGAGCTCCTGAATCGTGCAAGTAGACTGTGTGCTCCTAGCATATTTGGGAAATCTTCTGATAAATTAAGTAATTAGTGGTAAGCTTTGTATTGCTACAGTTACTTTTAGTTTAAAGAATTAGGAATTCACACTTGAAGACTTTGAGCTGCGAGTTAAATTTCTAACTTTTTGTAATAATCAGTTTGAGTTAAGATTACATTCAAGAGAGACTTTGTGCTACTTGACTGTAAGTTTTAGTGTAGTTTGTTAGATTCAGTTTTCTTTTATTTAAGTATCTAAAGAGGTAGAGAAATTGTAACAAGGTGAAGGGAGAGTACATAGACTTTGAAAAAAAAGAGTTATATGCCCAACACCAACCCACTGATTTTGATTTCTTATTAATTAGAAAAGAAATTTCAAAGGGAACCTCCTCTTGATGAGAGGATAGATTAATTTCTCAACATAGTTGTGTGTGAATCATATATTTTGTCATTAGTACGCTAGTGACAAAATATTGACCAAACACAAAGCATCATCATCTGCAACATCTTCATCATTAGCTGATTAATTTGATTAGAAAGCACTTTATGCAAGAGAACTTGAAGACATCAGGAGGGAAAATGAAGAAATTGAAGAGCTTGAAGCACTATTTGCAAGGAAAATGCCTAAAGGTCCTATTGGAAGTAAGTATGAAGCTAAAACACCTTTTAAATGTTTTAAATGTAATAAAATTGGTCATATGGCATTTAGATGTCCGGATAAACATGTAAGATTAAGAGAAGAAGCTAAAAGAACATATAAGCCTAACCCTGAATATCAGAGATACCGATTCAAGAAAAATAGAGACAAATCTTGTTACTATGCTGATGAAGGAGTTACTGATTCTGATGAAGAACTGGGAGACACTTGATGGGATTTTGTTGCAATAACTGAAGATCAACCGACACCTACTATTCCACCGGTAGAGCAGGCCCTGACAGCTAAAATTGAAGAAAATGATGAATGGATTATAGATTCCGGATGTTCACATCATATGACTGGTGATAAAAGTAAATTCTTATTTTTTCAGGAATACAATGGAGGTCTAGTAAGATTTGGAGATGACAAAGCTTGTTTGATCAAAGGAAAAGGCACTATATCTTTTGATGGTAAGCACAATACTGACAATGTTTATTATGTTGAAGGGTTGAAGCACAATCTTTTGAGTGTTGGTCAATTAGTTGAAAAAGAATTTCAGTTACAATTCAAGAATGATAAATACAAAATCATGAATGGAATTGGTTTGGAAATTACAACCGGTAATTAGACTAGAGGTGATATCTTTCATTTGAACACCATTGAAAAGACATGCTTGATTGCACACATTGATGAAAGTTGGTTATGGCACAAAAGACTTTGTCATGTAAATTTTGATTACATTCTGAAGATTAGTTCATCTAAGGCAGTAAGAGATTTACCTAAGATTGTAAAACCTCATAATCCAGTATGTAAGGAATGTCAAATGGGAAGGCAAGTTATAACAACTTTTAAGAGTGTTTCTGAGAAAACCAATGATGTTCTTGATTTAATTCATATTGACTTATGTGGTCCGACAAGAAAAGGAAGTCTACAGGGAGATAGATACTTTATGCTAATTATTGATGATTATTCTAGAATGTGTTGGGTTACTTTTCTCAGGGAGAAATCAAAAGCTTTTGGGAAATTCAAACTATTCAAGGCACTTGTAGAGAATGAAACCGGCAAAAAAATCAAATGTTTAAGTTCAGATCAAGGAGGTGAATTTACATCTAAGGAGTTCAATAAATTTTGTGAAGTTAATGGAATAAGAAGACAACTATCGGCACCCCAGACACCTCAGCAAAATGGAGTTGTGGAAAGAAAGAATAAAACTATTCTGGATGCAACTAGAAGCATGATATCAGAAGAAAATCTACCTCATGTGTATTGGAGAGAAACAGTGAATACAACGGTTTACACTTTCAACAGAGTTCACATCAAAGGTGAAACCGACAAGACACCCTATGAACTATGGTTTGGTAATATTCCTACTCTTAAGTACTTCAAAATATTTGGAAGCAAATGTTACATTAGGAGAGATGAGTATATTGGTAAATTTGATCCTAGAAGTGATGAAGGAATATTTCTTGGGTATTCATCTAAAAGCAAAGCATATAGATGTTTTAATAAGAGATTGGAGAAAATCATTGAGAGTGCAAATGTGAAGATTGATGAACATTTTGGAAGAAATTCAAGGTCTATAGATTTTGAACCAGTAGTTGAAATAATCACAAATGAACCTATACCAAGTGCACTGGTACAAAATGTTGATTAGTCACACCGGCATCATCAAAGAATTCCATAGTGACTGAAGAACAACAACAAGTGAACACACCCAGGTATGTAAGATTAAATCACTCTGAAAGTTAGATAATTGGGAATAAGTATCAAAGAGTAATGACAAGAGGAAGACTGGCAAATGAAGAGGTATGTTTAATTTCTCAAATTGAACTAGCATCTGTCATCGAGGCATGTGAAGATAAACATTGGATTAAGGCTATGGAAGATGAATTGGAACAAATTGAAAAGAACAATACATGGACATTGGTTCCCCGACCTAAAAATAAAAATGTAATCGGAACTAAATGGGTATTCAGAAATAAACTTAATGAAGATGGTAAGGTAATCAGAAACAAAGCAAGAATAGTGTGTAAGGGATATTCACTGAAAGAGGGAATTGATTACAATGAAACCTTTGCACCCATAGCTAGAATTGAGGCAGTCAGATTATTTCTTGCATTTACAACACACAAAAACTATAAAGTATATCAAATGGATGTTAAATGTGTTAGGTCCAACTAGGAAAGCTAATGTATTGAGAGGGGAGGGGTGAATCAGTACTTCAAAACTTTTCTTCAAAAACAATCTTACTGATAAACATAAACTGTGTATAGCTGATCTCATAATATATAATGCTAAAACATAATCATAGAAATAACATTCATACACATTTCACTCCATAACTCAAATATTTTGGTTACGCAAAAACTCTTTGTTAGAGAGAAAAACTGCAGTGGGGATGACACCCACAACTTCACTACTGCAATAATAAAGGTTGCTCGGTTAGAGCTACATGTTTAGCTATTTCTGATAGCTTACCCTGTTAGGAGTATCAAGATCTTTAGATCTACCTTGCTAAAGGATTTTACAAACACTTTTACAAAATGTTGTACCTGGTTAAAGACTTTACAATTTATAAACTTTGTTAGAGTCTTTTACCCTGTTAAAGGTTTCTATTACAACTCAAATAATTCAATCAAAAGTCTTTACAAATATCTGCAACTTTACATTTGAAATGTTATAGCAGACTCTATGTGCTCATAGCATACCTCGGTAATTGATAAATCAACTCGATGACCTCTTCTGTATACTCTGTCCCTTAAACTGTTTTATGAAAAACCTTCTCGGTGACCTCAGAATATCTCTGTCACTCTTCACATCTTATCTTTTCTCATGATTTTCATTATCAAATCATCAATCTTCCTTTTTTTTAGATACTTAAATTACTCCGTATATATAGATCTCTGAGACGGTGATCTTGTTCATACATCGATCATACAAACATGTTTTATCGAATGAATAAACATAGAAATTATTTCATTGGATAAACTTCCTCAAAATCATACAAAATATTTGAATGCAATTTCCTATGTAATAACGGTTCCCTGTTCTCGAATCTTGTAACACATTTCCACATATGTGTCCAGGTTCATTGAATCTGGTAAAACGTTTCCACTCGGTTCAGATTAACTCGGTATACCTTCTTTGTTGCTCAGTAGGCATATGAACTTTACTCGGTAGGTAGCTCGGTATCTCTCATCTTGGTGACTAGCCTTTCTTTTGTAACCAACAACCTTAGTACATACCGACTGAATATTTCGATAGTGTTAACTGACTAGAGTATATAGGATGACTTTGGACATAAAACTAATGACAACTTAGTAAATAGTAACAATCTCCCCTTTTGACATTAGTTTGGTATGTTTGACAAAACTCCTTTCAAAGTCATAACACAAAATCTATATACTTACAAAATTTGACTGAAATGACAGTATATACATTTGTTCAAATACATACTTCAAGTACATACTCCCCTTATCAACATGCTGTACATAACTTGATTCACATGCTCCCGATGTTCCATGCTCCCCCTGTCAATGTCACCTGTACACTCGGTAGATAGTATAAACTCTGTACACTCAGATACTCTGTATACTCGATACACTCCCCCTTTTTGACAAACATCAAAACTAGTTACCATTAGGTGGGGGCAACTAGTCAAAAATAGATTTATACTTAGTACAAGCGTCTTTGAGAGCGTTGGTAAGGGCATCCTTGACACTTTCCATTAAAGAATTTTGAGCTATAATATCAGTTGACAGTGAAATCAAACCATCTACAGTGCTTCCCTCTGTTTGAGTGGATAATTGTGTAGCTCGGTTGATCTTCTCTTGAACGGATGATAAATGGGGAATAAATAATGTTTGAAGAGTCATGATATCCATCCTTATTTTGTGCTCCTCATTCCGAAGTTCTAACTGCTGAGCCATAAGAGTTTGTAGTTTTGTATAAAAATGCTGAATAGAATTGGGCTCAGTAATCAGTGTATTGGAGAGATCGGTAATCTCTTTTTCAATGACTTCGGTCTTATGCTTGATATCTTTAATAAAGAATGAAAATGTACATAACTTCTGGAATAAATAAATAATGTGCTTGAGCTGAGGGGACAACTCAACAATGAATCCAACAAGCTTGACTTTACCTATAGTAATTGTTTTCTGCACTTCTTCAATCATCTTGGCAGTTAGCTCTTTTTCTTTTAATTTTCTAAGGTATTTTGATGCGTCTACTCCTGATGCTTCTAATTGAGTGAGTAGTTCATTCAGTTGCATATGGATGGCAACATCTTTATTTATGGTAGCTTCAGGTAGCATGTCTGTCAATAATGCTTTGACCTTCTGTAATACTTGGTTCTTCTTCTGAATAGCTATCTATTTTTCCTGTTCTACTTTGGCTTTACAAAGCTCTCCGAATTCAATAAGTGCTTGCCCTTTTAGTTTTGAAATATCAACATTCGGCAACACAATAGGCTTTGACAAATCTACCTTAAAATTGTGCTTCTTTGCTTTCTTCTCTTTGGATGATGATGCCTTCACTGGTTGAATGAGTACAACGGCTTTAGAGGCTTGTTCTTCCTTGGTATGTTGCTCGGTGGAAGCAACACTTTTGTCGGTTTCTATAGCCTCTGATGTAACCTTCGGTGTTTCCTTGCTTTGGGTCTCAGTGGCAATAGTTTCAGTGTTTGTAGGTGCTTGAGAAGTTTGCTCGCCTATGGCCGGAGAGACAGATTCACCTTGTGTAGCCTTTTGATCCTCTTTACCTTGTTTGTGTCTTGAGGTTTCTCGGTTGACACTTGTTGAGTTACCAGAGGATAGGACTTAACTTGTTCCAAGACTGATTCACTTGATACCAGTTTGGCATAGGCATTTCCTTCTATCATCTCTTCTTCTTGGGCCTTAGTGTCCATGACATCTTCATCTAGTTGAACGGTTGAAGCAGGATCTTGCTCGGTGATGTCAACTATTTCCACTTCACCTTGAGGATCTTCAGTTTGAATTTTGAATATGTCTTGCCATTTTTCTTTAGTTTCCTTCTCTACTTCAAGATAAAGACCATTTATCATTTTCAAGGCCCTTTGCTTTACTTGAAAATTTGTTTGGTAGTTTTTCAAATGATTTCTTATATCATCTACCAACATGTCGGGAAAGAGATGTACCTCTTTCTCTAATCTATTTCTCCGAGTCCATAGCATATTTCCATTTGTTGTCAATATGAGAGTACAATGCTTTTGGAAGAAAATTAGTTACTTCCAATGGAACTACTCGGAATTTGAGAAGTGTACACACTACTGACTCTTCTATTTGCCTCTTCTCTTCTTCTATTCGGGAGTCATATTTTACATACCTAAATGATCCAAATCCTCCATATTGTTTCAATTTTGTACAAAAATTGTCAACACTGTGTACATTTTCCTTTGTGCTTTTAACAATCTAAAATTTATTTGCATCTTCAGATTCAGTGTCACTTGACTCCTTATTCAAAATGAGTCTTCTGGTCGACTTTCTATAAGTCTTTGTAACTTTAGGCAATTCAACATTTTTCTGCCTCTTACCGGGTGACACAGTAGATGATCTAGTGTTAGGTCGCTTAACTGGTGGAGTCGTGTACATTTTCCTTTGTGCTTTTAACAATTTGAAATTTATTTGCATCTTCAGATTCAGAGTCACTTGACTCCTTATTCAAAATGAGTCTTTTGGTTGACTTTCTATAAGTCTTTGTAACTTTAGGCAATTCAACATTTTTCTGCCTCTTACCGGGTGACACAATAGATGATCTAGTGTTAGGTCGCTTAACTGGTGGAGTCGGTGATACCTTAGTTGTATCTTGTTTCTTTCTTTTCAAAATTTTTCCCTTTTGCAACTCGGTGCTCACTGTAATTGCGGCTTCTTGAGCTTCAGATTCTTCCTCGATTGTAAGTTGATCATTTTTCCTACCCGCTGGCTTAGTAGGTGTGGAGGTAGAACCTTCTCCAAATTTCTCAGTTAAAACTTTGATCATTTTAGTGGCTTTCCTGGTAGTCTTTGGTACCACAATACTCATTTTTACTTTTTCTTTTACCTCTTCATAGGTACCATACCTGATCTCGGTCGAGTGCCTTGGAAGTGCCAAAAAGGCATCTATCTGTTGTTGAGTAATATCAAAATCAATCTCATAACCCATAGGTGGTAAAGATTGAGTTTTGGGTTCTACTACATTGACATAACAGTAGTCAGTGTCCACTTCAAAACATATAGGATCCTTATATTTTTCCACTAGCTGAGGTGGGATCCTGTACCTGTTATGCATCTTGTCCTGAAATTTGTTAAAGTAATCATCCATTATCTCATTGAAATTATCACCTAGCTGATTGATAAAATCATTTATTTGATGGGTGATTGGTCGGTGTAATTCCCAAACGATGTTACCGACTGAAGGAAAGAACTTCTAAAAATAGAAGAACATACACACTAAGAGTGACCCAAACTTTAGTGTGTTAGCAGTGTTATTCTTCTTAGGTTTCCTTATTGTGTTGAGATTTTCAAAAAGGTTCTTCAACAATACTTCACATAAATCAACTTTCATACCCTTTTTCACAATTTTAAAGGCCAAATCTATAGCTGCACATGGTACACTATTTTCTCTTGCCAATTGGAAGAAACAATAACCAATGACTCTAATTGCAAACTTTAGTTTTGCATCAGTTACATTATTCAACTTGAGACCTCTGCAATCAGACTCAACTCTGGTTAAAGTTATCAATTCCTTCAGTGAAATCATCTTCTGTGCTCGGGCATGGTCAAATATAGGGTATCCAATTATTACGTGAATAATCTCCTTGGTGATCTTGAATGGTTGATCCTCTAACCACATAAAGTCGTCATGCACTCTGCTCAAGACAAATTTGACCCATTGGGGTTTGAAAACTTGAGGATAGGTTAGGGCTTCGGTCAATCCCTTAACTTTGATATGCTCAAACTTACTATCCAAGATTCCATCAGTGCATAATTCATCATACATGTCCTTAATTTCGGTATGACCTAACTCTTCAACACGACACTTAGTATAAAATTTGACATCTTCAACCAATAGAACCCTATTCGGAATAAGAGAGAATGTAGATTTCTCATCGGGTTCGGATGCCACTTTGGGAGGTAAGGAATACTTTAGTGAGGGCTTCTCAATAGTCTCAACTACAACGGGTTTCTGCATCTTGGGAGCCATTTCAAACTTGGATTTCTACTAACGAAATAGCTTAGGGTTTCAACTAACCAGAAAACATTTTCGACTTAGTAAATATAATGCAAATATTCACAACTGATATTGACCAGTTAACTTGCTTGAAAATGCGCTTAAGATTGTGTGAAAATACCTTGAAATTCGCTCTGGAAATGTTTGATCGCCTTTGATTCACTTAACTTTGCTCTTTAAAAACTGTTAAGTGTAAAATGACCGCACAAAGAACATTAAATACACCCTTTACCTTATCGGACTTCATGCAGTTAGGTAAGATAAGCATTAAATGCACTTGGTTCCGCTAAACCGACTATCTTCCTTATATGCTTTTATCGACTAGACAGGTTTACTAGATTTACCGACTTCTCTGGTACTTCAAAAGACTAGATAGTATTTAAAAATGTTATTGCATCTTAGGTATGCAGATTTTGGAATTGTGTTCATGATTAAAAAGGAACTGTTAAGATCTAACCTTGAGAAAACGCAATCCCTTCATACCTTTATGATTAATTCGAAGTAGATGCACCTAACTTGGTAGGTAAGGTGCTTTCTTCATTATTTGACCGATTTTCTTTCTTTTTCCAGATTTTTTGTAGTTTGATTCTTATCTCTTCAGTATCTCCTCTGGGTTGATCTCTGCAATCTTTAGCCAAGTGTCCAACTTTGTGACAATGAAAACATGTCATTCCAGGATTTCTCCATGATCTCCGGTTGTTCATCCCAAACCTTATCATACAGTTGGCACTTATATGTCCATATCTTCCACAACATTCACACCATATCCTTGTATTGTAATCCCATGGTACTACAGTATATTGTCAGTTAAGATTTGTGTGTGTTCGGTAGCTTCTAGTATTTGCTCGGTATGAAGACCACATATAGTTTTTCTCCTTAAACCAACACTTCTCGGTATTGTGTTCATATCTATTACAATTTTTGCAAAACCCCTTGAATTTTGCCTTCTAATAATTGCTAATAGACTTTGTCCTACATTGATTAGATGTGTGACCATACTTATTGAAATTGTAAAAATAACCATAAGACCTAGTGACATTCGGTTGCTTACCTTTTCTTGTTTGGCACATGTTGGCAGTATGTCCTTGTTTTCCACAATAATTACAAATAGGCTTCTTATCTTTCAACTTATCTTTATTTCCAGCCTTCTTTGATGATTCTCCTTTCTCGGTGGTGTTGATTCCTTTGTCGACAGAGTTGTTTCTTTTGTAACCGAGTCCGACAGATTTGTTGGGTGATCTTATGTTTAGTTGCTCATCCAACATTCTTGACACTTCATAACTTTTATTCAGTGTTTCTTTTGACTTCTTTTCTGCTTCAAGTTTATCGGTCAATCTTGATAATTCAAGTTTCAATGCTTGATTCTCATTTTTTTAAAGATTTGCTTCATGATGTGCATAACCCAATTGATCAGACAGATTATGCTGAATTCCAGTCATCCTTGTGATTTCATCATTCTTTTCAGACACCAATGCTTCTAGCTGTTGTTTTTCTCTTTCTATATCTCTTATGTTATCTTCAGTTGTTCTCAATGCATCAAGATTTTCAGTCATCTGTGTGCTAAAGTACTCATGTTCCCTTTTCATTGCTTTTAGCTCATCATTCAGTGCTTTGTTCTTTTCTTTCAATTCTACAATCATTTCTTCAGACTCTTCTGATATGCTATTCTCAGATGATGTCTCAATTTGTTCCACCAACTCTTGTGAGTCCTGTAAATCATCAGATAATCTTCTTTTGACTTTTAGTGATTTTTGCATTTGTCTCTGCATGTCTGCAATCACTTGATTAGCATGATCTAATTCTTCTTGAAGATTCACAATTCTACGTGATTGTTTATAGCCTTCCATTGATAGGATCTTTCTCTTTAGGCTGTAAAACCCTTTTCCAAGAGTAGTGCTCTGATACCAATTGTTAGGTCCAACTAGGAAAGCTAATGTACCGAGAGGGGAGGGGTGAATCAGTACTTCAAAACTTTTCTTCAAAAATAATCTTACTGATAAACATAAATTGTGTATAGTTGATCTCATAATATATAATGCTAAAATATAATCATAGAAATAATATTCATACACATTTCACTCCATAACTCAAATATTTTGATTACGCAGAAACTCTTTGTTAGAGAGAAAAACTGCGGTGGGGATGACACCCACAACTTCACTATTGCAATTGTAAAGGTTGCTCGGTTAGAGCTACATGTTTAGCTATTTTTGATAGCTTACCCTATTAGGAGTATCAAGATCTTTAGATCTACCTTGCTAAAGGATTTTACAAACACTTTTACAAAATGTTGTACCTGGTTAAAGGCTTTACAATTTATAAACTTTGTTAGTCTTGTACCCTGTTAAAGGTTTCTATTTACAACTCAAATAATTCAATCAAAAGTCTTTACAAATATCTGCAACTTTACATCTGAAATGTTATAGATGACTCTATGTGCTCAATATGAAATTACCTTGCTCATAGCATACCTCGGTAATTGATAAATCAACTCGGTGACCTCTTCTGTATACTCTATCCCTTAAACTGTTTTATGAAAAACCTTCTCAGTGACCTCAAAATATCTTTGTCACTCTTCACATCTTATCTTTTCTCATGATTTTCATTTTCAAATCATCAATCTTCCTTTTTTTTAGATACTTACATTACTTCGTACATATAGATCTCTGAGATGGTGATCTTGTTCATACATCGATCATACAAATGTGTTTTATCGAATGAATAAACATAGAAATTATTTCATTGGATAAACTTTCTCAAAATCATACAAAATATTTGAATGCAATTTCCTATGTAATAATGGTTCCCTATTCTCGAATCTTGTAACACGTTTCCACATATGTGTCCAGGTTCATTGAATCTAGTAACACGTTTCCACTAGGTTCAGATTAACTCTGTATACCTTCTTTGCTGCTCAGGAACTTTACTCGGTAGGCAACTCGGTATCTCTCATCTCGGTGACTAGCCTTTCTTCTATAACCGACAACTTTAGTACATACTGACTGAATATTTCGGTAGTGTTAACCGACTAGAGTATATAGGATGACTTTGGACATAAAACTAATGACAACTTAGTAAATAGTAACAAAATGTGCATTTCTTGAATGGTGATCTTGAAGAGGAAGTTTACATTGAACAATCTGATGGATTTTCATTGGAAAATGATAAGGATATGGTTTGCAGGTTAATGCAAGCTTTATATGGATTGAAGCAAGCTCCTAAAGCTTGGTATGCTAGATTGGACAAATATCTTATGAAACTTGGTTACACTAAAGGTAATGCTGACAACAACTTATATTTCAAAGTGACTAATGAAGACATTTTGGTTATTGAAGTTTTTGTTGATGACATCATTTTTGGAGGAGAAGATGGATTGTGTAAAGACTTTTCTAACAAGATGAAGGAAGAGTTTGAAATGTCTATAATTGGGGAGATAAAATTCTTTTTAGGATTGCAGATTTCTCAAACTGATAAAGGTATATTCTTATGTCAATCAAAGTATTTGAAGGAATTACTGAAGAAATTTGGTATGGAAAACTCTAAACCGGTAAGTACTCCTATGACTACAACTCATAAACTATCATTGAAAGATGATTCAGATCTTGTTAATCCAACAAGATTCAAATCTGTGATTGGAGGTTTACTATATTTGACACAAATAAGACTTGATATAATGAATGCAGTGTGCATTGTTTCAAGATTTCAGAGTGATCCTAGAGAAAATCATGAATCAGCAGTAAAAAGGATTTTTTGGTATTTACAAGGCACAACAAATCTTGGTTGATGGTATCCTAAAGATGAAAATTTTGATTTATGTGCATACATCGATGCTAATTGGGCATGATAACTCAATGATGAACGAATAGTACCAAACCGATACTGAGAGGGGGGGGTGAATCAGTACAGACAAAATACATACCTAAACCGGTTCAACAACAATTACTCCAAATGACTGGCAAATAGTGACACCGGTTTGAAATAGAGTGCAACCGATAAAACCCAGAACAACTAAAACAATCATAAACTGGTTACCCACTTAGCTTTCCACTCAACTCAAAACTACACTACCATTTCACCCTTATGTATGAATAGGTAATCTATCATCATATCTTCACAACAGTTAGCTCAACATGTTTTATTGACAGGCATAAAACACAAAACCATCATATGCATAACAGACAATAACAAAGCATCACAAGATAAAAGCATCACACATGACACACATATTTTTCTCATGGAAACCCAACTGGGAAAAACCATGGTGGGGATGAATACCCACAAGCTTGTTGTTGAACTCTTTGAAAGTCCGCTCTGTTAGGAGCCTTGTCCTGTTAAAGACAGATACAATAGGTTCTATTAGGAACCAATCCTGTTAGGGATCACCCAGTTAAGGGATGGCTACAATACCTGGTTAAGGGTTAAACCCTGTTAAAGATACCTTGTTAGAGGATTTCAAGAACTCAATAGCTAAAGGATTTCTAGAGCTCTCTAGCTTTCCAGATCTCAATAACTTTGAGTTACCCTGTTAAGGGATTTACAGCAAGCTGGTTAAGGCTACCCTATTAGGGGATTTTCCAACTATTGAGGTGGTTAGAGATCAACAGGTATTACAATGATCTGGTAACAACACTCAATGCCAATGCAGATCCGCATAAGCTCCTCTTCACCTTTTGCACTTATACTCTGCAGGTATTGTATGTGGGAAAAGCAGGTCGATAGAACTCAAAATGTGAAAAACGGAGCTCTAGGGAGCCTTGCTCACACACCCATAGGACTTCTTGGTGCAAGCTATGGAGTCATGAAGTATGGCTCAACTTCCCAAGGTTGGTTCCATGGTTCTCTAACTTGCACGGTCCCTCAAACCAATGTTTTTGCTCTCAGATCACTGAACAAAATGGTTTAGGGATGACAAATGCAAGAACAAGGGATGCTTTTGTTGATTTTAAGATGAGATGCATCCTAAGCTATGCATGATTCTATAAATGCAATAAACTAGTTATAAGATGACAAGATTAGTATACAAGACTATCCTAGCATGCTATATTAGTCTATGATTAAGCTAAATGATAAGGAACATACTCTAAACATGCATATTTAGATTAATTCCTATTTAAAAGAGAGGCTAAATTATGAGCATAAATGAGATATTAAAACTTGTATGGATTTGAGTATAAGTGTAATGCTAAAGACTTGGATATCTAAAAATGGAGGGATGAGAGCTCTATTTATAGCAAAAATAGGGCAATGGATGGGCAGGATTGAAAGATTTAATCAAGGGTTAAGTTTGAAAGTTGGGAATCCATGTTTGCAATTGGCACCAATGAAATGGTGACAATTGTCAACATAAGGTTGGTTGAGAGGAGATGTAAGAAGCATTAAATGCTTGAGAAGACCTCATGGTCACCCTAGGGGTTAAGGGTTAAGGTTAAGTTAGGGTTATCCATTGGATAAAGCTTTTACCCAAAGGATAAACTCTTGTGCAAAGGTTTAAGGATAACCATGGTCAAAGCAATAAATGCTTGATGAGACCTTTGGGTTACATGGAGGTTGAGTTTATGGAAATTCTTTATCCATGTAAGAGGGTTGAGTTAACCATTAATGGTTATGAAGACTTTGGGGACAAATTTGTAAGAGTCCTTCCAAATTTGGGGGTATTCAACAAGTTAGCTTGTTGAATGGATAAAGGCTTTAATGCCTTTTGAAGAATTTACTCCAAATTTGAGAAGTGACCTCCTCAAATTTAGGGAAAAGGGATAATGGATGGGTTTGGGTTAATTAATCAGGATTAGAAGAATCTAGAAGAGGTTAGAAAGAGGGTTAGGATGCAAGTGGGAGATGTAGGAAAATGCAAGTGGGTGAGGGAAAATAGAATTAATTAAAATAAATTGCTTTATTTCAATTTGGTTGTAACTTGCATTTGTAGGATTTTGCAAGTGGGGGGATTTATAAATAAATTTAGATTTATTTAAATGCAAATGAGATTTTAATTAAATGTAGATTTAATTAAAATGGGAAAGGGGATAAATTGATATCTTTAATTAAATGTAAATTTAATTAAAATGGCTAGAGGGAGGGTATTTAGTAAAATTTAAATTTAATTAAATGGCTTAGATAGAAAAAGGGTATATTAATTAAATCTTAATTTAATTAATAAGAAGAATTAAGAATAACTAAATGAATAAATTCACTTAATTTATTGTGGAACTTTTAGGTGTCTACATTTTGCCCCTCTTTGAGTTAACGTGTGAGAACATGTTGATTCAAAGAAAATCTATTGGATATGATGTCAAAATTTGATCGATATGATGTTGTGGATATGAAAATATTGATTTGATATGAAAAGTTGATATGATGCCGTGGATATGAAAAATTGATTTGATATGAAAAGTTGATATGATGCCCCAGATTTGATGAGCGATATTGATGATGCCCCACATATGAAGAATTGATTTGATATGAAAATTTGATATGAAACTGATATGAAATTGATGTTGAGATTTGATATGATAATGCCCCCTCGGGAGATCGTTCATGCACAAAAGGCATGAATGATCTCTCGAAAGAAGAAGAATGTTATTTGAAAGATAGAAGAGTGGATAGTGACAACATGCATGGGTTTGATAAGATTGATTAGATTGATTGGATTTAGATTAAGATTGATCAGATTAAGATCAAGTTTGGTTTCAGGTATGACACCTCCTGTATAAGATATGGATGATTTAGCATTTGGTTTCAGGAATGATACCACCTATATAAGACATGGATGATCAAGCATCTGGTTTCAGGAATGATACCGCCTATATAAGACTTGGATGATCGAGCGTCTGGTTTCAGGAACTATATATCCTGTATAAGACCGATCAAAACATCTGGTTTCAGGAAAGATACATCCTGTATAAGAGCTGATTAAAACATCTAGTTTCAGGAACGATATATCCTGTATAAGAACTGATCAAAACATCTGGTTTCAGGAAAGATACATCCTGTATAAGACATGATAGAAGATAGTTTGTAAGAATGATAGAAGATAGTTTGGAAGAATGATGAAGATATGAAAGTGAAGAAAGATTCCATGATGATGCGATAGATATGCATGTGGGGGATGCAATGATGAATGATATGGATTATGTTTCGATTTGAGATTTTATGAGGATGATTTTATGCTTAGATAATAGTGCTGTTGATTTTGATTATGTTGTGAATGTATGATTCATGATAAGAAAAATGTGATGATGCATTGCTTTGATTTATGAGATGTATGATAATGATAATGATGTGAGATGTATCTTGAAAATGAGATGTATGATAATGATAATGATGTGTAACTAAATGAAAGATTTAAAATGATATGCAAATATTTGTGAAATGATATGCAACTATTTGTAAAATGATATGCAACTATTTGTTTTTGGAGCATCCTCATTCTGTATTTGTCATCCCAATATAACCATATGTTATTTGATTTCAATATAGGTATCATCATTGAGCATTGATTTCTTTGGGATATGTTGAAAATTTATACAAGCATAATGGTATAATTGAACCATAATGACCTGAGAAAAATTTACATGATGTTTGATTTTGCAAGATAGCACAAGCGTCAAGGTATAATTGAACCAGGACAACCAGAGTGCGGATTGTGTATAAACAGACAAGATTAAACCATTTGTATGCGTAAAGTAGAATCATGTCTTCATTGATATTCGATGTATCACATCTCGAGACAAGTATTTACATAGTACAAGTGATCGCCTCACAGATAGAAGACTAAGAAAATATTGGAGTTTTCCCATGATCTCTAGCTTTGAAGCTTTAGTGAGAAAATGCAGAGAATCCAATAATTTAAAAAGTTCAAATGCAAAAATAGTCAAGACTTTATGCAATAATGCAACATTTAGTACTTTAGAAAATCATCCATCTTAGTATTTTTGTGATTCTTGTTTTAGTGATCCAATGTTTTGTTCTGCGATGAAGTGAAGTTTTTGGTTGTTGGATGTGGTGTTTCTGAGTTTTACAAATTGTCTTGATGTCTTGAACGTGCTGCAAGTTTTGACAAATATTGCCCCTAGCTAAGTGTGCCTCTTGATGTGAATATGTACAGTGATTACCAAGCCATGGTAAAATGTGGTGAGAGGTATATGGATAAACCAGGATAGTGACTACGCTAAGTATGTCCTGAATGGATATTTGTGATAAAATGTCAGGCGATGGCCGATAGTGCTTTACTGTGGAGATAAGGATGTGGATATAGATAAAGGAGCTATCCTTTCACAATAGCGCCTGTTACTAGGTTTTCACCAGTTGCTTTTATTGTACCTTTTTATTTGCTTTTTCTTGATTTTTTGATTTGTTTGGTTTTGTTTTGACTTTTTCCACGCATTAGGCTACTCAAGTGTAGTATTTCTTTAGATGAATGTTGTTAGTTGGTTCGTTGAGCACATCTCCTTCTGAAGTTGTAAGATGATAAGCACTTGATCCATAGACTAATATGATGACATAGGGACCTAACCAGTTAGGTTCAAATTTCCCTTTCTTTTCTTGATCTTGCTGGTTTCTTAGATTTTCTTTGAGGACTAGGTCACCAACTTTGAAGTTGCGAGGGATGACCTTGTGATTGTAGCTTCTGCACATGCATTGCTGATATGCTTTGAGATGAGTGTAAGCATGCCAACGTCTCTCATCTAATAGTTCTAGTTCTTGCAGTCGGTTGACCCGATACTCTTCATCTGGAATTAAGCCTTTTAGAGAGACTCTGAGAGATGGAATTTCTACCTCCAGTGGTAAAATAGCTTCTGATCCATAGACCAATGAGAAAGGTGTTGCTCCTGTAGGTGTATAGATGCTAGTTCTGTATGCCCAAAGTGCTGGATTGAGTTGTATATGCTAATCTTTGTCTGCATCATTTATTGTTTTCTTGAGGATTTTCAGTATTGTTTTGTTGGATGCTTCTGCTTGACCATTCCCTTGGGGGTAGTATGACATAGAGAGCCGATGTTGTATTTTGAATTGTTCACATAGTTCTCGGACATCTTGGTTTTTGAACGGTCATCCATTATCGGTGATGATGGAACTCAGAATACCATATCTGCAGATCAGATAGTTCAAGATAAAAGATGTAATTTTTTTTCCAGTTACTGTGGTCATGGGGATTGCTTCTATCCACTCGGTAAAGTATTCTATTGCAGTTATAATGAACTTGTGTCCATTTGAAGATGAAGGATGAATTTTGCCAACCAAGTCTAGTCCCCATTGACAAAAGGGCCAGAATGTTGTAAATGGCTATAGTTCCTGTGCTGGTGCGTGTATCAGATTGCCATGGATCTAGCACTTAGGACATTTCTTGGCAAAGTGGTAAGAATCTTTTTCCATTGTGGGCCAGTAGTATCCCATCCTTAGAAGCTTTTTAGCAAGAGTAGTCCCACTTGAATGTGTGCTACAAATACCTTCGTGAAGCTCGTGTAAAGAAGAATCAGATTCATTACGATCAAGGCAATGAAGAAGAGTACCATCTAGACCTTGACGGTACAAAGTATCAACAGTAAGGGTATACCGGGTGGCTTGGCGGATAAAATTATGTTTTTGGTTATGGGATTGGTCAATGGGTAGGATGTTGTTCTTTAGATAATCATATATGGGTCCATATAAAGGGGAATCTGAACTAGTTAAGGCATAGACAACATGGGATTCAGAGTGGTCATAGGCTGGGGAGAATAGTTGCTCTACCAGGAACTCGTAACAACTCTGTTGTTCTAGAATTTGTAGTAATGAAGCGATAATAGCCATGGCATCGACTGCTTTGCTGTTAAACCTTGGTATTTGCTCGAAGGTGATGTGTACAAAATATTGTTTGAAGTCATACACCATTCATTTGTAGGGTAGTAGCTTGTCATTCTTTGTCTGATAGTCGTTGTTGATTTGATTGACGACTAGTTGTGAATCTCCATAGACCATTAACTCTGTGATTTTCCATTCTACGACCATCTTGATGCCTATAACCAATGTCTCATATTCAGCCCCATTATTTGTGCATGGAAACATAAGCCGATATGATCTTGGTATAATGTGTCCTTCAGGAGTGATGAAGAGAATGCGAGCACTTGAACCATGTTGGGTGTAGGATTCGTCAAAGTATAGTGTCCATTGTGTGGTAGAAATAGCAAGAACATCCCTATCCAAAAATTCAATCTCCATAGTTTGTTTTCCTGGTAGTGGTGCTTCAGCTAGTTGATCTACAATTGCTTGTCCTTTGATAGGTCTTCATTTTGTGTAGTGGATGTCAAATTCACTGAGAATCATGACCCATTTAGCCAACCGACCGGTAAGAGCTGCCTTGTTGAGTAGATATTTGAGAGGATCAATTTTTGCCACTAGCTTGATTGTGTGTGCTAGCATATAATGTCAGAACTTTTGAGATGCGAAGACTACTATTAGACAAGCCTTCTCAATGAATGTATAGTTGAGTTCATATCCATTCAATGTCCTGTTGATGTAGTATATGGCTCATTCCTTTCCTTGTTGATCTTCTTGTGGCAACAGTGCCCCCAGTGATATATCTGTTGTTGAAATATATAGAATAAGGGGCTTTCCTGCGACCGGTGGTACTAGAACTGGTGGGTTCATCAGATACTGTTTGATTTGATAAAAAGATTCTGCACACTTGGCTTCCCATCTAAAAGGTACATTCTTATGGAGCAACTGATTGAGTGGTAGACTTTTATCAGCTAGTTGGGCAATGAATCGCCTGATTGATTGGAGTCGTCCTTGTAGAGATCTGAGCTGACTGATATTCTTTGGTGGTGGCATCTCCATAATGGCTTGTACCTTTGTTGGATCCACTTCAATACCTTTAGCTAAGACGATGTAGCCTAGTAACTTTCCTGATGTAACCCCAAAGACACACTTCTTAGGGTTGAGCCTGACTTGGAATTTCTCCAATCGATCAAAGATCTTGGTTAGGATGCTGAGATGTTCTGCTCTGGTGAAGGATTTAGCTAGTAAATCATCCACATAGTCTTCCATGAAGGTATGCATCATGTCATGAAAGATTGTTGTCATTGCTCATTGATAAGTAGCTCCTGCATTTTTTAAGCCAAAAGGCATAACATTCCAACAATACATTCCCCAAGGACAGGTGAATGTTGTTTTATCTTGATCCTCTGGGGCAATTTTTATTTGATTATAGCCTGAAAAACCATCCATTAGTGAGAGCATTGCATGACCCACTGTGAGGTCCACAATTATGTCGATACTGGGCAGAGGAAAGTTATCTTTTGGACAGACTTTGTTGACATCTCTGAAATCAGTGCAGATTCTGATACTGCCGTCTAGTTTTGATACTGGCACTATGTTGGAGATCCATTCTGCATAGTTGATGGGTCGGATGAATCCAACATCTAATAGTTTCTTCAGTTCAGCCTTGACCATGAGTGCCACCTATGGATTCATCTTTCGTAGTTTTTGCTTGACTGGCTTAACTCCTAGAGAGATGGACAAGTGATGCATGATTAAGTGTGGATCAATTCTAGGCATATCTGCATATGACCAAGCAAAGTTAATTTGCTTCTCTTTAAAAAAGATGAGAAATGCCGATCTTTCCTCCTTTGTCAGAGATTCTACTAGGTGTATGTTTTTGGCTGCTTCTGTAGTACTAATGTTGATTGATTGAGTGGGCTTAATCAATATGGGTGATTGCCCATGAAAATGTTCAAGAAGAGTGTCAAGTCTCCCATCCTTAAGTGCCTTAAAAAGGTTTTCACCCTCAGATGCGTCCTTTATTTTTACTTTTTTGTGATTGAGAGCTGCCATTGATTGGTTTTCAGCATCAGATCTTTTATTTGGTTCATTTTTGCGATTGAGAGACTTGACACTCCCTGGTTTGCAGACATCGTTACTTTGTTCACTGGTAGAGCCTGTTTTTGGGTTAACAGTACATAGGTAGTGGATAATAGATTCATTGTCTAGGAAAATTTGTATATCATGTATTTCAGGTTCGTTCCAGTCAATGAGGTCAGGAAAGACAAGCGGTAAGGAATCGTTTGGTGGATCAAGTTCTACTACTGTAAGTGTCAAGACAAAGGTTTCATCGTGATTGGTCTTGGTTTTAAAGAAGTCAAGGATTTCGTCGAGGTCTTCGATGGTATTATCTTCCGTATAGACTTGTTCATAATGTTTCTGTTCGCTTTCCTTGGCATCATAGATATTCTGCGGTCCAAATTCAAGAGGTCTAGCTTCTGCGTTATGCTCTTCCTGAGAAAGGGATATGGAACCAGTATTGTCAGTGATATCTCTAGTAGCATTTGAGCAGCTACCCCACTCATATTCATTGGAATCAGTCTCTGAGGCATCATCCCAGATTCTATCAATGCTGTAAATAGGTATGTTGTATGGTGAGAATAGATCTTTGATAATGGATACCAGTTTGATAGTTTTTACTGATTCGGTGTCGGATCCTACTTCTACTTTTTGTATTTTCTCATAGACTATGCCTCCTCGAGGAGGAATAATGGTATCAGGAGATGATTCTATTGATTTTTGAGATATTGGTGTTTGAATATGAGCTACTGCTGCAGATATGGCCTTCTTGTGACTGAGAAGCTTTTCCTGATGTTGCTTTTGTTCTTGACATTCACGTGCCTTGTGGATTGTTTCTGCTGACTCAAATAGTGCTTCCTGCCAGGATTATTCTTTGTACTTCTTCTTTGCTTTCTATTGAGGTTTTGGAGTTATGCATGGTGTTTTTCTTAATAGTAAAGTGAGTTTACAACCTAATCCTATTTTGTCTCTACTGGACTGTGAAAGATCTATGGGTTCAGTGACTCCTTCTTTGCATTTTCCAATAGGTCCTTTACTGTCATATCCCATTTGCTGCATGATTAAGTAGCCCTTTCAATATAGGTGTGTTGGTATAACTATATCCAGAGCAGCTGCTTTGTTATCTTCTTCCTCACCTTTGTATAACCAGCTAAGAATGTCCTTATCTTCTGATTCATGTGCTAGAGTGCCTAGTTGGATGAAGGTACCATCAAATTTGGTGATGGGCTGAGTTACCTGATGTGTTGATGTAGTGGGTAATCCATGAGATCTGGGTGATGTTGGTAATTTGGCCAAACACATGGGTTCCAAAGAGTATTCTCCCATACCTTGTTCTTTGATTTGCATTTTCTGCTTGAAATCTCCAGGTAATGATTCAAACTTTGCTTTCTATAGGTATGATGTTGAGGATTTCGGTTTTTCCCTATTATGGGGAACCAAACTGTCCTGGGCTGCCCCCATTGCATTACAATGTTGAAATGGATTGTGATCAGCAGATATGGAGACCTCTTGTCCGTTATAGGGAAATTTGACACACTGGTGATACATAGAAGGTACTGCTTGCATTTCATGTATCCAGGGTCGACCTAATAAAACATTGTAGGTGAGGTCTATGTCTAAGACCTGACACATAGTATCCTTTTGCACTGGTCTAACTTGTATGGGTAACATCACGATTCCTTTAGATGACCTTTCCTCATCATCATATGCCTTTATGGTAATCTTTTTACGTGGATCGATAGACTCTTCTGAGAAGCCTAATGCACAGATAAGTTTTAAGGTACATATATTAAGTCCAGCTCCTCCATCTATCAATACTCTTTTTACTCGGTGTTTATAAATGATGACTTCAATATGGAGGAGAGTGTTATGCGGATGACTTAAGGAAGTATTATCATGCTTTGAGAAGGTGGGATTATGAGGCCCTGTCATATGAGCGACCATGGCTTGAAATCTGTCCGTATCTAGATCTTGAGGTACATTGGTTTCTAATAGCGCTTGTTCCAATATGTCTTTGTGTTTTGGTGATAGTTTCAGCAATTCTAGTATAGATATCTAAGCAGGAGTTTTGCGTAGTTGGCTGACTAAATCATATTGGATTTTTGGTGTAGTGGTTGTCGGCGCAGTATGTCTCTTCAAGACATATTTCTGAGCTTTGGTTGTTACATTGATGGATTCATGATTATGCTAGTCTCGGATTGTGATGACATTTACATGATGGTCTTCAACTGATATGTGATTGATGGTGTTATTGTAGATGTGGTTGATATGAGATCCACATGTATCATTTGAGGTTGAAGCTCCATCTTTGTTGTAGTTTGGAAGAGGATTTTTAAAGGCTCCGTGGTCACCATTTGTTTTGAGACCATCTACTGTTAAATCACCTGAATAAATCATGTCCTGAACAATGTTTTTCAATCTCATGCAATAATTCGTTTGATGACCTTTGTTACGATGAAAATCACAATAGTGTGAGTCATTCCACCAAGGTGGTTTGATATGGGGTTCATAGTTGCTGATTGCAGGCAAACAGAGAATCTTGTTTGCCAGGAGCTCTCTGAATGCTGACTCTAGTGATTGTCCTAGTGGTGTGAAGGCACGTTTTTGGAAATTGTTGGTGCTGTCACGTGAATTGTTATTAGGTCCTTGATTCATGGTTTTATTTTGAGTATTGTTGGTGTTGTTTGCGTTGGTTGACCTTGATTGGTTTTCGGTGCGTATGTGTTAGCGTTTGGGTTAGCACCTTTAGGATTCTTTGTAGCTTGAGGATTTCTGGATAATGCGAGCACTGGTTGCTTAGATTTTGGATCATGCGATTCATTGTTGCCTTCATTTTTGTTTCGAGTCTAGAATCAAGACTTGTCTAAGATGTTGTTGTTTTGGTTATTGTAGTTTGATGAATTTGTTCCTTCTTTGAAGAATTTGAGTGTTCCCATTTTGACACATGCCTCTTCTACTTGAATGTTGTTTTCAATCAATTTAGCGAAAGATGGTATGCATTGGAGTTTGAGCCTATAACTCATCTCACAATTTAAGTTGTCGATGAAGATTTCCATTTTCTCCTTTTCAGGAATGTCTCGAGGATATTGTGAAACCATACGTCGCCAACATTGAAGGATTATCATGAATGTTTCATTGTTTTTCTGTTTGGTGTTGCAGACATTTAGCATGGTTATAGCATGTTGAATGTTATAGGAATATTGTGTTATGAACTTGTTAACCAATTCATCAAATGATCTGACAGGAGGTGTAATTTTGGATAACCATTCCATCGTTTGTCCTCCCAAGCTTCTTGGGAACAACCTCATCAGATAGGTGTCATCATGAGCAAATTCAAGACTCATGGTACAAAATTATCTGACATGATCACGGGGATCACTTTTCCCATCGTACTTGTCAAATTTAAGCACGTCTGAGTTTGGAGGAAAAGGGATCATGTGCAATCTTCTGTCAAAGGGATAAGGACAAATTTCGTTTAAAGAGTACCGCACTGTCATCCCTTGTTGCATGTCTTGCATTTGTCTTTGTAACATTTGCATTTGTTGAGTAAGGGCAACCAAAGGTGTATTATTTTGCTGAGGGAAGAGTTCTTCCCTTGCATTGATCCTGGGTTGAAATGGTGTATGGAAGGGTATGTTTTGCTCGGGGATGGTCTGTCTTGGTGTATGTTGCCCTGGTATGTTTTGCTCGGGGATATCTTGCTCAGGGTCGCATGTTTCCCCTTCTCATTGTCGTTCTTGATATTTGTAATATTGAGGTCTCGTTCTAAACACATTTGCGTCAAGGTCTTCAGGGAGTTTGACTCCTTTGTTTGTGAGCATGAGCAAGTATTTTTCCTTGTCATTTTCCATGAGCCTTTCTACAAGTTTTTGGAATGAAGCACTTTCTTGGCATTCGTGAAGAAGCTCTTCAGAAATTTCAGTATCCTCTAGGTGTGGACCTTCAAAAGGATTTGATAACCTTCGATTTATACTGGATTCTGCTTGTGCCTCACTTTGTTTGTTTTTTTGAGAGCGAGTAACGGACATTTTAGTAGAAACTTTCTATGATGAAGGGGGCCAAATCCTCTTCGATATGTTGTTCGGGGGTTGGTGGTTCAAGTTGGGGTGTGTTGTAAGTGATACTCTCATCAGGCAAGAATGCTAGATTGATCTTTCCTCCACGGTTTATGATTTGATTAAATGCGGATTTTTGACAATATGCCCTAGTTTTCAAAGGTTCTTTGTCAAATTCATTGGATTTGTTTTGGATATAAAGTTTAACATGATGAAGGAATGTTCGATGAGATTTGAAGAGTTGACAATTGATGTATACAAATTTGTTTCTTTTGATAAATTTGGAAAAACTTGGTTGTTGTTTCTTCAACGTGGTGTTACGATAAATATTCTTTCTTCTCAGAATATGGGGATTAGTCATGCATAGGTGTTCAATGGTTTCCTTTAAATTTTTTTGGATTGAGTTGATCTTGCTTTGAAAACTCAAGTTTTAATTTATCAAAGTGAAGGTTTAGATGCCCCTTCATGACAAAGCATGTCAAATGATATGGATAAAGTCTCCGGATATGGAAACTTGATTTGACAACCTGATGTTTTAAACAAGTGTTTTTGAGTTGAAATCCATGAGATGATTAAAAGACCCCTTTGCTACTTGTGATGATGTTTCTGGATTTTGATAGGATAGATATGTTTTATCGTGTGATCAGTTTTAGATTTTTACAACGTTTGTTTGACACAAATTTTGCTCAAGAAATAGTTTTTAAAGCTGTGTTTTTGCTACTCTGTTTTGACAAAAAATGATGCTGATGAAAAGAGGCTTCCAAAGATGTTTTCTAAATTTTCAAAATTCCTCACTGTTTTGCCCCCTGTTTTTCTGGTTTTGGTCACACACTAAAACAAAGACAAGATGCGCTACCAAAATTACTTCATGCGCTAAATAAATGACCACACGTGCTAAGCTACCCCCAGCCACGCGCTAAAGTTTTTGACTGTTAATATTTGTTTTCTGCATGGCTTGGAAAGTTATGTGCTAATATGGGTTTGCTACGCGCTAACTGTTAAACCTTATGTGCTAAAGTTTGACTCCTACGCGCTAAGATGATGTTTCAATGCGCTAGGCTGTTTTCCGGATGCGCTAACTGTTTAACACTATTTTGAAATTTTGGAAGAATGCTACTGTTTTGACTGGACGCGCTAAATTGATTTTCTGATGCGCTAACAAATGTACCACATGCGCTAAGAAGTTGCTCTTATGTGATAAACTGTCCTGATATTTTCCCTTGGTCGGTTTTTGCAATTTTTGGATTTTTGTTGTGAGTTTTTCAGTTGTGATGGAGGATTTTCTGAAGTAGTAAATGCAAGCACATCACAAAAAAGACAACCATTTTGCCTATTCTAACAAAAAGTGTATGTTCTGCCAGGATGTGTTCAAATCCTCAATGTTTTAACAGGTTTGGATACAAATTATACACATCAAGAAGACTCTTTATTCAAAGGTCATAAATAACATCATAGCCCACTAGTCTCAATACTCCGTCAGCTCAAACAACCATGTCACCTCCTAGAGGGCGCCCGTTTTTTTGCCTTTTGCCAGAAATTAACTCAAAGTGAATTGCTTCACAATTGAGTAGTTATCTTGGGAGATATATGGCGAGTGATCTTGGGGGCGGATTCTTCCCCACCCTTGCACTATGATGTTATAAATGTCTGGTTATTGACTCAGCTCAAGGTTTCTATTTCTATGGTTTGTAATCAGGCTTCCTGTTCAGCCGTCAGTGATAAACTCCCTCAAGAGGCTTCCCAACCTTTAGAACAAAAGCTTTACGTATCTCAAGGATACTGGGGGAAGGCTAATCGCTGCGTGCAACCATTGAAAAGGACTTTCGTCACTTTCCACTTTTGATTATAGTGGGTTGGAATACTTGGCATCAAAGCCGTTCCCCACTTAGGTCGTTCCCTTCACACTGGCCATAAATGACTTTAAGAGTTGATTCCAACTCCTCGGGAAGGAAGGCCTGCTAAAGGTTGTATAATACTTGAAATACAGAAAGCTTAAGAGTGGTTTGACTTTTTGATCACCCAGTTAAGGGGAGAGCATATACCTTCCACTTCCGAGACAAGGCAAACAATCTTCTTTTTAGCCTTCAAGACAATGATTTGCTAACTTCTATTTGGAGATGTTGCTCCAAAAATATGGTGTTTATTTTATTTCCCCAAATCAGTGATTATTTAATCTAAGAAAAGAATCAAGTCAACAAAGCAAAACTTTGATTTGGTCAACAAAATAAAATTGGTAAAAAGGGGAATAACTTTCGTCTTTGATTGCAACAAAACTTTTAGGTGTGGTTCTTTCCTTTGCAAAAATTTAAAATGAATCCTTTTATACACCAAAGGATGGTGAGGTTCTTTTTAAAGCTACTTTGGCAAGAAAGGAAAGTTTGTATTGTTCTTTTTATAGCCCCAAAAAAGTGAGTTCAATTTTAAGAAGAAAAGAAGTTCAAATTTTTAAACTAACTTAACTAAGTTAGTAAAAACTCTAACCATCTTTATAACCTTAAGAATAAGCTCCTATCTGCAATAAAACTGTTAGAACCCTGCAAAATAACAAGTGAAAGATGTTAGATAACTGGTGAACTTCAACAAGTCTAATTTTTACCCTCGGTTACAGATTTTAACTCTCTGATTTTTGTCTGTCTATGATGCGCTACAGGACAAACTGTACCTGCTACAAAATATCAGTGATGTGCTAAAAGAAATTAGAGATGCGCTATACTGTTCTTGGGATGCGTTACTATGTGTTCCAGAGGTGCTGCTCTATTTTGCTCCTGCGCAGAGACCTACAGGAAAAGGTTAGTATTATGATGCACTAAGGAAAAGACTTTAAGCGCTAGATGATGGACCCAACACACTGAACAGTAAGCCGGATGCGCTAGGCTGTTGACTAGATGCACTAGGGAATGTTTCCCACACGTTGATTCTTGTTTCTCGCAGACCTACAAAAGTGGTTAAATTTAAAAACCCATTTGATATATGGGGTGATGCCCCATGGTGGGCACCAGAAATGTATGCGGGAAAAGTGGGTTGATAGAACTCAAAATGTGAAAAACGGAGCTCTAGGGAGCCTTGCTCACACACCCACAGGACTTCTTGGTGCAAGCTATGGAGTCATGAAGTATGGCTCAACTTCCCAAGGTTGGTTCCATGGTTCTCTATCTTGCACGGTCCCTCAAACCAATGTTTTTGCTCTCAGATCACTGAGCAAAATGGTTTAGGGATGACAAATACAAGAACGAGGGATGCTTTTGTTGATTTTAAGATGAGATGCATCCTAAGCTATGCATGATTCTATAAATGCAATAAACTAGTTATAAGATGACAAGATTAGTAAACAATACTATCCTAGCATGCTATATTAGTCTATGATTAAGCTAAATGATAAGGAACATACTCTAAACATGCATATTTAGATTAATTCCTATTTAAAAGAGAGGCTAAATGATGAGCATAAATGAGATATTAAAACTTGTATGGATTTGAGTATAAATGTGATGCTAAAGACTTGGATATCTAAAAATGGAGGGATGAGAGCTCTATTTATAGCAAAAATAGGGCAATGGATGGGCAGGATTGAAAGATTTAATCAAGGGTTAAGTTTGAAAGTTGGGAATCCATGTTTAAAATTGGCACCAATGAAATGGTGACAATTGTCAACATAAGGTTGGTTGAGAGGAGATGTAAGAAGCATTAAATGCTTGAGAAGACCTCATGGTCACCCTAGGGGTTAAGGGTTAAGGTTAAGTTAGGGTTATCCATTGGATAAAGCTTTTACCCAAAGGATAAACTCTTGTGCAAAGGTTTAAGGATAACCATGGTCAAAGCAATAAATGCTTGATGAGACCCTTGGGTTACATGGAGGTTGAGTTTATGGAAACTCTTTAACCATGTAAGAGGGTTGAGTTAACCATTAATGATTATGAAGACTTTGGGGACAAATTTGTAAGAGTCCTTCCAAATTTGGGGGTATTCAACAAGTTAGCTTGTTGAATGGATAAAGGCTTTAATGCCTTTTGAAGACTTTACTCCAAATTTGAGAAGTGACCTCCTCAAATTTGGGGAAAAGGGATAATGGATGGGTTTGGGTTAATTAATCAGGATTAGAAGAATCTAGAAGATGTTAGAAAGAGGGTTAGGATGCAAGTGGGAGATGTAGGAAAATGCAAGTGGGTGAGGGAAAATAGAATTAATTAAAATAAATTGCTTTATTTCAATTTGGTTGTAACTTGCATTTGTAGGATTTTGCAAGTGGGGGGATTTATAAATAAATTTAGATTTATTTAAATGCAAATGAGATTTTAATTAAATGTAGATTTAATTAAAATGGGAAAGGGGATAAATTGATATCTTTAATTAAATGTAAATTTAATTAAAATGGCTAGAGGGAGGGTATTTAGTTAAATGTAAATTTAATTAAATGGCCTAGATAAAAAAAGGATATATAAATTAAATCTTAATTTAATTAATAAGAAGAATTAAGAATAATTAAATGAATAAAATTCACTTAATTCATTGTGCAACTTTTAAGTGTCTACAGGTATCACTTCTCTCCTCTGGTCTGGCAAGAATCATGTAGCCCTTCTCTTGGATACTCACACACAACTTTTGCTGACAACCTCTAAAAGAATCACAACATCGACCTTATAGGACAACAGACAGTTCGGTAGCATAAACCCTAAACCCTAGACCTATTAGGTTAAGGAATTCAAACGGTTCAATCCTGACCATTGATCATACTGTATTGAATGCAACAGTCTTGATCCAATCTCAAGACATTCTCCATCATTTATTTTCCACCAATTTCATGGCAGCTGATAACCCATCACACGTTATCACCGTTTATAGACTTCGCACCTTCCCGAGGTAGATATGAACACTCTTCTTTATGGAAGATCCTTCACACGCACAAGGCTTATGTGGCAACACTATCTGTTCTTCGTTATCATGCTAACTTCATCACATAAAGATCATCGATTGAGTCACACAAGCTTGAGATACTCCAACTGGAAATCCTAAAGTGGAAACTACCTACCAACTGGTAGTCATACAATGCTTCCATGTGCCGGTTCCCATGACTACATGCCGGTTCACCTTGACATGCCAGTTCACCTAGAACAAATATACCGCTTTACGTTGGCATATATACCGGTTCTCACATATTGACATTAATGACAACATACAATATCATTATGTCCTCATACCGGTTCACATAATGCCAACAATCTCCCCCTTTGGCATTGATGGCAATATACAAAGATATCTCTCCGCTTCACATCTTTTCCCTCAACTTCTATAGATATCTTCTCCGCTTCACATCTTCTCTCCCTTTGAAAACAATTCCAAAGTGGAGGCACAAGCTTCCCTGTTCCATTATGCTGCTCCCCCTAAGGAGTAGCATCCTTCAACACATCAATCCAAAATAAATTTGACTATGCAATACCAGAATGATGTGGAGCATATGCTTTTAGTTCATCTCCTGAAGGGGCAGTACCCCTAATTCACCTCTTAAGTGTGTAAATGTAGTCTTTGGGAGAGGCTTGGTGAATATGTCTGCTAACTGCTCCTTACTGGACACATGCTCCAGTGCAATCTCTTTGTTCTGAACCTTTTCCCTCAAGAAATGATACTTAAGCTCAAAGTGCTTGGTTCTGGAATGTAAAACCGGATTCTTGGAGATATTAATTGCACTAGTATTGTCACAAAATATACTTACTAGTTCCGATATAGGAACTTTGAAACCTTTCAATACATGCTTCATCCAAATTGTCTGAGTGCAGTTCATGAAGGCTACAATATACTCTGCTTCCGCTGTAGATTGAGAGATACAACTTTGCTTTTTACTCATCCATGAGACCAGTCTACCACCAAGGAAGAATGGACCACCAGTTGTGCTCTTCTGGTCATCTACATTACCAGCCCAATTAGCACCTGTGAACACTTTCAAGTTGAAGTCCTTGCTATATGGATACCACAATCCATAGTCAAGAGTTCCCTTTAGATACCTAAGAATCCGCTTGACTGTAACCAAGTGGGATTCTCTTGGACTTTTCTGGAACCTTGCAGTAATGCCAATTGCATGTGCAATATCCGGTCTGCTATGCACTACATAATGCAATTTACTAATCATTGATTGGTATTCCTTCTCATCAACCAATGCCGAGTCATCCTCTTTGGATAGTTTACAACCGGTCACCATCGGTGTACCAACCAGTTTGCTATCTTCCATGCCAAAGGTCTTCAAAACCTCTTTGACATACTTGGACTGAGTGATAAAGATTCCATCCTTCATTTGCTGGATCTACAGTCCAATGAAGAACTTAATCTCCCCTATGAGTGACATCTCAAACTCTTTCTTCATCTCATCTGCAAACTCATGACTCATCTTGTCATCTCCACCAAAGATAATGTCATCACCAAATACCTCACTGATTAGGATCTGATTTCCTTTAGACTTCAAGTAGATATTCCTATCTTCACTTGTTCTCTCAAATCCAATCTTCACAAGATGGGAATGTAGGTGCTCATACCATGCCCTAGGTGCTTGCTTTAGACCATATAAGGCTTTATGTAGCCTACATACCATGCCACTGTCTTCAGATAGTGCAAACCCATCTGGTTGCTCAATATACACCTCCTCTTTAAGTACACCATTTAGGAATGCAGATTTTACATCCATTTGATATACTTTGAAGCCTTTAAAAGCTGCATATGCAAGAAACATACAAACTCCTTCCAATCTGGCTATAGGAGAAAAGGTTTCTCCATAGTCTTCTCCTTCTTCTTGGGCATATCCTTTGCACACCAATCTGGCTTTGTTCCTAATCATTGTGCTATCCTCATTCAACTTGTTTCTGAACACCCATTTGGTGCCAATGACATTTTTATGCTCCGGTCTGGGTACCAAGGACCATGTACCATTTTTCTCTATCTAGTCAAGTTCCTCTTCCATTGCCTTGATCCAGTCTTCATCCTTATGTGCCACTTTGAATATTTTAGGCTTGAATTCAGAGATCATACATGAGTTTTCTCTGACTTTTCTTCTTGTAAGGATTCATGCATCCTTATCTCCTATGATCTGCTTAGGATCATGATTCAGCTTGACATACCGAGGAATGGTCTTGATAGATTCCTCTTTCTTTTCTTCTTTATTCTCATCTCCATCAGTATCAGCATCTACATCTTCTGGTGTAGGAACACTATTGCTGGGACTCAGTTGACTGACAACCGGTTCCTAGAAGGTTGCAACCGGTTCACTTACCGCTTGCACACTACCAGTTTCCTCAGTTTTCTCAGAGGATTCATCAACTCTTACATTGATACTTTCCATAATTCTCTGAGTCCTGTTGTTGAAACACTTGAGAGCTTTGCTCTTGGTGGAATATCTTAGGAATATTCCCTCATCACATTTTGCATCAAATTTGCTCTGGTGTTCACTCCTCTTGATATAACATTTGCTACCAAACACAAAAAAGTAGCTAACCACAGGTGTCTTACCTGTCCAGTACTCATAAGGAGTTTGATCCTTACCTTTCTTGATGAGTACCCGGTTCATTGTGTAGACTGCAGTGCTCACCGCTTCTCTCCAAAAGGTGTGAGCAACCTTTCCTTGAATCAACATGGTTCTAGCTTCTTCAACCATAGTCTAGTTATTCCTCTCTGCTAGGCCATTCTGTTGTGGAGTCCGGGGGGCAGATAATTGCCTCTTGATTCCATGTTCTTCATAGTACTCATTGAATTCACCGGAAGTGAATTCCCCTCCTTGATTAGTTCTCAGGCACTTGATCCTTTTACCACTTTCCTTCTCCACTAATGCTCTGAAAGCTTTAAACTTTACAAAGGCTTCAGACTTATCTTTCAAGAGTGTGACCCACATCATTCTTGAGCAGTCATCAGTGAGAATCATGAAGTACCTATCACCCTGCACACTCCTAGTTTTCATAGGACCACACAAATCAGTATGCACAAGGTCAAGCAAGTTGTCAACAGTGAAAGATTTACCTTAAAAGGTTGAGGAAGACATTTTCCCCAATTGACATTCTCTGCACAAGGTATTATCTGGTTTGCTTAGCACCAACAACCCTCTAACTGCCTTGATCTTACTAGCCTTTACAATGTTATCAAAGTTTACATGGCAGAGTCTCCTATGCCATATCCAGCTATCATCAAATTTAGCCATAAGACATGTACTTATATTTGCATTCAGATGAAATAGGTTACCTTTGGTCTACATGTCGGTGGCCACCAATTTACCATCTTTTCCTTTGATTCTGCAAACTCCATTCTTGAATTCCAGAGTGAGGCCACTGTCATTCAGCTGGGCAACACTTAGATGGTTGTGTCCGAGACCATCAACCCAGTACACATTGTCAGCACTACTCTTTCCATTCAGAGAGATGGACCCTTTGCCTTTGACCATGCATGGTGCATCATTGCCAAAGTGAACCACACCACCATCATACTCCTCCAAGGATAGAAACTTGCTCTGGTCACCTGTCATATGGTGAGAGCAACCACTGTCAATGATCCACTCATTGGAATTATCAAACTGGGAGTCAAGAGCCTTCTTGTTTGACACATCTTCTTTGATAGCAACAAACACAATATCTTCATTTTCTTCATCCTCTGATTCTTCATCTGTGACACCTTCATCAACTACCACAAAACAGTTTCTTTGGTTTCCTCCTTTGAATTTCCTGAACCTTTCCGGTTTGTCCTTGTTATCGCCATTAGGACAGTTTATAGCAATATGTCCTATCCGGTTACAAGAAAAGCATTTCAAAGGTAGCTTGCCTTTGTATTTACCGGTTCCTTTAGGAAGCTTCCTGGCAAGGCGAGCTTCAAATTCCATCAGAATCTCCTCATCATCCATTTCTCTGCTCTGTCTAGGTTCACCATTGGTGCTAGCTTCTTTTCCTTTTCTGGATGGTATAACAAAGGCTTTAAAAGATGATTCGGTCTTTTGAACATTGCCATCAAAACTATTTAGCTCATAGGCTGTCAATTTGGCTATGATGGAGTCCAAGGATACCTTAGTCTTGTCTATTGATCTCAGCTCCTGAATAGCAGCAACCCTTATTGCATAGATCGACAATAGATATCTCAAGACTTTGCTTACCACAGTGGAGTCTTCTATTTTACCACCTGCACTCTTGATATCTCCAACAACAATTTTGATTCTAATACCATACTGTTGAATGGTTTCACCTTCAATTATTCGTATGTCTTTAAACTTTCCTCTAAGGCTTTCTTCCTTAGCTTCTTTTACATGCTCATCACCTCCATAGATATTTTCAAGAGCATCCCATACCTCTTTAGGATTTACCTTATCCTAGACATCAATGAACTCAATATCAGATAAACTACTGATTAGGGCTTCCATGACTTGCCCATTCTCCTGTATCTCTCTCTTTTGATCATCGGTGAGAGTACCAGTAGGGACAACATAGGGATTCTCAACATAGCTCCAGTGTTGAGTACCCATGCTTCTGATGAATATCTTCATTCTATCTTTCCATATGCTAAAATTTTCCTTGTTAAACTTTGGACCTTCCCTCTTCATCATTACAACATGATCTTTCCCTCAAGCGATTAAGCTTACAACACAAAGGACCTGGAGGACGCTCTAATACCAATTGATAACTCAATGATGAACAAATAGTACCAAATTGGTACTGAGAGGAGGGGGTGAATCAGTACAGACAAAATATAGACCTAAAATGGTTCAACAACAATTACTCCAAATGATTGACAAACAGTGACACTGGTTTAAAACAAAGTGCAACCGGTAAAACCCATAACAACTAAAACAATCATAAACCGGTTACCCACTTAGCTTTCCACTCAACTCAAAACTACACTACCATTTCACTCTTATGTATGAACAGGTAATCTATCATCATATCTTCACAACAACTAGTTCAACATGTTTTATTGATAGACATAAAACACAGAACCATCATATGCTTAACAGGCAATAACAAAGAATCACAAGATAAAAGCATCACACATGACACACATATTTTTCACGTGGAAACCCAACTAAGAAAAATCACGGTGGGGATGAATACTCACAAGCTTGTTGTTGAACTCTTTGGAAGTCCGCTCTGTTAGGAGCCTTGTCCTGTTAAAGACAGATACAATAGGTTCTGTTAGGAACTGATCCTGTTAGGGATCACCCGATTAAGGGATGGCTACAATACCCGGTTAAGGGTTAAACCCTGTTAAGGGTACCTTGTTAGAGGATTTCAAGAACTCAATAGATAAATGATTTCCAGAGCTCTCTAGCTTTCCAGATCTGAATAACTTTGAGTTACCCTGTTAAGGGATTTACATCAAGCCGGTTAAGGCTACCCTGTTAGGGGATTTTCCAACTATTGAGGTGGTTAGAGATCAATAGGTATTACAATGATCTGGTAACAACACTCAATGCCAATGTAGATACGCTTAAGCTCCTTTTCACCTTCTACATTTGCACTCTACAGGTATCACTTCTCTCCTCTGGTCTGGCAAGAATCACATATCCCTTCTCTTGGATACTCACACACAACTTTTGCCAACAACCTCTGAAAGAATCACAACATCGACCTTATAGGACAACAGATAGGTCAGTAGCATAAACCCTAAACCCTAGACCTATTAGGTTAAGGAATTCAAACGGTTCAATCATGACCGTTGATCATACTATATTGAATGCAATAGTCTTGATCCAATCACAAGACATTCTCCATCGTTCGTTTTCCACTGATTTCATGGTGGCTGATAACCCATCACACGTTATCACCGTTTACAGACTTCACACATTCCCAAGGTATATAGGATCACTCTTCTTTATGCAAGATCTTTCACGTGCACAAGGCTTACATGGCAACACTATCTGTTCTTTGTTATCATGCTAACTTCATCACATAAAGATCATCGATTGAGTCACACAAGCTTGAGATACTACAACCGGATATCCTGAAGTGGAAACTACCTACCAACCAGTAGTCATACAATGCTTCCATGTGCCGGTTCCCATGACTACATGTCGGTTCACCTTGACATGCCGGTTCACCTAGAACAAATATACCGCTTTACTTTGGAATATATACCAGTTCTCACATATTGACATCAATGACAACATACAATGTCATTATGTCCTCATAGCGGTTCACATAATGCCAACAGGGTAGGATATGTAGATGACAGAAAGAGCACCACCAGCGGGGCATTCTTTCTTGGTAGCAGATTGATTTCATGGTTGAGAAAGAAACAAAGTTGTACATCATTATCAACAGGAGAATCAGAATATGTTGCAGCAACAATGGATTAAACAAATGTTGAAGGACATAAAGGTAAAATGCAAAGAACCTATAATCCTTTATTGTGATAATTCAACAGCAATTGATATATCTAAGAATCTGGTATTTCACTCTAAAACTAAACATGTTTGAATCAAATACAATTTTCTGAAAGAGAATGTAGAAGCAAAAGAAGTAATATTGGTTTATGTGAATATTAAAGAACATATTGTAGACATCTTTACTAAACCTTTGCCTAAGGAAAATTTTGAATATCTCTGAGACAGCTTGGGGTCATAGCCTCACCGGTAGAGACTTAGACAGTTGATTCTTGGCATCAAACCGATAGCTATTTCTCAGGGGGAGTAGTTGGATAAGTTGGTATTTGTAATTGGCTCTATGAACTGGTTGTGTTTGGTATGTGTTTATCTTTGGCATTTGATGTCAAAGGGGGAGAGATATCTATGGAAAAACACATTATCCTTTGGGGAGAGATTATTCATTAGGGGAGAGATTTTTACTCTCTACATTTGTATTTTTATTTTTAGTATTCTGGAAATTGTTGGTTTTTGGTTTTTGGCATTTTTGCTTTGGCACTTAGATGGTTTTTCCATCTTGTGTTTCCATCAATGCCAAAGGGGGAGATTGTTGGTATTATGGATATGTTGCATTGGTTTTGTCATTGATGTCAACACTTATCAACACTTATCCTTCTGAAGATCTTTGGTTATGTTCACTGGCAAGTTCAGTGACTTATGCATAGTCACCGATATCTGGTTCATCGACAGGTTATATTGTTCACCAGCACTGAGGATGACTTGTTATCATTTGGAGACCACTTGGTTATGTCGAAGACTTGGTTTGGACACTTGGTTTTGGAGATTTGGTTATTGGTCTAATCGGGTTGACATATTTGCTGTTACCGACAAATTGGTCTAGGTTATGGATCGACAATCATTATCTATTCCAGATTAGCACGACACATTATGGACATGGTTTAATCAAGTAATATTGTTGTTGAGCCAACATAATGCATTGCATCTTGACTTACTTGTAATAAATTTTATTATATTATTCTTAGTAATCCGACCTACACATTTGGTCTTAGGTTTTGGCATATATGCAAGATCTCAATTGAGAGATTGATAGAGGATAGAGGATGAGAAAAGGTCTTATAAGGTTGTGATATTTGGTATATGCGAATAGAAGTAGAGCTACTCACGTAGACATCATTTGAAGATTCAATGAAGGTTTGAAGGAGACAATCAAAGCTTAACTGGTATTGAATCCAACATTGGAGATGCTACTTAGAGCAGTACATTATCATTGGATTTAATCATCGAATTGTAGTCAGTGTGACTCTCATTTTGTGATTGAGCAGTGAGCTCTAGGCAGCTGGCGCAAACCCCATTTGTATACACATACTATGTGCAGTAGTATCATTTTATTGTGGGTAAGGTTTCCCACCGTGGTTTTTCCCCTTACAGGGTTTCCACATACAAATCTCTGTTTTATGTGTTGTGGATATTGTTTCTCTTTCTGTTTCATGCACTAAGTTTCACTGGTACTATTATTGACTATTAATCTATTTACTGACATTAAGTTTGGTTTATCGGTATTAAGTATCAAGTTTGGTTAAAATATATTTGGGTTGAAATTAATAGAGAACGTATTCACCGCCCCCCCCCTCAGTTTCCTCTAGGTCCTAACATCTATATTCATTTCGAGTCTACATGGAATGTGGACACCTTTAGAGGTGTAGTTACTTATTTGGCAAGTGTGGTTTCTTATGCAAGTTTAGTAATAACTGCCAGTTGCATATTTTGCATGAGTTGTTAATTGGACAATTACCTTTTGCAAGTGTGATGTATTTTTCACTTTCCATGTGGCATCTTCATGCTTGGGCATGGGTTTTGGAAACTTGTCATTTATTGTATTGTAAGTTCTATAAATACAAGTGTTTGCTAGAGGAGCTTAGAAGATGAGAGTGATTCACACATGAGTTATGCTATCAAATTTCTTCCAGAAATGGAGCAAGATGTTAGAGCTTGAAAATGTATTGTAACTTGTTACTGAATAATACATTGGCTTGATGTTTTGGAGTGTGGGTTTTTTTACTCGAAAGGGTTTTCCCCACATATATTTTTATTTTCTCTTTTATCTCATTCTCGTTGTTTTATGGTTTTGAAGTGTTGAATATGTATGCACGTACTGTTGCTAAAACTTTCTTATATCTATATAGATCTTTAAATTGCAACATCTTTCCTTTAAGGATTAATGTATGGGAAATCAACTATGTCCATTTTCACTTTTATGGCATAGTAGTATGTGCTTACATTATTATGTCTAAACTTTTTTTAGAGAAACATAGGATATTGTAATGTTCATATTGATCTTAGAGGTTTTTTAGGATGCTCACATTTCCTTTCAATTGGTATAAATCTTAGTTTTATGATTGCAAGTGCTTGCATGTGCATGTATGTGAGTTCACTAGTACATTCAGAGCTGATTTCCGACGGCCGTTTGTTGGATTTTTGATGAATTTTCGTCAGAGTGTCGACAAAATCCACTGTTGAAAACTCGGCGTCGGATTGGTCAACGATGCCATGCCCATTAGAAATTCGACAATCCAATGGACTCTGCCAATAGTCAAAGAAGTCATCGGTCGAAAGCTTGGTATTCGTCGTAATTCCGACGATGATCATTTTTATAAAAAAAATAAATATAAAAGAGCCATTGAAGGAAGGAAGTTCTTTCAATTTGTTTTAAATCCTAAGGGGTTCAGGGTTTAGGTTTTAAGTTGCTTCAATACCTGAGAAAAGCCCTTTTGGTTTCTAATTTGGCGTTACTGTATTCACTTAAGCGATGGATCCATTTATCATAAAAGTGTTCTCCCCTTGTCATTTACCTAGGCGGTCCCTTTAAATATTTTATTCTTGTTCTCTTTTAATCTACCTTTTCTAATGTCTGTTGGGCCTTATAAGTATCATGCGATTTTCTATTGATCTGACAGCCCGCATTGATTCACGACCAGAAAGTGTTGAAAACTTAGTTTCTGCGAAGTAGCAAAAGGTTAAGGTGGACTCAACATATAGGTTTGGACCAAAGCTAAACACTGATCAAGTTTCATCTGATCGGACAGATAGCGTGGTTTTGTGAGATCAAGCTGAACGTGTTTTAACCTTCGCGAAGTGGCGAAAGGGTTTGGCGGGTCCCAGAGATAAGCGGTCTTCTTTAGTTAAAGAATGATCGGGTTGGAAAAAGATCAATGGCTTCTTGTTGTTTCGTGGCCGGGAGATGCACGAGCTATACCTTTAGCGAAATAGTGAAAAGGTGGAGGGTGTGAGGCCCTACCCCGATTCAGGTTGACATTTTCAGTTATTTGCATATTGAGACTATTATGGATGCTTTATTTTATGCATTATGGACTTAGAACTTATATGATTCCCTGATTTGGATCACACTGACATATGTTGATGTTTTATTTCATGCATGATGATTATGAAACTTTAGATATGTTACTAGAATAGAATTACATTATGATGGTGAATGTCATTATTGGAAATTTGTAGGATTTTATTTTGATGAAAGAAAAATGATGCATATTTATGAATGGTTCATTTTTGGGAAATTATGTTAATTGCATATGTGAAATTGAATTTGAAACAAATGAGATATTGAATTTATTGTTGTTAAATGTATGAGTGTTTGATGTGTAATGAAATCCATGTATTTGATTATGTACAATTGTGATTATTTGGAGTTACTAATGTGTTAATTGAGATGCGCAGGAAAAATTATCCATGTGACCATGGAATTTATATGGAGAACCAAGCCTAGACCAATGTGCGTTTGTTAAGCCAGGAGTTGTCTATTTGGAGAGACAACACCCCCTTGTAATGTATTTTATTTGTGATGTGTATAATGCTTGAGTGTAAAATTTAATTTATATGTATATGCGTAATCCTTCAAGAGACAAATTCCATGTGTGATTTTTATATTGTATTTTTGTTGTGTCACTTGACACATGTGCTGATTAAGTGTCATTGATTTTGACTTGTCTCTTGGAGGGAGTTTTGTTTCTACCAAAGCCATTCAAAAACATGAGTGTGGTCCCAAATTTGCCTTGGGGTAGGGAGTCTTGGGAGTGGTCAACTCAAGCTTGACCCGTAGGTAAACTTCAGTTGGGTTTCCAAAGGGTTTAATGGACTCCTAGGGTAAGTTTTTAGGCTTTTCCAAAGGTCCAAAGGGTGTACCTATGGGTTAGGGGTATTTTGCAACATGTGGCTTCTCCCATGTGACTATTTAGTCACTTCAAAAAGTGGTGTTTTCAAGATGAACGAAAATTCAACTTAGAAAGTTCTACCTAGGATAGAGAACCTTCCTTTTGGAAGTTAAACTCTCTTCCCCATCTTCTTCCACCTTTTCCCTTTCCACTTTTGGTAATGTGTAAGAGTTTGGGAAGGGCAACCAATGGGAACTCACACCTCACCCAAGGGGCTGGGAAGAGTGTGAGAGGCCTTCTTAGGCAAGAATTTGGAAACTTAGTGAGTAATCACCCACTCTCCTTTCTTGGAGATTATGCTTGTTTGAAAAAGTTAGTAGGAGATTAGCACTTTTGGTGGGAATTTGGAGAAAGTTAGTGTGGAATTGGGCAGCTCATCCCCAACTAATTTTAGCAAACCTATTGGCAGAATAAGGTTGGTTACTTCTTACCTTCTCTTGTTATGTTGTAAGTGTTAGTTATGTTGTTTTGTAAAAGAAAAGAGTTGCTTGTAAGAATGTGTTTTATAAAGTTTTTGTTGAAGTTAAAATGTGTAGTTTTCTTTTCTATGTGTTTGTTTGTGTTTCTTGTTGTTTTTGGGTGTGTCCAAGATCTCCTACCCTTGGGAGGGTAGGAAGATCTTGGGGTGGAAGGAGTATGACAGCCATGGGTGAGAGGCTCTCCTCATGGAGAGTGTTCTCAAGGGTGTCCTTGGTGACCCTTGATGCATAGCCTTGTGTATGCATTTGGGGGTCATAAGGGGAGTAAATATGGCCTTGAGCCTTTTGGGGGGGCATAAGGATTGTGGAAGTATTTTTGGTTGCATTTGTGTTGCCATGAGGTGGCTTATGTTGTATTGTTTTTGGCATGCATTCTCCCCATTGGTACTTGGTCCACTTCCACCCATGGAAGAGTCACCATGAAAGTGGTGAATGTGTAGCTTGGGAAGGGATATTTGAATGTAAATGTGTTCCTATGTTTGTTGTGGGGTTTGCATGTTTGTAACCCATCTAGTGCTTGGTTCTCCAAGCTCGGGGGTGGCTTCTAGTAAGCCTAGGCTGGGAGGTGAGCTTCCCATGGTCAAAAATGTATTTTATTGCAGGTTGCATGGGAATGGGAAAAGAAGGATTGAAGGACTAAGTTGCTGCCTTTGTGTTGCAAAAAGGATTTTGTTTTCTTTTAAAAAAAAAGTGAAGGATAGATTCAATGTAATAGTTTGTGTAAAGAATGAAAAGTGAGCATTTGTAGTATTCTCTTTCAAAAAAAAAGTTGTATTATTTTCAAGTTATTATGTAGAGAAATAGCATTGTTGGGATTTCATCCCATTTGAACTCATGTTTATTTTGTATCCATATCTATCTTGTATTTACATTTGTCAATGAATACATATATTTTTCCTACTTGTAGTTTTGCAAAAGAAAATGAAAATGTTAGTTTGCATCTAGATTCTTAATGTTTTGCATAAAGAAAAAGAGAGAGTTATGTATGCACTTTTGAGTAAACTGAAATTTAGAGATTAGATGTTACTCCATTCTTTCTTTAAGTGTATATGCTGCTGTATATTTAATTAAAAACAGTCTTTTATTTCCATTAGTTGCAGAAAATGAAATCCTAATAGTTGTAGTCTATTTATTTTCCAAAGGATTAGCATTTAGTCTTAGTATATTTGAAAAAAAATATATGTTCTTTCTCATTAATCAATCTGCAATAAACATAGGAGGGTTCTTTAGGCATTTCAAAGATTCTTAATAAATGAAAATGGTATTCACAAGTATATAAATATTTTACTCTTTCCCCTTTAAAATCTGCTTATTAAAAAAAAAGGAGAAAATGATGACTTTCTCAGATCTAATATATTACTAGTGAGGAAACTGATTTAATCTCCTATTCTAGATCATTCAAACAAAAAAAAAAACATATATATAAATATATTCTGTTATATCTCAAGAAAACCATACAAAATGCCTCACATATATTTATATATATATATGTATATATATATATATATATATATATATATATGAATTTTACATTGCAAATATATTCTGTTTATATCTAAGAAGCCAAACAAAATGCCTCATATATATATATATATATATATATATATATATATATATATATATATATATCCATTTTATAAGAAACTGCCAGTTACATACAGATAGCTTTATGCATTTTACTTTATCAGATTTTATACACATAAATCTATACATATATGTATATATATATATATACTTGTGAAAATGTTATTAAAAAAAAAAAACATCATACAAAACTTTGCCACGAAACATGTTTTTTTTTATTTTAACCAACATAGCAAACATTACAAGACGCAGGGAGTATGTAATGTGCGGGCCGCAGCACCCGGCGGCGGCGGCCGCAGCCTGCGGCAACCGCAGACTGCGAGCGGCGACGCCGCAGCCTACGGGAGCCGCAGACTGCGGCGGCGCCGTCCGCAGCCGGCGGTGCCGCGACTGCGGTGGCCGCTGCCAGCTCCCTCTCCCCCCCTGCTCCGCCTTCTTTTGATTTCCCTGCGCTGCGCTGTGTGGTAAACCCTCCTCTGCCGCGTTCAAACCCTTCTCCGCGCACGTTGCTCTCCGCTCCGCCCGATGTTGACGATGCAACATGTAAAAACAAACGCAAATAAAAGGAAAGGGGTGGGGTGGAGGTTGGGCTCGGCCGCCCTGCGCGCTGCTTGCTCGGCCGCCGACTCTCCTCCTCACACCCTGCACGTGACACACACACACAACACAAACAAAAAGAAAAAAATAGGGTTAGAATCGATGGTTTTCACACACGCCCTAACCCTAACTTCGGGTTAGGGCAAAGGCATTAAGTTTTTAGTGTGGACTAAAAAAAAAAAAATATAATGAGGGAGATAGATAAAAGGGGGGGTGTAATTTAAAAGGGGGGGAAAGATAACTTAGTATAGTAAAATTTAAAACCCCACTCCCCTTTAGAGGTGCATTCTTAGATAAAACAAATAAGGGAATAAATACATGGGTATATATATATATATATATATATATATATATATATATATATATATATATATATCCCGATAATAGTAGATTAATTATAAATTAATGTGTAGATGTATAATTAAGTTGGGAATATTTCCTCTAAATATTTGATCGATGTAGGGGAACTTTATAAAAGGAATTTAATACCTAGGAGTGATTAGATTTTTTAAAAAATAAATAAATAAAGAGGTGTAACCTCTAAGTTCCTTGTAGGGCCAAGAGGGCCAAATTTAGTAAAAGATTATAAGGTAATTTAAAATTATAGGGGTTTCTTTCGAATAAGGTGTTTTAAATTACGAGGGTAAATAAACTTAGGAATCTTAGAGGGTTAAGAAAGATAAGGCAAATTTTAATAAGTTTAAATTCGAGATTAATCGTTACTCTTGAGATTTTAATTATTTATTAATGAAGCTTAGTAAATTTCATTTTTGGGAGAAATTTTAGCTTATAGATAACTCAGTTATCTGCATTACTAAATTAAATTTAATTACCTGATCGACACAAATGTCGTAAGACCAAACTAAGTTGCTTCATTTTAACTAAGTAAGTCGTTAATTAGTTAAGTATTTAAAAAAAAAAAAATTTTCCGTTCGTGCCCAAGAGTTGGGCATGACAGAGGGTCTCGCTAAGAGTGGTAGTAAATGTGGTAACTCCAGTTGGCGATGACATGGCAGTGACAAGGTACTCATTTGGCGGTATGTAGTGGGTCCGGGCAAGGTTGTCATAAAAAGAGTAAACAACGAGCAAGTTCTTGAGATCTAACAGCTCACGTGAATTCACGAAGATAAGATGCTAGCAAGTTAGTAATTGCGAAGTAGCGAAAAGGCCGATGGGCCCAAGGGACATGTATGGCATGAAGTTAAAAGAAGATCAGGTCTATTTTGATCTAACGGTTCTCGTGGTTTCATGGCTGCAAGCCAAACGAAGAATAATGTTTGCGAAGTCGCGAAAGACAGGTGGAAATCACACAGAGGAGTGATGTGGCATAACAGCTGCCGCTTTTTGTAGAGCTTGGAAAAAGATCAATGGCTTCTTGTTGTTTCGTGGCTGGGAGATGCACGAGCTATACCTTCAGCGAAATAGCGAAAAGGTGGAGGGTCCCGCTAAGAGTGGTAGTAAATGTGGCAACCCTAGTTGGCGATGACATGGTGGTGACAAGGCACTCAGTTGGTGGTATGTAGTGGGTCCGGGCAAGGTTGTCATAAAAAGAGTAAACAACAAGCAAGTTCTTGAGATCTAATAGCTCACGTGAATTTGCGAAGATAAGATTCTAGCAAGTTAGTCATTGCGAAGTAGTGAAAAGGCTGATGGGCCCAAGGGACAGGTATGGCATTAAGTTAAAAGCAGACTAGGTCTGTTTTGATCTAACGCTTCTCATGGTTTCGTGGCTGCAAGCCAAACAAAGAATAATGTTCATGAAGTCGTGAAAGATAGGTGGAAATCACACGGAGGAGTGACATGACACGTGGTTTAAAAAAGGGGTTGAGGGCCCACCTAGGTGTAACTGACAGTTATGTGGGAATAGTAAAAGGGAACACGTGGCAGATTAAGGGTGGAACCAAAAGGAGTTTCCAGGGCTAATGGCCAACTACCATGTGGCATTTATTAACCGGATAACAAGTGGGGTAAGTAATTCTCGAATAAAGGGCCCACTTAAAAGGCATTCATCTCAAGATTGATCCAACACTTCTTGTTGGTTTGTGACCTGAAGATGCCTGCAGTTTAACTTCAACGAAATAGCGAAAACTATTAGCCGTCAAGATGAGGCATGGTTAGTTAAAAGGATTGACGGTCCCAGTTGGAGTTAAAGGCCGGGTGATTTGAGTTTGATCTAATGCTTGGTGCGGCCTCGCAAAGGAAAAGTGCACGACTGTTAAACTCCGTGAAGTGGTGAAAAGGAGGTAGGGCCCGACACTAAAGCAAAGAGATTAAACGAAGATAAAGGCGATGTAATTTCTAGAGAGCCAATGGCCAACGTTGTTTCACGAAAGAAAAGAGCATGGGTTTTATGTTCTGCGAAGTAGCAAAAGAGTGAAACAAAGGAAAGACTTAGAGAAATTATGATCTGTTGGAGCCAGTTTTGAATTCAATTTGGTGAATTTAATTCTGAAAAGAAAGCCGAAGCATGCAGAGTTAATTTCTAAAAACTTAAATGCCAACTTACCCTTTTCAGTTCGCATCAACTTGATTGCTAAGTATTGTTTCATCGAAGTTTGTTGCAGAGTGAATTGTTGCAGAGTGATTTTCTTCAGGCGAATAATCAGGTTTCTTGTGCTTTTCTTGATAACTCTTGGTTTGTTCTCAAATACTGCTATGTGAATTACTTCATTAGAGGTCTGTGCTAGCTTCTAGTGGTATAATTGTTTGACTAGAATGGCACCCAGAAGAGAATTTACAGGGAAAGTGAATTACCAGGACCGAAATATCTATGATGATTTTTTAGAGCAATTAACCATGTCCACCAATGCTGGGGCTAAGGCCAAAGAGATAGTACCTAAGAACCCTCGTCTAAAAATTGGAGATGACCTTTATGATAAGGGTAATTGGTTGAGGGACCCTGAAATAGGATTGTTAAGCTTAGGACTCTTCAAAGTCGGTTTTGGGCAGAGGAATTCCCCAGCTCCTTTGAATGGCATATGGGAGTAGGATGTAGGAAAGCTTGTGGTCCCAGGTGTTTTTATGGATGTAGATCTGTTAGCCCTGATTGTACAGAATTATGACTCTGTGGCAAGATGCATCAAGAACATAAAGGGATCAGTCTTGATTGAGATAAATGAAGATGAATTCAAGAAAGTGTTTAAACTTAGCGAGTCCTCCAATTTGTTAGAACCTATTGACTTTGAGTCATTAGCCCAGGTTTACAACACATAAAGGGATCATCTTAGAAATGGCCCATTGAAAGAATTCTTTGTAAAGATAGGGGGGTTAACAGTTGTAGGCCCCAGCATAATGGAACCATTCTCTCTCAGCCTATTCACTCTGAGAGCTAAGGGTATGTATTGGGCATTATGCCAGATTTTTGGAGAGGATGCTGAAAAGAATATGCCAACCCATTATATGCTAATGATTGCACAAATTCTAAACCCCTCCCTAGTAATAACATTTGATTATGCCTCATACCTTGCTGATGCAATTCATAAAGGGCTAGTAGGAATAAAAAATGGTAAGGTGGATAGGCCATTTGGATGGTACTCCATGTTAATGCATATGTTTCTGTTCAAAGGGGCTAATTATTTTGGAAAGGAGATGGACCTGATTAAGGTCAAGGATAAAGAGGAGATGCCAGTGCAATTGTGGAGTACTGTTCTATCTTGGGATAGAGAAGATGAAAGTTATTTAAATTTTGATAGATGCTTTGCATCTAAAATTAGGATTCTTCTATGCAGAGAAAACCCTAGAATTCCTAAGGCTCTTTTGGAGTTTCTTAGACCAAAGGAGTTTGCAGAGGATATCAAGATTGTTCACAATTAGGGAGACATATATTTGTACCTTGTGTCTACTATTTTTTGAGTGTTTGGATTTAGAGGCACCCCCTTTTTACTACCCTATCAGATCCCATTGAAGATAGGGATTGCGGAAGTCCTGAGACAAATTGGGGTAGTACAAGAAACAGAGCTAACCAATAGAGGTAAAAGGACTATTTTCCCAACTATTACCATGGCTCACCATTTTGTGATCACTAAGGGTGGATGGAGATTTTTTGAAGAATTATTTAAGCCATATAGGCTGTCTACTGTAGTGTCAAGATGTGCAGACCTCGAAGATTTTTTCAATGGCATGTTCAAAAAAAGAGCAGTGTGCAGAGGTAGGCCACATCAATTTCAGTTCCCAGAAGATCTGATTAGAAATGAATTCAGCTTAGATGAGCAAGAACTGAGGAAGGAGAAGTGGGTGGCATATAAGAAAGCCCTTGATTTTATCCATCAATTTGACACTGGCTATGACCCCCTTTCTAGCTTCAATCCATTTGAGGAGAAAATAAAATTTCTGATTCTTTATTTTGAAGATCTCATGTAGGCCTTAAAATAAAAGAGGGAGGCCATAATGCAAAATGAGCCTGATAAGGCTAAGATGGTATTGGCTAAGCCTGCCTTTGCTAGAGCTATCCCACGTGGTGACTATGTAATGCACAAAAGGTCAAAGTACACTGTGATAATGCCAGTGATAGGTGAGTCTTCCACTTCAAAAGGGAAGAGGAAAATTGAAGATGTCATTGACATCCAGGATTCCCCTAAGAAGCAGAGAGTGGGAAAGGAAATTGAAACTGATGAGCCTCAATATTCTCCATCTCAGTCTCCTATCCACATTGGAGATGAACAAGCTATGGTTGAACAATTATTGCTGTTAGGGAGTCTCAGTGAGATTGCCTATACCTACGAGGAGACCCAATAGGGGATGCCCGAAGAGCCACCTAATGCTAAAATGGATTTGACTGATGGTGAGTTAAAGGGCCAAGAAATGGACCTTACTGTTAAGAAAGCTAGTGAAGAATTCCTAGCTGACAGTAATTTTGTCACATCAGGAGCTTTTATACAGTTTCTATGGAAGCAAAATATTGATCAATTCAAGACTAGATGTGAACAGAGGAAAAGTGAATAGCCTCTTAAAAATACAACTCAGGTAGAAGAAGAGGTTAAGCAAGAAATGATGGAGGAGTTCAAAGCAATCACCCCTAAGAAAGGAAGACAAATGGTAGCAAAGGCTGGTGTATTGATTCTCCCTGAATGGGATAGAGCTGATGCCTTAGTGCTTGATGCAGTGAGGAAAGAAAAAAAGCCTATGGAAGGAGTGACATTCAGCAAAGATAATGCTACTCTTGTCATGTGGTCTTTAAAGAAGGATGAAAACAAAAGAAGGAAGGATGCATTAGATTCTAGCCTCTTAGGAGGCATGATAGTTAAAAGAGTCTAAGACACAGGGGTAGTGGAAGCTACAAGCATAGTCCTAGAGACTGCAAAGTTCAGTGTTTCGGTGGCAGAGAAAGAGGCACAAGAAAAGGCTAATCTCCAATTGAAGTTGGAGACTATTTTAAAAGCTTACAATGATGCTAAAGAAGGAATAACCAACAAAGACAACATAATTGCTAGACTCCAGCGTCAACTGGTAGGTCAATATCATCCCGATGAATCTTCTACACTCATGATAGCCTCCTCTCCAGCAAGACCCCCTCCTACTATTCCCATCATTGAATATCCCCCTTCTCCTATGCCTTCTAGTTCCCAATTACCTGAAAATGTCCAACATGAGTTGGAAAAATTGAAACAAGCTCAGACATTGTATGGAAACAAATATGAGGAGAAGGTGAAAGCCACCATCTCAAAGTTTGCTGACTCAGTCAAAACCTCCAATGTATACATAAATATGAAGAGGATTCTTGAGATTTTGATCAAATTGAGAGAAGAAGAAGCCACTTTGGAACCAATCCTGAATAAGTGGGTGCCTAGAGGTAAAGAGTTAGATCTCATGTGTTCTTCCCATGCAGATGCAGAAGAGAATGACAATCTAAGGTCCACATGTGAGTTTATAAAAGAGATGAATATTCTTTCAGTGGAAGGAGCAGGTATAAAAAGAAAAGCCCAACTTTATAGGAAAGAATATTCAAATCATAAATTTGAAATGTTTCCAGGAGGTTTCATTGGTCCTGTCCAGCTAAAGGAAGAGAAGACTTGGTTAAAGGAGGTGGACCACAATTTGTCCCTAAGGATCAATCAGATTATTAGTACTGATGACACATCCTTATTTGTCCAAACAATTGAGGAAATTGAAAAAGTGAAATCTCATTATGGTTTCATAGAAACAGAGATTATGCATGTACAAGTCACTTGGAAGCGGCTAGAAGATATGAAATAGAAGATTGCTAGTTTTACTTGGCCTAGTGATGATGTGTATCATGAGTGGAAAGATAAGTATATGGGACAGAAAGAAGATGCTTAGGAGCAGTTATAGGAGGTTGCAACTAAACAACAAGCAAAGGAAGCCGCAGATACTGAAAAGGACTTATAACCGCTTCTTGAAAATGACCACTTGTTTGTAAAAAACTTTCTTTTGAAGGGTCCAAAGCTTGTATGCATCCATACTATTATAAATGGATAGCAGGACAACTAAAAAAATGATCGCAAGTAATTGTAAGAAAACGCTGCAGAAATTTATCTGAGCTTTTTTCTAGTCTTATGGAGAATACTCTGAGTTTTGTAATATTTTCTCAAAATTAATATCAATATACAGACTAGAAATAGTGTATATACATAAATGTGCATAGCAGTCATAGGGCAACTCATGTCAAATGTGCAACTCAATACAATAAATAATCTTAGTTTGTAGCCCTGTAGCATCATAATGCAGTCCTTGACCAAGTATGCATACAAGAAACATCTAGTTCTATTAAGGCTCAAGCATCAAAGTCAGAGGTTATGACAACTAGTGAAAAACATCAAGAACAAAAAGTTTAGTCTCAAGAATTAGGAGTTGTAATAAAAAAACTTACAAGGATGAGGCATATTCATAACTTTTGCAGTCCCACCTTGGATATCAACACTAGAAGCAACTCATATTGTTTGTGTATAGACAAGACAATATGGGAGTTCATTATACCCAACAACTCATGGTGTTGTTGTTCGTGTTGGCTCTGTTGGACCCCGCAATTAAGATTCAATATACATTATTCAATAAGATTAACTGTGCAACATAATGAAATATTGAAAAGTGTGTTACCTTGTTGAGCTTCGCTTGGTTTCGAGAATAGTTTAATATTCTCTACTTAACAGGGTCAACCACATGAAGGTGGAAGCTCATTTGGCCCCTCCCCCCCCCTAACATCACTCTAAATTCCCCGTTAACATCTTATAACATTCATTCATTAATTCTTTCTACCATTAATAAAATATAGCATTCATTCATTAATATCACATAATGTTCATTAACACATAACATTGATTAACATTAATTAACACGCAACATTCATCAATATTAATTAACACATATCATCCATAACCATTAATTAGCACATAATTACATTCACTAACACATAAAAAGCAGTCATTATCAAATAAGTTAGATTACAATCATTTCTTTCTTTATTTTTTCTTTGAAGCTATGAAAAGACTAAGTGGAACATCGGTGTCTTCATCATTTCCCCCCTCTGCAGATGTTCTGCCAACTACTCGTGATCTCAATGTATGCCTAGTCCTATACCGAGGACGAGGACACTGAAGTGAAGGGGGGTCCTCTGCAATAACAAAGAAATGGGTTAAATTCAAAACAAAAAAATTATTATTGTTACAAGTATTTCATTAATTTAGAGAACATAATTGTTGTGCTCTTTACCTGATGGGGCCACATCATTTTGTGTAGCCTCAACCTCAACATGCTGAACACCACGGTCCTCTTCACCTGAGTGGGGAACATCACATTCTTTAGGTTGTGTACCCAGATCATGCTCCACTTACTCACCACCGACTACATGCTCTAAAATATTAATAAGAAAGGTTACATTAATTACTACTCTAATTACAAATTAAGATGTTTAATTGTATTAATAGCTAAATAAATAAATTTGAATAGAAAATGAATACCTCCACTACTGGGATACACATCTGGACCTTCATGTGCAGGTGGTGTTTCATAATTAGCAGGCTGCATTCCAATGACATGCACATTGTTATCATTGCTTGCTTATTTAAAACAAATATAGTCACTTTATTTGGAACTCAACATCAATTAGATTATTGGTAAAGTATTCAATTTGAAACAACTTCCATTTACCATATTTACCTGTGTGATGGATGCACTCAAATGTTGTGTATGCCCACTCAATTCTCGTAGCCGATCAGCCATGGCTAAATAGCCTTGCTGGTAGGCAATTCTCTTGTCATCTTCTATGGGCACTCTATTGAATTCAGAGCCCTGCATTTTTGCTTGGTACCGTGAATTTTGCTTGCATTGTTTGATAAAAAAAATGTTTGCAATTTATTAATATTTTGAGACAATATGGGAGTTTACATGAGATAGTTACAATTCGCACAACAAGTTTCATGTAACCACCAGAGCTGAGTTTGTGTTGCCCGTGATTTTCTTGCCTTGCCTTGGTTGCCTTTGACGTGTCACTCAGTCTATAAAAAGTTTGAAATATGTTAGATTATATAAATATAAAGAGTAATTAATTAGTACATAATTACATTCTTAATAGTATCCCGTACCTTCTTCTGGCATCTATTGGTGTATTTCCTTTTTTCCTTTCAATTCTCTCCTTGGCATCCAAAATCAGGTCCTTCCACTCCCTCTCTGGAATCATGGGGGGATGCTCGTACTTTAGCTTCCTCTCCAAATGGGTCTTGTATTGGTCCCTCACATACTTTAGATATGTGCCAGCTTTTTCAAGGAGCTTGGTTTTGTCAAAGGTGTCATTTCCAAACCACTCAACCATTTGGTTTGTCAATTCATCTTTTTACCTTTTTTCTTGGTCATTCCACCTTTTAAAGCAAAAACAAACCTGTTAGATTCAGAAATGAACTGAAGCTACATTTATTACACTTCAAGAAATGAATCAAAGGAAAAGTATTCTACTAATGATATGAAATCAAAAGTGGATAAGGGTTAATTCACATATGATGTACCACCTTTTACGTATGGTGGGCCCAAATATCTGCAAAGCAATGTCACTAAGATGTTTATAGAAAATATCATTGCCTGCAAAAAATTCATGGGATCAATATTAGTCCAAAACGAGTGATCATAAAGTAAATTACAATTAGAGTATATATAATAATAATTTTAAAGTACCTGGAACCTTTTGTATCTTTAAGGGAAGCATTTCTTCGTCACTCACCACGAATGTGGCCTGCAATGTTCCCATACTAGCAATACGAGAAGATCCAGGAAACGATGCTATGTTATCACACTAGTCGCCCGTGGCACATCCTCACGTGCATCTCCTCCTGCAAAAAATGAATCCACTATGAAATGGTATTAGAATTCAAGAAAGAACGCTTGAAGGGAAATAAACACATGGTAGAAGATAGAGCAAAAGAGGGATCTACCAAAAGTGGGTGGGCCAATATGATGTCCACTAGAGGATGTTTGCATGCTACGTGTTGCCGACATTGCAGTCGGCAATACAGGTGAGGGTGAGCTCTGATGAGGCGGCGTCGACATTTGCACAGTAACATTGACAACACCTAAAGAATAATACATTAAATATATGAAAAGTGCAAGAATTGTAAACAAGGATGAACCTTTATTTTGAAAATTGACAGTATCAAGTATGATGTGTTTTGGGTACTCAAAGTGATAAGCCAAGCAAGTGATAATACAAGAAAATCATCATCACTTGATCGTACAACACCCTAATCGTACGAACGACTTTCATGAGGGCGGATAAATTGCTGTAAAAACAATACGTACATATTTTAGTTAATGACATAAAAAGAGATTAAAATATAAACCATTATTGAACTTTTGTTATAATTAAAGCTTTCATTGCTGCTTACTTGCAAGTTTTCTGATGTCTTATACAATAATTCCACCCTCTGTCGTATCTCATCAGTGGTAGGATGCACGGCTGCCAAAGCAACAATCTCTTTTCTAATTTTTATAAGAGGCATTTTAAAGAATTTGACAAGGTCCGTGGGATCTTCAGGGTCATCATTGCTTAACCCTAATGATTCCACATCCATAGAAAGGTGCTCAGGTACTCCAACTCCCTTTCCCTTTCCCCGAACATCCGTCTGTGTCAAGAATATCATTAACAATTACAAAATTAGTATAAATCACTAAGAAAAAGAACATAATAATGTAACAATTTGCTTCTACCTAATTTGTATAATTACAATGAGGTTTACCTGCTCGGTAGAAGTGTCGCAAGGTACATCTCTATCTGCGATATGTGATGGATCCATGTCGGCCTGTGACAAAGAAAAAATATAAAAAACGTTAGCGAAATTACATCATACACAACATGAACAACATGGACTTTGTAGACAAAAAGAGTATTAAATAATAAAAAGATGTTGTCATCAAAATCATTGTAAATTTTGTAATTCCTTACCTTTACTTTATGTAGACTATGTAGGATCCTCAACTAAATGGTCACATAAATAGTCACATAGCTAATAAACAATCCAATTTCCATAAATAAACATAGTTTAAAAATTGTCACATAAATAGTCACACCCCCTATCTCCATCTCCATATTAAATGGTGCATCATGAATTAATTATGTAATGGCATTAGAATTCAAAACATAATGAATTAATTATGTAAAAAAAATTCTATCAAGAAGTCAATATTCAATAGATAATATACTAATCGCATTCCTCATACATTTCATTCCTCATCATCATGAACATCAAGGTCATCATCGCCATCATCATCATCATCATCATCATCATCATCATCATCATCATCATCACCATCATCATCATCATCATCATCATCGTCATCATCATCGTCATCGTCATCATCATCATCATCATCAATGTCTTCACCATCATCATCACCACCACCACCACCACCACCACCACCACCACCACCACCACCACCATCATCATCATCATCATCGTCATCGTCATCGTCATCATCATCATCATCATCATCATCATCATCATCATCATCATCATCATCATCATCATCATCATCATCATCATCCTCGTCGTCGTCATCGTCGTCGTCATCGTCGTCGTCATCGTCGTTGTCGTCGTCATCGTCGTCGTCGTCGTCATCATCGTCGTCGTCGTCATCATCATCATCAACGTCTTCGCCATCATCATCACCATCATCACCATCACCACCACCACCACCACCACCACCATCATCATCATCATCATCATCATCATCATCATCATCATCATCATCATCATCTTCTTCTTCTTCTTCTTCTTCTTCTTCTTCTTGTTCTTGTTCTTGTTCTTGTTCTTCTTGTTCTTCTTGTTCTTCTTCATCGTCATTGTGAAACTATCGATCGTGATCATCATCCACTTCATCTTCTACTTCTTCGGTATCTTCTTCTTCCATCACATTATACTTTATCGGCCTTCCTCTTGGATCATGTCTAACAACAAATGACCAACCCGGTTTATGTGGAACCTCTGAGTAAAATACTTGCTCACATTGGCTTGGAAGAACATAGGGCTCATCCCCAACTAGTTCAAATGACCTTGTATTTAGAATTATAAAACCATTATCTGTTCAATAACAGTTCTATCAGGATCATTTTTATTCAATCGTAGCCTGTACCATTTGACGACGAACAAAACTAATTTGAAGGAATTAAAGTCACACTCAAGTATATCATCCAAAATGCCATAGTATCGATTTTGAGACTGTTGAGGATGAATGGCATTTCTCAATGAAATATTTGTCACCTCAAAGACTGCAGTCATGCCAGAATCACAAGTTTTCTTCGTGTCATCCAACTTTTTTATGCAAAATTTATGACCATTGCAGCACATAGCGTTGTGGTGTTTGACCTGCGATATGTCAAACATGTAAAATTTATTGCATTGTGAGTTGATAAACATATGGGTGATTAATAAATTTATACGTACCTATTTATCTCTTAAACCATATGCTAAATCAATTTTCCTTTGCATAACATTGGAATCTCCATTATGATGTGCCTCTTTAACCAATGAAGCCACACCTTCCCATGTTAACGTGCATCCAGAATGTTGACAACGTTCAATCCATACCGTCATCCAATCAAGATTGTTTGCAATATACAAATGTAGTGCATCCCACTCTTGACCAACTGTACAAAAAATAAATCGACGTCTTACAATCGATTTATTTTGAAGATTAAGAATTAATTAACTACAATAACATCTTATAATTACCTCTCACTTTCCTCAATCTACCTTTCCCCATCAAGTAATCCCCTTCGAATTTGTTAATGGTGTTGGGATCCCAAATGCGATCCACATGGATCTTTGCTGCAAACTTAGGAAGATATTCAGAAATGTACACCATAGTCTGGTATACCATATATCCCTCCACCATAGAACCCTCAGGATGTGCTCTTTGTCGAACCAAAGCCTTCAAAAGTTTTAAGTGCCTCTCAACCATCCACATTGACCTAGTGTGTACAGGTCCACACAATTCAATCTCCTCAACTTGGTGTATGAGGTAGTGTTCTTGTGCATTGAAAAAAGATGGAGGTAGACACTTTTGCATTTCACACATTAAATGAGGAATTTTTCTCTTCCAATATTTTATATTGTCTTTATGGATTTCTTTACATTACAACCACCTACAAGGTATTCAAGACGCAAAAAAATATATTACATAAGAAGTAAAACAAATCGCAAATATAATATCTATACAACGAACTAAACAAATATAACTACTTACCTTATGTATTTTCCAAGATCATATATGACTTGCTTGACATTATTGTCGAAGTCATCTAGGAGAGATAGAGGTAGAACGTATTGCAACAATTATAAAATTATCTTTTCATTTTTTTGTAACATAATGAAAAGTACACGCACGCTCAGTACTTAAATACATACTAAAAACACAAGAACATGAATTATCTTAATGAAGGTATGCCAATCATGCATTTTCATCCCTGGCCCAAATTCACTTTTCTTTGATATGAGATTGTTTATGTTCGCAGCAAATCCTGTGGGAAATCAAATTTTTTGAATGACTTCTTTTATAGCATTGCTTTGCTGGTCCGTTAATAACCAAGGAAGCTCGCTTATATTAATCTGGTCTCCATGGCTATTTGATTGAATGACATTTATCATTGCATGATTGGAATCCTGAATGTCACTACATATTTTGATAATTTTTTCTTTGTCATGCCTTGCATCCAATATTTTCCATAATTTCTCTGTTATATTCTTTCCAATATGCATACTATCAAACAAATGAACAATTTGTAACTTCTCGTAGTAGGGCAACCTACTAAATTATCAGGGATAACTTTTTATTCCCTTAGGAAGGTGGTCATTTATGCCTTCATGACCTTCATGATCATCAATCACATCATCGGTAAACAAAACAAAATAGAAAAAATGTTTTATGACAAACCAATAGATGGAATGGCATTACCTTGATGATTAATTCTATTATATTCCAACTTCCACAAGTGAGGTGTCATTCTTCGTGGCTTTGATGTATTCTCTTCTTTCCCATTGAAAAGATGTTTTTTCAGTATTTTGATACTTATGATTTTTGTGGAGAAATTGCCTATACTCATCAAACACCTGCTTTCCTAAACTTTTTGAATGACGAGATTTCATGTTTGGACCACAAACAGGACATGCAAATTTTCCCTTTGTTTGAAGACCTACAAGATAATGTATAATTGGATTAAATATGATAATTTTTTGAATTATAATGTTCATGCACAACTTAAACACTATAACATACCACAAAAATGTGTTAGCCCCGGGGCATTGTGTATTGTCCATAGAAGTGTCGTACGGAATTGAAATTGTCTTTGTCCTATTGGTCTAGAGACATCATACATAGTGACACCGTTCCATAACTCCAGTAACTCATCGATAAGAGGCTCGATAAATACATTCATATCTTTTACTTGGTACTTACCTAATTGAATGAACAAAAACATTACATAATTATTATGACCATTTTATTGCAATATCTATAATTAAATTTAGACGATTATATTTAAATGATAAAATACCTTGAACAATCATTGCCAACATTATGTGCTCCCTCTTTATTGACATCCATGGAGGAATGTTATTGTTGATAACAAAAACAAGCCACATTGAGTAAACATATCTCATCTCTCCAAATGGATTGACACCATTCGCTGCCAATGAAAGCCTGAGATTACGAGGTTCTTCTTTAAAGTGTGGCCACTTTTCCTCTATGTCCATAAATGCTGAACCATCCACAGGCATTCGAATAATGTCATCTCAACTTCTATTGCATGCATGGTAATCCATAAATTGTGCCAAGCTAGTGCACTTGAATAATCGTTGCATACGTGGAATAATGGGAATATAGCGAAGAACCTTGCAAGGAACCCTTTTTGTTATTTGATCTATTTGATATCTATTGATATGACATTCAGGGCATTCAGTTCAAAATTCATGTTGTTTGTGATATATAATATGATCATTGGGACAAGCATCTATTGCTAGATACTCCATTCCAATATCTTTCATAACGACAGATAATTCTCGGTATGAGCGAGGTAGAATATTTGATGGTGGTAACAAAAACTCACCTATCAATCTACATCAACAAAATATAATTTGTTATAATAAAGAATATTAATGGTACAACATGATTCACAGTTTATTATGACATATATGACATGACTTAACATACGTGACATTGTTATGTTGGATAAACCATCCATAACCTTCAAGTTCACCAATAACAATACAACAGAGAGAAGAGTTGCCTGCGAGCCTTCATAAAGGGCCTCAGATGCCTTCTCAAGTAGAGGGATATCATGAAAAACATCAAGGTCATCTTCATCATCATTATCGGCTGCGCAAGTACTAAATGAGTCGTGGATCAATGTATTTGTACCATCATCTTCAATTGTGTTTTCTGGCTCATGATCGTCATCTTCCATGGGATCATTATCTTCAGCTTCAATATTCACACCTCCATGTTCGTCCACTTCGAAAACCATATTCTCAGGGTTGTGTTGATCCATACCATATGCTCCGGTGTGCTCGACCTATATAAAATTGATATACATAAATAAACCGTGATCATGTTCTCATCATCACTTGATTTATTATGTATATAAATTGTCAAAATGATATAATGAAAAACCTACCAATGGATGATAATCATGTCCACCTTCAATGTGACCATGCAACCTACAATGTTTCTTCACTGTTTTGATTAGAAGTCTTCTAGTCTTTAACCCCTTACAAATTTTGCATGGACAAAAACATTTTCCATCACCTTTTCTTTTCAAGTTAGACCACAATCTAGCAATTGTCTCCTTATTTTGTTGTTTGTTGATATTGTCTGACATGGTCTTTCTTCACAGGCAAGAAAATATAAATTATTGTCTGACATGGTCTTTCCCTCAGGAGCTGGTAGATCCTGCTTCCATACTTTAATTCTATTTTCTCAAAGGACAATCCTAAAAATCCATGCATTGCAAACAACTTTTTACACCTTTGTTGGTTGTGGTGGCGTCACAAAGAGTTTACATCAATAAATGAAGAACATGCCAATGCATTTAATGCAACAGTAGAAGTCTATCTCTTATTCAATATCTCTAGTGAAACCCCCATGATCTTTTGTTGGAGTAGAATTTGTTATATTCTAGAAAGGGTCTTGTCCTTTGTTGATGGGATATTCATCTACCTCAAGAAATAACTGTTCTTTTCTCCAACAAGAAGTGGAACTAAATGAAGATCTAGCACCATGAAATTAATCCTCAAAAGGATTACTATAGTTAGTTTTGGTAGATAATGATCTGGGTAAAATACTAATGTGGCTTTATGAAACATTATGTACTAGCTTAGAATACTCTAACAACTTTGGTGCGACATGCTACATCCAATTAAGTCTCCATCGATATCTCTATTGTGTTTATGGATTGGGATTCAATGTACTCTTTTTATACACAAATTTTACTTTCAACTGAGGAGGTTTGTATGTACTTACTTGTCTTTCGATTGTATCCCTATTTCAAGATTTTCTTCTATCAACAAATCATTTGTTGTAAGTTGTACAAGTGGAAGCTTGAACATGCCTTCCATGCTAGCCTTGTTGATACGTTCAACACCATCTTATGCAACAAATCTTTAGAACTCCATTTTTCCAAATTGAAGAGTGAGTAGTAGGGACAATCTAGGGCACTTACAGAGGTTTTGCAAGAGAGATAAATAGACCTAAATATTATGGCTTAATAATGATCAATTGGTAAATAGATAAGAAACTCTCAATATCAAAATGACTTTCTCAATTGTCTTTACTAGAAATGGATAGATCTGCTAATAATGGCTTTATGACTGTTTGTCAACTTTAGACTCAATCCAAGAAGAGCTATAACTAATATGTGATATCTAGATTTATGATCTCTATAATATAACAATCCCATAATTATGTTTCCACGCAACTATACCACAACACAAACATCGTGCTAGTGTTCAGCCATAGCAATTGATATCCTAATTATAGAATGTGAAATATGCACATAACTATGAATAAAGATTAAGAAAAACAAAGAAAGATGCTTATTGCAAACATAAATGACTAATGGACAAGAATTGAATTCATTGTAGATAGTTTTGAATATCAAATTCACTTATTTGTGTGCATTTAGTAACTCATGTACTTGTGGCCAACCATTTATCTCTTTCATAAATTAAACACTTGTTAATAACATTAAATGGCTGAGAAATTATGTTTTAGTTGAAATTGAAAATAAAATATTTTATTTCAGGATATCTCACACTATTCCCTATCATATTTTAGACTCTCGGTTTTGTTAGTAGTGGTTTGATGTCTTTGGAGCTGATCATTGCATTTCTTTAGTTACGTTTGCCTACCTACTCCCAGCCCGTGCCAAAATGGGAGCTTTGGAACAGGGTATGGACATCCATCAAAGCATAAAAGATAGAGGAATTTTGTCAGATGTAGTTGCAAATGCACAAAATGGATTTGTTGAGAAGGCTTTAGAAACTTTCAAGCAAATGCAATCGGCAGGTGTAAATCCAAATTCCATGACCATTGCTACTATCCTCCCTGCCTGTGCCAAAATGGGAGATTTGGAACAGGGTATGGACATTCATCGAAGCATAAAGGATAGAGAAATTTTGTCAGATGTTGTAGTTGTAACTGCCTTGGTAGACATGTATGCAAAATGTGGAAGCATAGACAAGGCACGTGAACTTTTTGATAGAATGCCTGAAAGAAATGTTGTCTTGTGGACTGCAACAATTGTTGGATATGCACAAAATGGATTTGTCAAAAAGGCTTTAGACACTTTCAAGCAAATGAAATTGGAAAGCATAAAGCCAAATTCCACAACCTTTGCCAACATCCTCCCTGCCTGTGCAAAAATGGGAGCTTTGGAACAGGGTATGGACATCCATCAAAGCATAACGGATAGAGGAATTTTGTTAGGTGTTGTACTTGCAAATGCCCTCCTTGACATGAATGCAAAATGTGGAAACATGGACAAGGCTCGTGAATTGTTTGATACAATGCCGCAAAGAGATGTGATCTCATGTGAACAATCAACACGCGCGTATATGGGAGAAAGGGATTGTCGATACAAAATTGAATGCTCACTCCTCAATCACAGTTCTATGGTTTTACGAGATTAAACTAGGACAATTAACCACCACATGTATATTTTTTACAACATGAAATTAAAAACTAGGGAAATTTGAATCTACCTCCTGCGTGGGATTGCCTTCGATGCGGGTTTGATGTTCTTGGGGGTTGAAGTCACCACGGACGCCTACGCGGGATTGCAATTCACAAATGAATTCCCCGCCTCTTTTTTTATTTTGTAATGGCCGTTGTCGTCGGAATTACGATGAACTCGAGAACTTTTTTGAAAAAAAGAAAATTCTCATTGCTAATGCCTTCTTCGTCAAAACCAAATGGGTAATTTCCGTTAGAATTACAACGAATGCAGGTATTTTTTCAAAAAAAATCAAATTTGGCCACAATACACCTTCTCCATCGGAAACCTCAGTCAAAAATCTAGTCCAAATGTATTAGTGGTTGTATTAACTTGCATATTGATTGCATATGCTTGCATGTGAAGATTCATGGTGTTTAAGGGTTTGGGTATTGCTTCTAGAGATTTCTTAGCTTGACAAATTTGCTCTTAAGAAATCAACTGATGATTGATCCTTTCGTGAGTGGAAGTCTTGTAGTTGATCTTATTTTTGGGATAAAACATGCATTTCAAAGGATGGAGAAGATGTAGTTTTATGGAGTGATCATGTTGATATGATATTGATTTGGAGATCTTTCTTGAAAACATAAGAACCCTCATACATGATGGTGTTCTTAAATTTCATGGTTGTATGCAAAAAAAAATTCATGTTGGGTGTTTTCTTTTAGGCTCCTTCGCAATATAGAGAAATTTGGGTTGTCTTAACTACGATGTGATGTGCTTATATTGAGTGCTTGTTTTAGCTCTTGATATTGGAAGACACTATTTCATTAGCCATGAATACATGTAGGCTATGGAGTTGATCATTAGATAATTTGCAAGCTTCTGGAATAACCTATCTCTCTTGTATGCATGTACATGATGGTGGTTGTGGAATGGGCCTACAAATGGGCTAGGAGTTTCTAAACCTCTTCCTCCTTATGGATGGTTATATTTGGATGACTCAATTTTGTGTTGATCGGAATCGTATGGTTTATAGATTTTATGTTAAAATCTGTGTTTTTTGTAGATATACAAATGAGCTTTTTTTAGGTCATGGTTCTTTTGGGGTGGTTCTTAATGAGATATTTGTAACTGTAATGCCCCACCAGGAAATCCTGAAGGAATTAAACTAAAATACTAGAAATAAGAGCAAATAATTTTTTTTTTAAACTTATTAAGTTTAATGAGACAAAGAGTTAATAATAAGTTTATATTACACAATGGAAGACTTAACTTAACCCTAAAGGGTTTCCCAACTTGGTTAACTTGGTTTACCACTAACATTACTAACATTAATTAATCCAATTAAGTTGATTAAACTTAATAACATAGTTATACTAAAACAATGGTTAATTCATCCAATAGTCTTAATTATAGAAAACATAGCTAAGTTTATACATTAGGAAACTAACCAATACAATACATCTAATATTCAAATGAAATAAATGTATTAACATTTAATTTAGATTCATACATTGCTTGCATCAAAGGATAATAATTGCATTGCATTCCATTAATCACTAAGTTACAAGAATTAGATAATGTTTACATCACAATTTACATCTTGTCATGAAGGCATAAATATCAATTAATAACAACTGACCATGAAAGGTCCAAGGTGTGCAAAGAATGATCCATGACAAATGGGAACCAATTGGATAACAAAATGCTTGAATCCAATGCATAACTGGAACACCTGTGAAGCCAACTCTTGCAAGAAGGGACAAATACACTCGATGGAAAGTGGCACTACCACCCGACCATGTGGCTCAAAAAGAACCACCCCACTATGCTAGGAGATAGAAATAAGACCCACTACCAACCTAAAGGTATGCACACACACACAGGTGAACTCACAACATCATATAGACACACATGAAGTAAAACTCGCAGAACATGACTCCATATCAAACCAGGTGAAATCAACAAGACTACACACTAGTGACCATAAGGGAAGAGTGTCATCACATAACTTGGTATGGTTACCTTGGCAGGCCTCCATAGGTCCCGACCCCCATCTTGGGTTACCTTGGTAACCTCTCCTGAACCCCCAGCCCCATCCAAGTCTCACATGGACCCAAACAATCCTTTCATGAGGACAAGGTTGTTGGTTTGCCATTCCATGCCTTCTCACTGCATTCTGAGTCTGTACTAGCACTCAACCATGAGTGAGGTAAAATTATCTTACTTAGTGTTTTCATCTACCAAGCCCCCTAATGAATTATTAAGTTATCACTTAAGCAAATTTTTGATGGGTTACCCTGCTAACCACTTTGGGCGCGACCCCCAATCGAAAGCCACTCTCCCTTATGACACTTAACCAAAAATCATACAAACTCCCAAAACCAAGGTATAACATGAAATTGTACATGGAGCTCAAAATGATAGAAAACCACTTGGCCAAATAAAACCCTTATACAATGTTAACCAACTGACAAATCCTTGACTCGAGACATGAATAACCATGAAGACCACCACATGACAACATCTAACAAATTTAATGAAGGAAATGCAGTTTCAAAAATAAATGCGAATACAGTAAATTAAACACTCCTCTTCGCTAATTTAGAATGACAATAATTTTTCATTTCATTAAAAAAACAAATTGACCAAGGTTTTCTAACTCATCTACATTTCAAAATACATCATTTAAAAATCATCATTCCATCAAAAATTAAAAACCAAAATTACATTTATATAATTATGTATATTTACCAATACATATATAAAAAATAAAATTAATTTGTTAATTTAATATTTAATTTTTTCTCAAAATAAAATAATCATTTTTTTAATTTAAATAAAATATCTATCTTATTTTCCCAAAATAATATGTTTTTTAACCACTTAAAAAAAACTAAACAAAACATATATATATATATATATATATATATATATATATATATATTCAATTAATATAAAATTATTTTTAAAAACAAAAAAAAAACTAAAACATATTTTTTTTAAACCCACATGGGGGTTGTAGCCCACATATATGGGGGACAACGCTGCCCACATATATGTGGGTTGCAACACTCCCCACATATATGGGGAACAACGTTCCCCACTGTGGTGTGTGGGGTCGAGCCTTGGGCTCCCCTACGCACCACGCAAAATTATATATATAGATATTTTCATATTTAAAAAAAATAAATTCACAAATAGCTTCCCCAGCTGTAAACTCAGAAAATTTTTTGAGTCTAAAATTCAACATAATAGTCAAAATTTTATTCTTCTTATTTTAAAATAAATAAATCAACCCCCCCCCCCCCAACCAAAAAAAAATAAAAATCACAATATACTCAGAATTTTTTTTGAGACAATAACAGAGAATGTACCATTTTTTTTTAAACACAATTCTACTTCCAGGCAACCAAAAACTTCTTCTCCTCTCTTCCCATGAAAAACACAAATAAATAGAAAAAAATTAACCTAAAAGTCTATTCTAGGTTAAAAATATTTCTAACCAATCAAAACTTTTCTCATAAAGCGCATTTCCGAAAATGCCTTTCTCCTCAAAATTTCATTTTTCAATTTAAATTAAGACTAAAATTTTTCATTTCAAAAAGTCAATGAGGGAGACATTTTATTTTTCCAATTTCTAAATAACTTTTCAAAAATACATACACATTTTTTAATTTTACAACTTAAAATAACAATTAATCAAATTCCCTAATTTAATGCATTGAACAAATTGATTTAACAATTTATAATACTAAGGGGTCTAGTTAACTTTTTATCCCTTAACTAGTTAACTTTTTATCCCTTAATTTAAATATGCAAATACTAATTAAATACTTTAAGATTTAATAATTAACTTCACAAAACACATAACATGCAACTTACAAAAATCAAACAAACACATAACCCACATACCAACATAGGAAGGCTGGCATACGACTGACAACACTCACTATTGAGAAAAGCTAGGGTTAATTGTAGGGCCTTACAACTATCTCCTCCACTTCCATTGGGTCAATAAGGTATACTTAGACCTGTGAAGCCAGGTGGAGACGATACCCCATACCTACATGATACTTGTACCTGCAATTCCCCGCATCAACGATCCACATATGCATATATATACAACCACAATAAACACACTAGTAAAGGAGAATCGTGACGTTCCCTGTCTCACCGAAGTGAGTGAAGGAACATCATCTCCTCACACCCCATACACTCACAAACATGATAACATGCATATAACGTAGCTCACGTATAAAATAAATGTGTCACTCCATGTTAGTAATCCAATAAAAAAACATTTAACTATCAATAAGGAAATACAACATGAACAACATACATTGCAACTCAAATTAAAGCATAACACATCATAGCATAATGTCTGAGTAAAATATCACAATATAAAGTATCCACTAATATCCACTAAAAAAGTCAATTGAAGTCAAAACATATATCTAAAAAGTATGATCGAGGGAGGGTAACTACATCCTCCCCCCCAAAACTAGGCTTACTCCTAGAAGCCTAAACCATACAAGAATAAAGCTCTCTCATCTTTGCTGCATCCTCCCATGTAGTTGAGGTCTCATCATTTGGGTCCCATAGGACCCTTACCTGATCGATGGTATGACCCCTGAGGGTCAAACCCTGACGTTGTAGAATGCACACTGGCTCCATAGAAAATTGCCCATCCTCGACTTGCAATGTATTCCAATCAAGAACATGGGTCACATCAGGATGATAAGGTCTAAGAACAAAAACATGAAAAACATCGTGGATGCGAGATAAGCTTGGTGGCAAGGCAATATGGTTGGCAACATGTCCTATCCTCTCAAGGATCTCAAAAGGACCAACAAAACTAGGAGCCAACTTAGAACCCTTTCCATAATGAATTAGACTCTTTCATGGATGCACTCTCAAGAATACACGGTCGCCAACAAAAAAATGATGATCCACTATGTGAGCATCGACATACTTCTTCTGCCTATCCTATGCTGCTACCAAATTCCCGTGAATCTGCTCAACCTGCTGCTCCATCTCTCAAAGCATAACTAGTCCTATACGCACCTTATCCTCTAACCGATCCCAACTCAAAGGAGTATGGAAAGGACGACCATACAATGCCTAGAAGGGAGACATGCCTAAATAGCTATGATATCCATTGTTATAAGAAAAATCCACAAGATATAGATATTCCTCCCAATGTGACTGCTGGTCCATAATATACATGCGAAGCATGTCCTCCAACAATTGATTTACATGCTCAGTCTGACCATCGGTCTCTGGGTGATAAGCTGAACTAAAGTTCAACTAGGTCCCTAAAGGATGTTGAAGTGAGGTAAAAAATGTTGAAGTAAAGACATGATCTCTATCAGAAATGATCTGCCTAGGAATCCCATGAAGCCTCACCACATCTTCCATGAAAACTCGTGCCACCACTGTTGCTGTATAGGAAGATCAAATAGGAACAAAATGAGAAATTTTGGTCAATCTGTCAATAATGACCATGATGGCATCGTGATGACGCAAAGAAACATGCAACCCAACAATGAAATCCATGGAAATGATCCCATTTCCAATCCGGTACCAAACTAGGTTGTAAAAGCCCTGCAGGGTACTGATGCTCTGCCTTTACTCGCTAACATTCTAAAGACTTCGACGCAAAGTCTGCAATGTCACATTTCATACCAGCCCAATGATATATCTATCTAGGATCAGTGTGCATCTTCTTGACACTGGGATGTGCCGCATAAGGTGTATGATGGGTCTCAGTCATGATCAAAATATGAAGTCCATCCAAAGGAGGTACATAGATCTTCCCAAGATGTTGAAGAAGACCATTTGTTTCAAGGTTATATCCAGAATATCTGCCCTCTAATGGACTTCGAGTCTCAGTCATGACTCTAACCTCCTGATACCAGGTGTCTTGAGGAAGAATCCCAAGGATTCTCTCTCTCAAATCCACCCCAAGGGACAATGCTGCAACCTCATGCCACCTACGACTCAAAGAATCAACCATTACATTCTATTTCCCTTGAATATAACGAACCTCAAAATCATACTCGCAGAGGAATTCCATCTGTCTTCGCTGTCGAGCATTCAATTTTGGCTGCATCAAAATATACTGCAAACTACGGTGATCACTGTGTAGCTCAAACTGACATCCCAACAGAAAATTTCACCACCTGACTAAAGCATGAACTATAGCTGCCAACTCTAAATGATTAACTAGATAGTTCAGGTCGTGGTCCTTGAGTTTGTGAGACTCAGGCTACCACACAACCATCTTGTATAAGCATTGCTCCTATGCCTTCTAAAGAGGCATCTGTGCAAACCATAAAATCTCTGTATGGATCAGGAACTACTAAAATCAGAGTACTAACAAGGAGTTCCTTCAAAGTACGAAAAGTTGTCTCACACTATTATGACCAAACAAACTTCTTCCCTTTCCTTTGAAGAGAAATGATTGGGTGACCTATCTGGGAAAACTCTGAACAAAGTGATGGTAATATTTGGCCAAACCCATAAAACTCCAAACCTCAGAAATATTAGTTGGTGCTGGCCAATCTACAATGGCCTAGATCTTAGAAGGATCCACTGATACACCTTCTTCCGAAACTACATGACCAAGATAGTTCACCTCTGATTGGAAGAAATCACACTTTGCCAAGTTGGCATAAAGTTGATTCTCCCTCAAGCACTGCAATACTTTTTGCAAGTGGCCCTCATGCTCTTCCATAGATCTAGAATACATCAAAATATCATCCAAGAACACAAGGACAAAATGATCAAGGTAGGTGCAAAAGACCCCATTCACGAGGCTCATGAAAACTGAAGGCGCATTCGTCAACCCAAATGGTACCATTGTGAACTCATAGTGACCATAACGGGTATGAAAAGTCATTCTATGAATATCTGCATCATGAATGTGCGACTGATGATACCCAGATTTCAGATCGATCTTAGAGAATACCCTAGCTCCCTTTACCTGATCAAAGAGATCATCTATATGAGGCATTGGATATTGATTCTTGATGGTTACCTTATTCAATTGTCGGTAATCGATGCATAACCGAAGAGAACCATCCTTCTTCTTCACAAAGATAACTAGAGCACCCCAAGGAGAAACACTAGGATGAATGAACCCCTTGGCCAACAATTCCTCCATCTGCAACTTCAACTCACTCAACTCCTGAGTGGTCATCCGATATGGTGCTCTCGAAATAGGTTCTACTCCAGGAACTAAATCAATGCGAAAGTCTATATCTCTCTTTAGAGGCATACCATGAATGCCAATAGGAAACACACCAACATACTCCTAAAGAAGAGGGTGACTATCGAGAGCAACTTCCCTATTTCTCTCCTCATCCATGTCCTCAAGAGAAACTGCAAAAAGCTTACATCCCCGATGCATACACCGATTAAGTTGCATAGCAAATATCATACGAAGGGAAATAGGTTTGGAAATACCAACTATCGTAAATTGCTTTCCATGATCATCTAAACACTCCACTGTCTTCTGACAATAGCCTACATAAGCACTGTGAGATTCTAACCAATCCATCCCCAACACAACTCCATAGGACCCCAAAGGAATAATTCACATCTGGGAATGAAGGAATCTATGACCACACAAAAACTAGGAGCCAACTCTACTTGCCACCTATCTTCCTGTCTGGAAGATGCGAGCCCACATCACTCCACAATGGAGGAGGATATAAAGGAATCAAAAACACCTAAATCAAATAAGACTAAGATAGATATACCACCCAAAAAACCTGTACTCTCTCTCTCTCTCTCTCTCTCTCTCTCCTCAAGATCCTGATGGTGAGACTGTCCAATTTGCATATTACCCTATTGTTTGGCCTCTAGTCTAGGGCCAAATCTAGCTAGCACCTCCTGAAACATCTATCGCAGCTCCTCCCTTTCAAGAATCTGATGTACAGTGTGCTGCTCACTATGCTGACCATCCTCCTTATGCTCACTCTGATGCACACATTGAACCTTCTCTACACTCTCATGAGTGGGCTGCGGTGAAAAACTGTGATGGATTGCACTACATCCATGTCCCCTACCTCTGCCACAATCACGACCACCACCATGACCTCTACCTTTTTCTTTCCTAGCCATAATCTTAACACCAACACAAGAGAAAAAGTTTAGATCTACAGTCAGGATACTAATAAGAGAAACACAAACACTAAGACTTAGCAATAGGTCAAGTTGAACGGGCTCAATTTAAAACTAGAGTACCCAGTGTTGAAACCCGGCTCTGATACCAATTGTAACACCCTACCAGGAGAACCTGAAGGGATTAAACTAAAACACTAGAAATAAGAGCATATAATTTTGTTTTTAAAACTTAATAAGTTTAATGAGACAAAGAGTTAACAATAAGTTTATATTACACAACAAAAGACTTAACTTAACCCTAAAGAGTTTCCCAACTTGGTTAACTTGGTTTACTACTAACATCACTAACAATAATTGATCCAATTAAGTTGGTTAAACTTAATAACACAATTATACTAAAACAATGGTTAATTCATCCAATAGTCTTAATTATAAAAAACATATCTAAGTTTATACATTAGGAAACTAACCAATACATTACATCTAATATTCAAATGAAACAAATGCATTAACATTTAATTTACATTCATACATTGCCTACATCAAAGGCTAATAATTACATTGCATTCCATTAATCACTAAGTTACAAGAACCAGATAATGTTTACATCACAATTTACATCTTTCCATGAAGGCATAAATATCAAATAAATAACAACTGACCATGAAAGGTCCAATCTGTACAAAGAATAATCTATGATAAATGGGATCCAACTGGATAACAAAATGCTTAAATCCAATGCGCAATTGGAACACCTATGAAGCCAACTCCCACAAGAAGGGACGAACACACTCGATGGAAAGTGACACTACCACCCGACCATGTGGCTCAAAAAGAACCACCCCACTGTGCTAGAAGATATAAATAAGACCCACTAGAAACCTAAAGGTATGCGCGCACACACACACACACACACACACACACACACACACACACACACACACACACACACACACACACACACACACACACACACACACACACACACACAGTCGAACTCACAACATCGGATAGACACACATAAAGTAAAATTTGCAGAACATGACTCCACATCAAAACAAGTGAAATCAACAAGACTACACACTAGTGACCATAAAGGAAGAGTGTCATCACATAACTTGGTATGGTTATCCTGGCAGACCTCCATAGGTCTTGACCCCCATCTTGGGTTACCCTTGTAACCTCTCCTGAACCCTCGGCCCCATCCATCTCATGTGGACCCAAACAAGCCTTTCGTGAGGACAAGGTTGTTGGTTTGCCATTCCAAGCCTTCTCACTACATCCTGAGTCTGTATTAGCACTCAACCATGAGTTTATCTTACTTAGTGTTTTCATCTACCAAGCCCCCTAATGAATTATTAAGTTATCACTTACTTAAGCAAACTTTCGATGGGTTACCCTGCTAATCACTTTGGGCATGACCCCCAATTGAAAGCCACTCTCCCTTATGACACTTAACCAAAAATCATATGAACTCCCATAGCCACGGTATAACATGAAATTGTACATGAAGTTCAAAATGATAGAAAACCACTTGGCCAAATAAAACCCTTATACAATGTTAACCAACTAACAAATCCTTGACCCAGGACATGAAGAGCCATGAAGACCACCACATGACAACATCTAAGAAACTTAACCAAGGACATGTAGTTTCAAAAATAAATGTGAATACAGTAAATTAAACACGCCTCTTCACTAATCTAGAATGACAATAATTTTCCATTTCATTAAAAAAACAAATTGACCAAGGTTTTCTAACTCATCTACATTTCAAAATACATCATTTAAAAATCATCATTCCATCAAAAATAAAAAACCAAAATTACATTTATATAATTATGTATATTTACCAATACATATAAAAATATAAATTAATTAATTAATTTATTAATCTAATATTTAAATTTTTCCCAAAATAAAATAATCATTTAAAAAAATAAAAAAATATCTATCTTATTTTCCCAAAATCATATATTTTTTTTAACACTTAATTTTTTTTAAAACTAAACATAATATATATATTAATTTAATTAATATAAAATAATTTTAAAAAAACAAAAAACAAAACATATTTTTTTAAAACCCACGTGGGGGTTGTGGCCCACATATATGTGGGTAGCAGCGTTGCCCACATATATGGGGGACAATGCTCCCCACTGTGGTGTGTGGGGTCTAGCCCCAGGCTCCCCTATGCACTACGTAAAATAATTTAATAAATAAATTTATTTATTTTTTAAAATTTTCACAAACAACTTCCCCAGCTGTAAACTCAAAAAAATTTATGAGTCTACAAAAGAACATAACAGTCAAAATTTAATTCTTCCTCTAATTTTTTTTTTTTTTAATAAATCAACTCCCCACCCCCCCCCCCCCCCCAATTCACAATATACTTAGAAAATTTTCTGAGACAATAACAGAGAATGAACCTTTTTTTAAAAACACAATTCCACTTCTAGGCAACCCAATTTGGGCAAATTTTGCCAGCATAACCCCATACAGGGGTGAAATTCAACCAATTTTCAAACTTTCCCCAAGTTAAAAAACAATAAATAAACTAATTTCTATTTTATAAACAAATTGAAAACTTCAAAAATGAAATCTTTTTTCCAAAAACATAGTGAACAACCATTCACAAATTTTAATTTGTAAACCAATTCTTTCAACAAATAAATCAGAAATTGATTGGAGAATTTGAAATGAAACAAAAGAGGGTTTAAATTTCAAGTTTAAATGCAACCCTTCCTTTTCCAAACAAAATCTTCAATGAGTTTGCAAGCAGATGATTTCATACACACACATAGATTTTTCTTAAATCAAATAAACTTTGAAAACAAAGGTTCTTACAAACCAACCTTAATAAGCTATCTTGGAAGATAATCTAAGAAGAGCTAAATCCTACAACTGAACAAATTCCTCCACTAGAGATGAAGACCAAATTTCCTACCAAAAACTTCTCCTCCTCTCTTCCCGTGAAAAACACAGAGACAACCTTTGATTCTTTGTTGAGGAGATTGGACCAGGAGAGGGATGAGAAAAATGAATTGAAGCAGATGTGTGAACAACTAACCAATGTTCTTCTAAAGGTCACACAAACTTCTCAAGAAATTGAGCCCATAGGATCCTCAAAGGATACCAAAGCTCTAAAGAAGATTGAACAGGTAGGAGCTAAAGTCCAAGTGATGGATGAGTGGATTTCATGGCAAAGGCCAGAAGGCTCTCATCTTCTAAGTTCAACGGTGGGACTATTGGCGGATTATGAAGTAATCCATTAAGGAGAATGGACAAGGAGAGGGACGAGAAAAATGAATTGAAGCAGAAATGTGAACAACTAACCAATGTTCTTCTAAAGGTCACACAATCTTCTCAATGGATTACTTCATAATCCGCAAATAATCTTCTAAAGGTCACACAATCTTCTCTAGAAATTGAGCCCATAGGATCCTCAATGGATACCAAAGCTCTAAAGAAGATTGAACAGGTAGGAGCTAAAGGCCGAGTGATGGATGAGTGGATTTCACGGCTAAGGTCAGAAGGCTCTCATCTTTTAAGTTCAACAGTGGGACTATTGGCGGAATATGAAGTAATCCAGAGTCAGATGCAAGGAATCAAAACTTCATTATCACAGGAGATTGAGAAAGTTGAGAAAAGTACTACCTTTTGGAGCATATGATAGAAAGTTTCCTAGCACCATATTCTATAAGGAAATTAATTTTTGCATCTTTTTAGCCTTTTAATTCAATATTTTCACCCATAGACACATTGAAGCTATAAAATGAATATTATAATTGGATAATTTATAAATCCAATTAGTATTTATTATTTGTGTCTTTAATGTTTATTCCCAATATGCATATGGAGGGAAAATATTGAACTCAAAAGAGGTAAAGTTATCTCATTAGTTTGGGGTCGGATTTGAGTTTAAGGTGCAGTTATGCATGGGTTTGTGTCAGTTCTCCAGTAGTTAAGACATGATTTTGAGTGTTTCATGGGTCAACCTTTAGTTGACCAAGAGTTTACACCAGATTTCACACATCTATGCAGAATTTGAAGCCTTTTTGGGGGGATTTCTTTCTCTACTCGAATTTTGGAGATATTTTTGAGTTGGAGATCACTCTAGTATGCTTTCAGTTGACTTGCAGTCATCTCACCCTTGTTTTTGGAAGGCCCTTTTGTAAAAAGGAAAAAATATTTTCATTTGAGAGGGGTTCTGGATTTTTTCTCAAGCTTTGCAGAGATTTCTTTCTTGTAACCCATTTACAGTTTTGACAGTGAATTCAACAAAATATCAGTTTATGCCTTCACATTTTTGAGCTTATTTTTCATTGTGTGATTGAGAGTAATTATCATATTGTGTTATTCAGCAAATAACCTTTTTGAAATTTCTGTCTCATGCATGAATCACAGGTTATGCATTGTGATTTTGTCAGTTTAATTGTTTGAGAAGGTCATTTCCTTTCAATTTTTTTGAGTAAAGATCCTTTGCATGAAACATTTTTTGTGGTATATATTCAGAGATGTTATGTGTGTAAAACAAGTGGCTTTAGAAGAGTTTCTTTGTCATTTTTCAGATCATATGGTGTATCACCCTATTTAGGTTGTTAGTTTCCTTTCCATCTTTATTTTTTCCCTCTCCCTTTTCCCAATTTTTTTTTTCCAAGGTCCTATTAGAATAGGTGATCCATAAATATCAAGAACCGGCCTATCCGGAGGTCCAATCATACTATAGAGATAGGTTCCTAGACTATGGAGGTCCAAAAAATCTCTATTCTATGGTGCTCAATTGCTAGAGGTGTGTGGTCTTCTCAGTATGGAGATGTTGGTATGTGATCAATCACTCAACATTTATGTAGTGTTTTCTCGATAGGTTCCTAGACTATGGTGCTTGTATGTGGATATGATTAGCAAATCAGATCTATGCTTGATCTATTTTTTGAGTCATGTGGTCTACATGATTATTCTCTTTGATATCTTAGATTTGTAGGTTACTAATGTGATGATGAGTTTGCATGTTTCAGTGTTTATATCTATGAGTTGTACAACATTATCGATTGTCTTTACTTACATGTTGCATAGATGATTCCATGTGGACTATCTATATCCATGAGGTTGATTAAGTGTTGATGCAGTCCTGTTAGTTGCCCTTGTTCATGGTCATTTATGTGTTGGTATGTTTTCTTTGAGATGAGAGGATGGACGATGAGTGAGTACTTGGATAGTCGGTTATGGGGACTTGTAGAATGTTTATCACAATATTGTGGATAGCGTGGATACACAACTTTGTACAAGCTTTTGATAGTGATAATTTAATTCCTTGGTTTGGAGATCTTTGTTTCACTTGGTGTTTTCAACATTACAATTGCATGTGTGTGGATTTGGATGATCTTTATATTTTGAGATGGTTTATCATGATTCTTGGAGAGATCGATATCACAGTTTATTCGAAGCTTCAACGATGACTATGGATTCATCACTTGGTGATGGATGATCTTCTTTAGTGTTGCACATGTTTTGAAGGATCTCTTAGAACCCATTGTGGAAGAAGGGTTCTTTCAAATTTGCATGCCCACTATTTGGAGATGGTTATCTTGATGAGATTGGAGATCTTTGACATCTTGGATCCATATAGGACTCATGAAGTCTCTAGTTGAGGTGTTGTTTATGATTTGACAGGTAACGGTTGGTTCAGAGTATGTTTTTTGTTATGTCATGGAACACTCGTGATTGTTAGCTTAGAGTTTTGGCATGACACATTGCTCTTCAGACCATGATATGTTCACTTGGAGCATGTGATCTCCTAGGAGGAGATGGTTAGAACATGTTGTCATGTTTATGTTCCTAATTCATGATTGGAGCTATGATTTTGATCTTGGTTATTTCTCTTGGTATTGAGTGCATTGTCATGTGCTTGAGAGCTTCATGATAATGTAGTGTTGAATTTGGATCTTAGCATGTGTTGATTGATTGTTGGTGCTTGTAGCCATTTTTCAAGCCCCATTGACTTCCCATACAAGAATTTTCCTCATAGTTTTAGGTTTGTTCATTTGCAAGGTTTAACCCTTAAACCATAAACCCTTTGTCTTCATTTTTGACTTGCATTATAATCTTGTGTTAATCGTCTACCTCGATTACTATCCACTTAAGTGACACTTTGAAGGCCTATTTTATCATCTGATGACTGGCCTTGCTTTATCATCCATTGACAACCTCTTTTTTTTAAGCCTTCGATACCCCTGCATCTCTACGAGGGCTACACCCTTATTCCTTTGTCCCTTGTGGGTAGGCAAGGAAGTCTCTTTTTCATCATGAATTGAGCCCCTCAAAATCACTACTCAAATAGGTTCCTCAACTTTTACCATCCCGCATCCCCATGATAGTTAACTCTACTAGCATTTGGTGGTCGCAAGCATGCGGACCACAAGTAGGTTTCCCTACCTTGTGCTCTTGCAACAATTAATGTCCTAGTCGATTCTCCCTCACGGGCTTGCAAGAAGTTGATATTTTGACTACCTAGTTTTATTTGCTTCCCTTGTGCCCACATGGGCTATGTGGTGTATTCCCAACTCTCGGTAGTGGGATAACAAGCATCGTCTATTCAAATATCAACAAATTTTGTTTTAATCACTTGCTATGAAGATCTTCTATGGGCATCTAAGTCATCTGTTTTCATGTGATGATCCATATCAACAACCAATATTCAAACCTACGGTCTAAACTTCAAATCTCAACAATTAGGTGATGGAATACCAGAAAAAGAGGAGAAAATTGATTCTCCACTTACTCCAATGACCCCCCCTTGCAATAAGATCTATCAACTTAGAATGGCATCATAACTCTCCTCTAGCCTTGCACGTATGATCCAAGTGTGCCCATGTTGCTTTATAGGGTTGCAGGTGATTTCTTCTCTGACATATGACAATCAAGATAACAGATTTGTCTTAGAGGCACCCTAATTTAATGGGTTCATTCCTCATAGACTATAGGGGCATTTATTGGGTCCATTCTCTCCTTTTGAAGGACCAATTATACACACCAAGGATCAGATCTTGATTTGATCATCTTTGTAAGCAACCCTAGTTGGGTGAGGGTTTTGAATTAGTTGTAAACCTTAGTTATTCCTGATCTATAAAGGTTATTTTGTATCATATGTTTAGGGTTCCCCCCTCTTTTCTCTTATATAATTTATGCTCTATAATTGTAAATTTTCCTTGCCTCTTAATTAATAAAGCTTATCTTCTTACATCTTCTTTGTTTGAAGCAATTTGTATGTAATGTCTCACCTTTTGGTTTGAATGCATTTTCCTCTATTTCTAGATTGTATGTTGTGTCAATCATGCTTATAGATGTTGTTTATGAATGCTTCTTGTTCCCTTTAATATTTCATTAAGTTCTAACCTTCATATATATCTTAGGGAACTGATAAGAATAGTGATATCTTTACATTTTGGTGGTTTTCATTAACGTCTTATGAAATCATAGATATGGAGAAACAAATATTCATCTTGGTGCATCACCTCATTTCATTCTATGCATGTTTCCTTTTTCCTCCCTCCAAAAGTCATTCGATTAATTTTAGAATTAGTTTCTTGAGTGTTAGGTTTGTCTAACTTTTTCCACCTAGATCAGAAAGGAATTCGGCCCTCTAGAGATTCAACCCTATTGAGAAAGGTCCCACACATCAGGGTTGTTTCCATGTTTTACAAGGTTGTTGAGTTGATAGCTCGACAAGGGTGAAATTTTTTGTCTCAATAATTTATTGCACAACTAGTGGGATAGACTTCATCATTCTACTGATTAGATTATGCTAAATAAAGAAATCCAACCTTCATGCTAAGGAATCCATGTTAATCTTAGCATCTTGACCTTGAAGATGCCTTTATTGAAGAACTTGGCGACTCTACATTCACATTTGGTTCTTATACCAGACCTGGTGCTATTTTTAGGGCTAGAATTAAAAGAAGGGCATCTTCTAGAGGTATTTTTCAATATTTAGAGCTTTCATTTTCAAGTTGTAGAAGGAGAAGTAGAATTTCATTATCACTAGTTAGGGGTGTTGAAGTTGTAATCACCACACCCCCTAAATCTCTCTCTACTCCTCCATTCAATAGGTCATCACAACTTACGGCTTCCACTACTAATTTCAGTAGACCATTCTTTCATATAGCTAGAAATTAGGTTTTTGTCACTTTCAATGAGGGAAGTCCCCTCATTTTAGCCCAAAGAAATGATATACCAATGACTACATTAAAGAGTATACCCTATTTCCCTAGTGAAACAACCACTACTTCCATAGAGTACATTCAAGATATTGCAAATATCTACTCCATCCATAATATTAATAAAAATTATGTTGTTGTTAGGCTCTTGGCCACATCATTAAAGGAAAAATCCTTGTAGTGGTATAGAGGGTCACAACCCAACTCCATTCATAATTGGGATGAGCTAGGATAAAAGCTATGTGAGTATTTTGAAGATAAAAGTGATCATTTATAACTTGTTGAAAAATTAAATACCATCAAAAGAGCACCTCATGAATTTATGGGAGAATTTAACCTCAAATTTCAAAAGACATGGGATAGAATTCCTACCCTAGTAAAGCCATATCCAAATTATGCACATTTATACTATCGAAAAGCTCTCAACAGTGATGTAGTTGTCATGATACAATCAATGGGTGGAGTTAGTCTACGAAATGCATATGATATATCCATTAAGGGCAGAAAACTATTTGATATAAGATGGGGAAATATCTCCAAGGCCACCAATGCCTCTATTTCTAGAAGCTCCTACTTAGCAGCCCACTCTAGTTCCCATCCTAGTTGCATCTACAACCCAACCATCTACACCTCCATTCTCAAATGAGCTTCATGAGATCAAAACTATGTTGTAGAACTTTGACAATGAGTTGGTGACATTAAAGAAGAAACCATACCAAAATTGAAGACCCTATCAAGAACCCCAGTAAAATAGGCCACCTTTTTCAAGGACAAAAATAATGGAGTTATGCAAAGCCCTTGAATACCATGAATCATACAATTACAAATAACTCAAAGGCCCTTGTTACAATGCAAAATATTCTTTTTCAAGAGCATGATTGGTGTCATTCTTGCAATCAATCTCACAATCATAATGCATGTCAAAATGGAGAGCTTGTTCAATCTCTAGTTAATCAAAATGGGTCAACAACTTCAGGATAGCAATATGATCCAAATTAGTCAAGTGTCAGTAGTCAAACTCACATTCAAGGAGATTCTACTTTTGTCAATTGACAAGATGTAAAAATTTGTGGTATAAATTAGACAAGTAGTGATGTAGTGGCACACAATAAGATCATAGAAGAGATCCATGGAGAATGTTACACCTTCCATCGTGGCTCAAGATTAAATCTCACAAGGAGCCATATTGTTCTAAGTCCAAATCAAAATATAGTTTAGGAAGAAACAATAGGACTCTTAAGTTGCTCCAATATCCAAATTAGACCTTGTTGTTGCCAAAGGTTCTTCAAAATTAGTCAGTGTTCCTTTCAACATGGTAGACCAAATGAAGAAGGCCAATCTCAATGTCACCATATGGGATGACCTCTCTATCCCATTTCAAAGAGATTTGCTTCAAGAAGAATTGAAGGATGTCAAACAACCAAATGTATCAACAACAATAAAAAAAGTCATCTTCAATCAGTTTGGTTCAACCCAAGGAGGAGGAAGACTCAAGAAAAATCAATAAGCCACCTCCTTTCTATCTCTCTTTAATTTTAGGAGATAACCTAGTTTACAGTTGCATGATAGATTCAAGAGCTAGTAGCTCAATTATGACCAAGAAGGTATCTGATCTTCTTGGTATATAATATGAACCTATGGCTAAAGGGGTTGTCCAACTAGATAGAACTTCTGTAAAGATAGTATGAATAGTAAAAAAAATAAAATTAAACTTTCATCCATGGCTTGGGTGCACTGTCTTGGAAGACATATTAGCCATAGAACTCCCTGTTTTCTTTTCCATTTGTTTATCAAGAGACTTCACAACCAAGATAGTGGGTACTTATCCTCAGATTAGTACCACATGTTATTTAGAATGATATATGGTACCAAGGTTACCATCAAAGTAGAAATTTTTGCTAAAGATAACATTGAACCATACATTCATAGCCCTATAAATATGAATTGCACTTTGCATGAAGTAGAGGAATGTACAATTAATGAACCTACTACTCTTTTAGAGGAGGTTCATGAATACTTACTAGATGAATGGGGCAATGCTTTTCAATTTGATCCATTAAGTGAAGCTGAAGAGATCAAGCTTGGAACCTATTGCATTCATGAGGAGGATACTACTATTCCTAATCTCATCAAAATACAAGAAGATATAAAGGGATTATGGAGCATGTTTCTTGATGGTTCAAGAAACAAGAATGGTGTGAGTGTTGGTGTTTCTCTTGATTAGGAGAAATATTATCTCTTTTAGGCTCCATTTTTGTTGCACCAACAATGTAGCTAAGTATGAATCCCTAATCCAAGGTCTCCAATCAACACAAAAAAAGAAACATCAGAGATTTATAAGTATTTGGAGATAGTGAGTTGGTTGTTAACCATGCCAGAGCTTAGAGTATAGCAATGAATAACCTACTCAAATCATATAAACATAGAGTTTGGGATTTGATTGAAGGATTTGAGGCCTTCAATATTCAAGGCATTCCTATAAGTCAAAACAAACATCTTCATAAACTTGCAATAGTTGGTGCTCAATATGATATAATAGCACATGTTTCAGACAAAATGGAACAACATATCAGACTTGTTGTGAGGCCTATTGTCCTAGACAACCAAGTAAATTGACAAGTTTGAATCAAATTAACATATTGTCAATTTCTTACAAAATGAAGCAGAGTTTTCCACTGAAAAATTAGTCTATATTGCAAGACCAATATGGAGATTAGATCATGCAACTCAATTCCAACAAGTTTTCTAAAGGTCTAGTCACCTTGGAGGGCATATTCAACTTGGATGATCAGTTAAATAACAAGACATGAGCTTGGATACAAAAGAGGTGATTATAAGCCAATGATGGTTTCCCAAAGCATGTCACTAAATTTGGGGAAGGTATCTTCTACAACCAAAAACAAAATATTTGTTAATCTTTGTTAGAAGTATGATGATATAGTTGCTTGGACTTATGAATATTTAAAAGGATTTGACCCTAGTTTAGCCCAAAATACTATAGAATTAGATCCTAATGAAAAATCATTTAGACTAAAACAAAGACCTATAAATCCAAAAATAGAACCCTTGATGAGAAAGGAGTTAACCAAATTCATATAAGCTAATATCATTTTCTCTATCAAACGCTCCTCATGGGTAGCCAATCTTATCCCCATTAGGAAGAAGAAAGGGGAAATCAGACTATGTGTGGACTTTAGAGACCTCGATAGAACCTCTCTTAAAGACCATTGGGTGAACCCACAATAGTGGGTTACACTTTTTTGCCAACTTTGACACTGCAATATCTATTTTCAGAAGAAAAAAAAACATCACATTCAGACACCTATTACTACTAAACCGTAAGGAATTTATAGATGATGTGAACTAGTGATTTGTGTCATTTTGTGTGTAGATTCTAAAAATATATTTTAAAATTTTTTTGGAATCAATTTGCTTCCTTTTTTCTCTCCCTCAAAAACTAGGTTTTTACAAAAAAAATAACATTTTTTAAGAGTGATACTCACTTGGTCGGGCATAACTTTTTTTTTTTCTAAAATAGATATGAATGTGATTATTTCAAATTTAGTTTTGTAACATCCATATATAATATTTGCAATTGGTTTCATAACATTATCTTCAATATTTCATATTTTTTTTAAGTTTTGAAATCGAGTTAACTATAATTTTGACATATGTCCATTTGACCGTTCATAACTTTTTGGGTATGTAACGAAATTCATTTTTTGTTTGTTGGAAAAATGACTTCAATACCTAGTGCGTAGAAATTTTTTAGAATTTGTTTTCACTTGTTTACTATTTTTCCATAAGTGTTGACCTCAGAAGTTGATGTTTGGTGTGAAACCTATGTTCAGTTAACCTAAGAAAAAAATCTTAATAAATTCAATATATATTAAAATAATAATCATTGGAAATCTCACTCCAAGTACTACCATCATGCATTTGGGTTTGTCAAAATTCATCCATTTGAGCACCCAACTTGAGCTTCAAAGGCCAAAATTTTACAGAAACCATGAGAAGTTTGGGGGGAGAACAAAATCAAGGACTTTTGATAGAACACATGTTCGATAGAAAAGGGTTCGATCGAACCCCCTTGGCACAAATTTTGTTATAACGCCCACTTTCTATTGAACATGACCTTTTGTAATTGTCGACATTCAATAGAAACCCCTGTCGACCAATTTTAATTTTTTTTTGGTCTATGAACAATTTTATATAAACGTAGATGGTTTTTTTTCATTTTTTACATATCAAATTTGAAGGTTAATTCACATTTTTCACAAAAAAGGCATTTTAAAGTGAATTTTCTTATTGTGGAATTTTAAAAAAGCATTTTTTCAAAGGAGGGAGATGGGAAATAAAAGGACAAGGGTAAACAAGAGTGCACAAAAGTATTCACTTGAAAGGGAACAAAGACATCGTGAACAAGAATTGACAAGATATCGTAGGAAGATATTAAATATTTTTAGGATTTCTCTCTCTTTCTCTCTCCCCCCTTTTGGTCTTCTTAAAAGATATTAAATATTTTTAGGACATCTCTCTCTCCCCTTTTATTAAAGTCTCTCTCTCTCTCTCTCTCTCTCTCTCTCCCCTTAGGACCCCATATGACCCTTTAGGACATCATATCAACCCTTAGGACATCATATGAATCCTTAGGACCATATGATGTCCTAATGGGTCATATGGTGTCCTAAGCGGTCATATGGTGTTTTAACACATGTGGCCCCTTAGGACCCCATATGACCCCTTAGGACATCATATCCACCCCTAGGACCATATGATGTCCTAATGGGTCATATGATATCCTAACACATGTGGTCCCTTAGGACCACATATGACCCCTTAGGATATCATATGAACCCTTAGGACCATATGATGTCTGAATGGGTCATATGGTGTCCTAAGGTGTCATATGGTGTTTTAACACATGTGTGGCCCCTTAGGACCTCATATGACCCCTTAGGACATCATATCAACCCTTAGGACATCATATGGACCCTTAGGACCATATGATGTCCTAATGGGTCATATTGTGGCCTACGGTGATATGTTGTTGTAACACATGTGTGGCCCCTTAGGACCCCATATGACCCCTAATGACAAAATATGACCCCTAATGACACCATATGACCCCTTAGGACACTATATGAACCATTAGGACCACATGATGTCCTAATGGGTTGACTATGGTGTCCTAAGGGGTCATATGGTGTTGTAACACCTGTGTGGCCCCTTAGGATCCCATATGACCCTTAATGACATCATATGACCCCTTAGGACACCATATGATCCATTAGGACCACATTATGCTCCAATGGGTCATATGGTGTTGTAACACATGTGTGGCCCCTTAGGACCCCATATGAACCCTAATGACACCATATGACCCCTTAGGACACCATACGACCCATTGGGACATGATGTGGTCCTAATGAGTCATATGGTGTCCTAACACACATGTGGCCCCTTAGGACCCCATATGACCCTTAATGACACCATATGACCTCTTAGGACACCATATGACCCATTAGGACCACATGATGTCCCAATGGGTCATATGGTGTCCTAATGGGTCATATTGTGTTGTAACACATGAGTGGCCCCTTAGGACCCCAAATGATCACTAACGACACCATATGACCCCTTAGGACATCATATGACCCATTTGGACCACATTATGTCCTAAAGGGTCATATGTTGTTTTAATATGCATGTGGGGCTCATTAGGACCCCATTGTTGGCATATGTTGAAGCGGTGATAATGTATGTTGTCATTGATGTCAATAAGTGTTGATGTCAATAAGTGCTCAAGCAGGTGAATCGGTATGCACCAGTATGAAGATTGGAAGCAGTTATGGTCAACCGGGATGGAGTGGACTAGTGTCAGGGTTCACTAAGTGTGACTACCAATTGGTAGTCTCTGTTCAGCTCTAGGGTTTCCGATTTGGCTTGTGTGGTGCAACCGATGATGTTTTGTGATGAGTTAGTTAAGAACAAGGATAAGGATCTAGATTCCACATCGGCTATGTGCATGTGAAGGATTTCTTTGAGGATCTTGCGTGTGAAGATTGAATGCATTGAATGTCTACCTTGGGAATGTGCATTTTTTTGAGAGGTATGAGAAAAGCGCATGATGGGTTACTATTTTCCATATGTGGTGAATATTGGATGATGCAGAATGACTTGAGATCTATTTTAGATCATTTCATTCTATGTAATGTATTTGACGGTCAAGATTGGATCGCTTGTAATTGTAAACCTAAAATGTTTAGGTTTTAGGGTTTATGCTACTGACCTAATTGTTGTCTATAAGGTCGATGAGTTTTGTTATTGAAGTGTTGGCAAAAGTTGTGTGTGTGTCTACATGTTTTGGTACTTGTCAAACAAGAGTGAGGAATCTGTAGAGTGTGATTGCAGAAGAGAGGAACTGAAAAGGATTTGCCTTAGCAAGAAGTGTTGTTATCAGATCAGAGTGTTTTACTTGTTGTCTTCTAATCATTTTAACAAAAGGTAAATCCATTGACTGGGTAGCTTTAACAGGCTTTGTTGTAAAACCTCTAACCAGGTGGGTCAAGTTCATTGAGCTATTTAAATCCTCTAGCGAGATAACCTTTAATAGGGTATATAGCCATCCCTTAACCGGGTGATCCCTAACAGGATCAGTTCCTAACAAAACCTTTATTGTAAAGTCTTTAACTTGACTAGGCTCCTAACAAAGTGAACTTCAAAAGATTTTACAAACAAGCTTGTGGGTATTCATCCCCACCATGGTTTTTCCCATTTGGGTTTCCATGTGAAAAATTTGTGTGTTATGGGTTGTGAGTTTTTCATGTGATGATTGTGTGATTATGATTAAGTTAGATATGCATGCAGTGTTAAATGATTATGGTATTACTTATACAACCCATGCATGATTATATCAGTGAAGTAGTCATCAAGATTTGAGATCTATTGAATGTTGTTTGAAGTATTTCTGTTTAACCAGTATTGCTATGGTTCAGTACAACAGTATATGATAACCAGTTATCTATGTTTTGATTTGTCAAATTATCTGAGCAAATTTTTGTGTGTACTGATTCACCCCCCCTCTCAGTACCGATTAGGACCTTACTAAGTTCATCATTATTCATCAATATGGGCCCTAGCAATACCATATGACCCCTTAGGACACCATATGACCCATTAGGACATCATGTGGTCCCAATGGGTCATATGGTGTCCTGAAGGGTCATATGGTGTTGTAACAAATGTGTGGCCCCTTAGGACCCCATATTACCCATAACAACACCATATGACCCCTTAAGAAACCATATAACCCCTTAGGACATTATATGAAACCGTATGACCCCTTAGGACACCATATGACCCCTTAGGATACCATATCAACCCTTAGGACATCATATGAACCCTTAGGACCATATGCTGTCCTAATGGGTCATATGGTGTGCTAAGGGGTCATATGGTGTTCTAACACATGTGTGGCCCCTTAGGACCCCATATGATCCCTTAGGACATCATATAAACCCTTAGGACATCATATAAACCCTTTGGACCAGATGATGTCCTAAAGGGTGATATGGTGTTGTAACACATGTGTGGCCCCTTAGGGCCCCATATGACCCCTAACGACACCATATGACCCTTTAGGACACTATATGACCCATTTGGACCACATTATGTCCTAATGGGTCATATGGTGTCCTAGTGGGTCATATGGTGTTGCAATGTACATGTGTGGCTCCTTAGGACCCCATATGACCCCTAACAATACCATATGACCTCTTAGGACACCATGTGACCCATTAGGACATCATGTGGTCCTAATGGGTCATATGGTGTCCTGAGGGGTCATATGGTGTTGTAACACATGTGTGCCCCATAGGACACCATATGACCCCTTACGACACCATATGACCCCTTAGGACACTATATGACCCATTTGGACCACACAATGTCCTAATGGGTCATATGGTGGCCTAAAGAGTGATATGGTGTTGTAACACATGTGTGACCCCTTAGGACCCCATATGACCCCTAACGATACCGTATGACCCATTAGAACACTATATGACCCATTAGGACCACATGATGTCCTATTGGGTTGAATATGGTGTCCTAAGGGGTCATATGGTGTTGTAACATGTGTGGCCCCTTAGGACCACATACGATCCCTAATGACACCATATGACCCATTAGGACACCATATGATCCATTAGGACATCATGTGGTCATAATGGGTCATATGGTGGCCTAAGGGGTCATATGGTGTTGTAACACATGTGTGACCCCTTAGGACCCCATATGACCCCCAACAATCTACCATATGACCCCTTAATCTTCTTAGGTAATTAAATCTCTCTCTCTCTCTCTCATATGGACCCTTAGGACCATATAATGTCTTAATAGGTCATATGGTGTTCTAACATACGTGTGGCCCCTTAGGACCCCATATGACCCCTTAAGACACCATATGACCCCTTAGTCTTCTTAGGTGATTAAGTCTCTCTCTCTCTCTCTCTCTCTCTCTCTCTCTCTCTCTCTCTCTCTCTCTCCTTTAGTCTTATTATTTAGATACTTTTAAATATTTTTAGGATCTCTCTCTCTCTCGATCCTTTTAGTCAAATTATTAGGTGATTAATTAAGTTTACTCTCTCACTCTCTCTCTCTCTCTCTTTCATTTTCTCTTTATAGGTGGAGCACAAGATCAAGTAGAAGCTTTCTCTGCAGAAGTCAGAGAAGGGTCAACCCAAGCTCAAACAAGTATGCAAATCTTTACTTCTCTCTCTATTGAGCTCTCCTTTTATTCTTCTTAAGGGTAATTAAAGATTTTTATGATCTTCTTCTCTCTCTAGATCCTTTTACTCTTCTTAGGTAATTAAATATGTTTAGTCACTCTATCTCTTTGTCTTGTACTCTATTTATAGGTCAAGAACAAGATCAAGTATAAGATCAAGCTCCAGATGTTGGAGAAGGATCAACCCAAGCTCAAACAAGTATGCACATCTTTACTTCTCAAGCTCTCTACCTCTAGATCTATCTATCTCTCCGCATCTTTCCCCTTTAGTCATTACACTTAAATTTATACTATATATAGATTAATTCCTTTTTTGTTTTGTTTTGTGTGTAGCTTGTGCTCAACATTAAGAAGATCAAGCAAATGTTGGACAAGGGGCATCCCAATTTCAAGCAATGGAAGTTGGATAAGGGTTAATATTGCTTCCTTATATTGGTATGAATGAGAATATGGATATAGCTCAATGTGTAAAGAGAAAAATCAATTACAAAAACTTAGATCAAATGGATGTGGAGAAATTGAGATATTATGTTGAGCAACCTACACATACTAATAGGAGGACAATGAATAAAAAGTCAAAGAAAGTAATTGTTGATTTTGAAAAACTTGATACACTTGAAGAGGCCCAACTATTATCAACTCAAATTCTTAATAATGAGTTAAAAGAGCCACTAAAACTGTGGGTATAGATACAACATCGAAAAAGAGGAAATTTTCCAATCTACAAAAATATATTGTTGAAAATGTTAAGGTTGGTTTGGGTTCAATTGGGAAAAAGTCTATATCTATGGATAAGGCCATTTCAAGAAGAGTGATATTGATATCTATTGCAAATAAAAACATGTCCCAAAAAATACAAATCTCCTCACTTTCATCTGAGATTGGATATAGTAGGAAGATAATATCACATTATGTGAAAAGGAGATTGAATTTGGATGATAGTACATTGGAAGGCAATTGGGAAATAATTTGTAGAGCTCCTCATTTTGATAGGATTGAAGATGGAGTTAGGAACCTGGTCACTAAATTTTGGAGTGATCATACTCATCATTCATAAAATAGTAGAGATGTCATAAAAAATAGGATTGAGCCTAATGAATATGTGCTACATACAAAACATTGGTTGGACACCACACAACATGAATTGTATCTTTCATTTTGTAATTCAAATCCAACCACAAATATTGGACAAACGATGTTTGAAAGATTAAAGTCATATTATGTGAAGATAAACAAAGCTTTTGGAACTTTTTGTTGTCATTATCATATTGAATTTGATCTCTACTATCAAGTGTTTCAAAAGATAAGACAACATTGGTTTTCAAAATGCTCCCCCTAAATGGCCAACTCAGTTCATAGCATCAATTTTATTTGACAAATCAAATGATAATGCAATAGGTCAAATAGATTGCATAAATGGAAAATTCAAAACTTGTGGTAAGTTGGCTAAATTTCCTTTGAGAAATGAAGATACCAACATGACAAGGATGGTAAAATGTAAGAGTTACAAGTACATAAAGTCTGAAACAAAATTTGGGAAAGAATCCACAAGGTTAGAATATGTTGAAAAGGAGATACTTGTTGGAACCTTTATGGAAAATTTTCACAAATTGATTCCACCCTATATATGTCATTTTTTTTTGCTATGTGGCAAGAACAACCATTCCAAACACTAAGAGATACTTTCCCACCTGAAACAATTTTATGAGTTGCTGACTTTGCAGAAAATTACTCTTTTGTTCATCAAAAACAAATTCAATCGAAATGCTACTTTTCACAACATATCACTATTATGGTCCAGGTGTGTTATCAACATGCACAATTAGATGTGGATGGTGTTGAAAGTACATTTGAAGCATGGGTCATCAAGAAAGAATATCACATTTACATTAGTGATGATAAAGAGCATGACACACAGTTTATGGAACATTGTTTTAAGAAGTTTTTTGGATATTTGTAAAATAGGGGCATAAAAATTGAGAAGCATTTTATTTGGTCAAATGGATGTGCGACACAATTCAAATCATTAAGGACATTTTATGCACTATGTAGCTACCATCGAAACTAAAAGATACCACATATTTGGAGTTTATTCAAGAGTGGACATGGAGAGGGTGAGCATGATGGTGTAGAAGCTTGCACCAAACATGCTTTAAGAAAGTATCAAATGAATTATCAGGGATTTCGAATAAAATATGCACATGATGTTGTTGAATTTTTCAAGATGCACTTTGCATCAAATGAGGTTAGTACATCATCAGGATCTGATTGAGTCGTACCATATAGAGTGCTCTGGGAGATATCAAGTAAACTTATGATCTGTCAATATTTTATATTATTTGAAGTTTTCAAATTATTATTAAATTTTTAAATTTACTTAATATATATAATTGAATTGAATATTTATGTGTAACTTATTTTTTTCTGTTTTGAAGATGTGGATAGAAGATCAATGCATGGATGCAAGACGGTAGAGAAAACAAGATCCTTGCATTTTGTCATGAGTACTGATAGTCCCATGTGGTCATTGTACACACGGGAGTACTCATGCTTTTTTTTCGACTACATCTCTAAAAACTCTAATGAATGCATCAACCAACAATGTGGATATGTGAATGCATGGAAATTGGCACCACTAGAAGTTACTAATACAAATGATGGAGACGAGGAGAATTTTTTTGATGATATTCCATTGATTTCTATCGATTATGATCATATTTCAGGATTGATCAAAATTGGTATGTGTGGAAATAATTTAAACAATTTTTTTTCAATTTAAGTTCATGATTCAATATATTTAATAGTTAAACTTATTGATTTAATTTATATGTATATACAAATTTGACCAAGAAATTTATTGCAGGACATGTTTTTGCAGTCATAACAGAGCCTGAAAATGTAGAAGGTGTTAGTTACTATTTATTACGTTGCACAGAGGAGAGGAAGAGGTTAACAAAACAAGAAATAAGAGATAGAATATTATTTCCCATAGGTTCAATGCACTTTAAATCTTATATTGTCATCTATTTATTGATACCTAGTTGTATCTTGCATTAACTTTGATCTTTAGCTATCTGATACATTGTTTGAAATCTAATTTGAAATTTAGTTGTTGTGCAAGGAACATATTTGAATCAAATCAAATTAATTAAACATGGGATTCACTTTATTGATCATCAACATGACAAAGAGGTTTATCAATATAGCCACCTTGTAATTGCTAGCTCCCTATCTCTTCATCCATTCGTAGGACATGGCATTGATAAGTGGAGACTAGATACTAATGATCATGAGAGAATATTACAAGTTACCTAAGAGAAAATTGAGCCACTTCTTGTGGCCGAGAGAGAGAGAGAGAGAGAGAGAGAGAGAGAGAGAGAGAGAGAGAGAGAGAGAGAGAGAGAGAGAGAGAGAGAGAGAGAGAGAGAGAGAGAGAGAGAGAGAGAGAGAGAGAGAATACATACTGAACAATTGATTTGACATCTATATTTATGTCTTAAGGGGATACATAGTTAGGACATGGTTTTTGAGGGTCTAATTTAAAATTTTGTTCATTGCATGTATGCACATGATATTTTTTAAGGTTTTATGAAATTTTATTTCTTGTTAAATGGTTTAAGTCTTCAGCAAGGGGATGTCAATAACTAGATAAATGATTTTTAGATGTCTTAAGGGGATGTAATTACTAGGATATGTCTTAAGGGATGATTTATATTCATAGCATGCAATTTAATTTAATATTTTGTTCATTGAATTAGATTTCATTTAATTTTATCAAGTGTAGATATAGGACATGCAATTACTAGGATATGGCTTAAGGGGATGATTTAAATTCTCATGCATGTACTATTGTTAAAAATGAAGTTTTATGGTTTATTTTCATTGTGTACAATTTAATTTAATATGTTGTTCATTGAATTAGATTTCATTTAATTATATGATCTTGGGAATGTAATTACCTATCCATGATTTTAAATGGCTTAAGGGGATGTTTAATTAGGAAATGGCTTTTAAGGGGATGATTTAAATTTCTATAATCATTGTTAAAACTAAAGTTTTATGAAAATTAATAATCATTTAATCTAGAACAAATAACATTATATAATATATATAAATATATACATGTATAGAGGTCATGTGGTTAGAACATATAAATTTGTAAATGCATTCATGTATACATATAAATTAAATTTTTGATTGATCATCTTTCAATGTGTGTAGTTTTAACATCAAACATACAAATTAGACCATCTTGAATGTATATAGATCATCAAAACATGTCAAACATATAAAGAAAATCATCATTTAATACATATATCTAGACCATCAAACATGTCAAATGTATATAAATTAGATCATCAAATGCACATGTATATAACACTTGAACAACATGTCAAACATATAAAGAAGATAATCTTTTAATGAACATATATAAATCATCAAAAACATGTCAAATGTATATAAAATAGATCATGTCAAATGTATTTAACATCAAACAACACATGTCAAATGTATATAAACTAGATCATGTCAAATGTATTTAACATCAAACAACACATGTCAAATGTATATAAAGTCTGTCTATCATAAAATGTATAGATATATGATATCAAACAAAATGTCAAAAATGTGTATAAAATCTAGATCATCAAATGTCTAGCTAGATGGCCTAGCACCTTGGTCATCATGATGACTCCTAGTGGAGCGATCCTCTGAATGACTATCATGCTATGAAGGATGAATCGATCCTTGCAAATAAAGAACTATTTATATATACACATGTTAAATAAGATATACATTATATGCATAAATTATAATCATTTAAAATTTAATGTACACATGTATGTACATGTAAAAATTTAAAACTCACATGTCCACTAGTGGTCGCATCATCAAGTGATTCTCACCGATGTAAATGATCAAACCTCAAGGCAGGACTAACAAGAGACATCTCCATCTATAATATATATATATATATATTTACATGAAATCAAATTTGAATTTAGTTAAAACTTATTATAAATTGGAAATTTGCAGTTAATGAGCATGATGTTTTAAATAAAATTTACCTGTGTATAAGGTGGCACCTGATAGTACTCGGACTCTCTAGCCATGACCATGTCCACTAAAATATCAAGATGCTACTTGGTCTCATCTAGACTCAAATGTAAATCTACATCATGAGCGGTCATGTCCCATTAATGAAGAATGGAGGGGACTATGCAACTGACAGGGCATCGATGATGACTTTGAACGTGTCAACAATCCATATAACCTATCATCGTCATGCTGAAGTCAACATCATCCAAGCCAATATTAGATGTATAATGCATTGTGCTCCCTAGGGGATCTGTACCCCATGCCTCTCCTTCTATGCCAACAACAAAATGGTTTGTAGGTGGATCTTGATGTGTGCTAATGTAGAGGCCACCTGGTTGATAAGAATTATTATGAGACCCTGAATGTGGCTCATGAAAGAAGGAGCCCATGTGATTTCTAACATCTTCTATAAGGATATGATGATCATATGCAAAATGTATATGCATCCAAAAGATCCTCAACTAAATGCATTAGAGTAACATGTGTCGTGTCTCCTGTCAAACCCTCTAGGTTAGCGGGCGAACGGATGCCCGCTACAATATAAGGATCATGTGAGCTATTACCAGGGTGTGTTGCATTATATGAAGATCTAGAGCATCAACAACTTATCAAATACTGGCCGACTTGAGCACTGGATATCTAAGCGGTCACAACTGCAATGTCACCAACTCTATGAATGGCCTCCCAGAGCTGGGTACTATGAACAACCTCATCTGCCTCAAGACATAATGAAGGTGAAATAGTTTGTTTCCTCTGACCAAAAATGACCATGTGTGCTGGAATCTGTCAATCAGATCGATGATAAGGGTCCCTTTTAGCAAGCCTTCCATGAACCTAACCTAGATATGGTGGCAAACCAGTGTAGTTCACCTTTTGATTCAAGTGAACCTCAACATACAACTATTGTGAAAAATAGAGTGGAATTTGGTCATTATTTAAATAATGACCATGCACAACAAGGAAACATGGGTATATCATAGTAGCCATATCCTCATCCTCACATCTGGTGACCTGATATCCCTTCACCATGTTTTTCCCCAAGTATGATGGGAAACAATTCTCTTTCATAGTTTCCTTAGACACTAAACTTTAAACCTCAATAAGGGACAAACCTCTTGCTACTTCCTAGAAAGAACAACTTGTATAGCATCAATAGAATAGGCACTGGTACCCTAAATGTCATCCTTGATTCTCACGAGGCTATCAATATGACAAGTATTTTTATAATCACTTGTGTTACTACTACTATTTATGAATGCTCTCAATCTTTCGATCTCAATGTTTGTTCATGAGAACAATTTGCAAGGGGGGATTGCATCATCTGCCATGATCACAATACTATATTTGACTCCAAATTCTAATGAATGTTTACTGATATATCGACAAAATTTTGACGAATTACTGACGAAACACCCATACGATTTTCGTCCCTAACATTTTGTCACTTTTTTTACAAACATAAATACGTCGAACCTCCGACACATTATCATTAGATAGTGACACAGTCATTGGAGCTGGTTTTTGTCTGTAAATCAATGAAAAGTTCATCCAACTTGCGACGAAAATAATCACAAAACATTGTGCAATATCTCTTTAAAAGCATCGATATTCTAACAATATTGACCAAACATTTCGTTAAATTTACGATGAAAAAGCACCAAATGCTCGTTGATATTCTAACGATGTCAACCAAACATTTTGTTGACATTACGACAAAATGATCGTCGCTTGTACAACAACTATGCTAGATGTTTTTGTAATTTTTTCGGATGGGGTTCGTCGAAACTGTGACGAAACCTATAGTTTTCAAAAAAAAATTATTCGTTTAGACTCCCTAGGTGCCTCCAAACCACCAAAGATTGGCTCCAAAAGGGAATGGTTCACTGAGCCATTTTCTGGTAAGGGATGAGTGATGGCCATCTTGAGATTAACAACTTGAGGATGGATCTTGTGGGAGGGTTGGATGGTTTCATTACTTTCTCTAAAGGCATAAGGAATGTTTATTACAACAACATTGTCAAACTAAACCATCATGCAATTGTAGTTCTTGAATAGATTTATTTGCTTGCTAATTCTATCATGTGCTTGTATTTGAAATGCACAAGACAGTTCTATAAGACTTTGCTTTGAAACTCAAATTCTATAGTAGAAGTACCAGATATATAGAAAAACATGTTATATATTTGACTAACAGATTTAAAATCATGTTGTTCTTTATAACTATTAATTCTAAGCCACATGTAAACCTAATTTTCTGAGGAGAAAAATGCTATAATTTTCTTTGGTTGAGTAAACTATGAATGGAAGGAAAATATATGCAATTTGGGACACAAAAATTAAAGATTTAATGTGACAAAAATGATATTAGAACAGTTTAAAAGGAAAATTTATACCATATCATGTGTGTGCAAAAGTGTTTGTCATTGTTGGTACAAGTCCTGAAGGATGGAAACCCCAAGTTCTTTTGTTTCTAGTATGGTTCTCTTACTCTCTTTGATCTGATCAGTAGACTAGTTAAGCCTCTCAGTTGACATCAATAATCTCCCCCTTTGATCTGTTGATGCCTGAATCATAATAGATCAACATAGTAATATAATAATTAAAAAAATTGAAATGGAACATTTCTCCATATGTACAAATACAAGTTCTACATGTATTCCTTAAAATTGAAAAATCATATACAAGCACAAAGAAGTAATGTGACAACTTTAATAGTTAATAGTTAATGCCCAACAAAAGAATTAAATATCATCCACCTAGTGGATTCGTATAAAATTCGCATTTAAAAGAAAAATTGTAGACTTGGCAATTTATAGGGGTGATATTGATTATCAAAGAAGATGGTACTTATACAACAAAAATTTACATAGTTCTGCAGATAATTTTGCAGTCCCCAAAAATATACCTTTTCTAATAAAGAATCCTATGTTTGAAGACAATGAAAATAGAAAATTTCAAATAGAGGGAATTCAAAACTATCTTATAGTCAAAAAAGAAAGATTTGACAAATTTTATTTGGTTAGAAACAATACCTTTAATGCATCACTCATTCCAGATTCAAGCAACTCATCTCTTGCACTTTGCAAATCATCTAAGCAAGCCTTCTTCACATCTCTTTTCAAGTTGTTCAGGTCAGATTTGTATTCCCTCAGTTTGGCAAGCAGGTTGGCCTTTACATTAGACTGCAAACTTCTTGCCTCAATATCCATTTTACGAATCTTCAAAAACCACAAATAGGTCATGATGTGGCACAATGTAATTATAATATGAAAATAAAAAAGTTCCCAAAAGGCACATAGAAATTATGAAAAATAAGCCTATGTTGTAAACTGAGAAAAAATAAAGTCAAATTAATTGTGTACCAAAGAATCCTATAAAAATAATTAATAAATAAATTATTATCATCAATTTAATAATAATAGAGAATAAACCTTTCATAATTTGATAATACAGAACCACCTATTCTCATGGTTTGTTATGATAGGACCACCTACTCCTACCCAAAACTAGCACCTTCCCATGTGACCCAGATGACACCCAGTCCCTTTGCTTCCTTGCAGAAAACATCTAGAAATGGTTGGTTGTCTCCCTCAACCATCAACTACCTCCTATTATTACAGATCTGACCCATACCCTAGTTAGTCACACAAAGGGGTAAGGCCCTTGACTAAACAAAGCCATGGGGTGAAGAAAATATCCTTACCTAGACAACAAAACGTTGATCTAATATACTCATCCTGTACTCTACCAACAAAGCCTCTATTGGAAACATAACACCTCTACCAAGGGATCTACCTAAATCCCACTGAAATAAAAAATTCTAGTGAAAATCAAGAAATCATATAAATCCTAATTGGTATACTCAGATTGTTGGTGCTTCAAGATGAGTTCATTATACTCATAACATGTTTTCTTGTTACAATTGCAGGTGAGTAGCCATGGAATTTTGAGTATTCATCTAATATCTAGGCTATTGTCCATGTCACATAAACTTTATGAATATATCGACAATACAAACACTTAAGACTACCTCATTCAGTTACACAAGAGTAATCAGATAGAACATATCCGGTTATATTCCATTAAAAAAGGGGGCTTAAAACCATGAAAATACCTGTGGATTGGTACCCATATTAGGAGTTGGAACTTTTGTCTGGACACCAATCAAGTCATTTATCTTCTAAGTAAAGACATGAGTAAGTCGCTCTAACTCACTAAGGCTTAAATTCCTTGGGGAACAACAATGCCACCCTTAGCCCCTCCATATGGAATAATCTCTCAATTTGAAATAGTGTGCCAACTGGAATCCCCTGCAAAAGATGTCATCTATGGTAACATATGAGATGTGTTAAAAATTAAAATAAGTACAAAGGGTAACATATTGAAGCAAAGAGAACTAATGAAAATTGCATAAGCTTAAAAGTGCAGCATAATGAAATATTGAAAAGTGCATTACCTTATTGCATTTCTCTTTGTTTCAAGAATAGTTTAATATTCTCTACTTGATAGGGCCAACTAGGTGAAGGTGGAATCTCATTTGGCCCCTCCACCCCCACCCCTCCCCACCCTCACATCACTCTCAATTCCCCATACCCGATCATATTACATTAAATTTTCATTCATCCATTAATAACATATAACATTCATTCATTCATCCATTAATAACATATAACACTCATTCATTCATCCATTAATAACATATAACATTCATTCATTAACATATAACATTCATTGTTTCAGTTTTTACATATTATAAAAAATATGGTTGTCATAATATGTTTACAATCACTTTTTTTGTTTCTTTTTTGTAGCTAAATAAAGAAGAATTGGAGCATCATTTTCTAAATCATTTGTCCCCCCTTGAGTTGTTCTGTCCTCTTTTCATGATCTTAATGTATGCCTAGTCGTGTACTTGATGGTCCTGAAAATGAATATGCAAAAATTTGATGTCCCTATCAAAATTTTAGTCATTTTGAATTAATGATACTATCTGTTCTTACCCTCAAGGTTTAAAGTTTTGGGTCTATGTGTTTCTGAGTAAGTCTTTTGATAAAAAACCCAAAGCCTGTTATGGTTCTTCATTACCTTTTTTCATTTAAACGTGAGGGACTTTTTCATCGTCGAGGGGACTTGGTATATTTTCCTAGGCATTATTTCCTATGGTTTGGCCCCCTTTATATTTTAGCGAGTTTTTATTTTCCCTAAGTCTGGCTAAAATATTTCAGCTAATGTCTCTATGATTAACCATCGAACAACTAAAGGTTCCATAATTTTGCACATGCATCAAATGGACGATAATGTTTAAATTCAAGATGGAAGATGCACAAAGGATAGCGATCAATGTTAAGCGGTTGTTGCAACTAGTTTGTAAAGAACAAACAAATATGAGGGCCTTCAGAGTCCCACAAAGGAAGATGCATGGAAGTTAAGGACTGTGACATCACGAGATGATGTCGTGTGTCCTAGGTAGACCAAGAAGGTGGGTCCACTAACATAATTGAGTTGGAAGATGATTGGATGATGTGCGGTCAGACTTTTGTGGACCCATTTTCCATAAGGGAAGGTCAATATCATATTGAATGATGGTGATCATGTGATGTGCCATGCTGGACAAAATCTACGATGGAGACATAACGTGTTTCAAAACATAGGTGATTAAGACTATTTTTCATCACTCGCACGGGAAAATAAAGGCAGGGGGAAATGAGCTTGTTGATATAAGATGAATCGAGACATGTGGATGCATATTGATTTTCAGAAGACCTGTTCTAAAGGTTGTTCTATGGGTCGAAGTGAATTGGCACGCAATGGTGACAATTTTAGGGAGCCATTTCATCAAGTTCCATCGCCATGACAATTACAGATTGAGATTTTTAAAGCATAAGGGGATAAGGATAGTTTTAGAGTTGGCAATGAAGTGATCAAGGACCTGTCAACAAGATCATAGGTTGCAAACTATCAAGGATTTTGATAGAAGGGTAATAATCAAGAAACTATCTCCGATAAGACTTCAAAAGGATAAGGACTCCATATCCAAAAAATAAATTTTGTAACAAAAATTGTGCAGTTGAGAAATTAATGTGATCAGAATAAAATCGTTCATGTAGGATGAGCTTTGTCAGAGGGCGGAAAATTGACAGTTTGAATTTGACAGTGTCCTAGATCTGAAGGATATGATTTATTAAGTCCATTTACTGGCAGGATTAGTAGAAAGAAATGAAGTGATGATTTTTCATACATGAGCACCGCCAAGTATGATAGTTTTGATTATAAATACAACTAAGTGGTGTTCTCAGTTGGTAGAAAGAACATAAATCTTATTATCTTCTAGGAAGGTTTTGAAATGATGAGAATGATTTTTGAGCAATATCGTGCAAGGAGTTACAGTGAACTCTGTGATACCGGATGGAAATTCTTCTTGAGTGAGTATGCTTATAGTCAGTGGAGCCTTGAAAGTTGGGAGGATAATCAGTGGAGGATTGAAATCCATTTTGTTGGCATTATACACTCAGATGAGAATAGTTGATGTTGTCATTGATGGCAACCAACTGGTAATATGATTCATAGGTTACACTAGCGATAGACATCATCTACTGACAATGGTAAGCATTACAAGGTTATTCACATTGGCATCCAGTCTACACCGACATCCAGTCTACACAGACATCAGATTATACAGACACTCCTAGCCAACTTGAAACAATATCATTTTGTATTGTAAATATATTTGTATATCTGACATGATGTATTGTATGGACTCATATATGTATGAGATCTTGTAGGTCATTATGAAATGTAATTAGGTATGTATGGAAGTGGTACATGTTAGCAAAATATTATATACACTTTGATGTATTTATTTTGAGAGAAAATAAGAGCATAGTAGAGTGAAGCAAGGTTTATGACAAAGGTATCTGACAGAGCTTAAATGGTACTGAATCCAGCATTGTAGATGCTATTTTGAGCAATACATTATTGTTGGATTTAACTATACAATTGTAGTTAGTGGGACTCCATTTTTGTGTTGAGCAGTGAGCTCTAGGTAGTTGGCTTTCCTACATGTGCATGCCCCTATTGTACAAGTAATATTTATTCATATTGGCCAGTGAGTAAATATTTCGGGTCGCAAATCCCTCTGAGGTTTTCCCCTATCAAGTTTCCTTGCCAAAAATATCTGTGTTATGGTGTGCATTTATGGTTATACTTTTGTTTCTCTTTATTACATTATTATTTGTTTACCGGTATATTAATTTGGGTTGTAAAGTTGCAAATAAGTTTAAATCTTTCATCAACCGGTTAGAAACTGATTCACCCCCCGCTCTTAGTGTCTTTGGGACTATCTTAATGTGTAACATATTTTTTTATCAGAACAAGCCCTGCATGACACATCCTCTGCATCTCCTCTACCATTGGTTGGTAGAGGGTTCTAAGAAGGGCCTCACAGAGGAATAGAAGAAGAAAAAGGTTGGGGGGAGATAGAAACCAGTCATCTTTGAGATGGCATGGAAGCTGCAACTCCTTCCCTTCACTTTATGTTCCTTTGGGAGTCCCTTTTCCCACTTTCTCTGATCTTGGGCATGAAGGCTTGAGCTCTTCTTCTATTTGAGGGTCAACTTTACTTCTTGCTGTGATCTAAACCCTCTTCTTGGAAGGAAATTTTCTGTAGAGTATAAGACACATCTCACAGTCCATTTGGGAGAATTGACGGTGATAGTGGCACGACTCAAAATGTTTTGTTTCTTCCAAAATGTAGTTATTAATTTTGGCTCTACCTCATCATGAAGCATTGGTAGGGATTTTTTTTGGAGATTGTGAAGAATCACAAGCAGTCTTGTAGGCTTGTGATAGGTGTCTCCTATTGCCCAAAGCTTGCATGCTTCCTTGAGTCTATAAAAGGGAATTCAAGGCCATGAAACGATGTCGAGAAATTTGGTCACATCTTGGGTCCAAATCCTTGGTCATGTACATGGAGTCTAGATGAAGTGAGTAGGATGTAAAAGTCATTTACAGAGCAAATAAAATGGGTCTTGTGTCATATTTTATGTAGGTTCTTGAAGGAGTTATATGCAAGATGATTTGTAATTGAAAATAGCTTGTTAAATGAATGAAAACATATTTCAAATCCATTTCTCCAATGTATAACTCTACTATATTTTGAATGAGTAGAATCAAGGGTTTTATCATTCATTGCATTGTTATGGTGTATATATTTTCCATTTTTTGCTTTGACCTAAGGTGTTAATTAAAATGCTTAAACAAAATTATAGACTGATAGGGCTTATACATGGATTCAGATAAGTATTTTGGGTTTGGATATATAGATGAGAGATATTGTAACGCAGCATTATCTTGGATCTTTAGCTATTAGACAAAAGTTTTGTTATATTTTCATCTTATGTATTGCAATTTAATTTTCCTAATGGATACGACATTGGTCATGGCTTGTGAATGTCTCTAGTGATAGTTTTGTACTCATTACTCATTGACATCTCTCTATAAACTGCGAATATCATAACATCTTTTCATTTTTGTGTATGATGTTTCTTGTCAAAAATGTCTCATGCTCCAAAGTAGGTCGAGGATCACTAAGAGCTAGCCACTCTGTAGTATTCTGCCTCTTCATTGAGCCCTCTTAAGAATGAGATCTTCTACTTTGTTTTAATGTCATTTACAAAATGTGGTGGAGAGATTTGCAGGTGCATTACAGGATCACCCTCCCGGGTTTTGTAGAGCCTGAAGTGCAGAAGGATTAGTAGAAATCGTTGTCATATATTGGTCCAAGTCCTTGGAGATTTTGATAGTTGGATTTGGCTTTTCCCTTGATAAATCTGAATAATCAACCTGGTTTCTGTCTGCTACAGTGTAAACCCCATTCTCGGAACTAATAGTAACACAACGTGAAGGGTGCTACAAGGGGGGGTATGCTGCAATAACAAAGAAATATTAAATTGATATGTTTTATTATTATTGTTACAAGTATTTCATTAATTAATAGAACATTAGAGTGGTTCTCTTTACCTGATGGGGCCACATCATGTTCCTAATCTTGTCTAGCCTGATCATGCTCAACATGTTGATCATGCTCTACATGCTCTTAAGTTGAAACACGAAAGGTTACATTAATTAATAGACCAAATGAAATTAAAGATGTTTAATTGTATTAATCTATAATGTGTTTTGCATAGCACATGAATACATCGTGTATCAGGATGCACATAGCCATGACCTTCATCTACAGGTTGTGCTCCACTCTCACCAAGTTGAATTCCAATGTCATGTGCAATATTATCATTGCTTGTCTGTTTAAAACAAATAGGCACATAATTACTTTATTGTGGAAATTAATATTGAATATTGCTTTCCTGTTTAAAACAAATAGGCACATAATTACTTTATGGTGGAAATTAATATTGAATAGATTACACAAGTATTCATTTTTAAATAAACATCATTGAGTTTATTTACATACGTGTCGTATGCAGTGGAAGCTTGTGTTTGCCCAGTCAAGAGTCTTAGGCATTCAGCCACAACTCCATAGCCTTGTTGGAAGGTAGTCTTCATGTCCTCTTTTGTGGGCACTCTCTTGAATTCAGAGCCTTGCATTTTTGAATAAGATCACAAATTTTGCTTCTATGGTGTGATAGAACCAAAATTGTTTGCAATTTATTATTTGGATGCAATATTTCATTTATTGATACTTACAATTCGTGCAACTAATTTCATATAGCCACCAGAGCCAAGTTTGTGTTGCCCATGTTTTTCTACTCTTGCCTTTGTTGCCTTTGATGTGTTAGACAACCTATGAAAAGTTTGAAATACGTTAGCTTATGTAAAGAGAAAGAGTAATTAGTATATAATTATGTTGTTGATAGTATCACATACCTTCCTTGGCCCATTGGTGTCTTTCCTTTTTTCTTTCCAGCCTTCTCCTTTCCATCTGACACTAGGTCCTTCCACTCCCTCTTTGAAATCATATGGGGACACTCGTACTTTTTTTTCTACTCTAAATGTGACCTATATTGGTCCCTCACATATTTTAGATAGGTACCATCTTTCTTAAGGACCTTGGTTCGGTTGAATGTGTTATTACCAAACAACACAACTAAACAGTTAATGAGCTCATCTTTTGAATCTTCATTTTGGGCATTCCACTGTGTACGTATGGTGGGCCTGAAGATCTCCAATGTAATATCATTTAGATGTTTATAACAAACTTAATTTCCCACAAAAAGATCATGGGATCATTAGTCTAATTTGAGTGATCAATAAGTAAATTTCAATTGGATTGTATATAATAATTAAAACATTTTAAAGTACCTGGGACCTTCTCCATCTTTATGGAAACTAAATCCTCGGTAACCACAAATGTGACCAACAATGTTCTCGTACTAGTAATACAGGAAGATCCAGGAAATGTTGCTAAAACATCACAAGTACTAGTGGCCTTTGTGTCCCCAGGTACATGTCCTAACACATGTTCTGGCATGTGTTTGCTACTAGAGGTTGATGTCTGCATGCTATGTGTTGCTGACATTTCAGTCAACAATATAGGTACGGATGATGGGGTTGAATGATGTTATGTATGCGCAGGAAGATTAGGATCAACACTTGTACCGACCCCTACTCCTCAAGCAACACCCACAATACCTTGATCATGGCTAGTAGCATCATGAGGATGCAAAAAATCCTGTAAAAACAACACATATTATAGTTCATGACATAAAGAGTACAAAATATAAAACCATGAATGAACTTATGTTATAATTAAATATCTCATGCCAACTTGCAAGTTCCGTGCTCTCTCAAACAATATTTTAACCCTTTCTCTTATCTCATTTGTTTGAGGCACTATGAATAATAACTGAAGGATTTCTTCACTGCAATAACTGAAGGATTTCTTCACTGCATTTGTTTTGGGTCTTCCTTATCATATCCAAAGGGTTTGCAAAATATGCAATGTCATCATCGCATAATAGTGACTACACCTCCCTATGGATGCTCTCCTCTATTGTTGGTGCCTTTCCCCGATCATCTGACTACGATAATAATATTAAAAACATTATCAAAATTAACCCAATAAACTTACAAAAATAATAATAATAAAATGGTGCAGAGGCACCAAGAATAAAGATATCTAGGTCAAAGTACATTTTTTTTGCTTATTTGTAGTTTTCATACATGATTTGTAAGGTCATAAAGTCCATTGATATAAAAAACAACTCAATTGTAAGGCTTGAAGAGCCATTTTGTACCAAGAGACCTAATAGGTCTTGATAGAGTCAAATACGGTCAAAATGTCCATAAAAGGATTAAAAATGTTGTAAATGATTATATTGAGTCCATTTTTGTCATGTTGGAAACATCCAAGAAGGATATGGTCAAAGCTGGTAAAGTTGCAACATTGCCAAAAAGTGAAAAGAGATGTAAAATGTCATCCATCGGTCATGAGTTGGTTGGAGTAGTTAGAAGGTCTAGAAATTATTTTGTAATAGTTTATAAAACCATGTCTGGTCGAGGTCAAGAGTGGAGGAGCAATTTGGAGGACATTTGACAAAGTTTACCCATCAAACCCTCAACTGTCATAAAGGTTTAAAAGGGTCTATGATTGTCACAGAGCCAAGAAGGCTCATAAATGTTGTATTTTGAATTTGAAAGTATTTTAGAATGATGGTATAATGAAATATCTTTTGAATGAATCCTTTCTTATGCATTTTCATGGAGTATTTGAAGAGACTGGTAGTTTTTCTAAAAACTATTAAAACCTTATGTTTTAACACACTTTATGGGAGGCCCTAGTAACACTGTTATATTAATGGACAAGTGATTAACATGAATCATTAAATTTTTTAGCATTTTACTATTGAATGCAATAACCACTCATGCTAAGGAAGTGATAATATGTTTTATTGGATATATGGCAGTTCATCTCATTAAGGGTTTGTTTTAAATAAAGAGTTTTGCAGTTCTTTATACTATGATTAATTGGTTCCTTCATGATCAGATTTGAAAGACTGATGTAATGAAGATTTACTACTTATCATTTAGTGTGGATTGAGTTATGGTATGAAAATCTTGAAGGCTCCAAGGCAATAGGATTTAGTCCCAACTATGTTTTCTATATGGAACATTGTGATCAAAATCAGAATTTGATCAGGTAATGAAAGTAAGGAATTGATAGTCCTAATTGGAGACAGTAACATGAAACAATGAGGTAAACATGTCGGTCAAAAGCACCCGAAGATGCATCACGATCTATGCTCTAGGACAGAGCCTTCCCCATATGATCAATGTCCCACTATTACAAAAATTAAATTTAAAAAAACATTAGCGAAATGAGACCAATAGACTTACGAAAAAAAACACAATAATAAAATGGTATATTGGAGTCATTAATTGGAGGTTGGGTAAAATGGTATATAGTATGTACCATCTCCATAATAATTATTTTTGCATCTATACGATTCAAATTGTAATCAATTAACAACTCTTCCCCTGCAGTTATTGATTTTATTGAACATACAAATACACGGTTTCCCTCACACACCTCGAATATGCAATTGGGTTGCTTATTTGTTGACCTAGGTCGTGTACTATTTATAAACCCTGCAATATTCCCTGATGCTTTTGGCCTTTCGTCAATATACATAGCCACTCCTTTATTTTGATCCTTATCTTTTAGCTATATATGATTTGCTGACAGTGCATACGTACACATACTCTATGTATACCGAACCAGCTGCATCCAATCTTTGTAACTGTAATAGGGTCCAACATACTTCATCAATTCAGTAACTCTTCCATAATAGACCTTTATGTCGTCCATGCAAAATAGGCCCAAATCATGTAATGATAATAGTTCTATGCGATATATCCTCTCGTTGACACAAAAATCAATGTTTATTGGAGGATAGATCTGGCAAATAGCTATTTAGTGGTACCTGCACTCTACCGAATAAGAGAGATAGTTACCAAAAATTCCTTGAGGTTTTTCATGGTCCATCAAGACGTGGATGAGCATAACTATAAGGTGACAAAGAGCATCTAAAAGAGATCATGGACTTAGTAGAGGTTTCCCAAAAGATGGACTTACACCCTTCAGCTTGGCCAGTTATTTTTCATGGACTTTGATTTGATTTCAAAAGGAATTGATAAAGCTAAGATGTATGTCATCTTATGTTGACTTGTGACAAGAGAATCTTCTTAGGGGGGGTCGTAAGTCACATTAGGTGAACAAAAATGTAGAGGCAGATATTTTATCTAAATGGGCACTCACATTTGAAAAAGTAGGTGAAGTCAAATTTGAAGATCTTAGATAAGATTTCAGGGTGGCAATTATTATGAGTTTTTTAGATCATAAATGGAGGACATACTCTTTAGTACTCCTACAAAGTCAGAAATATGATGGGGGAGTGACAAGGTGATCACACACATTAATTGGGAAAGATATTATTAATGACACTAGTTTTGAAAGGCATAGTGGGTTTAAATGTGAGTAACCTCGAATTTCATCTTGCATTTTGCGTATGAAGCAAGTTAGAAGTGAGACCTTAGAGAAGTGAAGGGGGTTTAGTGAACATTGAGTTGAAGGTGATATCAATGCCTAAGAAAGATGGAGACAAATTTCACATTGAAGACAAAGAAGAAAATTTGGGCTTTTCAGGGTGAGCTGACATTCAGATGGCTCAAAGGTCTATTTAACTACTAGGATGATTATCTCCCACACTGTGTTTTTCTGATATTGGGGAAGGTGTTTATAAAAATGAAACACAGATATCGTACCAAAATGGATATATATTCACTCATTCTGGCTTGGGGTTTGGAAGTGGAGGAAAGCATTGCAACAGTTCGTAGGGTGTTGGAATTTCTTATTCCAGCAGAATTTCGTGAAGGGTTAGAAAATTGCTTGGAATGGGCAGTATTAGGTGAGGGGTTTGATATAGGTGAGGGAGAATAAAATGAAGATAAAGGGGTGAAATAAAAAATCACACCCTTCCTTCGATGGGTGCCGGGTATGTGTGCCTACCATCGCAAGGTGGAGGCAAAGAATGGATGGGAGGTGATGAAGTTGTTAATTCATATCAAAGAACTGGATGCAGTCATTGCAAAAGCCAGGGAGGAGGCAGAGAGAGCTAGAAGAACTCTTTGACCAAGGAGACTGAGAGTGGGGGTGGTGTCGAGGTTGGGAGGAGGAACAAGACCGGTCAGGCATTGAAGGTGGCTTCTGAAATGCTGCAGCGATGGTGACAAATGGGGTAGGGTGTGGTTTTTTATGTTTTTTGGCTAAATTTTTCTATGTAATTATGGATAACATTTGATAGTAAATCCTAGGGTAGGTTGTAGAAAAAAAGAGTTTTTTGTGTAAATATTTTGTATTAGTTATATATTGCCAATTTTGAAGAATGGCAATTTTTTGGATAGGATATTAGGCACTCAGCATCATGATGTAACTACTTTTTATTAATAAAATACATATTATTACTGACCAAAAATAAGAAATTGATTTGAAATTTTAGAATAATATGTGTAGTACCCCTCCTCATTTGAACTTATTAGACTCATACTTTACTATTGTTACTTTCAGTGGATACATTACCATTATGTGTTATTCAGACTTATATGACATTATTTCTTGCTTTATCTAGATATGAGATGCATAATTTATTTACAATATTTCAGTACTTGTGATTTGTGGTATTTTATGGATTAGTGTTATGTACTGACACTTTACTTTATCTATGCAATGTTTAATTATATGTTGCGTGTCTGTGAGTGTATTGGATGCGAGGGGACGATTTTCATTCACTCACTCCAGTGAGATAGGGAACGTCATGATTCTCCTTCATCAGTGTGTGCGCCATGTTTTCTATATTTGTATATATGCATATGTGGTTCGGTGATACAGGATATTGCAGGTACAAGTACTGGGTAGGTATGGGGTATCATCTCCACCTAGCTTCATAGGTCTGAGCGTGCCTTATAATTGTCCAATGGAAGTGGAGGAGGTAGTAGTTGACCCTAATTGTACCTCAGTTACACTCTTGTGAGTGTCGTCAGTCGGTCGTCCCTTTTTGGTTTTGTCCGGCCGTCGAGTCGGTTTGTTTGACTTTTTTAGAATCTTTGTTTGGGTCTTCTCAGTTGTGTGCCCTAGTAGATTTAATTAATTAATTGAGTTTATGGCATCACCTTATAGTTAGCATATTTAATTTATGAATTATAATGCTTTAGTGATTATGAAATTAATTAATTAAGTGAAGTGATTAAATTTAGTTGCAGATTGCATTATATTAGAAAAATAATTTTATTTAAATTTAGTAGAAAATAAATTAATTGCATTATTGTTCTCTAGATTTTAAAAATAAAATTTCTTCCTTAACTAGTTTGCAAATTGCATGATTTTAGAAATATAATTTTATTTAAACCTTAGAAGGAAAATAAATAAAATTAAATGCATTCATTGTTCTCTAGATTTTGAAAATAAATTTGAACTAAATAGAATTAAATACATTAATGGGACTCTAGATTTTTTTTACAAATAAATTGAAAATAAATAAATAAGTTAAATTACTTTCCTAAATATTGTTTTTGGAGAGGGGAAAACAGATTTGAAGGTCAAATGATCAAAACATAATGAAATAAATATGCAGAATGATAAAATATCATTAAAAAACTATTTCACCTTGCTATTTTACCTTCTCCTTCGGATTGAGCTTGATGAAGTGAAGGCGCCCCTTGATAATGCTCCACTTGATGTGCTCCTTTGATTGCTGGATGTGGATGTCTCTCCAATGTTGTGCACAAATGGAATGGATTTGAAAAATGATAAGGATGAGATGATCAAGTTGCCAAGATGATTTCCTGGGCTCAAAAGGGCAGCATAAACTTACTAGATTTCAAGATGTTTTGAATGAGGGGATGGAGCCCTATTTTATAGGAAGAGGAGAGGAAAACAGATGGCTAGGATGAATTCGAGATGAAGGGCTAAGATTTACTTGTGAGCTCACACAAGGTCCAAAAGAGGGTGTAGAGACCAAGAATTATGCCTTAAAGGCATTTCGTATCTCCACACTCCACAAGATGCATTGGAGGAATTAAAAATTCTCCAAAAAAGGATATCATGGGGATTGGAGGAATAAAAAGGAATTAAAAATTCCTTGGGAGAGGGGATGCCTAGAGGAATGTGTGATTTCGAAAATCTTACATTCACCTAGGAAAAGAGCATTTAAAGCTAGTGGCTGGATGAAAAAGACAAAGAGTTGACTTTGTGGCTAATCATGATGATTAACCATTAATGACTCATTAGGAGGGGGATTAGAGGAAATGTTAGGTGGGATTAATATTTGTAAGAGAATTTGACTAGGAGAGAGAATGAGTGGAGGGAATAAAAAATTAGAAGAATAATGTTAAGTGAGTTTAGGGAGTTTCTAGAAGAATGAATTAAGAAGATGATTTGTAGGAATCATGTAGGTTAACTAATTAATTGAAATTAATTAGCTAAGAGGAAGATTTGTGAGGATTTGATTTTTTTAGAAGAATAAAGAAAGGAATTGATTTATTAAATAAATCAATCATATGCTATAGTGACAATATTAATTATATTTAATTAATATTGAGAGGAATTTGAATTAACATAATTAATTAATTAATTATGCGAGGAATTAAAAATAATTAAATTATTAATATTTGAGTGTCTACATTTTGCCCCTCTTTGAAGTGAGGTGTGATGACACATTGATTCAAAGAATAATCTTGTTTTGATGCTGATATTGGTTTGATAGGATGCCCTGGCTCTTGATTAATAGATTATGGTATGGCGATGCCCCCTCGGTAGATCAATTGAGGTATTTGATCTTTGGAGTTTTGCAAAATTGATATCCTGATAGATTTGATTTGATTTGATTGATAAGATCTAGATTCAGTCTGGTTTCAAGAAGAATTCATCCTGTATAAGACAAAGATGATCAAAGTGTCTGGTTTCAGGAAGGATTCATCCTGTATAAGACATGATTGATCACAATATCTGGTTTCAGGAAGGATTCATCCTGTATAAGACATGATCGAAGTGTCTGGTTTCAGGAAGGATACATCCTGTATAAGACATGACTGATCACAATGTCTGGTTTCAAGAAGGATTCATCCTATATAAGACATGATGAGAGTGTCTGGTTTCAGGAAGGATACATCCTATATAAGACATGACTAATCACAACGTCTGGTTTCAGGAAGGATCCATCCTGTATAAGACATGATCAGAGTGTCTGGTTTTAGGAAGGATACATCCTGTATAAGACATGACTGATCACAACATCTGGTTTTAGGAAGGATTCATCCTGTATAAGACATGATCAGATCACAACGTCTAGTTTCAAGAAGGATTCATCCTGTATAAGACATGATCAGAGCGTCTAGTTTCAGGAAGGATACATCCTGTATAAGACATGAATCAGAATCATAATTGATTATGTGAGGAAAAAAATAGAGTAAGAAAAATTAAGGTTGAAAAGATAGATGAGGAAAAAATATGAAGCAGTCATGAGGTATTTGGAAAGAAGAATACGAGATGCGAGACTGCGGAGGAAAATGGGGGCGATTGAGAACTCCATGGGATTATTGAGTGTAGGATTTGATGGAATGATGGTGAGATTTTGTGCACAACAAATGTGGAGAGCCAGCCTAGTTTGATTTTGCCCTGAGTGACTTGCACCACTGATTATAGAAATCAGGATGCCATGAGAAACGCAGGGCGTGGACTGACTCTATAGACAAATGGGAATTTCTTGCACACAACAATGCAAGTGTTAAGAAACACTAATACAGAGTTATGGGTTCATGCAAGGAAACCCTCAAACACACCGATACCTCTTGTACATGAGAAGGTAAGTGTTGATAAACACTAGTACCAGGTCGTCGATTTATACAAGAAGGATCCAAAACATGCCATACTATGAAATATGCCCCAGTATGCACCTATCATAACGTACCTGGATATGGAAGAACCCAGGCAGTCATAAATAGTGGTAGTCGTAGGGAAAAAGATGCAAGCCTATATGATAAGATCTAACAAAATCTAACAAGTCTCTTCCTTGCGACCACATGATACCTCTTGCCAAGAGTAGAACTAGGATGCACTTGGGATTGTTTCTCAAGACTTCTTGAAGCTTACACACAGAGGTATAAAATCTCAGTTTCAATGGGACATTCCTTGTTCATGACTCAGGTGAAGACTTCATCATCATACGCATGTTTTATTGGGAGGCGGAAAAGAAGGAATGTTGCGTATGGGTGGGCTAGATGGCAGATGATTTGTAGTATCGACATGATAGACAGTGGATTCAGTTATTTACCTTGGCGTCTGCACAGAGGTTCTCACCAAGGCACTTGTCCATAGCGCCTCCAAGTGGTTTTCAATAATGGACGAATTGTTTTTTCTTTCTTTTTCTAATTTTTTAAATTTTTTTGTGTCATAAGGTGCTTGTTTGCCAGGTTTTTACCAAAGTGACGATTTTTTCAGGATCTTTTTCTCATTTTTTAAAAAAAAATTTTCTTGATTTTTTTTTTTTGACAATTTAAGACTTTCTGAGGACTAAGCATAAAATATTTTGAGGTGCATGATATTCATTGGATCATCCAAAGGATCACCTTCAGGAGTAGCCAACTGATAAGCTCCTGATCCATATTTCGTTGTGATTACATATGGTCCAAGCCAATTAGGCTCGAACTTGCCTTTCTTTTCTCTTTCTTGTAGATTTTTCTGATTTTCCATGAGGACAAGATCACCAACTTGGAATTCTTGGGTTCTGACTTTTTTATGATAACTCATGCGCAAACGGTTTTGATATACCCGGAGATGATTCAAGGCCTTGAGGTGCCTTTCATCTAACAATTCTAGCTCTTGTAAGTGGGCAATTCTGTATTCTTCCTCTGGTAGGATGTTTTGTAGCGATGCCCATAGAGAGGGGATCTTGATCTCAAGGGGAAGGATGGCTTCGGAACCAAATACTAGGGAATAAGGGGTGGCACCTATGGGGGTGCGGATGGAGGTGCGGTAGGCTCACAATGCAGGATGGATTTGGAGGTGCCAATCATGACCTGCTTCATTGACTATATTTTTGGGGATTTTTATTAGGGTTTTATTAGAAGCCTCAGCTTGGCCATTGCCTTGGGGGTAATATGGAGTGGAGAAGTGGTGTTGGATGTTGAATTTTGGCAGAGTTCTTTGACATCTTGGTTCTTAAATTGTTTACCATTATCTATGATGATAACTTTTGGGATGTCATACCGACAGATTAGGTAGTTCAGGATGAATTTGGATATTTACTTGCTGGTGGTGAGAGTAAGAGGGATAGCCTCTACCCACTTGGTGAAGTATTTGGTGGTGGTGATAATGAATTTATGTCTATTGGAAGATGAAGGGTGGATTTTCCCAATGAGATCGAGCCCCCACTATGAGAAGGGCCATGGTGTAATGAATGGTTGCAATTCTTGTGATGATGCATGAATCTTATTGCCATGCTGCTAGCAAGGGATGCATTTCTTCACATAGTTGTATGCATCTTCTTCCATTTTAGGCCAATAGTATCCTATTCTCAAAAGTTTTTTAGCCAATGTGAGTCCACTTGAGTGTGCCCCACAGATACCCTCGTGTACTTCGCGTAATGCCCATTCTGCTTCTTGTTTATCTAAACACATTAGGAGGGAACCATCAAAATGCCTTCCAAATAAGGTGTCTGCAAGGATGGTGTAACGGGCACATCAGCGGATGAAGGTTTGTTATTGGGTTTTGGTGAGGTGTGGGGGAATGGTGTTGTCTTTGAGGAAAGCAAAGGTTTCTTGGTACCAAGGGGACTCGGGACCAATGAGAACACACACCATTTCAAACTCTGGTAGGTCATATGCTAGTATAAACAATTGCTTGACCAAGAACTCACACTTCTGACTGTGTGCTGGCATTTGAAGGAGGGAGCCAATGGTGGCCATTGCATCTGCAGCCTTGTTGTTTGTTCGTGGGATTTGATCAAACTTGATTGCCATGAAATGTTGCTTAAGATCTTCAACCATGGTATGGTAGGGAAGGAGTTTATCATCTTTTATCTAGTATTCATCATTGACTTGTTTTATGATGAGCTGGGAATTGCCATAGACTCGTAATTCCTTTATTTTCCAGTGGATAGCCAAGCGTAAACCTGTGATGAGGGCCTCGTATTCTGCTATGTTGTTGGTACATGCAAAGGCTATCTTGTATGATTTTGAGATGCCATCTCCTTGAGGTGTGACTAATAATATTCCTGCCCCCGATCCATTTTGAGTGTAGGAGCCATCAAAATACAATTGCCATGTGGAGGATGTAGTAATAGTCATAATGAACTCATCTGGTAATTCTGTGAGAAGAGGATGGTCACCTGGAAGTGGAGCTTCAGCCAACTGATTTGCAATGACTTGTCCCTTGATTACTTTTTTGTCCACATATTCAATGTCAAACTCACTTAAGAGCATGACCCATTCAGACATTCTGCCAGTGAGAGCAGCTTTGGACAAGAGATATTTAAGTGGATTGATTTTAGCAATTAGTTTTATTTTGTTGTTTAGCATATAATGTCAGAGTTTTTGTGTGCTAAACAACAATGCCAAGCATGCTCTTTCAATGGGGGTATAGTTGAGTTCATACCCTACAAGTGTACGACTGATGTAGTAAATGGCATGTTCCTTCCCTTGATCATCTGTTTGCGCCAATAATGCCCCCAATGCCACTGCAGTAGCACATATATACAAAATAAGGGGTTTTCCAGGAGCAAGAGACATCAATACGAGAGGTGATGCTAGATATTATTTTAATTTCTCAAAAGCCTTTTGACATAGGAAATCCCATTTAAATTTTGTGTCTTTACGCAATAGGTGTGCAAATGGATGACACTTGTCTGCTAGCTATGAAATGAAATGCCTGACAAACTGGAGTTTTCCCTGGAGACTGTGCAGTTGTCTGAGAGTTTCTGGCAGAGGCATTTCCATAATAGCTTTTACCTTTGCGGGATCAACCTCGATGCCTCTATGGGAACAATGAATCCCAGTAGTTTTCCCGATGTGACGCCAAACACACACTTTTTGGGATTTAGGCATAGCTTGTTTTTTTCCAATCTTTCGAAGATCTGTTTTAGAATGAGGATGTGTTCCTGTCTTGTCTTGGATTTTCCTAGCAGATCATCCATGTAGTCCTCCATAATTTTGTGCAAGAGGTCATGAAAAATTATTGTCATTGCCCGTTGATACGTAGCTCCAGCATTTTTAAGGCCAAAAGGCATGACCCGGTAACAGAAGGTACCCCATGGTGTTGTGAATGCAGTTTTATGCTGATCCTCATCTGCTATCCTGATTTGGTTGCATCTTGAAAACCCATCCATTAGCGATAACATTTCATGTCCTTTTGTAAGGTTCACAATCATGTCTATATTGGGGAGCGAGAAATCATCTTTAGGACAAGCTATATTTAGATCTCGAAAATCTGTGCAGATGCGGATGCCCCTAGTAGGTTTGCCGATAGGTACAATGTTGGAGACCCATTCAGCATAATCTATTGGTTTGATAAATTCTGCGTCTAACAACTTTTGGAGTTCTGCTTTGACCAGGAGTGTAATATGTGGGTGCATTTTGCACAATTTTTGTTTTACAGGTTTTGCATCTGAGCGGACGGCGAGATTGTGAACCACCAAGGCAGGGTCCAACCTTGGCATATTGGAATAGGACCACGCAAAATTGATTTTTACCTCTGTAAGGAAGTTGATGAAGTCTTGTTTCTCGATTTCTGTGAGGGATTTGACAATAAGCACATTTTTTGGAATGACCTCGGTGCCCATGTAGATGTTGTCTATTTCTTCTATCAACAAATTTGATTTGTCCTGTGGAAGGTAACCAATGGTAGGGAGGTCAAATCCCTCATCGTCAAGTGCCTTTTCCAGGTTTTCACTTTCAGATACGCCCTTTGTTTTTATTTCTTGTTCATCCAGAGGTGCCTCAGGGAGGTTTTCACCTAGGGAATCATATCTTTTTCTTTTATTATCTTTTTTGTGGCTAAGGGCATTGACTTGACTACCAAAGTATCCCTTTTTGTGTAGTTGAATACCCTCGATTCTGCTACAATCTTCCATATTTTGCACTGTTAGGAGAGCAATGAGAGCATTATCATCGGTGCAGATATCTAAAGTGGGTTTGTCTCATTGGCCCTAGTCAATGAGTTCAGGATGGACAAGATGTAGCTCATGTGAAGTGGGAGGGGTTACGGGGGTGATGGTATTGATGTAAGCATCCAAGAAGATATATTTCTCATATTCATAAGGCATTTTGTGGAATTCCTCTTCGTCAGCGCTTTCAATATCCGAAGAAGGACTAGAAGGGGCACCAACGATAGTAATCTTAGGCACTAGGGTGTACCCCAAGCCTCTGTTGTATTTGTAGGAGATAGGATTTATGGGTGTTTTTCTTCCTTTCTCCTCTGGTCCCATGCCGTGTCCTTTGTAACCCATTTTTTCAACTATGGCAGATGCTTTTGGGTACATTTCTTTGGATATTCTTGTTGGATCTTCATCTTCTTCCCGGTACAGCCATGGAGAGATATCTGCTTCGAGGCTCTCGTTATCAAGTGGGCCCCATTGCTGGAAGGTGGTGTTTTGACATTGCATGACTGGTTTTGGGTCCTTTTTTATCTATTTTGGTTTGCCAAATGACTTAGGAGAGAGAGGGAGGTTGCTTATTAATAAGACATCCTCAATTTGTATTCACCACAGCCATTGTCCAAGATCTTGATTTGATTATTTGGTTGGAATGATGTGGAGGCAACATTTGATATGTCAAATGGAGGTGTTGGCGAGGGTCTATTTAGTGGGCAATGATACAGATGCTTCCCCTCTAATAGTTTGCAATATTGAAAAGGTTGGGGATCACCTTTGATAGTGATCTCTCTTCCGTTATAAGGGAATTTGATGCATTGGTGATAGGTGGAGGGTACAGCCTGCAAGGAATGAATCCATGGCCTCCCGAGGAAAATGTAGTAGGGGAGGTCAAGATCTAGTACTTGGCAAGGGGTTTCAATTGTAATGTGGCCCACTTGAAGAGGTAAGGTGACCACGCCCTTTGAAATTCTTTATGCATCATGATATGCCTTTATTGTGATCCTTCTTGATGTGTCTATCAGATCCTCAGAAATTCCCAATTGTTTTATTAATTTGTATGTACACAGATTAAGCTCGGATCCACCGTCTATTAGGATATGTTTGACCTTGTGCTTGTAGATAAGAGCTTCGATGTGTAAAGGTTTATTATGGTCTTCATCTGCAGGAGCATATTTGGAGTTAAATATAATGTGCTACTGGGCAGCAAGGTTTCCAATGAGGGCTTGGAATTGGGTGGCGTTGATGTTATTTGGAACGTGTGATTGGAGAAGGGCTTGTTCCAAAATTTCTTTATGGACTGGGGAAGTCTTGAGAAGTTCCAAAATGGAGATCTGCGTGGGTGTCTTCCCAAGTTGATCAAGGAGGTCATATCGGTGGGTGGAAGACATGGGTGGAGGGTTTGGTGGGGGAGGAACTCCTTGGATGGTGACTCTTCCTCGGCGTGTAGTTGCATTGTAGTCATTCTGGAAATGGGAGTTGGAAGGCATGGCGCCTTGAATGACTATCCGAGCAGGATTTGGTCTGCTTTGGGAAGAAGGAGGATTAACTCCTTGGATGGTTATGACATTGACATTATTGTCTGTAGGTTCAATGTGACCTACCAAAAAATCAAAACCGGTTACATGATTACCGTAGTCATAACCCATTGTGTTAGATGATGAGCCTTTTCCTTTATCATGCTTCGGGAAGGGTTCCTGGTACATTTTGAGTTTGTCATTGTTATTACCAAGTTTTGTATTTGCTATCTCAATCTCACCTCTATCAATGAGATCTTGTATGTAGATCTTTAGTTTCATACACTTTCGTGTATCATGTCCCTTGATACGATGGTATTCACAATACTCATTTTCATTATACCATCTTGGTGTAGGTTGATTGGGGTCAAACGGGCGAGTGATTGGAAAAACCACTATATCTGCTTGGACAAGTTTTTGAAACACCACTTCAATAGGCTCAGCCAGAGGAGTGAAATCTCTTGGAGTCTTGTTATTTGATTGGGGTGGTTGTCCTTGGATTGAAACATTGTTGTGAGGTTTTTGGGATTGATTTTGGTTGTTGAATTGATGATTGTTGGTGGTGGATTTTGGGGGAGCGGCCACAGTTTGGACCTGCTTTGCATCAGTTATACCATCATTAACCACATTTTTGTTTTTGGACTAGAATTTTGGCTTGTCATTATAATAAGAGGAAGAACTTTGTGTTGATTTCTGGTAATGTTTCAAGGTTCCTTCCTCCAACAAGACACATTCGAGGGTGAGGCCCTTATCTGTCAATTTTTGGAAGGATTTGATACATTGAGATATTAAAGGTCTTGAAAGTTTAGGCACCAAGTTCTTTTGGAATAGCTCAATTTGATGTTGTTCTGGCATGCCCCACTGGAATTTCTTGATAAGATGTCACCATCTTTGTAGGAAATTGGCGAAGGTTTCTCTAGGCCTTTGTTTTGTATTACATAAGTCCATCATAGAAACATCATTACCCATGTTGTATGCATAGTGGGCCACAAATTTTTCTGCCAAGTCTGGAAAAGAGACAATGGAACCTCGTGGTAAAGATGAGAACCATGCCAAGGCGTCTCCTGTGAGACTCTTGGGAAAGAGTCTACAAAGATAAAGGTCACTATAGGAGACTTCTTGGCATAAGATGTGAAATTCTCGGACATGGTCGCAGGGATCTCCTTTGCCTTCATACTTGGTGAATTTAGGGATCTCAAATCTCAGGGGATATGGTGCAACTAATATAGACGGGTCGTAAGGATAAGGGCAAAACTCTTCAAATGAGTAAGTTTTTCTTTTATTAGTCCTTTGTTTCATGTCCTTGATGATATTTTTCATGTCTTGAATTTCCTTGATGAGGTCTTGTTGTGGGCTTTGATAATGATGAATTGTATTTGCCCCAAGAATTGGATGAGCCAAAGAAGGTGTACCACCACCAATATATTGATATGATGAGGAGGTGGGAATGTGGGATGTGATGACCGATGTTGCTGGGGTTTGAGTGACAATTGGTTGTGGTCCGCAAACGGTTGTGACGAGATTGAATACGGCCCGGATAAAATTTGTGACATTGTTGGGAGGAAGGGAAGTTGGTAGAATAGAAATATGTGGTTGAATAGAAGGAGGTGGTATAGAAGTTTGTTGGAGAATAGATGAGATTGGATGTTATAGTGGTATGGATGGTAAGGAGGAAGAAGGTGGGAAGGAGACCATGGTGGGAGGTACCACGGGTGGCATTGATTGAGCCTGGATGATTGATGGGGCTGCAATTGATTGAGTTTGAATAGTAGGTGCAACATTTTGTGTGGGAGCGAGGTTTCCTTGTGGTTGTTGGGTGAGAGCGGATCTATTAAATTCAGGTAGAAGTTGAGCTCCATGTTCAAGGAGAATTTTTAGAAGTGCAGTAGGATTGTGTTTAATAAACTTTTCCATCATCTCTTGGTTATAAGAATCCGCTAGGAAAGTTCGCACTTCCGGACAAAGTTCATCTTGATTAATCATGTCAAGATTTTGACTTTGATCTTGATCACTAGGTTGCCCACTTTGTGTATGATCTTACATGAGATCTTCATATAGGACATCAATGTCCGGCATGCCATATTGTTGTTCAGCCATCTTTTTCTTTTGGGATCGAGTTGCCACCATACACGATATTTGTGATGAAAGGACTTAAGAAATTTGTGATGAAAGGACTTAGGAAATTTGAGGATGATTGATAGAGGAGGTATAGTAGTGATGGTTTAGAATAAATTTGATGACTAGGTTGTCTTTGGTATGAACATAAAGGATCGATTCAAATGGCAAGTTGTATGAAGGGATACGACCACCCTGATTTGGACAATAGTTGGTGTTTCAAAGGACAAACTTGAATGTTGATGGAGATGACAGACTCTTAGCTTCTCTCTTAGGCTTATGAAATATGGGATGGACAAAGCTTTGACGCAATTTTTTTTATTTTGGACTTGGTGTGGGTAATGACTTGGACAGTTGTTTGTGTCTTGACAAGTGTTTTTGCAAAGTGTTTGGGGATAGTGATATGTTTTTAGTCTACTCTTGGCAAGTATGTATCAAACAAAGCAAACACAGTGATCAAATGCATATTATATCAAAGACACTCATGTTCATATACAACATTCTTAAGGCTGGCAAGGACAATAGTCATTGAATCCTAATTGGTTTCCCATGTATGCTTACCTAGAGCGGACACTTAGATGCTTGACCCCACTGGCTCCCCTCCACGACACTCACTTCTCGGGGCAGCCAAGCATCAATTCCCATGAAAACTCTTCATGACGAACTTTGTGTCTCTACTAAGGGTCGTAAGAATATGGGCCGCTTCAGAGGTCCGACCTCCTGCACCAATGCCTAGAAGGTTTTTGGCCACTATTAAAAAGGTGTTTAGTAAGTCTTCCCATTAGGAGCTACCCTTCGAAGTTGCACAAGCACAATTGAGGCCTATAGCCCAACTAAGCACCAAGACTTAGTAGTCATGCAAGCGTGATTGAGATCTCTAGGATCCTACTAAGCACCCAATGTGAGAGTGAATCATCATATAGTCCCAACCATTAACCCTTTCATAGTCAATGGCCTTTTTATTATAGTGAGTTGGGAACCCCAGGTCTGGGTGTACTCACTTGGGTCATTTCCCTCTTACCTTCTCAAAGAGCAAGTTGGGAGGGCAGGCCTGCTAGAGGTAAACACACAATCAAACAAGAAAAGGTTGGAGGGTCTAGATTTCTGATCATCTAGTAAGACGAGAGCATACTTTCCTACCTTTACACTTTTATTAAAGACACATAAGACAATGGTTCATTCCATTTTAATTAATATCTAGGTGCCTAGTTTAAATAAATGCATAAGATTTGGTTGGATCAGCTAGGCAACTTGCAAAACAACTTGATTAGTAGTTTTGAAAAATGGAGTCTTCAAAAAACGTCCTACAAAACAACTTGATTAGTAGTTTGAAAAAAATGGAGTCTTCAACAAGCGTCCTGCAAAACAATTTGATTAGTTTGGAAAAATAGTCTTCAACAAGCGTCCTGCAAAAAACAACAAAATGACAAAAATATTAATTTTTTTTATTTTTGGGAATGAATAGAAAAACATGAATAAAAACTTTTTTACTAATGTCAAATGTGGATTTGAAGAAAGCTTTGATGGGTAAATGGGGTTTGACTAGGTTTTTGCCACTTTCCAAGGGATAGGCAAGCGAAAAATGGGGATTTTGGAGGAGAGATGAAGGAATGGGAAAATTTGTCCAAGAGGGACAAAGAAGAAAAAGTTGGAGATGGATAATATGAGAAAAATTTGGAGGTGATTGGATAAAAGGGGAAGGAGTTATGACAAACCCTAAAAATAGAGAAATATGGGATTTTAGGCTTGAAAAAGTGGATTTTTGGGATAAGGCCTCCAAGGAAGGAAATGTGGAAAATGGGAATGCGGAGAATCTGGTGAAATTTGGAGGAAAATGGAGTCGAGATAAAGAAGATATGGCGAAAAAATAGATTTTTTTTTTTAAACCTTAGATTTAACAGAGCAGATAGAAACCCTAGATTTAACAGAGCAGAAACCCTAAATTTAACAGAATGAAAAAAAAAATGTCAAAGGTCCGGATTTCTGATTGTCTAGATAGACAAGAGCATAATCTCCTACTTTCACACTTTCTTGCGGTTAGACAAATTATATTTAAACAGAGAAGATAACAGGAAATGAAAAAAAAAGAAATGCAAACTACAGTTAGCGCCTAAAAATTTTAGACAGATTAACAGAGCAGATAGTAGCACTAAACAGATAGAAAAGTGTCAAATGTCCGGATTTCTGATTGTCTAGATAGACAAGAGCATACTCTCCTATTTTCACACTTTCCTGCGGTCAGAGCATACAGTTGCGCTAAACAAAATAGAAAAGTGAAAGGTCTGGATTTCTGATTGTCTATATAGACAAGAGCATACTCTCCTACTTTCACACAGATCATAATTAAATAGAGCAAATAATAGAGCAAATAACAGATCGGATAACAGGAATTCAAATTCCCACAAAAACGCTTGCGCTAATTGTAGAGCTATCGTGCTGAAACAAAAACAAAATAGAAACAAAAAAAAAGCTGTTGCGCAGAAATACAGAGCTGCTATTCTGGAACTTGCAAAAAAGTTTTGTTTTTTTTTTTAAAAAATTTATTTTCTGCAGTCGTGCTATTCTGGAACCTGCGTCTCACAACTCACAAAAACCTAAAAAAAAACATTAGTTCTTAGGGACGTGGGTTCCTCCAGGCGTGCCAAAATGAAGAGGGGAAAATAGATTTGAAGGTCAAATGATCAAAACATAACGAAATAAACATGCAGAATGCTAAAATATCATTAAAAGACCAATTCACCTTGCTATTTTACCTTCTCCTTCAGATTGAGTTTGATGAAGTGAAGGCGCCCCATGATAATGCTCCACTTGATGTGCTCCACTGGATGTGGATGGCTCTCCAATGTTGTGCACAAATGGAATGGATTTGAAAAATGATAAGGATGAGATGATCAAGTTGCCAAGATGATTTCCTGGGCTCAAAAGGGCAGCATAAACTTACTGGATTTCAAGATGTTTTGAATGAAGGGATGGAGCCCTATTTTACAAGAAGAGGAGAGGAAAATGAATGCCTAGGATGAATTCGAAATGAAGGGCTAAGATTTACTTGTGAGCTCACACAAGGTCCAAGAGAGGGTGTGGAGACCAAGAATTATGCCTTAAAGGTATTTCGTATCTCCACACTCCACAAGATGCATTGGAGGAATTAAAAATTCTCCAAAAAAAGATATCATGCGGATTGAAGGAATAAAAAGGAATTAAAAATTCCTTGGGAGAGGGGATGCCTAGAGGAATGTGTGATTTTGAAAATCTTACATTCACCTAGGAAAAGAGCATTTAAAGCTAGTGGCTGGATGAAAAAGACAAAGAGTTGACTTTGTGGCTAATCATGATGATTAACCATTAATGACTCATTAGGATGGGGATTAGAGGAAATGTTAGGTGGGATTAATATTTGTAAGAGAATTTGACTAGGAGAGAGAATGAGTGGAGGGAATAAAAAATTAGAAGAATAATGTTAAGTGAGTTTAGGGAGTTTCTAGAAGAATGAATTAAGAAGATGATTTGTAGGAATCATGTAGGTTAACTAATTAATTGAAATTAATTAGCTAAGAGGAAGATTTGTGAGGATTTGATTTTTTTAGAAGAATAAAGAAAGGGATTGATTTATTAAATAAATCAATCATATGCTATAGTGACAATATTAATTATATTTAATTAATATTGAGAGGAATTTGAATTAACATAACTAATTAATTAATTATGCGAGAAATTATAAATAATTAAAATAATTATTTTTGAGTGTCTATAGTTGTTTTTAAAAAGTTATTTAATTGGGCATGAGAAAAGAATAAAAGAAAAGGGAAAGAGTTGTTTTTAGAATAATGCATTTTTTTACTTGCCTTTTTGGAAAATTAGAAAAAAAAAATCCTTTTAAGTTTTAAAATAGAATATTATATTTTGGGGGAGAGGGAATTATATTTCAACCTAAAAAGGTTTAGGTAAAATATATTTTGAAAAAAATAAAGGAAAAGGATTTTTTAGGAGTTCACGAGAAGGAGGTGGCGGTGCATGAAAGGAATTTTTGAAATTTTCCGGAGTGCTTGTTCTTGAGAAGGGGAAGATTTTGGATTCATTGGGAAGGAGGTTTGGATTTCAGAATTGGAAGCTTGTTAAAGGATAGAAGCTCTCCAACAAAGTTCTTCCAGGAAAGCTATACAGGTTGGGTGGCCTCTTCTGGTTGTTTCAAAAAAAAAATTTATTTCTTCCCTCATTCTGAATGATGTGTGTGTTTCAAAAAAAAAAATAGATGTTTAGAATGCGTGCAATAGTTTGGAATGAATATTATGGAAGTTATTGAAAAATTTCAGTCTGTGTGTGTTAAAAATAATTTTCAAATCTAAAACCCCTTTTCTGGTTATTTCCTGTTCTTGGCTAAAATCCTTTCTTGATATTTATTTTTAGTTTTTGGGAAGAAGTTATTTCCTTGGGTGTTTGTAGATTTAAATTTTTTGAGAAATTTGGAAAAGTTATTCTGGCAAAATTTTGCCAGATTTACCCTCCTTTGCCCCATAAAAATTTCTCTGTGTGTTATGCAATTTTTGTGTTCTACCTGGTTGTAGAAATTTATTAAAAATTGGGTTAAGGAAAATATTGGATTATGGAAGATATTTGTGTAAATAAAAGTGGAGTAGAGTGGGGATGCATTGATTTTTATCTCTGTTGAAAATTAATTAATTTTTTCCTGTGAAAATTAATTTTTAATCTCCGTGAAAATTGATTTTTAAATCTTTGTGATTATTGATCTTTATATTCTGTGAATATTGTTTTTTAATATTCTCTGTGTAAATTTTCAAAAAAATTAAAGGGGGCCTTGTGAAATTTTTTACCTATGTATTTAATCTAGGCATTTAGGAAAAGTTAAATTTTAAATATATATATATATATATAAATTGGGTTTTTTGGGGAGGGAGTCGGTAGTTACTACCGACGATAGCAATGCTACCATATGGTAGAAGTGCTACCGACGGTAGCAGTGCTACCATGCGGTAGCACAGTGCTACCGACGATAGTACCTGCTACCGTAAGGTAGTAGTACTACCTGCGGTAGTGCATGCTACCGTAGGGTAGCAAATAAAACTACCATGACACATTTAATTCGCCCCTGGTTTGCGTGCCTTCGACATTAATGGAAAATTTAGTTTTTAATAAATATGTGTTTTGTAATATATATATATATATATGTGTGTGTGTATATATTTATGTATATGTTTTTTAAAACTTGAAAATTTTATTAATTAAGTTTTAATTAATACTGTGGACACCTAAAATTATCATGTTTAATTAAATAAATATTTTATTTATTTAATTATCTAAGCCTAATTCTTCTATTAATTAAATAAATCTTTATTTATTTAATTAATTCATTTATCCTCTTCTAACCTTATTTCTCATTTAAATAAATACATTTATTTATTTAAATTATCCTTTTCCTAAATTAAATAAATATCTTATTTATTTAATTGATCCCACTTCTTCTATTAATTAAATAAATCTTTATTTATTTAATTAATTCATTAGCTTTTTCTACACATGACACATGTCATTCATCTCTTAATTCCTACACTACCTACCCCTTTCATTATTTTACTATTTCTTCTACCTACCCTCTAATCCTAGCCGACCTCCTTTTACACCTCTCAATCTTATCCCTCCATTTCATATAGTGTCTTCTATATAAGGAGATGCTTCCTTCATTATCAAACCCTAATCATTCATCCTAATCAAGCATTCTAATGACTTAATGCCCTAATGATCATTTTGACTACATTACGATCCTACTTGCAACCACATTTCGTTCTTTGTTGAGCTCTTGTGCACATAAAATCTGAGAGCAAATATATCAAGCAAGATCAATGGAGATAGGAAGAATGGAGATCAAAACCCTATTGGACATGTGATGGTATAATCTTTGTGATTTCATGTGATTTGCATTGTCTTAGGTAATCTTCATATGTTATGGTGGATCTTTGTTGATTGTTAGGCTAGGGTTTTGTGGTTGAATCTATTTAGCCTTTCAATATTGTTATTATTGTTATCCATTTTCACCATATATATTTTGGCATGCCCGGTGGGACTCCTGTCCCTTTGCATTTAACCTCCTTGTTGCAGATCTTGTGTTTTTGAAGTTGCAGATCGGACATTTTCGGCAGCATTTTTGGCATTTTCGCGTCTGCGCACTTTCGGATCATGTTTTTGATTTTCAGGCGCGTCTAAGACAACTTGATCCGCGTCTGTGTTTTGGAAATATTTCATTTTCTAGGTTCCAGGGATCCGCGTCTATGTCATTTTTACCCGCGTTTGTGTTTGGAAAGAGCGTCTGTGGTTTTTACTCGCGTCTGTGCCTCACAAAACCGCGTTTGTGTCACAGAGTCGCGTCTGCATCGGGGGTAATCGCGTCTGTGTATTGCCTATTTCAAAATTTTGAAATTTTATTGATTCAGTTTTCGGATTTTGCATTTAGGGTTTCAGATCTAGTTTATTTTGAGCTAACATTTTCAGATCTGGTTTATTTTGAGCTAACATTTTCAGATCTAGCTAACAAAAGTGGTGCAGCTTGCCTTGGAAGCTAAATCATTTGGTTGAAGGCCCCTATTTCGCAAAGTCTTTTGGGTTTTAAAAATTTACCTAACTTGTGTGTTTGCAGGAAGGGGTGATTATTTCAAACAACCCAAACTACTAACAACCTTTTGTTGCAGGTCCTTGGCAAGGGTTTTTGGATTTTTATTGTGTGCCTTATTTTCATAGACTAGCAAACACTTCCATTGGTGCACTAAAATTGAATCATTGTCTTTTGTGTCTTGAGCAATAGGCTCTTTTTGTTTAATCTTTAGAGGGCCTGTCTTCCCGTGTGGTCATTAGGACTACTAGTGAGAAGAGAACGACCCAAGTGGTAGCGAGGAAAACCCACCTCATCCGAACCACTATAATCAAATGTATTCATGGTGAAAACTATGAATAACGTGTGCTGATTAGTTCATACTGACACTATGTCTCCCCATAAACCCGTTTGATCAAATTTATTTGATCAGTTGTAGGGCATAACCCCTACCGGCTGGGAGCCTTCTGTATTTACAGAGCTGAAAGTGCCGCATGTATGGCCACACGAGCGGATGCCCTTACTAGCACATTTTTGTTTTAGAGGCCCAAATCCTTCTAGTTGTTGGGGTAGGAGGTCGGACCTCTGGTAGCGGCCCACACACATACGGTTCTTAGTAGAGATACAAAGTTCACCATGGGGAGTTTTCATGGGGACTGATGCTTGGCTGACCCGAGAAGTGAGTGCCGAGGGTGGAGCCAGTGAGGTCAAGCATCTAAGTATCCGCTCTGAATAGCATAGCCTCAGGGGTAAAACCCTATGTGGGATCAACAACTATTGTCTTGGCCAGCCATAGGAATTGTGCTTGATTTATTTTAAACATTCAAACATTCAAGACCAAACAACAAAACATTGTGTCTTTTGTGTCTTCAAGTGTATGCAAAACAATTTTACATCAAACAACACACTTTTCTTGGAGTCATTGTCAGTCTAAACACTTGCAAACATTGAGTCCTCATCAACATTGTGTCCTCTTGTCATGAAAAACAGTCAGATTTGGTCACAACAAAACGACTTCACAGATTGGAAAAAATTGCACAAATTTTACAAAAACGCGTCTGTGTCTGTTTTAACCACGTCTGTGTTGTCTAGGCGCGTCTGTGAAGGGCAGAATAGCATCTGTGTTTATAACAGCGTCTGTGTTGAATAGAAACACGTTTGTGTCGGGTAACCGCGTCTATGCAGTATACAGGCGCGTCTGTGTTCAAAATTGCAAAAAAAGTTTATAGTCCAGCAAACAAAAAGAAATCAGTTTCGGAATACTTGAGCTTCCTAGGTCATTTCTCCAGGTTTCATCTAGCATTCAACCTATCTTTGGGTCTCACAAAATCCATCATTGCTTTACATCTTGCTTTACATTCACACTTGTCTAAACTTGAGTCAAAAGGTCATTTGCTTTTCCTCACTATACTTTGTCAACACATTACATACAACAACACTTTGCTAGGTGGTCCCTCATCAAGGTTTCTTACCTTTGGGTCTCATTTGGTCTTACTTAGGGTCAAGGTCAGCTTACCTCATCAACAGAAACTATCCTCTCTTTGGAAGTCACACCTACTCTACTACATACATACTTGGTCTTACACTTTGGACATTGCAAGTACACCTCAGATTCATTTACACTCCATACAACTCTTGGTCTTCAATACTTTTTACATTTTCATCTAGTCTCACACATCTTGGTCAATACCTAGTTCATGGTTGAAACCCATCTTCAAAAATCTAGGAGAGAAACTAAAGAAGCTCAAGAGTCTGCAAACATGAGTTCTTATGAGTATGAGAATGATATCTTTTTCAACACTGATCACACTACATTACCTGACATGGATGTCTATAGAAACATTCCAAATGTTGAAAACACAGGCACTACAAACAACAATGTTACACACAATGACAATTTGGATAACTTATCAATACATTCAGCAGATGTGGAAGAATCCATTATGAATCCCCATTTCAATTGATTGATTGAGGAAATAATGAGGAGAGATAGACAATACTTCTTACACATGATGGCACAAAGTGGAGCCAAGATACCTCATGATTTTGACATGTCTCAAATAATGGAAAACCGACCTTTGCAACAAACTCACTCCAACATGGATCAAAGGAGACCTAATAGTGGAGGAAATAGAGGACCATATATGGTGCCTGAATCACCATCGTCTTTGCTTCAAAAACCAGAGGTCCCACATACACATGGTCAAGCATATGATACTTACCTTCGTAGACCATTATGGAAGTCTTATGCAGACAGATATGCTCAATCACATACTAATGCTAAGGATCAACCAAAGCAATTGGATGTTCAAAGGCATGCTCAAAATTTGGACACAAGGAAACCTCATGTCAAATTTGGGGGCAACACAATGGAACATGACATGCCTGTAGAATATGGTATACATGCGCAAAATAGATATGGTGTTCCTCAACATGAATCTATACCAAGTGCTCCATATATGCTGCATCACTATAGACCTCCTCCATATGAACATGTGTATGATCAATATCATCCATATATGCAACATGCTCCTCCTCCAATTGGTGCCTCAAACATGGGGTATGGTCCAAGAAGTCGATCTCCACCTAAGAGCAATTTGGAGCAACAAATTAGGGACTTAAAAAAGAAAATGGAGGACATAAATACACCAAAGCCAACATACACAATGAGAGACATATGTCCCTATCCATTTGACAAGAGCATTCCAATGCCTTCATTTCCTACACACTTTGTGACGCCTAAATTTGACAAGTATAGAGGAAAAGGGGATCCTAAGGCGCACATAAGACAGTTTTTCACAGCTTGCATTGAGGTAGCAGTAGAAGAGACATATTTGATGAGATTATTCCCACAAAGCTTAGGTGATCAAGCTATGGAATGGTTCTCCCAACTTCCACCTAGAATTAAGTCATGGGGTGACTTAGCAGAGGCATTTATTCAACATTTCTCCTACAATATAGAGACAGACATATCAGTCACTACTTTGTGCAACACCAAGCAAAAAGAGGGAGAATCTTTTGCATCATTCTTACAAAGATGGAGAAATCTAGCTAGCAGATGCTCTTGTGAAATTCCACAAAAACAAATGGTAGAGATGTTCACACAAAATGTTAACAAAGACATTGGCTATGATCTAAGGAAAGCTTGTTTGTCTACCTTCAAGGACGTTATTGAAAAAGACTTAGCAACAGAAAAGGTCCTAATTGAACAAGGAGTTATTAAGATATTCAAGAAAACAAAGATGACTTTAAAGGAAAAGACAAGCCAAGATTTTGGAATAAAAACAAGAACACAGTCAATGATGGTGTTGTTGATGCCAACACAGTGCGACCCAAATTCATCTTTTCAGGATCAAGTTCTATAAACAATCAAGTGAATACTCAAACAACTTCAAGATCACGAAGGAAGTACACCCCATTGGGAGAACCACTTGAGTCAGTTTTCAAGAAGCTAGTGGCAAACAAAGTAATCACAGTTCCAAATTTCCCTCGGTATGAACCAAAGGTTGAACCAAATTGGTGGAATGATGATGAGTATTGTGAATTTCATAAGAGCAAGGGTCATAAGATAGGAAATTGTCATCGACTGAAGAACATCGTATAGGATCTCATTGATAGAGGTGACATTGAGATTGAGGGACACTCATCCAACCAAGAACATGAGATGTTTAAGGAACCATTCCCAAAGCACGACAAGGGAAAAGCTAAAGTCACAGACGATCAAGCCAACTATACTAGAACACCTTACAACTATGATTCAACTATCAATCACATCTCGATGGACAATCATGTCTCTACTATTATCATCAAGGACAAAAACCCTGAGAATCCTCCTCAGAGACCCAAGATTGTCCTAAGAGGTGTTGGATCTTCTTCCGAGCCTACCTCTGAGTGTCATGTTACAACCCGTCGAGGTAAAATTACTTTGCCAGGTGCTTCAACTAAAAACACCGCTTCTTCATCAACTAAACCTGAGTATGACCTTGTAGAACAGTTAGGGAAGACACCCGCGCTCATCTCCATACTTGAACTCTTACGCATATCCCCGCTCATAAACTATTCTTGACAAAATCTTGAGAGAAACTGCCATTCCTACTGATCTGAACGTGGACCAATTTCAAGCCATGGCGGGATACCTTTCCGTTCCACATTCCCTTACATTCACAGAAGCCGATGACGCCTCCGTAAGTCAGCCTCATAATGCACCACTACACATTGAAGCCTTCATACACAAACATAGAATAAAGCGAGTCCTGATAGATGGAGGAGCTGGTCTAAACATTTGTACATTGAGCACCATTAAACAATTGGGATATTCTTATAAAGCGGTGAATTCAACAAATCAAATCACCATCAAGGCATATGATGATGAAGAGCGCTCATCCAAAGGCACAGTCACCTTACCTCTAAGAATTGGGCCAGTTACAAAGGATGTGGTTTGTCAAGTCCTCGACCTAGATCTCACTTATAATATATTGCTAGGATGTCCTTGGATTCATGAAATGAGGGCAGTCCCATCGACATATCACCAATGCATTAAGTTCCCTCACAATGGAGTCAAAGTAATAGTTAACGGTGATCCTAATCCATTCATATATTGCAATAACCTGAGATCACATATGGAAACCATCATTCCCAGCAATCATGAAGTTGTTCCTTCTTCCACATATGTTGATCCTGAGTCATTGAAACCTTCGACATCAAAACAAGGTGAGATTAAAGGCAAATTTCAAGACAAAGGCATGGGAGAGTACACTTTAAATCAGACCATGTACTTACGACAAGTCATGAGTTCTCCAAAAGAATATGGAAGACCACATCCTAACAAACAAGTATCCATCATGATACTCGAATGGGACCCTACTATCTTTCAAAGATGGGGCAAACTGGAGGAGGAAGATCTATACAAAATGCTTTACAAAGACATTGAAGATGACACACAAGATCACATCAATATACCCTGTGAGAAATATGGCAAAGGCTTCAAGATTTTACAAAAATTTGGGTATGATGGAAGAATCCCTCTTGGGTTATGAAAGGAAGGCATCATTGAACCTTTACAACCTGAATTGACTTTCAAAAAGGAACGCTCGAAGGGACTTGGTTTTCTGACTTCCAAGATCCACACTAAAAGGATAGAAGAAGCATTACAAATCAAAGCTGCCAAAGTTCAACAAGAGGATCGCTATTCCACAGACTCCAACGAATGGGAATGGGGTTCAGACAAATCCTCCAATGATTATGAGCTCACCGAGAAATTCAGAGAGCCAGATGAACCCATAGAAGAAGAGGAATTTTATAAAAAGTTCAGAGTTGGTCAAGAAACAACCCATGAGGATTCCACACAGTCTTCGTCTCAAGGTTCTAGGTTGAAATCACATAGGATGAGAACACCTATCCCAAAATGCGCTACTAGTGATGACAATTTATATTCGCTCGCGATTAAGACTGATGAGGAGAGTGCCATCGATGACCTCGATAATTACCTTGACATACCCGAATTTAACCACATCTTCACTCTTAACCCCGCAAACTCTGAAAACATTAAAGGCCTTCCCCTTGTTCATCACCAACTCATTGACTGGGATTATGAAGGACTAGCATAGTTTGACACATTCCAAAATGATGAAGCTGTTATTGACTATCTTGGCATACGAGATGATCTCCCTCTTGGGGACCATAAAGCAGGATACACTATAGAACTCAACAACATGGCATATTTTGGTGAGGGTGTCGGACTTTCCAGTCGCAAAAATGTGAAAATAAGAACAAATCAAGGGTCTTATGGCGAAAACCGCACTGTGGCGCTATCTGACCCCAAAAAAGTAAAAAGAAAGGACGTATCTGATGGCAAAAACCTCTCTGAGGCACCCGAAGATGGAAGGCTCGACATTCTCCTAGCATCATATGAGGAAAAGTCATCCACGTTGGTAGAGGAGACTATCAAAACAAACATTGGCACGGAAGAGGTTCCACATAACATATTCCTGGCTAAATCATTGACAGAGTCTGAAAGGTCACAGTTCATAAGTTTCTTCAAGGAACGACAAATCAACTTTGCATGGTCATACGCTGATATGCCTGGACTGGATCCGGATTTGGTAATGCATCATTTGACAGTCAAACTGGGGGCAAAGCCAGTGAAACAGAAATTAAGAAAAATGCATCCACAAGTGGCATTACTAGTCAAAGCAGAGCTGGAGAAGTTATTGGATGTCGGATTCATACGCCCAATTGATTATCCTGAATGGATATCCAATCTAGTGCCTGTCAGTAAACTAGATCGCAGCATCAGAATATGTACAGATTTCAGAGACATCAACAAAGCTTGTCCAAAAGATGACTTCCCATTACCAAATATTGACTTGATTGTTGATCTCATGGCAGGTCACGAAATGTTATCATTGATGGATGGATTTTTTGGTTATAATCAAATCAGGATTGCACCCGAGGATCAACATAAAACATCATTCACTTGTCCTTGGGGAACTTTCTGCTGGAATGTCATGCCCTTCGGACTAAAAAATGCAGGTGCTACATATCAAAGAGAAATGACTACTATCTTTTATGATCTCATGCACATAACTGTGGAAGATTATGTTGATGATCTCTTGGGTAAATTAGTAGACAGAGATACACATTTGGACATACTTTCAGTCATCTTTGATCAGTTGGAAAAATACAAAGTAAGATTAAACCCCAAGAAATGTGTCTTTGGAGTAACCTCCGGGAAGCTCCTAGGATTCATTGTGTCCAAAAGAGGAATCGAAGCCGATCCAGCAAAGGTCAAGGCTATCTTGGACATGCCACCACCTAGAAATATCAGTCAACTTCGATCCTTACAAGGGAGACTCCAGTCTATACAAAGATTCATAGCACAACTTGCAGATAAGTGCAATCCTTTTCAACACCTGCTACATAAAAATATCAAATTCAAATGGGAGGATAACTGTCAACAGGCTTTCCAGACGCCTAAGGATTATCTCTTGAATCCGCTTGTTCTGATGCCACCAGTTCCAGATCAGCCTTTGCTACTATACATATCAGCTACTCCAATAGCACTGGGAGCACTCTTAGCACAACAAATTGCTGGGGGCAAGGAAAAGGTCGTATACTATATTAGTTGCACATTGGTGGGATATGAGCTAAACTACACACCAATCGAGTGTGCATGTCTCGCCATGGTCTTTGCTTCACAGAAATTACAACATTACATGCTCACTCATAAGACTAATTTGGTTGCAAGAATTGATCCATTAAAATACCTTCTCAATAAAGCAACACTTACGGGGCGACTGGCCAAATGGGTAATGATCCTGAGTGAATTTGACATCGAGTATGTGGCCAAAAAAGCAATAAAAGGACAAGCCATCGCAGATCAGTTAGCAGATGCCCCCATGATTGATGATGTTCCTCTAAATTTAGAATTTCCAGATGAATCCATTTTAACAATATCACATGCAAAGCCATGGCAACTGTACTTTGATGGCTCATACACACAGCATGGGGCAGGAGCTGGTATTCTCTTTATAACCCCTCAAGGGGATTCTATACCAAAATCATACCGCTTATCATTTCCTTGCACTAATAATATAGCGGAATATGAGGCATTAACAACTAGATTACGGATTGCAGTTCAGTGGAAGATCTAGGAACTTCATGTTTTTGGGGATTCTCAACTTGTCATCTGTCAAGCAACTGATGATTACCAAACAAAAGATGAAAAATTAATGCCTTACAAACAAATGGTGGATGATCTAAAACAATACTTCACAAGGATAGATTTTGAGCAGATACCAAGAGAGCAGAATCGCGCCGCAGATGCCATGGCTACAATTGCTTCATTGATCGATTTACCTCCAAATGAGACTCGCTATGAGTTCTTGGTGGATAACCTTTTGGTTCCATCATATGAGATCACTCCTACTAAAATGATATGTGTTGTTGGTCCTGAATCCCAGTTATATGGTTCCATCTTCACATACCTTCACGACAATATCCTACCTCCTGATCTATCGAATAACCAACGCCGCACCTTCATTCGCCAATCCTCTCGATATGTCATTTTAGCTGATATCCTATACCAGCGAGGTCTAGATGGCACTCTTCTTAGATGTCTAGAAAGCGACGAAGCTCAGATTGTGTTACATGAAGTGCATGAAGGGATATGTGGTCCACATGCTAGTGGTCCTACCTTGGCCAAGAAACTCATTAGGACTGGATATTACTGGCCCAATATGGAAAAAGACTCATATCAGTTTGTTAAGAAATGTAAGCAATGTCAAATTCATGGAGACCTCATACATGCGCCAGCACAAGAACTACAGCCACTTGCGTCTCCTTGGCCCTTTTGTCAATGGGGACTCGATCTCATAGGCCAGATTCACCCTCCTTCTTCCAATGGTCATAAATTCATTATCACTGCCACAAAGTATTTCACAAAGTGGATTGAAGCCGTACCTTGCCACCTTCATCCTTAACTATATCATTTGCCGATATGGTATCCCTGTTTCCATTATCACTGATAACGGGCGGCCCTTCAAAAATCAGGATGTTCATGAACTCTGTGACCGCTTCCATATTTCCCATCATTTCTCCACACCATATTACCCCTAAGGTAATGGCCAAGCTGAGGCATCTAATAAAACAATCCTTAAAATCCTCAAGAAGACAGTCGACGATGCTGGCCATAATTGGCATATCCAACTCAATCCTACACTTTGGGCCTACTGCACAAGTGTCCGCACACCTACAGGAGCTACACCCTATTCACTAGTCTATGGTTTTGAAGCCATCTTGCCTATTGAGGTCGAGCTACCCTCTTTACGGGTCTCTTTGCAAAACATCATCACTGATGAAGATTATAGAGTCTCTCGCTTACAAGAACTGGAACTGCTAGATGAATGGAGACAAACTGCTTTTAATCATCTCAAGGCTTACCAACAACGAATGAGTCACAGCTACAATCACAAAGTCAAGCCTCGCACATTTGAGGTAGATGACTTGGTTCTCTGAGAAAACCCCAAGAATCAGCAAGACAGAGAGAAGAAGGGCAAGTTCGAACCAAACTGGCTTGGTCCTTACATCATCACAACAGTATATGGCTTTAGGGCATATCAGCTCTCAACTACAGAAGGTGAACCTTTGGAGGATCCTATCAACAGCATGCACCTTCGCAGGTTCTACACATAGCTCTTTGGAATATCCTAATTCAAAAATACAAAAAAATCAAAAAATTCAAAATGCAAAAAAAATTATAAAACAAAAAAAATCGTTACTTGGTGAAAACCTGGCAAACAGGTGCCTTGTGACACAAAAAACATTGAAAAATCGAAAAAAGTAAAGAGAAATAATTTCGTCCAATGGTGAAAACCACTTCGGTGGCACCCTGGGCAAGTACCATGGTGAAAACTGGGTCACTAGCGCCATGCGTAGAGACATTGCTCCTCCCTCCTTCAGGATTCTCTTTCATCATTTCACTTTGCACACACTCACAATCTATTCATCCATAATAAACTTACCCATTCCCATCACGGCTTGTTATTGATCTACCCAAGATTGGTTAGCCATTCATAATAAATCATCCCTTTCCATCCATAATAAACCAGATCCTGTCTGTGTCTAAGACAAATCCTACGTCTAGTAATGGGTGTGGAACTGAGAACATCACATGTTTCAAGGAGTACAGTTTCTTCTAGCTTCCTTCAATCTATCTGTGCACAATCCGCAATAAAGCAGCATTTGCATCACAGATCCGCAATAAAGCTTCATCTTCTCCGCAATAAAGTATCAGCTTCATGGATTCAGTCAGTTTCAGATGAGACAGCAGCAACAATGGGCTTTAACAAAATCAAATCTTTCAACAGACTCAGACAATATTATGGTTCAGTGCTATCTATCCTTTCTGTGAAAGTAAACATTGTGACCACAATCAAATAAGACTTATACAAGTGACAAGAGACACTAAACTTGAGGACTACAGTGGATGTTGGTGTCGAGTCTTGGTTTTCTTTTGATTTTATCTTTCTGGTGACATGTCTTTTAGCTTTTCCAGGATGTCTCTAACTAGAGATTCTATCTCCAGGATGTCTTTGACTAGAAAGGTGAGGATGGGGTATCGTCACTTATTTGTATTTGTTGTCTGTGGATTGTCTTTTAGTAATGCTATGACTTGTCCAAGGATATGAGGACACTATGAGTCTAGTGTGAACTAGGGCATTCCTTGTTTGTGACTGTCTTATCTCCATGCAAACAGGTACAATGACTTTCTGGGTCGAACATATGCCTCGATTGTCATAACCTATTTTGCCATAATAAAGCTCAATGATGATAACGCACAAGAAGCTCTTTCACTTTCATATCTTCTATCTTTCATCCCCCTTTCTTGATTGACTTCCATCATCCTTCTCGAGTCCGCATAGCTTGCTATCACATGACTGAGTATAATGACACACCAAAAACATTTGCATTTCATATAGTTGCACCTCCATTACCACATATAAGCATTTTATACATACATATAGATATCACAACTACATCACATCCTGCACACAACACTCGTTAGCACAATTTACATTTGCATTATCATATTCATCTGCATTACTTACATTCACATTTGCATCATGCATACACATATAAAACATAAATGAACAAAATAAAAAAAAATATTGCATTGCATCATATACATATTTGCATCCATATCATAAGCATCACATAAGAACATCTCATCACATAGGTACACATGCATATAGCTGCCACAAAGATGAATCATCTCATATATATATATATATAAAGTGTCATGATACAATGATGTCAAAATAATATGGCTACAATCACCCGCAGGTGTCTACATCATTATACAAAATGGTACAAAACTGATACAGAGGAACTCACTGATCACTCCTGCCAACACTATTGGTAGTGCTAATCCTAGCCATGTCATGGTATCCCATGCCACGTGTCCCACCCTCATCTCCAGTCTTGGATCCTAGAACACTTGTCTAAGGGCATCCCTGTCTCCATCTCGATCGTACGGAATCAGTTCCCCATCAATCGATATCCGCATAATCCTATATACATCCTCCAGGGTGACTGTCATCTCACCCATCGGCAGATGAAACGTGCACGTCTCAGAGTACCATCTCTCAGCCAACGCAGTCAGCAAACCCATGTTTGCCCAAAACTCAGGCACATATAGCACATGTCTCAAGACCATCGCCTCAATGGCAGCTCGGTCCCCAAGTGTCAACTCAGGTCACAACCTCTGCGTCGACGGGAATCTCTCCCATGACTTTAGCATCGGCAAATACTCCTGCAGTCAAACAACTCAATCATGTCAGTTATAGTGGCATTCACTGTTTATCACAAAATGCTACTCGCTATCTAAATGCATATGGCTATCTACCCTAGTGACACTCACTGTTCATCACAAAGTGTTTCTATTTATCCTAGTGGTACTCACTGTTCATCACAAAGTACTACGTGTGTGACACTCCCTATTCATCACAAAGTGTTACTCACATTTGCACTCCCTGTTCATCACAAAGTGCTGCTCATATTTTAGTACTCCCTGTTCATCACAAAGTACTCTATCTTGGTACTCACTGTTCATCACAAAGTGCCTTGATCTATCCTAGTCTTCCTAGAGGACCTGCTTGAGTGTATCCCCTCAGCAGCTTATCCAATCGACAGCATATGTTCATCACAGAACAACCAATTTGACCTAGAAGATGCAAATTCATACTTTTCAAACACAAACGCGTTTTCCTGACATAAATGCGCATTTATTACATTACCTACCATGCATTAATGACAAAATTAAACAAAATTAAATGCATCAAAGTACAAGGAGGTTTGGTGGTACTTACCAGCTCTCCTGCCTCTGCTGGCCTCTGAAATTGGCGAACACGGTCGAATCTATGCACGAAAGCCATCGCTGCTGACTGCTCCTGCTCTTTTCTCGCTCTGCACTTTGATCTCGTGAAGGTGTAGATGACAATGAGGATGTATTTTCTCCCGTGGTCTATCTTATAGCCTACCCTAGCCCTCGCCTTCATTTTCCGAGTCAGTCTTCATTATCCCGTGACTTTGTCACTTTATCCGGTCAGTCCATTCTCGCCTTTCTTTCTTATCAAGAGATTGTCTGCAATCTTTTCAGACATTTTCATCCAATCTCTTGAGGGGGCATATCATTCCCATCCTGGGGCAACTCTGTATCAGTTCATCTTATCTTCTTTGAAACAACGCGACAAGCCGCATTGTCTCAAAGAGGGGCAAAATGTAGACACCTAAAATTGTCATGTTTAATTAAATAAATATTTTATTTATTTAATTATCTAAGCCTAATTATTCTATTAATTAAATAAATCTTTATTTATTTAATTAATTCATTTATCCTCTTCTAACCTTATTTCTCTTTTAAATAAATACATTTATTTATTTAAATTATCCTTTTCCTAAATTAAATAAATATCTTATTTATTTAATTGATCCCACTTCTTCTATTAATTAAATAAATCTTTATTTATTTAATTAATTCATTAGCTTTTTCTACACATGACACATGTCATTCATCTCTTAATTCCTACACTACCTACCCCTTTCATTATTTTACTATTTCTTCTACCTACCCTCTAATCCTAGCCGACCTCCTTTTACACCTCTCAATCTTATCCCTCCATTTCATATAGTGTCTTCTATATAAGGAGATGCTTCCTTCATTATAAAACCCTAATCATTCATCCTAATCAAGCATTCTAATGACTTAATGCCCTAATGATCATTTTGACTACATTACGATCCTACTTGCAACCACATTCCATTCTTTGTTGAGCTCTTGTGCACATAAAATCTGAGAGCAAATATATCAAGCAAGATCAATGGAGATAGGAAGAATGGAGATCAAAACCCTATTGGACATGTGATGGTATAATCTTTGTGATTTCATGTGATTTCATTGTCTTAGGTAATCTTCATATGTTATGGTGGATCTTTGTTGATTGTTAGGCTAGGGTTTTGTGGTTGAATCTATTTAGCCTTTCAATATTGTTATTATTGTTATCCATTTTCACCATATACAAATACTATGCAGATTTATCTATGTTTTAATTTATATTTATATATTGTAATATGAATATATGTATATGATATATATTCGATGAATATATATATTAATATACTTATATTTTATTATCATATATATATAATTAATTCAGAATCTGGTTATTTCCAGAAAAGCTTATATGTTTAGATTCTATATTTATTCTTGGAGATGCATTAGGAGGTTAATTTTTATGTGTTTAATTTAGCCTTATTGATCAAATGACAATTCTGCTTTTCTTCTATCAATGAGATGTATTTTCTGCTTTTCTGAAATATCTGCATTTGCAAGTAATTAATGCTTTTTACTATTTTTAAAAAGATTGCCTGTTATAGGATCTTTAGAAGAAAGGGTATTCTTTGGTAAAAGCATATTTCATTGTAAATATGATTTGAGTTATTGTCTTGTTACTAAGGTTGTTTTTACCTCTTAGTCAGGTGTCGTTGTATAACCCTGTGATGTGAGCCATTGTGTGTTATGTTTCCAAATGGTCAATCCTAGGTTAGTGATTGTGTATCCTTCACCTGTAGTTTGTTAAGATTAGTTATGGCTGTCAGTTCACCATAGTGTTCTCATAGAGAGAAACTTTTCTTGTTAGTGTCCTATGAGAGAGAGTGGCTTTTGAGCGGGGGCCACTCCCAAAGAGGATGGTAGGATAACCCCTTGAAAGTCAGTTAAGAAGTGATAACCTAATAATTGATTAGGGGGTGGGTAGCTAAAATATTAAACTAAGATAATGTTCCTCGCACATGGTTGAGTGCTTGTATAGGCTCAGGATGTGGTGAGAAGGCCTGGAATGGCAAACCTACCACCCTGTCTTCACAAAAGGATTGGTAGGGTCTGCATGATGCTTAGATGAAGCCCGGGGTTCGAGAGAGGTTACCAGGATAACTCAGGATGGGGGTCGGGACCTATGGAGGCCTACCTAGGGTAACCACCTTAAGCCATGCGATGACACTCTCTCCTTAGAGTCACTAGTGTTTATGAGTTGAGTCACATGGGATTTGTGGAGTCATGTTATACTATTGTACTTGTCTGTTTGCTTGCTTGAGGGTCATCTATTATCTCCCAGCATGGTGGGGTGGTTCCACTTTGAGATCACATGGTCGGGTGGTAGTGCCACTTCCCATCGGATATCTGTGTTCATACCTTCATGCGAGGATCATCTTTGCTGCTGTTCCTTGGATCGTGACTCTTGTACCAGCTCATGTTCATGATCATTTTTTAGTTGAGACCTTGTGGTCATTGTATCAAACATTTATGTAACCTTGGCATTGTAACTTTTGTATTCCATGGTATTTTTGGAAGCCATGTATTTATGGATATTGTAATATTATATCAATGGAATGTAGGTTAATTCAGTTGCTTTAATCTTTTGTATAAATGATCTATGGAAAAATAAATACATTGGAATACTTTGATTCTTTCATTAAGGAAATTAGATTTATGAGTATGTTTTTAATTTAAGCATTTAATTTTCCTAATTAGATGAACAATTGGATTAACCATGGTGTTAATATAATCTGCAAAATAATATTCATTGGTAACCCTTAGGAAATCATGTGTTAGACTTCCGCTGTGTTATTAAACGTGCAATTGTTATAATTAATGCACTTATCTTTAAAAAAATAAAAAATATTCCACCCTTTAGTTACCTAGTTGTGTTGTTTTTCCTTTAGGCTTTCTAGTGGGGCATATATGCACATTTTTTTCTATTGAGTATAATTGATAACAACATATACAAAGTAACGTGAGTTCCATCACCACACCCAACCACTAAGCTCCCAAATAGGATATTAGTATACAAAGATAGTTACATCATATAGTCTCCTTGATTAAGGTAGATTGCATACATTCTCCTTGTTTTAGGTTTGCCACAAGATCAAGTTATTTAACAAGAGATCAATTTATTTGAATCAAGTTATTTAATTGATGAGCTAAAAGGATCTATAATGAATGGTTCATAAGGCACAAAACTTGTCGTAGGTTTTGTAGAAAAACACAATTTGCTACCCCAATAAGCTTTACCAGAGTTTACTTTAGTGGCGAATATTTGCCAATGGCAAATTTTTCACGTCAGCCATGTCGGAAATGGCGAATATTTTGTACTGTCTGAGGGTGGCCATGTCACCAGAACATTATCAATTTCCGTCAAAGTCATGGCCCGATCGCCATATGTTTTATGCAATCAAATGTTTCTATGCAATGATTTCACCAATACAAAATATGGTGGGCACACAGTAAATTTAATTGTTTCGCCTACACTCTCCGAGGTTGCCTTAATAGATGACCTTAATTCACCTATAGGCATGTGAAGATTTGTTAGCCAGGGGGACCCAATTCACCTGACATCTTGCCGACACGTGTCTCCATTCACCCCAACTTTCGCCAACTATGTTGTATTCGCCTATTATTTGGACGACCTATAATCACCTCAAAAATTACATAAGTCGTATTTGGATGACCTATAATCACCTTGAAAATTACATAAGTCATGTTATAGTTATGCGGGATTCACCAAATATTTGTATACCATATAAAATTCCCGTGGAATTCGCCATATAAGGATTGGTATAAATACATGCAAAGATCAGATCTATCTCAACACAATCTGGTGGGTTCTAGGCTCTGAATTTTGATCAATAGAGAAGTTTCAAACCAAGGAAAATCATTGTTGTTGATTGTATTGGCGACTGCTAGTGACCTAAATCCTAAAGGTGAGCAATCATATTTTTGAAGTGGTATATTATACATTATAGTCCATTATTGCTTCTTCAATAAATTGATATTTTTTTGGCAGCCTTTATTTCATTGGAGATGTCGAACAGGAAGAGGGGTAGGAAACCTAAATGTGGGGAAGGCCAAGAGAGGCCAACAAAAAGGAGAACGTTGTCTTCGTACTTTGGCATTGGAAAAGATTGTGGTACTAGTGAAAATCAGGAAGGTACATCATCACAAGTACAAGTACAAAATTCGCCACCTGCATCGCATGTTGAAGATGATGGTGAACATGATATCTCAGATCAGGATGATCTTGAAGAAGATTATCTGGTAGATACCCAAGTTAGCCGGAATGATATAATCGACTTGGGTGATAATTCCATTGATGATAATGCACGGAAGGGGAAAAGAAAATCCATATCAAAAAAGGGTGAACCATAATCAAAAAAGGATCGGGAGTGGGATATGTCAGTGAGGAATTTTCAAATTAATTGGGCATCAAAGTATCCATTCATTGAACCAGTCAAGAATCCAATTGAAGGTGAGCCTCCAATAGAATGTAGGTGTAAGATTTGCACTTGGAAACATAACAAGGAAATTAGATTGCAGCTAAAATTTGACACCATAGAAAAGCATATGGGTAAAGTTTATGAAAAACAAATGATAAACGGGGTTGAAAAATCAGTGATAAGATAGAAAACAAAGGATGAATGTAAGCATGTGAGGAATGCCGAATAGTATTATTTTCATGAGAAATTACAGACGAAGCCTGCTGAAGTTAAAGGTTCTATTGAAGTTGTTTTTGGAAAAGCAATGCAAATAGAACAACTGGGAAAAGTTGTTCAGTTAAGCGTTGTTTTTCATATTTTGAGCAGAGGGCATGCTATGACAGATTTCCCATCAATTAGTGGTTTATTACACTTTTTGAAAGTTTCTAACTATCCTAATAGACACTGGTCAGTAAACAGTGGATAGGAATGGGCAAGTTGTCTTGCTAAGGTTGAAAAAGAAGATGTACATGAAAAAATAAGAGAGTCAAACTTTATTGCATTTTCTTTAGATGAAGTTACGACAGTAGACAATACTTCATGGGTATGCATGCATGTTTATACTGTAGAGAATCATACCCGCCAACCTCATCTACTCTCTGTTGGTAAAATGAAGGAGAGTACGATAGCGAAAAATTTATTTCAACTAATAAAGAGAAGTTTAATTGAATATGGAGGTATGGATGACATGACGGTAGCCAAAAAATTGGTTTGTGTTGGAGCAAATGGAGCTTCAATAATACAAGGTCACAGGAATGGTCTTTGTACAAAGATTGAAACTTCATTTGCACTGTACATTACTGCAATTCACTGCATGGCTCACAGAATGAATCTAGCTTTTGGAATTGTGAGCAAGTTTGCTTCGGTTAAAAAAAATTGAAATTTTAATCAGAGAGCTCTACTCACACTTCTGTCGAAGTCCCAAACGATTTATGGAATTTCAACACTTTGTTGATGGATTAACTGATGGGAACAAGCTTCTCAAGGATAATGATACCAGATGGATCTCTTTGGATGGTCCAACGCATCGAGTGTTTTCAGAATATCCATCCTTGATTGGACTATTTCACACAACTCGTGACAAATCAGATCAACCGAAATTTCCTAAACTTCTTGGCAGGTTAAGTAATTTAGAGAGACTCTTAACTTTAGTAGCTCTTCTGCCCATGCTAGAGGAAATGAGGAATATTATGAAGGCTGCCCAAAAAAGAGCTCTGTATATTGCAGAATATGCTACACTGCGTAAGATAACATACATGACCCTCGACAATCTCTATCGAAATCAACCAACACTATCTGATGAAAAATTTGTTAAGTGGTAGACACTCACAGAATTGAACAATCCTGATAACTTTTTACAAAATAGTGCAGATGGGGAGGTATGTGCCAATGTTTGAGGAGTTGAGATACCAATGCACTTCTATGCCACAGTCAACCTCAAGGAACCAAGAAAGCGCCCTAGGAAGAAACTAGCAAAAGTTACAAAGGAAGATTTCGACAAGATTTTTGAGACTGTAACTACTTCTGTGAAGAAAATTGCATATGATCTTTCCTCACAAATTAGAAGGAGATTCCCTCCTGACAACCTACTCAAAGCCATGTCTATTGCGTTTCCTCATTATTGGAGCCTCAATAGTGCATCTGATTTTTGAAGTAAGCTACTGACTTTGATAAAATAATTTTGCATATCCAAAGAATTTAATAGAGTAACTATAAATGGAATATTAGACAAAAATCATCTTCGAGAGCAATCATCTCATTTTGCATACACTATGAAACAACAATATGCCATAATGAAGAAGCCCTGCAAAGAGGGATCAGTAACAAGGCTTTGGAAATATATAGCTGAGAAACCATCCTTGAGTGATTCAATGACAGAATATGTGAAGCTTGCTGATTTATGTCTTACCATGATATTGTTGGCATTTCAATAGAAGGAGATTGTTGATATTCATTAAGGATATTGAGAAGGTTGTTGAAGATTATTGATATAACTGAAAAAGGATGATAACTATCTTTATAACATTATTTTGTCATTAATGTCAAGAAATTGATTTTCTGATTTAGTATGATGTTGCCATATTTTGAGAAGATTGATTTGAAGAGAATTAAGATGTTGGCAAAAGACATAGAAAGAATGTGATGAATAAGGGGAGAAATAAGTTATTCAATGGGCAACTATTACCGAGTTAGACAATGATGAGATCATGATGTTTAGATTAATCTAATATCCTACACATGTTGTTGATTGTAAGGTTAATACTATACTATGTCACTGAGCAAGGAACCTAGTCGGTAAACCCTAAGGTTATCAATATCGGTTAATGAAGGTGGAATGTCTACCGAGTAAAGTTTAGTATTTATCAAGTTGCAACCAAGTTATGATAGATCGCATTGGATGGATAAAAGCATTATTTAGTGAAGGACACTGATGAGTTGGAGATGAATAAATGATTGGTATGTCGCGCATGAAGTCTGTTAAGGATCTACGGTAATGGAAAATCAGGAGAAAGATCTACAGTGTAGATTGAACCGCAATAACCTAGCACAAGTTCCTAGGAAGGACTGCAAGTTCCAAGGTGAGGTAAAATGTTTCCAGATCAAAGGGTACATTGAACCTAGTCAAGATTGAAGATTTGATGGCTATGATTGATCATGGGAAATGTGATCAAGGAGATTCAGTGGTTAGCAATTCTTTATAAATAAGAAATTATTGATGAACAATGTATGTGGGCAAGTGTAAGCACAAGGATGCTACATAGTGATTACCGAGCACAGAAGCTTGAAGACCTATTTGAATAACAGAGTAGGGAGCCCAACAGAGGGACAAGATAAGTCCTATGACAAGATTGTTTGGAGCAAATAGAATCTGCTTTAGCATTTTAGATGTGAAGTTGCAGATATATTTTATTACTATTATTTTGTAAGTGACATAAAATCTCTTAACCGAGTGGACTTAACAGACTTATTTGTAAACCCTCTAGCAAGGTAACATTCTAAATGAGTGTTTGAAATCCTTTGAAAAGGTCACTTCTAACAAACTGAAGATTCTAATAGATCTAAGGGAGATCTCTTAACCGGGTCACATCTAGCAATGTGTTTGTAATATTTAACAGGATTTTCTTTTAACTGAGCATACTCTAGAAGAGTATATTTCTTAGTGGGTCCAAAATCCCACAGTGGTTTTTCCCTATTTGGGTTTCCACGTTAAATCTGGTGTTATATGTGTTATGATGATTATATGTTTATGAGTTTGCATATTTAGTAGTTTTTGGTTATATTGCTGAAGTTTAAGTTACCGAGGTTGAATCTAATGATTTTATGAAGGATTAAGTTTGTATGATTCACCCCCCCCCTCTAATCTTGTTAGATATTAGCATCAGAACTTTACAATTGGTATTAGAGCTTTGGACTCTGGAAGAAAAGTTTAAAGGTACTTGAGGCAAAGATCCGAAGATGTATAAAACGGATGCACCAAAGCTGAACAAGTCAAGTTTCTCCACATGGCAAAAAAGGATGAAGTTGCATTTATCAGGAATTGGAGAATATGCAACATATTATTTGGAGAATGATTACATACCACCAAGAACCAACCCGATGACCTTGGAAGAGATAAAGGCAAAGCAAGAACATATTCAAGCTATGATTGAAATAACATCAACATTGACCGACTCAGAGGTCAATGACCTAGAAGGTTGTAATGATGCAAAAGCAATGTGGACCAAGCTTATATCTGTGTATGGCGGTGATGAACATGTCCAAAGAGAAAAAGTAGATAGTCTAAGAGGACAACTTGAATCCATGAGAATGAATGAAGGTGAGAACATAACCCAATATAGTACAAGGTTAAAGGAGACTGCCAATCAAATTAAAAGAGCAGGAGGAACTAATAAAGAAAAGGATGTAACAAGTAAGTTGTTGAGAACCCTTCTACCTGCTTATGCCATTCGAGTCTCTGCAATAAATGAACTAAGGTCTGCACCAAATATGCCAGTTTCTTTGGATGCTACTATTGGTAAGCTACATGGATTTGAGTTAAGTAATTTTGATAACAATGGGTCTTCGGTAAATAAAGTAGAATCTGCATTCAGTTCTTTTCATACTGGTGAATCTGATGATTACAATGATAGAATGAGTAAGTAATCTGAAGGGAATCACAGTGGAGCAAGTGAAAGATTTTGTAAGAACATGGAAGAAGTGCACAAACTCTATGAGGAAATCAAAAAGCAAGAAGAGTTTGAAGCATTATTAGCCAGAAGGTTACCAAGAGGAAAAGGTAAGTATAAAGGAAAGCTACCTTTAAAATGTTTCAATTGTGATAAAATAGGACATATGGCTTCTAACTATCCTAACAAAGAATCTAGTGAAAAGAGAGAATACTGAGATAATAGGCAGAAAGACAACCAATACAGAGGACACCAAGACTTCAGAAGGAGAGACAGAAAGACATGCCTAGTAGCTGATGAGGAATCCAACGATGATAAATCTGATGAAACTAATACATAGGAAGTTGTTTATGTGGCTATTAAAGATGGATCAGATGAAGAAAGGTATGAAGAAAAAGCCCTAATATCTCACATAAATAATAATGATTCTTGGATCATAGACAGTGGATGCTCACATCACATGATAGGTGATAAACACAAGTTTGTTAAATTAGAAGACTATGATGGAGGCTATGTAAGATTTGGTAATGATGCACCATGTCCAGTGAAAGGTAAAGGCTCTATCACACTTCTTGACAATGCTAATGTGATGATGTATACTGGGTTGAAGGATTGAAATACAATTTGTTGAGTGTAGCACAACTAAACAATACAGGATACCAAATAGAATTTCAGAAAGGATGTGTCAAAGTTCATGACAAGCATGGAAAGTTAGCTGCTACCGGGACACAAACAAAAGGTAATACATTTCATCTTGACTCAACTCGAAATAAGTGTCTTTATGCTAAGATAGATGATACCTGGTTATGGCATAAAAGGTTTTCTCATGTAAATTTTGATAATCTGATCAAAATAAGCAAGAAGCACCGAGTAAGAGATCTATCGAGTCTGGAAAAACTTGAGAATGCTATGTGTTGAGGATGCCAGATGGGTAAGATGACAAGATCAAGCTTTACAAGTAAGTCCTACACTTCTAAAGGAATTTTAGATCTTGTACACACTGATCTTTGTGGTCCCATGAAAGTTCAAAGTTATTATGGTGATAAATATTTCATATTATTTGTGGATGATTACTCAAGGATGATGTCAGTTATGTTTTTAAAAGAAAAATCAGAAGCTTTTCAAATGTTTAAATGGTACAAGGCAAGAGTTGAAAATAAAACAGGAAGACAACTGAAATGTCTTAGATCTGACAGAGGAGGAGAATTCACTTCTAATGAATTTAACTTATTTTGCAATGATCATGGTATAAAAAGGCAATTATCTGCACCGAGAACACCTCAGCAAAATGGGATAGACGAGAGAAGAAATAGATCAATTGTAGATTGTGCCAGAACCCTGATGATAGAAAAGAGGGTACCTCAAACATTTTGGAGAGAAGCAATCAACATTGTAGTTTACACCCTGAACCGAGTACAACTGAAAAAAGAAACTATGAAGACACCATACGAAATCTGGTATGACAAGAAACCTAATGTAAGTTATTTTAAAATCTTTGGAAGTAGATGTTATGTTCACAAAGATGACAAAAATGGAAAGTTTGATCAGAAAAGTGAAGAAGGAACATTTCTTGGTTATTCTTCTAGAAGTAAAGCATTTAAATGTCTGATCAAATCATCTAACAAAATAGTAGAAAGTGCAAATGTGAAAATTGATGAATTTGCAGAAAGAAACGATGAAGGAAATTTCAAAGAACTAGAAAATTATGAAGAATTTGTTTATGGTCAACCGAGAAGTCCTACTGAGAAAGTTGCTGAAGAAAATGGAGATAATGTCTAGTTACCGAGTGATGAAGAAGATCATATAGAGCCTACTGAGCCTATATTAGCCAAATATGTCAGAAGACATCATGCATCAAGTCAGATTATAGGAGATAAGGATGATCCAGTGATGACAAGGAACAAACTGAGACAGAACACATGTCTGATATCTGAATTTGAACCGAGAATAGTAAAAGAGGCTTTTAACAGTGAAGATTGGGTAAATGCTATGACAGAAGAGATTGATCAAATCAAGAAGAATGGCACATGGACACTGATCCCAAGACCAAAGGACAAAAATGTAATCGATACAAAGTGGATTTTCAGAAACAAGCTGAATGAAAAAGGTGAGGTCATTCAAACCAAAGCAAGACTAGTTTGCAAAGGTTATGCTCAAGAAGAAGGAATAGATTATGGTGAGACTTTTGCACCTGTGGCTAGACTTGAGGGAGTAAGAATATTGTTGGCATATGCTGCTTTCAAAAATTTCAAGGTATATCAAGTGGATGTTAAATCTGCATTTTTGAATGGTATACTAGAAGAAGAAGTCTATATTGAACAACCTGAAGGATTTGTTGAAGACAAGAGTAAAGATCAGGTATGCAAATTGAACAAAGCTTTATATGGTCTTAAACAAGCACCTAGAGAATGGTATGAAAGACTGCACTCTTATTTGATCAAGATTGGTTTTATAAGGACAAGTGAAAACAAAAATATATACATGAAGAATGATGAGGACAATGGAATACTGATCTCAGCCATATTTGCTGATGATATTATTTTTTGTGGTAATGACTCCTTATGCAAGAACTTTGGAAATGAAATGTGCAAAGAATTTGAGATGTCATTAATCAGTGAGATAAAGTATTTTATAGGTTTACAGATACTGCAATTGAAAGATGAGATTTTCATTACTCAATCCAAGTACATAAAGGAAATCTTGAAGAAATTTGGAATGGAGGATTCAAAACCTATAAGTACTCCTATGACTACTAACTGTAAATTATCAAATAATGATGAATCTGCATCTGTTGATGAGACACTTTACCAATCTATGATTGGAAAGTTGTAATATGTTGTGCATAGTAGACCGAATATAGCACATACAGTAGGTATTGTTGCAAGATTCTTTGCAGATCCCAAGGAAACCCATATGACAGCAATTAAGAGAATTTTAAGATACCTGAGAGGCACTGAAGATTATGGCTTAGTATATGAAAAGAGGAATAATTTTGATTTAAAAGTTTATACTGATACTAATTGGGTAGGCAAAATTGATGACAGGAAAAGCACAAGTGGTGGATCTTTCTTTTTAGGAGAAAGACTAGTAAGTTGGCTTAGTAAGAAACAAGGATGTATTTCACAGTCAACAATAGAAGCTAAATATGTCGCTGCAGCATTGAATTGTACCAACATAGCATGGATCAAACAACTGTTGGAAGGTATAAATGAAAAAGCTAGCGAGCCAGTAACTATATTCTATGATAATACGAGTGCCATCAACATTTCAAAGAATTCGGTAATGCACTCTAAGAAAAAGCATATCTCTATAAAGTATCAATATCTCAGAGAAGAAGTTCAAGAGAAGAAAGTTGTGCTGGAATATATCAGTTCAAAGGAGCAAATAGAAGACATCTTCACAAAGCCACTACCAAGGGACACTTTTGAGTATCTCAAAAGTAGGTTAGGGGTCCTACCCCTATCTTCTACTCACTAACAGAATTTGGTGAAAGCATCAATTCGATGAATCTATAGAATACTATGTGTGGATTGATGTTGATTTACGCACTTTAGAAGGTTTTCTAAAGGTGTGCAAGAAATAGTGAATAGAGACAAGGTTGCTCTGACCGAGACTGAGATGCTACTTAGCAAGGCAAATCACTTCACAAGGGAAAAATCATGATTTAGTTCTTTTACTTTTTGGCACTGTTGTCAAAGGGGGAGAAGATTAAATGGTTGACTGAATGGTAAAGCCCTCAATGAAGAAGATAATGGAAGACTAATGACAGGTGGAGAAGATTACAAAAGGGAGAAGACTTCAGATGATTTTTAAATAGCTCAAGGATAACAGGAGAAGTCTAACAACAATCTGAATCTGAATCAATTTGAATATCTTGTTGGTATTACCATTTAAATGTTGGTTTTGCCATCAATGCCAAAGGGGGATATCGTTGGCATTTCAATAGAAGGAGATTGTTGATATTCATTAAGGATATTGAGAAGGTTGTTGAAGATTATTGATATAACTAAAAAAGGATGATAACTATCTTTATAACATTATTTTGTCATTGATGTCAAGAAATTGATTTTCTGATTCAGTATGATGTTGCCATATCTTGAGAAGATTGATTTGAAGAGAATTAAGATGTCGGTAAAAGACATAGAATGAATGTGATGAATAAGGGGAGAAATAAGTTATTCAATAGGCAACTATTACCGAGTTAGACAATGATGAGATCATGATGTTTAGATTGTTTTGATATCCTACATATGTTGTTGATTGTAAGGTTAATACTATACTATGTCACCAAGTAAGGAACCTAGTTAGTAAACCCTAAGGAACCTAGTTGGTAAACCCTAAGGTTATCGATATCGGTTAATGAAGGCGGAATGTCTATCGAGTAAAGTTTAGTATTTACCGTGTTGCAACAAAGTTATGACAGATCACATTGGATGGATAAAAAAATTATTTAATGAAGGATGTTGATGAGTTGGAGATGAATAAATGATTGGTATGCCATGCATGAAGTTTGTTAAGGATCTACGGCAATGGAAAATCAGGAGAAAGATCTACAGCGTAGATTGAACCGCAATAACCTAGCACAAGTTCCTAGGAAGGACTACAAGTTCCAAGGCGAGGTAAAATGTTTCCAGATCAAATGATACATTGAATCTAGTCAAGATTGAAGATCTGATGGCTATGATTGATTGTGGGAAATGTGATCAAGGAGATTCAACGGTTAGCAATTGTTTATAAATAAGAAATTATTGATGAACAATGTATGTGGGCAAGTGTAAGCACAAGGATGCTACATAGTGATTACCGAGCATAGAAGCTTGAAGATCTGTTTGAATAACAAAGTAGGGAGCCCAGCAGAGGGACAAGATAAGTCCTATGACAAGATTTTTTTGAGCAAATAGAATCTTCTTTAGCATTTTAGATGTGAAGTTGTATATATATTTTATTACTGTTATTTTGTAAGTGACATAAAATCTCTTAACCGAGTGGACTTAACAGTCTTATTTGTAAACCCTCTAGCAAGGTAACATTCTAAATGAGTGTTTGAAATCCTTTGAGAAGGTCACTTCTAACAAAGTGAAGTTCCTAACAAATCTAAGGGAAATCCCTTAACCGGGTCACATCTAGCAATGTGTTTGTAATCTTTAACAAGATTTGCTTTTAACCGAGCATACTCTAGAAGAGTATATTTCTTAGTGAGTTCAAAATCCCACAGTGGTTTTTCCCTATTTGAGTTTCCACGTTAAATCTAGTGTTATATGTGCTATGATGATTATGTGTTTATGAGTTTGCATATTTAGCAGTTTTTGGTTATATTGCTGAAGTTTAAGTTACCGAGGTTGAATCTGTTGATTTTATGGAGGATTAAGTTTGTATGATTCACCCCCCCTCTCATCTTGTTGGCTATTGGCATCAAAACTTTACAGATATTGGGTTCAGTGGAAGATGAGAGAGTTTTCAGTGCTTTGGGGCTCCTAAAATCAAAGCTAAGAAACAAACTAGACAAAAAATTGGAAAATTGCTTGAGGCTCTATACATCTAGGTATGATGTCCACACTTTTCCTTACGATAGGGCACTACAAATCTGGAGGTACAAATGTGAAAGAAGAGGTTTGGGCAACACTTCATACCAAAGTGCCAGTGGGACTACTGGACCTAATGGTAGCGCTGAGATATAGTGCAGCGAAGATATGCAGACTCAGACTCAGAGTGAAAAAACCACAGACGAGAATCAAAATCAAGAAAGCACTAAATTTGATGAGGATGAATGGCAACTATAAGAGATTGGTATTTATTAATCTTATTACTATATCTCATCATTTATATTACAAAAGCATATTACTTTTTGCAATTAGAATTTAATATTGATTTGTAATTGTATTTTTCAACTTTTTATTTCCAGATTTAAAATAGCATAATAAAAAAAAACCATAATGTGTTTATTGATACAATTATAGAGATGTTTATTGTTTATTTATACATGTTTGAGTCTCAAATCTGTGTGATACATTTCAGAACCATATGATACAATTCATTCAATAGTAATACACATGTAGAGAACTTAGATTTTCATTAATTCTTTCAAAATATAGCCATATGATACAATTCATTCAATCTTAATACACCAATCTGTGTGATTCTCCATGCCAATTGCAAAAGTGAATACAAAGTTTCAGAACCCTTTGCAAAATTGCAAATGACCCTAAATTCCCTTTTATAGAAACAAGGGAGCAACAACAGCTTCAGGTCGAATTGCAAGTTTGCAACATGTGAACACTAAACATCAAAATCACAAACTCAACACATATTTATATGGCCATCACAGGCTGTATTAGCAATTTAACATCTGGTACATGTTTGATGTCTCCTATTCAAAAAACAGAGTTCAAAATTAAATATGAATTCACGCTATGACAAATCAAACATAGATAATAGCCGTGCCTAAAACCTACTAATCAGAAATAAAGAAATGAATAAATGTTAAAGCAAGGGAGAATTTGAGAATACAAATTTACTGGCTGAAGTTTTGCACGGTGCATCATAGATTCATAGGCTGGATTAGCAAAATAGCAATAACGAGTGTTTTTTTTTTCCTATTCATAAAATAGATTCATAGGATGGATTAGCAAAATAGCAATAGCGAGTGCATCATAGATTCATAGGCTGGATTAGCAAAATAGCAAACAGAAAAAACATAAAACCTTGAAATTAAGAATAAAAGAAGAAAATTGTGCAATACATACTATGATTCTTAAGAATTCTGTGCTAGTTTTTGTAGGGTGCTCCACTCTTCATCTGATGGAAGGTCAATATTCTGTAAACTATGGAAAGTCAACTCCAACTTCGTCAACATTCCATATTTAGAAGATTTACTTGACATCACTGTTTCATCCAATACCAAATTTAGAGTTGTAAATGGTTGGATGATTCCAGAAAGCTTTTGGGAGTAGTGTCCTTTGGAAGCAAGTCTAAATCAGACTTTATTTTTATCTCCATGATTTTTTTGTAGGCTTCTTCTCCAATGAATTTATTTGATGTGTCAACAGGCTTAGGCAAACCAAGTTTAATCAAATTATTATTCTTTTCTTGCAGTTTCGCTATCTTTTTCCACAACTTTTGATGTTTCCCTTAGCTTCTGGCATTTTTGAATGACAAATGATGTCTTAACTGTGGCATCAATGTGGCTCTTAATTCCCTTGGATGCCAAGTAGCTATCACTACAACTGTAGACTACTTTCAGAATTTTTTTTGCCATTTCCTCTTTTGAATAAACATGTGTGCTCTTCTCATAGTGCCCTTTGATTTTTATAAAAAAATGTCTCATACTTTCAGTGAATTGAAACCATTCACACAACTTCTCACTCCTTTGCATTATTTGCCGTCAAATGTTTTCTTGTATATACTTTGTTGTATTTTTCATGTTATCTTTCAATCTATCCTCCAAAGTTTTTATTTTATCATTTCCATTGTGCAGGTCTTCTTTCATTTGTGCACATTTTTTTCTTTCTTCCTCTACTTCCTCTTGCAAATGTTTTTCTTTTTCCTTCCCATGATCCAATAGGTCCTGTAATTTTCTCATTTTGGCAGCAACAGACTCATAACTTTTGTATAATTTTTGAAAACTAGCTTTTTCCTCAACATTTTTTTTACTGCTTTTAGCCAGTTTTTTTGTCAGGTCCTTCAATTCTGCATCAATCTTCTCCCGCTCTGTAATTTCTACTGCAGAGCCCGAATTTTTTATCGTTTTCTGTAAATCATTGCACTTGCTATCTACTACTTTCCTCGATTTTTCATTTTCTAGGTCTACCTGTAACTTTTCTATTTGTTTCTCCAGTTTATTTTTCTCTCTCTCCACCTTTAGCAGTGAACTGTAGACCACTTCGTTAGTCCTTTTTGACACACTAATTTTGTCCACATTATGTACTTTGGAAAAATTCATTTAGAGGGTGCTAACTTGAAATTGAGATGGATCTATCTGACTGTGTGGTGGACTTTTATCTTTAGATGGGCTCAGAGGCATAACAACCATGAACTCCATCATATCTTTCTGTGGGTCATATGTTGGAAATACCTTGTTCCTTGTAGGTTGTTTGTTTACAACTTCAGACATGGAATTAATATGAAATTCTTTCTTTTTTTCTTTATTTGCTTTTGTTGTGTGTTCATATTTTCATAGTAATCATGAAATTGAAAATCTGGGCTTGCTGAAGCAATTGAATGTTTGAAAGGTGACATAGGAATACCATAGGCTCCAGTTCCACTTATTCCTGTGGTTTTAACTAATGCTTGACCAAGATTACCAACAACATTTCCTAATGCTATCCCACTCCTACTGACACTTTCATGTGTTGTTTTCATAGTCTTTTGAGGTGTCTGATCTGAAGCTGCAAATGATTTATTCCTAGTGTCAGTGGCACTTGATATATGATTCTCAATAGTATGAGATTGAGTATCTACCTCTAGTGGCCTCTTGCGAGAGATATTTTGATGTTGCCCTTGTCCAACACCAAGACAACTAGTATCAGTAGTAGTACCCATGCCAACCCTATCAATCATAGTAGCACTTGACTGAACAATAATAGGAATACTATCCCCAGATTCCCCACCAGTGGCAGTGGCACTTGATTCACCACCAATGGGAATACCATGATGTGGTGGTGGACCTAGTGGTTGTGGATTTGAACCTGAAACAAATGTAGGTGGACCCTAAGTGTAATGAGTAGTACCTATCCATGATGAATCTGAAGAATCAAGTCCAATGACTGGTTTAAGATGAATTTTTGATTTTGACTGTGATGGAAGTTGTACCTAAAGTGGATACCAAATGCCATCTCCTCTGGGACCTAGACTGCCACCTTCAAAACCCATTTTTTCCACAAGGTTTGCCCCTTTGCTATATTTTTCTTTCATGGACTCACTAACTCCACCTAATATTTTCAGGACTGTAGTAGTTGTTGGAGGGGGCTCAACGACAACCTCATGCTCATAATCATCACCTTCAGTCCCGCCATGCTCCATATCCCACAATTTGCTAAACTCTGCATCCTCGTCGATGCTCTCAAATTCTGCACTTGTCTTTGGTTCACCTAGATTCCTCCTCATATTCCAAAAATCATTTATTTTGGTTTGAGTGAAATAATTCTCTTTACATTCGTGCAGAATTGATTTGAGAATAGATTTGTTAGATGGATTAGCAGATTTTAGGTAGAAATTGTAGGACCTCCTATTTTGGATGCCCTGGCCCTCCTCTATTGTCCTCTCTGTGTGCATTTGCAATGCCATAATTTATGATGAAATTTCTTCTGTTGAAATTGTAGACGTATAAAAATGACCATATTCCTAAATGAATATTTTATGTTCATTTCTCTATTTAATTAAATCCAATTTAATTAAATTACCTGCATTCCTCTATTTAATTAAGTAAATTACTCAATTTATTTAAATTAAATTCACTATACCCATTTAATGAATAAATCATTTTATTCAATTAAACCCCCCCTATCCACTTTTAATTAAATTCAAATTTAATTAAATAGTTATCCTAAATTAAATAAATCTAATTTATTTAATTTCCCTAAATTACAACCAAATTGAATTAAATTAACTTTATTTCAGTTAAATCATATTATCCCTCCATCCACTTGCATTTTCCTACATCTCCCACTTGCATTCTAAAACCTATTTCTAAACCCTTCTAGACTCTTCTAATCGCTTCTAATTAGCCTAACCCGTCTCCTAAACTTTGTCACATCCCTAAGCAAGGGGAGGTCACTTCTCAAACCCTTAAAGTCTTTGATAACCATTAAAGGCTTCAAGTCTTCAACCACTTAATTTCCCAAAGTCTCCCAAACCATTAATGGTTAATTCAACCCTCTTACATGGTTAGAGACTTTTCGCCTAACTTAACCTTCATCCAACCCAAGGGTCTCATCAAGCCTTTAATGCTTTGACCATGATTATCTCTTAATCATTTGCACAAGGGTTTATCCTTGGATTAACTCTTAATCCAATGGGTAATCTTAACTTAGACTTGACCCTTACCCTCTAGATAACCATAAGGTCTTCTTAGGCATTTAATGCCTCCAACCCCTTTTCTCAACCCAACCCTACGTTGACACTTGTCACCATTTCATTGGTGCAATTTGCAAACATGGATCCCCAACTTTCAAACTCAACCCTTGATCAACTCTTTCAATCCTGACCATCCATTGCCCTATTTTTGCTATAAATAGAGCTCTCATTCCTCCATTTTGAGACATCCTCCAAATTTGTAGTATCATACTTATGTTCAAATACATTCAAGCTTTCATATATCATTTTTATGCTCATCATTTTAGCCTCTCTTTAACTAGGAATTAGTCTTAATATGCATGTGTAGAATATTTTCTTTATCATTTAGCTCAATCATAGACTAATATATCATGTTAGGATAGTATTTATACTAACCTTGTCATCTTATAATCTAGTTTATTGCATTTCTAGAATGATGCATAGCTTAGGATGCATTTCATTCTAAAATCTATCAAAGCATCCCTCATTCTTGCATTTGCCATCCCTAAACCATTTTGCTCAGTGATTTGAGAGCAAAAACATTGGTTTGAGGGACATTGTAAGATAGAGAACCATGGGACCAACCTTGGGAAGCTGAGTGATACTTCATTACTCCATAGCTTGCACCAAGAAGTCTTGTGTGTGTGTGTGGACAAGTTTTTTTGGATATTTTCATATATTGAGTTCTATCGACCCGCTTTTCCCACATATAGAAATGTTTTTGTGAGCTACAATTTTCTCCATCTCTTTTTTAACCTTATCCCAGGAGTCCATGTTTCTAAGCTTTTCTAGCAATGGTTTACTTTCATGTTGACATAACGCTAAAGAGTTCCCATTTTTCTTAAGCCTTGCTTGAACTACACCGATTGGATCATATTGTCAGAGACCCTCATCACCAAAGTTAAAAACTCTCAAAAAATCATGTGCCACATTGAATTCTTTTCTCTCAAATGTGAACCTTCCACATGAGAAAGGCAAGGAAGGAAATATGCTCTTCTTTTGCTAACCATGGAAGTGCCTATCTATGCTCTCCAATTGCCGTACATACTCTAATGCAAATACCCTGTCTGTCACATGTATTGGAAGTCTGTATGGTTTTACTGCCGATCTATAAAACCTTAACACAGTGAATTCTTCCATGAAGAACCAGTCAGCCAATTCTATTTAACTTCTGAGTTGAATGCAATCTCTACAAGACATAGGCAACCTAGGCATTGGAGTGCTTGTAATTTCATTATACATTGGTGCCAAAAAGAAGTCTACAAAATGGTTTTAGTTCTTCTTGTTATCATGCATCCTTATCTTTGGCGTCCAATCATATATTGGACACTCTGTTCTCTTCCCAGTCTTCTCATCAATCTTATAGCTCACAATTTGAATCTTGTTGGTCTTGAATATTGCATGATACTTGGATAGAAGGAGATAGCACAAGTAGGCTGAGAACCTAAATGTCTTACAAGAACCTTTTTTGATCATTAGTAATTGTTTTTGCATGGATTGAACAACGTGCTCAACAAAATTATATCTTATTGGCTGACCTACACAATGGATATTATAAATCATTTCAAGAAGGCTTGCATCCACTTCCCTATCATTTTCCAATCCCAGGAAAAATGATAGCAAGGAAATAGTATCCCCAACCCATGGAACAAAAATGTTAGAATCATAAGGAGGCCTATGATTCTGGTCCAACACAATACCAGTACCACTCTTTATTAGAGCTTTGATAAATGAATCTCTGTGACTTGGATCGAGACTCTCATAATTCCCTGCCAGCTTTTCAAGGTCAATTTGGACGTTTGAGTTTTGGGCTTCAAATCCTAGGTTCAACAAACGAGTAAATTCTCCCTCGTTTATGGATGGAATTTCCTCTTTTGTATTTTTATTGACAATTGCTTTTTTATCTTCATCATAATTTTCGACGCAGACCATGACAAAATCGGGGCAAGGGAATACTTCAGGAAACACCATGCTTCCCAATCCAACATCCCACGATGCGATTTTATTTGTTTTTTGTTGTAACATTGGGTTGGAAATAGTAAATTTTACCCTTTTTGCATCTCCTGCTTTACTAGACAATGTATATCTAATATCTATGATACGCTTTTCACCATGGATAGCAGGGTCATAAATATCATGGTACTCATCAATGAAACCTGGTGTTTTAACTAGTTCGGTTAGGTACATTTTGTTTTTCACTTGGCTTCTTGTTGAACTACTACTTCCCGTTTTCCCCATCACTATTATTGTCAATAATTCAAAATAATGCTAGATAAAAACCTGAAAAATGCTAACCCTCAAATTGGACCACAAGATTACCAAAAGAAAAAAAGGCAGGATGTAGGTGTTCTAGATTTTACCCGAAAATTGGAATTTCTATTTCACTAGATTGGCGCAGATAGTCTCTATTGCAACTTGCATTCCTCAATCTGGTAGCTATTTTTGAATCTCCCTCGATTTATAGGTTTATCCAAGAAATGAAAGACGATTATGATTTACGAGTCTCTTATTTTGAAAACTCTAAAAAGTAGAAAAGTAAAACCTAAAGGGCAAAATATCAAGAATCATGTTGTAATTTTATTAATTACTATTAATAACTATTCGATGCCGAAGGACAAAAAATTCATTACTTCAGTATAAATTCCGAGGACATTAAGAATCATGTTGTAATTTATTAATTTATTATTAATAACTATTTGATGCCGAAGGACAAAACATTCACTACTTCAGTATAAATTTTGAGGACATTAAATGCAATACATTCAATTCCGGGCGAAGTTCTCCTAAATGTGTTCACTTCCCACATTCAGGCCAAAATCCACCCTAAGCCGTTAATCTTTGCTCATCTAACGGACGAGGGACCAAGGTACCTATTGTGACTTTACGGGTCTATTTTTTTAGTCTGTTTAATAATTTTAAACTTTCATCTGAAAAAGTGCTTTACAGACTTCCTTATATTTAATTAAATTTAAAACATTTCAATTCCGGGCGAAGTTCTCCCAAATGTGTTCACTTCCCACATTCGGGCCGAATTCCACCCTAAGCCATTGATCTTTTCTCATCCAATGAACGATAGTACCTGTTGTCAGTTGTCATGGGTCCCATCACTTTTGCCAGTTTTCAAGCACGTCACCATACTCGTGACACTTTTTCAGGCAAAGTTCTCAAAAATCTATTCACTTCCCACATTTGCCCCGAAATCCACCCTGAGCCGTTGATCTTTGTTCATCTGACGGTCGATGGTACCTGTTTTAAGATGTAGTGGGTCCCATGACTTTTGCCATTTTTCTGGCATGTCACCATACTCGTGTCACTTATTAGGTTTGATTTTCAGTCTATTTAATCATTTTAAGCCTCCGCCCGAAAAAAAGCTTTATAGACTTAATTATATTTAATTAAATTTAAAATGTCCAATTCCAGGCGAAGTTCTCAGAAAGGTGTTCACTTCCCACATTCGGGCCGAAATCCACCCTAGCCGTTGATCTTTGTTCATCCAACGGTCGATGGTACCTGTTTAAGATGAAGTGGGTCCCATGACTTTTGCCATTTTTCTGGCATGTCACCATACTTGTGTCACTTATCGAGTTTGATTTTTAGTCTATTTAATCATTTTAAGCCTCCGCCCAAAAAAAGCTTTATAGACTTAATTATATTTAATTACATTTAAAATGTCCAATTCCGGGAGAAGTTCTCAGAAAGGTGTTCACTTCCCACATTCGGGCCGAAATCCACCCTAGCCATTGATCTTTGTTCATCCAACGGTTGATGGTACCTGTTTAAGATGAAGTGGGTCCCACGACTTCTACCATTTTTCTGGCACGTCACCATACTCGTGTTACTTTTCAAGTTTGTTTTTAAAGTCTATTTAATCATTTTAAAATTCCGCCTGAAAAAGAGATTTATACTCTATGACTCTATAGACTACAAACTTAATTCTATTTAATTAAATTTAAAATGTTCAATTCCGGGCAATATTTGAGATAACTATTAAATATAATGTTAATATTAATTGTAATTAAAGATGTGCAATAGTTTGAGATAACTATTAAATATAATGCTAATATTATTTGTAAAAATTTGAAATTCAAAAATAGTATAAAACATGAAACTTAGTTTCTAGAATAAAACAAATAACTAAATAAAAATATAAATTTTGATATGCAATTTGAAAGGTAAAAGTTTAATATTAAAAAGAAAACATTCAATATTAAATCTAAAATATTAATTTAAAGTTTAACAAAATTCTTTGAAAATATGTTTACGATATATAATTTTCAAAAATAGTTTAAAATATATATATAAAAGTTCAACATAAATATAGTGTATTAATTTTAAAAAATGTGCAACTACAGTCCTCAACCTGTTAAGGCGAGCAAATTTGGAAAGTACAAATGCCAAGGTGGCGATTAATTGTTGCAAAAGGAGTTGTCTGCAGCATGCCGTGCGAAAGGAGGAAGGGGAGGATGGCAGGAAATCTTTTTCCTGATCTCATGGCATTAATGTCTTATTGTGCACATTCATTACCCAGCCTATAAGACAGAGGCAGATTTTTTTACCTTTTGATCTGTGTACCACTTTTTTCTTTGAAGCAGCTGCAAAACAAATCTATAGTTCATAGAATCATACCTTTTGTAAGACATTTTTTGCAGGAAGTGATTTTGAAATTGCAGGTGATAATGGAGGCCAATTTCACACTTCGAACAAACAAGAAGTTGGTACCCTTTTTGAGAAAAGTATCTGATAAACAAATGCAAGGACTGTTCAGGTTTAAGGAGGAGAAGTTGTGGGCGGCAGCTCGACTGATGCTTGCGGAGGAGGTGGCACATATCAATCACCAGTATCAAACTAACATGGAGGTTTACTCTCTGATTATGGCATGGGCTTGTGAATTCGAACTGGAAGTGGAAAAGGTAAAACTCACATTGGTCAAATTGATTGATGGGGAGTTTTTGATTAACCTCGATTCAATCTTGGAGTGGGTGGTGTCGGTAGTTGGCATTAAAATTAAGGAAGGGGACGACCAGGAGGAATTGCTTCCTTTTATTCGTGGCCCAGAGGATGAAATCAAATACCAGTGTCGTGAATGAGCCCGAGTGGGGTGTGAAGCGATGAAACTCTTTGTTAAATTAACGAGGGTGGATGAAGTCCTGAATGCTTTGCATGTGGTGGCAAGGATGGAGGTTGGTAGGGCATTGAGAGATAGGGCTGAAGAAGGAAGGGCCATACAGCTACTAGCAAGCTTGGAGGGCGACCCTGACTTCGGGTTCCTAAACTCCATTCCAAAAATGAAAGCTGAAGCGGTAAAAGAGAAAGCCAAAGCATCGACCTCCAAGGAGGGAAGGAACTGGAAGGAGGCAACCCAGGGGGATAGTGAGACTGAGTGAGCGGCCTATCGGCAATGAACTAGTTTTTTTGTCTGCTTGCTATAAGCTGTGGGCAAATTTTGTATCTTGAAACTTTTCAATTAATTGAATGAAAAAACCTTTACCGATAAACTTTTGTATCTTGCAACTTTTGAAATTTTGTATTTTGAATGACTATATAGTATATATTTATAAAATTCTAATCGACCATAATCAATGTACAAATAATTAATGGAACGAATTGAATTTTTTTTATTTATAGCATTACATAAAAAGATCATGGTATTAAATTTATTTCCATTGTTTAACAAATAATTGAAATAACGTAGCTCATATACAAAAAATATTTGAAAGAAATTAATTAATAAAAATGAAATAGAATTATAGAAAGCATTTTTATATCCATAAGACTGTAAGAGGCAAAGTGAAACAAACTGGAATTTGAAAAATTATCATTAATATTTATGCTTTTGAAATTTACAATTTTTTCGTTAGAGACTTGAGTCCCCCCAAAACTTAAAAGCCAAAATGAGTGAGCCATTGGTACTTAGCCTGTTAGGGTTCAAGGACATAGGAAAAAAAGCTATAGGTAGTGGAATTGTTTACAATTTTTCCCTAAGAATCTGGCCCTCCTTCCATGTAGAATTCTTTAGACATCATAAGCTGAGAGAATTCTTCAAGCCACATCTAGTTTGGAAAGTCGTCCAGGAGGAACCATTTCTGGAGGAAGTCCCTGCCAATCTGCACCCATTTTCTGTGACGCGTCAGCTGCTCCGCATTTAGGTTTAGGAGAAACGGTTGCCTGGCCACTGGCAACATTTGGTCAGAGAGGAGAAGCTTGGATAAATCACTCGCCCAAGGGATCCCCACCTGTACTTCTGCAAGAACGACAAGAGTAATGTCATCTACAAGGAAGTCTTCTTAAAAACCTTCCTCAACAGCATCAACATATCCACCTTGTCTCCTCCCAAGTCTAGAAGAGACACTAAGAAGTGGGATGTAAGGTCCGTGTTAACACGGTACCTATTTTCATTTCACAGAAATTCTCTGCCCAACACCATCCACACAGCTTCATTGGTGAATGACCCAACCTCCTTGCAGACTGATTGGAGGGTTAGGTCTCTAACGGAGCCTAGAAAGGCCCTCTGGTCCTTTGCATAAATGCTTCTCAAGTGGATGGGAGTGTCCATCTTGAGAAAACAGATTAACAAATTAAACAACCTGAGCAGTGAGCCTATAAACCTAAAATACCGTGAGCTCTGACAATTTATCTACCAAATGGAAAAGGCTAATTGAAGATGAAAGAAGCAGAGATCGTATATAAATTGTTGAAGCTCTTGATTATAATAATTACTTCTTTAACAATATTAACTGCTATAATTTTTTTTAAATCTTTCGTATCATTGCAAATCTTTCCCATAAATGCATGAGTGTGTGAAATTGGAAACAGCTATGAACCAGTACCAAATTGGCAAGTATCACATTGGAAGTCATGGGGACAAAGTGGATTGTCGTAAGTGAATAGATATATATTAAATGAACGAAATTATCGATCGTGATTCGTGACATTTGATACGTGTCTATTGAATCCAATTCCATTCTGGGCACTTTCTGGTGAGCTATGTTCTCTTCAAAAAATTGGGCCGAAATAAAACTTCAGCCATTGATATACGATCATCGAATGGTTTAAAATCATTGATATATTTTAGGTATGTGTCACCCTTTACGTGTCAAAGAGGCCATGCTTATTGATACATCGTGCAGAGTCCAGACTCAATGTATTATGTGATGTGATGTACTGATGTGATGTGATGTGCCTTGTCTATTAATGACAATGAATTTATGAAATCGCAAATGAATTATATATTGTACCATAAATAACAAAATATTCGCCAAAACAAATTAAATAATTTTCAAGCATTGGATAAAAATCGCCAATACATTTAAATAATTTTTCCTTCGGAGTAAATTTTTTCACTCATACAATTATATATTTGTTCCTTTTAACAATAATTATTCGCCTCCCACAATAAATATTTTCCCCATATAACAAGGTATTATTCGCCATAAATTTATGGCATTTTCGTACCCTAGAAAAGAAAATTGCCAATACAAAATAATTTTTTTGTCATTTAAAAAAAAAAATTGCCATCGATATGAAAATTTCCCCTCGAAAATAATGTCTAATTCACTAGGATTTTACATAGTTGCTCGGGGGGGGGGGGTTTCTTAAAGTTATCCCTGAGCTTTACCCACTCAATGTAAAAAAAACACTACCATTTCAACCCTGTTTAGTAAATTGGAAGGATTTTATAGTGGATTTAAAGATTAATGGGATTTGACCAAAATATAGAATGCAACACTTACAATGGATTTGTTGACACTTACACTTGTTCGTCCTCTTTCTCCCTCCATTTTTCAATTTTCAGGTGGCTAGATGCTTTGTGGGTGGCTTGGTATTTCAATTGATTCTTGCAATCATTATGCCAATGGGGGTTTCGCTTGGATTGTTTATAGAACTAGATTATGCCTTCTATGTCGTAGCCCCAACTCTTCGCTCCTGTGCACGTGAGATTCAAATAATGAGCCATATAGACTATAAGTTCATTTCTATACTTTCAAAAGCAAATTTTATATTTCAAATTTAAAATACAATTTGGGTCCAATTATTTTCCTACATTTTAATTATTATGTAAACTTGAAGCACAAAATGTCTACAAAACACTTTATTTGAACACCTCCTAGAAGATATCAATGCCTAAAAATAATAATCTAATAATAATGTTACATTAGAAATTGATTTGACATTCTATAATAATATGCACATTTCACTAAATTAATGAGTTGTAATATTATTTGTCCATTTTACTTGGCTTTTGATTAAAGAGTTTGATCTAACATCTAATATCATGCAACATTTCCTCTAAGTAATCTCTTTAGTTTGCATGAATAAACTTCTTCACAACTTAAATATAAGATATATATAAATATGTAAATATATGCCAAGTCAATAAGAGTGGATGGTGCAAAGCATCTAGGTGGTAGATAAGGATATGATGATATGATTGAGTCTTTTCTTACACCATGAAGGCTTTTAATAATTCATGATTTTGGGTCTATTTTAAAATAGATAGTTTAAACAAGATGTACTCTTCATATATGAATTATGATTTTCAATGCATGCTTCACAAGTGGGACATTTTAGTGCTATAGGCAATTTATAACAAATGGGTGGTCCTAGGAAACTCATGTAAAATATCTAAAAGTAACACTTATCTTTCTAATGTCAAGCCTTCTTAAAATAGTGTTTTATTAAACTATAAGTACAAAATAGTGTTAAGATTTTATTTATAGCAATCGTTAGGGTTTAATGTCATGGTCAGAATTATGTTAGGGTTAGGGGTAGAATTATGGTTAGGTTTAGGGTTTGGATTATAATTATAATAAGTTTTGAGTTTACGAATAGGGTTTTGGTTATCCTTAAGGGTAGGGTTTGAATTACAATTGGGGTTGGGATCGGAATTATAATTAGGACTATGGTGAAGATTTAGATTTGGTTAGGGCTAGGGTTAGGGTCAAGATTAGGAATAAGGTTAATATTAGCATTAGGATTAGGATTTGGTTTAGGTTTATGATTATGGTTAGGGTTAGGGTTTAGGGATAAGGTACCTAGGATTGGATTGGAATTATGGTTATGATTGATGTTTACATCATGGTTAGTGTTTGAGGTAGGGTTTGGTTTGGGTTAGGGTTTGTATTTGAATTATGGTTAGAGTTAGGGTTTAGGATTAGTTTTGATATTACGGTTATAAGGGTTAGGATTTAGGTTTAGCATATGGTTAGGGTGAAAAAATTAACACAATGAAGGAAATTAAAAAATGAGCAACCACTTAGAAACAAAACACAACCACAACCTATGCACCCCTAGATACATAGTCAAGTTATTATCGAGATCAACACATATCCAAGCCACAAATGGGAAGGGCATATAAATGCAAAACAACAAAATGGGGATTTTTTCTTTCCTTCATTAAATTATGGAGTTGCCTTTCTAAGTAGTTTCATTGGCCTAACCAAAAAACAAATTCTGTATATTTTCATCATAAATATTACTTCTAGAATGGATTTTCATCTACCATTCCATTGTGTTATCACTTTTGATGATATTATAGATGAGGGGATCACCATCTAAAAATATCCTAATGTTTCAAAATGTCCAACAACTAACACATGTTGTTATACCACAAGGATATTCAATAATCCAAAATCATCCAAAACATATGTACACTTCCTTGGGGGAGCTTATCAAAGTATTACTTCAAAAATCAGTTGAAGGTAACCTTATTAAATTCCCACATACCATAGTTTTCAATGACAATGCACCCAAACTTGCATGATACAAAGAAATTTAGTACTTTTAGCACTATCATGTAAAAGGTCATTCTATGTCCAAATGCATGAAACATAATAATTCTAGCCATATATAATCAAACACAATGAGAGTTTGGGGGATGACCATGCATCTCATCTCCTAATGATAAATTAATGGGTACATATTATGATCTTTTCTTAAGAATGATAGAAATAGACCTCTATGTCAAATAAAAGATCATTTCAAAATATTTGTGCAACCAAGGTCAACACTAGTAAGTTGTGTATCTTATATGAATCAATAGTGGTTGACATTGAGGAAAGCTATCCATAAATTAATGCCATTACTATTAATAATCCTAATTATGTTGCCAACACTAGACACAATTAGGTTACTACGGAGAGGGATTCTTCTTCCCAAAAAAGTCACCCAATATGACATCCTAGAGAATCTTAGGAAGACTCTAGCATAGTTATCTATCTTAGAGCTTATTTTATATTCATCTATCCATAAGGACATATTGGATCATGCCTTAATAGAATCATAAGCCCCCAGTGATATTAATCTAGATCAATTTCAAGCCATAGTGGGTCAGCTATCCTCATCTTATGAACCTATGTTTAGTTTAGCAAATGTGTCACATTTTGATCTATCAAATGTACCTAATCAATGCAATTCTAATTTTAACCTAAACCCTAACGTGACCATGTCCATCATTAAAAAAGGGATCATGAAATTTTTGTAACCTTGAAATTTCATAATGATTCTTAGTACCCCTGGCATGTTAGTCATCATCAATCTTTTGATTTAAAAGGGTGAAAAGTTGAATCTATATAAGTTTTCTTTCATCTAGCATAGAGCCCCACATCTCATCTCCATTATGCCCTAGATCCTGTATAAAGAATGCCTGATAAGACCCAAGGAAGATCATCAGAAGGAGATGGGATTTCATTTGGGCAACTCTCTAAGATGTTGATTGAAGAGAAAGTGTCCCCGGTTAGGGATCCATATGAAGAAGTGACCATAGAAGAGGAACCAAAGCAATTGGCTTATAAAGACTTTGTGTATGATGACAGTTTTGTAAAGTCTTTTGAATTTAAGTCTTTCTTGTATAAAATAAAAGGCAAATCAGTTAGGGAGAGTGTTGGAGAGGTGAATGCCTCTAACAAAAACCAATTATTTATTTATTTGAGAAGTGAACTAGAATAGGAAATGAATCAAATGAATCTTGAGAGAGGGAGGAAATTACTTGAAGATGCAGGCATCTTAATCTTTCCTGGATGGGATCTAAATTCAGTTCTAATATTTGATAGTTTTCTCCATGATATTGATGCAAAACATAAGTTGTCTCCAAAAGGTGTGACCCAAGTGTACATGAGGTCTATGTACAACCCAGATGAGCACTCTATGTTGATTTGGCCTTTATATCCTCCACACAAAAGACCCATTGTGATTGATACACAGAAGGCCTTTGGGCTCATAATGACTCTGAAGGTTGGAGAAACAAATCTTGTAGTTACAACTAATTTGGGAGTAAATATTGTCAAATTGAATAAGGAATAGATTCAATTATTGCTAAGAGAAAAGGAGTCTAGAAAACTTGAGAACATTTGACTAAATAAAGAGATTGATCATTTGAGAGAAATATTGAAACAAAAAGAGTTACAAAAACTATTGACACATGGTGAAAGTTTGCGGCCTCAAACCAAAGCTGGTAAATTGAAAGAAGAGAATATTCAGCTCCAAGCCTAGTTGAGAAATGTCAAGAATGAAATTCTATCTGTACTCATACAAAATAGGTTCACAAATTTAATGGTATGGATGGATAAATATTGGGATATATACTTTAAGAATGAGACTTTCATCGAGGAGCACAAGAGATTGGATGAGCGACTGCATGAACGACTTAAAGAGATTTAGGGAAAAGATGAAGCAGACCCTAAGGATGTGTAGAATTGTGAACAATTGATAAAAATTCATAAAAAAATATCTAAAGGATCTGAGATCTGAGGGTGTTGTTTTCCTTGGTGATAGATCAAATGACATCCCCCCTTTGCTTAATGAAGATGGAGATCAAAAGGAGAAAGTGGAATGGATTAGGGAATCCCAACAAGTGCTCAAGGATGCAATGAAAGCTGCCAAAGCTGAGGACACTGACAAAGTGGCAAACTACATGAAGGGCATGGTGCTGATGGAGGTGGAGGAACGAGACACTATTCATGACTGTGATACTCATTTCAGCGAGGAATACTTGGCACACTTAACCAGATTACATTTGTGCCTAACTAGATGATAACTACATTCATTTAAAGATTAATGTTTTAATTTGTTTCCAAAAGACTCTTTCAAAGAGTGTAACCCTATGATGTGTTATAAGTACTTTATGAAATTATTTACAAAGGACAAGTTGATATAAGTTTGTAAGCTTTTACAAGTTTTTAGAAGTTCAAGTTTCAAGCAGTTCTCATGTTCCAAGAACAAGACTCTTATTTTCAGAAGTAATATACAAAAATCAATTTCCTTATTTGCAAATGGTGTTGTGGATGTTTTCATTTTAAAGTTAGTTCTCTGTTGTTATTATCTAAAATTGATAATTGTTTTTGTAAATCTCTATGTGAAGAAATTATATGCTATTACATGGTTGGATCATCAGGATACATATGACATAAAAATTAAAAACATCATGTTATGTAACCATATAAGTCAAATATAGTTCTATCAAGAAATTAATATCAAATAGATAATATAATCACATAACTCATACATTTCAATGTCATTGATCTTCTTTTTCATTCAACTCTTTGTCTTTATCATCCGATCCAGATTTGACATTGTAAGGATTGGTCATATCATCATCATCGTCATTGATATCATTTTTGATAGTGATATTCTACACAGATATCATCTTCATGAACATTAACTCCTACATCATCAAAATCTAGTTCCTCTTCTTGGACATCTTCCTCGGGCACGCCATCAACTAACTGTTGATCCTAATCATCAACTACATCATCTTCTAGTTCTTTGGTATCTTCTTCTTCCACCACATTATACTTTACTGGCCTTCCTGTTGGATCATGTCTAACAAAAAATGACCAACCCGGTTTACCTAGAACCTATAAGTAAAATAATTTCTCACATTGGCTTGGAAGAACATAGGGTTCATTTCTAGCTTGCTCGATCAGCCTTGTATTAACCATGGTAAATCCATTATCATGTTCAATAAAAATTCTATTGGTATCATTTTCATTCAATCACAACATGTACCATTAGATGATGAACAAAACTAATTTGAAGGACTTAAAGTCACACTCAAGTATATCATCCAAAATCTCAAAGTATCAATTTTCTGAGACTTCTAGATGTATGTCGCTTTTGGATGAAATATTAGTCACCTAAAAGACTACAATTATCCTAGAATCAAAAAATTTCTTTGTGTCATCCAACTATTTGATTCAAAATTTATGACCATTGCACCACATAGCCTTGTGGTGTTTCACCTGCAATATGTCAAACATGTAAAAATTATTGCAGCGTCAGATGATAAACATATTTATTCTTGGTCGAATGCATGCAAAGAAAAAAAAAGTCAACATATATATACATCAATAATATAATTAAAAATAATTAAATAATATGGGTAATTAATATATTTATATGTAACTATTTATCTCTTAAACCATATGCTAAATCAATTTCCCTTGGTGTAACATTGGAATCTCCATTACGATGAGCTTCTTTAACCAATGAAGTCACACATTCCCATGTTAATGCACGACTAGATTATTGACATTGTTCACTTCATACCATCATCCAATCAAGATTTTTTGCGACATACAAATATAGTGCATCCCACTCTCGACCAACTGTATAAAAAAAAAATGAAATTCACAAACGACGTATAATTAGTTAATTACCACGGTATACGACCTTAATTTATAATTGATATATATTGAAGATTAATAATTAAATAAGTACAATATACATATAAACCAAATATAAAATATATTCTAATTAATCTCCATGACCATATTATAATTACCTCTCACTTTCCTCAATCTACCTTTTCCCATCAGGTACTCCCCTCCGAATTTGTTAATGGAGTTGGAATCCCAAATGCGATCTACATGGAACTTTGTTGCAAACTTAGGAAGATATCCAGTAATGTACACCATGGTTTGGTATACCATATATGCCTCCACCATAGAACCCTCAAAATATTCTCTTTGTCTAACCAAATCCTTCAAAAATTTCAAGTGCCTCTCAACCATCCACATTGACCTTGTGTGTATAGGTCCACATAGTTCAATCTCCTCAACTTGGTGTACGAGGTAGTGTTTTTGTGCATTGAAAAATGTCAAAGGTAGACACTTTTGCGTTTCACACATTAGATGAGGAATTTTTCTCTTCCAATAATTTATATCTTCTTTATGGATTTCTTTAGATGACAACCATCTACAATTCATTCAAGGGACAAATATATTAACGAGATTTAACAAAAACATACAATATATTACATAACAAGTAAAACAAATGGAAAATATAAGATCTATACAATGAATTGAAAAAATATCGCTACTTACCTCATGTATTTTCCAAGATCATATATAACTTGCTTGACATTGTTGTCGAAGTTGTCTAGGAGAGATAGAGGTAGAATGTACTGCAACAATTATAAAATGATCTTTTCATTTATTTTCCAAAAGTAGTAAACATAGTACACTGCAAAGTACATGCAGTATACATACATACATACATATATATATATAACATACCAGAATAATTGCCTTAATGAAGGTATTCCAATCATGTGTTTTCATCCCTCACCCAAATTCACCTTTCTTTGTAATGATATTGTTTATGTTCACAAAGCCTATGAGAAATCGACTTTTTTGTATGACTTCTTTTATAGTATTGCTTTGCTGCTCCATTAATAACCAAGGAAGGGCTCTTATATAAATTTGGTCTCCATTACTATTTAATTGAATGACATTTTCCATTGCATGATTGGCTTCCTGAATGTCACTAGAAATTTTGACATTTTTTTTTCATGTCTTCCATCCAATATTTTCCATAATGTTTCTGTTAAATTATTTTTGATATGCATTGTATCAAACAAATCACAATTTGTAGTTGCTAATAGTAGGGTAGCCTACTAAATTTTCTGGTATAACTTTTCAGTCCTTGTGGAAGCCCATCATTAATGCCTTGACGACCTTCATGAAGTATATAAGTCAAACAAATTAACAATGACTATCATTGTCAATTACAACATGAGTCAGCAAAACACATTATACAAATATAAATTCCAAACATATCATATATGATAGATAAATAACTTAATCCAATGTATAATCTTGATGATTAATTCTATTATATTCCAACTTCCATAGGTAAGGTGTCATTCTTCGTGGTTTTGATGTAGTCTCTTCTTTCGCATTGAAATGATGTTTTTTAGTAGTTAGATACTTATGATGTTTGTGGAGGAAGTGCCTATACTCATAATACACCTACTTTCCTAAACTTGTTGAACGAGGAGATTTCATCTTTGGACCACAAACTAAACATGCAAATTTTCCCTTTGTTTGAAGACCTGCAAGATCATATATAATTGGATTAAATATGTCAATTTTTATAATTTTATATAATGAATAGATTATTTAAACAAGATACATGATATCTACTTCATAAAATTAAATATCGTTAAAGTGCAGTTGAATATTATAACATACCACAAAAATGTGGTAGCCTTGGGACATCATGAGTTGTCCATACAAACATTGCATAGAATTGAAATTGTCTTTGTCCTATTGGTCTAGAGACATCATACATAGTGACGCCATTCCATAACTTTAGTAACTCATCAATAAGAGGCTTGATATATACATTTATATCTTTAACTTGGTACTTACCTAGTTGAATGAACATAAACATTACATAGTTATTATAACCATTTTAAGGTAATATATATAAATTAATGTACATGACTATTAAATGAAAAAGATATGTCATTATGCAACAAATAAGACAAATGAGATGCTACTATGTTAAACAAAATTGATGTAAACAAATACATGGAACAATCATTGCCAACATTATGTGCTCCCTCTTTATTGACATCCATGGAGGAATGTTATTGTTGATAACAAAAATAGGCCACATCGAGTAAATAGATCTCATCTCTCCAAATGGATTGACACCGTCCGCTACCAATGAAAGCCTGAGATTACGAGGTTCTTCTTTAAAGTGTGGCCATTTATCCTCCATGTTCCTAAATGTAGAACCATCTGCAAGCATTTGAAGAATGTCATATCCATGTTTATTTCGTGCATGGTAATCCATAAATTGCACTAATATTTTGCACCTAAATAATTGTTGCATATGTGAAATAACAGGAATATAACTAATAACCTTGCAAGACACCTTTTTTGTTAGTTGATCTATTTGATATCTACTAAAATGACATTTTAGGTATTTTGTTACAAATTTATGTTGTTTATGATATATAATATGATAATTGGGACATGCATCTATTGCTTGATACTCCATTCCAATATCTTTCATAATGCCAAATAAATCTCGGTATGACTGAGGTAAAATATTTCATGGTGGTAAGAAAAATTCACCTATCAATTGACAACAAAAAATAATTTGTTAATATAATGAACATTAATGGTATATATTTCATCCTTTATTTAGTAGTGATGAACTAACAACAAAAATAGATGAAAAAGATGACATATATGACATACCTTAACATCCATGATATTTCTATGTTGGATAAACCATTCATAACCTTCAAGTTCACCAACAACAATACATTAGAGAGAAGAGTTGTTTGGGAGCATTCATAAAGGGCCTTGTATGCCTTCTCAAGTACAGGTAAATCATGAACATCATCAAAGTCATCTCGATCATCATCATGATCAGTTGTGCCACTAAATGTGTCATGGATCAATGTATTTGTACCATCATCTTCAACTATGTTTTTTGGCACATTATCATCTTCTTCCATAGAATCATTAACTTGATCTTTGATATTCACAGCTCCATGTTCCTTTTCTTGCAAATCCACATTGTTCGAGTCATGATAATCCATATCGTGTGCCCTAGGGCGCCCCACCTTTATAATAATGATCGACACAAATAAACCATGATCATGATCAAGTAGTTTTATATATATATATATAATGTTTAAACGATATAAACATTAACAAATTCAATCAATATAAAGACATATAATGAACAACTTACCAATGGACGATAATCATAACCCCCTTCAACATGACCATGGTGCCTAAAATGTTTCTCAGCTATTGTGATTAAAATTCTTCTTGTCTTTAAGCCCTTGCAATTATTGCAAGGACAATAACATTTCTCATCACCATTTATTTTCAATCTAACCCACAATCTAGCAAGTGTTTCTTCATTTTGTTCTGCACTAATACTATTTGACATGGTTTTTCGTTAATGATGAGCCAAAATAATGGCATTGTTTTGATAGATTTTTGTCATAGAATTCTTGCTTAGGTCTTGTGTCTGGGTATATTTGGGTTAGAAGACTTTCCTGGTTGATGTCTTTTTAAGTAATTCTGGAACTAGTTTATCATATACCTAAGGATGTTATATACCTAAGGAGGAGATAGAGGAGGTGGTGGATTGGATAGAGGATGAGGAGGAGGGTTTGTTATTGGTGTTGGTTGGGTTGGTAGGGTAGGTGCAGTGCTAGTGGCAATAGGTGGTATAGAGGATGTTAGGCGACCCACCCAGAGGAGGAGATTTGATGTTGTACCTCCATCGATGCCTCAAATAGGTACAGGTGTGGGTGGGATCATGACACAAGTACCCATTTATATTAGGGTACCCACCCATAGATAGGATTCAAAGATCAGAGTGCTATAGGTCTCAGTGCAAGAGCTACAGGCACAGGTGCTAGCACAACAGTGCCAAATTATGCAGATTATGGTAGAGCAGGATACAGAGAGAGAGCGTCGGGGCCAGATAGAGGATCTTGCTAAGAGATTGGAGAGAGCGACGACTAGTGCCCTGATGTGGGATATGTTGAGGGAGATACGGTATACGGCCAAGGAGGTCGATTACTACATGCATTTATATGAGGAGGTGGTCCCTAGAGATCACAAAGCTCCTAGATATGCAGCCAGTCAATCTGCTTGCAGTCATACGAGGATAGAGAGTAGAGGTGTTACAGGGCTTGACCGATGTGATCCACCTAGTGGAGATCCAAGGGCTGGGACATCTACTATGAGACCGTCAGCCTTAGGAGATAGTCATACCAGAGAGACCTGTCTCTGTTGTATTTTTATCATTTTGTTGTATTTTGACAAACATGATATGCCTTGTACATTTTGACCATTTTTGAGATATATATATATATATAGCACTGATTTTCTCTGATCCACATGTGTTATTGATGATGATCATTGATATGATGATTTTATGATGATGATGTGACGCCTAGATAATAATGCTCTTGATTTTGATGATGATGTATGATTTATTATGAGATGAGAATGTGTTAATGTATTTGCATTGATTTCTTTGATGTATGATAATGATAATGATGTGAGATGTATCTTGAAAATGAGAAATATGATAATGATAATGATCTGAGACGTATCTTGAAAATGAGATGTATGATAATGATAATGATGTGAGATGTATCTTGAAAATGAGATATATGATAAAAGGTAAAAATTTACTAAATGCTCGTTGTCACTCGATCTCAAAGAAACATTTACTAAATGATCGTTTCAAAGTATCAAAAACCTCAATGGAGAGAAAAGAAGAAATATAATGAAAATTCATGGCAAGAGGCACTACACCAAGAAGCAACAATGATAAGGAAAGAACAAGAACATCAGGAAAAAGAGAAATGACAAAAGGAATTGGCCATTCAAAGAGAAGAAGCCTCTTATAAGAAAGTGCATCATGTGCAAGAACCTGATCAAACCAAGGTAGAGCCACCGCTCGAAAAAATTTCTAATCCTCGAGGAGAAATAGTGTATGAACAAATGCAAAGAGTACAAACCAGCTCTGATTCCAAATAAAAAAAAACTACAAGACTGGTATCAATTGTCAGAGATCTTTTCTCACCCTACAATGTACCTGTTGGAAGTAGTGAGACTCTGGGACAATACTTCTGAAACTGATTCTAATGAATATGAATGGGGTAGCTATTTTGATATTACTGAGGATATCGAGGTAGGTACTATCCATTCACCCACATCCCTTTCTCAAGAGGGACCAAGCACAAAGTCTCGATCACTTGAATTCAGACCATGACATATCTACGAGGCTAAGGAGAATGACCAACAATAATACAGACAAGTCTACATCGAAGGTGATACCATCTAGGACCTTGACAATATCATAAACCTAACCAACATCCCAAACAACTATAATTCTACCTCTATCATGATACTTACCACACCCGATCTCAACCCACCAAATGACTCTCTGCCACTCGTATTTCCTGATTTGATAGACTGGGAAGAACCTGAACACCATGATATACCCATTTTCCTAGATGATGAATCTATTGTCCAGTATCTATGTATAGTCAATCTGGAAACATTCTCTACCTATGAACAAAATAATGATATCTGCAATTAGGGGAGCACCAAGTCTCTCAGTCGCAAAAATGAAAGAAATAAAGGGTCTAATGCTAAAAACCAGTCAATGGTAGTATTATATCACAAAAAAAGTAAAAATAAAGGATGCATCTGTAGGTGAAAATCTTTTTAAGGCACCTAAGGATGGGAGACTTGACACTCTTCCTGAACACTATCAAGAAAGGTCACCCATATTGATTGAGCCAACTCAATCAATAAACATCGGCCTGAAGCAGCAGTCAAAACCATACACCTAGCAAAATCACTAACATAAGAAGAGCAACCAGATTTTATCAAATTCTTCAAAGAAAAGAAAATCAATTTTTCTTGGTCTTATGCTGATATGCCTGGAATAGATCCAAACCTGATCATGCATCATTTATCCATCACTTCAGGAGCTATGCCAGTCAAACAAAAATTAAGAAAGATGAATCCACATGTGGCATTATTGGTAAAAGCTAAACTAAAGAAGTTATTAGACGTCAGATTCATTCGACCTATAGACTATGCTGAATGAATTTCAAACATTGTACCAATTTCAAAACTTGATGGAAGCATTAGAATATGCACAGATTTTAGAGATATCAACAAAGCCTATCCAAAGGATGACTTTCTTTGCCAAGCATTGACATAATTGTAGATCTAACAATAGGCCATGCCATGTTACAATTAATGGATGGTTTCTTTGGTTATAATCAAATCAAGATCACCTCAAAGGATCAAGATAAAACTGCATTCACCTATCCATGGGGAACATATTGTTGGAACGTCATGCCTTTCGTCTTGAATAATTCTGGGGCAACTTATAAAAGAGCCATGATGATAGTCTTCCATGATATGATGCATACCTTCATGGAGGACTATGTGGATGATTTACTAGCTAAATCATTCGCCCAAGTAGAACATCTGGGCATATTAGATAAAGAATTTCAAAGATTAGAATAATTCAAGGTCATACTAAACCATAAGAAGTGTGTCTTTGGGGTTACGTCAAGCAAACTATTAGGCTACATTATTTTAGAAAAAGGAATTGAAGTAGATCCAATGAAGGTACAGGCCATCATGGAGATGCCACCTCCCCGGAACATTAGCCAACTCAAATGTCTACAAGGATGGCTACAATCCGTCAGGTGATTCATAGCCCAACTAGTAGATAAATGTCTCCCTTTCAATCATTTGCTCCACAAAAATATACCTTTCAGATGGGAAGACAAGTGTACAAAATCATTCTATCAACTCAATCAATATCTAATTAATCTGCCAGTTCTAGTAACACCAATCACAGGGAAGTTGCTCATCCTCTACATCTCAACAATGGAACTATCATTGGGGGCACTGCTAGCATAAGAAGATCAAGAAGACAAGGAATGAGCTATATATTACATCAATAGAACATTAAATGGATATGAGCTAAGCTAAACTATACATTCATTAAGAAGGCTTGCTTAGCTATGGTATTCACCTCTTAAAAGTTCTGCCACTACATGCTAGCTCACACGATCAAGCTGGTAGCAAAAATTGATCCTCTCAAGTATTTACTTAGGAAAGCAACTCTTACAGGATGATTGGCTAAATGGGTCATGATTCTTGGTGAATTTGATATCCAGTACATGAAACGTCGGGCTATCAAAGGACCAGTAATTGCAGATCAACTAGTTGAAGCACTGCTACCAGATAAACAACCAATGTAGGTGGAATTCTCAGACATGGATGTCCTTACTGTCATACCCAAATAGTGGACCCTGTACTTTGATAGATCCTATACACAACATGGATTAGGTGTCGGCATCTTTTTCATCACTCCAGAAGGGAACACAATTCCATGATCTTATAGACTGATGTTTCCATACACCAACAACATTGTTGAATATGAAGCCCTGGTCACAGGAATCAAAATGGTTGTGGAATGGAGAATCATGGAATTAAGAGTCTATGGAGATTATCAATTAGTCATCAATCAATTCAATGATGAATATCAGACAAAGGATGATAAACTAATGCCCTATAAGAGAATGGTGGATGATTTCAAACACTACTTTGTACACATCACCTTCGATCAAATACTAAGGTTGGACGATAGAGCGGCCGATGCAATGGCCACTATTGCTTTACTGTTGCAAATTCTAGAGAAAAAGAGTCGTTACGAGTTCCTGGTAGAGCAATTGTTTTCCCCAGCCTATGAGAATTTTGCATCCCAATTCATATATGCCCTAACCGGTTTAGACTCCCCTTTATACGAGACAATCTATGAATATCTTAAGAACAATAGCCTACCACTCGAACTTTCTTGTAACCAATAACGCAGCTTCATCCGGCAAGCCGCCTGTTATACCTTAACCGCTGACACCCTTTACTATCAAGGTCTAGATGGCACTCTTCCTCATTGCCTCGATCATAAATAATCTTACTCTTCCTTACATGAGCGTCATGAGGGTATCTGTGGTACGTATTCAAGTGGTCCTACTCTCGCCAAGAAACTTCTAAGAATGGGACATTACTAGCCGACAATGGAGACTTATCAATTTGCAAAGAAATGTTCTAAGTGCCAAATTCATGGCAATATTATCCATGCAACAACACAACAACTGCAACCGTTTACCACATCTTGGCCTTTTTGTTAGTGGGGACTCAATTTGGTAGGGAAAATCCATCCTTCTTCAAATAGACACAAGTTCATTATCGCTACAAAAAAAATTTTCACAAAGTGGATTGAAGCAGTCCCGATGACCACTGTAACTGGAAAACAAATCGCCTCATTTATTCTCAATTATCTCATTTTTAGATATGGCATTCCTAGTTCCATCATCACCAACAATGGGCATCCTTTCAAAAATCAAGACATGTGAGAGCTATGTGAACGATTCAAAATCCAACATTGCTTCTCCACACCTTACTACCCACAGGGGAATGGTCAAGCATAAGCATCAAATAAAATAATCTTGAATATCCTCAAGAAAACAATAAATGATGTGGGTAAGGATTGGCATGTGCAACTGAATCCGACACTATGGGCATACAGGACTAGTATTCGGACACCTACAGGAGCTACACCATATTGGTATATGGATCAGAAGCAATTCTACCTCTTGAGGTAGAAATTCCATCTCTCACAGTATCTTTGAAAGGCCTCATACCAGATGAGGAATATCGAGTCAACAAATTGCATGAACTAGAGCTTCTGGATGAAAAATGACAACATGCCTATGACCATCTCAAGGCATACCAGCAACGATTGTGCAGAAGTTACAATCACAGAGTCATCCCTAGGGCTTTCAAGGTTGGTGATCTTGTACTAAAGGAAAATCCCAGAAATCAATAAGATCGAGAAAAGAAGGGGAAGTTTGAACCTAACTGGTTGGGTCCTTTTGTCATCATATCAGCCTATGGATCAGGCACCTATTAGTTAACAACCTCAGAAGGAGACGTGCTCAACGAACTAGGTAACAACATCCATATGAAGAAATTATACACTTGAGTTCTCCAATGCACAAAAAAAATAAAAAAATAGAGAGTGCAATAAAAACAAGTAGTGAAAACCTAGCACCAGGCGCTATTTGTGAGAGAACGGTTCATCTATCTATCAATACTCACATCTTTGATCTATCTAAGTCTCAACTAATGGCCATCGCCCAACTTATGCACGCAACATTATCCTGGACATACTTAACATTGTCACGGTCTTTGATTATCCAAAAATGCTTATCCATATCATATCCCACCATGGCTTGGTGATCAACATGTATATCTACATTGATAGATATATGTGACTAGGGGCAACAATCCTCTCACTTTAACTATTTCTGACAACAAACAACAAGGATCGTAGCATGCTAAGGAAACAATTTCAACAACTGCTCATCAGGCTAGAAAACAAGACCATTATCCAACTACAACTTTAACAAACGCATGATGGATGATTTTTTGAATTATAATTTGTTTACATGTGGCATGAATTTTTGACTATTTTGTATCTTAAATTTTGAATCATTAGATCTCCTAAGCTACTCGAAGATGCATCAAGATAGAGAAAGCAACGAAGGAATCTGATATTTTTTGGTTTTTCTATTTGTGAGGCGATTATTCGTACGGTGCAAATATTGTCTTGAGACATGATTGGAAACATATCATTGAAGACATTTTCTACTTTGCACATACAAATGGTTAACTCTTTTATATTTTATGCAAGCAACACACAGGTCACCTTGGTTCAATTATACCTCGATGCTTGTGTCGTCTTGCAATATCAAACATCCATGTAAGTTTTACTCAGGTCATTATGGTTCAATTATACCATTGTGCTTGTATAAAATTTCAACATCTCAAAAGCTCAATGAAGACAAACAAAAACATAGCACAAACAAGTGAGTATGGGGAATGACAATGATAGAATTAAAGTGATCGTTTAGCTGCATATCATTTTAATCTTTCTTTTAGTTACATATCATTTTAAAACTTGCATTTAGATGCATATCATTTTAACCTTGCATCTAGTTACATATCATTTTAAAACTTGCATTTAGTTGCATATCATCTTAATCTTGCATTAGTATCATATCATTATCATTATCATACATCTCATTTTCAAGATACATCTCGCATCATTATCATTATCATACATCTCATTTTCAAGATACATCTCACATTATCATTATCATATTTCTCATTTTCAAGATACATCTCACATCATTATCATTATCATACATCTCATTTTCAAGATACATCTCACATCATTATCATTATCATATATCACATTTTCAAGATACATCTCACATCATTATCATTATCATCAATCAAAGAAATCAATGCAAATACGTCATCACATTCTCATCTCATCATAAATCATATATCATCATCAAAATCAAGAACATTATTATCTAAGCATCACATCATCATCATAAAATCATCATATCAATGATCATCATCAATAATACATGTGGATCAGAGAAAATCAATGCTATATATATATATCTCAAAAATGGTCAAAATATACAAGGCATATCATGTCTGTCAAAATACAACAAAATGATAAAAAAACAATAGAGACAGGTCTCTCAGGTATGACTATCTCCCAAGGCTGACAGTCTCACAGTAGATGTCTGAGCCCCTGGATCTCCACCAGGTGGATTATATCGGTCAGGCCCTGTAACACCTCTACTCTCTGTCCTCGTATGACTATGAGCAGATCAATTGGTTGCATAGCTAGGAGCTCTGTGATCTCTAGGGACTACCTCCTCATATCAATGCTTGTATTACTCGAACTCCTTGGTCATATATCATATCTCAACATGTCCTGCATCAGTGCACCAACCATCGCTCTCTCCAATCTCTTAGCAAGATCCTTTGTCTATTCCCAATGCTCTCTCTTTGTATCTCGCTCTGCCATAATCTACTTTATCTGGTGTTGTTGTGCTAGCACCTGTGTCTATAGCTCCTGTATCAAGACCTATAGCACTCTGATCTTTGAATCCTATTGATGGGTGGGTACCCTAATGTGAATGGGTACCTGTGTCATGGTCCCACCCACACCTATACCTATTCAAGGCACCGGTGGATGTAGAACATCAAATATCCTCCTCTAGGCAAGTCGCCTAACATCCTCTATACCACCTAGTGCCGCTAGCACTACACCTACCCTACCAACCCCACCAGCACCAAGAATGAGCCCTCCTCCTCATCGTCTATCTACCCCTCATCCTCTATATAATCAAACACCTCCTCTACCTCTATCTAATTCACCTCTGATACCACATCGACCACCTCCTCCACCACCTCCTCCATCATCTCCACCTCCATCTCCTACCTCCTCTCCATCCTCATCTCTTTGTCTATCTCCCCCTCACCTTTGTGGCTGCTCATCCTCATCATCATCAAAGGCAAGTAGCATCTCTGTCAGATAAGATATTCATGCCACTACATGTGCCATGAAGTACACTGTAAACTCCTATATCATCCCCACATCCACAACCCTACCTCCATAATCCCATATTTGTCCCACCAGTGTCATATTTGGTGAGCATATAAATAAGCTCCTTGTGGTATTCCTTGCTATCACCCATACCGTCGCTGAACATGACTGTGCAAGAATCGCTCGATAATAAAGGGTGTCCCCCTGATCAGATATCTCAACATATAAACATAGGGCATCTCTAGCCTATCCTTTGCCCACACCTCACAATTCATGTATGGTCTCCAAATGACTATATGGATGTCATCCAGTACCCTTCGCCAATTCTCTAGTTTTCCCAGCTTCCGCTTATCAACTATACCTGTATATCCATAAGCATATGCTCGCTCAATTGGCCTATCCCTGTCTGCAAGTGGCCTCACTATAGGAATGTGCTCCCAAGCCCACACCTATAGTAATGTCACCCCAGCTAATAAACAACTGTATCCTAGATACACCACTTGGTGAAGCTCTCTATAAAGGTGGGCTAACATATAGGATCCCCATGCAAACCTGCATCCCTGTGTCACCATATCCTCTAGCACCAATCCCCATCCCATGGCTAGTCCCATTGATCTACGGTCGGGACACAAAAATCCACCAATGAAACCTGCTAGTATCGATGGTAGTGGAGCATAATCAAAATCCATGAACTCTTGCCAAGGGATCTCATATCCACTGATCTAATCATTCTGGAAGATGTGATGGAGAGCCTTTGTCCCACCCTCCTTAGTCTGCTCGTATGGAAACAAGGCCCCAACTATAGGAATCCATAGAATCCGGTAACAGTGCTCTGGTGTGACTGTTATCTCGCCCGTAGCCAAGTGGAAGGTGTTTGTGTCACTGTGCCACCTCTCTACGAAAGTTGTCAGCAAACCCTGGTTAATGATATACCGTGACATGTCTAGTAAGGATGATAAACTGCATCTCTCAATCACATCTCTATTAGCCTGTGATAAACATGGAAATCAATGACCATGATCTCAGAAATTGCTCGCATGACTGAAGTGCACCAAGCTCTGCCTGTAAAACAACAAATGTCCATCATCAGTTCCCAAATCTATTTGATATATCCAATCAAAGCAAAATCAACTTGAAATAACGAAACATCTCAAGAACACAACACAAATCAAATACCTATATCAAAAGCAAGATCCAAGGCCCATATTGCAAGTATCAAATCAGACCCATATTGAAAAATCACAAATCTAAACCATATCGAAAATCAAGACCCATATAAAAAATCTGACCCATATCAAAAATCTGACCCATATCAAAAATCAAAGACCCATAACGCAAGCAATCAAATTAGAATCCATAACGCAAGCAATCAAATCAGAATCCATAATGCAAGCATCAAATCAAAGACCCATATCAAAAGCAACATCAAAAAATCCATAACGCAAGCATCAAATTAGGACTCATAATGCAAGCACCATCAATACCCATATCGAAAGAATCATATTGGGAATCATATTGGAAATCAAGATTCAAGACTCATATCGGACTTTAACTCAAAAGGAAAACATCAAAGATCCACATCAAACTCAAAATCAGGATCCATATCAAAACAATCAATCAGCTTAGCACTTCATATCGAAAGCATTTTCAAAAGACTCCAAATCATCATATCAAAATTAGACATCATTACAACAGGCAAAACATTGGCTCAAGACCCATCTCAGAATGATCAGCAAGTGTGTATCACACCCTAAGTCATCTATCTCATCTATCTCGACTCACGATGATTTCTTCCAAGCCTTTTTTACCCATTTTTGACCCTACATGCTAAGCTGCTACTTATGCGCTATCATTTTCCTCCAATGCGCTAGAAACTTTACCCTATGCACTAAAACCCCCAACGCGCTACTATATCTACCCTATGCGCTCTCTTGCATACCCTATGTGCTAAAACACGTGACACGCTAACCTAACCTACTGACGCACTACAAAAGCCTATTCAGACGCTAACCTACCTAGGTTTACCCTACACACTAACTTATCTATTGTATGCGCTATGGAACGCAATCTACGTGCTAAAATGACAAATTTTAAACCAAAAAATCAAAAATGTGATCAAAACAGGGCAGGCCTTCGATATCGACAGACTCACTCAAATCGGTGTGAAGCATATGGAACTGACATTTTTCATCAGAGCTGAAATTTCACAATCACAAGAAGACAAGTGTGCAAATGATTTTTCAAATTCACTTTTTACCTTTAATAGGGTAAAAGTCAACAAGGTTAATAAGTAGGGCATGTATTTTCCTCCCACTTTCTCATTTTTAACCTTATCAACATCATTATCGGGAGATGAATCAATCAAAATGCATTCAACACAACCAAAATTTTCAAAATGCAGTTAACCCAAAAACGCTCATCAAATCAACAAATTTTTCAAAATCTTTGATTCATCTCCCGAGGGGGCATCATCAATATCGTTCATCAAATATGGGGCATCATATCAACATCTCGACACACAACATCATATCGATCAAACTTTGACATTATATGCAGAAAATTTTCTTTGAATCAACATGTGCACACACGTCACTTCAAAGAGGGGCAAAATGTACATGTATAAATCTGACCACTTTCCTAAATGAATATTTAATATTCATTTTAACCCCATTCCTCTTTTTAATTAAATTCTTCACATTCATTTATTTAATTAAATGATTACTCAATTTATTTAATTAAGTTCACCTAAGCCTTTTCTAACCTTTAATTAAATAAATCACTTTATTTAATTAATTCCCCTTTCTCCCTTTTAAATTAAATCTACATTTAATTAAATTGATCTTTGTAAATAAATAAATTTAATTTATTTATTAAAATCTCCCAGTTGTATTTATGCAAGTTGCATCTATTTAATTGAAATAAAGTAATTTATTTTAGTTAAAATTTCCTCCACCCACTTGCATTTTCCTACATCTCCCACTTGCCTCTTTAACCCCTTCTAGATTCTTCTAATCACTTCAAATTTAGCCTAATCCATCTCCTAAATACTCCCACAATCCTAAGCAAAGAGAAGTCACTTCTCAAAGCCTTCAAAGTCTTCAATAACCATTAAAGGCTTTATGTCCTCAACAAGTTAACCCTCAAAGTCTTCTAAACCATTTAAGGCTCTTACATAACCAGTAATGGTTAACTCAACCTCTTGCATGATTAGAGACTTTCTCTCTAACTCAATCCTCATCTAACCCAAGGGTCTCATCAAGCATTCATGATTTTAACCTTGGTTATCCATTTAACCCTTGCACAATAGTTTACCCCTTGGGTAAAAGATTTATCCAATGGATAACCCTAGTTTAACCTTAACCCTTACCTCCTAAGGTAACCTTCATGTCTTCTTAAGCATTTAATGCTTCTTTCATCGCCTCTCAAGAAACCTCTTGTTGACAATTGTCACCATTTCATTGGTGAGAATTATGAATATGGATTGATAACTTTCAATCCTGACCCTTGTTAAGATTATCCAATCCTTACCATCCATTTCCCTATTTTTCCTATAAATAGAGCTCTCATTCTCTCATTTTGATATAGAAATCTTTGTGTATCTACCTTATAGTCATTTTACTAATCATCTAGCCTCTCTTTGATAAATCATCTTAATAGCATTTAGAAACATTTTTAATACCATAGCATATCCATGTTAGACTAGTATATCTTGTTAGGATAGGATTACTAATTTTTATCATAGCATCATATTCATACTAGTTTAAATAGTATACATATCTAGGAATGCATTCATGCTTATAAACAAACATCACTCATTCTTGGAGTCGTCATTCCTAAGTCACTTTGTTCAGTGATCTGAGAGAAAAGACATTGACTTCAGGGATCTCGTGAGATAGAGAAAAATGGGACACCCCTTGGGAAGTTGAGCTATTCAATATAGTTCCTATAACTTTCTCCAAGAGTCTCATTGGTGTGTGGACACATTGAAATGAACTTTCACATTTATGTCACCCTTATTTCCCATCCTCATTTGTATGTCCTGCATGTCCTGCATTTGACTTTCCAGTGTTATAGTTGTTTGGGATGTTGGTTAGGTTTATGATATTGTCAAGATCTTCGATGGTATCATCTTCGATGTAGACTTGTTCGTATTGTTGCTTCTCATTCTTCTTAGCCTCGTAGATATGTCATGGTCCGAATTTAAGTGATCGAGACTCTGTACCTGGTCCCTCCTGAGAAAGGGGTGTGGGTGAATGGATAGTACCTACCTCAATATCCTCAGTAATATCAGAACAAATACCCCATTCATATTCTTTAGAATCAATTTCAGAAGTACTGTCCTAGAGTCTCTCACTACTTCCAACAGGTACATTGTATGGTGAGAAAAGATCTCTGACCATTGATACCAGTCTTGTAGTTTTTTTTAATTCAAAATCAGAGCCTTCTTGTACTCTTTGCATTTGTTCATACATTTCTTCTCCTTGAGGAGTAGGAATTTCTTCGAGTGGTGGCTTTGCCTTGGTTTGATCAGGTTCTTGCACATGATGTACTTTTTTATAAGAGGCTTCTTCTCTTTGAATGACTAATTCCTCTTGCCGTTTCTCTTTTTCTCGATGTTCTTGCTCTTTCCTTGTCGTTTTTGCTACTTGATGTAGTGCCTCTTGCCATGAGTTTTCATTATACTTATTCTTTGCTCTCCTTGCAAGTAGAGATTGAATATAAGCTCCACTTCTTAAAGGTTTGTCAAACTCGTTTATTTTTCCTTGGATATACAATTGCATGTGACGCAAGAATGCATGATGTGATGCAAAGAGTTGGCGATTGATATAGATAAATTTATTCCTTCTTGCAAGTGCCTTAGAACTAGGTTGTCTCTTCTTCAACTTAGTTTTGTGATGAAAAATTGTTCTTCTCAAAATATGAGGAGTGGTCATACATGAATGATCAAAGGTTTGACATTGATGTTGGATTTGGAAACTTCATTTAAAAACTCAAGTTTACTTTATCAAGTAGAGGTTTAGTTAGATTCGCCTCCACGAAAAAGTGTTTCAAATGATATGGATAAAAGTTCCTGATATGGAAACTTGATTGGACAACTTAAGATTTAAACTCGGTAGGTTGTTTTGATAGAAATCCATTGGATGGTGAAACCTTGATCACTGTTATGATACTGCCTATTTTTGTTGGATGAAGTCTTATCTCGAGCTAGTTAAGGATTCAAAAAGATTTCTCTAAGGATGCCTTGTTGATTTTGGAATTATTTTCTTTAATAATTTGATTCAGATTTTGACTGCTAAGTTTGACAAGAGACCTAAAAGGGTACTCAAGACTATTGATGAAATTTTCCTGAAAGGCCTGATTTTCTCTCTGTTTTTCTTGGTTTTTAATATACACTAATACAGAGACTGGATGCGCTAATGAATGTTCCAGATGCACCACAGAAGGTTCTCTATGTGTTAAGCTGCCTTTCCTATGCTTTGTTTTAGAATGTTTGAAACTGACTTGGTTGGAAGAGTTACACGCTACTGTTTGAGCTAAAAGTGCTAAGATATACCTCTGATTCTCTAAGCTGTTGTTTAAATGCACTAGAATAGTGCTGAAAAGAACTACTGAAAGTTTTACTAGTATGATACTAGTTATGCACTAATATAATTTTTGAAAGCGCTATGTTTTGGTTGAAATGCACCACAGAATGGTTGACACGTGCTAGGAAGTTGCTCCTACGCACTAAGATTCCCTAATTTATTTGCTTCTGTTGCTTGTGGATTTTTTACACTTGTGTTTTGGATGGATGATTTTCTGAAAAATAAATTGTAAACATGACATGAAAGAGATAACAAATTTTGCCTATGCTAGACAAGTAGTGTATGTTCTGTGAGGATGTGTTCAAATCCCCAATTTTTCATTGGTTTAGATAACAAGTAAGACAAATCAAGAAGACTCTTTATTCAAGGGTCATTAACAACATCATATCCCACTAGTCTCGATTCTCCGTCAACTCAAACAACCTTGTCACCCCCTAGAGGGTGCCCGTTTTTTTTTCCTTTTGTGAGAAATCAACTCAAATTGAATTGCTTCACAATTGAGTAGTTATCTTGGGAGATATATGGTGAGTGATGTTGGGGGCGGATTCTTCCCCACCCTTGTACTATGATGTTGAAAATGTTTGGATACTAACTTGGCTCAAATTTTCTAGTGCTAAGTTTCTTAATCAGGCTTTCATTCGGTATTCAATGATAAACTCCCTCGGGAGGATTCCCAACCTTTAGAACAAAGGCTTTACGTATTATCTTAAAGATACTAGGGGAAGGATAATCACTGAGCAAAACCATTGAAGGGGAATTTCGCCAGCCTCCACATTTGATTATAGTGGGTTGGAACACTTAGCGATAAAGTTGTTTCCCACTTAGGTCGTTCCCCTCTCACCAGCCATTAATGACACTCTAAGAGCAACTTAGGAGGGCAGGCTTGTTATGTCATGCCCAACTTTTGGGCACGAACGGAATAATTTTTTATTTTTTTTAAATACTTAACTAAATATCGACTTACTTAATTAATATAATGCAATTTTGTTGTTCTCAACTACATTTGTGTAATTCGAGTGATTAAATTCAGCTAGGGATAAAGTTTAACTGAGTTTTTTCGAAAGGCTAATATTACTCCCAAAAAGGTTATCACTAATCTCCGTTAAACATTAGTTAAAATCTCAAGCTTAACGAAATAGTCTCAATTTAAATGATCTAAATATTTTATTATCTTTCTTAACCACTTAGGTACTAAATTTAGTTGACCTAATTATGAAAACACCTTATTAAAATGAATTTCCCGTAATTTAAAAATACTTTATAATCTTAAAACTTAAATGGCCCTCAAATAATATTGCTATATACATTATTTTTTTTTGAGTCTAATCCACCAGATATAAAAATCCTCTTATAAAATTCCTTCTACCCTTGCCCAATATTTAACAAAAATATTCATATCTTAATTTTACATCTAACATGTTTAATTCCAATAAATACTAAAATCAATCTACTTTTATATATGTATATATATATATATAAATATCTATATATATATTTATATATATATATAAATATCTATATATATATATTTATATATATATATAAATACATATATTTACTCACTCATATATTTTATCTAAGGTTGAAATTCTAAAAAGGAGTTCATATAAAAGTTTATAATTACATCCTACAGAGGGGGTGGAGTTTTTAATTCTAACATAATGGGCTACCCCTATTAAAATATTTCTCCCATCAAAATCATACTTATTTAAAATTCAATGTGTTTGTGTTGCCCTAACCCGAAACTAGGGTTAGGGCAAGTTTGAAATCATCCCTTTTTTTTGTTACGTGTTGCGTGTGTGTAGTCTTTATATTTTATTTCTTTTTTACGAGTGTGTGTGGGTGAGCAGGTGCGGACACGGCGGCCCGAGCTCGGCCCTTGGCCGAGCCGAAGAAAGGAGGCGGGGAGGGTAGGAGCCGAGCGGAGCAACCCACAATCCCGAGCGCCGTTTCTTTTTTTTTGTTTGCATACCCCACTAGCGGCGGAGGCGGAGGGTTTTAGACCTTACCGCAGCGTGGGAGGCGAAGGCGGAGCGGGGGGGGAGAGCCGACAGCGCGGCACCGCCGGCTGCGGACGGTGCCGCCCGCAAGCTGCGGCTCCTGCAGTCTGCGGACGTCGCCGCCCGCAGTCTGTGGGTGCTGCAGGCTGCGGCCGCCGCCGCCCAAGAGCGCGGCCCCCCTGCGTTCAAAGCTTAGTTTTTTTTTTTTTTTGTGTAAACGTTTTTTTTTTACGGGGTTTTAAAACCAGGTTAAAAACATGCGATAAAATGTGATTCTTCTTTCATTTGTTTGACATTTATTATTATTATATATATATATATGTATATATACATATATATATATATGTATATATACATATATATATATGTATATATACATATATATATATATATATGTATATATACATATAAATATATGTTTATATATATATTTTGGAAAAAAATACACATTACATATAGTTTTATATTTTGGGAACTGGCAGATTTCTCGTAAAGGAATAAATATATATATATATATATATATATATATATATATATATATAAAATCATATTATCAGTTTTCTTCTCTTTTTTTTGTGGTAATATCAGATCTAGAAATGTATCACTTTTTTTGAACAGATTCTTCTAATGATACTTAATGTTTAAATATGTATAATATATATATATATATATGTGTGTATATATATATATATATATATATATATATATATATATATATATATATATATATATATATATATATATATATGGTTAATTGTTACTCAAGTAAACACATTTTTCTTTTTTTTTTAACACTAACAAGGCATTCTATTTAGCAAATAACAATGTAATCTTTTTGAATAACAAAATAAACCTAAAACTAAGTGTTTTTTTTTGAAAGGAAAAATGGACTACTATAGAAAAACTTTATTTCTGCTATTCAAAGAGAAATACATAACTGATTTATTTATTTGCAGCAGCTTATTAACATAAGGAACATGCAGTAATAAACTACATCTAGGTGCAGAAATCTTAAATTTGCATTTGATAAAAAAATTTCTTTTATTTTCCCTTTTGTAAATCATGAAGATTCATACCCTATTTAGTACATTCCTTCACTCCTTTGCAACACTAACTAGAGTGAGGACAGCATACCTTTTTTTTTTTTGCAATCTAAATACAAGTAAATATGAACACAGAGATTTTGGCAATAAAACATTTACATTTTCCTTTCCATGGAATAGGAATACATTGCTTTACTTTTTGGAAAAATAAATACAACATTGACTATCTCTTTCCTTTACAAGCTAACATTGAATACATAATCCTCTTTTCTTCTAAATAACACAATCTAGCCCTTTTTTTTTTCTTTTCCTTTACAACTCCAAAAGAGAATACATTGTCATATTAACTTTTTTCTGCAACATAAAACAGCCACCTAGCTCTTTAATCCATCTTTTCCCATTCCCATACAACCTGCAATAAAACACATTTTTGACCATGGAGAGCTCACCTCCCAGCCTAGGCTTACTAGAAGCCACCGCCGAGCTTGGAGAACCAAGCACTAGACGGGTTACGAACAAGCAACTCCACAACAAACATAGGAAGACACTCACATACAAGTTTCCCATCCCAAGCTACACTTTCACCACATTCATGGTGACTCTTCCATGGGTGGAAGTGGACCAAGTACCAATGGGGAGATTTGCAAGCCAAATACAACACAAGCCACCTCATGGCAATACAAATGCAACAAAATACTTCCACAATCCTTATGCCCCCCAAAAGGCTCAAGGCCATATTTACTCCCCTTATGACCCCCAAATGCATACACAAGGCTATGCAACAAGGGTCACAAGGACACCCTTGAGATCACTCTCCATAAGGAGAGCCTCTCACCCAAGGCTGTCATACTCCTTCCACCCCAAGATCTTCCTACCCTCCCAAGAGTAGGAGATCTTGGACACTCCCAAAAACAACAAGAAACACAAAACAAACACATAGAAAAGAAAACTACACATTCTTTACTTCAACAAAAACTTCATAAAACACTTTCTTTACAAGCAACTCTTTTTTACTACAAAACAACATAAACTAACTCATACAACATAAACAAGAGGAGATAAGAAGGAACCAACCTTATTCTGCCAATAGGTATGCTAAAATTAGTTGGGGATGAGCTGCCCAATTCTTCACTAACTTTCTCCAAATTCCACCAAAAGTGCTATTCTCCTACTAACTTTTCAAAACAAGCATAATCTCCAAGAATGGAGGGTGGGTGATTACTCACTAAGTCTCCAATTCTTGCCTAAGAAGGCCTCTCACACACTTCCCAACCCCTTGGGTGAGGTGTGAGTTCCCATTGGTTGCCCTTCCCAAACTCTTACACATTACCAAAATTGGAAAGGGAAAAGGTGGAAGAAGATGGGGAAGAGAGTTTGACATCAAAAGAGAAGGTTGTCTATCCTAGGAGGAACCTTCTAAGTTGAATTTTCGTTCATCTTGGAAACACCACTTTTTGAAGTGACTAAATAGTCACATGGGAGAAGCCACATGTTTCAAAATACCCCTAACCCATAGGTATACCCTTTGGACCTTTGGAAAAGCCTTAAAACTGACCCTAGGAGTCCATTAAACCCTTTGGAAACCCAACTGAAGTTTACCTACGGGTCAAACTTGAGTTGACCACTCCCAAGACTCCCTACCCAAGGCAAATTTGGGACCGCACTCATGTTTTTGAATGGCTTTGGTAGAAACGAAACTCCCTCCAAGAGACAAGTCCAAATCAATGACACTAATCAGCACATGTGTCAAGTGACACAATAAAAATACAATATAAAAATCACACATGGAATTTGTCTCTTGTAGGATTACACATATACATATAAATTAATTTTAACACTCAAGCATTATACACTTCACAAATAAAATACATTACAATGGGGTGTTGTCTCTCCAAATAGACAACTCCCGGCTTAACAAACGCACATTGGTCTAGGCTTGGTTCTCCATATAAATTCCATGGTCTCATGGATAATTTTCCTATGCATCTCAATTAACACATTAGTAATTCCAAATCATCACAATTATACATAATCAAATACATGGATTTCATTACACATCAAACACTCATACATTTGGCAACAATAATTCAATATCTCATTCATTCAAATTCAATTTCACATAAGCAATTAACATAATTTTTCCAAAATTGAACCATTCATAAATATGCATCATTTTTCTATCATCAAAATGAAATCCTGCAAATTTCCAATAATGACATTCACCATCATAAGGTAATTCTATTCTAGTAACATATCTAAAGTTTCATAATCATCATGCATGAAATAAAGCATCAACATATGTCAGTGTGATCCAAATCGTGGAATCATATAAGTTCTAAGTCCATAAAGCATAAAATAAAGCATCCATAATAGTCTCAATATGCAAATAACTAAAAATGTCAAACTGAGTCGGGGTAGGGCCTCACATGCTAAAGGATTTAAATTCTTGAAATAAAGAAAGCATAAGAGTGGTTTGAATTTTTGGTTACCCAATTAAGGGGAGAGCATATACCTTCCACTTTCGAGACAAAGCAAACAAGATTCTTTTTATCCTTCAAGACAATGATTTTTTAACATCTACTTGGAGATTTTGCTCCAAAAAGCATGGTGTTCTTTTTAACTCTTCATAGCAAAGTGTGTATTTCTAAAACCTTTGAAAAAAACAATCCTGGTCAACAAAGTAAATCATGATGTTGGTCAACAAAATTAAAGTCGATAAGTGAAAATTTCCTCGCTTTGCACAAAATAAAGATGAGGTAGCTTTTATCCTTTGCGAAAATTGAAAATGAGTTCTTTTTTTATGCACCAAAGGAAGATGAAGTTCTTTTTACCTTTTGCAAACTGAAAATTAAATTTGTTTGTTCTTTTCAAACCCAAATTGAAGTGTTTTGCCTAGCTTGCAAGAATGAAAAGTTTTCTTTGTTATTCTTTTTATCCATCAATGAAGTTCTTTTTAAAACCCAAAGGAAGATGTGGTGAATTTTAAACCCAAAAGACAAGTGAGATTCTTTTCAACTTTAAAGAAAGTGAATTCTTTTTATCTAACTAAAAAGTTAGAAATGATTAAAATTTCTATTTTAACTTATTCTAAACCTGCAAAAATGGTTAGTTACCTGCAAAAACAAAGTTAGTGAAAACCATAATCTAAGGTGGGCTTACACAAGCCTAAATTTTCTCCCTTCAATTACACTTTTGTTTTGTTTTTCTGTCAGAGTCATGCACTAGAGTGCGACACAGATGCGCTACAGAAAGTTACTTATGCACTAATGAAAAGTCCTGACATGCTACACTAGTTATCTAATGTGCTGCACTATTTTTTCAATAGACGGTATAAAAACCAAAATGTTAAGTGCTAACAGAAGGTGCAGATGCACTAGGGAGTGGGTCTTACATGCTAAAAAGTGTACCGAAAGTGCTAGTGTTTTCTTTGAATGTGCTAAATAAAGGTTCCCATGTGCTAAAACAACATTCCTTGTGTGCTTGCCATCTTGCTCCTGCATCAAAAATGATATTATTAATGGGGTCGAGCCCCACAATGGGCACCAAAAATGTGTGCGGGAAATGAGGGCAACATAAACATGAAAGTCTGTTTCGAAGTGTCCACACACCAATGAGACTCTTGGAGATAGTTATAGGAACTATATTGAATAGCTCAACTTCCCAAGGAGTGTCCCATTGTTCTCTATCTCACGGGATCTGTAAAGTCAATGTCTTTGCTCTTAGATCACTGAGAAAAGTGACTTAGGAATGACAACTCCAAGACCGAGTGATGTTTGTTTATAAGCATGAATGCATTCCTAGATATGTATGCTATTGAAACTAGAATTATTTAAACTAGTGTGAATATGATGCTATGATAAAAATTAGTAATCTTGTCCTAACAAGATATACTAGTCTAATATGGATAGGCTATGATATTAAAAATGTTTCTAAATGCTATTAAGATGATTTATCAAAGAGAGGCTAGATGATTAGCAAAATGACTATAAGTTAGATACACAAAGATTTCTAAATCAAAATGAGAGAATGAGAGCTTTATTTATAGGGAAAATAGGGCAATGGATGGTCAAGATTGGATAATTTTAACAAGGGCTAGGATTGAAAGTTATCAATCCATATTCACAATTCTCACCAATGAAATGGTGACAATTGTCAACAAGAGGTTGCTTGAGAGGAGATAAAAGAAGCATTAAATGCTTGAGAAGACATGAAGGTTACCTTAGGAGGTAAGGGTTAAGGTTAGACTAGGGTTATCCATTGGATAAAGCTTTTACCCAATAGGTAAATTCTTGTGCAAGGGTTAAAGGGATACCAAGGTTAAAGCCATGAATTCTTGATGAGACCCTTGGGTTAGATGAGGGTTGAGTTAGAGAGAAAGTCTCTAATCACGCAAGAAGGTTGAGTTAACCATTAATGGCTACGTAAGAGCCTTAAATGGTTTAGAAGACTTTTAGGGTTAACTTGTTGAGGACATAAAGCCTTTAATGGTTATTGAAGAATTTGAAGGCTTTGAGAAGTGACTTCTCTTTGCTTAGGATTGTAACAATATTTAGGAGATGGATTGGGGTAAATTGGAAGTGATTAGAAGAATCTAGAAGGGGTTAAAGAGGCAAGTGGGAGATGTAGGAAAATGCAAGTGGGTGGAGGGAATTTTAATTAAAATAAATTACTTTATTTTAATTAAATAGATGCAACTTGCATAAATACAAGTGGGAGAGTTTAGTAAATAAATTAGATTTACTTATTTGCAAAGATCAATTTAATTAAATGTAGATTTAATTAAAAAGGGAGAAAGGGGAATTAATTAAATAAAGTGATTTATTTAATTGAAGGTTAGAAAAGGCTTAGGTGAAATTAATTAAATAAATTGAGTAATTCATTTAATTAAATAGATTAATGTGAAGAATTTAATTAAATAGAGGAATGGGGTTAAAATGAATATTAAATATTCATTTAGGAAAGTGGTCAGATTTGTACATCTACAGGTCCATCTATGCAAATGATCTAAATCAATCTTAGACTGTGGTTTAATTTATGTTATGTTAACATCAATAGATACACATGCTTTTGTGCACATTAATGTTATGATGCAGGGTTAGCCAAGATAAAAGAAAGACTAAGCTGGCAGATAGGAGGAACATTAGCGTGTCGCTAGGATGTAGACCCAGTCAAGATGAAGCACATTAAAAGAATATTATAACCACTTGATCGCTTCTCCAACAAAGTGGTTTGTGGAACATTCATAATTGATCAAAGTTTAGCTTAATTCTAGGAAGAGGTTGCACTATATTTTCTCAATTGTAGGATAGTTGTTGTTGTTGTTCTGTTTTCCTGCGTTGACTTCTTCTTCAATGTAATAAACCCTGTTCGCCTATTCCTTTGGGACGTGGGTTGATCGGTTAGGAATTTGTTATAAAGTTTCCTTATAAATAAAATGTCTCTATCTCCTCTCATGGGGATAGAACGATCATAGAATTTATAGTATCCAATTTTCAGACTTATGTATTTTGCAGTCAATTTGAAATAAAAAAGACAATGCTATTTTGAGCTTATCAATTGTTATCTAGAGTTCTGGATATACTCACTCAAGGGGGCCCACTTGGTGATTATTCCCTTTGTGTTTTTTTTTTTCAGTTAATTTCCATCTTGCAATAGTTGTTGTTTTGGCATTCAACTGTTCCTGCGGCCACTAGAAATAGTTCCTGTATTTGTTCCTGCAGCCATAGCGAGCACATTAGTTCCTATTCGTTGGCCAAAACATTGTCATTCAATAGAAGTTTCTTAAGTTACCTTTAGTTGTGAGTTCTGATAAAGTATTAGTTCATCATGTTTTTGTACATTTATTTCAGAGAATTTCCTTTTTCACCAGTAGGATAGAATGGTTGCAATTTGAACTTAGTGCACATACAGTGCTGGCTCATTTCAAGTTTATGTCCCTGGTCGATAAAATTGAGACTTTTCTACAGAAGAGTTAGCTGTTCAATAAGGATTTCCAATCTCTGAACTAATTTTTTATAACCTAGTTTCTATTCTAGTTGTAAGGATCAACATTTTTGGCGTCGTTGATGGGGATGGTGCCAAACTATGAACCTGTTGTAACCATTAGTTTTAAGTTCTTATTTTGCTTTAAGAATTAGCTTTAAGAATTAATTTTGAAAAAATTGCATGCGTAGAAGAAGATATGCATTAGGAATATTTCTTCCCTTGCATTCCACTCGTGAATAAGAGCAGATGAAGCCCTAGAAATAAATCCTTTAGCTAAGACTTTTCTACAAGCTAAAAACCTAGGTGTTTTTGATTTATTAGAGGGATACCTCGACTTCTTAAACGAACCCCCTGAGAAAAATATTTTACCTTTAGTTATTTATCAAGGACCAATAGCAACAAATCCTCCACCTTTGCTTGTGAATCCAACATTTGAGTTTCCTATTTCTGACCAGCATGATAATGTAAACTTGAAGAAGATACTAGCCTCCACTCTTCCAAAACTTTATGGCTTGGTTACAGAAGATCCAGATACCTTTCTATTTGAATTTGACATCCTCTATCGAAGTTATGACTATACCACTAGTGCCCATAAACTCAAGTTATTTCCTGCTACTCTGAAAGAAGCTGCTCTTAGGTGGTTTTTTGAGTTTAGGTAGAGATGTAATCACTACCTGGGATGAAATGAAGGAAAAATTATTGGAGAAGTATAAAGATTATTGCAAAGGAATGGATCGACATGGTGATGATATCTTTCAGATGACACAAAAAGAAGATGAGAGTCTGGAAGATTATCTTGAGAGGTTTATGTTCTGTGTCAAGAAATCCAAGCATAGCACCTTGACTGGAGAATCTTTAAAATTGATTTTTCTATGGGGAATAAATGATGATTGTATTAAATCATTGGACCCTAATGGGAAGAGGAGACATTACTCAAGTTCAATGGGATGTCATCAGGAAGATCTGTCAAAAATATTTTAGAGCTTCTGCCAAGAAAGGAAGACACTATAGGGCTAGATCTTTAGCAACAAGAGCATCTCCAATAGTTTCAAGGATGGAGATAACTCATTTGATAAAAGAATTTAAAGAGGATATTATTAACAATATGGCTACTCAGTTGGATACGCTTCAAGCAAGGAAGAAGCATGAAGAAGTAGAGGCGATGCTCATGGATTTTTGTCCCCATTATAGGCAAAGAAAAAGGATTGCAAGTGTAAGCTCCTTGCTAAAATTGACAGCCAATAGGCTCCTCTAGATTTTAAACCAGTCTATGGAGATGATGAACAACTCTTTTATGTTGCACAACGAAGGCCTTGGCCTCTGAGAGAAGGTATGCCACAAGATCCATTGTCTTATTCTGGTCCTTATATGAACTTTAATGCACAAAATAACCAATGGCAACCTCCATATTCTCAAAATTTTGGGAATTATACTCCTTAGCCTTGGAATAACTCTCAAAACCCTTGGCCTAATTATCACAGCCCTTCCTCTCAATGGCAGCAGCCACAAGGGAATTGGTCACCACCTCAAGATAACTAGCAACAGTCACTGCAATGGAGGGGAGGTTCGCAATGGTCAAACCAATCATCAAGTTTCCTGCAACCACCACAATAGTCCTAGCAGTCATCTTTAATGCCACCAACTCCTAATGCTACTCTACCCAAGCCAACTCAACTACCAACATAGCTTGTGCCAAATCCCAATAACAAACCTCAACAACAACAACAACAAGTTTATTCAGTCGTCCCTAATCAATATCCTGCATATTCTCTTAATATAAGTGATATTCACTTACGGTCAGGAACAACGTTGCCTACCCCATCTCCTCCAATTATAATAGAATTACCATCTAAGGAGATTTCTCCAAATAATGTACCTAACCAACTTGCAAACCCTAAGTAGGTACCTCAATCTGAGACTTCAAGCACACCTATTAGAACACCTCCATTTCCTCAAAGATTGCAAGTAGAAGTAACTAGGCAGCAGGATGACATAGCTTTTGATCTTATTGATCAATCAAAACATATATGTGTAAACATTCCACTATTACAAGCTATTAAGGATATTCCCATATATGGAAAAATATTAAGGAGGCATGTTTAAAAAACCAGGATGAAAGAAAAAAGACCCACAAACAGTCCATGTAGTAGGGCAACTGGCTGATATTATGTTAGGAAAAGTTGTTGTCCCTAAATATTCTAACCCGAGTAGTCCTATTGTGAAGGTAGTTATCAATGGAACTCAAATTAAGAATGCCTTGATAGATTTGGGAACAGCCATAAATGTGATGACCAAGGATTTCATGCATCAACTCAATGTTACTAGTCTTAGGTATACCCCAATAGTCCTGCATCTTGCAGATAGATCCATTGTCCGATTTGATGGGATGGTTGAGGATATTGTTGCAACACTATATTCTTGGGAATATTCAACTTATTTGTGATACTCTCTCCTAAAACAACATTAAGGGGATATCCAATCATTTTGGGAAGACCTTGGCTTGCTACAACTGATGAATACATAGGTTGTAGATCAGGGGACATGACCATTTCAGATGATATCACCACTAAAAATCTTGCACTTTATTCTCCTACACAACCACAACTTGATCAAGAGAAAGTAGTATAGCTAGATATAGGAGAGGAAGCAGAGAAATTTAATTATGTTCAACAACTTATGATGTTGACTAGGGAGTCATTCATAGAACTCCAAGAAGATGATAAGGCACTCTCTAACATCATAGGAGATCATTATGGAGTATTTCAATTGTTTCCTGGTATGCCAATATGTCCTTTGCATACACTCCTTTCATCTGCAAGTTCTTTGGATTCTCCTATAGCTGCAGATATATTTCATACCTTACTGTTGCAGGAAATCCAAACCTCTTATTTATCTGAAATATCTAATATTGAGTCAATCACTCAAGTAGAGGTTACTTCGGGAAGCAACCTGAATATCAGTAGTCGACTTATAACAGACCAAAGACTGTCCTTAATAAAACTACTCAAGACCCATAAACAAGCCTTTGCATGGGATTATCATGACATGAAGGGATTAGATCCTACATTGTGTACTCACGAGATTTATATAAGAGAAGAGTGTAAACCAATTAGACAACCTCAACGAAGGATTAATCCTGAATTAAGGGAAATAGTCAAAGAGGAATTACAAAAGTTACTTAATGCAGGGTTCATTTACCCTATTTTAGATAGTCAATGGGTATCTCCTTTGGTTATAGTCCCTAAGAAAGGAGGTAAATGGAGAGTTTGTGTGGACTACAGGGAGCTCAATATTGCTACTAGGAAAGATCATTTCCCACTTCCATTCATCGATCAAGTATTGTATTCTTTAGCAAGCAAACAATACTTTTCATTTTTGGATGGGTTTAGTGGTTATAATTAAATCAAAATAGCTCCAAAAGAACAGGAAAATACAACCTTCACTTGCCCTTGGGGAATGTATGCCTATTCGCTTCTCTTGTTTGGTCTATGCAATTCTCTTGCGACTTTTCAAAAGGTTGTCCTCGGTATATTTTTAGATATTTCTCATGATTGTATGGAAATTTACATGGATGATTTTACTGCGTATGGGACCACCTTTGAGGAAGCATTGCAAAATCTTTCCAAAGTGTTGCAATGGTGTGAGGATCATAATTTGTCCCTAAACAGTGAAAAATGTTTCATGATGATGCAAGAAGGGATAGTATTGGGGCATCATATTCCTCAGTTAGGCATTCAAGTTGATTTAGCCAAAATTGAGGTAATACTTAATCTTCCTACTCCTACAAAACAAAAGGATGTAAGAATATTTTTAGGCCATGCAGGGTATTATAGGAGATTTATAAAGGACTTTAGTAAGATGGCAGGACCTCTATATTTTCTCTTGACACAAAATGTTGAGTTTGAATGGATGCCAACATGTGAAGAGGCATTTTCTAAACTTAAGGGAGCCTTAACCCAAGCTCTTGTACTTAAAGGACCCGATTGGTCTCTTCCTTTTCACATTCACACAGATGCATCAGATTTTCCAATTGGAGCAGTCTTGGGGTAGAAACAAGGAGTTTTAGAGAATGCAATTTATTATATCAGCAAAAATTTGCAGGGACCTAAGCTAAACTATACTGTCACAGAAAAGGAAATGCTAGCTATTATCTATTCCCTCAACAAGTTCAGACACTATATCACTGGCTATCAAATCTTTGTGCATACTGATCATGCAGCCATCAAGTACCTTATGAATAAAAGTTCCATTTCAGGTAGGTTGGCATGATGGTTATTGCTAATGCAGGAATTTGACATCACTATCATCAACAAGCTAGGAAAGGCAAATGTAGTGGCAAACTTTCTGTCAAGGCTTCAAAAACAGGATGGTCCTGAAGCCATTGATGATTCATTTCTAGATGAGAATTTGTTTTCAATTAATGTGAACATTCTATGATATGCTGACATAGCTAACTACTTAGCTGCTAACAAAATCCCTTCTTATTTCTCACCCAAAGAAAGAAGGTTACTCATAGAAAAGAATTTCAATTTTTCATTCATAGAAGATTGCTTATTCTATACAGGGCTAGATCAAGTTATGAGATGATGTGTTAGATAAGGTGAAACTTATGATATCCTTCATGCCTTCCATGATGAGCCTTGTGGAGATCACTTTGCTACCAAGAGAACAACTATAAAGATACTGACTACACAATATTATTGGATGAATTTGTACAAAGATGCAGTCAAGTATACTAGGAAGTGTGATAGATGTCAACATATGGATAGACCAACTCGGTTTGATGAGATGCCTTTGCATCCACAAGTGGTCGTACACCATTTGACAAATGGGGGTTATATTTTGTTGGGCCAATTGATCCATCCTCAAATGGTAGGTCATACATTCTTGTGTGTATAGACTATCTTACAAAATGGGTTGAGGTCAAAACATTTAAACATGTCAGGGATAACAAGGTATCATAATTTTTGTATGAGGGTATCTTTACACGATATGGAGTTCCCAAAGAGATTGTGACTGATCAAGGGGCACAATTTACTTCCACTTTTATCACCACCCTGGTCAATGAATATAATATAAGGCATAAGAAATAAACTCCCTACCATCCTTAAGCAAATGAGTAAGTTGAAATCACCAATAGGGAGCTTGAATCTATATTAACCAAGACAGTAGCCCTTCATCGTAAGGATTGGTCTAGTAGGTTGTTTGAAGCAATATGGGCCTATCAAACCACATGGAAAACCACTACAGGGTATACACCCTTTGAGATGGTGTATGGGAAAAAGGCTATGATGCCTATGGAATTTGAGCATAAGACACTTAGAACAACCATAGCTTTGGATATGACTCTATCTGCAGCACAACGGGATAAGCTCCTGCAACTTAATGCCTTGGATGAAATCAGGAAGTCAGCCTTGCAACACATAGAAAAAATTCAGAATCAATGCATGAAATGGCATGATAGATATATAAAACACAAAGCATTCAAGCTAGGTGATTGGGCCCTTCTTTATGATTCTAGGTATAAGGACAATTTGGGAAAATTATAGACGCACTGGTTAAGGCCTTATGAGGCAATTGAAATATTTTCCAATGGTGTAGTACACTTATCCATAATTTATCCTATAAAATTTAAATTGTTGGTGAATGGTCATCGCTTGCACCTCTACCATAAGCCTCTTTCCAAAGAGAAATTCCTACAACAGTTCACTAGTACTCCAACAAATGTCAAGATTCCTACAGCAACAGGCAGCGAGCTTGCCGTATCACCTTCTTCCTAAATATTTGTTGCATGCTTATAATAAATATTTTCATATCCCGTGGAAGTAATTTTCTTTGCAATAAATATTCCATTTTCGTCTTCACCTATTACCCTCCACTCCCATCACGCATTTCTCCACCTCACTTGTCATGCATTAAGGATAAACTTCATACATAATTAATTTCTCCAAATGCAATCATTATGGCACAATATCAGGTACACTCGTGTGTATTTATTTTTGTTCCATACATGTAATTAAACCATATTTCATATCATAATGATATTTGCATAGTGTCCTTTTTCATCCTCCGCATGTGTGGACACCTGTTAAGCCTTAGGTTGGGGGGGGGGGAGTACAATGCAAATTATTCTCATAGATAATTCTTATGTCATCTCAAAATGAGTTTTAATTTTTAAATTATTTTGGTTTGATGTGATATTATGTTCTCTGTTTCATTTGTCTGCCTTGATTTATTTTGGAATTGTAGTCGGGTTCTTGGCAAATAGAGCATATTTCTTTTGAAAGTTTGTAGAGTTGGGCATATTTCTGCCATTGGTGCATTGAGAGTTTCAGTGTTACGATGGGTAGTCCACCAGTTCATCATGAACCTACAATCCATGATATCCTTCTACAATACCAGGATTGTGAACCAGAATTCTGCAATAGTGGGTGGTTAGAGTATTTTCTAAAGCTAACTGGGTTCAATGAGGAGGTTGCAAGGGAATTCACACATACATTTTTAGATGGATAAGCTCAGGTGAAAGGATTGAGAGTTGTAGGATAGGAGATCAAATTGCGAAAGTAACTAGGTTGCCAGCAAACGGGGGAAAATACCCTGAATCAAAGGATGCATGAAGTACGAGAGAAGAATTTACATGATAGGAAGACCCTCCTTTGGTAATAGATAAGCAGGGGGCCAGACAAGAATCCCTTCTGCCTGATGGAGAGCAGTTGCATTATATGTCATGAAATATTTAACTTGTGAAGGGATATTCTCATGTCTACATTCCCATAATTTCAAGCTTTTGAGTCATCTGTGCCATGGAAGAAGAATGAATGTTCCAAATATATTGTACAATCTTCTTTCCATTAACACAAAAAGAAAAAAAAAAGGTAGGCCTCACTCTGATACTCATCATTGCTTGATTAAGTTGTTGAATGAAAGGTCTTTATGATATGTTTCCTAGATGTCTTGGGATGAATTTGTAAAAGTTATAAGATTTAGGGTAGAATATGTGGGTCCAACAGAACTAGCCCCATCTCAAGAGTAGGAAAATTTAGAAAGACCCGGTCTTGCCATTGAACCCTCATCCTCTGGGATATCACTAGTTCAAAATGTTCCTACAGCAGAGGAACCCTCGCAAGAAGAAGCCTTGTCTGAAGCAGCAGGAGCCTTGGTAGGGGTTCCTTCTCAAAACCTAATAAGAGCTAGGGTTGTTGCACGCAGGGAGAAAGGTAAAGAAAAGCAAATTGACATGAAAAAGTAGAAAGAGAAAGGAAAAAGTGGGGATTTAGCCTCTCCTGTTACAAAGAAAAGAAAAGTTGCAAAAGAGGTTTCTCCTACAACCACTGTAGAAGTTGAGGAAGCAAATAAGGAATTAGGTACAAAAATTCATCCTACATCCGCCAAAGAAATGTCTCAAAGAAGAAGCGACAGGCTTAAAAAAAATCCTAAAGATCAAAAGCACTCAAAGAAGCCAAATGTCAGCATTCTGGTTGATTCCCCAGAACATGAACCACACAGTCCTTACCAGGCTGATATTCCTCCATACTTTCCTAAGGAGCTTAATAAGGAAGAAGATAAGAATAAGAAAGAAGAGCTGCATAACCCTCATGAGTAGCTACAGGAAGGTGTAGGCTTTGATGGGCTTAACAGTTTGGCATCCGCTGCAAAGCAAATTATTGGAATAGGAAGTGGGGCTGGAAAGTCAAAGCCTAAAGAACCTATTCATAGACCACCATCTTCTCTTACCAGTCATGTTGTTGCACTTACCTTTTACTGAGAATGGGAATCAAAGAAAGAAGAAATGCAGAGGCTCATTGATCAACAAAAGAAGGTTATTGAACAAAAACATGAGGAGATTGCTCTTCTTAAAATTAAGGTGGAAACAATAGCCACCACGGTACCACAACTAAGGCAATGCAAAGCACCACCTCAAGTTTACTCCTTGTATTTGAAGGAACAACATATTTGTTTTCAAATGATGAGAATTGTTAGGGATCTAAGACCCTCTTTAGAGACACCTCAGGAGTTCTATCATGTCTACCAAACATCTCCTACTGTCATCAAAAATTTTCTTTGTGAATTCTATTTGCATAATTACATTGTTCCTAATGATGTTGATTGGAATCCTCTGCTTTACATTGGAGATATTCAGCTGAGGGCTCTCATGTCATGTGTTCAAAATGAAATTATAAGGGGAGAACAATTTAAGATACATAGGAAGGAAGAACTTGATCTCTCCCTTCCATTGAGAGCCAAGTTAAGAAATCCAAGAAGGCTTTATTATGACTGGAAGAAAATTGTGTATTAGCCAGATTTTGGGAAAGACTTTTTACCCCTGAGAGAAGAGATATATAGAGAATATGAGAAAATGGCTACAAGAGAGGGACAGTTAGCAATTGGACATTTAGTCCAGTGCTAGAATAGTCTAACAGATGAGCTGAAAAAGTCTAAGCCACACTCCTTATCAAATTACCATGTAGCACTAAGGCGGGCACCCAAATATATACAGTTGGATAGAACAAAAGGAAGACATCGATTGCCCCTTAGCTTCTAGCCACCAATTCTCCTATGACCACTAATGGGATGTAGGAATAATGACCCACTATATGATGAAGAAGCAGAATGCTCTAGGTGGACACAATTGGAAAAGATGAAAGGGTTCTATTGGAGTTTGTCTACAGGAGGTTCTAGGCAGGTTACCCCCGACAGTTTCAAAATAAATGCTAGAATTAGAAACTTTCTTGTTGCTAGAGGATCAGCAAGAAGCTAGGTTGGGGAGCAATGATGAGCCAAAATAATGACTCTATTTTGATATATTTTTGTCATAGAATTATTTCTTAGGTCTTGTGTCTGGGTATATTTGGGTCAGAAGACTTTCCTGGTTGATGTCTTATTAAGTATTTTTGGAACTGGTTTATCATATACCTAAGGATGTTATCTAATGATTTTTAAATAGTCCATCTATTAAAATTATCTAAATCAATCTTAGAATGTGGTTTAATTTATGGTATGTTAACAACAATAGATACACATGCTTTTGTCCACATTAACATCATGATGGAGGGTTAGCCAAATATGAAAGAAAGACTAAGCTAGTGGATAGGAGGAACATCAATGTGCCGCTAGGATGTAGACCTAGTGAAGATGAAACAAAATTAAAAGAAGATTATAACTACTTGATCGCTTCTCAAACATAGCAGTTTGTGGAACATTCATAATTGATCTGAATGGAGCTTAAATCCAGGAAGGAGGTTGTGCTATATTTTCTCAATTGCAGGGCAGTTGTTGTTGTTATGTTTTCCTATGCTGACTTCTTCTTTAATGTAATAAACCCTGTTCACCTATTTCTTTGGGATTTGGGTTGATTAGTTACAAATTTGTTATAAAGTATCCTTATAAATAAAATGTCTCTATCTCCTCTCATGGGGATGGAATGATCATGAAATTTGTAGTATCCAGTTTTTAGACTTATGTATTTTGCAATCAATTTGAAATAAAGAAGACAATGTTATTTTGAGCTTATCAGTTGTTATCTAGAGTTCTAGTTATACTCACTCAAGTGGTGTAGGGGAACCTCTTCAACAAGATAATCATGAAATTGAGGATGAAGACTAGGATCTTAGGGTCATTGTGAATGTCTTTTGTGTGTGAACTTTTCATGTATTCAATAAAGACCCCACCATGTAAACCAATGTCACAAATTAGGCATCTTGATAAGCCAATTTGGACAATTTGGTGTAGAAGGGGTAGATTGATGTTTATTTTGATGTTTGATAGGATTTTAGGGTGTGTAGGTGATGTTTGGTTGATCCAAGTTGTGTGGATCCCAAATTGGTGTGACTTGACAACTTTGTCAAAATATGCAACTTTTTTAAAATGCAACTTTTGCAAGCAAAAGTTCAACTTTTCCACTTTTGGTTGTTGTAAGCCTCTCAATGGAACCAACCTCTTCAAAATTCAGTTGGAAACCATTGGGGAAGGATATAAGCCTTGTGGACATGATTCCCAAGGTTAGAGTTACTATGGATTGAAGTTTGAAATCAAAAAATACTGAAAACTATGTTATTTCACATAAATTCTGAGTTTGTAGTGGTTGTACATCCTGGTATGAATTGGTTTTGATAAAAAAATTCATGGAATAGATGGAGGGTTGAATCACCTTTATTTTGGCAGTGATTTGAGGTCTTGATCATTTGTGAGTAGTGAGAACTCTTCGATTTGCTGACTTCCACCCAGAAAACAAGGGTTTGGCTAGGGTTTTACCTAAAATGGCCATATCTTGGATCTCCTTCCTCTAGAAGTTATTTCCTTTGGTGGAGTGAAATATTGGTTAGTGTAAATTAGGATTTTCATGGGTTTTTGTAGGGAAGACGCGTTTGTGGAGAGTGTGATGGAAAACTAGGTAGGCATCTCTATGTGACTACCTTAGACAAAATTAGGACAATCATCCTAAAATATTGTAGTGGTGGATTCCATGTGTCTAACCCTGGAATTAGAGGTTATTTACCACCCCCCACATTCTCATGAAGTTGGTTCTATATTTGGGAATCTAGAAATGGGTGTTTCTTTGTAAATTAGGCCTAATAGCCCTAATTAGGCCTTTAGGCTTTAGGGTTTCAGACCTTTAGGTTGCAAATCTTCCCAATCCCTTTTGGGGTTGAGTGTAAGTCCATAAAGGGTACCTAGAATGGTAAGTTGTTTGTCAGGTTGTTTCAACATTTTAGAGTTAAGAGCAAAATACCTGCTAAATATGGCTACTAGCCAAGGGGGTAGGTTTCCAAAGGAGGTATAGGATATTGATCCCCAAGCCTAAAACCAATGATTGGAACAATTCCTAGATATAATGTGTGGACCAAATCCAAGGCCCCTAAGAGCAATAATCATGGTCAGGCATGTTGGGAGTGTTGAAGCTATTTACTCATCTTGAGTAGATGCAAGTCTAGAGGATTGTGAGTAGTACAAAGCTTAAGGTGTGGAGTCCTTCTTGTAGGATCCTTGTTACCATTTGGAAGGGATCAAATTGAACCTTTTGGACATGTCCTTAGGTGTAAGAAGGCTTTTGCATCAAGTGGTATCAGAGCTTAGGAGTGTACTTTGGACCTAAGAAGAGACAAGATGTCAGAGGAAGAGGGATCCCAAGATATCCCATCAAGGATGACTAGTGCTGAGTTAGATGTCTTAGTAAAGAAGTACATGGTAGAGAGAAGAGTAGTCAAGGCTGAGAATCAGGCCTTGAGAAATGAAATGGATGAGTTGAAGGGAAAAGTTGAGACGGGAGAGAGAGACTCTAGAGGATATGGAGAAGGGGATGAAGAGGAGATCCCTAGGTAGGAAGAACTAGAGGTTCCTACAGAGCAGAGACCCCTAATGAGTGTCCTCAAGTCCATGGAAAGAATAACTATGGATGTGAAATTGGATCTGCCAGTGTTTGCAAGCAGATGGAGCCTGATACAGTGATGGAATGAATAGACTCCTTGGACAATTTATCTGAGAGTGAAGACATACCAGAGCACCAAAGGGTGAAGGTGGCCCAATACAAAATGAAAGAGGTTGCACTGACTTGGTGGACTTTCATCCAAGATGAGAGGGTGAAGGAGGGAAAAATAAAAGTGGCTACGTGGAAGAAGATGATGGATTTGGTGAAGGAAGCCTATGTTCCAGTGGACTATAATGTCCAATTGCATAAGAGAAGACAAAACTTGAAGCAGAAGGAGATGGATGTGAGTTCCTACATAGAGGAGTTCATAAAGTTGTGTGTGAAGACCAATGTAAAGGAGAGTAAAGATGAGAAGGTGGTGAGATATCTCAATGGACTGAGATTTTCCATCCAAGAAGATTTGAGCCTCCACACCCCGAAGACAGTCCAAAAATGCTTTCAGTTGGCACTCAAGGTGGAGGAGAAGCTAAAGAGAAGGTATGAATAAAATAGCAGAGCCAAAGGGAGATAGAAAAGAGGGGGAAGAAATCCTTTCAAAGGCAAAGGAAGTGGTTTTGGATACCAAGAGATGAGTCTAATCAAGAAGGCACCAGAGGAGAGAGCATTTACAACCAAGGAGGAGGCTACAATCAAAGGGGGAACTTTAGGGGCCGAAGACCATTCTCTAGAGGAATATCCCAAGGTAGAGGAACTCCTAGATGTTACAACTACAACCAAGAGAGGAACATGGCCAATAGGTGTCTGGAGAAGGCTACAAGCTTCATGGGAGAAAGGAGGAGCAACTTGGTGTAGGAATTTGATTGCCAAAGTATGGCAAGTGCAAACACCTATCAAAGTGTTAATTCTCTCTGATATCTATGGCTACCCTAAAAGAGGAGAGGCTCTAATGATGAGGAGATAAGTAACCACCATGAAGGTACCTGACAAGGAGCCCCAACAAAGAAAGTCTCTTTTCAAAACTACCTAGAGGGCAAGAGGAAAGGTGTGTAAGGTCTTGATAGACTCCCGATCTACTAAAAACTTTGTGCCACTTTAAATGGTAGAGAAGCTTAAGTTGAGAAGTTTGACACATCCTTACCCCTACAAGGTCTCATGGCTCACCCAAGGTCAACAAGCAGTGGTAGAAGAGAAGGCTTGGGTAGAGTTCCAGATTGGATCATACAAGGATAGATTTCTATTTGATATAGCCAAGATGGATCCATGTCACCTCCTATTTGGAAGACCATGGCAGTTTGATTTGAAGGCTTATCATGATGGGGTTACAAACACCTATTCGATCACCAAGGATGGTAATGTGATAGAGCTTTTACCCATGATGGAGAATGAGATGGAACCAAAGGGGAAGGATGCCAAAGTATTGTTGATAGAGGGGAAGCAGTTCATGAAGGATATTGCAGAGAAGGATGCAGTTTGATATGCGCTCATTCCCAAGTCCAAGGAGACAAAGAAGGAGCAGTTTGCAGAGAGAAAAGAAGAAGGAAAAAGTCACATAGACCCTATAGTCAGAAAATTACTTGACAAGTATAAAGGCATAATCTCTAATGGAATTCCAAGATCCCTACTACCGGTGACAGACATAAGTCATTGCATAGATCTGATCCCTGGATGTACCCTACTAAATAAGGCAGCATACAAGCTTACCCCAAATTAGAATGCAGAGATGGAAAGACAAATTAAGGAGTTGCTAGAATCAAGACTAATTGGCAAAATTCTAAGCCCATGTGTAGTACCTTCAGTCCTTGCACCCAAGAAAGAAGGCACTTGGAGGCTATGCACAAACTCAAGAGCTATCAACAAGATAACTATAAGGTATAGATTCCCAATCCCTAGGATAGAGGATTTACTTGATTGCTTGGGGAGTGCAAAACATTTCACCAAAATGGATCTAAAGCGTGGATACCATTGGATTAGAATAAGGCCAGGGGATGAATGGAAATCGACTTTTAAAACCAATGAGGGGTTATATGAGTGGAAATTCATGCCATTTGGGTTGTCCAACGCCCCTAGTACCTTTATGAGGTTGATGAATGAGGTCTTGGTGGAGTTCATAGGAAAGTTTGTGATAGTATACCTTGATGATATATTGATTTTTAGCCACTCAAGGGAAGAGCACCTCAAACCTATAGATATGGTCCTCAAAAGGTTACATGAAGAGTAGCTAATGATAAATTTGGATGTGTTTGTTCATGCAGGAGGAGATCATCTACTTGGGCTTTGTAATCTCACAAGGTGAGTTGAAAATGGACCAGGAGAAGGTAAGTGCTATATTGTCTTGGCCTACACCTAAAACTATGAATGATGTTTGGAGTTTCCATGGCTTAGCAACTTTTTATAGGAAGTTTATAGGGGGATTTAATCATGTTTGTGCACCAATGCTTGGCACCATAAAGGGAGGACAAAAGTGCAGGTTCAGCTAGACCAAGGAGGCAGATGACTCATTTGAAACTTTGAAGAAGAAATTTGCAGAACAACCAGTCCTTTCCCTACCAGACTTCAACAAGATATTCTAGGTAGAATGTGATGCAATCCACATGCCCATTAGAGAAGTATTTAGTCAGGAAGGAAGGCCAATTGCCTTATTTAGTGAAAAACTAAATGATGCCAAGAGGAGATACTCATCCTATGATTTGGAGATGTATGCTTTGGTTCAGTCATTGAAGAAGTGGAGACACTATTTATTTCCTAAAGAGTTTATAGTTTTCACTAATAATCAGGCACTCAACTTCATAAACAATCAAGAGAAGTTAAACCACAGGCACATGAAGTGGGTAGAGACCTTAGAAGCCTTCACCTTCAATCTCAAGCACAAAAAGGGGATCAAGAAAAAAGTTCCAGATGCCTTGAGCAGGAGGGTCTTAACCATCAACCAAATCAAGATGGAAAGTGTTGGGATTGACTCCTTGAAGAATATGTATGATGCTGATGAAGATTTTGGAGAGATCTACAAGGTATGTGAGTCTTTTGGTGAGAGGTATCATGTTGAATTTTCTGAGTTTTTGATCCAAGAGGGATTTCTCTTCAAAGGTGGACAATTATGCATTCCTAAGTGCTCAATGAGACTAAATATCATTAGGGAGAAGCATTCTGGAGCAATGGCAGGTCATTTTGGTCTTGACAAGACCCTTGACCTTGTGAAAAGACACTACTATTGGCCTAAGTTGCAGGTAGATGTAAGGAAGTTTGTAGAAACATGTGTGATCTGTTAGAAAGCCAAGGGGAAATCCACCAATGCAGGTTTGTGCCAACCTTTACCCATTCCTTCTAGGCCATGGGAGAGCATAAGCATAGATTTTGTGTTGGGTCTACCTAGGACAAGGAGAGGGTTTGCCAGTGTTTTTGTCGTGGTGGACATATTTAGCAAAACAACTCATTTCTTGCCATGTAAAACCTCTTGTGATGCCTCATATGTTGCAGACTTGTTTTTCAAAGAGATAGTCTGGATACATGGGTTACCCCTAAACATAGTTTCAGACAGGGATGTGAAGTTCATAGGTCATTTTTGGAGGATCTTTTGGAAGAATTTGGGCACCAACCTAGCTTTCTAATCTGCCTACCATCCCCAAATGGATGGACAAACTGAAGTTGTCTATAGGTCCTTGGGGAACCTATTGAGATGTTTGACTAGACAACATGGAGAAAAATGGGACACAATATTGTCACAGGCAAAGTTCTCATACAATGACACCATAAATAGGAGCACTGGGAAATCTCATTTTCAAATTGTGTATGGCATCCACCCAAGAGGTGTGTTAGAGTTGAGGTAGTTGCCCAAAGAAGAATCCATTAGTGCAAATGGTGAAGCTTTTGCATAAGCTATCAAGGAGGTACATGATCAAGTGAATTCTCATCTCCAACAATATGCAGAGAAGTACAAGGCTTATGCTGACAAGAAAAAGAGGGATGTGCAGTTTGATGTTGGGGACTTGGTATGGGTACATTTGAAGAAGGAGAGACTCCCAAAAGGTAAGCACACCAAGCTCATGTAGAGGAAGATTTAACCATGTCAGATTTTGAAGAAGTGTGGACAGAATGCTTATGAAATCTAACTTACTCCTGATCTTGGATTGTCACCTATTTTCAATGTGTGTGATCTTACACATTATAAAGGCAATAGAAATGAAGAAGAAGAGCCAATGCAACTTGCAACAAATGATGATATTCCAAAGCATGATCCACCAAATTTGAGCAAGGTTATAAACACTAGAGTCACAAAGAGGACAAGGAACAGGGAGTACATAGAGTATTTGGTGGCTTGGCAAGGCAAACCAGACTCTGAAGCAGTTTGCATGAAAGATAAATAAATTTCCAACCATGGTGCAGACCTCCAAACTCTAATCTCAAGTGGGCTTGAGATCTCTTCTCCCGGGGAGTATAGTGTAGGGACACCTCTTCAACAAGCTAATCATGCAACTGAGGATGAAGAATAGGATCTTAGGGTCATTGTGAATGTCTTTTGTGTGTTAACTTTTCATGTATTCAATAAAGACCCCACCATGTAAACCAATGTCACAAGATAGGCATCTTGATAAGATAATTTGGAAAATTTGGTGTAGAAGGGGTAGATTGATGTTTGATAGGATTTTAGGGTGTGTAGGTGATGTTTGGTTGATCCAAGTTGTGTGGATCCCAAATTGGTGTGACTTGACAACTTTGTCAAAAAGTGTAACTTTTGAAAATGTAACTTTTGCACTTTTGGTTGTTGTAAGCCTCTCAATGGCTCTAAACTCTTCAAAATTTGGTTGGAAACCATTGGGAAAGGATATAATCCTCATGGACATGATTCCCAAGGTTAGAGTTACTATGGATTATTGTTTCAAAGCAATAGAATATTGAAAACTGTGTTATTTCCTAGAAATTCTGAGTTTGTAGTGGTTGTACGTCCTAGTATGGATTGGTTTTAACAAAACCATTCATGGAATAGATGGAGGGTTTAATCATCTTTTTTATGGTGGTGGTATGAGGCATTGATCATTTGTGAGTAGCGATAACCCTTCAATTTGCTGACTACCACCCAAAAAATAAGGGTTTGGCTAGGGTTTTACCTAAAAATGCCCATATCTTACATCTCCTTCCTCTATAAGTTCTTTCCTTTGGTGGAGTGTAGGATTGGTCAGTTTACATTAGTATTTTCATGTTTTTTTGCAGGGAAGACTTGGTTGTGGAGAGTGTGATGCAAAACTGGGTAAGCATCTCTATGTGACTACCTTAGACAAAATTAGGATAGTCATCCTAAAAACTTGTAGTAGTGGATTCCATGTGTGTAACCCTGGAATCAGAGGTTATTTACCACCCCCCACATGCTTATGAAGTCGGTTCTGCAGTTGGGAATCTAGAAATGGGTGTTGCTTTGTAAATTAGGCCTCTAGGCTTCTAAGGGGTTCAAACCTTTAGGTTGTAGATCTTCCCAATCCCTTTTGGGGTTGAGTGTAAGTCCATAAAGGGTATTTGGAATGGTAAGTTGTTTGTTAGGTTGTGTTCAATATTTTAGAGTTAAGGGCAAAATACCCGCTAAATAGGGCTACTAGCCAAGGGGGTAGGTTTCCAAAGGAAGTATAGGATATTGATCCCCAAGCCTAAAACCAATGATTGGAACAACTCCTAGATGTCATGTGTGGACCAAATCCAAGGCTCCTAAGAGAAATAATCATGGTGAGGCATATTGGGAGTGTTGAAGCTATTTACTCATCTTGAGTAGATGCCAGTCTAGAGGAGTGTGAGTAGTACAAACCTTAAGGTGTGGAGTCCTTCTTGTAGGATCCTTGTTTCCATTTGGAAGGGATAAAATTGAACCTTTTGGACCTTTCCTTAGGTGTAAGAAGGCCTCTGCAATCAATTTGAAATAAAGAAGACAATGTTATTTTGAGCTTATTAGTTGTTATCTAGAGTATTGGATATACTCACTCAAGGGGGGCCACTTGTTGAGTAGTCCCTTTGTGTTTTTTTTCAATTAATAACCATCTTGCAATACTTGTTGTTTTGGCATTCAATTGTTCCTACAACCATTGGAAATAGTTCATGTGTTTTTTCCTGCAGCCACAGCGGGTGGAACCATTGTTTTTCAGTAGCAGTTGCTTAAGTTACCTTCAGTTGTAAGTTCTAATAGAGTATTAGTTCATCATGTTTTTGCACATTTATTTCAAAGAATTTCCTTTTTCAGAAGTAGGATAGAATGGTTGCAATTTGAACTTTGTTCACAAACAGTGTTGGCTTGTTTCAAGTTTATGTCCCTGGTCGATAAATAAATGAGCCTTTGCTACAAGAGAGTTAGTTGTTCAATAAGGATGTCCAATCTCTGAAATGAGTTTTTATTCCAGTTGTTGGTGTCAACAACTACCAAGCTTGAATATTTAGATAAATTGTCAAAACAAGGCTCCAATCAGCAAACCCACCCACAAGGCCTTCTTGGCACAATGTCTCATCAAGATTTAACACATAACAAGACCAACTTCATGGATACAAGTCTTGAAAAAAAGAACAACATGTTCTTCAAAGGAACAATACTCTGGATCAATAGGACTATAGGGAACAATGAAACCATGCTTCAAACATGTTGCTTTACACATCCATTCATGATGTCAATGCACCTAGTTGACAAGGACTATGAAATTTGGATTCAGACTTTAGCCACATGGATTAGACTCTAGGAATAGAGACATTGAACCTTGTAATGCAACCTTTTCCACTATTCTTTTGTTTTGTAACAATACCCCATCAAGTTTGTGAACTTACTGTCAAGGATCAGACTTACAAACTTTTGTATGCTCATTACAATCGTTCACCTTCCACATGGATCAGAAGGGGACTCAAGGTACTTTCATGGATGTCTACATGCACTTGAGGAAATGTTCAAAAGGTCCTTAAGGTCTATAAACAATGGAAGACTCCAAAATTTGGAAGAAGTGAGACTTTTAAAGTTTACTGTGAGGTCAGACCTAAATAGTCATTATTTGTTCATCATTATCAGACAGCTCCATACAATAAGTAATAGTACATTTTTATAACAATCATGGTTCTTTAAAATGAATACAAAGTGAGAGACAACTACACTTAACAAAAGAAAACTTCCAAACTGTAACTGTCACTGTTTTTGGGACAGTTTGACAGTGGCCTTCAAATTAGAGACAAAAACAACATAAAAATTCATTGTCAAGTGACTGTAAAGGAATGTTTGGATTACTCACAATATTATGTCAACCTCAAGTGCCAATTGTAATCATCAAATATGTCTATAATTAAGCATATTAGAATAGTCGACCAGGGCATCAAAATATATACCCGTCGATCGACCACAAATTAAGGTGGCACTAACCATATACCCATTGGAAATAGGTTGACTTTAAGCGTTTGTTGGAATATTGTCGAACTAGTGACGAACATTCTTGTTCATCGAAATTTTGACGAACATTGGGGACCAATTTTATAAAAATGAAAATCTCACATTAAATTGAAAGGTACCCAACGAAACAATAATTTAATTCACTTTTGTCGGATTTTGACCTCAAATGAGTTAGTGTCAATGTGATGATAATATATAGATCTAATACACCAGAATGATAATTTAATGTCACTTGAACATTTCCTTGACAAAATTACTCGATATGTATTCAAACTAATTCTAAGATCTAATATTTAAATTTGTATGGATTAAAATGAACAATTTAATTTTACTCTGAATATAAGATCTAGTAAGTTCTTAAAAATTTCAAGAGATCTTGAAAATAAAATATAAAATAAGCTTTAACACAAGATCATAAATGTTGAAATCAATTTCACATCATCTAGAGTCTATTAGATCTAAAAAATCAAGAATACATCGAGTGTACATGAGAACATAGCATGCATGCATCAAACTTAAACATGCATCAATCATGTATTTTAAACATGGGTGACATGAGTATTAAATGTATACACATTAGAGAGAGAGAGAGAGAGAGAGAGAGAGAGAGAGAGAGAGAGAGAGAGAGAGAGAGAGAGAGAGAGTCTAGAATGAGAAAGAGATTCTCACTTAGGGAGAGAGAGAGAGAGAGAGAGAGAGAGAGAGAGAGAGAGAGAGAGAGGGGGGGGGGGGAGAGGAGAGAGAGGAGACACAGAGAGATATAGAGAAAGATAGGTTGAGAGAGAGTCCACCTTGAGGGGAGGGATAAAAAGAGATCTAAAGAGAGAGTCTTGTTGGAATCAAGGAACACTGAGAGGGGGGTGAATCAATATTCTTAAATTTAAAATTTTATTAACAATTTTACTTTCAACCACTTAATGCAAATGAATAGAAGAAAAATGCAAAAACACAAAGTAGATAGAAGCAACAACATAACACCAAATTTATATATGGAAAACCCAGTTAACAAAAAACCATGGTGGGAATGAGACCCACAATATCAATATACTACGTAGAAGTACAAAAATATTACATAGAAAATTCACATGTATTCAGGCACACTGACTAGAGTTCATTGCTCAAAATTGTTGGCACTACTGATGGAGAAGATGGTGTACTGGTAAAGGACTGTTGGTGATGATATATTAAAGGACTGTTGGTGATGATATATTAAAGGACTGTTGGTGATGATATATTAAAGGACTGTTGGTGATGATATATTGATGGACTGTTGGTGATGATATAATTATGATATGATGCTTGATTATCAGTTATTTGTGTTGTCATTGATGTAAACCATGCATGTTTATGTTTTTAAGTCTATCAGTTAAGTCTAACTGGTAATAGATTGAATTGGATTGAGCTGGAAAGCAAAACTGCCAAGTGACAGTGAATCGATAAGTAGGAATAGTGAAGGAGATGGTTGCGGTAGAGATCCATGTTGAGTTGAGTGTTGCGGTTTGCAATGTATGCTTATGACATTGCAATTAGTCTATAACTTGAACCACACCATGTTTGGAGAACCGGAAGTCATGTTTATAATCAACTGTTGCATATTCAATGTAGGGTTTGAGATCTGGTAACAAGATCTTTTGACCGATGATGTTTTATGGTTTGGCGATGATTCTTTTCATGTTCATAAGTTGATGATGACATGTCAGAATCCATGTGAAGAGATCAGATGCTATTTTGGCATGTAAAAGGATAAAATTTCTTGGGTTACATCGAAGTCCTTAGCAAAATGTGTTAAGGGTTTGACAACTTATCAGATCGATGTGCGGTGATGAGTTATGATCATTCAACGACTATAATTGCCTTACAATTTGTTGTAATGACTTGTATGATGATTTGTAATGATTTGTAATGATCTGATATGATCTATGATGTAGATTCATTGTAGGTTAGGTTATGTAACTGACCTAATTGTAAAGTCTTTTTAGGTCAAGTTTTAGAAGGTTTATTATGTCAGTGATTAGAGATGTGTGTGTGTGTGTGTGTGTGTGCTGAACCAGATTGAGATGTATGTAGGAGAGAAGAAGATTGGAGCTAACAAGGATCTATAATAGAAAGCTATGAAGTGTTGAATCCAGATCATCTATCTGTTATTTCCTAACAGTTGCAACAACATTAAAATCCCTTAACCGAGTAGGTCCTAACAGGCCTGATCTTGTAAATCCCTTCACTGGGTAGCTCATTAATTTGGGTTTAAATCCTCCAGCGAGGTTACTCCTAATAGGGTAAAGCTCCTAACAGGGATAAATTGTAAAATCCCTTGATCAGGTGACTCCTAACAGGGTCTATTCTTAACCAGGCATTGTTATAAAGCTCCTAACCGGGCTAGGCTCCTAATAGGGCGCATTCTGAAAGAGTGCAAATTTTGTGGGTACCAATTCCCACCGTGTTTTTCTCATTTGGTTTTCCATGTGAAAAATCCTTGTGTTCATGTTGTGGATGGATCATTGAGTTATGCATTTGATGTCTTTACTATATTTTCTTAATGATGAACACTTAAGTTGCTACTGGTACTAGTTATAAACTGTTTTGTGAAGTATTTTGTAGATTGGTAAATGATTATAGTTTATTGTTTTCACTGATTCACCCCCCCCTCTTAGTGTTAACCGGATCCTCACAATAACAATTGGTATCAAAGCATTAGGTCCTCTTTGTGTAGAAGCTTAACCGCTTGAGGAAAAGATCGAAGGAAGATGATGAAGAAGGAGGGTCCCAAATCTATTTTTGAAATAGGGGAATTCTCTAAAATAAATTTGGATGAAGAAAGGAATGAGAAGAAGGAAGAGAGGGAAGATGATGAATCTATGAAGACAAATGTATAAGAAAATTAGTTCAAACAACTCTAAAACAAAAATAAGAACTTCAAGAGACCTACTCCTAATGAGACTAATTCAACCAGGTATTTTCAATCTTTCAATGGTAAATAGTATTCTACAATAAATGTTGGCATAAGGTTGTTAAATATAGAAGCAATATGGGCATGAATTCAATAGAGCTCCAAGGTGCAATACTATGAACTCTCAATCATTTCATGGTCAATGATATGTTTGTAATATGTTTGGCCATAAGGCTAATTATTGTAGAAGTAAGATAAGGAATAATTACATGAGTAGTAGCAATGCTATGAACTCCTATCCTTTCAATGGGTCCTGGTACACATGCAACATTTTTCATCATAGTGTTACTAATTGCAGATATAATATGAGAAGAAGTAGTTATACTCCACAACATGGTACCACTTGCAATTAAAACAACAAACTGAGACACACTGCAAGGTACTGGAGGGGAAATACTATGAGGCATTTTGCTTCACAAAAGAAGATTGATTTGGATGAGGAAAAGAAGAATATGAAGGATATGTGGAAAAGTTAGATGATGTAGTGAAAGGATCTGAGCTTTTGCCTAGTGTAGAAGTGCCTTCCAGAAACTAAAAAGGAAAGCATATAGGCAAGGGGAGTTAGTCACTGCATATATATATATATATATATATATATATATCATCCCCCTAAGTTGTGTGGCTTATCCTTGGTATACTTATTGGTCTAGTTTTTTTTGAAGAGATGTAGATCTACCTTTAAGAGATGATGAAGACAAGGAGTTCCTAAATGAAGCAGAAAGAGAGGATGATTTAGGTAACATAGTTTGTTGTTGGACTGCTTGCCCTATTAGAGGATGCAAAAGAAAGAGAGAAGATATATTGTAGGTAGTTTGTTTGATCAATGGTGATAGGGGAAGTATATGTAAGGGAAAGTACTGATGAGTAAAGAATGCAAAACCAAGTGAAGACCCTTTATTACAAAGGGGGAGGGTTAGTGATGTAGAGAGTATAGATGAGTTAATGCAAATCCTATTGATAACTTGTGCCCTTTGTTCTTGATGTAAAAGGGAGAGAGAATACAAATATAGATATGGAAGGAGAGAACATTTCATTGAGTGAGCATAAGTGAATGTTTCCATTAATGACAAAGGGGGAGATTGTTGGAATTTGTTGTCATTAATTTTATTATTGATGTCAACTTACAATTTGTGTGTTGTCATTAATGATACATTTAGCATGATGATTGTCAGTATGAGAGATTGTGGCAAATATTATAACTAATATAGAAGATAGGTGGATTATGATTGTATCTAGGTTGTTAAAAAGTGTTGCCATTACAAAATGTTGATGATTTCAAAGATGTACGTTCTTGTGGAAATCCCCCTTCTTAGCATTGATGTCTACATTCAATATGTTATGTTGGTGTCAGCTGCTATCTTTGATGCAACATGTTTGATGTCCACTCTCTTAGTGTTGATATTCAACATGATATGGTTTCTGATGCTAATAACGATGATTTTATGTGTTATATGTGTGATGTGGAGACATTTGGTGTTGATACTTGTCCTTGCTTAATATTGATGATAACAATTGTTATGCCATATATGTAGCTACTATTTGTTTGGTGTTGATGTATCACCATGTATGATAATGATGATGGTGTTGCATTAAGAATCAGTGATAATAAAGATTTCTTTATATGATAGCAATAATGCTAATAATCATGTTTGAGAAAAGAGATGATATCATATTAAGAAGAGGATTAGAAGCATGAAGATGACATTATTTTTATATGAGGATTAGAAGAATGGTAAGAGTATGGAGGTGATTGTGATGATCTTGTGAATATTATAGGATGGTGGTTTGTCTCTCTTGTTTTCTCTTAAGAGAAAGAATTATGTTTCCAAGATAGCCTGGTCTTTGGAGATTTGATGAAGTTAGTTGTTGTAAGACAAGTTGGAAGAATTCTCCACATTTGTGGTATAGTCTTGAGGATTATGTGTATTCTCTATGGACGTTGAACTCTTATCTTTTCAGGATCATGTGGTTGAAGCTGGCGTGGTTGGTAATTATTGTCTGCTGACAAATTGGTTGTCTATCGCGATTGGTTTTGCTTGATCTGGGAAATGCTCTACATTTACCTATATTTTTGTTTATGTTTTTGCGGCTTGGATAAATTCTTGTAATGTTTGTGTTATTTCTTAGTTCACTTTTTTAGGTGAACATGACATATTTTGCAAGATGAGTTATTGGTGTTTTGTTCATGACTAGGTCTTCTGGCCTTCTAGAATGAAGTGTTATGTATTTGTTTGTGTTGCACTATCATGTTTTGATGTGACAATGAGAAATAAGTATTTGGGAATGTTGTTGGATGTTCAAGGAATATCCCTGTGTGCTTTGCATGATGTTGGATGATCAGTTTGGTGCAACACTATGGCTAGTGTTGGCTTTTCAGGGTATTTGTTAGGGTTTGGACGACAAAGTTTATTCTCTTGCTTGCACTATGTCCTTGTGGCTTTGTGCTATCTTTGGAGATTTTATTGAGGTATATTTGGGTCCTACCTTGGCATGTGGGGATCCATATTAAGTTATTTCATATGAAAGATGTTTTTAGGTTGACTGGTTATGTGTTATAAGGTTTATCTACATGTTACCTTGTTGCTGAATTTGTAGGATGTATACTAGCATGTAGAATGTTTTTTGGAAAAACCTAAAAAGATGTGATATGATTCTTTTAGGTCCTCTCTATCTCCTAGACTAGACCTCTTCCACCACATTTGTGTTTAGTAGATGACTTGATAGAACTTATTCTTGTTCCCTAATCTGGCCAACCTCGTTGACATTTTGCAATAAAGAAGATGGTACATATAGAAGATCAAATCAGTGTGGTGTAGTGTATTGTGTCTATGCATTAGAGTATGTATGCACTTGCATGATCACATCAATTTTAGTGTCTATGATGCAAATTTGAGGTAGTGTGTGGTGACTATTTTGAAGTTGGTTGCTTGAGATAGAGCTTCAAGGGCAACTTTATATTTGGAGATTGTTGAAAGCAGTGTTACTGAAGATTTATATTATTTGTATGTTTCCCTAAGGAAGTGATTCTTGGCTTGTAAGTCCCTTGTATCTTTCCCTAGGGTAGTGCACCTCAACCCACAAGTCCTTTTGAGAGCAGTGAACTTCCTTGGAAATGAGCTTAAAACAATATTGTAATCTTGTTCATATATTTTGAGTTGACTCTCACCGTGGTATTTCCTTGTTTGGGTTTTCCACATAAACCTAATGTTTTCTTGTGCACGGTGTTCATTGTTTTATCTTTCATTGTTGTTGATAAAGTTAAGGTTAAGTTGAGATTGATTTGTGAAATAAAGTTTAAGTATTTGATCAAAGACTAATTTACCCCACCTCTTAGTCTTAGATTTTCTTAAACACACACACACACACACACACAAGATTAAAGTATATATGTTAAAACCTCACCTATATACCCTTAATATTAAACCATGTCCCTCAATCCTAGGTCCTAAAGTATATACACTAAACCCTCAACCCTCAACCCTATATCCTCTACTTTAAACCCTTAATCCTAAACCATTTCCCTCAACCCTAGGCCCTAAAGCCTATACATTAAACCCTCAACCCTATCCACTCAAACCTAAATCCTATACCATACACCCTCAATCCTAAATCCCAAACCCTATAATCTCAACCCAAAACCCTATTCCTCAATCCTAGGCCCTAAATCCTATAGGATAAACCCTCAACCCTAAACCTTACACCATCAACCCTAAATCTTATCTACCTTATACACTATACTCTAGAAATTGGTATTAATAATATAAAACTAAAATCCAATTTTGTTAATTTAATCCTTAAAATCTCAATCCTCAACCCTCCATCATCAATTGTAATCCATAATGCTAGGCCCTAACCATAAACTCTATACCCTCAACCCCAATCCCTAAACCCGATACTCTCAACCCTAGGATCTAAACCCTATACTCTTAAACCTAAATCTTATACCCTCAAACCTAGATGCTAAATATTGAATCCTAACATTAATAATATATAAATTTAACCTAAAAGTTTCTATTACATCCCTAAACCCTATGTGCTTAAATATAAAACCTTAAATTAATATTTAACATTAAAGCATAAAATTTAAATTTAATCCTAAATCCTCAATACTCAACCCCCATCCTAAACTCTATAACCTCAACCCTTAACCATAGACCCTCAAACTTCAATCCTAAATTTTATAACCTCATCCTTAAACCATATAGCCTCAAATCTAAACCTTATTCCCTCAATGAGCTATATGGGATAGTTATGAACCCCCTTCATGAAAATTTTATATTGAACACTTTTTTGGATTTGATCAAAAGGGGCTTTCGATCGAATTCATTTTTTGCATTCGATCAAAAGGGGGTTTCGATCGAATGCATTTTTTGCATTTGATCGAAAGGGGGTTTCGATAGAACGTGGCTAAAATTGATTTTTGGACAAAAGAGAATTTCTTTCATCCAAAAAAGTGTAACCCACTATTATGGGTTCACTCAGGGAGGTGTGTAGAGAGAGAGAGAGAGAGAGAGAGAGAGAGAGAGAGAGAGAGAGAGAGAGAGAGAGAGAGAGAGAGAGAGAGAGAGAGAGAGAGAGAGAGAGAGAGAGAGAGAGAGAGAGAATGAAGGGTGAGAGATATGTCTAAATATTTGGGGAGAGAGGAGAGAGTGACATAGAGAGAGGTAGACAAAGGGGATATAGAAAGAGTGATAGGAGAGAGATAAATCAAAATTTATGAGATCTTCTAAAACCTAAAACTTGCATTATAACTCCTACAGATTTGAAACCAATCTCAAACATCGTACCAATATATACATGAAACATAACTTAAATTATAAGAAAAGAAAAAGACATATTGAAATGTGACTTATTCTTAAATGTTATATTTCATGTATATATTCTAATGAAGAGAATAAGTTTGAGTTGAAAAGAAAGATGGGGAATTGAAAAAATGATTTCTTCTCCAAAACATGATAAAAAATTGTTGTGATAACTTTTTGGTCCCCTATCTTGGTCCACTTACCCTACTTTAACATTAAAAAGATAAATAAATTATTATTAGTTTTACATTTTATTTTAAAAATATAATAAAAACCTTATTAAAGGAGAGTGCACTTCATAATTAGTCTGTTAATCTACAATAAAATTTTGAGAGAAATATTATTTAATTAAAAGTAAAATACAATAAAATAATCAAGTGTTAAGTACTGAATTATAATTGGGATTAAAATTCAATAGTAAACATGTCTTGGTCAATTGAGAAATAATTAATTAATAATGCTTCCCTTTGTGAGTGTAGTCACAAAAGAACTATATGAAAGAAAAAAGACCATAGAAAGGGTTGTGCATCCATATTTAACAATTCACATCAAACTTAGAATACAAAATAAAAGAACATGTATAATATCTTGATCCCATTTGAAAGTGGGTATGTAGACATACTTGATAATAAAGGAGGTTCCTAGTTTATAAGTTATTAGGATAGGGTTTGACACATTCCAAAAATTAGATATACCAAACTATAATCAACATTCAAGTAACCTAAGTAAATAATTAAAAATAAATCACTTAAGAAACTTAGTAAAAATATTTAAGTAAACCTTAAACTACATCAATAGATTAAATATATCATATTGGAAATTCAAAAGAATTGGATGGCCTTGCTTGATTCCTTAAGGATTTAGATAAAAATTTGAAGTGAGAGTCAAGCCTTTATTATCTCGAGTGATGACAACTTTGGTGGATTTCCATTAGGGAAGTATAGGCATTTAAGAGGGACCAAGGGTAGTGAATGTCACATAGGTCTAAATCTTTTGCTAGAGAATCATAACTTTCCCATATATATGGATGATTATTCTATATTGATGAATTATTGTCTTGCATGAATATATGATTACCTAAGTATATAGCTGAATGAACACACAAGAGCTTAATAAATTATTATAATTTTAAAAAAAAAAAGTAGGTAATTTTTTTTAAGTTGAATTTAAAGGTTGTTATATCTTGTGCTTTAAATTTTGTATATTATATTTTTGGGGGAATTTGGAAAATCTGTTCTCTTAAAATTAAGAAATGAAGATTATAAAAATAACATAAATTATTAACTTTGAAACATAATGTCGAACAATCACATCTTTTTTATCTAACACAATGGATACGGTTTTAAAATTTTAATTATAATGTTATGATATTAAATCTTAATTAATTAATAAATATAGTCAAATGTGCATCTGATTTGGTGGATATATGTTTCCTTGCTAGCATAATCACAAGTATATTTTGATCCATGAGAACTAGTTTGAAATTTATTCTGGACAAGGGAGCTGGATAAAATATAAAATGTAACAACCCCCTCTTAAATAGGGAGGAAGTGGCATGTCAAACATGATAAGCATGGAAACAAAATACACAAAGTGACTATTTCCTCAATGAATGCAAATGCCATAGATCATATCCAAATCCTACTTGACTATGGGCTTATCAGGCACTTAGTTGGTTAATTATTAATTCCTTTAGTATTTGACTATGATACATTGAGAAGTAAATGGGAAAGTGAAACCCAAAAGAAAAATTGGTTATTTGAATGTTTGGTGGGTTTAATTGCATTAATTGTGGGTGAAGAATAACATAAGAGGAGGTGGTTTAACTAGTGTCCAATAAGCTAAAATCATAGCCAACTATTTCTAAAATTTATATATTACTAGCAAATGGTACCTGAATAGAGGTAGGCCATCTGATGTGAAGTAGCAGAAAAGGAAGGAGTCAATATGCATGTAGATTAATGATAATAAATTTATAAATACAACCCACCTACCATGAACATTGAAACATGAATGTCCCATCTATGTTTTGGAGGGCTAGGACTTTTCTTACCCTAATAAATATCACCCTTTGTAGTATAGTTTCCTTGAATGTATAACGTATGATGATGATAGTAATCCATCATATGGATAGAAGTCACAACCAACCATTGTATAGTTAAATAATTTTGTTAATTGAAGTGATCAATTTTCCACAATCCATTATGCTTCTTGTTATTCTTTCTGGATTCGATTGTGTTTGTATTTTTTTGCATCGATATTTTGGATCACACTATGTGGTTCCGTCGATGCAAAAAATACAAACACAATCAAATCCAGAAAGAACAACAATAATTTTTTTAATGTCAATGCATGTATGTTTCAAAGCATTTTAAAGGTGAAAAGGTAATTGAAGAAGCTATAACTTCTCGTCCCCCAAGATGAGAAGGATTGCAATGCTAAGGTTTATGATAAGATATTATGAGAAGGTATAGGTGTTGAAAAAGACTAGATATTGAATATATATATACATTGATATATGATGTGTTAGATTCCTTTCCTCTCTGTGTAATAGTATCTCTATATAAAGTTGAAATATTAACCAAGGTTCCAAGGTACTTCTAGTTGCTACCTCCATAGTCAAAGATGGGACGGGCTGCTATTTTCAAAGAAACAAAAATAGAACATGTTTGTTACATTGAACGCATATCACACTCATGTATATGGATGAAAAAATGCTTGTCAATAAAAACTACAAGCATTTAATTTGATGTGTTTGTGACACTTAAATACATGAAAAATAAAATAAAAATTATTTTATTAATTTTATATTATTTTACTACAAGATTAGTGCATTGATATTCTGCATAAATAAATATGTGTTGTGTATATATATAGTGTGTGTGTGAAAGAGAGAGAGAGAGAGAAAAAACATGGCGCTGCGAGGACCTTCTTATGCTAGGGTTTGTCGATCTGCAACAGGTCTTCATGTAGATGGCAACACCCACTACTATAGTGGCGTCGAAGGATTTGTGCATCCTCCTTGGCACAGACCTACCAATGGAGCGTTACGCACTGGAAGTCGGTTCGAGGAGACGATTGTTTTGAATAATGCAACTAGAAAAGGTCCCAATAGATTCGTTGGTGCGGGGGTAAGGGAAAAGGCGGTTTCGTCTAGCGAAAGCCATAGAGAAGGGGTTTGGAGGATGGTAGGAGTAATAAGAAGCCTAGGGTTTACTTTTAGAGTTTCCCAATAGCAAAAAGACTGACATTTCATTCCTTGGTGGAGATTGCTAACGAGGTTAAAGATAATGATAAATATCTCTGAATTGACGCTAATTGGGAAACTTAAGGGCTTTTGGCCAGGTTTGTGTGACCATCATAAATGGATCACTACATTTTGGAAACCCTTTCTTGAAGGGGATATCCAGATTTTTCGAAGGGCGTGAGGCTATTTCGTGGTGGTTTTCAATAATGAAGCAGATTGAAAGTTCCTCTGTGAGTACCAACGGAGATGGGCGGATAAATACTTGTTGCTTCTGAAACTATGGCACCCATCCTACTCTACCATGGAATCCTTTGAAAAAGTTCCAATGTGGGTAAGACTTTTGTATCTGCCTTTACAATTTTGGTTTGAATCTTGTTTTGAGGCCATTGGAGATTCATTGGGAAAAATCTTGGGAGTGGATGAGGATTGCCCAATGATTCAATGCACAACATTTTCCATATCCTGGTTGAGATGGATCTAAAAATGGGCTTTCCTACAAACTTAAATCTAAAGTTTGGAGAAGGAAATTAGCTACAATTAGTGGATTATGAGGGCATTCCTTTTATATGTCGTCATTCCTTCTAGATGGGTCATATAGCTGCAAGCTATGAACAGAAAAAATGAAACAAGCAAGGCACATGGTGGAAAGATGTCTCTGATACCCATTATGTGGTGGAAAGTGAAAATGTTTCCCCTCAAACCTCTAAGGGGATAGGTATTGAGTGTGCCACATCTCAATGTGTTGACACCACATCTCCTGTGCCTAAAAATGATTAAAGGGCTTTGGCGAATTCCAATGTTGATACTAGGTTTAGGAGTGTCATAGCAAAAAATGGTAGTATTCAAAGAGTAAGGACAAAATCTGGTCCAAAGACAGATTGTGACGATGGGAAGAAGGAGAATGAAAACCAAGACTGTGCAAGAAGCTAGGAGGTTAGTTCGACTCCTATTGATGGATCCAAGAAAGCAATATTGGATGCTAGGGGTCAGGAGGAGGGTTGGATAAAGGTGAAGAGGAAAATAGATAAAAGAGCTAAGGAGGATACTTTGGTCAATATGCTACTCCACTCTCACAATAAGGGTGGAGCAAAATTTCTATGTAATGATAGACCTGTTAAGGGGTCTTGCACTGTGGTGCTTTGTTGATCTAGGGAGGAGGTTCCCTTGATGTAACCCCAACTGGTTCAGGCTAGGCCAAAACTCGATATTTAATAATATAGATAAAAAAATAATAATAAATTATAACTAATATTATTAATTACGGGGATTGAAAGTGTACAGCCTGAGTTGGCCTAGTGGTGGAGAACTTGTGCTCTCGAAAGAGAGCTCACAAGTTCAAATCCCACAAGGGGGTAAGGTATGTACACCTCGTCGGCTTCAACCCATTACCAATAAAAAAAAATATGGGGATTGAAAGTGTCCCTATATAAAATCAACTTTTTCTCAAGGATAAGGATAAGAACGAATATAAAATAAATGTACAATGATATGATAATATAATAATAATATAGTCTTAATAGATTTTGTTTTGTTCAAGAGTTTAATAGAAATATAATAATATAATAATAATAGTTGGGTAAGTGCACCAAGATGGTGAACAAAAAAGTGGCCACATGCAAAAAAAAAAAAAAAAATTCATAACCTATGCGTGTTCTGGAAATTCAAAAACGTGCTAGGTTTGGTAACACCAAACCTAGCCAAAAACAATTAAAAAAACAAAAAGGGGTTTTGAGGAACATTATATTTTATAATAAAAAATCAAAAGTTCCTCAAAACCCATACAGGTTTTGAGGAACAATATATTTTATAGTAAAAAATCAAAAGTTCCTCAAAACTCATACTGGTTTTGAAGAACATTATATTTTATAGTAAAAAATCAAAAGTTCCTCAAAACCCGTACTGGTTTTGACGAACATTATATTTTATTATAAAAAATCATACGGGTTTTGAGGAAAATTATACTTTTTAGAAACCAGTGGGTTATGCAAAACTAGAAGTTTTTGTCTTAGTTTTGCATAACCCATACGGGTTATATAGAACTAGGAACCAAATAGGAAGTGTGGAGAGAGAGAGAGAGAGAGAGAGAGAGAGAGAGAGAGAGAATAGGGATAGAATAAGATAAGGACAGGGGGACAGAGAGAGAAGGGGATAGGGAGAGAGAGAGAGAGAGAGAGAGAGAGAGAGTAGGATAAGTAGAGGAGGTGGAGGGAGAGGGAGAGAGAGAGAGAGATAATAGGATAAGGAGAGGGGGATGGAGGGAGAGGGAGAGAGAGGGGGGACAGGGAGAGAGAGGGAGATTGGGAAAAGGAGAGGGTGAGTGTGTGTGTGTGTGTGTGTGTGAGAGAGAGAGAGAGAGAGAGAGAAGGAAGAGAGGGTGAGAATAGGATTAAGAGAGGGAGAGGAAGAGAGAGAGAGTAGGGAGTAGGAAGAGAGGGATAGAATAGGATAAGGAGAGAGAGAGAGAGAGAGAGAGAGAGAGAGAGAGAGAGAGAGAGAGAGAGAAGGATGAGAGTGATAGAGAGAGAACGAGAAGGAGAAAAGGGTGAGAGACTCAACAGAGAGAGAAGTGGGAGTGGGAGAGAGATGAGATAGAACTCAAGGAGGATAATTAGGGCTTAGAATAGACAAATACAGTGATGGGGAAGGAAGATGAGAGAGAGTAAAATAAGGGATACATGCATGTATACAAACATATATACATATATTTATATTAATATATGTATATATAACTACAGATATCCATATATGCATACATAAACACATATTATATACGTATGTTTGTACATATGTGTAGTAAATGCTAAGTTTACAAGCATACATTATTATGTCTTCATAACCTGTAAGCGTTTTGTGAAACACAAAATAATGGTTTTAGTTCTACATAACCCGTATGGGTTATGTAGAACTATGAATAGTACTTTTTGGTTTTCAAAACCTGTGCGGGTTATGAAGAACTATGAATAGTACTTTTTGTTTTTCAAAACCCATGAGGGTTATGAAGAACTGTGAATAGTACTTTTTGTTTTTCATGGCTTGGTAAGAGGGTTGGAAAACGACCCTAAGGCTTGCAAGCCCATTTTCCCCCCATTTTTGTCCCTTTACATGTTTTTTCATCTTCCAACATGATTTCTCGAGTTTATCATCATCAGGTTTACAAATGATCAAGTGGGTATCTCTAAAATTATCACCATAATCTCACACATCTTCTCAGTTTTCCGACCATGTAATTTTTTCTATTTTTGGACAACATTAGCATAGTAAACTTTACTTTTCTTTATCAGTGCCTTGACAATCCTCACAGACATATGTCTACCATTTTTTAATAACTTTTGATATACTTGACCAAATTCAAAATAAATGATATATTATTGTTCTACACTAGATTCTATGCACTTTAAAAAAAAGAAGTTTTCATTTTCAATTATTTTGATGCAAGTTATGCCTAGCGCACGAACAGGTACCAAATTTTTAGGATGTGATCACTTCAAAAAATCATTTAAAAAAAAATATTCAACAAAAAATTACAAAAAAATACACAACTTCTAGATCTCACTCTTACCTATCATCCTACAAAAGGGTTTTGCAAACTAGTAAATCTAACTATATATTTTGTGTTGCACATGAAAACAGCTATGTTATATTTTTCTGAAAAAATTAGGAACAATTTTTTGTGCGTGAAAGGTTTAACCCTCTTAATCTTATCCAATTTTAAAACAATTTAGAAGTTTAGAAACTAGATTCAGAGCACTACAATTCTTATTCTTTTCTCAACTCCTAGTTTTTAGTGCATGACCTTCAAATATCTCTTTGAAGTTCAAGTTTACTCGTTTTCAGAAGAAAAAAGGTGGCCACTTATACCCCCTTTTTGTTCACCATCTTGGTGCACTTACCCAGTTTGGTACTATTTTTTTATTTTTTCTAAAGATTTTAATGAAAATATAAAAATATAATAATATCTTAATGATAATTTAATATTAATTACACTATCATAATATATAATAATAATTAAATATTAATTACAATAGAATAATATAATAAATTTTAAAATGAAATTTAATGTACAAATATGACATCTTTTGCATACTTTACCTATATTCTTTTATAGATAGGCATGTTACTTGTAGATACTTACATGATAAAAATTTATATATTATGAGTTGAACACTTAAAATCTATTTATGTTGATTTTTTGATATGAGTATAAGGTGAGTTGGATGATTTGTGACCTTATTTTATTAGTTTTTTTCTTGTCATATAGTGTTAATGCTGATTGTTGTTCTTTTTAATGTTTTAAATTATAGTCTTAAGTCGACTCTAAGGGCTAAAAGAGAAATATTTAAATTTTTAGGAGCCTTCTTGTATTTTTATGAAAATTCACGTATTTGGCTCATTTAAAGATGGGATTTTGAAGGCATTATCTTGGTCTTAAATATTGTACACTCTAATTATTGAGATGAAATAGATTGTATTTTTTATTTTAAAATATAATTTTATTTTATTTTAAAAATAGTAGTTTTTTAACACACATTTTATTAGATTTAAAGATTAAAAAATTAATTAAATAGGAGCAAATTGTTAAAAATGCTCATCTTATTATTAATTAATTTAGTCTAATAAAATCATAATTATTTTAAGCCATAATTTTGTAATGAGATATTTAATTAAAATATTAAATTTATCTTGATCTATGCAATACTCATTAATATATATATATATATATATATATATATATATATATATATATATATATATAATTTTATAATTTTTAAAGAAATAGTTTAAATAATTAAATTGTGTAGTTTTATACGATTACTAAAGTATTTATATTTTTAATTATAGCTTAACTCTAAGAGATAATTTCATCTTCTTTATATATATATGTGTGTGTGTGTGTACATACATGCATATACAGATATATATGTATATATATATACACCTATACATACATACATATATATACATACATATATGTATGTATACATATATGTATGTATATATATATGTATGTATATATAGTATAATGTTTTATATAGAGAGAGGGAGAGAATAGTATAATGTTTTAAATATTGTACCAAATATTTATGATATTCATTAGTCAAAATAAAATTGCCATCTAAATCAACTAGTCAATCTACAAAATTACTCATCTAACAAGTTATTTGGTCATTAATATTTAACAAATATTTATTAAAAAAAGTAAACTTAATTTCAACTACATTATGAATATCTTAATATCCAACTCAAAATCAACCAATCAATTCATGAAATATTTTTACTAATGAATTATTTCTTCATCAATATTCAACAAATATTTATCCTAAGGAATGAGCTCAACTTAACTATACTAGTCATAATTGTATCTAGCACAAATTGAACCCGAAGCTAATGTGGCATAACAAATCATTTTGATTGAATCAATAAAATTGTGATACATATGGCTTGAAAGATTATATTGATCTCAAACTAAAATTTGATATACCTCTGATGAGTATGTCATAACTTATCTATTGGCTAGCCAACAAATACCAATATTACAATACTACTAGCGGTTAGGTGACATTTGTTAAAATAATGAAATCCTAAGATTATAAAAAGATATAATTTAACTTTGAAACATTAATTATATCTTCCAATCATATGTATTATCTAATCAAATATAATACAATATTGATTTTTTATGAGTCCAACTTGCTGGTTAGATATTATCTAACAATCGTTTTAAGACACTTAATAAAATAATGAAATAAAAAATTATAAAATAATATAATTTGATTTTGAAAAATAAGTTAGGCCTTGCAGTCAAATGTATCATCTAATCAAATATAACAATTATAAAAGAACATAATTTAACTTTGAAAAATAAATTAGATCTCACAATCATATTATTATCTAATCTAATATAACATGATATTAAATTTTCATGAGTACAACTTGTTGAACAAATATCATCTTGCAATCACTTTGTGGCAATTACTAAAATAATGAAATCTAAAATTATAAAATTACATAATTTGACTTTGACAAATAAATTAGGAAATTAATAACCAGCTCTTCCTAATAAGATTATGTGTATGTTTTTGCATCAACATTTTAGATCACGTTGGATGATCCATCATTTGACTTTGACAAATAAATTATGTCTTTCAACCATATATTATCTAATCAAATGTAACATGATACTCTACTTTAATCGCTTCCAACTTGGTGATAGATGTTGCCTTGCAATCGCAGAGTCACTTTCTCTCCTACGCTAGTTTGGAATTTGTCTCCTAGAAATTTGTGAAAAGCATTACCTGGATCGCACAAAATGTGAGAAACCCCACATCCCTACTGAGGAAAGGAAAATGCATGGAAATGAAGACCACCGACTGTCGGGTGGATGAATGTCAAATGCCGTAGATCATGCTCAAACCGCACTTGACTATGTACTTATCAGGCACTTACCCCGTTCATTCTGAATGTCTTTGGTAATGGAAATGCATTGAATAGTCGTTTCCATTGATATCCAGAGGAAGAAAGGGCTATTTAAACGTTAGGTAGGTCGAATTGCATTTGTTGTGGGTGGAGAATAACATAAGAGTACGTGGTGTTGGCCAGACCATTCCTTTCAAATTCCCTGAGTTTATAACATCCCATAATGACAGCAGTTCTTCATATGGATAGAAGCCGCAGTCAGCCATTGGCACAGTCGATTAATGTCATGAAAGCATGTGAGTTTGGGAGCATTTCAGAGGTGAAAAGGGAACTGAAGAAGCTATTGCTTCTTGTCACCCAAGACAAGGAGGATTGCAGCCCTGAAGTTTATGACGAGATCTGTGACAAGGCACAGGCATTGAAGAAGACTAAATGTCGTAAACCCTCTCCCTCCAAATTCAGATCGTTTTCTGGACAGTTGGATTCAATTCCTGTGCCGGACATTTTTCAATGTCTCATATCGTTGGACCTTATGAGAGATCCCGTCATGATTTCCAATGGGGAGGTAATTTGTTTTGGCCTGGTGCTCAGAATTCGCACTTAGATTTCATGCCTTGTTTTCCATACAAGTTTGGAATGTAGATTTCTACTGCTGATTTGCATTTTCTAACCAGCTAGTAATTGGGAAACTTCAGCAGATTGAGTAAAATCAGATAACGTCTGATTTCTTACCTGCTTTTACCAGCTTTAACAACATCAATAAGCAGAATCACAATTTGTCTATTGTACGTAATTTTAGTTGTATAAGTCTCTTTGACTGAAAACCAAAGACTGTGAGGTGTCTGTTGCATAAGGTTGTTTAAGACATGAACCCCACCTCTCATTTTTTATGATGTCTGTTTCATAAGTTGTTTAAGACATGAATCCGACCTTATAACTCATCTTTTATAAGGTTTGGACCTTGCATTTAACAAGATTTCTTTATTTTAAATTCTCTCTATTTTAAATTCATCCCTCGCAATGTATATTTGGTTTAGTCTGTTACTGGCTTACATGATTGTTTTCCTTTTTAATTTTTCATATTGTTTTGTGAAGGGTATCGTGTAGCTGATAACTTCAATTTTTATAGACATATGACAGGCCATTTATTGAAGCATGGCTAGATTCAGGGCACTGCACATGTCCCAAAACGCAAGAGTTCCTACCACACTTGATATTGACTCCAAATCATCTTGTTCGAACGATAATTGAGCAATGGTGCCACTGGCAGGGGCTACAACTTAAAACTTCTCTCACAAATTCCAACCCCAATGGCAGTGAAGTTATAACACACAAGGATCGTAACTATTTGAGTGCATTGGTAAGAAAACTCTCAGGGGAGCGTCAGTCAGAACAGAGAGAAGCTGCCCGGGTGCTCAGGGCTCTAACGAGAAAGCAGTCATTATACAGGGCTCATCTTGTTCGAGAAGACCAGGTGATACCAGCATTGATTCATTTGATGAGGAGCCCTGATAAAGAAACCCAGGAGCACGCAGTAACCACATTGTTAAATATGTCCATTCTCAATGCAAACAAGAAACTGATTGTGGAAGGAGGAGCTGTGCAACCCATGGTAGAGGTTCTAAAACATGGTAGCATGGCAGCCAGAGAGAATGCAGCGGCAGCTCTGTTCAGTTTATCTGCAGTAGAAGACAACAAGATTGTGATTGGTGGGTCTGGTGCCATACCCCCATTGGTGGAGCTTCTAAGTCATGGCAGTTGGAGGGGCAAGACTGATGCTGCCTCTGCACTCTTCAATTTGTGCATAACTCGAGGAAACCGAGGAAAGTGCGTACGGGCTGGCGTGGTGCCCATTTTGGTGGAGCTAATGAAGAATGGAGGGGAAGAAGAAGAGGAGAAGAGCATTTCAATGGCGGATGAGGCATTGACCATTCTGGCCCTTGTAGCTAGGAATGAGGAAGGTGCCACAACCATTCGGAATGCCGGTGCCCTTCCTTTGCTTATCCAATATGTGGAGCATAGCTCTCCTCACAACAAAGAGAATGCAATGACGATACTGTTCTTACAGTGCTCTAGGGATCCTGCATATCTGAATGAGGTGAAAAATATTGGGGAAGGCGATGGGTATGTGGCATTGCTAGATCTTAGCATCAATGGGACGTCTAGAGCTAGGCGCAAGGCCTACCTCTTATTAAACCAGATGCATAAACATGTATCTAGGGAGTGAATATGATGCAAAACACTCACCTCGCCACTTTATTTCTTTTTCCACACGCAGTTAGAAAGTTTATTTTATTTACGTCAAATTATGCTCGTCATATATGTATCTTATGGTCCAAAATTAACTTTAAAAAGTAATCTTTTATATCTTATATAAAACTACCAATGGCATCTTGGTATGCAATGGATATGTCGAAGAGGTAAGGAAAGTCAATTAGGGAAAAAACTGATCTATTTTTGCATAAATTTGTGTAGTACATGAGGTCAATTCATAGGCCATTTACAAACTGATGTTGTTTGTACAACAAAGGTCTCAATGGAGAAATGATAGCTTCAAATCAAGCATGCATCGAATTACAAATATCAATGATAATTGAAACAAAATCTTTGAATTAAGAAGATAATCAATTTTTATTACCAATAGACTAATGTTATGTTTGCAATAGGGTGAGAGGGAGAGAAAGGTAGACATATGGATAGAAAGAGAGAGTTATGTATGTATGTATGTATGTATGTATGTATACATATATACATACATACATATTGTAGACACTTAACTTTCGTTAATTAATTTCATCAAAAATCTCTTTTGGTTGCCTATATTAATTAAATTATTTAATTGGTTATGGCATCCCTTCTAGCTAAATTAATTTAATTAATCAAGTCATGCCTGGTTAATTGCTTAATCTTTTAATTATCACCCTATCCTTCTTCTACTAAATAAAATAAATAGTTATTTTATTTAGTTCATGTCCCTTTTCTTCCTTTTCTTTGAATTTAAGAAATTCAAATAACTCCTTTTGGTCACATGTCTCCTAACTCTAACCTTCTTCTAACCTCCCATCTAGCCTAACCAACCACCTAACCCAAGGGTTATAACCAACCATATCCACATCATGTGCACATTCTCTATTTTATTGAATTATGAAAAAGAAATTAATTTTGGGTGGTTATCTCCCAAATTGACATTTCTTTGGTTAAACTTGTCGTGCCTTGCAATGACACTTTCCCTCTTAGAGGATACTTGTCACTTCTTGCATTGCCAATTGTCCTCAATTGAGACAAGTGGCATCTTCTCAAATCTTCTCTCATCTTCATCAATGTCTATTTAATCCGCGCATTTTCTTGCACAATCAACCCACTTTCATTTAATCGTATCATCGTAATGCCAATTTAGCTACTCACATCCACTCACTTTTGCATCCATTTTAGTTTATTTTTGCACATGCAACTATCATGGAGTGTCTTCAAGCAATCATGGGATTGTATAATCAACCACACATCCAATCGAAGGACCATCAAATTGAAGGGTTGTTAGTTTGCATTTTTACTTGCTTACTTTTCATCTAAATCTAATTTCCCTTCTTGAATGACCTTATCTTGAGCACGTTTGATTGATTTGTGTTTGGCTTAGATTGTTAGCTTAGTGTTTCAATCATTTTATTTGCACACATTTATGGCATGTCTGGTGGGACCCACTTCATGAGTCATTCTCACATTTTTTTATTCTATAAGTGCATAGTTTTGTAGATTTCAAATGCTTCTAGGCAAAAACACAAGATTTTTCAGTCGACTTCTGCTTTGGCAGAAGTTAGTTTAGGTCTAGCTCAATTTTCAGAAATAGCAGGATTGAACTATTAAACAATGAGAACGTATTCCTACAACAGCAAAGACTGTATGGGTGTGTGCACAAAGATGGTGCTCAGAAAAGTGGACACGACCCAAAAAAAACTTGGAAAAACAGGCAGTGCATACGCGGTTTTAAAATTTCAAATTCCAGCGTACGCGCTTAGGTTTGTTCTTCTCGAGCCTAGAAAAGGTTGTGCATGTTAGGATTCCCACAGATACTGAGAGGGGGGGTGAATCAGTATCTAACCGGTAATTAGAATTTCTCAACTTAAAACATGCATAACATATTATAACAGTGTACTGGTATGCAAGAAATAATGCAATAAACAGAATTAAAAGCATCCACATGAAAAGCACACCATGACACAAGGATTTAACGAGGAAACCCAGTGTGGGAAAAACCTCGGTGGGATTTGTGACCCACAACATTCACTTACTGGCCAATAAGAGAATATTACTTACAAGAGCGGTCTGCACATGCAGGAAGGCCAACTGTCTAGAGCTCACTGCTCAATGGGAAGTCTCACTGACTTAGAATGTGGATTATACAAATCCAACATCTTGTACTAGTTTACAATAGCATCTATAATGCCTGATCCAGTACCGGTTTCTGCTTTGTTCTTTACATAAAACCTTTAACCTATATTTCGCATAATAGGTCTGCCTAATATCTTCCTTTTTCCACTTCCTTCCCTTACAAAATGTCTACAATGATCTCTCTTATATATAAGAGTCATTTTACAACTTTCCAAGTCGGCTTACAAAGTTTTTACAATAATAAACAAAATATAGTATATCAAAAATCTTGTCGGCCTATGTGTCGGTATGCTTCCTTTCTTTGTGTTGGTGCCGGTGGTCTGGGTGCCGGTGTAGAGTGTGATCTGTTGATGTCGGTGAACTATCTTGCCGGTGTAATGCCTTGTTGGTGCCATAGGATTGTAAGGTTTCCATCAATGACAAAACCTTCAATCACCTACAATGTCTCATTGGAGTGTGCATATGCCAACAATTTCCCCCTTTGGCATTGATGGCAACACTCATGAGAAATTTCAAAAGTGTATCCAAAAATGTGAAGTCCAAAAAATGTTACGAAAAATGTGTGCTCCCCCTGAGCATATGATTCATGTGATATTGAATTTTCTCATACCACTACTCCCCCTTTGGCATCAATGACAATGGTTGTCAAGATGTCAGTAGAGTTTGTAGTTTCAACCTTGTAACTGGATGGTTACAATTTGAAATAGATCTGCCAAAATCAAGTTTATACTCTCCATAAATTTCTTACTATCTCTTATTGTTGTCTCTGTTCTTTTAACTGTATCGGTGAGGTGCTGCATATGCTCTACCGGTGTTTTCTATCCCTGTATCAGTGCCTCAGATATTTCCTTCCGCAATGATGCTAGATAGTCCAATCTTGGACTCATTTTTAGTCTCAGATGCTTTGCCTTATTCACTATTCTCTCCTTTTCTCTTTCTAACTTAAGTAACTCTTCCTCAAAATTTGTTATCCTTTGCTCAAAAACTGATAATGTATTAGGTGAGTTAACAAAATTATCAGAAAGTTTATTGATTTCATCCTGTACCTTGCTTATCTTCTTACCTATGTCTACTGTCAAAAAGTTTGTCTTGCAGGTGTCTTTGTACAGAGTTTTGTATTCCTTTAATAAGTTACACAGTTCTAGTAGAAGTGTGTCAAATTCTCTAGTACACTTCTTTACCTGATCTTCAAAAAAAAATTGCTTTTCAATTTCTACCTTGTCCTTCAATGTCTCTTCCTTTATTTTCTCAATAGTCATTGTGTTCTCAGTGATGTATTTACACAAAGTATCAAGTTGTCCTAAAGAATCTTTATTGTCTATATTACAGTTAGGAGCAATTACCTTCAAAATTGAGATTGTGTCATCTATAGCTTTATAAGCCTGTGAACTACAATCTGTTATCCTTTTGATTGAATCCAAAAGTACTTCAGTTACATTTGTTGATTTGTGGCCTGCTGAGGAGGAACCAACATTCTAAATTCCGCCGGTGGAGGAAGTAACCAAGCTTGTTGTGACCTCTGGTAGGTCTATTTGTGTTTGCATTTCCTTAAGCAATGGTTTGTGTACTTCTCTTATTGTCGGTTGTATTATTTCCTCATGAACCTGTTCCAGAGCCTTTTGCTCTTCTTGTTGCTCTATTTGTTGCACTGTCTCAGTCTGAGTTTCTGCCTATTGCTCTTTGTCATCTATTGGTTTCTCTTGTTTTTTATCAGTTTGCTCAGCTACCGATGGCTCACTAGCCATGTCTGTCTTACCAATTGTATCTTTATCTACCACAATGTTGATCTTTTGTGTATCAACATCTACTGTGTATAAGACTTTAGGATTAGGATTGACATCCTCTACATCCATACTTTCAACTGCTGGTTGATCTTCTGTAGTTTTTGTTACCGATGATGTAAAAGGAGGTGGGGGTAAGTTGTCTTTTACTTTGATACTTGGAGGTCCACCAACCTTTCCTTTTCCTTTGTCTCTCTCCTTCTAATATACCTTTATTGGTTTGGGGTTTCTATATTCTTCCTGTTTTTCTTTCTCAACTAGGAATATATCCCATGCATTTTATGTTTCTTCAGTCACCTCATTGACTCTTCCAACCATTAATGTAATGTGTTGGTGTGCAGTAGAGAATACTAACTGGTTGGATTCAACAATTAAATCATCAATTTCTTTAGGTGAGTTCACTGGATAAACAACTAGTAGCTTTTCTATCTTGATTTTCTTATCAAGCTCTATAAAAGCTTGTCTCCTTGCTTCCAGTCTTTTGAACAGTTCATCTGGTACTTCATCTACAACTTTCATCAAAAATTTCTTATACATGTCCATATGCAATATAACACTGTTTTCTACTTGTTCTTTTTCATCTGCAGTCAGAGTGTCATAAAATTTCTCTATATTCTTCAGTTTCCCTTCCTCTGTAATTTCATTCAACAGTATGTCAAGAGGGGCCAAATTTTGTTTTGTTCTCTTCTTCTTTTTGGGTGTCAGTTTCTTCTTTGGTGTAGTCTTTTTAACCGGAGATATTACTGCTTGTTGTTTCTGTCTTGTCCTCCTAGGTGAGGGTGTGGTTGCCGGTGAGGGAACTCTTTTCCTTACAACTCTTTTGAAAGTTGCAGACATGTCACTCTCCGAAGAAGTGCCTACCGGTGATAGGTGAGTCTCAGTCTGTAGAGTTCTGAGCTCATCCTCAGTGATGCCGGTTTGCTTTAACACATCTTCTTTAATAGCTTTTGCCTGTCTAGAGCCTCTTCTCACAACTGCCTCAACCTTTTTCACTCTCTTCTTAGATTGTTTTTGTTTTTCTATGGTCTCAGCACTACCAAATACTTCTTCCTTTGGTTCGTTTGGAGCTTCCAGAAGTGCTTTAGCATAAGTCTCAATTATATGATCATTTGTCTCATAGCCCATCTTTGTTACCCAGATTGTTCTTGGGATGACTGCTCCCATCCAAATCTCATCCTTTTTTATTACAAAACATATATTGTCCTTATATTTGTCAACAATCTTTTGTGATAATCTGATTCTCTTCTTCATTTTGGCCTTAAGTGCTTGAAAGTAATCATGGATATTGTTTTCCTTATCTTCTCCCATATTGTTGAATAGTTCTGTCAATTGTTTTCCTACCAGTATATCAAATCCAAGTTCTTTGTAGCCTATACTGGGAACCTGTTTGGTTATATGTAGCATCAAACATACTAGAAGATTTCCAAACCTAAAAGTTCCTTTCTTATCCTTCTTAATATTGCCTAGGTTGTCAATTAACTCATCCTTCAACCACTCACATATATCAATCTTTACATTATCTGTGATCATGTCATAAGCACTCTTAATGCATAAACTTGAAACTGAATTGAGTCTATTTGCATGAGTTGCCTTATACCCTAATATCATGTTGATAAACCTTACATTGGTGTCAGTTGCATCATTGACTCTTAAGGACCTTTTATCAGATGTAGCACCAGTTAGCTTAGTAACTAGGTCATTTGAGACCACCTTGGTTTTGTCTGGCCTTTTACCGGTGGTCAGTAACCCTGTGACAGCTTTCACAACTTCCTTGGTGATTTTGTGAATTGCATCTAACCAGAAAAATTCACCATGTACCCTGCTTAATACTATCCTAATCACATCCTTGGGAAATTCAGGAATGCAAAGGATTTCAGTAAATCCTAGGGTTTCAATGATTTTATGTTCCGGCTTCACATTTCTGGAATTATCACATATGACAGATTTATACATAGTTTTGATCTCTTCATCTCCCAATTCCTCTATGTTACAGTGAATGTAAATTCTAGGGTCTTCAACATAAACAACTCCTTTTGGTATTTGAGAGAAAGCACCTACATTGTCATCTTTCTTTGCTACCTCGGGAACTAGTTGAAATACGGACCTAGAGCATTTTATAACCTCGACTACAGTAGGGTTTTCTATATATTCAAGTGCAGAGGTGGATGCCATGATGATAAAAACCTTTTTCTATCTTGGATGGATTGATTGCTTGAAGTGCTTCGCCTCTTTGCTTGGAATTCCTTAGCTCTGCAAATTTTGCGCTCTACGAATGTTTGAAATCACGGTGAAATGAAATGGAGCCAAAACCACAAATTTATAGTGTTTATTTGCCATCTACCACATTTAATGCATGTCGGTTAAGTATTCACTTAACATTGTCTGCCGATAATGAAGTAATTTCCAACTTCTCATCTCTAACCGAGGGAATAATAGCACATGTGTCATTAGATTGCCAAACCCTCAAGGAAACTTTCTTCAATTTATTGAAGAACTTCCTACCAGTGGAGCACTACTCTGTCCTATCGGTGAAGCATCACTCTGTCCTGTCGGTGAAGCATTGATTGGTTCTACCGGTGGAGGAGTATTCCCAACATTTAGATCAGCTTTTCTAATCCATTGTTTTGAGAATTCTTGCTTAACCTCTTCAACTTTTTCTTTACCTTTCAGGCTAGAACTTTTGTTGTCTACCGGTGATCCTTTACTTCTATAGAATTTTGCAATATGCCCAATCTTGTTACATGCATAACAAATCACATTATTCTTCTGAATAGCTTTCCCATAACCTATGCCGGTTTGTGTTCTGCATTGATTAGATAAATGTCCAAATCTTCCACAAACATAACATCTCACATTCATTCTGCAATTTTCAGAGTTGTGACCAACTTTGTTGCATTTTGAACATTGATCAATGGGTGTGTTGATATTTTGATAATTTCTAGATCTACATTCATTTTCTCTATGACCATACTTATTATAGTTAAAGCATTTTTCATTGAATTTATAAGCATTAGGTTGCCTTACCGGTTTGCTGTGATCCTATGTGTTTGCAGTATCAGAGCTTTCACCAACTTCAAAGCCAATTCTAGAAAGGTCACCTTTAGGTTTTTGATTCTTCAGCAAGTTACCAAGTTCCTCTGAGCTTTTCTTGAATTTTTCTTTATGTTGATTTGCAGTTTCTAGTTCTCTTTCTAAGACTTCTTTCTACCTCATCAATTCATTGGAGTCATTATGAGTGTGCATCAGATCTGTCTTCAATAAATCATTTTCATAGCTAAGTCTTGTGTTCTCATTTGCTGCATCACTTAGTCTTATGGTCAATTCTTCTTCATTCTTCTTCCTATCTTCAATTTCTTTACAAAATCTCATAGTCATATCCTGCATCTCATTCTTTGTTGTTATGTTCTCCAGTTTCAGCTTGCTTAACATATCATTAAGTGATTCCTTTTCATCATTCTCATTTTGCATCTTTCCACAAAGTTCTCTTCTCTTATTTCTTGCAATAGTAAGATTATCTTGAAGTGCTTGATTGATATCCTGAGCTGCTTTTAGATCATCTTCTAGTTTGATATTTTTCAATTTTTCTGTGTCATAGTCTGAGAGAGCTGCTTCAAGTTGCTTCATCAGATTTTCCATCTTTACCGATGTCAAGATCTTCCTCAAGCTATTAGGGTTCTGAAAATAGAGGACCAGGCTCTGATACCAATTGTTAGGATTCCCATAAATACTGAGAGGGGGGGGTGAATCAGTATCTAACTGGTGATTAGAATTTCTCAACTTAAAACATGCAGAACATATTATAACAGTGTACTGGTATGCAAGAAATAATGCAATAAACAGAATTAAAAGCATCCACATGAAAAGCACACCATGACACAAGGATTTAATGAGGAAACCCAATGTGGGAAAAACCTCGGTGGGATTTGTGACCCACAATATTCACTTACTGGCCAATAAGAGAATATTACTTACAAGAGGGGTCTACACATGCAGGAAGGCCAACTGCCTAGAGCTCACTGCTCAATGGGAAGTCTCACTGACTTACAATGTGGATTATACAAATCCAATATCTTGTACTGCTTTACAATAGCATCTATAATGCCTGATCTAGTACCGGTTTCTGCTCTATTCTTTACATAAAACCTTTAACCTATATTTCGCATAATAGGTCTGCCTAATATCTTCCTTTTTCCGCTTCCTTCCCTTACAAAATGTCTACAATGATCTCTCTTATATATAAGAGTCATTTTACAACTTGCCAAGTCAGCTTACAAAGTTTTTACAATAATAAACAAAATATAATATATCAAAAATCCTGTCAGCCTCTGTGCCGATATGCTTCCTTTCTCTGTGCCAGTGTTGGTGGTTTGGGTGTCGGCATAGAGTGTGATCTGTTGATGCCAGTGAACTATCTTGCCGGTGTAATGCCTTATCGGTGTAATGCCTTGCCGGTGCCATAGGATTGTAAGGTTGCCATCAATGACAAAACCTTCAATCACCTACAATGTCTCATTGGACTGTGCATATGCCAACAACGCGTACGCACTGCTTTTAGGAAACTGAGCGTGTACATGCTACTTATAGGAAAATGAGCACGTACGCACTAATAATCCAAATAAAACCGCGTACGCGGTGCCTGGTAAAAAAAGTTTTTAAAAAAAATAGGGTAAGCATTTTTTACTTTGTTTTTTTCCCATTTTCTAACCTAAACCGCAAACGGAGTGCTAAATTTGTCCTCCAGGCTATGGGTCAAGGTTAGTTTTTGTTTATTTTTATCTTTCTTTCTGGTTTATGCAATTTGTTTTACATTTTGAATTTAATTTCATTAATTTTGATTAGGTTTTTTTAGTTTTTGTTTCAAAAACCAAATTCTTCTAATCCAGAACAAGAACAACCAAATGAACCTCCTAAAAACCCACAAGAACAACCAAATGCACCTCCTAAAAACACACAAGAACAACCCCCAAATCCTCCTTTTGACTCCACAGCCGAAACACAGGAAGAATTAATTAATCAATTAGGACAAAATACATCTAAAATCAATAGACTAATTGTAAAATTGAAAACTTCTAAACTTGACCATCATCAATCCCTCACCACTAGGCTAGAAACATTAGCTAGTGGTTCCATAGTTGTTTCCACAGATATTACCAAATCGGGAAGCTTTAGGGATAGGTGTCATCAATTCTATGCCAATGGGCTATCATACGATGGAGTTAAAAACAAAAATATTTCTAAACAACAAATATGTGCCCTTTTTGTTGACCCCAAAACTGGTCAGTCATTACCTCCTAATGAAAAAAGGTCTCCCATACATTAGTGTACCAATGTGAAGATGAAGAATCTTTTTTGGCAGAGGTGGTGGATGGTCTTTGATGATCCACCTTGTAATAATTATGAGGTGCCATTATATTTTTTGAGAAAAATATATTGTGAGTTTGTGCTCAATGTGAGTAGAAATTATTTTGACATGAGAGAGTTTCATGGTAGAGGTGGTGGCTCTGCCCAAGATAGACCTAGAGCCCGTAGGCGATTAGCCACGGAGAGTCGTCGCCCCCTAGCACCCAAACCCAAGGTGCATCAGGTTGTCCCATTAGAGCTGAAAGAGTCGATGGAGCTACAGACTCTTCAGGCGGCCACATCATTGACTGGTGCCATCATCCAGCATGGGACATCATTAGCACACCCTATTGTATTGGATGATGAGCCGTTAGAGGGCAACAGAAAGCCCATCGAGCATATGTGTGTCAGTTGCTCGGGGATATGCTCAGGGATAGATGATGCAGCCGGTGCAAATGGATACTCATATCATCTATGCACGATTTGTGGTTGTAGATGTCAGGCTCACAAGGTTGAGGATGTCACGTTGACAGATGAGTTGATGGACATGGTGTTTGCCCATGAGCCATAGACACAGGTGTGTTGATTTGAATTCATAACATTTTATTTATCAGTCACTTTAATTTTGTAATTACATAAATGAATTTTTATTTATACATCGATTTAAATTGAGACAAATAATATGCATTTCAAGATGCAGTAGCGGTATCCCATACACCTCCCCCAGTTACCACAGCTGCAACTTCGACACCTGAGGTATAAATTTTGTAACATGTTAAAATAGAATAGTAAACTTTGAATTAAAAAAAATACAAGATATACTAACTATCTTTAATGCTTGGTCCAATTTCTGGTTTGTAGGTGTTGACAGGGGTCGAAATGTCCTAGATTGATGACATCACACTCTCAGTGATCGATTTTGGCCTACAAGGCTATACGGTATGATATTTTGTACAACTCTTTTTATGTATTTTTTTGATGGAATATGCAAGTCATTTCATTTTAGATTTTTAAAATTATGTTTAATTTATTATCTGTACTAATATCTCATGTTAATTTTGTGTTTTTAGGGTACCCCCTCCGCGTCTAGGGCTTGTCCTAAGAAAAAGAATTCCTTGAAGACGTCAAAACGTGTGAAGAAGGTAATTGAACACATTTTTAGTTGTACAATTGTTTGAAAATGTTTAAATCAAGTATTAGTTGGGGTTTGTAGATTGATTAGTGTTTTTTGTCTATTTTACATGTACAGTAGCCATTGAGCTTTGTGGATATGTTGAATGCACCTGATTCGCCCGCGGATCAAGAGAGGGCGGGGGTATGTATCTCTACTTTATTTTCTTGATTTCATGATTATATGCACGCATACATGTGAACTTGTGATATATTATAATCTTATAATTTTTTCATACAGGAAATATCCATACCTATTTTGTCAATGGCGAACCCTCCTCCTTGCATTGGAGAAGCATCTCAGGATCCGGTACACTTTTGTTTGATATGTAAAATTAATTGTTTTTAACCTTCAATACTTATCATTATATTAATTGTATTTAATGTTTGTACATTTTTTGTATAGGTAATAGCGTCAATTTCTACATCGATGGTGAACCATCCTCAGTCCATTGGAGAAGCATCTGAGGCACAGGTACGTCATTGTTCTCTATATTATACATTTTAAGTGTTTTTGATATATTTATGTTAGTACATTGTATTAATTGTACATTTAATCTATAATAGACTCCTTCGCAGTACGACCATAACATGGATCAATTTAAGTATGTCTTCAAGAAAACTCCTAAGAGTGACAAGGAGAGGAGAGCGAAGACATTAGCTCCTGGATCAGCCGATGAGGTAATCTACATTTCAATTGCAAAGGAATCAAAGTTAAATGCATAGTTATGATGTTAATTGTGAACTATTTTCTACAAAAGAATCCTAACTTGGCTTTTGAATTGTGGTTTTGCAGCCATCTACAGAACCGTGTACTGCGCCGAAGAGGCTTGATTTTGATGATCCACCACAAGTTTAGGATCATATAGTGTTAGTTTTGGTCATAGAATGACCAATACATGTAGATATATTCTACATTTTTATTGTATATCGATTTGGACATGGCATATGCCACATTTTTGTAATACTTGTATTGACTTGGCAGACATGTTATATATATAAATATCGATATTCGATCCAATAAATGCGTAATGAGTTCATTATTTTGTATTCATTGTATTTTGTGGTTGTCCTTTTATAAATTTAAATGAATATTTGCATATGTAATCAACAATATGAATATAAACAACAAAAATATGTGATATAAAGCATTGCAATCGTGGAATATGATTTGATAAAATTTCTAAAATGTTGAATTAACCCTACAAAACTCCTTGTATTCAGTTCATTATTGTGTATTCGCTGTATTTGGTGGCTACCCTTTTATAAATTTAAATGAATATTTGCATATGTAATTAACAATATGAATATAAACAACAAAAATCGACATTATGAATTTAAACAACAATGTGTTTGGTGCGAGAGCACCCTCACGCTCGCAATGGTCAAATTTTGTTCCTTGTGTGCACAAACCAATGTCGCGAGCACGTCCGGGTGGGTAGGTTTATGCTAGGCATGCCCCTATCATGCATCCCAAAGCACCAGAACGTCAAGAGTCATACCCTACCGGTGCGATCTCTCAAGTGCCCCAAGTCCAAAAAATTGTCAAAATTTGACGGACTATTTCTTCCAATCCACGACACATATGATCGATCTGTTTGATCTCGTGGGGTTGTGTGAGGCTTCTCTATAATGGCCTATCTTGCTTTTCGATGACTTGGAGCCATTTTCAATTAGTAGCATTTTTTCGCCTGCTCAAAAAATCGTCAGTTGCTTGCAAAGAAAAGTTGCAAGATTAGCTAGAATTGATTTTGTTCCTCGTGTGCACAAACTGACATCATGAGTGCATCTGGGTGGGCAAGTTTATGCTAGGCATTCCCCTATCATGCATCCCAAAGCACTAGAACATTGAGAGTCATACCCTACCAATGCGATCTCTCAAGTGCCCTGAGTCCAAAAAATTGTCAAAATTTGACAGACTTTTCTTCCAATTCATGACACATACGGTCAATTTGTTTGATCCCATGGGATCATGTGAGGCTCCTCTACAATGGCCTATCTTGATTTTTGACGACTCGGAGCCATTTTCAATTAGTAGCATTTTTTTGCCTACTCAAAAAACCGTTAGTTGCTTGCAAGGAAAAGTTGCAAGATTGGCTAGAATTGATTTTGTTCCTCGTGTGCACAAACCGACATTGCGAGTGCATCTGGGTGGGTAGTTTTATACTAGGCATGCCCCTATCATGAATCCCAAAGCACCAGAACGTCGAGAGTCATACCCTACCGATGCGATCTCTCAAGTGCCCTAAGTCCAAAAAATTGTCAAAATTTGACGGACTGTTTCTTCCAATCCACGACACATACGGTCGATCTATTTGATCTCATGGGGTTGTGTGAGGCTCCTCTACAATGGCCTATCTCATTTTTTGATGACTCCAAGCCATTTTCAATTAGTAGCATTTTTTCGCCTGCTCAAAAAATCGTCAGTTGCTTGCAAGGAAAAGTTGCAAGATTGGCTAGAATTGATTCTATTCCTCATGTGCACAAACCAACATCGTGAGCGCATCTGGGTAGGCAATTTTATGCTAGGCATGGCCCTATCATGCATCCCAAAGCACCAGAATGTCGAGAGTCATACCCTACCGGTGAGATCTCTCAAGTGCCCTGAGTCCAAAAAATTGTCAAAATTTGACGGACTATTTCTTCCAATCCATGACACATACGATCGATCTGTTTGATCTGATGGGGTCACATGAGGCTCCTCTACAATGGCCTATCTCGGTTTTCAATGACTCAAAGCTATTTTCAATTAGTAGCATTTTTTTGCCTGCTCAAAAAACCGTTAGTTGCTTGCAAGGAAAAGTTGCAAGATTGGCTAGAATTGATTTTGTTCCTCGTGTGCACAAACTGACGTTGCGAGCACGTCCGGGTGGGTAGGTTTACACTAGGCATGCCCCTATCATGCATCCCAAAGCACTAGAACGTCGAGAGTCATAACCTACCAGTGCGATCTCTCAAGCGCCCTGAGTCCAAAAAATTGTCAAAATTTGATGGACTGTTTCTTCCAATCCATGACACATACGGTCAATCTGTTTGATCTTGTGGGGTCGCGTGAGGCTCCTCTACAATGGCCTATCTCAGTTTTTGATGACTCGGAGCCATTTTCAATTAGTAGCATTTTTTCGCTTGCTCAAAAAACCATCAATTGCTTGCAAGGAAAAGTTGCAAGATTGGCTAAAATTGATTTTGTTCCTCGTGTGCACAAACTGATGTCGCGAGCGCATCTAGGTGTGCAGGTTTACACTAGGCATGCCCCTGTCGTGCATCCCAAAGCACAAGAATGTCGAGAGTCATACCCTACCGACGCAATGTAGAAGTTGCTTGACAACTTTTTTGACAATTTTTGCTCAAATTATATCCAGTCTCATTCTATGACCCCTATGACCCGATAATGACTCAAATAATTATCCATGATTATACAATAATCAAGAATGCTCATGATTGACCAGGGACACATCACATATACTCAAAACATAGTCACAAAACATTGACACACAAAATAGTCACAAAACATTGTCACATATTATTCAAAAATTTGCCTCTAAATATGGTCAAATCAGCTCTTGGCTATTTGATTATACAAAAAATTGTCTTACAAATAATCTCATGGGCTTTTATACAAAATTTGGCATTACAATATATGTGATTCAGCTCATCGCCATTTTAATATACAAATCATCTCATGGGCTTTTATACAAAATTTGGCATTACAATATGTGTGATTCAACTCATCGCCATTTTAATATACAAAATTTGGCATGTACATATGTACAAATCAGCTCATTGCCACTTAAATATACAAAATTATGCCCCTAAACGTGTAAAAATCAGCTCATGGGCATTTATATATACAAAAAATGAATATAGAACAATTCATTGATGATTTATACAAAATTCTCAAAATCATTCTACTCTGAACCGTAGAATCAATCAAGTGAGCCTTCAGGATCGGCTCTAACCCATATTGTGTCAAGTATTGCCTCGTGGTTAGATTCGCGAACTTTCCATAAAATCTTCTTATGAGGTCTACCACGATACTTCATCAAATGAATATTTGTTGCAACAACAAGGTTAAAGAAATGAAGAATATGTCTGTGTGTTTCAAAGTCCTTGAACAACCAAACATCAGAATTCTTGATAGGGTATCTCCGAAGCCATGTTCCTGTCATAAAAACAGACCCTATTGGGTACTCAATACCCTCTCCATCAATGATTGTGGTTGCCAATTTTATTTTAGGCTCAACACAACGACACAAATAGTAATTTGTTCCTTCTTCATTATTCTCTTCTGCAACAACTGCATACACATGACCTGCATTTTATAAAGTGTTAATTAATACCAAAAATAAAGTATGATGTACAACAAAATCAACCAAAAAGAATACTTGCAAAAAAATTAACTAAAAAAATCACCTAAATCCACTAGGTCGGGTACATGGTCAAAATCCACTGATGTCTCCATCTGGCTCAATTGTAGTGCTTTGGGAATTTGATATGAATCAATGGGAACCAATGGTCTACAAGACCATTTGTCAACCCACTCTTCTGATTCACATTCTTCCCACAAACAATGCATGCATGAAGAGCAAAAACATACCATCTGTCTCGTATAAATTACCAGTGAACTTGAATTTGAACTCATAAATGAGTGCATGTCACTCGATCTTGCAATTGTACAACAATCTAGATAGTTTTCAATGTTAGATTCAGTAATCAACCAAAAATATCTACGAACCAATGACGTGCCTAGATTACCTAGACCCATCGTAGACTTACACCATCGCACAATTTTTTCTGCATCTACCAACTCAGCACCACCTTCGTACTTCAATTCTTCCCTAGCTAGGGCTCTTTTCACACATGCTCCTACACCATCATGCTCTCCCTTACCATGTCCAGCCTCAGTGAAATTCCAAAAATGTTGTACACTGCTTGTCACATGCATCCTTGTCAGCCAATAAAACATCCTTGCATTCTTGAATTGTGCGGTGCAATTATCTGACCATATTAAGTGTCGGTTGTATCGTATGTTCCTTTCCCTTAAACTATCATAGAAAAATTTAAAGCATCCTTGTACAAACTCCGATGAATGAGTACGATCATCACTTATGTAGAAGTGATACTCTCTTACAACCTTTCTATCCTCCTTTGTGCTATCATCTACATGCATGAATGCTAAGTGTACAAAAATAGAAACTTGTGTAGAGTGATAATACATGGATTGCACTTCATTTTAAGGTTGTAGTGTATAATTTTCAGCAAAATCAATGACAGAGACAATGGTGCCAATAGGAAATGTGTCCTTACACAACTTGAATTGCTCATCTAACCATCGAGCTCTATGTGTATGTATTATGTACTCATTAACTAGTTTCTCTTGAAACATTTTCATAAATTGAGCTACACATATATCATTTTTCACTAGCTCGCATCTCTTCAAATCTTTTCCATCTTTAACTCCATATGTGACTGTCTTGTATTTTCCGAAAGAAACTAGTTTTGTACCAATTTCATATGTGCTCTCCAAATGTATGCATCTTGGTAAACGTTGCAAACCACCACATATAGCACAAGAACCTTCCAAACAAGGCATCTTATAATAAATGCAACCATCATGTCTATTACATAACACACTTGAAATAAATTCTCTTGCCGACTTAGGAGGTGCTTGTATATTACATTCCTGCAAAACATCGTTAGTGTGCAAAGTAGAACAAATATGACGAAAAATATCATAATGCATGGAAAATTCAATATGCATCCTACAACAACACATGGTGCGTACATGTTTAATCTTAATATAAAAAGGTTTTGCCATTTCAAAAAATCTTTGAGAAATTTTTATTTGAGGAAACTTTTGAAGGAATCTTTCATTAAATTTAGTTTGAGTCATATCCAAATAGTGTTTTGCATGTGGCTCACAATTTTTAGACCCAATTCGCCTTCTAACAACATCTCTTTTGCTGGGCGATACTCTTGCGTTGTCATGCTAAAAAATTTCAATTAATGTTTTTAGTGCATCTACAACAACCTTGTCTTTGCGTGGTAGTCTACCCGAGAATACCCAAAGAGAATTATTGTTAGGTTCCTCTATTTGTTCTCGCCTTTTTAATTCTTTACTTAATGTTGTTCTACTAACGTTTAATGACTTACTTGTTTTGCTTATCAAACGATCTTTTTTTATTTTCTTGCTCATTATGGTTGATGTAATGACACGTCAAGTAGCATTAGAATATTTACTATGTGATTTTGAACCAATAGATTGATATGCATCAAATATATTTCTGACAATAGTTCTTTCATTGTTACTTTCAGATGATCTTAGGCCTAGAATTTTCATTGTCTCTCTAAAATTCAAATTTTTAATCATTTGAACAATTAATTGACATCTTGCGATTTGATTTAAGTTTTTAAAATAGTTTTTCCATATTCTTTTAACCTTTCTCCTACAAGTTCGTTCATTCATTTTATTGGGCATTGACTTCAATATATTCTCATTATTGTCAATTAGATACTTCGGTTTCCTACAAATGATTCTAGGAGGTGTTAACATCGGTGCATTATGTACATTCAATTCATCAAGTAGAGAAGGTGTAATATGTTCATCATTTAATTGATTATTCAAAGCGGTATCTTCTTCAATTACATTAGGTTCAAACGGTAAATTATCAAATGTTTCTTCTTCAATTGCATTAGGTTCAAATGGTAAATTATCAAATGTTTCTTCTTCAATTGCATTAGGTGCATTATATTCATTTGGTAAATCGAATTGAGATGTTGAGGTTGACATACCTTCTTCTCCCATTGTTCTTATGTCACACAATTTCTTCATACGCTGCCTTTGCCTTTCCTTTTGAGCCTCTCATCGTTCCATCGTTCCTCGCTTGTTCTTTCCCATGGTTGAGATCGGTTGACCTAAATAGAATCATATTACATATATATGTAAAGAAAAGTTCAAAAATAAATAAATAACCATAAGTATGCATCTTATCACTATTTTTTGGAATCAAACTATTAAACAATCACAATTTAATCATTTCAAACCATGCAAAAACAAAAAACTAATAAAAATAACAATTCAATCATTTGAAATCATGCAAAAACAAAAAATTCACTTACTTTTATGTATAAAACAGTGATAAAAGTGCAAACACAGTTCCAGTGGGGCCTCCAACGACCTCAAAAACTTCTTTTGAGATCGTTGAGGCTCTTGGGCAACTAAAACTATGTCTATAAACTACGTACGCACTACATTGATAACCACGTACGTGTTGTTAGACCATAAAATGTTGACAAGCCCAACAGTATTCTTTTCTCCCATTCTGGGCTGATAAGTAGCACGTATGCGCTACTAAGCCTAAAAATGTTATCCCAAGGTATCGAATAATGGGAATAGTACCCCATACGCGCTTATGAGTAATAAGTACCACGTACGCGCTACTAAGCCTTACAAAAGTTATGGAAGGGGTATGGAGGAAGGGAGAGGGAGAGAGGGAGAGAAGAGGGGGGGAAGGGAGAGAGAGGGAGAGGAGAGGGGAGAGGGAGAGAGAGGAAAGAGGGGAGGGAGAGGAGAGGGGAGAGGGAGAGAGGGAGAGGAGAGGGGAGAGGGAGAGAGAGGGAGAGAGGGAGAGAACATGGGGGGAAGGGAGAGGTAGAGGGAGGGAGAGAGGGATAGAAGAGGGGGGAGGGAAGGGAGAGGGAGGGAGAGGAGAGGGGAGAGGGAGAGAGAGAGAGAGAGGGAGAGGAGAGGGGAGATGGAGAGAGAGGGAGGGGAGAGGGGAGAGAGAGAGAGAGAGAGAGAGAGAGAGAGAGAGAGAGAGGGAGAGAGGGAGAGAACATGGGGGGAAGGGAGGGAGAGAGGGAGAGAAGAGGGGGGAGGGAAGGGAGAGAGAGGGAGAGGAGAGGAGAGGGGAGAGGGAGAGAGAGGGAGAGAGGGAGAGGAGAGGGGAGAGGGAGAGAGATGGAGAGGAGAGGGGAGAGGGAGAGAGGGAGAGAGAGGGAGAGAACATAGGGGGAAGGGAGAGGTAGAGGGAGGGAGAGAGGGAGAGAAGAGGGGGGAGGGAAGGTAGAGAGAGGGGGGAGGGAAGGTAGGAGAGGGAGATAGAGAGGGAGAGAGAGAGAGAGGAGGGAGAGAGGTAGGAGAGAGAGAGAGAGAGGAGGGGGGTGGGAGAGGGAGAGAGAGGGAGGGAGGAGAGAGGAGAGGGAGAGGGAGAGGGAGGGAGAGGAGAGGGGAGAGGGAGAGACGGAGAGACGGAGAGAACATGGGGGGAAAGGAGAGAGAGAGAGAGAGAGAGAGAGAGAGAGAGAGGAGAGAGAGAGAGAGAGAGAGGGATAGGGGGAGAGACAAAGAGAGAGAGAGGAGAGGAGAGGGAGAGAGAGAGAGGGAGAGGAGAGGGGAGAGGGAGAGAGGGAGGAGAACATGGGGGGAAGGGAGAGGTAGAGGAGGGAGGAGAGGGAGAGAAGAAGGGGGAGGGAAGGTAGAGAGAGGGAGAGAGGGAAGGAGGGAGAGGGAGAGACAGAGAGAGAGAGACAGAGAGAGAGAGAGAGAGAGAGGAGGGGGTGGGAGAGGGGAGAGAGAGGGAGAGAGGAGAGGGGAGAGGGAGAGAGGGAGAGGAGAGGGGAGAGGGAGAGAGGGAGAGGAGAGGGGAGAGGGAGAGAGGGAGAGAACATGAGGGAAGGGAGAGGTAGAGGGAGCGAGAGAGGAGGGAGAGAAGAGGGGGGAGCTAAGGTAGAGAGAGAGAGAGAGAGAGAGATGAGGGAGAGAGAGAGAGAGAGAGAGAGAGAGAGAGAGAGAGAGAGGGGGGGGGTGGGGGGAGGGGGAGAGGGAGAGAGAGGGAGAGAGGGAGAGAACATGGGGGGAAGGGAGAGGTAGAGGGAGGGAGAGAATACATGATAAAAATCAAAGAGGAAGTTGTAGATAAGAAATAAATTCACTTACTTCTATAGAAGTGCAGACAGAGTTGCAATGGGGTATGGAGGGAGAGAAGAAGAGAAAGAGGGATGGGGTATGGAGAGAGAGAGAGAGAGAGAGAGAGAGACCTTGTATGTGTTTGAGAGGGGAGAGACGATACACTTACATGTGTATATATATGTTTAATATATTATATGTATATAAACATATTATAAACATCTTATATATTACTTATATTATATGTATATACACATATTATACATAGAATATCATATTATACAATAGCGTGTATGCGTTGTTTATAGTAAAGATAGCACGTACGCATTGTTTAAAGGGAAACAAGCGCATACGCGCTGCTTACACTATACATACCCTGTACGCACTTTTAAACCATAAGTACCCTATATGCACTTTTGACTCTTTAGGCTTGGAAATAGGCCTGAATGACAAAGCTATGGATTGGAAGTTTGATTTCCCTCCATTTCTCCTCATTTTTGACATGTTTTTATTTATCAACTTGGTTTATCAACTTTGTCATCATCGGGTTTACACTCATAAAGAGCATATTTCTAAAATTGCCACCATATTTTCACCCATCTTCTAAGCTTCTAACCATATAATTTTTTTTTTCAATTTGAACAACAATAACATATATTATTGAATTTCTTTTACTAGTGTCTCCATAGTTCTCACAGACATAGGTGCACCATTTTTTGAATAACTTTTGATATACGTATCCAAATTTAAAAAACTTTATATATTATTGTAGTGCACTTGATTCTTTACAATTTTTTAAAAAAAATTGTATTTTCAATTTGTTTAGTGCAACTTATGCTTCGTGCACGAACAGGTACCGAATTTTAAGGATGTGCTCGATTGGAAAAATCATTAAAAAAAAATACTCAACAAAAAATTACAAAAAAATACACATCTTCTAGTGCTCACTCTTAACTACCTTTCTGCCAAAGGATTTGTCAAAATACTAAATCTAACTATGACTTTTTTTGATGCGCATGTCAGACACTATGTTATGTTTTTCAGAAGAAAAAAAAGGCAGGGTCAGTTTTTTTGTGCGTGAATTATTTGACCCCCTTAATCTTATCCAATTTTGAAAAAGTTTAGTAGTTTGGAAAACTAGATTCACAGTACTACAATATTTGTTCTTTTATTATCTTTCAATATCTTGAGTGGATGACTTTCAAATTCTGCCTCTGAAGTTCAGGTTCACCTGATTTCAGAAAAAAATGTGCCACTTATACCCCCCTTTTTGACCACCATCTTTGTGCACTTACCCATATATTTTATAATTTTAGCTCTCAGGTTTTTTCTGTTCTGTATATTTTTGTCAGTAGAATGACGGTTTTGCATCTTGTAATAGCGGGTTTGAGGGTAGTGATAGCGGGATTGAACTATTAACCGATGGGATTGCATTCTGTGTAAAAATTTGCATTTTATAAGTGAAACAACAGGTTTGCATTGTAGAATAGTGGTTTTGCTAATAGAATATAGATAAAATTGTAGGAATGCTCTATTAAATGATGGGATTTCTCTGTGTTTTATTTTTATACCTTTTCCCAAATATTAATCTTACTCATTTGGACTAACCTGCTAATCTGCTTCTGTCTTTTGTTGTTTTGATAACTTTTGTGTAGGCTCGATAGTAGAAGAACCCAAATTTTGAAATCTACTAGAACCTGTTTGTTGTAGGAGAGTCAAAGAGGGGTGTGTTGTAAACAAAAATCTCTTTGGGTTTAAAATGAACAATGTATCTTCTTTATAGTTAGAAAACACTTTAGGTTTCTAAAGGTAATTAATCATGTTTGTCATGTCTTCATTTGTTTAGATTAGATCCCTCAAATTAGTATACAAGTATCCTCTTCCCTTGCACTCTCGAGTGACCTTGGGTGTAAGAGAATGTGTACTAATTTCATTAGTGAGTCTACCTCCCAGTGTGTTACACTAGTGAGAGGGAGTGACTCAAAGTGGTACTTTCAATTTGGTGCGCTATATAAATGGTCTAAGGTGAAAACCCGAGTCTTCTTGGTGAAAAGCATATCCCGACGATTCCCCCAGTATCCACATTCGTGTGAGATATAGAAAAATCCTTTTGGAGGACTGGGATAGGCTCTTAACTAAGTCATCACCAAATGAATAGCCATTGAGTCCTCAAATAAATACTAGACACCATTTGTTGTAGAGGCCCAAAACCCTGCTCACTAATTCAAGGAAAACGGATAGTATCTCGAAGTTAACCCTTCATGTACCCTTCATCATGAGGTATGAATTCCTCGATTAACAAAGGTTTCAAACCTTCAGAGAATGAAATCTGGTGTTCCTATGTCATGGTGGGGAGCCAATATCACCGGATCTCTGCATATCCACTTTGTTTGAGGTATAGCTATTATAGAAAAGGGCCTTAGTGAGTAGTATCACTTTCCAGCCTTAGGTTGTGAACTGTCTGGTGTGTCTTCATGTGCAAACCAATAAAATTTTTATCACTTGGGCTAATCTAGGCCCTCCTCTTATAACCGAGTCAAACAACTATTTTCATGATTGTTGTGTTTGTGCTACATAATCATCATTTGCCAAAATGAGTCCAAATTGCCAAATCACATAGCAGGTTCGCGTCAGTTTACCTGCAGAGTAACTATGGATTGTTGTCTCAAACTGTGGGTTTGCACCTAGAAATAGTGAGAACGCTATTGTTGTCCAAGTCAATTGCTCAATTCATAC